>NC_079314.1:12712619-13912619 GCF_029931775.1 Euleptes europaea
GACATCCTAATCTGCCACCGGGGAGAATGTGTGTGTATAAAGTGCCATCAAGTCGCAGCTAACTTCTGGAGACCTCAGCAAGTGAGAGGCAGAGGTGGTTGGCCATTGCCTTCCTCTGCAGAGCCTTCCTTGGTGGTCTCCCTTCCAAGTACTAACCCTGCTTAGCTTCCGAGATCTGATGAGATCAGGTTATACTGTGCCTTCCCTCCCACCTGGGGAAAGTAGTGTGGCACGAATAAAAATAAAATGTGTCCATCTCTGTCTGTCAAATGCTTGATTCGATTAGCGCCTTTCAGTCCCACTCTTCCTCAGAGGCGTTTAGGGCTGCATATTTGCTTCCCTCCTCTCCTCCATTTTATCATCACAACAACCCTGCGAAGCAGCTTAAGTTGAGAGAGAGTGAGTGGCCCAAGGCCGCCCAGAGAGTTTCATCATGGCGGAGCGGGGATTCGAACCTGGGTCTTCCAGATCCAAGTCCAGCACTGCACCATGCTGGCTCATTCCTGAATGTGTTCCCTCTTGCTCTCTGTGTCGTATACCAGTAACTTCTCTCCACCTTCGCTGCCTTGCAGATGCCTGGATTCTGTCCCACCCTGGTCAGCACAAGATCATCTTTATTAGATCACCACTGTGCTTTTCAGTCTATGCTCCAGGATGTCTTCCTTAGAGAGCCTTTGGTGCTACAGCTGGTGAGGTGACATCCAAGAGAGCAAGGCCTTAGAATCGGGGCCTGTGTTGTGCAGGCTATATGGAACATCTGGTGCTGCTGTTACATACATACGTGCTGTCAAGTTGCAACTGACTTATGGTGACCCAGGTCTTTTACTCACGGTCTGTTTCTGCTGGATCTGCTGCTCTCGAACGGCACAGTATTTGCAGTCGAATTCTCAAAACAATATGCAACAGGGGCTTTTTGCCCTGAAGAAATTCCAGGAGCACCTTTTGTGATCAATTATGCATCCCCAGCGAAAATGCGGAGCTTCTGAACCACGCGTGAGTCCCTCCCTCTGAAAATGCTGCTTTGTAATGGGCTGTAGTGTATTTTTTTTAATGCATCACCAGCCCCCCACCAGTCCCACAGCGGGATTGTTTCATTTTATCTGAACCAAGCGGCCATTTTACAGCCAAAGCAGAGAAGGGTCCGGGCAACCCCCCCCCCAACCAATTTGTTTCTGGCTATCTCAATGCAAGGGTCATAAGAACATAAAAACACTCACACGGTCATTTGTGACCATTTCATTGTTTCATCAGTAGTCTTGCAATCACACACACAAAAAAGGCTTTCATACTTATAAGAGGACGCATATAAGGGGAGGGTGGCAAATCAGCCCGGCTCTGTTCCATCCTTTAGAGAACTGAAACTGACCCACACTCGCTGTGAAACTGACTAAACAAGCCACATAGGTCATTCGACCCACACACGTTGTGAAACTGACCAAATAAGCAGCCTCATGGCATTCCTGCATTATTCTCTTGCCAATGCACTCAATAATGGCGTCGAGGGGAGGGGTTAGGTGAGAGGGGCAGACACGTGGGAGGGGGAAGCAAGAATGGGCGTGAGGAGAAAACCCCCAAGAATATGCACAGGATTGGCTTTCGATTTGGGATTGAGGCAGACTTTAAACTCGGGGTAAAACAGCATCCTGAAAACACAGGGAAATGCGAGGGGAGAGCGAGGCGACTTCTGAAGGTCGGAAAATCCACGCATAAGAAGCCCCGAAGTAGTTGTGGGGGTGACCGTGACGGGAACAGCCCATGCATAAAAGGCCCCAAGCAAGAGGCTCTCAAGGCGAGTGAGAAGCAGAGGTGGTTTGCCATTGCCATCCTCTGCAGAGCCTTCCTTGGTGGTCTCCCATCCAAAGACAGACCCTGCTTAGCTT
Source organism: Euleptes europaea (assembly GCF_029931775.1). Lineage (NCBI taxonomy): Eukaryota > Metazoa > Chordata > Lepidosauria > Squamata > Sphaerodactylidae > Euleptes > Euleptes europaea. The sequence goes on from NC_079314.1 coordinate 12,714,500, forward strand.
CCGAGAACTGACAAGATGGGGCTATAGCCTACCATACCACATCCCTGGAGCTGCGGTTGGTTATCACTAACATAGGCACTAAAATGCAGCTCCGACTGGAACTTCTTTCCTCACGGCTTGCATCCTGTTTTTACTGCCCATGAAAGAGAGAGAGACACACACAGAAAGGCACACACAGAGAGAGAGAGTGTCTTCCCCCTCCCCACCCCAATGTTCAGGCTGCAAAGCTCTTAGCTGAGCACAGAGGTCACCCAAGGACACCTAACACTGTGGCTTGTGGCTGACGCCCTTGTACAAAACTGAAATTGGTTTCCCCCACAGTGGAGAAAATGGGATCGAGCCCAGGGGACTGGCTTTGAGCCCCGCTGGGATTGGACGTGGCTGCTCCTTCCGGAGGCATTTTTTTTTGTGGAGGGGGGGGTTCGGTTACTCCTTTGCCCTCTTCGACCACCCACAGGAATACAGGTAAATACAAATACCCCCAAAGGATGGAATTCCCCTTCATGGGTGAACTGGAGATTCGAATCCACACTAGTGAAATTGAATGCAAAGAGAGCACTGTGGGGGGGGGGGGGTTATCACTGCAGGTAAAGGGCTGTTGCTGTCTTGGTTTGTGGGGCTTCTTCCTCACAGCCCCCTCCGTCTAGACATTAGGAAGAGTTTTCTAACAGAGCGGTTCCTCTGTGGAACAGGCTTCCTCGGGAGGTGGTGAGCTCTCCTTCACGGGAGGCTTTTAAGAAGAGGTTAGATGGCCATCTGTCAGCAATGCTGATTCTATGACATTAAGCACATGATGAGAGGGAACGCATCTTGGTCATTTTCTGGGCGTGGGGTAGGGGGTCACTGGGGGTGTGGGGGTGAGGTAGCTGTGAATCTCCTGCATAGTGCAGGGGGTTGGACTAGATGACCCTGGTGGACCCTTCCAACTCTATGATTCTATGATGGCACTGACGGGGATTCAGCTGGAGGCTTGCCCTTCCTACAGCACCCAACTTTCCTCCTCGATGCAGAGCGTTAGGGTTGCAAGAGTTAAAATCAGCTGCAGTCGAGGAATGCTCAGAGTTTACGTAATGACTGGCAGCGCACACCCAAGGCAGGTGTCCCTCCCTTCGGCAGGCCCAAATCGCAAATGTTCTCCTCTCCAGCAAACACCAGCGCAGAGGTCAGAAGCACAGATGCTGCTCTTCAGCTGGTGGATCAGAACAATCAAAGGTGGAACCACCATTATTTACAATTTTAAAAAAAAGGTGGGGAGGGGAGAGACGGAAAAGGTGACCCAATGCAAATGAGGGCAGATTTCCTTCACTTTTCAGCCTTGTGCAGAGGAAGACAAATCTGCTGACCGGTGCTGTTTTCCCGCAACCTAGGGTTGCCAACTCTGGGTTGGGAAATTCCTAGTGATTTGGGGGTGGAGACTGGGGAGGGGCTTCAGCAGGATACAATGCCCTAGATTCAGCCCTCCAAAGCAGCCATTTTCTCCAGGGGGACTGCTAACAACAGTCTGGAGCTCAGTTGTAATTCCGGGAGATCTTTAGGTCCCAACTGGAGGTTGGCAACCCTATGACAGCCTCAGACATGCTGCCCTCTGTGCTGCAATTATAAATATAGGAGCCTTGCGGTGTAGTGGTTAAGAACGGTGGACTCTAATCTGGTGAACAGGGTTTGTTTCCTCACTCCTCCACATGAAGCCAGCTGGGTGACCTTGGGCTAGTCACAGTTCTCTCAGAACTCTCAGCCCCACCTACCTCACAAGGTGTCTGTTGTGAGGAAAGGAAGGAGATTGCAAGCCGGTTTGATTCTCCTTAAAAGGTAGAGAAAGTCGATTTGATTCTTCTTCTTTGCACCTGGTTGCTTCTGCAGAGAGGAGAAAAATACATTTATATGACCCCCACTTCCCAAATCCCTTATTTCACTTTAATTCAATGCAGCACTTTAGTTTGAGAAGATTAAGTATACTGCTCCGGCAGGTCTCCTTTCCTCCAGAAGGGGCCAGCATGGAGTGCATTAGAAACCTTGCTTAGAAGGTGCACATTTGGAGAATCACGTGGTATAAAGGTCTTCAAACTGGACTGCTTAAGACTGCCGCCCACGTCTCGTAATGCGTAGCAATAATTTGCAACTGGGTTTTCTTGTGTTCACAAGACAACTCAAGAGGTAAATTTATTCAGTTAAGTTAAAACATTTGTATGCTGCCTTTCCGCCCGATGAGGACCCTCAAGGTGGCAAAAAATGAAACGAGATTTAAAATTATCTGTTTAAAAAGTACTCGTGCACTCACGCATGCACACACATACATATGTGCATATGTGTGTGTTTGTGTATAAACGGATGATTAAAAACAAAGAAAGGAGGGTCATTTAGTGTTTGCTAGACAAAACAGAATTCTTCACGCTGGTGGAAGACAATGATCGAAGGGGTAGACAAATCTCCCTGTGGAAGATAGTCCATAATTTTGGACCCATTACCAAGAAGGCCCTTCCTTGGGCTACTACCCATCTAGCCTCAGATGGCATGGCACTTGAAGCAGTAATGATTGGGTAGGTTCCTATGAAACTGGGCGGCCCTTCAGATACGCAGGTCTCAAACCATTGCAGAGCTTGAAAGGTGAACTTCAGCACCTAGAATTGGGCCCAGAAGCAAATTGGGAGCCAGAGTAGGGAAACAACTGGCTTTCTACAATCAGACAGCATTCTCGCAGCAGTGTTCTGTACCAACGGTAGTTTCTGGGCACTCTTCAAGGTCCGCCCCACATGAGAGCACATTGCAGTAATCTAACCTAAACGAATGCATTATCCAGCCACGCGTGGATTGTATTTATTCATTTACTTCATTTGTCATCTGCCTTCCTCCTGGAGGTTCAAGGCCTATTACAGATTTCAGCCCAGTTGGGAGAAACTGCATGTCTGAATGTTCCCTTACGTCAAAGTCTCCCTGCCCATGGAAATCTAGCGTGGCAGAGAAGGGATTTTAGCTTTCTCCTTGATGATCTAGTTTACTACATGCGTGGAAATTAACATGTGTGTGTGTGAGAGAGAAAGATAAGAGAGTGCAAAAGGGGCATTCAGACAGCCCCCCCCCCCCAATTCCAATGTATGGAAGAGTCACCCAAACAGGACCTTACATGATAATTTCTTGGCTCACCCTCCCTTACAAATTGACTGGGTCCAAATTTGTACTTTCTTGGGTCTTTTTTGGGAACGGTCCAGTTTGTGAATTGACCCACACCAAATCATCCTACTTTAGTGAAGTTAAGTAGAGTTGTCCTGGGCTGGAGGAGTCTCGCCGTTTTGGGAAAAATCTTTGTGCAGTAGCATTCCGGGATGTAACGAAACTGCATTTATTTATTTTAACAATTGCCACCTCATGTGCCAATTTGGAAATCCACAAGACAGGGAACAAAGTAGTTAAAAGTCATAATACTGATTATAACAATAATAACCTCTCCCGGTAAAATAGATGCTAGCAGGAACAGCCGAGGAAAAAACAAAAGAAAAGCCCCAGGTGGAATCAGGTTGCCAATCTCCAGGTGGGGCCTGGAGATCTCCCAGAATTACAGGGGATCTCCAGACTACAGAGATCAGTTCCCCTGGACAAAATATCTGCATTGTAGGGTGGATTATAGGGAAGGCTCAATCTTCTCAGATCTCGAAAACTAAGCAGGGTCAGTACTTGGAAAGGAGAACACCAAAGAAGAGTCTGCAGAGGAAAGCAACGGCAAACCACCTCTCCTTCTCAGTCGCCTTGAAAGATCCTTGCTGGGTTTGCCGTAAGTCAGCTGTGACTTGACGGCACATCACCCACACAGAGGGTGGATTTTATGGCATTATAACCCCTCTGAAGTCCTTCCCAAACTTTGCCCTTCCAGGCTCCACCCCCAAATCTCCAGGGATTTTCCAGCCTGGAGTAGACAAGTCTATACTAACACAAGTTAAGCTGCAAACACCCAGCCTCGATGGATTTCTGAACAAGCATTACCTTTGCCTGATGCCTGACCACATGCGGTGCATCTCTAGAGCATGAGTCCCATAAATGCCACAGAATATCAGTAGCCACTGGTCTCCTGCAGCGAGGCAGAATGGCCTCCAGGCGACTAGTCATTTGTGGGTAATGGGGTTGCCAGGATCCCTCTTCTCCACCAGTTGGAGGTTTTTGGGCAGAGCCTGAGGAGGGTGAAGTTTGGGGAGGGGAGGGACTTCAATGCCATAGAGTCCAATGGCCAAAGTGGCCATTTTCTCCAGGTGAACTGATCTCTGTTGGCTGGAGATCAGTTGTAACAGCGGGAGTTCTTCAGCTAGTACCTGGAGGTTGGCAACCCTAGTGAGTAAGTGGGCTAACACAAATCTGGGGAAGCCTGGGCCAGGACTTGCAAAGCTGATGCCGGAGCATTTGGGAAGACCACTGTAACTCGCTCTACGTAGGGCTGCACTTGAGACTGATCTGGAAGCTCCAGCTGGTACAAAATGCGAGGGCTCCTTACTGTCCGGGACCTTTGTACCTGTGGGACCGTCTCTCCTGGTACACCCCCCCTGGAGGATATTATGTCCTGCAAATAGAAACCTTCTGGTGGTAGAGCCAGCATGGTGTAGTGGTTCTAGCAGCTTCATCTGGCTGATGAAGCTGCTAAAATTAGCAGAGATGGCAAAACTAGCTGTGTTAATTAAGGTGGGGGAAATAAATTCATTGAAAATTGGAATCCCCTCATGGACCTCATATGGAAATCATGGGAAAAAAATGACTTGATGATGCGTGGATTTGAAGGTTAAAAAAAATAAGAATTTAAGAATAATAAAGTAGATAATCTATGATGACAATAAATATAATAAGTAAGATATAGGCCACTTACAGGCCAAGGTTTTGCCTTGGATTTGCCGCTGTCTAGACGCACATTTTCCCCATCCAAATTCTCAGAACTCTGCATGGGGGCTTATTTTTTCTTTTCGAGAATTTGGATGGGGAAAATGTGCATCTAGACAGCGGCAAATCCAAGGCAAAACCTCCCCTGCATAAATGGCTTATAGAGTGTAAAAGGTAACTAGAGAGCCAGCAATAATTTTGTTATTATAGATGTATCCTTTGCAACTGAAAGTGGAAGTCTTGTGTATGTGTGAATGTGTGTGTGTTTGTTTTCTTTTTTAATGTATATCTATGTATCGAAATAAAAAACATCTAATTGAAAAAACATTATTAACTAACTAAATAAAACAAATAAATAAAGATTGCTTGACTACATCAACACTGCGGGGAAAAAAGTCATCCTGCTCCGTTCCCTGTGGTCGAAACACCGGCCTCAGAGCTCTGCCTCCTCCATCCCACCCTGGGCCAGAGGAAGCGCCTGCCCATGTGGTGAGGGCGAGACGGTGGGAGGGTGTTCCCGGCCTTCCGGACAGCCCAGCTGCTCTCCAGTTCCCCATCACCGACCAGCCATGAAGGCAGAGGTTGCGGGTCACTAGGTCAGGGCAGATCAAAGAAGCTGACCCCCCTCCCTGCCCCTGTTGTGTCTGGAACGGCTTAACCCTTTGCAACTATGGGCGGTGTAACAGCAGTGGAACTGGGAAGCAGAGAGTTGGGTTGGGTGAGAAGAGGGGAAGCTGAGCCTTGGACGAGGGTAAGAAGGCATGGAGCAAACAGAGCTCTTTGAACACACAGTGTATAGAGCGGTGTGTGTGTGTGCGGAGACAGAGGCACTCTAATAAGGCCATTTATTCATAGAAGGTTTTGCATTGGATTTGCCACTCTTTAGATGCACTTTCCCCCCAACCATATTCTCAAAACTCAACAATAAGCCGCCATGCAGAGTTTTGAGAATTCAGATGGGGAAAATGTGCATCTATAGAGTGACAAATCCAATGCAAAACCTTCCATGGATAAATGGATGATTTTTCTCCCCCTGCTGTCCTTTTTTGGTAATGCACTTGGAAACACACCCTTTCCCCATGTCCAAATGCTCCTGATTATGAGTAATGATTGCCCCCTCCACATCTCGCCTGACCTTAGAGGAGGAAGAAGAAGAGTTGGTTTTTATACCCCGATTTTCTCTACCTTGAAGGTGTCTCAAAGCAACTTACCATCTCCTTCCCTACAACAGACACCTTGTGAGGTAGGCGGGGCTGAGAGCATTCGGAGAGAACTGTGACTAGTCCAAGGTCACCCAGCTGGCTTCAGGTGGAGGAGTGGGGGAAAGCAACTCAGGTCACCAGATTAGAGTCCCCCGCTCACGTGGAGGAGTGGGGAATCAAACCCGGTTCCCCGCTCTTAACCACTACACCACACTTATCCACAGATGAAGGGATTTTGGCTGAATAGAAATGAAGCGGTGAGAAGAATTGCCCAAACACAAATCAGCAAAGGACGGGTGAGAATTTTTCAGCTTCAGGGTAACTCTTGCTGGAATCCTTTCTGCCAAGTGTTGTAGGGAGCAAACAAAAAAACAGCTTCAAACTGCAAAACAATACAAGTTTGTATTAAACAACACATGAACATGCACCATACATATGGTACAACAAACATGGACAGTCCTGGGCTTGAGAGCATCTTTTGTCTTCAAGAGGTAAGGTAATAAGTCAATGCATTATTACCTTGTACATAGAATTTACTTGGCTGGACAGTGTTGTAGGGAAGCAGATAATCCCACAGTTGAAGAACTGCTTCATATGGCCAAACAGACTCATTTCATAGGAACAAATGGAGGAAGAGTTCGCCAAACGATTTATTTAACAAACACTTTTTTGTTGTTGCCATCAAGTCACAGCTGACTTATGGTGACCCCTTGGGGTTCCCAAGTCAGGAGACATTCAGAGGTGGTTTGCCATTGCCTGCCTCTGCTTAGCTACCCTGGACTTCCTTGGTAGTCTCCCATCTAGGGCTGACCCCACTTAGCTTCTGAGATCCATATAGGGCTGCCAGCTCTGGGTTGGGAAATACCTGGAGATTTGGGGGGGTGCAGCCTGAGGAGGGCGTGGTTCAGAGAGGGGAGGGACCTCAATGCCATAGAGTCCAATTGCCAAAGAGGCCATTTTCTCCAGGGGAACTGATCTCTGTTGCCTGGAGATCAGTTGTAATAGTGGGAGATCTCCAGCTACCACCTGGGGGTTGAGAGAAAGTATAGTAAGGGCTCTATAAATGACATACAAACTCTTATTCTATAAGCCAGTGAATTTAGTGACAAAAGTGAAAAAATTACATACAATCTAATAAAGGAAACTTATGAAAATAACTATGAGTACATGTGAGGCAATACAATACAATACAAAAATATATATTTTTTTGGGTTATCTCATTCAATGACTTATTAGTCTCTTAGAATTTTGTACTGTTCATATGCTTATTGTTCCCTCAGGAACCGGGAGAAAGATGACGGACGATAGGTGGAGAGGAACGCCGTCCGGATGCTTTGCGTTTTCACTACCCCGTGGGCAGCTTCATCAGCTCTCCTTTCAATTGGAGTCAAAGCTCCTTTAAGATGGAAACAAAATAATAACAAATTTCTAAGCTTATTACTCTTTAAACTAGACACAGTCTATAGTACTCAATAAAGCATACAACATAATGTTGGATACAGTGATAATTGCTCCAGCCTAACCACCTGGGGGTTGGCAACCCTAGATCCATAGGATTTTCAAAGAAATAGACATTCAGAGGGTCAGAGGTGGTTTGCCATTGTCTGGCTATGTGTAGCTTCCCTTGACTTTCTTGGGGTGGTCTCCTATCCAAATGCTAACCGGGGCCAACCCTGCTTAGCTTCTGAGATCTGATGAGATCAGGCTCGCCTGGATTATCCAGGTCAGGGCAAAGAACTCCAAAAGACTGTTTACTGAGTAGTGCCATAACATTGCCCCACAATCAACTAATCTGCCATGTATTTAATTTCTTGTAGCATCATACGTTCTGTCCTGTGTGTATATGAACAGTTCCACAGTCCAGTTTTTAAGAGGATAAAATAATAACAAACCTGTCAAACCAAATCCAGGTCTGTCTACGTGCCAGAGGCAAACCATCCTCAAGTCTATTTAACCAGGGTTATAGAGACATTGGAAGCAGAGTTCAACAGTTCTTCAGTTTCTAAGAGGATAAAATAACTTGCCAAGCCAAATAAAGGCCAATCTACATTCCACAGGCAAACCATCTTGACGTCTATTTAGCCAGGGTTAAAGGGAGATTGGAAGCAGAATTACAGATTTCTAGATCCTTTGACTTTGATAGGCTTAGAATGGCATAACTATGTTTAGGATGGCACTGTTCTCTCCTGAACACAGGACTAACACAGGTGGGGACTGGAGGTCTCCTGGAATTATATTTAATCTCCAGACGGTGGATGTCAGTTCCCCTGGAGAAAAAGGCTGCTTTGGAGGGTGGACTCTGTGACAAGATAGCCTCTTGTGGTCCCTCCCTTCCCGAAACCTCATCCTCTCCAGGCTTTACCCCTAAATCTCCAGGAATTTCCAAAGCCAAAGTTGGAGGGCTTTAAGAGGGGAGTGGACATATTCATGGAGGAGAGGGGTATTCATGGCTGTTAGTTAGAATGGATATTAGTCATGCTGCATACCTATGCTCTCTAGTATCGGAGGAGCATGCCTATTATTTTGGGTGCGGTGGAACACAGGCAGGACAATGATGCTGCACTGGTCTTGCTGGTGGGCTTCCTGGAGGCACCTGGTTGGCCACTGTATGAACAGACTGCTGGACTTGATGCGCCTTGGTCTGATCCAGCAGGGCCTTTCTTATGTTCTTGTGTTCTTATGGCAATGGCAACCCTGGCAAAACATAGCTTTGGGAAGAAGTCTCTGGGCACCCTCACAAAACGGAGATCCGGAGGGTGGCTAGTATGGTGAAACAGTTTTTTTGTTTCCTTGAGAGCCAGTGTGGTGCAGTGGTTAAGAGCGGCGGACTCTAATCTGGAGAACCGGGTTCGATGATTGCCCCTCTCCTCCACATGGAGCCTGCTGGGCGACCTTGGGCCAGTCACAGTTCTCTCTGAACTCTCTCAGCCCCAGCTATAGGGTGTCTGTTGTGGGGAGAGGATGGGAAGGTGATTTTAAGCCAGTTTGAGACTGCCTACAGATAGAGAAAATCGGGGTGTAAAAACCAACTCTTCTTCTAATTTCCATTCTTTAGGGAACCGGTTCACCCTTGCTTTGTCTTCTGAAAAACTTGCAAATGTCTCCTATGGAACTCGACCTCATTGCCGAAGTTTCTGAGGAGGCTCCTGAGGGCGCATACACAAGTCAGTGTGAGAGCCAGTGTGGGGTAGTGGCGAGAACGTTGGACTGGGATCTGGGAGACCCAGGTTCGAATCCCCACTCGCACCACTGCACCTTGCTGGGTGTCCTCGGGCCAGTCACATGCTGTCAGCCGAGCCTCCCTCACAGGGTTGTTGTGAGGATAAAACCGAGAAGGACGTATGCTGCTTTGGGTCCCCACTGGGGAGAAAGGCGGGGTATAAATGAAGTAAATAAATAAATAAATCACGCTGGGGACCGGCCAGGCATGTTTGGCCCCCATGTCACCCTGTTTGTGAACTGAGAGCCCCCCTCAGAAGAAACCCAACCCTCCTCTGTACCCAGGCATTTTAGTGGGTCAGGGATGGCAGCCTGTGGGGTTGCCAAGTCCCCCTTCGCCACTGGCGGGAGATTTTTGGGGTGGAGCCTGAGAAGGGCGGGGTTTGGGGAGGGGTGGGACTTCAATGCCATAGAGTCCAATTGCCGAAGCGGCCATTTTCTCCAGGGGAACTGATCTCTATCGGCTGGAGATCAGTTGTAATAGCGGGAGATCTCCAGTGATATGGATTTATGTTGGAAATGTGGAATGGAAAGAGGCACTTTTATGCATGTATGGTGGATATGTAAAAAAATTAAAATTTTTTGGAAAAAAGTAATTAGGGAAACTAATAATTTGATTAATGGTAGAGTAAAAAGAAAACCTGTGTTCTGTTTATTGGGAATTCCACAAAAAATATGTCTAATAATGATAGGGTTATTTGCCAATATAGTTTTGCTGCTGCAAGAATTGTAATAGCTAAAGTTTGGAAGCAAGTGAATAAACCTTCACTATGTGACTGGAGAGAGAAATTATGGATGTATATGAGGATGGCCAAACTAACCAAATTCCTACATGGAAAAGATATGGAAGAATTTAAAAAAACTTGGGCAAAGGCCGCCACATATTGGGATAAACTGGCAAAAATGGATTTTACTACTTTAATTAGTGAGTTATAGAAACTAGTTTTGATATTTTCATATTGTACTGTTCATAGATATTTTTAAAACTGTTAAGACACTTCTTCGGAAGTCGGGTGAAGGGTCCCTTTTTTAAGGTGGGTGGTGGGTCGAAGGGGTATCTTTTTGGTTTTCATAATTTTGTAACTACGAATGTATGAATAAGTATATATAGATACTCTTTTGTATTTTCTTATGTTGATTCTCTTTTTATTGTATTTGTGTGTTTTTTTGTGTTATGTTATAAAAATTAATGAAAATGTATATATATATAAACAGTAATAGCGGGAGATCTCCATCTAATACCTGGAGGTTGGCAACCCTAGCAGCCTGCCTTCCAAATTTCTAATAGAGATCCTCCCCACCCCACCCCCAAGTTTCCTATGAATCTCAGGTCTGCACAGAAGGCAACGTGAAAGGCTCTGGCGTTGAAAAAACAAGAGGACCTTCACTGGCAAAAGCTTTCATAAGCAAGGGCCCACTTGATGAGAGGCACCGAACCGTGTGAAAGGAAAATTATTATTTACTAGCTCGAGGGCCATCAGTTTTGATGGCCGGCCGAAAGCCTGATTTATTACGTTTCGCCACGCTGGGAAGGTGTCGAGTCACGTCTGGTCCGGAGCCGTCCTCCCAACAAACCTGCGAGACTGGTTATCTGTTCCGACGGTTGACTGGCCCAAAGGCGCTGCCTTTCGGTCTCGCCTACCTCGCAGGTTTGTTGTGAGGGGGACATGTCCAGGGAGAGAGTTCGGGCTCTGTGGGGCTGCGTTTTGTTTGTGGCCGCGCCATCTGAGTGCCGGCACGGTTCAGGTTGCCAGCTTTTAAACTGGCTCTTTGGCAGTCCCTTTAATATCCGTTTGATCTGTCATAAATACCAGGTGAAGGTATTTGACTCCACCTCTTGAAAATCTTCACCTGGCTATTTGCACACATAAAGAATCTATGAAAGGAACAGGACATTTTTTCCCTCCTAGACAGCTGGAATCCCTAGGTGTGGTTAGAGTGTTGGACTTGGAACTGGGAGACCCAGGTTCGAATCCCCATTCGGCCATGGAAGCTTGCTAGGTGACTTGGGTCCAATTGTATACTCTCAAGTGGGAAGCAGTATTTGCAGCAACTTTGGATCCACACAGGGGAAGAAAAGCATGGTATAAATATAAATATGGCAACAAAAAATGTCTGCCGTTTTAGGACACAGGCCCAGTACGCATAAAACATTTCACTTTGCTCAACCAGAACTCAGGACGATAGGAAGATGATGCCTGATCCCAGGTTCCTTTCCTCTACCTCCCCCTGTCCATTTCCCTTACCCAAATTAACCATGGTTCAGTGTTATAGCCAGCAAGGTGTAGTGGTTAAGAGCAGTGGTTAGGAGCGGGGGCTCTCATATGGAGAACCGGGTCGGTTCCCCACTTCTGCATATGAAGCCAGGTGGATGACCTTGGGCTAGTCACAGCTCTGTTAAAGTTCTCTCAGCCCCACCTACTTCACAGGGTGTCTGTTGTGGGGAGGGGAAAGGAAGGTGATTGTAAGCCAGTTTGATTCTTCCTTAAGTGGTAGAGAAAGTCGGCATATAAAAACCAACTCTTCTTCTTCTTCATAAGCACTAGGGATGCCAGCCTCCAGGTGGGATCTGGGGATCCCCAAAAATTACAGCTCATCTCCAGACTACAGAGATCAGTTCCCCTGGATAAAATGGCTGCTTTGGAGGGTGGTCTCTATGGCGTTATACCTAGGGTTGCGAGCTCCAGGTTGGGAAATACCTGGGGATGCTGAGGGCGGAGCCTAGGAAGGGTGGGGTTTGGGGAGGGGATTGGGGAGGGATTTCAATGGAGTGTAATGCCATAGGGTCCACCTTCCAAAGCTGCCAATTTGTCACTTGGAGATCAGCTGTAATCCCAGGAGATCTCCAGCCACCACCTGGAGGTTGGCAACACTGAGGTCCCTGTCCTCCCCAGGCTCCATCCCCAAATCTCCAGGCGTTTCCCAGCCTAGACCTGGCAATCCTACCCCTCACCCCCAACAGTGGCCAGGAGGGACCTGGCAACCCTAACCAACACTGACATTAAACCTAACCTCGGTTCCCATTTACTAAGGATTTGAAAATCCCTCTTTTCACCTCTGTATTCAAACCTTGGATAAGTGGGAACACTGCCTGGTGTTCATTGATATGATTGCCAGTTCCGGGTTGGGAAATACCTGGAGATTTTGGGGGTGGAGCCTGAGGAGGGCAGGGTTTGGGGAGGGGAAGGGACTTCAATGGGGTATAATTAGGGTTGCCAGCTCTGAGTTGGGAAATGCCTGGAGATTTGGAGTTTGTAGAGGGGAGGGACTTCAGTGCCATAGAATCCAATTGCCAAAGCATTTTCTCCAGGGGAACTGATCTCTGTTTCCTAGAGATTAGTTTTAATAGCGGGAGATCTCCAGCCACCGCCTGGAGAAGACTGTGCAGCTAGAATGCTTATTTAAAAAGGACAATGTACCTATGATTTTGTGCTCTTTGCGATTTATGGTTATGTTTGATAACCAAGCTCAATGCATATAGTGTATATGAGATTTCAATAACACTATTGAAAGGAGACTTTAATTTTGTGCAATTGTTGCTGTTTTGGTTTGCTAACTTCCAGGGGGTAGCTGGAAACATCCCGCTATTACAACTGGTCTCCAGGCACCAGAGGTCAGTTGGAAGGTGGATTTTATGGCATTATATCGCATTGAAGTCCCTCCCTTCCCCAAACCTCACCCTCCTCAGGCTCCACCCCCAGAATCTCCAGGTATTTCCCAACTGGGAGCTGGTAACCCTAAGTGGAGGGCATGCGGGCAAAGCCGTGGGGAGAGTTACAGGCGCATTGCTCACCGACAGTGCATAATGTACCCAGAAGGTGGCGCCAAACACCAGCGTAGAGGGCAACCCTGCCAACCTGTCCTTTCAGATGTGGAACCAGATGCCATCTCCCAAATAGAGTTGCCAACGACCTGGAGAAGAAAACACACCTTGCTGCTTTAACAGAAGCTTAATGTGCAGAAATGGCCAGCTGAATCTTTTCATGGCACAATGCAGGGTCAATATAGGGTTGCCCGCGCCAGATTGAGAAATACCTGGAGATTTTGGGGGGTGGGGCCTGAAGTAAGGTTGCCAACCTCCTGCTATTACAATTGATCTCCAGCCGATAGAGATCAGTTCATCTGGAGAAAATGGCCACTTTGGCAATTGGACTCTATTGCAGGGGTGGAGAAACTTTTTTCCCCCAAGGGCCATTTAGATATTTATAACATCATTCGGGGGCCATTCAAAATTATCAACCTAAAAATTGGCTGACCAAACCCCAAGCAGGCAGCTGCCCCAGAGGACACCCCCCCCCCCGGTGCGGGCAAGTAGGCAGGCATCCAACCAGTAGCATCTTGGGCGGTCCTAGCTGCTCCATAGCGAACGACTCTTCTGCAAGAGGGGGAAAAGGTTCCTTTTCTCGGCAAAACATACTCACATCTGCCTTGAATAGAGGCTATTCATGTCCTGGGAGGGGCAGATCACCAGTCTTAGATTCTTCTGAGCTAGAGATCTGCCAAGACCCATGAAGGGCCAGACCAAATGGTTTCGTGGGCCTTAAACGGCCCCCGGGCCTGATGTTCCCCACCCCTGCTCTATTGCATTGAAGTCCCTCCCCTCCCCAAACCCTGCCCTCCTCAGGCTTCATCCCAAAAATCTCCCGCTGGTAGCGAAGAGGGACCTGGCAACCCTGGCCTGAAGAGGGTGGGATTTGAGGAGGGGAGGGACCTCAGCATGGAATAATACTGTAGAGAACACCCTACAACGCAGCAATTTTCTCCAGGGGAACTGATCGCTATCGACTGGAGATCAGATGTTATAGCAGGAGATCTCCAGCCACCACCTGGAGGTTGGCAACCCTACTGGCAACCCTTATTACAGTTATTGGACAACGGCTGCTGGATCACTCCCTCTCACTCTGACCTACTCAACAAGGTTGCTGTTATGAGGATAAAATGGAGGATGAGAGATGATGTGAACAACTCTGGGCCTTCATTGGGGAGAAAAGCAGGGCAAAGTAAACCCATAATAATAAAAACAATCCAAATTCTGTAATCCAGAGGAGCCCACAGGTAGAGTTGCCAACCTCTAGGTGGTGGCTGGAAATCTCCAGCTATTGCAGCTGATCTGCAGGTGACAGAGATCAGTTCCCATTTTCACCAGGAGAACTGATCTCTGTGGCCTGGAGAACAGTTGTAATTCCAGCAGATCTCCAGGTAGGGTTGCCAGCTCCAGATTGAGAAATCCTGGAGAATTTGGGGGGCGGAGCCTAAGGAGGGCAGGGTTTGGGGAGGAGAGGGACTTTAATGCCATAGAGTCCAATGGCCAAAGTGGCCATTTTCTTCAGGTGAACTGAACTCTATCAGCTGGAGATCAGTTGTAATATCAGGAGCTCTCCAGCTACTACCTGGAGGTTGGCAACCCTAATATAGCAGGAGATCTCCAGCCATCACCTGGAGGTGACTCAAAAGCTGACACAGATAAATGCATACATCAAGGTTGCAAAAAACCTTGATTTATGAATTTATCTATGTCCGCTTTTGTGTAACTGCTTGTGTACACAGAGGTGTTGATTTTGTATCACCTGGGGGTTGGCAACCCTCTCTCCAGGTCCCAACTGAAGGTCAGCAACCCTAATACAAGCATGCAGCCCGCTGCCCCCCCCCCACACACACAGGCAGCGGCACACGCCTTATGAAGTAGCAAAATCCAGGGATGGCTTTCCATGTGTTATCACCACAAGGTCAAAAGCTCCCTCACAGTTTAGGCTCAAAGACCTCATTTCCTGGCTGTCCTGGGACCGCTTTGGAGATGGGCAAAAAGCAGATGTGGGAGTGGTGTCTCGCGCCATGCAATGCCCATCACGCAAGCCCGCATCATGCCACAGGCGAGATGCGCAAGATCTCCCTCCCCGCCTGGCTTTAGCACGTTGCCGAAAAGTATGAGTTGTCGGCGCACCAGCTTCTCGGAACATGTGGGGCAGCCCTCAGCTGGGAAGCTGCAGCTCCTTCAGCATCATCACGCCCCAGATCTCCTGCTGCTGTGCGTGTGCGACTTGCCTTCCCTTAACACCCCCCCCCCCAGCTGAGTCAGGGTGCTGAGCTCAGCTGGGTGGACCTCGTCTGCCTTTGGGCGTCTCTGTCAAATCCCCTCTAGGAGCCTCTGTTCCATTCCCTCAGCTCCCACCCTTCCTTTTCCATCGAGATCTGTCTGCCCCGACCACACCAACACCAGCTGCCGGATCTGCAAAAAGCTCAGCTCCTGAACATCACCGCCCCACACACAGACACACACATCAGACCCCCTTGCAAGCTCGAGCCCCTCCCAGCTGTCCTTGCCTGGGCCGCGCCCGGAGAAGCCCCATCACAGTTGATAGCCGCTGTTCATAGCCAAGGATTTGGCAAGATGAGCATCCTCCTTGTGGCTCTAAGACGGTGGTTCCCTACCTTTTTTTGACCAGGGACCACTAGGACTTTTTTGTTCGGTGCAGGGACCCCAAGGTTCAAAATAAAAATTCCGAGGATTTGAAAATAAACTTTAATCATAACTGTTAGTTAAACATTAAACTTAGAATAATATTTGAATATATATTTTTATAATAGAGAACTTTTAATTGAAAGTATTAATTTATTATGGGTTTATAACTTGGTTTCGCGGACCTTAATTTAGTTCTCGCGGACCCCTGGGGGTCTGTGGACCCCTGGTTGGGAACCAGTGCTCTAAGAGGAACCTTTGTGCCCCAGAGGGGAGTATGTTTCGCACTATGGATTGTTTGTTTGTTTGTTTTTTAAAAAAATTCTCCGCCAAAAAAAATAAACTCATCAAAAATTACATAATTACATAACATAAACAGTTCCTATCTAATCAATCTCATAGCTGTTAACTTTATTTCAACTTCCCCCCTTCCCACCTCTATCCTTTTAATTTCTCTACATTCCCCTTTATGTTTAATTTCTAATTCTTTCTATTTATTTCATTTAATCATTACAGTAATCTACTTACCATCACATTCTATACTTTAACTATTAACTGTTTCATCTTTTCTAAATAAATTGAATTAGATTAAGACATATCCTTTAACTTTTCCCATATTGGGTTCATTTTCACAATATATCGTCCACGCCTCCCATTCTCTCTCAAATTCTTCGTTTCCTTTTTGATTCACTAAAGCAGTACGTTTTGCCATTCCTGCTAGTTCAAACATTTTGTTGATCCAGTCCTTTTCGTCGGGTGTTTCAGACATTTTCCATTTAGCTGCATATACCAATCTTGCTGCAGTGGTGGCATATATAAAAAATGTTCGTCTCGTCAGCCTTTCACTATGGATTGTGATGGTGTAGAGGGGGCGAGCTGCCGCAGAGCTGGGATGGGTTGATGGTGAGGACATGCGCAATCCCAGTGCCAAGGGCACAAACTCAAACTCACCCAGTTGGGTATAAAAATCTGGTGTGGGGGGAGTTATATTGCACCTGGCTTAGGGTTGCCTGGTTGCTTGGATTGGCAGGCCATTGCCTGCCAA
Organism: Euleptes europaea; assembly: GCF_029931775.1. Taxonomy (NCBI): domain Eukaryota; kingdom Metazoa; phylum Chordata; class Lepidosauria; order Squamata; family Sphaerodactylidae; genus Euleptes; species Euleptes europaea. The sequence continues at coordinate 12,731,277 of NC_079314.1, forward strand.
ACCATTGGCCAGCTCAGGAGTGAGGACTGGCGCATGCGCGGAGCGCCAACACGATTGCATCACGTCCTGTTTACACCTGGAAGTTCTGCCTCACGATGGGCCACTGTACCGCGTTTTGGGGGTTTGAGTGGTAAAGCAGCCTGTCACAATGCGGTGCTTCCTTGTGTAAACAGGGACACAATTGTGCAGTTGTGATCCCTGCCCCAGCTACACCCCAAAATCTTCGCGCTGGAGGAGAAGGGGGGACCAGGCAACCCTAACCTGCCTACCAGCAGCATGGATCCCGGGAGATGGCCCACCATTGTATCTGCTGCCACCAAGTGCTGGGAGCAAGCCAGCACCCTGTAGCGCACTGGTACCCTGCTCATTGCGCCATGCTCAGCAGTTACTTGAGTGGCTTGACCAGAGAACTGGCTCTGAATATAAGGAACGTACCCAAGGATATAAATTTTCATCCTTTACCATCGAGTTTGGGACAATTTCTAGAGCGTGTCACTTGATATGGTGGCATCGCTTCCAGGGAGGGTTGCCAGAGCGACAGTGTGGGGAAGAAATGGCTATCAGCCCAACTGCGCCATGTCACTTCTGGGGAAAACCTGGAAGGGACATCAGTCCTCTCTAGGAGTTGGCAGAAACTGGTTTTACCAGAGAGTCCCTGGTGATAACTAGAGAGGCATGACCCTTCTGGGTTTTCCTGGAAGTAATCCCTTGCTGTCAACGATGGTCGTCCCCCCATGTCCCTGCCCTCCCCAGTTTCTGCTGGTTGCCAGACCAAGCCTGGCAGCCCAACTTCCAGGTCTTCACTCAGAAGTGACGTCACTGAGTCACTCGATGTTCTCCTCCCCGTGCCTCACCGCCAAGTACTTCCAGGGGTTCCAGGTGGAGTTCTAGCAACCCTGTGCCTAAATTCGTGCCCCAAACTAAACACCGCCAAAAATATTCAAACTCCAGATAGGGCCAGATTCAGACATGCTGAAGGTCTCAGCTATGTCAAGTTTAACATACACAAGGTCTAAGCTATGTTTAACATACACAAGGTCTCTTAATTCAAGGCCCTAAACTGTAGTTTACTTAGTTTGTACATAAATTGGGGTTGCCGGGTCCTCTGACGCCACCAGCGGGAGCTTTGTTGGGTTGGGGCTGGGGGCCCGATTTGCCACTCAAAGAGGTATAAGTCTCCTTGCAAGGTGGCACTTCCAAGGTGGCACGCAATCCCAAGCACAGCCACATAGCCTCCCACCGGAGGAGGGGAGGGACACCTGGCAGCCCTACTGCTTTGGCAGTTGTACTCTATGGCATTGAAGCTCCTCCACTCTCCAAACCCCTCCCTCCTCAGCCCCCCCCCAAAAAAAAACTCTCCAGGTATTTCCCTATCCAGAGCTGGCAACCCTAGTAATGAGTACTGGCAACTTTTGGGGGGGGGGCAGGGCTCTTCCAAGTCCTGAGAGGGAGATTGGTGGAAATTGGTGCAACCTTATATACGAGTACCAGCACCTCTTTAATAATAATAATAATAATAATAATAAACCCACTGGATTTCCCCTGGATTCACTGGTGGGGGAAATCCAGTACTCTTGGATGTGAGTCTACATTCACAAGAAGAATTTTCCAAAAACTGGACATAGTTCCCAATAACATTTTTAAAAGCTCTCCCACATGTTAAATGCACATTTCCCTGAAGAAGGGAAGCAAAACTACCATATGCATGAGTCACTAAATTAAATTGGGAATATCTACTGTGGCGAATACCCATAAGGGTGTTTCCAGTCTGAGAGCTTCCGTCAGTCGTGATCATCTGGTAGATAGCCAGTGCAAGAGAATTACAAATCCTCTGTAGAGAGAATCTCTTTTTCCGCATAATGGCTAGCCTCGCCCTTGGGGATTGCAGGGTGGGGTGGGGGGAACGATTACTGTGTTTTTCTGTTTAATTGGTGGAGACACCGGTTCAGTTGGGGCCTGGAGGTCTCCCGAAATTACAGCTGTTCTCCAGAGTTCTGCGATCCAGATGGTTCACCTGCAGAAAACGATAGCTGCAGTGGGTGGATTTAATGGCATCACATCCCAACTGAGCTTACACCCCTTCCCCAAACTCCACCCTCCCCAGGAACCACCCTCAAATGTCCAGGAATTTCCCAAGCCGAAATCGGAAACCCTAACTGAAGCAGAAGAGCAGACATATTCTGGGAAGAAATTTTGCACTCCCAGGGAAGGGAGGGTTCAGTCTTCTCTTTCTCCAGTTCTTAAGTTCTTCTGGAAGGTGATTCCAAAGGCACAAGATGGCCACTGAAAAATGTCCACAGCAGCTGGGGTTGTCGGGTTCCCCTTGGCCATTGGTGCAGGGGAGGATTGCCAGATCCAGACTGGAAAACTCCTGGAGATTTGGGGGCAGAGCCTGGGGAGGACAAAGACCTCAGTGAGGTACAATGCCATCGAGTCCACCCTCCAAGCATCAATTTTCTCCTGGGAAACTGATCTCTGTAGTCTGGAGATGAGCTGTAATTCCAGGTGATCCCCAAGTCCCACCTGGAGGCTGGCTTCTCTTATAGCAGCTGAATGTGACTTCAAAAGGGGAGGGGAATCCATAAAAATTGCCAAATGGGCCAATATTTAGGGTTGCCAATCTCCTAGAGATCTCCCGGAATCACATCGGATCTCCAGATGACAGAAATCTGATGTCCTGGAGAAAATGTCTGCTTTGGTGGATGGACTCTATAGCATTGTACCCCCACTTCGATCCCTCCCCAAGCTCCATTCCCAAACTCTCCAGGGATTTCCCAACCCACATTGGCAACCCTTTTGTCGAGAGAGACAGTCTGTCAAGTATGTCTGCCCCTGCCCCACATACACACGAGTCATGAAGGGCTTTCAAGGTGAGAACCAGCACTCTGGTTTGATTCTGGAAATAGACTGGCAACCAATGCCACAATTGTACAATGAGAGGAATATGTTCCCTGTAGGGCTGCCAATTCGGGATTGGGAAATTCCTGGAGATTTGGGGCTTCAGCATGGGGAGGGTGGAAAGGAGGGAGCTCAGCTAGGGTTTGCCAGGTCCACTGGCAGGAGGTTTTTGGGATGGCGCCTGAGGAGGGCGGGGTTTGGGGAGGGACTTCAGTGCCATAGAGTCCAATTGCCAAAGCGTCCATTTTCTCCAGGGGAACTGATCTCTGTTGCCTGGAGATCAGTTGTAATAGCAGGAGATCTCCAGCCACCACCTGGGGGTTGGCAACCCTAAGCTCAGCACATATGTGCTGCCATAGAATTCACCCTCTGAAGCTGCCATTTTTCTCCAGAGGAACTGATCATTCAGTTTGGAGATCAGTTGTAATTCCAGCTCTCCAAGACCCGCCTAGAGGTTGGTAACCTTAGATCCCTGCAGATAGTCCCGAGTTATGAGGGTTAGCCATAATTCCCTCAATAGCCTAGATGCATCTATAAGGATATCCTTAGGTCACACGACCACTGGAAGAATGGCCAGGAACGCACCATATAGACACCAAGTTGAGGCCACAAGAAGGCTATATTCCTCAGCCTTGGATTTCTGTTCCCCTGAAGACCAGCCAAAACCTGAACGTGTGTGTCTTTAGAAAGTGGTGGAAGGCTTTTTAAAAATTCTCCAAATAAACGTTTGACAGCCCGGAATAATATAGTTGCATATTGTCAACCAACCCAAGCCCTTGGGATGGAGTTGGACAGAAGTCCAATTAATTCACTAACTGATTTCAAATAACCAAGCGTCATGTTGTGGCACCTTACGCATTTTCAGGAGCCAGAGGCGTAGAAGTTGTCCAAATGATCTAACAGTTCACCATTGTAGTACACAATTTCCAAAATATAATTAAGGTAACCACAGTGCATTTTCTTGAAATACTCTCTCTTTCTCTCTCTTGCTCTTTTTTTTGCAATTTAATCTGACGCAAGGACTTTGGGATTTTCCACTGCACCCCTGAAGTCTGGCCACGGTATCTCTGAGATCAAAAGTGGGTCCCCTTTGTGCATATTCCTTTGATGAGTGAGTGATTCACCCCCTCCTCCTGGCCCTCGATCACAAGTCTTCAGTAAAAAAGACCTATCCTCAAGTTCCTTCGACTGCTTCCCCTCCTGGCAGATTCATCTGTGTCAAGGGCTGATCATTTCCCGTACAGAGCTGGCCGCCCTGCTTCCAAGCCCTGACTCAACGCCTGCCTGGATCCCTCACGCCAGATGTTTCATAGCAACCAAAGCAAATGTTCTCAGAGAGGAGGGGGGGTGTGGACCAAAGGGAGTCTGCGACGTCATGGAGTCGTCTGTCTACGTCTTGCAGACTTGGGTGAGGGGGGAAGAGTTGTTGAGCAAGCCATCCAGCTCAGAAATGGTCCTCCCCCACCAAGCCAAGAATGAATAATTCCCACTTCATAATTGCCTGGTGATGGTAGGCCTAAGGGGAGATGGGTTCAGATCCAGAGTCGAAGACTCATGGGAGAGGAAATGCTATAGCCGACGAGGAATTTTGCTCACTGGGAATGGCGTGGATCCAGCGTGCGTTAAATGATTTCTGGTACCACCCTGTTGGCACCAGGTATCCTGCCAAACAGCTCCCTTTTGCCAACCCATGGCGGGAAGAAGGTCATCTCAGGACCCAACAGCTGAAGGCAGATTTTGTGGGTGGGAGAGAAAACCAAGCTTTAAGCTGGAACAGGCCTTACCAGACCTCAGCCCCCAAATTTTAGCCCCCCCCCCAAGTGCCAGGGTTTGGTCCTGCATGCATATACAAAAATTATAAAGATAAGAGTGCCTTTGAGCACATGCTTAACACACATACATGCATCCGCAACCTGCCTCAAACAAGAGTTTCCAGGCATACTGGAACCTGGGCAACTTTATTTAACTTTCCCCTCCCTCCGTACACTCCCCAGTGCCCCTGTGTAGCAGGAACAGTCCTATTTTTTATATTTATTTATTTATTTACTTCATTTATACCCTGCCATTTCCCACAATGGGTACTCAAAGCAGTGTACATTGGTCTCCTCCCCTCCATTTTATACTCACAACAATCCTATGAGGTAGGTTAGGCTAATATTATGGTGACTGGCCCAAGGTCACCCAGCAAGCTTCCATGGCAGAGCGGGGATTAAAACCTAGGCATCCAGGTTCAAATGTGATGCACTATCCCGGCTCTACTTGTCTGCTAAATGTTCCTGAATTGTCCTGTTTTTGCTTTTGATGGGAAATTTGGGAGATCTCTTTTAAAAAAACAACAATTATCATCACTCTCACTGTACACTAGGTCGCAATTCTTAGATCACGACTCTAGAAGTCAAGCCTTAGAGAGTATCTTTGGATTCTAGCATACATGCATGTATATTAGTGATGCTCGGACATCTGTTGGTTTGCATCCTGTTCACTGGCTGCGAACAGGGAGATGATTTTTCAGTCATCAGTTTGGCTGTTTGTTGACCTGTTCAGAGCGGTTAGGCAGGTTGTTTCACCGCAGTCCTTAATGATGCAGTTGGCATTTCCTGCAGCCGTGGGTTCCATTTTCTTTCCTGTGCCACTGGAGGGGGCTCGTCGAGGATTTTGAATTGCTACTGGGAAAATGTGCACTAACATTTTAATGATCGATTGCCAAAATCTCTGAAATCCCAGCTTTCATTTGTAAAAGTCAGTCTCTGATCCTTTTCCTTGCAGTATTATAAGAGGAAAGGTGCAGATCACTGGGTGCCTAGTTCATGCCTCACCGTTGCACTAATACGCAGTAAGTTCAAACTACTGAACACTTTTGACGCAAAATTTGTGGCATCCTTAACGGAAACACATGACTTCTAAGAAGAAGTAGAGTTGATTTTTATACCCTGCTTTTTCTCTACTGTAAGGAGTCTCAAAGCGGCTTATATTCACCTTCCCTCCCCACAACAGGCACCTTGTGGATAACCTGATATAAAAAGAAGAGTTGGTTTTTATATGCTAATTTTCTCTACCTTTTAAAGAGAACTGGCTTACAACCGCCTTCCCTTCCTCTCCCCACAACAGGCACCTTGTGAGGTAGGTGGGGCTGAGAGTGAACGGAGAGAACTGAGACTAGCCCAAGGTCACCTAGCAGGCTTCATGTGGAGGAGCGTGGAATCAAACCCGGTTTTCCAGATTAGAGTCCACTGCCCTTAACCACTACACAACGCTGTCTCTCCTGCCCAACTGATGAGTTGAATTCCTGCAGTACATTAAAAGCCTCCTCCTTGTGCCACCCCAGACCGCTGCTTTGGTGGTTAAGGCACCATCGGGGCCAAGGCCTATCTTTTCTGTTGCCACAATTTTTCCAAGGTCCATTTTGAATTGATATAATATAGAACCAGCTTTTGCATAGAAAATGAATACAGTATTTGCCAGTGTTTCTGCAGTGGCAATAGGGATTCTGCACATGGCAATAGGCTTCTTGCCACAGTTAAAAATGGGGAAAGGTCAAAGATGTCACCGAGGAGTTTGGGCAGAATTCGACGAGCATTTTTAACCGTGGTAAAGTCGCCACAAGTTCAAAAGGGGTGGAATGGACCTTGACATAGTGAAAGCCACATTTCACAATTTTGAGAAAACCATATGTGGTGATTTATCACATCCTGACTCGAGCCGTTTTGAACCGTTTCCCACCCCCCTCCCTGAGATGCAGTTGGTTAAGGCATGTGGCAGGGGAACAGACCCAAGCTTATTTTTGGAGGGCAAATCCTTCCTCACGGAAAGGTGACTCGGTCATGAAGTATTTCTGATGGAATTCACTGCCACAAGACGGCCGCTTGCACAATCTGTTCATTTTTTTTAAAACAGAAAAATATCAACCATTTAAAAAGGTTATTCGCCAAATTATGGAATGTCCATATTGACCATACCAGATTGTGGGACCATAATCAAAAGAGGAAGACCCAACAAGAGATGGATGGACTCAATAAAGGAAGCCACGGCCTTCAATTTGCAGGATCTGAGCAAGGCTGTCAAAGATAGGACATTTTGGAGGACTTTCATTCATAGGGTCGCCATGAGTCGGAAGCGACTTGACGGCACTCAACACACACACAATCAAAAGAGGATTATAATTTAGTTTCCCAGGAGGCATTTGGGGGGGCTGCTGCTTGAAACATAATACTGGACAGGATAGACCTTCGGATGAAATCCTGCACAGCAAACGCTTTGGGGCTCCTGAGTCAGAATTTGATGGATTTTGTAGAACTGGTTTTCCATGCCCAAATATTCACCATCAAAAAAATGAATTTTGGCTGACTCCAGTGCAGGAAAAACGGGCTCAGACCCCCACACTCCCTCATTAAAATGTGATATTAAGTCATTGGCGGGTTGTTGCTCTTTAACAGCGCGCCCAACCCACTGCTTGAGGGGGCCTTTTTAATGGTGCCCGATTGTGCCAGGTGCAAGGGAAGATTTTTGCCACAATTTGAAACCTCAGGAGCAGGAAACGGAGAGCACTGCAGACCGCACAATTCGCCTTTATTTCTGACTTTATTCTGAGCATAGAGGGGACATTTGCCGCAGTTTTGTACCCACACCGAATTCTGGGGAGTGGCCAAAGTCTCTTTACTTCTTGACCGGTCAATATGAGCAAGCCTCAATGAGTCACAAGCCTCCTGCGGTTAAGTTGCCACATAAGCTGGTGTCTTTATTCGGTCGACGCCGCTTGCACTTTCATAATCCACTCTTTAGAAAGAACGATACACTTCTTCCCCTTTGCTGCCACTTTCTCTTGCTTGTCATGAACTCAAGCTATGGCTTCTTTTGGGAGGTGGGGTGGCTTACATCTTAGCATAGGAGGAGACATTGGGTAGCCCAGGGGCTCCATCCTGCCTGCAGGAACCCCAAGCATAGCCACACGTCTCACAAATATGTACTTGACCTGCTTTCCCCCAAGCAAGATGTACAAATAGCATTGTGAACACATGAAGCTGCCTTGTACTGAATCAGACCATTCAGTACAAGGCCAGTATTGTCTACTCGAGGTCAGTATTGTCTACTCAGACTGGCAGCGGCTCTCCAGCGGCTCAGGTTGGGGTCTTTCACATCACCTATTGCCTAATTGTTAACTGGAAATGTGAGGAATTGAACCGGGGAACTTCTGCATGCCAAGCAGATGCTCTGCCACTGAGCCACACCTCTCCCCACTTCTTTCCTCAGCGGGATGCCAATGACATATTAAATATGGGTAAGCAGGAAGGTTGACAAAAGGCCTAATAACCATTTCTGACCAAAGTTTTAAAACCTGGAGAGAGAGAAAAGAATAGGGGGGAAGAAAAATATTTGAATATTTTGCTTTATGGTGTGTATTTTAACAATTCGTACCACTGAGGAATTGTCATGATTTAATTTTATGGATACCTTACTTACAGTTTAATTTTTATCAATAAATAAGATCATTATTAAGTATGATATCAAGTTTTATTCAGTGTACCTATAGTTTAATTAAGACTTAAAACTTTAATTAAAGTTTATTAAGTTAAGAAACAGTGTACCTACCTATATAGTTTAAGTTTATATATTATATATTAAAGTTTTATATATTATATATTAAAGTTTTGGTTAATTTATCATCTGTAACCCATTAGTAATCATTCTGGTCTGCAGGAATATTTTGGGACACGGGGGGGGGGGGCGGATATAAGTGATTTGGAGCAAAGAGGTGATAGACAAGGAAAGATATAGGCATCCATCTCTACACCTCTTTCCAAATGTCCCCAGTAGTTTTTAAGTGCATGCAAAGGAACATCCTGCCAGGATGCTCTTCAGCTAGGGTTGCCAGCTCCAGGTTGGGAAATACCTGGAGATTTGGGGGTGGAGCCTGAGGAGGGTGGGGTTTGGACTCTATGGCATTACACCCCACTGAAGTCCCTCCCAATCCTGCCCTCTCCAGGCTCCACCCCAAATCGCCAAGAAAATCCAGATCTGGACTTGGCAACCCTAAAATCTGGCAGGGGCCCTCCAGGTAGAGTTGCCAGGTCCCTCTTTGCCACCGGCGGGAGGTTTTTGGGGCAGAGCCTGAGGAAGGCGGGATTCGGGGAGGGGAGGGACTTCAATGCCATAGAGTCCAATTGCCAAAGCGGCCATTTCCTCCAGGGGATCTGATCTTTGTCACCTGGAGATCAGTTTTTTCATTCATTCAAACCTTTATTGGCATAAAGATTGGAGATCAGTTGTAATAGCAGATCTCCAGCCATCACCTGGAGCTTGGCAACCCTTTCAGTAGCTGCTGACACAGGAACATGGCAGTGGCTGATGTTCAAAAGGGCTCTTCCAAGGCCTCTTGTTGCTGTGCATGGTGGGGAGAAAAAGGTTAAAGAGCCCTTTTACCAATGAGTCAGCTCATACAGGCTCATAACATCTCCCAGCTCTGTAGCCGCTTGCTCGGTTCAAAACGGGGCCCTCCTGCTAACAAGTAAGTTGCTAGTCAGGGCTTTAAGGCATGCCTAAAGAAGCGATGAAGCAAGTATAGCGCTGGACCCAGAGCAAGGGGATCTGGGTTCAAATGTTCACCGAGCTGCACAATGGCAAGATTCATGATGTGTAAGAAACAGCACCCTCTAACAATAGAGTTGCCAACTTCCAGGTGGTGGCTGGAGATCTCCCGCTATTACAACTGATCTCCAGCTGATAAGAGATCAGATTGCCTGGAGAAAATGGCCACTTTGGCCATTGGACTCTATGGCATTGAAGTCCCCCCTCAAATCCCGCCCTCCTTAGGCTCCGCCTCAAATACCTCCTGCCGGTGGCAAAGAGGGACCTGGCAACTCTGTCTAGCAAAAATTAGGCATACTGAAACCAATGGGCTTGGCAATGCAACCAAAGCATTTGTCTTGGAAGGATTGTTGTGTTCAACAGGGCTGCCTTCCGGCTGAATAAGTACACTATCCCTTATCCGAACATCCCATATCCGGACTGATCCGAAAACCGGACCCTTCGAGCCAGCAGGCAGGCAGATCCTCGCTGCCTGCTTTCGATGTTTCCTCTCACCTAAAAAAAATAAAATACAGTGCACACTGCATCGTAGGTGGAGACTGAAAACTTGCTGTTGTTAGTTTGTTGTCGTTCTTGTTTAACAGCTGATACAGGTATTCTGGTGAGACAGTTACACCTTTGCCTTCTGCTGTTTCAATAGAAACACAAATATTAAAAATATTGTTTAAAAGTACGTTCAGGCTATGTGTATAAAGTATACATAAAACATAAATAAATTTGGGTCCCATCCCCAAGATATCTCATTATGTATTTGCAAAAATATTCCAATATATGGAAAAATCTGAAATACGGACCACTGCTGGTCCCAAACAGTCCGGATGAGGGACACTCCACCTGTATAGAACTGGAACCTCAGGGCTCAGCAACACGTGATACTGGTGGTTGTGTGGAAGAAGGTCATCGCAGGAAAGGGCTGTGGCTCAGTGGCAGATCTTCTGCTTTCCACGCAGAAGGTCCCAGGTTCAATCATGGGGATATCCAGTTGAAAGGGCCAGGAGGATATGAAAGACCTCTGCCTGAGACCCTGGGGAGCTGCTGCCAGCTTGGGTAGACAATGCTGACATTGATGGACTGACGGTCTCCTTCCGTTTAAGGCAATTGCATATGTGTTCAATGTTTTTTTTTTATCCCCTCTGAAAATATTAGATGTGCAAGGCCCTGATTTAGTTAAGCCACCCCCTCCTCGTGATTTTCCTGTCCTGAACCTGCCACTCTTGACCCCCACTGGAGAAAATGCACAGGGCAAATAGTATCTGCCCGAGGGTATTTCTGGTCAGGAAAACGGCACGGGGTGGGGAAGTTTAACACCCCTTGCCTTGAGATCCTGAACTGAACCGGAATGCATTTGACATTCAAAGGAAAACAAAGTTAGTCATGAATAACTTCTGACAGAGAGAGCCCTGCATATTTTGTAGACAACATAAGTTGAGAAGGCAGCACAGGAGGAGAGACTGAATTCTAAATGGGATTTCAGACTTGATATGGATAAAATGTTGCCTTGACCAGGACGGCCCAAGCTAGCCCAATCTTGGAAGCTCAGCAGGGTAGACCCTGCTTAGTATTCATATGGGAGACCACCCAGTAAGTCCAGTCTACGCAGAGGCAGGCAATGGTCGGAGCCGCCTTTGTTTGTCTCTTGCCTTGAAAACCCTATGGCAGGGTTGTCGATTCATTCGTTACAAGGGCCAGATATGACCTAAATGTCACTTGGTGGCACTTGGGGGCCATGCCTCACCAGCCCAGATTGGGAGCGGGGTGGTGGCTGCCTCCTGGGCCGGATAAAAGCTCTCAAGGGGCTGGATCCAGCCCGCGCCCCGCGGTCCTTATGTTTGACACCCCTGCCCTATGGGGTTGCCACAAGTTGGCTGTGTGTTGATGGCACTTTCCACCACCACCAGGGATAACATTATTACAGTCTGTAGAAATCAAGGATACTGATTGCGGGGTGCAATACTGGTTTGTGGGGCATAAAGTAGCACATGGGCCCACACCAGAGAACTCAGCAAAACGCCCCCTCCCCACCAAGCCATGGTTAGCACCATTGTTAGACCTGCTTTGGACCAAAGATGCCAGATGTTCTGTTGTGGGAAGCGGTATTGACCCCATCTGGATGACTCCGCCCCATCTGGATAACTCTGCAAGCTACTGTGTGCTTACCACGCCCTGCAAGATTGCCCCTGCAGGTGGCAAGTTGTCACCAGCAAACCAAGAAAATACTCATCGGTACTACTGAATCAAATAGCAAATCACATTTTTGGATCACGCGATTCCGCCCCCACCATGTAAAGACAAAGTTACGACAAATAGAAGGAGAAAGCGTTCCAAAACAAAAATCTGTTTTATTCAATACCTTTTGTATAAAAAGAAATGTTTAAAAAAATCCCTCATTTTTCAACTCTTCTTAAAAATCATTAAATAGTCTGCTTTTATTATTAAAATATGGCAAATAAATAAAGCTTTCAATTTCCTCCTGCAACAATTCCCCCGTTGTCAATACAGTGGCAAAATCTAGAGGCCGTCGGATCCAACTGGACTCTATTCTTTGCCAATGTGCCAACCTCTTTTTCCCAGGTGAAAACAAAGGCAGCGTTATCCACCTTCCGTTGCAAAATTGTAAACTCCTGTGCTTCTTTTATAAGTCAACAAGTGTCCAAAAGGAAAGAGTCTACTTTTCTTGTTTCTTTTTTTCAGTGCACACACACATACAAAAAAGAGAGCCTTCCCAGGAGACGAGCTCGGTTCTCAGATTTCGGCAAAGTGTCTCTCCTCCACCCGTGAGATTCAACCAGTCCCAAAACTTGAACAGAACAGCAACAAACAAGATTAAAAAAACCCAAAAACATCACAACAGTCTCTATTCTTTGAGCGGCGACAGCCTTGCAGTACAATAAGATCTCTTGCTGTGCAGGTATCCCTGGACCGTTCCACCCCAGAGGTGGCTGCATTTCGAACGAGAAAGCAGAGGAACACCGGCGCTCAGTGCGTGAAAACACAATGCTAAATAAATAAACTGAGGTCAGAAACGGTTGTCTCCCCTTCCAGCCAAACCAGGAGAGAAGGGTGACGCTAGCAGCCCTTCCGGTCTCGTCGGATAAAATGGTATCCTCCCTGAGATACAGGAACCTTGGGGTGAACCCAGCTCCATCCTGGGTTCTAGAACAGAACCTTAACAGTCGAATCTTTTGCCCTATGGACAGACCATATTTCGCGACAAAAATGGGATGGAAGTGCCCCCCAGTGTATAAACTCTCGCTTCTCATCCCAGAACGACCCTTACTAGCCTGCTCTCTTCTCTCATAGCTTGGGTCGCATCCCGAGATTCTCGATTCCCTCTCTAACTGCCAACGTTCAGTCTTGAAGCCAGGGATGTAGACTTCAGGATCCCCAAACCACCTGCCTTTTGACCCAGCTCACACCTGGATGGTGTAGAAATCGACTCGCTTCCGGCAGCACCTCCGTATCCACACCCAGTAAAGCAAGATCATGAAAGCCCAGTAGCCCAAGTATATGGCTGAGCCAGAGAGCAGGTACCAGATCTCTGCTTGCTTGGCATCCGTCCTCCAGTCAGCCAGGGCCTCCAGGCAGATGGTATAGATTATGCCCCCCAAGAGCAGCAGGCCCCAGATGGAAACGGGCAGCAGGGGTATATAGTTCCCCACCATTTTCTTTCTCCCTGAAGTGCCCCAACTGCTCTTGTTCATGGTTGCGATGGCGAAATACTTGGCCGGGAGTAGACCGCCCATGTAGAGCACGGCGTAAAGAGACATGAAGATCATGACACAGTTCCCCCGTAGCCAGCAGGCGTAGAGGGCCTTCACGCAGGCCACCAGCTGGACACAAAGCAGCACCCAGATTATGTCCCACAAGTTGCCCCCGTAAAAGAGCCGCAGGACGGTGGCCGTGACGAAGAAGGGGAAGATGCCAGAGACCACCGACTCGTAGGTCATCCACAGGTGGTGACGGTGCCACCAGAGGGCGTTGTAGAGCCACTCGCGGAAGTAGGACTTAGTCCAACGGGTTTGCTGTGCCAGCCATCGGAGGAACGAGGATGGGGTCTCTGAATAGCAGCGGGAGCGGGCCGTGTACCTGGTTCAAGGAGAAGAACGAGGAGAAAGTTAACATAAGGCGGCTTCGGATGCCCAAGCCTTCTGAGAGGAGGGCCTTCTTGGCGGTGGCACCCAAACTCTGGAACTCTCTCCCCAGGGAGATTCGTTTGTCTCCTTTTTGTTGCCATGTTCTGCCATTGGGTGAAGACTTTTTTTGTTTCGTTTGGCAGTGATCCCTCCTTCTTCCCCAATATTTTGTTGTTTTTATGTAATGTATGTATTTTAGCTCTGGGTTTAATTGTTTTAATGATGTGGATTTTTTGAAATGATTTTTGATTTTATTATGTATGCTTTCATTTGATAGTTGCCTTGGTGGCTCTAACGAGGGCAAAAGGGGAAGCCTAAATTTTGTGCAATAAATAAATAAGAGACTTCCAGTATGGTGTCTCTTGCTTATTAATCTAGCACATTGTTGTCCCACCCTTCCTCTAAGAAGATCAGAGTGATTCCTCCCCCAGTTGAACCCCCACAACAAATCTGTGAGGACTGGTCCACTATCCTGGCCCAAGGTCGGCCACTGAGTTTTGTAGCAGAGTGAGGATTCAAACCCAGGTCTCCCACATCCCAGTCTAACCATTACACCATACGGTAAGTACAAAGACAACTCCCGTTTCATTATAAAATGAAATCCAAATGTTCAAAGTGGTGAGGGCTGCCAACTTGGAAGGCTTTAAGAGGGGAGTGGACATGTTCATGGAGGAGAGGGCTATCCATGGCTACTAGTAAAAATGGCTACTAGTCATGATGCATACCTACTCTCTCCAGGATCAGAGGGGCATGCCAAATATATTAAGTGCTGTGGAACACAGGCAGGATAATGCTGCTGCAGCCGCCTTGTTTGTGGACTTTCTAGAGGCACCTGGTTGGGCCACTGTGTGAACAGACTGCTGGACTTGATGGACCTTGGTCTGATCCAGCATGGCCTTTCTTATATTTTTAAAGAAAGCGCCAGGTCTTCCCATGTTCCCCACCCAAACGGCTGCACACCTACATAGCTTTGGGCTACCGACACCCACCCCCATCTCTCTGCCCAGCTTTATTCTGCATTCGTCTTCTTCCAAAGAACCAGGCATCCAAACTTGCTTACTTGGTGGCGTAGCCAATGCTCAGCATCCTGTTTGTGAGGTGCCGGTCATCCCCGAATGTACAATGGGTCCCCAAGAATTTCTGATTATACCAGGACTCCAGAAACTGCTGCAGGAGGTCATTCCGATACAGGCCTGAAGGGAGCAGCAGCAAGAACAAATAAGGGGAAAAGTCGAACAGAACAGGAACGCGTAACCCAACTATCCTTCCAGTTCAATGTCGAACAGCTGCTGTGTGCCTCATGACAGGGCGGGCCAGATAAGAGCTCTCAAGGGGTTGGATCCGGCCCGTTTGACACCCCTGCCATAGAGCCCACCCTCCAAAGCAGCTATTTTCTTTAGGGAAATTGGTCTCTATAGTCTGGAGATCAGTTGGGAGATCTCCAGGGCCTCCCTTGGAGGCTGGTTACCCTAGCTAGATGGGGGAATGCAGAAAATGTAATGCTAGGAAATAAACTTGATCACACCATTTCTCAGAGCTAGGATGACTGTGAAGAGAGAAGGAAAATGCTAAACCCTGCCTTCTGCTGACCTAATGCTCCAATTTTCATCCTCATGCTGGGGAATGAGGGGCTGTGGCTCAGTGGTAGAGCATCTGCTTGGCATGCAGAAGGTCCCACGTTCAATCCTCGGCACCTCCAGTTAAAGGGACTAGGCAAGTAGGTGATGTGACCCCGGAGAGCTGCTGCCGGTCTGAGTAGACAATACTGAGTTTGATGGACCAAGGGTCTGATTCAGTATAAGGCAGCTTCATGGAATAGGACCTTCGTATTGTCAGGATCTATACCAGGAGTCTCAGGGCCTAGTCTGGAAGCTGACTCACTGAGCTTTCGGTTTGCATCCGCCACAGGAGGACAGAGAGGTAGACAACAGCGACCCCGAATATTCGCAGGCAACATGAATTCTCTGGATTGGCCAGGCCCAGTGTAAATGCTCCAAGCTTTCTGCCATCACCTGCTTGAGAGAGCAGGACCATTTGTGTACTCTGTGTGGTTAGGAAACTAGATTCTCTAGCTAAAGGACCCAGAGCCAGCAACTGGTTTTGGGAGGCCTTGGGTTGGGTTTGGCCCTGAACAGTGTCACACTAAGATCAAAATTAAGGGGAAAGATCTATCTATCTATCTATCTATCTATCTATCTATCTATCTATCTATCTATCTATCTATCTATCTATCTATCTATCTATCTAAACAGATATCTAGATAGCCAATAAGAATATTAGTATTTTTAATCTTAATTGACTGGGGAAAAACTTGGCATCTGCCAATGCAGTATTAAAATCCACCCCTGCTAAAAGAACCCTCAAATTATCCAGTTCATAGACATTCCCAGATAAAAGGTTTTATCCATCTGTCTCTAGCTTCGTTGAGCAGGTCGCAGCTAAACAAGGAATGCTGAAGAGTGTCTATTTGGCTAGAACATTGACATACTCTCTCACAACACGGCACCCTATTTAAATGACCCATTAACTCCCCTTTGTAAGTCCAGAATCAACTGCTCACAGCCATGACGCCCTGATTCCTGGCCCCTCCTGACATAGCTGCTAAACAACAGTCCAGGGGACACAGTGAAACTTCTGCATGCTGGAAGCGGCACAGAAAGGGGTATTGGGGGAAGATGGCTGCCAGCTATGTAGAGTCTAGGTAGGTTGAGCTTTGGTTTCCCACCTGCTGCCGAAACTTCAAGCCCGGGTGTGGCCAGAGGCACGAGGCTTTTGACACAAGGCCCATTTTGGAGGACTTTCATTCATAGGGTCGCCATGAGTCGGAAGCGACTTGACGGCACTTAACACACACACACACACACACACACAAAGGGACCTTAAGTCCTGTGGCTTGGAGCATTGATGGAGCACCCTAGTCCAGCCCAGCATGTTTATTTTTTCCCCTCCTTCTTTCTCGGTTGGTGGAAAGCACCATCGAGTCGCGGACGGCTTATGGTGACCCCTAGGGTTTTCAAGGCCAGAGACGAACAGAGGGGCTTTGCCATTGCCTGCTTCTGCGTAGCAACCCTGGACTTCCTTGGAGGTCGCCCATCCAAATACTAACCAGGACCGACCCTGCTTAGCTTCTGAAATCTGACAAGCTCAGGCTAGACTAGGTTGCCTAGGATAGAGTACTTCTTTCTTTACTCCCATTGTATGATGCTTAGTTAAATTGCATTGGTGTGTGTGTGTGTGTGTGTGTGTGTATAGTAAGCTGTTTTGGGTTTCCATTGGGGAGGAAAACATGACATGGCCCTAAATAAATAAATAGAAATAAATAAAATACCCAGGGGGCCGCTGATGCAGGAGACGCAGTCGAAGTAAGACTGGCAGGCGCGTTCGATGTTGAAGGCCATCCAGTAGCGCAGGCTGCTCATGAAGCTGATGTAGGAGTCGGAGAGGTTGAGGATCCGGACGTCCCCCCCGACGGCCCCGTAGCGCTCATTCGACTCCAGCACCTTCACCAGTTCCACCGTCGCCTCCGGCTCAAGCTTGGTGTCTGAGTCGCAAACCTAGAAAAAGCCGAGAGATTTCATTATTGGGGGGTCACCCCTGGAATATCCAGAAGAGATCTGTGTGCTGCGGGACGCTCAGTGGTGGTCAGGGGGAGGCTTGGCGATGTGTTCTCACTCCCAAAGTTTGTTTCACATGGCGACATTCATCACTTGGGGACTCCAAGACCCAAGTGATGACTTGCATGGGTGAATGAACCACCTAAGGCTGAAATTTTGCAGCCTTTTCAAAAAACACAGTGCTTTTCAAGAGATTTGGTTCGCACCGTCATCTGCTATACAGGACGTGTACAGTAATGCTTAGGGCTGTTTAGCTTGGAAAGAAGGTGGTTAAGGAGGTCTACAAAATTATGAATGGTATGGAGAGAGTGGACAAGGAGAGGCTTTTCTCCCTCTCTCACAACACTAGATGACACAGGGTCATCTGCTAATGCTGAAGGGTGAGAGATTAAAAACAGATAAAAGGAAGTATGTCTTCACACAACGCACAGTTAAATTGTGGAACTCCCTGCCCCAGGATGTCGTGATGGCTGCCAACTTGGAAGATTTTAAGAGAGGACTGGACATGTTCATGGAGGAGAGGGCTATTCATGGCTACTAGTAAAAATGGATACTAATCAGGATTCTCTCCAGGATCAGAGGAGCATGCCTATTATATTAGGTGCCATGGAACACAGGCAGGATAATGCTGCTGCGGTGGTCTTGGTTGTGGGCCTCCTAGAGGCACCTGGTTGGCCACTGTGTGATCAGACTGCTGGATTTGATGAGCCTTGGTCTGATCCAGCAGGGCTTTTCTTATGTTCTTAACCAAACAATGCATGAACCAACCTGGGCTTTGACCAGTCGGCTTCCTTCACTTCTTGGTCAAAGCAGTCCCCTAGAAAAACTAGTTGCTGACCAAAGCTTGGACTCTAAGCCAGGCTTTGGCTCATGCTGTACCTGTTTCTGTTGTAGGGATGATCCTTTTGCCGTGGACTGTGTTCCTCCAGTGCTCGGAGCTTCTGTTCATGCAAGGTCAGTGACTCAGGGCAGTGAAAAGCACCTTGCATCTGAGCAAAATGCTGCACTGTGGAGAAATGCCTCCACCCTGAACAAACTTAATCAAGGCTTAGGATCTAAGCCAGGGGCATTAAAACATAAGGCCCGCAGGCCAGCTCCGGCTCCTTGAGAGCTCTTATCCGGTCTGCGAGCCAGCCAAGGCAGCCACCCACCCACCCCAGTCCCGATCTGGGCTGGAGAGGCACGGCACGGCCAAGTGACATTTATGTCATATCTGGCCCTCGTAACAAATGAGTTTGACACCCCTGATCTAAGCCCGAGGATGCACAGACAGTTTTGGACACCTTGGTGGAATTCTAGAACGAGGTCATATGTGGGATTAGTTCAGATTTAAACTGTCCCACAGGTTTAGGCTAGGAGATGGTTAACAGCGAATAAAGATGGAGGGAGGATCTACACTAAGGACTGATAGGGATAAATTTATTACTTTCCAAATGGCAGGGTTTGTTGTTGCCATCATAAAGATGACAACGAGGCATGCCAATGTAAGCACCGTTGACCTGGATACCAGCTGCTCGTGTGGGTCATTAGCCATTTGGATTGTAAGGTGGTTTAATTGAGATCGCTTCAAAAATCATTATGTAATTTAATTTTTTCCTATGAAAATGTCAGGAAATCTCTTGCTTTTCTTTTGATGGAATCGTTGAGGTTGCTTTGGCTTATTTGCCGATGCAATAAAGACAGGCCGGCTGACATTAAGAACTGTAGGTACTCGCTACTGAACAAAGGAGAACAATCTGAAGCTCTGTGCCAAGAACGAAAACTGAATGCTCTAATACAGATTATGCAAATTTGCTAAGTTTGCACAGACTTCTTTATTTTGCATCATGGTTTCTACGTCTGACACGTCAGACACAATGCAGGCCCTTGACACCTCCCCCACACCACAAACCCACAGAAATCCCATTCTGGTTTTGGAGATTTGACTCACATAACTTCAGAGCTAACCTCCACAGCCATGGGGACTAGAAACTCCCTGCCTCTCAAAATGAAAACTGTAGTTCCCAGAATGCTGACTGCTTCACCCTAACTAACCTTCTGGAACTTTTCTGAACATGTGTGGAATTACCCCCATGTTCAGAAAATTACCCCTTATTGTAGAAAATTACCCCTTATTGTAGTTTAGCAGTTGTCAAGCAGTTTGTAGGAACCCAAGAGATCTCAGGAAGATCTACAACGACAGACTGTTTACACATTCCTACTAATCTTCCAATACACAGCCATTCATGGGAGGCAGATGTATTGCGGTGCATGCTCTTAGTTCTCATAGATTGACAACAAGATGTGAGAGGCCTGGTTAACGCTCCATGTCTGTTGACCTCGCACCCTAGGACTTTGCAATGTGCAGGAATTTCTCAGCAGGTTAGGTCAACGTGAACTTGAAGGCAGAACACTTAAAAAAAAACTATAAGTACACGAGTGATTCATCAAATGGGCACGTGAATCAACATCTAAATAGAAGTTAAGAAACTGCCTTGTGCTGAATCACACCACCGGTCCATCTGTTTTGGGTTAAAGCAGTTCTCCAAGGTCTCAGGCAGAGGAATTCCCCAGACCTGCATCCTGAGATCCTTTAATGGAAGATGCCAGGGATTGAACTCAGGACCTCTTGTATGCAAAACACAAATACTGCTGAAGTATGGCACCAGGTGAGCAGAGCAATCCTGTCCGGGGGGGAGGGGTAGGAGAGTGGATAGGAGTTGGTGTGACCCCTGTGTTGGCGGTAGTGCCCCTTGCGCCAGCTAAATTGGCCCTAACGCCGGCGCAGGGCCACTAATGCTGGCTTTGGTAAGCAGCATGGCAGCGCAAGTCGTAGGTGCCACCACAGCCTCACCGGCAGTGTTTTCCTGGCCTAAGGGCTCCCGCCGGCATCAAAGGGGGCGTTCCTGAGAGCGGGGCTGACTTTAGTCACCTCTCTAAGCCCTTTTGGTTCAGGAATGCCCCTTTTTTTGGAAGCGCCCAGTTACACCTGCAAAAAGCGTAGCCCCGTGGAACTCAATGCAGAGTTTCATGGGGCTTTCTTGGAAAAGGCATTTGCGGCTCTCTGTGCTCGGCCGTAAGCAGCTCAGGAGACTGCGCGGCTGCGCCATACCCAGGTGCTTCTTAACCACCCCCACCCTTAGGATTGCACAGTAAGTGGTAAGTGGGATCCATAGCTTCATGCGAAGTCCTAGGACCTGGATTAGTTGCTAATCGGAAAGCTGGAGGCATTTACCTGGACGTAGTCCACAGAATTGCCCAGGGCCTTGAAAGCGGTGTACATGACCTCCCGCTTCCCGCCCCATTTCTGCATGATGCAGACGCATCTCCGAGTCCGAATCAGCTCCTCCACGGCCAGTTGCCCCGGATCCTCCATATCGATTTCGCTGTAGGCCGACGGCTCGTCCCCGGCCTGGTAACCGCTGTCCCCCTCGCCCACATCCAACTGCAGCTGGTGGTGGTAGTTGTTCTCCCAGACAAAAGTCCCCATGTCCTCTTCGGCGAAGACTTCCCGGAACATGTCCATCATGTATTGGTCATCAGGGCTGTTGCCGTCTATCACCATGATGATCCGGAGCTTCTCCGGAGGATACAAGGTCGCCTTGATGGACTGAAGGCACTCGCGGAGGTAAGCCGGGTCCTCCTGGTACGCCGAGATGGTGAGGGCCACCGTTTTGGTATAGCTACACGTCAGAGAGTCCCTCCTCATCCTCTTGTGCTCCAGGAAGGCAAAGAAACTCTGAATGATGAGGTGACATGCCAGGAAGGCTCCATAGAGACCGAAAGCCATGATGTGGTACCTGTCGGAAACCAGCTGGACTCCCGTGATGTAGGCCCAAGCCAACACTGACAATATGAGCAAGGCGAACCCGATTGTGAGGATACGGCGACCTGTTGAAACGAAGACCTTGGGGGCTTTGGCAACTTCCATCTCTGAAAGGAAACATCAAGAATCTGAGCTGTTTCTACATGCATTTTATTTAATATATACCTACAGGCATGACTTTTCCCCTCATAGGACATGTCATCAATCAAAAGATCACAAATTGGAGCATATTTATTTCTAAAAGAAATTTTCTAGTCCTCAAGGCTGCAAACGCAAGTTGCAAAGACCAGTCTCAGAAGCCCAGAAAGTAGCTGAAGGTAAGAACATAAGAAAAGCCCTGCTAGATCATGACCAAGGCCCATCAAGTCCAGCAGTCTGTTCACACAGTGGCCAACCAGGTGCCTCTAGGAAGCCCACAAACAAGGCGACTGCAGCGGCATTCTGATCCGCTTCCTGGTCCGGACTCCTAACAAAACCAGAATAAATTATCCCTAAATGCATACAAGTCTGCTATAATTTGAATAATTTGTGCAGGCGAAGTAATCCGCCTTTTTCTAGGCACAGAACCTGGATTCTCTGGGCACAGAATTGCATTTGATTTTCTTTCCAGCAAAGAGCATACACCGTCTTGCTGAAAGGCTGGAAGACGAAAGCTCTCAAAGCGATCAGCCGTCAATGAGAACCCGCTTAAAACATTATCAAACACAATAAAACCAGAGAGTTGAACTATTAAAAAGAAACTGTGTACAATTCCAGCTCAAGTTCCATCTTGTTGTTTGTTTTTAGACTTTCAGGTTTGAGTCCAGTTTGGACATTAACTTTGAAGAAAATGATTGGATTCCCAGTTCAGCCACTCTGAACCAGTTCAGTCAAATAATGATTAGTATCAAATGTTTATTTCTGCAGGGTAATACCGATAGCATGACCCATATTTCACTGGAGAACAATGCCTGCACGTGCTAATGCCACTTCCGCCAGAAATGTGTCAATTATATTTTACCCCCAAGTAGACAGAATTTCCCCAATTGCCCTTTTACATTTTGCCACAGCTTTTTTTTACCTCTCCAAATTGCATGAACGCAAATCTCAAAAAGGATATTCTATTTCTCAAAAAAGAATAATTTTATTTATTCAGATATTTATACCCCTCTTTTGCCCTCGCGGGGATCCCAATTGACTTACAACATTTCCTCTCCTCCCTTTTATCCTCACAACAACCCTGTGAGGTTGATCACGACGGGTAGCCATGTTTGTCTGTATCAGAAGGAAAAAGCAAGAGTCCAGTGGCACCTAAAAGACCAACAAAATTTCTGGCAGGGTAGAAGCTTTCGTGAGCCACAGCTCAGACCCACCAGAAATTTTGTTAGTCTTTAAGGTGCTACTGGGCTCCTGCGAGGTGGGCTAGGCTGAGATTGTGTGAGTGGCCCAAGATCACCCAGCAAACCTCCGTGGCAGAGAGGGGATTTGAACCTGGTTCTAATCACAACGCCACGCTAGCTGAATAGTTCATATTTGTAGACGCCTTACTTAACATTTTAAAATGTAATGAACTATCATGAAGATGCATTTTAACAAAATACTTGAATGTAATTGTTTGAGGATGCAATGTTTTTGAAATTCGTGGCTCCGTCCCTTCCAAAACAGGACAGTGTACTGCACCCAAAATCCCTGCGTGACCAAGAGAGACATCCTGAAGTGGGGCTTCTATAGGATGGTGGGCTATTCATTCCAGGTCTGAACCTTGGATTAAGTCCTGGAAGGGGCCACTGGGTAACACACAACAGCTGGTCTGTTCCCCCCCCCCCGAAAAAGGAGAAGAGGCTCTTCCATTTGGTTCCAAGACAGCTGGACAGCAGACACTTTTTTTTAAATGCACCACCCTGGGCACCTCCATGCCAAAGATTTGCCACACCAACCTCCTGGCCGGGTCTCAGTAAAGCTATTAAAAAAAAAAAAATTAACAGGGCCAACGAAGAGGCGTTTTCAAAAAATCACAGCAACTGGCACAAATGGGTCATTGAATAAATAAATGACAAAGTGCTCGGAAGGGTACATATACCACACACACCCTCCCAGCTCTAGTAATGTCAACTGGGATATTGAAGCCCCTCCTGTCTTCTCCTGATCGAACCCTTCAGGGCAAGAAGTCCTGGGTCGCCTGGAACCACGAGACTCAAGCGAGCTCGCGAGTTCTACACCCTACTGAAAACTTTTGAAACGCATCATGTGGGTGCTGTGACATAAGCCAAATCCCTCCTACGGTGGCTGAAACGCACAACTGGCTGAGGAGGAAACATGCATGCTTTTCTGACAGCTACCATGTGCCCAGATGCGAGCAGGCCTTCAGATGCGAGCAGGCCTTCAGATCATGCATCCAGGGGAAGGGCAGACAAGATATATTGCGAGAATTGTAACGCAGGACGTCTCTGTGACAACAGCTTTCTAGTAATTCTGCATTGTCCTGTGTTGGGTAAGAGGGCAGGCCCAGAGCCGGGAAGTCCTCATTTCCGATCTTCATTCTATTGCAGTCGGCCACCTCTTTCTCATTCTCCCACCTGCAATATGGGACTAATCCTACTAGCCTACCTTTCGGGATCATCGTAAGGAGAGAAAAATCCTCTTTGTCAAAGTGCTAAGCGCAATTGGAAAGAGGGATCGCTTGTGGTCTGTTACGTTCATCCCATTGTTGCCTTCATCAAATAGGTTTGGCAGGTTTTTTGGTATGGTTTCAAAAAACCTCCCATGCCTGTTTAGCCAAAGGCAAATGCAGGGACAGAAGTGCAAACACACCATGAGAAGCACAGCCTCTCTCAAGTCACCCTTTCCAAAACTGAGCATCTTGTTTCTGCCTGAGATGATGTACACAGAGGGCTCCGAAACCCCCCAGACGGCCGCATGAATTTTATTTTATTCACACGACTTCAGAGGAATCATATTGACAGGAGTGCAGGTCTGGAATCCAGATTCCCCAACTCAGTCGCTCAATTGGTGTGGATGGTGTCGCTCAACTTCAACACGCCATCCACCTGCCCATTCATGAGGGATCAGACTGCCAAAATGCGGTATGGAGCAGACGGAGCCGCTGCGCATTGGCATGCAGAGGGTGCAAAGCAGACTCAAAGATTTATACAGACTTCCGTAAACCAGGCTTCCCCAGAGTGTGAGCCGCCACCTCAACCTTTGCAATAACCACTAGGCTTTCTTCCCCCTTTCTATGCCACCAACAGCACCCAAAAATCATCACAGTCCAGCCATTGTGTGCTACTCCAGTTGCTGTTGCTAAAAGGAAAAGTGTGGGAAGTTTACCAATTTTTACCAAATGCATCATTATTATTGAGGCAATTTGTATTCTCCCCCCACCCCCCTGCACACTTTCTGCTCAAAGATCACCCAAGAAATAAGCATCTTGGTATACAGGGTGCATCCCCGTTACGCCAGACTGATGAATGCAACCTGTCTAACTCACCCAAGTTTCATACCATTCCCAATGTGGACTAGGCCCCTCCCCGCAATTTTACATTTAAATGTGCACCACCTTAGAGGGCCAGAAATCAATTTTTATCGTTCAACCCCCAAAACCTGCACAACAGTTGCGAACTGGAGCATCTCTCCATGCATGAAAGGGAACCTCTCCCCCACCACCACCGCCCGTTTTTCTGGGAGTTTAAATTCATTCATCCCCTTACCAGTAGAGCACTGGTTCCCAACCAGGGGTCCACAGACCCCCAGGGGTCCGCGAGAACTAAAGTAAGATCCGCGAAACAAAGTTATAAACCCATAATAAATTCATATTTTCAATTAAAAGTTCTCTATTATAAAAATATATATTCAAATATTATTCTAAGTTTAATGTTTAACTAACAGTTATGATTAAAGTTTATTTTCAAATTCTCAGAATTTTTATTTTGAACCTTGGGGTCCCTGCGCCGAACAAAAAAGTCCTAGTGGTCCCTGGTCAAAAAAAGGTTGGGAACCACTGCAG
Source organism: Euleptes europaea (assembly GCF_029931775.1). Lineage (NCBI taxonomy): Eukaryota > Metazoa > Chordata > Lepidosauria > Squamata > Sphaerodactylidae > Euleptes > Euleptes europaea. Next base: position 12,756,291 of record NC_079314.1, read on the forward strand.
TAGAGAGAGAGATCTACAGGGGGTTAAGAAACAAATGCCGCTGATCTGGAAGTCCTGTCCTGGGCTTCTACGGAACACATTTATTCCATTTATTTATTTATTCCATTTATTCATGGAAGGTTTTGCCTTGGATTTGCCCCTCTCTAGATGCACATTTTCCCCATCTGACTTCTCAAAACTCTGCATGGGGGCTTATGGTTGAGCTTTGAGAATATGGATGGGGGGGGGGAGTGCATCCAAAGAGCAGCAAGGCAAACCGCTCCCCTGCATAAGTGGCAAGAGGGGAAAGCGCACTCTGCACATGCTCGAGGCGACTTCGGTCCGTCCCAGGGTGAATTCCCCAAGCGGAGCCCCCGGTCCCAACTGAGCCCTCCAGGTTGACTTTGGCTCAGGCTCCCTTGCCAAAGCAGGCATGGGGCTCCCTGTCCCAGGGGATCTCCCCCCCCCCCAGCCCGCGACCCCCGGACTCCCCATCCTCACCTGCAGCGCTGGAAGCGGCCGGCGTCGGATGCGGAGTCAGACTTCAAGGCGCTCTGGTTTGTTTGATCTCTGGCGGGGAAGCTTTTGAATCTGGGATGGGAGGAGGGGGGGCATCCGAGGGGGGGGCGTCCCCTTTCTTGCGTCAGGTTGGGCCGGGCCCCTCTGAGCTCATCTCCATCAGTCACCCTTGGACAAACTTCCCTCTCACCCATGCCTTGCTCCCTCCCTCCCTCCCTTCCTTTTCTTATAGGCTCCGCTCCTTAAAATAAAACTAAAAAAAAAAAGCTCAGAGCCTTTTTGATTTTTCAATGCCGGCAGAGGGCGCCGCTGGGCATGTGCAGAGTGCAATTCCCCCCTCCGCGATCGGAGCAACCCCTCTCCTACCAATTCTACCAATTGCCAATTCAGTCCAATGGTGTTGTGTATGTATATATGTGTGTGGGTGTTAAGGGCCGTCAAGTCGCTTCCGACTCCTGGCGACCCTATGAATGAAAGTCCTCCAAAGTGTCATACAAAAGGTGTGTGTATGTAGTGGGGGAGTAATCAAGGGGGGCTCAGGCGCTTGAGCCCTGCACGCAGGATCCTAAACCCTGCTGGCCCTATTGGTCAAGCAAATCGGATCCTATGTGTAAAAGTGATTACCAATTTGCATGGCGTTGTGTATGTATATGTGTGTGTGTGTGTTAAGGGCCGTCAAGTCGCTTCCGACTCATGGCGACCCTATGAATGAAAGTCCTCCAAAGTGTCATACAAAATGTGTATGTATATAGCGGGGGAGTAATCAAGGGGGACTCAGGCGCTTGAGCCCTGCACGCGGGATCCTCAACCCTGCTGGCCCTATTGGTCAAGCAAATCGGATCCTATGTGTAAATAGGATGTGTAAAGTGAGTTCTGTGCTGAAATCAAATAAAGCTGTGTTGTTGAACGCCGTCTCTGATCTCGTGAATCCTTCCCACGCGGACTGAACACGTAGTAGGCATGCAAGATTTAATGGAGAATTGGGGGGGGGAGTTTACAGACCACAAGAGGTTTTTTTTTTGGGTGGGTGGGGGCTTCCGGGGTGCAAAAAAAGAAATGCACTCTCTACCCCCACCCCCACCCCCGTTTTCACACGATCAGCGAGCGCCCAGATCAGAGGCATCCGTTTTGCAGGCGTGCATTCCAAGAAAAAATCTTGGCAAGGGGGGAAAAAACGTTACAGACTTCCTTAAGAAGGCTAATTATTTCTGGAGTTCCAGGGCAAATATAGCCGAAGCAAACTAGCCGGAAAGGATTATTCCTTGGGAGGGAGGGGGGATGACGAGGGCTGCGTGTTGCAATCGAGGTTCGTGGATTTGGGGAGGAAAACCGCAGACTGGAGATTAGGGAAGGGAGGGATGGGAAAAGAAAAGAAAGTGTGATGCAGACAGGCGGCCTTTGGGATATAGTTGCCTGGGGAGGATTGGACCAGCGGGCCTCAAAGAGGGCTGCAGCTGGGGTGCCAACCTCCAGGAGTGGCCTGGGGACCTCCTGGAATTGCAACTGCTCCGCAGACGGGGCTTACCTAGGGTGGCCCACCTCCAGGTGGGGCCTGGACATCTCTCAGGGTTACAACTGAGCTACAGACGACGGGGATCAGCTCCCCTGGAGAAAACGGCTGCTTTGGAGGATGGGCTGGAAGACACTGTACTAGGGTTGCCAGCTCCGGGTTGGGAAATACCTGGAGATTTTGGGGGGCAGAGCCTGAGGAGGGGGTTGGGGAGGGACTTCACTGCCATAGACTCCACCTTCCAAAGTGGCCATTTTCTCCAGGTGAACGCATTTCTATCAACTGGAGATCAGTTGTAATAGCAGGAGATCTCCAGCTAGAACCTGGAGGTTGGCAACCCTACACCGTACCCTGCCAAGGTCTAAGGCTGCCAATCTTCAGGTGGGGCCTGGAGATCTCCTGCTATTACAATTTATCTCCAGATGACAGATCTATTCCTCTGGAAGAAAATGGCTGCTTTGGAGGGTGGACTTTATATGGCATTGTTCCCTACTGAGATCCCTCCCTTCCCCAAACCCCACCTTCACCAAGCCTCACCTCCAAAATCTCCAGATATTTCCCCACCCAGAGCTGGCAACCCTACTGAGATCCCTGTCTTCCCCAAACTCTGCCCTCTGCAGGGGCCACCCCCAAATCTCCAGGAATTTTCTGGCCTCGAATTGGCAACCGTAGGCTGAAGGTATGGGATAGTCTTCTTGGAGGGTAGGGCAATTAAAATAATCAAAGGGGAGAGATCTGAGCTATGAAATGTGAAGAGACTGATCTTAGAACCAAGTTCCCTTTTTGGTGAGAAACCTGCATTCTTTACTGGCATCAGCTTCTTTCCTCAAAGCTGAGTCCCATTTTAATTAACTCCCTTTAAAAATAAATAAATGTGGATTTCTGGATATGTCAAGGACTGAAAACAGATTAAGGGTGCAATCCTATGCACACTTCTCCGAGGGTAAGCATCAGTGAACGTACCTGCTACTGGGCAGACGTTCGTAAGACTGCACTGTAGGAAACCATAAAAATTAGTATTGCAACGCTGCATAATTCATTAAGAACAGTTTGGTTGCTTCAGAAACTGCCCAGAATTCATTGGGAAGCATTTTTTAAAAAAATGAAACTATTGTTAATACATATACAAAAAGGTGGTGGATGGCACACAAAGTTGCCAACTCTAGGTTGGGAAATTCCCAGAGATTGGAGGCTGGGAAGGGCAGGGCTTGGTCAGAGGAGGGACCTCAGCGAGGTGTAATCCCATGGTGCCCACCTTCCAAAGCAGCCATTCTCTCCAAGGGCTCACCAGCCTTTCTCCCCCTCTGCAGAGCATTTGAACAGGAGAACGCGCTCCCCCACACAGGACAGTGGGGATTAGTCGGATCTCTGCAGTCTGGAGATCAGCTGTAATGCCAGGAGACCTCCAGCCCCCACCTGGAGGTTGGCAACCGTAGGCAGGCATCATGCGAGAATCAGCTTCCCCCGGAATTCTTCGGGGGGGGGGGGGTTGGAGTTGGCAGACAATTGGGCTTCACATGCAAATCTGTGCAGGTTTAACTGCGTGCTCAGGTTAATTAATTAACCAGCTAATATTTACTCAGTGCAGGGTCAGCCTTTATTTACATATTTAAAACAATTACATTTAAATTGCAGTCCATGGTGCCTAAACAAGGTCTTCAGACATTACGGTTTCTATTCATAAACATACCATGAGATCCAAGGTATTTATTTATTTGCATTGTTTATTTGATTCACTTTTCAATCAGGACCCAAAGCGGCTTTTGATACTCTCGCTTCTTCGTTTTATCCCGTCAGCAACCCTGTGAGGTAGATCAGTCTGAGATTGTGTGACTCGCCCAAGAAGGGAAGCGAACTCGGGTTGGGAAATTCCTGGAGATTTGTGGGTGGAGCCTGGGGGAGGGAAGCGACCTCAGTGGGGTATAATGCCGTAGAGTTGTAGGCAGTCATAACTAAGCGACAGTCCCCCTTATAAAAAATCTTAAGTTGAGAAAGACCTATGAGATCCAGTCGAAGCAGACAGACATGAGCTATCTAGGAGTGACTCAGATGATCTGACTCAGTAGACAGAAGCTTAGCTATGTTCACATTACGTATACTTGACCATGTGCTCCGATAACCTTCGGCTGTATGGCTTCGGCCATCCTCCCAATACTGGAAGGGTCAGAAAACTGAGCAGCCAGCACAAAATCCACATTTCCTGAGAAGCAGCATTTGGTTTTGCAATTGTGTGAGCTGCGTGTGAAGTACGCAACAGGCGGTCCTCTTATCAATTACATTTTGGCTCTCCCTGCAAGCAGCTCAGGGTAATACACGCAATTCTCCTGTCCCTCATTTTGTTCTCACAACAACCTTGTGAGGTAGGCTAGATCGAGAGTTTGGTGGAAGAGGTGGGGGATTTGAAGCTGTGTCGTAACCATATGACACGCCAGCCACTATCCCACACCGGTCCTCTCTGGAAGATGGCTTACCAGCCTTTCTCCCCCTTTGCAGAGCATTTGAACAGGAGAACGCGCTCCCCCCCCACAGGACAGTGGGGATTAGTCAGACAAAAATTGTAGATTGGGGGAAGTAGAGCTTGTGGGGTGGAGGAAGACCCCCAAATAGTTTATGGAACACTGAAGGATGGAGTGGGGAGCAGCCCTCCTGAATACTGCATCCTGGGAAACCAAAATCTTCACTAGTTTTCAGCATTTTTACATGTGAGATTTCATGCATCCATGCGCCTCTGCCGCTCTCTTTGTATGCATGTGTGAATGATGTTAATGCAGCTTATAAGGCAGAAGAAATACAAAGTGTACACTAGCGAAGGATGCTGCTAGATGATGAGACTAACTCCGGTTAAGGGTCCTCTTTATCTTCCTACCAAGTGATAAGATATCAGTGATAAGGGATTTGTTTCACACACATCCGCAGATAGTGCGTGCTAGAACTGGTCCGCGGTGACAGTTTATATCTGTCTGACAGACTCAGGAAATGTTTTTATTTATTTAAAACATTTTAATGCTGCCTTTCCACCCGATCAGGGTCCACAAATACAAAATACAAAAAGATAAGATAATTCACAGTGGGTAGCCGTGTTAGTCTGTTTGCAGTAGTCAAAAAGGGCAAGAGTCCAGTAGCACCTTAAAGACTAACAAAAAAAGACTAACAAAAAAGATAAGAGAATTGCTCGTAGGGTTGTGCTATATTAACATATTCCCACCATCACGAGAGACTGCATGGTATAGTGGTTAGAGCATCAGACTAGGTTCTGAGACACCGGGTGTCAAAGACCCCACCCCTCTGCCATGGAAAGTTGTTGGGTGACCATGGGATGGCCACATACCTGACCTCCTTCACAGGGCTGTGGGATGATAAAATGGAGGAGAGGAGAACAACGTAAGCCATTTGGGGTCCCTGTTGGCGAGAAAAAGCAGAGTATAAATATATAAATAGACGTGTCTCTTTAGGTTTGACTGAGCCTTTAATATTGGAGAAGGAGATAATGTGAACTGCTTTGGGTCCCCACTTGGGAGAACAGTGGTAGAAACAACGAAAGTAAATTAGCAAGCAAAGCTATCTCCGAACCCCGCAGACCCTTGCAGGAATGCCAGAACCAAGTCCAGATTTTCTGGTTTAAGAGAAACATCAATTTGAGTCTGATTGTGTCAAACTGATGTCCGGCCACCTCTGGTTTATGTCACCCCGCAGAATCTGACATGGGGGATCCGTAGCCAGATGCAGCTGGGATTAGTCACTTCAGAAGTGGGCTTGCAGTGGCTATGTCGATTCCCCCGTAGAGTCCCTGCTCAGCCTGCAACTTCCAGTTCAAAGGTATTTTCCCTGAAGTGGGTGCGCCCTGCCCAGGTTTAAAAGATAGTAAAGGGTCAGAGACCAGACCTGCTCAGGAAGAGCCGAGTTGCCCACGCTTCCCCTGTTATCCTGGCTGAAGAGGTTGCCGTCCTCTTCCCGTAAGTCCTCTTCTTGCAGCTTTTGGATGTCAACATTTTGGGGTTTTTTAAACCACCTTTCAAGGAGTAAGTCACTGAAAAACAAACAAACAGGGCTTGGGGGTTCATAAGACCAAATGATGTCCATATATCATCATAGGGACAGTTCTTCTCAAGAAGAATGACAATTTGGTCATAGCAAACCTCTTATTTTGTTTTGGTGGTGCCAGCGTGGTGTAGTGGTTAAGAGTGGTGGTCTGGGGCGGTGGACTTTAATTTGATTCCCACTCCTCCACATGAGCGGCGGACTCTAACCTGGTGAACCGGGTTGGTTTCCCCACTCCTACACATGAAGCCAGCTGGGTGATCTTGGGCTAGTCACAGTTCTCTCCGAACTCTCTTAGCCCCTCACAAGGTGCCTGTTGTGGGGAGAGCAAGGGAAGGAGATTGTAAACCAGATTGATTCTTCCTTAAGTGATAGAGAAAGTCAGCACATAAAAACCAACTCTTCTTCTTCTTATAGCTTGTCCTAAAGATCCCGCTTGGGAATTCTGGACCTGCAAGAAACCCAAAGTGAGGTGGGATTCCTTCAGGAAGAGGTCTGGTCGACTCAACAGGATCAGCATTCAGTCTTTATTAGGGTTGCCAACCTCCAGGTGGTGGCTGAAGATCTCCCACTATTACAGCTGACTTCCAGGTGACAGAGATCAGTTCCCCTGGAGAAAATGGTATTTCCCAACCTGCATCTGGCAACCTTAGTCTCTATGCAGGGATGAGCATCTTTAAGCTTTCCGCTAGGGTATTTTTAGATTGGTGCTTTGTATTTTTTCTAACGTTTAATTGTTTTTTATTAACTCTCCAATTGTGTACTGAGTTATCGTATTTTGTATTATCATTGTTCTCTTCCTTGGTCCCTGTCAGGAGAAAAGCAGGTATATAAATATTAATATTTTAAAGGCAGGTATATAAATATTACAGACCAAAGAAACAAATTGTTCTTCTATTTCCAAACTGCGTCATTTGCATGTGAATAGCAAGGGGCAGAAATTAGAAGTGGTAGCAGGATGAGAGAGGGGTTCTTCGCCAAAACGGAGACTGGATTTCTTAGCACATTTTCCTGATTCTCCTTCTTCACCTTTCCCTCAGGTGACTCAGTTTGGCTACGGATGCCGCCCCTCCCTCCCATCCCAGGAACTGAAAAGGTAAGGGGAAGAAGAGGGGTTTGGGGGGGTTCCCACTTGTTTATTGCACTTACATGTTATTCTTATTATTAATTTCTTTTATAAGCCGCCTTTCTCACTGAGAATCGAGGCAGATTACAAAATACGAGACATCGTTCAATCAAACAGCAAAGATCTCTAAGACACAAAATAAGGCACCGGGCCAGGATTAACAAATGTAAAATAACGCAAGCAAAGCGTTGTCTAAGGCAGGGGTCCCAACCTTTTGGATCCTTTGGGCACCTTTGGAATTCTGACCCAGAAAATGTCAGGGGGTGAGCTTATGTATACGTCTAATCGTAAATCTTTAGCATTTCAGGCAGAAATTCTGTTGAACAGAATGCCTTTTAAAATAAACATGCTTTTTTAAAGTTGTTTTTTGCATACCCAAACCTTACACCCAGTCACACTATGAAGATCCTTATGCTGTGGTGGCAATGTTTCTAAAAATCTGCACGGCCAATCCGACCTCACTGCGTTTTAATGGTCATTCCCTTCCTTAATGTCGGCTTTCTCATCTGCTTCGACAGAGCGCTCTGAATTCCTGTTTTGACTTTCTGCAGCTGAGTTGCCCTCTTTCTGCCTCTGGCCGTGCTCCTGTGCTGGGAAAGCAAACGGAGCCGATGCGCAAAGGCGCTTACAGGATAGGTCCCCCCTGCCCCTTGCCCTCGGCACCGCAGAAGCCCTGGCGGGAGGGTTTGCCCCCGTGAGTTGCAAGCTGCCGACCCCGTCTGCTTGGGGAAGCAGAGTGAGAAAGGCTCGGGACCTTTTGACTGGGCTGTGTTTGAACAGGGAAGGGGGTATCTGTGCGTGGCGGGGTAGGGGGGAGGTCCTGCATGCTTTTAAACCTAGTTGCCAGTATCAACAGCTAAAGGGGTCGGCAAACTCATTAGACAAAAGAGCCAAATATCAACAGTACAACGATTGAGATTTCTTTTGAGAGCCAAATTGAGAGCTCTCTTTTGAAAGCGGGCGCTGGAGCAGGGGCTCCGAACCAAGTTCGGAGAGCCGCACGCAACGGGCCAAAGAGCCGCATGCGGCTCGGGAGCCGCAGTTTGCAGACCCCTGGGCTAGAGCGACTGCTGCTTCAGGTGAAGAGCAGAGAGATGATGAAGGATTGTGGTGGTTGTGAGACGTTCTGAAGGTGGGGCGCCTTATGGGTGTCACTGTGTGTGTGTGTGTGGGGGGGACTGCTCCGGAGCAGAGAACAAGTGATAAGATATCAGTGAAAAGGATTTTTTTTCCCCACACACATCCACAGATAGTGGGTGCTAGGGACCCAGCATCGGTTCATATCTCTCTGACGGACTAAAAAAATGTTTTTATTTATTTAAAACAATTTCACGCTGCCTTTCCACCTGATCAGGGTCCACAAGTACAAAAAGACAAGAGAATTGCTCATAAGGGTGCAGTATATTAACATATTCCCACCTTCGTGAAAGACAGCACGTAGTGGTTGGAGCATCAGACTAGGTTCTGAGAGACCGGGTGTCGAAGACCCCCACCCCTGCTGCCATGGAAACTTGCTGGTTGACCATGGGCTGGTCACATACCTGACCTACTTCACAGGGTTGTGGGATCATAAAACGGAGGAGAGGAGAACAATGTAAGCCATTTGGGCTCCCCACTGGGGAGAAAAGCAGAGTATAAATATATAATTAGACCTGTCCCTTTAAGTTTGACCGAGACTTTAATATTGGAGGAGGAGATAATGTTGTAAACCGCATTGAGTCCCCGTTGAGGAGAACAGTGGTAGAAAAAAAGTAAATAAATAAGCAATAAAAGCCGCCTCCTAACCCCGCAGACCCTTGCAGGAATGCCAGAACCAAGTCCAGATTTTCTGGTTTAAGAGAGACGTCAATTTGAGTCTCTTGTCCATTTTCCTTCCTTGATGCCCGGCCACCTCTGGCTTACGTCACCCCGCTGACTCTGACACGGGGAATCCGTAGCCAGATGCAGCCGGGATTAGTCACTTCAGAAGTTGGCTCTGTCGATTCCCTCGTAGCGTTTCCACCTTGGCATCAGCAAAGGGCAAACCCCACGCAACCTGGGATTTAGCCTGCAACTTCCTGAAACTGCACAGGTGTACCTGTTCACCTGTGGGATGGAATGAGACCGTCCTGTGCCTGCAGAATGGTCATTATTTCATCTATGGCAGTGGTTCCCAACCTTTTTTTGACCAGGGACCACTAGGACTTTTTTGTTCGGTGCAGGGACCCCAAGGTTCAAAATAAAAATTCTGAGAATTTGAAAATAAACTTTAATCATAACTGTTTGTTAAACATTAAACTTAGAATAATATTTGAATATATATATTTATAATAGAGAACTTTTAATTGAAAATATTAATTTATTATGGGTTTATAACTTTGTTTCGTGGACCTTAATTTAGTTCTCGCGGACCCCTGGGGGTCCACGGACCCCTGGTTGGGAACCAGTGATCTATGGATATTCAGATCTCTGGTGTTCTCAGAGTAGGGTACACATTTCCAAGTGACCCCCTGGGAGGCGACACCTGTCCCGGATTCCTCCGGCCCTTTCCTCGTGGCTTTCTAATCTGCTTCGACAGAGTCCTCTAAATTCCTGTTTGAGTCGTCCTCTTTATTCCTCTGGCAGTGCTCGTAAAGCAAATGGAGTCGTTGCGCAAAGGAGGACTGTGGGGGACTGTTCTGGAGCAGAGTACATCCAGGATGGTCAAGAGACACCACAGGACTCCAAAGATTCCCCTTAGCTTTCCACATGCCACTTGGGTTGCCAACCTCCAGATGGTGACTGGAGATCTCATGGGATTACAACTCCTCTCCAGGTGATAGGACGGTGGGGATTAGTCAGACCAAAATTGTAGATTGGGGGGAGTGGAGCTTGTGGGGTGGAGGGAGGCCCCCAAATGGCTTATGGAACACTTAAGGGAGAGGGGAAACAGCCCTCCTGTCTACTTCATCCTGGGAAACCAAAATCGTCACCCTTTTCCAGCATTTTTACATGTGCTTCTCCTGCTCTCTTTGTATGCATGTGTGAATGATGTTAATGCAGATTATAAAGCACAAGAAATAAAAAGTATACACTAGTGAAGGACCCCATTAGATGATGAAACTAACTCCGGGTAAAGGTCCTCTTTATCTTCCTACCAAGTAATATGGTATCAGGGAAAAGGAATTTTTTCACACACGTCCACAGATAGTACGTGAGTTGCATGCTGCCAAGTCGACCCCAGCTGCTTGGGGAAGAAAAGTGGGAAAGGCTCAGGAGCTTTTGACTGGGCTGTGTTTGAACAGGGAAGGGGGTATGTGTGCGTGGGGGGTGGGGAAGGTCCTGCATGCTTTTAAGTATCAGCAGGTAAGGGTTAGAGGCATACTCCTGGAATTACAACTGATCTCCAAGTACAGAGATCAGGTCCTCTGGAGAAAATGCCTATTTTGGAGGAAGCTGAGCAAGTCTGTTAACAATAGGACATTTTGGAGGACATTGATTCATAGAGTCCCCATGAGTCGGGAGCGACTTGACAGCACTTAACACACTCACACATATGGCATTATACTTTGCTGGGGTCTCTATCCTCACCAAACCCTGCCTCCCCCAGGCTATGCCCTCAAATCTCCAGGAATTTTCTAACCAAGAATCAGCAACCCTAATAGCAAAGACTCCTTCCCTCCACCGACGAGAGCATTTTGAGGTTCTGGGATTAGGATTCTGCACTTGCCACTCAGCTGCCCGTCTGTCAAATGCACAAATTCCTGTCCCTTGACCTCACAGTCCGATGTCCCAACCACATCTGCCTGTGCAGTTTGTTTCAGCCCTGTAGGTTCCCTCTCCTCCATCCCCCCACCCCGTTCTGCCTACCTGCACGTTTGCAAATCCCCCACCCCACCTCTACTGCAAACACTGCTCCAGGGCTCTCTTCTGCTTGCCAAGTTCTGCCCATACCCTCCTTAGCCAGTCATTTCCTAAACTTTCAGGGCTGTGGAATGACTGACGGCTTACAGGCACTGGGTGGGAAGACGCACCCAGTTTCGTGACATGTGGGGCTTGCCTCCCACTGCCAGATACCCTGGGAATGTGTTCTGGGTGACTGTTGTGTTTGGAGGCAAGGTGCTTCTTATTCACCCCCTTTCCCCTTTTGATTCCCACAGTTGGTGCCCTGCTGGCAGAAGTACCTTCTACTTTTCTGAGAATGAAAACAGGAACACTTATGGACTTGGAATCCCCCTAATTCTCATGCGAAGGACTGCTTTTGGAGCATGCATTCCCCCACCCCTCAATTATGCACCTTCAAGCACCTTTCTTTGCCTGCTGTATTTACTTACTTGGAGTATCCTCTGTGGCCTTCAGAAGAACAATGTCTTTCTTTATAAGAAGACCAGAAGTAGTTTGTTTTAAACCATGTTAAAAAGAATGTTCTGCTTGCAGCCTGATCTTGCATGTACTTATTTATTTACTTTATTTATACCCCGCCTTTCTCCCCAATGAGGACCCAAAGCAGCTTACGTCGTTTTCCTCTCCTCCATTTCATCTTCACAACAACCCTGTGAGGTAGGATAGGCTGACAATGTGTGACTGGCCCAAGGTAACCCAGGAAGCTTCCATGGTAGAGTGGGGATTCGAACCAGAGTTTTCCAGATCCCATTGCAAGTTCCCTCCTGGAAAATCAATTCCCAGACATGTGGGACCCGATTCTGATGCCAATTGGGGCAGGCAGGGAAAGGGGGCTCATGCCTCCTCTCTTTGCCATTTTCCAACTGGAAATAGCCCCAGGGTCAGTGCAGTGTAGTGGTCGAAGTGTTGGACTAGGATCTAGAACAGTGGTTCCCAACCTTTTTTTGACCAGGGACCACTAGGACTTTTTTGTTCGGTGCAGGGACCCCAAGGTTCAAAATAAAAATTCCGAGAATTTGAAAATAAACTTTAATCATAACTGTTAGTTAAACATTAAACTTAGAATAATATTTGAATATATATTTTTATAATAGAGAACTTTTAATTGAAAATATTAATTTATTATGGGTTTATAAGTTTGTTTTGCGGACCTTAATTTAGTTCTCGTGGACCCCTGGGGGTCCACGGACCCCTGGTTGGGAACCAGTGATCTAGAAGATTCAGGTTTGAATCTCTATTCTTCCATTGAAGTGCACTGGGTGACCTTAGGCCAGTCGCTTTCTTGGCCTAAGCTACCTCACAGGGTTGTTGTGGGGATAAAATAGAAGAGGGGAGGGGAAGCAGTGCTGTAAGCTACTTTGGTCCTCATTGGAGAGAAACACAAGAAATAAATAAGCAAACTAGGTTTTCGTGTTACCTCTGAACTGAACCCTTTAATTACCATCTTTCATCTTTCTTCTATCTCAGAGACACTGTTATCGTTTCTGAATGTTTATGCACGCTTACTTGGGAGTAAGTCCTGCTGAACTCAGTGGAATTGCTTCTCCCCAAACCGCAAAACAGGGGCCCATCAATTCAGACCCTTTTGGGAGTTATACCCGGGAAGGCTTTGGACAAACAGCACCTGAATTGGTTCTGGCATTTACTCCTGCGACTGGGGGGCCGGGTGGGGGGGAACGAACGAAAACAAGGACGCTCTTTAAAAAGACATTTTAAAAATGCCTTTCTATCTGGAATGATAGTCAAAAGTGTTGTTGGCCCAAGGCCATCTCAGGATAGCAGTGGTTTTTCCAAGGGAGTTCCAGGACCCTTAGAAGCTTATCAGGGATTAGAGACCACCCAAGGTATTTTGATGCCTAATGAAGGAACCCCCCCCCCCCAACCAACACACACAGCACGGCAGTACAAATTTCAGAATAAAAGTAAATAAGTAACATTCTGCCCAGATTTTTAAGAGTATAAGTAAAGAGAAGCACCTCTAACATAACTGTAATGGCAGGAAAACAAAATAACATAGGCAGACCACCAATATATGGTAAACTAATAATGTATAATAACACCAATTATGTGTGCACATGGAACATCTCAAATTCTCAGGTAAGTGTTCTCAAATAAGAACTCACAGGTAAGTGAGTTTATTTGAGAACAAAGGCGAAAACCACGAGAGTGTCGCCGGGGGTGGTTTTCGCCTTTGCAGGGTCTTCATAAGACGTGTTTATTATTAGAAGATTTGATATCATTTATGCTATTACATTCATTCACGGCTCTTCGTGATTGTTGTATCTTGACTTCGTGTACTTACCTGTGAGTTCTTATTTGAGAACACTTACCTGGGAATTTGAGATGTTCCATGTGCACATATCATTGGTGTTATTACACATCATTAGTTTACCATATATTGTGGTCGGCCTATGCTGTTTTGTTTTCCTGCCATCTTTTAAAGATGTCAGCAAAGCAATCCTATGCATAGTTCTTTCGTTCTGAGCCTATTGAAGTCAGAGGGTTTATGTTGGAGAAAATCTGCGCAGGATTTGGGGCACGTCTGCGTTGAAACTCACAGAACTACCTACTTTGGGGCTCAGAATCTCCCGCAGCACTTTGTGATTCCTTGGCAGGAAAGGCAAAGAAACTCGAAAATGTTGCACTTAAAAAAAAATACTGAACATCAGCTTTGACCTTCCCATGGAGCAGTATGAAGTGGTCATTATGAGTAGCATATTCTCCAGGGGAGACCTCTTTCCAGCCTCCATTTCAGTTAGGGTTGCCAACCTCCAGGTAGTGAAGAAAAGTGCAGGAATTGCTGGAATTACTGAGATATAACGGACAACACACAAGTGTGACAAATGTAAATTATATAAGCATCTTTTCCTATATAGAAATGGAACTGATGAAGAATACAGAAACGATTGTCTTCCTAGCAACTTCTATACGAAGAATTCCTTGATGCTTGGCTCTTAAACTAGCATTTTGTACCTTGGACTTTGAAAGAGTTTTGTATTATATTGTGTGTTTGTTATATGTTAATTTGTACACTTGATACACTTTGATACACTTTGTCACACTTGTGTGTTGTCCGTTATATCTCAGTAATTCCAGCAAATCCTGCACTTTTCTTCCTTACATGTGGTATCAGTGCAGTGGTGTTTATTTTGGTTGCTTAACCTCCAGGTAGTAGCAGAAGATCTCCTGCTATTACAACTGATCTCCAGCCGATAGAGATCAGTTCACCTGGAGAAAATGGCCGCTTTGGCAATTGGACTCTATGGCATGGAAGTCCCTCCCCTCCCCAAACCCCGCCCTCCCCAGGCTCCGTCCCCAAAGCCTCCTGCTGGTGGCGAAGAGGAACCTGGCAACCCTAATTTCAGTAGGTCATCATGAAAACCAACCTCCAGGCTGAGAAGGGTTGTCATTTTGATTTTTCTTGCCAGGTCCAAAAACTCTTAAGGAGTCGGGCTGCTAACAAAATAGAGGAGGAACCAAACACGAGAATCCTACCAACTGAGATTGGATCAAAAACAAATATATTTAACTAAGAACTGGTTATTTAACTAAGAACTCATATAAACCCCCCTCCCTCACGCATCATCACGATGGAAAGATTAGACAGAATGCATTCCACCCAGAAAGGAGCTCAGCCCAATTTTATGACTCCTTACTCAGAAGCAAGTCTTGCTGCGCTCACAAAGGCCCCAGCGGTCTCTATTTACCAACAGCCCATCCTATTTTCTGGTAGCTGCCCCTGCTAAAATGCTTTCCCTATTTTACCATATTTATAGTAGAGACTAAGGGAACAAACAGCGTGAAGGCTCAATAAAAGATCAAATTAATGCATAAACAAAAGAAATATAATTGCAAATGTGCAATTTTATAAATGTGCACCTATTAGTTCTGGCTTTCCTACACTTCCCCCACCATAACTATCCAGACAAGAGAGGGACTGTGTAGCGCAGTGGCAGAGCACTGTTTGGCATGCAGAGGGTCGCAGGTTCAATTCCCAACACCCACAGTTAAAAACGGTCAGGTGGCAGGTGATGGGAGAGACTCACCCGAGACCCAGAGAGCTGGTCCCAGTCAGGGGAGACAAGACTGACCTTGATAGGGTAGGGTTGCCAACCTCAAGGTGGCTGACTAGAGGAAATATGCACCAATGCTGTAAGGTAAGTAGTCGTAGAAAAAAACAGCAAGGAGCTCAAAGTATGAGCGCAAGAATTGTATTAAGTTAATAAAAAAAGACAAAACATTAATCACAGTGTGTAAGTGAAAAACACCACCAAAGTGCACAAACACAATACATTCAACGATAAAGACACATACAATCTAACACAATAATTATATACAAAGGTTCTGTGTAAATTGTTGTGTATGTATGTAGTAGGGTTGTAAGCAAGGGGAGACTTAGGAGCTTGAGTTCTGCACGAAGGATCCTGAACCCTGCTCGCCCTATTGGCTAAGCAAACGGATCCTATAGGCCCTAAGCCAGCATGTCCCATTGGTCACCGAGAGGGTATTCCCCCACCCATCACGGATCAGGGGGGAATGGCCGCAGACTGCCAGGGGGGCATATAAGCACGTTCAGTGTGTAAGTTAGTTCTGTGCTGAAATCAAATAAAGCTGTGTTGGTGAACTCCGTCTCTGATCTCGTGAATCCTTCCCACGCGGACTTAACAGTGGCGACGAGGACTGGAGAGCGACCCGGCTGACCTGCTGAATCACTCCCGCTCCGCCGTTCGTAGTGACCGGTATGCAGCCCGGTCCGTTTTGCTGAATTGCACGCCGGCTGTCCCGCAGATACCGCCTTGCTCCGCGACCTCGCTGTGTCCGGTAGGCAGCCCGGCCCGATTGCTGAATCACTTGGATTCTCGGGAGAGACGACCACACCGCGCCCATAACATAAATAATTCTTCTTTCATGCACTTGGCATTGCTAAAGTTCATGCACGATACAAACGACACGGATAGTTGTTGCCTAATAGGCTAATGATAGAAGCAATGGCTTGTGGGAAAATCTTCAACGCCAGAAAGGGAATTGAAACGCCTTCCGGATTGTTTTAGCATGTTTTTGCCCGCGGGGGGCTTCTTCAGCATCTCTATAGCACAGTCTGCTTTAGTCTGCCCAGAAGGGCTTCGTATCTTAACCTCACCTCTCAGGACTGGTTATGGTCGTAGTTCAAAGCTCGATCTAATGCTTTTCAGCATAAGAGACTTTATTGACTCTATTCGTCCCAGGCATTAGTTCACTCGCGCCGAGTTCCATTATTTTGTGTACATATTGTTTGTATGACTACATGATCGGGTTGAGCCGTATCTACCCGATAGTCATTATGTATAATAGCGTTAGTATAGTTAGTTAGGCATAGATATATAAGTGTAGGATTAAGTAATAAATTTGCAATTATATTTCTTTCGTTTATGCATTAATTTGATCTTTCATCGAGCCTTCCCTTAGTCTCTACTATAGTAGCACAGGTTTTTGTTGTATTTTAACTACCTGGAGGTTGGCAATCCTAATAGAGTATCACACTAGGATCTGAATGACCCAGGTTCAATTCCCTGTTCTGCCACAAAGTTTGCTGGGAGATCTTGGACTCGTCACTCTCAGCCTTACCTACCTCACAGGGTTGTTGTGAGGATAAAATGGGGAGCAGGGAAGAAAAGGTATGGCTTCCGCAAACCCAGTTCACACATAACAATGAATGGACGTGCATCTTGTATGTACGCACATACACCTGTTCTTTAGAAAGCACCAGTGGGCATTGACTTCTCAAATGAAAACAGAGACCAGTACCTGGTTTCAATCACACATTCATCTGTATGTGCGTTGAATGTAGAAGAAGAAGAAGAGTTAGCTTTTATATGCCGACTTTCTCTACCACTTAAGGAAGAATCAAACTGGCTTACAATCACCTTCCCTTTCCCTGACCACTACAGACACCCTGTGAGGTAGGTGGGGCTGAGAGAGCTCTAAGAGAACTGTGACTAGCCCAAGGTCACCAAGCTGGCTTCATGTGTAGGAGTGGGGAAACCAACCCGGTTCACCAGATTAGCATCCACTGCTCGTGTGGAGGAGTGGGGAATCAAACCCGGTTCTCCAGATCAGAGTCCACTGCTCCAAACCACTGTAAGCAACCATGTAGTAGTGTTACTTACTTAATACATACAAACATGAGAGTCACATAAAGAAAAATCATGTGTCCAAGAATTCTGCGTGCATTCATTCGTAACTTGTGAACAGGGCTGTGGAGGAAGGGTGGATAAAATTGCCCTCAATATATATGAATATAATACCTATTCTAATTGCCAGAACATGGGCTTTCTACCAGCCCTGGATGCTGATTTCTGCTCTTCCCCGCTAGGGCTGTCCGCATTGCTTTTTTCCTGGCAAGATACTAGGAAGATCCAGTGTGGAATAGCGGTTGGAATGTTGGACTAGAATCTGGGAGACCCAGGATGGAGCCAGCGTGGTATAGAGGTTAAGAGTGGTGGACTCTAATCTGGAGAACCGGGTTCGATCCCCCACTCCTCCATATGAAGGAGGATGACCTTGGGCCAGTCACAGTTTTCTCTGAGCTCTCTTAGCCCCACCTACCTCATGAGGTGTCTGTTGTGGGGAGGGGAAGGAAAGTGTAAGCTGTTTTGAGACTCCTTATTAGGGTTGCCAACCTCCTGGTGGTGGCTGGAGATCTCTCTTGATGACAACTGATCTCCAGGTGATAGAAATCAGTTCTCCTAGAGAAAATGGCTGCTTTGTCAATTGGATTCGATGGCATTGAAGTCCCTCCCCTCTCCAAACCCCGCCCTCCTCAGACTCCACCCCCCAAATTTCCAGGTATTTCCCAACCTGGAGCTGGCAACCCTACTCTTTATGGTAAAGTGGGGTATAAAAACCAACTCTTCTTCTTTATCCTCACTCTGCCATGGAAGCTGGCTGGGTGACTTTGGGCTAGTCATATTCTCTCAGCCTTGCCTGCCTCACAGGGTTGTTGTGTGCATATAATGGAGGAAAGGAGAATTAGGTAAGCCACTTTGGGTCCCCATTGGGGAGAATGGTGGGGCACACAAGAAGTAAATAAAATCAATAAAGGTTCCTCTGCTTTTTAACATGCAGAAAATCAATGGGTGAAGGACTTTCCATGCATGTCAGCACAGCGATGGGTGAGTTTTCCTTCAGGAATTGGCTCCTATTGGGCAGGCCTTAAAGTCAGAGGAGCCTTGCCAGGAAAAACAGGTGGCAGCCCACCCTCCCAGCAGAAAGCATTGCGGCGCAACCAGCTACAGTGGCCTCTGTCAAAATTGCGAGGTGTGCGTGGGAACGGAGGCAGCTTGTGGTGACACGCACAGATTGTTAATGCCAATTTCGACCAGGTGAGTCAACATCAGAAATTGTACTTTGAAAATCTGTGTTTGGCAGTTCCATTCCTGGCGTAGCTGTGGTTTTGTGAATTTCCGTTAACCACATCTCCTTATTCAGGCACTTCTAAAAAAGGCCTTATTGCTCAACCTGCCCCCCCCCTTTTTTTTTAACTGGAGAAACTGTGAAGAAATTGGATAGAAGATATTCCTCTGCTAGAGGGACCTGCTGAGAGTTATTTGCTGACTGGGGATAAATTAAGAAGAGTTGGTTTTTATATGCCATCTACCTCTACTACTTAAGGAAGAATCAAACCGGCTTACAATCACCTTCCCTCACAACATGCCATGCTATAGATCTGCCTAGGCAGGAGTTCTGGGAAGTTGCCAACCTCCAGGTACTTAATACAAGAATATAGTTGTAACAAATGCCAACGATATTATGGCTATATTTTTACAGTATGTGGTATTATGCCCACCAGTAATAAATACCATTAGTAGACCTGTGTATATTTATGCATATTTTTATAGTATATCCCAACAGGTAAATTAATAAAGAACTTCCTTAACCAGGTAAGTGTTAAATCAAAGTCCATTAAGAGTAGTCCTTTAAGATGTATTTCTTTCTTTACAGCAGCAGAATACGTATTTGAAGGAGAAAACGATCGTTTCGGAGCGTGAAGCTCCCAAAACCTCTCGCCGGTGGTGAAGAGGTACCTGGCAACCCTACCCCAGGGGCACCAAAATAGTCTGTCCATGCACTGAAGCGTTAAGCTCCAATGGAAGCCACAAAGTAGTCCCCTCTGGTCAGTGGATCCAACAGAGGCAGGTGGTAGCGTTGCCAGTTCCAGGTTGGGAAATTCCTGGAGATTTATGGGTTGAGCTTGGGGAGGGGAGGGACTTCAGCAGGGTATAATGCCAGGGAAACCTCCCTCCAACACAGCCATCTTCTTCAGGGGAACAGAACTCTACAGTCTGGAGATCAGTTGCGATTCTAAGAGGTCTTCAGGACACACCTGGAGCTTGGCAGTCCTAGCAGGTATGTAGGTCTGACTCTATGCCGTACTCAAAGCCCGCATAGATCCTCCTTCATCTCATAGAACCATAGAGCCCGCCACCTCCCGAGGAAGCCTGTTCCGTGAGGAATCATGATAGAGGTCTATCAATTTAGCCCTGGTTAGTATTTGGATGGGAGGCCACCAAGGAAGACCAGGGTTGCTGTGCAGAGGAAGGCACTGGCAAACCACCTCTGTTAGTCTCTTGCCTTGAAAACCCCATAAGGGGTCGCCATAAGTCGGCTGGGACTTGACGGCTCTTCACACACACACACATGGAGGGAGTGAACAGGGAGAAGCTTTTCTCCCTCTCTCATAATACCAGAATGCGGGGTCATCTGCTGAAGCTGGAGGGTGAGAGATTCAAAATAGATAAAAGGAAGTATTTCTTCACACAACACATCGTTCAGTTGTGGAACTCCCTGCCCCAGGATGTGGTGATGGCTACCAGCTTGGTAGGTTTTAAGAGGGTAGTGAACATGTTCATGGAGGAGCGGGGTATTCATGGCTGCTAGTAAAAAAGGATACTAGTCATGATGCATACCTATTTTCTCCAGGATCAGAGGAGCATGCCTATTATATTAGGTGCTGTGGAACACAGGCAGGATAATGCTGCTGCAGTTGTCTTGTTTGTGGACTTCCTAGAGGCACCTGGTTGGCCACTGTGTGAACAGACTGCTGGACCTGATGGACCTTGGTCTGATCCAGCAGGGCCTTTCCTATGTTCTTATGAATCGCTCTAACTGTTAGAAAGTTCTTCCTGATGTTTAGCCCGAAACTCTTTTGATTTAATTTCAACCCATTGGTTCTGGTCCGACATTCTGGGGCAACAGATAACATCTCAGCAGCACCCTCTCTATCTGACAGCCCTTCAAATACTTGGAGATGGTTATCATATCACCTCTCTGTCGTCTCCTTTCCAGGCTAAACATACTCAGCTCCTTCAACCTTTCCTCATAGGACTTGGTTTCCAGACCCCTCACCATGTTTGTTGCCTTCCTCTGTTCCAACTTGTCTACATCCTTCTTAAATCTTGCTGTCTTCTGGTTGGGAGCAATTTCAGGGCCACTGGACGGCCACCCATCCCTTATCAGCTGCATCACGGGCTGCGTACAAAACAGAAGAGATAGTGTGGTGTAGTGGTTAAAACGGTGGACTAGGATCTGGGAGTCCCAGGTTTGAATCCCTGCACTTCCGTGGAATTTCTCTGGGTGACCTTGGGCCAGTCACCATCTATCAGCTCGGCCTACCTCGCAGGATTGTTGTGAGGCTATAATGGAGGAGGAGAGAATGATACTGGAAGCTGCTTTGGGTCCCCATTGAGGATAAAAACAGAGTATATCTAAATAAATAAAACATGTTTCTTTAGGTCTGACTGATACTTAAAAAAAGAAACAAACCAACAAACCAGTAATGTACCCAATTAGACAAATTGTCTTGGATTCCCATCTCGGTAAAATATGCTCAGTTTGTAGAGCATGTGCTCGGCATGCAGAAGGTCCCAGGTTCAATCCCCAGCATCTCCAGTTAAAGGGACTAGCCAAGTAGGTGATGTGCAAGACCTCTGCTTGAGACCCTGGGGAGCCGCTGCCAGTCTGAGAAGACAATACTGACTTTGATGAACCAAGGGTCTGATTCAGTGTAAAGCAGCTTCATGTGTTCAATAGAACAACCCTTTCTAAAGATACAATTAATGAAGTAGGAATGGGTAAAAAGTATTATCTTGGAGAGATAATTATATTATTAATGTCCCAAAACAAAACTGCATATCATACTTTTATTAAGACCAATCAGAATAATACGACACGATGTCTCAGTTCCCCAGCATGGTGTAGTGGTTAAGAGCAGCATACTTTAATCTGGAGAACTGGGCTCGATTCCCTGCTCCTCCACATGAGCGGTGGACTCTAATCTGGTAACTGGTTTGTTTCCCCACTCCTCCACATGAAGCCTGCTGACTCCACTGGGCACCGGGTGTGGCTGGCTGATACGAGGTTACTCCCTTGGTAAGCTGGAAAGCAGAAGCAACAAACAGAAGCCCTCCCATTGAAAAGATGACTTGAATACTTAGAATTCCGTCCATCTATAGAAGTAAATTATCTCTCTTTCCATTTCCCCTTTGGCCTGTGTTATTAGATCTTCAGACTTCAAAGTGTGTTTAGAGTCTGGGAAGTTTAATATCTGGGACTTGGATGCAGTTGTGATTTGCCTTGTGGTCTGGAAGTTCTTCTAAATTAAGTGTTAATACTGGCTCATTATGGTCTCCTTGGTCTTAACAAAATTGCTGCCACCTGTCTGGGTTTTTTTTGTGTGTGCCAGGCATGGGAAACAGCAGACTCTCTCCAGCCCAAAAGGGGAATGGATTGATAAGGCAGTCGCGTTATATCGATTATTAAAACTTACACGTTTACTGAAATGTAAGGATACGTTTGAAAACCCACAGTCCATTATATGGAATGCATAGACCTCTGTGTGGGTGCGTGTTAAGTGCCGTCAAGTCGTTTTCCGACTCATGGCGACCCTATGAATCAATGTCCTCCAAAGTGTCCTATCCTTAACAGCCTTGCTCAGATCTTGCAAATTGAGGGCCCTGGCTTCCTTTATAGAGTCAATCCATCTCATGTTGGGTCTTCCTCTTTTCCTGCTGCCTTCAACTTTACCTAGCATGATTGTCTTTTCCAGTGACTCTTGTCTTCTCGTAATACGTCCAAAGTACGACAGCCTCAGTTTAGTCATTTTAGCTTCTAGGGTCAGTTCAGGCTTGATTTGATCTAAAACCCACTGATTTGTTTTTTTGGCGGTCCAGGGTATCCGTAACACTCTCTTCCAACGCCACATTTCAAAGGAATCTACTTTCTTCCTATCTGCTTTCTTCATTGTCCAGCTCTGGCACCCATACATAGTAATAGGGAATACGATGGCATGTATCACCGGTAACCTGATATTTGTTGCCAGTGACACATCCTTACACTTAAGAATCTTTTCTAGCTCCTTCATGGCTGCCCTTCCCAGTCTCAATCTCCTTCTGATTTCTTGGCTGCAGTCTCCCTTTTGGTTGATGGTGGAGCCAAGGAATAGAAAGTAGAAAGTCTTGAACAATTTCAATTTCCTCATTGTCAACCTTAAAGTTGTGTAATTCTCCTGTAGTCATTACTTTTGTCTTCTTGATGTTCGGCTGCAGTCCTGCTTTGGCACTTTAACTTTCAGCAGTAGTCGTTTCAAGTCTTCGCTATTTTCTGCCAGTAATGTAGTATCATCGGCATATCTCAAATTGTTAATGTTCCTCCCCCCAATTTTCACTCCACCTTCCTCTAAATCTAATCCAGCTTTCCTAATGATATGTTCTCCATACAGATTGAAGAGGTAGGGAGATAAAATACACCTTTGCCCATTGGAAACCATTCTGTTTCTCCATAGACCTCTAGGCATGTTAAAAACTTTGTGTGTATTTATATTTGGTTGTAAGTGAACGTTTATTTATAATTTTTTTTAAATCAATTTATTTACAATCAATCCCTTATTTATAATCAAAGGGACCATCGGGAATTTGCTTCAGCTGTCACTCAGCAGGTAACTTCCTTCTCAAATTTATTGCTGGTATTTTGGATTTTTTCCAGTGGCTCCAAAGTGGCAAAAAAAAAATCAAGTCAAGTGTTTGAGGCAGGGTTTCAATTGAAGAAGAAGAGTACCTTTTAAGAACAATCAATCTGGCGTACAGTCTCCTTCCCTTCCTCTCCCCACAACAGACACCCTGTGAGGTAGGTGGGGCTGAAAGAGTTCGGAGAGAACTGTGACTAGCCCAGGGTCACCCAGCTGGCTTCATGTGTAGGAGTGGGGAAACCAACCCGGCTCACCAGATTAGAGTCTGCCCCTCATGTGGAGGAGTGGGGGATCAAACCTGGTTCTCCAGATTAGAGTCCACCGCTCTTAACCACCCCTCTTAACCACTACACCACACTAGCTCTCACTGCTAGTTCAATCAGTGCTCTGTCTGGAAACTGTGCAGCAATCAGCATTAGAAGAGTCATATGCCAATATAGTTTCGCAGCAGCAAGAATTACAATTGCTAAAAAGTGGAAGCAAACAAATAAACCTTCAATTAGAGAATGGAGAGAAAAATTATGGATGTATATGCAAATGGCCAAAATTACAGCATCTTTACATGGTAAAGACATGGAGGAATTTAAAATTATATGGTCAAAGGCCGCTGTATATTGGGATAAATTGGCAAAAACGGATTTTAAAAATATAGTTAACGAATTATAGTACAATGTGATTTTAATTAATGTATAATAATGTGATTTTTTCTATTAGTCACTACACCCCATCGGAAGTCCATGGGTGATGGGCACTGTCGTGGGGGGTGGGATTTTGAATTAGGGCGTAATATATATCTTTATATGTATAACAATGTAACAACAGAAACTTACGCTCTATATATGTATGTATTATTTCTTTTTTATTTCTTTTCTTTTATTATGTATACTTTTTTTTCCTTTTTTTTCTTTTTTCTTTTTTTGGATTTATTATAAAAAATTTAAAAAAATTAAAAAAAAAAAGAAGGGCAGAACCGCATCCTCCGATTTTTTAGAAAGGGGCTCTGACAGAGGGCTTCTGCTCTGCATCCCTGTGAGAGACCCGTGATTTTGATCCCTTTTTTTTTTTTGCTGCTGGATTTTTTTGCCTCAGTCACATGAGTGTTGGGATCGGCACCTAGTTACGGGTTGTGTAGAACATGTTTCACCCCCTTTACATGCTTTAAATTTCTATCCGGACTTCCCACCAATGTCACCTAGGTTTCCGTGATAACTGACCATGGCCGAGAGCCAAACTTATGAGTGTATGGCATGCTAAACACACCTCCTCCTTCAGCCTCCAGGTTTGCTTCAACGGGGTATGCTCAGAATTCGCATGTGGCTCAATTCTGCTAAATCAAAAGGCTAGGAGGAAACCTTGGACTTTGTGTGTGTGCGTGCGGGGGAGAAACCTTTCCAAACTCTAGTGTGGTTCTTCATGGGGAAATCAGTTCTCTCTCTATGAGGGGGAAGAGCTAGCTTAAATTTCCTTGAACCTCAGGGGAGAAAAAAACACATATTTCAGTTGTTAGTACAATATATATGTAAGTAGGGTTGCCAACTCTGGGTTGGGAAATTCCTGGAGATTTGGGGGTGGAGCCTGGGTAGTGGGGTTTGGAGGGCAGGGAGGGACCTCAGCAGGGTATAATGCCATAGGCCAATGGTTCCCAACCTTTTTTGGCCGTGCCCCACCTAAGCATCTCAAATCCTGATGCCCCCCCGTGACATATAATTCTTAGCAGGCTTTCCCCCTCTCCATTGTCACCAGCTGACCGGCGTGTACATTCTGATTTTAATTTTTAAAATGTGTATGTCACAATATATATTTATATACTGTCTATGAGGCCCCTAGAACCATAAGAAATGCAAACAATTCACTGTTAATAACTCATTCTCGAATTGCCCCCCTTAAAAATCAAATTGCCCCCCCCCCCTGTGGGGCAGGTGCCCCACGTTGGGAACCACTGCCATAGGCCTTTTATGCATGGCTGTTTCCCTCACGGTCACCCCTCCGACAACTTCAGGTCTTTGTTTGGATTATGCATGCCGTTTCCGTCCATTAATGGTCACCTCGCTCTCCCCCTGCCTTTCCCCTGTGTTTTCAGGGACCTGTTTTATCTCAATTTTGAAAATGCAGGGAGAGAGTGAGGTGACCTCTGACGGTCGGAAACGGCATGCATAATGAAAACAGAGGATCCGAAGTCGTCAGAGGAGTGATGGTGAGTGAAACAGCCATGCATAAAAGGCCTATGGCAGTGGTTCCCAACGTGGGGCACCCGCCCCAC
Organism: Euleptes europaea; assembly: GCF_029931775.1. Lineage (NCBI taxonomy): Eukaryota > Metazoa > Chordata > Lepidosauria > Squamata > Sphaerodactylidae > Euleptes > Euleptes europaea. The sequence continues at coordinate 12,781,585 of NC_079314.1, forward strand.
AGGGGGGGCAATTTGATTTTTAAGGGGGGCAATTCGTCTGGAGCTCACTTGTAATTCTGAGAGATTTCCAGACCCCACCTGGAGGTTGGCAACCCTATATGTAAAACCTTTTTCTATTTACAGCAGAGACAACTCCATAGTTGTGGAGATCCTGGTCAACAAGCACAGCTTTTGTATGATCTGTTTGAGAGAGCAGATAATTCGCAGGTGGAGGTATTCATGGCAGAATCCAATTCCCCAGCAATCTCCGCTTCAGTTTTAAACCGATATGTTTGAAATCCTCCGGACTGCAAAAACAGACTGGAAACGGCACGGCCGATGTCTGCTGAAATCTCAAAAGTCAGCCAAGGTGGCTAAATTGATTTTTTTTTTGTGGGGGGACAGTGTTCCTGGTATGCATAGCTCTTTGCCCCTCTGCCCAACAAGCAAAGACACAATAAATTGTGCCAAAACGTCCCCCTAAGCCATACAAAAATAAGAGATACTGTTCACACATGGTTAATATTTACCAGTTGTAAAGAGTAGCTTTTCTTGGCACAGATTGTGGATTTCCTAAGAGGAGGGTTTTAAACTCTCTCTTTTTCCCCCCGTTCTTTTAAGAATGTCGCTGTTTTAAGGAACAGCCCTAACAATAGCATTCTTTCGCGTTTAATCGCTGCGAAGGATGCTGTTTGTGTTGATTCCGGTATCTGGGTGTTGACTGTTGATTAGGAAACCGTCCCCATGACAGAGTGATGAATTGGTGGCCTTTGCTGGGAATGCCGAGGAAGAGGTCAAGCGAAGGAACCAAATTCGTTTATTTGCACACCTGATGGATAAATATAGAACAGGGGAAGAAGCCCAAAGCGTCAGCTGTTGACTTTGATCGGATCCAGGGATGGTCTTCTGGAGGTGCGGCAGTTGCCGCGTCCATGTGCATTCAGCTCAGGAAGGTTTCCCCTCGTGACGCTAAAAGCCTGGACTATTGCCACTTTGTGGGTTTTTTCTTTCTTTTGAAAAGCATATTTTTAGCTTGTTAAATGCACCATTGTAGTGGGAAACTGCGGAAGACAATTGTACACACGAGGAGGTAGGTGGTGCTCAATACAGCCATTCTCCACGGGAAAGCAATCTCAGGGAGTTAATTGTCCCAGCACACTGTAAATAATGAGCTCCTGGTGATGGGGAAATAAATTGAGTTTCGCTCTCTGCTAAAGAAGGAGAGGGCTTCAGATAAGAAGCCAGAGACGAGCGTCTGGAGAACCAGGACGGGCTGCCAGAAAGAGAAGGAGCGGCTTGCTTGCCTCCCAGGAGACGACTTCCCATCCTCGTAAGATTATTTAGCTTGGATAAAAGGGTATTTTTTTGTTTAATAAAGACTGCATACCTTGTTCTCCCCAATACCTGCCTATTGGAATCCTTTCTTTACCGAACCATGGGTAATACAACCATGCACATTTTTTTACACGACACCTTCCTGTTTACCACCTTATTGCTTCGATCCTTTGAACACATTGCTGTCGAGATCGCTTGATGTAAGATGTGCATCGGTGCAAATCATGCTTTAACCCTTTCCCTTCTTGCTGTTGGATGCCTCGGCTTTCATTCTGAACATGCAAGGTTTCTAGTCCTCATGGCTGCAAAGGGGCAGCTGGCATCTGCTGAAATCTCAAATGTCAGCCAGGGTGACTGAATGAAACCTCTGGTGGTTGGGGTCAGGACTGGCAAGAGCCACCATGCCCCCCCTCCCCGACAAAGGTTCTACCTGGCTCTGTATGTACAAATATAAATTACAAAATTAGACACATGGTTTGGATCAGAGTCATATTGGGGGGGATATGGCCCTGATTTAAACCATGTGTCTAATTTTGTAATTTTATATTTGTACATACATTCACATGTGTACCAGTGCAGGACACACTTCTTACATCTGATGAAGCGGGATGTAGTTCGCAAAAACTTCATATCACGGTCAGTATGTAAATCAATCAGAAATCTATCTAAAAGGCTTACCGCACCATCAATTTACTCCAAATTATTAGCGTGGTCGAACTATGTGGCTTGGCTGCGCTGTCAGATTCCCCCCGACCGCACGTTGGCTAAATTCATCGCTGTATTTACAACTGCCTGTCTGCACTTTCCCCTGGGGAGCGTCGCATAATTCATGATGTCATGGATGTGCAACAAGCTCCCCTTCCTCCCTTTTTAATTTTTTGCTAACTTCACCCCGGCAGCCTGCAGCCTGGGGACTACATCTACTTGTATAGGGTTGAGCGAGGGAGACTGCAAGACCAAGCAAGGAACTCTCTCCCGTTGCTGCCACCTTCGTTTGAAAACTGCAGTCCCACAGTCACCACAGAACTCATTTAATTATAATAAACACTGCACAAAGTTGCTGGTGTGTCTGCAAACCCCTCTCCTGGAGGAATCCCTGCTCAGAGAGCTTGCATAGCTGCTCTCCAAATTTCTCTCCATTTTTTTTTTTAAGTTCACTTTAGGCACAGTCGGGTGACTGAGGATTTATTTTTTAAAAAGCTACACTCAAAGGGACAAAAGACTGCTCAAAGCAGGAAATCATTCCCATCTTACCTTGGGGATATTGCACCGGGAGAAAACGGGGGAGGTGGAGAGAAGAAACTGAAACAATCATTCTACTGCGGCCAGAACAAAAGCAACAAGTACAGCCTCCTCTGTAACAACAGAAACAAAAGAGACTGGCTGGAGAATGGGTCGCTTCTTTGCAGGCTTTAAACACCATGCTTGACATCCTGATGCCTTTATTAAAATGAAGAGGAATGATCCAACGTTACTCCAAGTGAATTTAATTTTTTTTATAAAGGCTCAGAAAATGGCCACCAGAGGGAAAGGGGAGGGGACATGGGATTCACAGTGGGTGGGGACGGCAGAGGGGCGGGGAAATAAACAGCGTCTTAAAGCTATCTGCACCTCAGGGGAAGCCGTCTGGGAAACGGAGAAAGGAAAAAGATCGCCTTATAAGCGTTTCTGGAAACCACGTGGATTGAGAGGCCTATCGCACCAACAATTTACAGCATATTATCATCATGCTTGGTGTGTGTGTTTTGGATGTGTATTCTTCATTTCCAATCGCACCGTGCCTGTTAAGACTGCTCCCAAGACGATTTATCATCATATCACAAGGAGGAGCGTGGGGGAGCACTGCGTCATGTCTACGTTGCTGATGCTTCCCCGCCTCCCCTCCCCTCCCCTCCCCTTTTTTTTCTCACGCATGCGCAATATCATTGATCCAAAGGAGCGCTGTACGCCATTAAGAATTGCCTCATTTGCATGGCAGGGAAACCCTAATCACAACCTATGCAGGCATTCCCCCCCCCAAAAAAAAACCCCAAAATGAGCCGTTCCTTGCACAGTGCTAATCACAGAGCTGCTGTCTTTTTGGGCGTTGGTCCAATGATCTTGCATTTTTTCGTTGGGATGAGCACATTAAAAAATTTTTTTGAGAGCAGGGAGGCACCCCAGCAGCGGGAGAAAGGGAGGAAAAGGCGGGGAGAAACTTTGTGCCGGAAGGAGAGCCCTGACTTGTGTGTGTGTGTGTGTGTGTGTGTGTGTGTGCGGGCGCTCTCTCTATCCCTCAGTCTCTCTCCCTTCCTCCTCCTTCCCCCTCCCCCATCTGCCGCTCGGAGCAATTTCGCTACTTTTCCGGCCCTCACCCTCCTCTGCATTCCTTCCCTCTCAAGCCCACGAACCGTTTACAAAATCCACTTCAAGGGCATTCCATATGAGGGAAATGTTTGATTGGGACCCTGCACAAATAAAAATGGTTGATCTAATGTTCCAACGTTCCAGTGTTCCTTTGTAAGACCACAAGCACTTGGGGGGGGGGTTGTTAAGTAACAATAATGATTGGTGGATGCAAACGGGAGGGGAGGGGGAAGGCGGGATTGGAGGAGAAAGGCTTTTCATTGGGTGTTGCAAAAAGAGAGGAGGAGAACTGAATAGCGTATGTAACTGAACGCACCCCTTGGATTGCCGGTTTTGAAATGACATAACGAAATACATCGTGGTATAGGCGTTTTGGGGAAAAACAGATTTCTGGCGCTTCCAAAGCATTTCCAAGCCGAAATGGGAGGTCTGAGGTGCGATCTAACCTGGATAACACGTTTTTTTAAACGTAGTATATACTGAGTGCGTTAGGCCCCTAAGTGACTACGAACGGTTCCACCACCAAAGGGAGGGGGGAAGGTGCAATCATGAATCAATAAAACGTCTCAATAAACGTTTCAAACAATGAGTGCGTTAGCCCTTTCAGTTTACCCTTGTACCTTTAGCTAGCACAAAAGCAGAGACCAATTGATTATGTATTGGTGCTGAATGAGAAGTATTGGGATTGATTTTGCATATGTATTTTCTAAAACGTGTCATTTGTCATATAACATGAAGCTTAGTATCTTCATTAGCAAAGTGGCATTTGCTGTGGGACATTAGACATCCCACCATAACAGCAACAACCCACTGCCTGAAGGGTATTTAAAATATAATTAAATCTAATGGGGGTGTGTGCAACCACTTAATCGGATTAACATCCATTAGAATGCATGTAGATGTGGAATGGTATAGTGTAGCCCGATCACATCAGATCTCAGAAGCTAAACTGCATTGGTACTTGGAAGGGAGACCTCCAAGGAAGACTCTGCAGAGGAAGGCACTGGCAAACCACCTCTGCTTATTCACTTTCCTGGAAAAACCGATTAGGGGTTGCTATAAGTCGGCTGCAACTTGATGGCTGCAACTTGATGGCAACCTAAGGGCTAAAAAAAGGGGGGTGAGAGCTTTTAGTAATGCAAAGGGATAATCTGCATCTCTGCCCACATCCTTGATTTTGTCCCTAGTCAACGGGGACCTATGGGCTGGAGACAGACCCTGAAAGCAGTCCTGTCCATCCTCTGGGGACCCTACTGTATTGAATCAAGGTGTGGTGAAAGGAGGAGGGGAGCCCAAGTCTTTAGAAGCTGGACGAGAGAGGTTATACGGTGTCCTGTATGCCCACATTTTCCAGGCAATCTTAGAATCATAGCAGGGCTGTGGCTCAGTGGTATAGCATCTGCTTGGCAGGTTCAATCCCTGGCATCTCCAGTGAAAGGATCAGGCAGTAGGTGATGTGAAAGACCTCTGCCTGAGACTCTGGAGAACCACTGCCGGTCTGAGTAGACAATACTGACTTTGATGGACCAAAGGTCTGATTCAGTATATGGCAGCTTCATGTGGACCATCAATGTAAGGGGGGAAGCATCTTTTTACTACTTTGATACATCATGGGGAATTATTACCCCCCTCTTCTCTCTCTGTGTATAAAACGCCATCAAGTCACAGCTGACTTATGGTGACCCCATAGAGTTTTCAAGGTAAGAAACTTACAGAGGTGGTTTGCCATTGCTTTCCTCTGCATTGAGACCCTGGAATTCCTGGTGGTCTCCCATCCAAATAGTTACCAGGGTCAACCCTACTTATAGGGTTGCCAGCTTCAGGTTAGGAAATACCTGGAAATTTTGGGGGTGGAGCCTGGGGAGGGTGGGGTTTTGGGAGGGGAGGGACTTCAGTGGGGTACAATGCCCCAGAGACTGCCTTCCAAAACAGCCATTTTCTCCAGGTGAACTGATCTCAGTCATCTGGAGATCAGTTGTAATAGTGGGAGATCTCCAGCCACCACCTGGAGGTTGGCTTCCGAGATCTGATGAGATCCAGGTCGGGGCGCCTGCTTCTGTAGATAATGCTGACTGGATTTGCTGCTATACTATTATTAAATAGTTCTAAATGGGCAACCAGGACAGAGATGAGGAATTGAGACTGAGAAGTAGGTGTGGGAGAGAGAGAAATGAAGGAAAGGAAGGGAGCAAAATGGAGAAAAGTGTGAAAAAGAGGAAGAAATGAAGAAATGAGGAAAGGTTGTTTTATTTTCTGCAACACATTAACAGGAAAAATCTGGCTGAGCAAAGTGATGGATCTGGGTGGAAGGAAAGGTAAAGGCACACAGACTGCTGAAAACAACAACTGCAGCCTGACAATGACTGCAGCAGTTAGCTGGTCTTGCCTTTCTGCATTGCTGGTCGGGTTGATGAGTTTAGCAGGAATTGGAAGCGTTTGCCTCCTTGTAGTAACTTTCGAAGGAAGGCACCCTAAGCAGAAAACGCAGCGACTGCGATTTACTGTGCTCTGTCTTCCATGCACCCGTAGTGGCTGCAGTGCAGAACTGCACCACAAGCTTTCTCCGAAAGCGTATTGTCCTGAATTGGTCATTTATACTGAATGTGCGTCAACTGTGTATGAGATTTTTGTAACTGGTGTTTTTATATGTAGCCTGTATTCCAGGCCCTGTGCTTTCAACAAATGTATAGCGTACACCTTGTAACAAATATGCTTATTTTGTTATAATATAAAGTTTCCAGCTCAACCTCTGAGGCTTTTTCTGCTTGCCGTCAAGTTGCAGTTGATTTATGATGACCCCATAGAGTTTTCAAGGCCAGATATATTTAGATGTGATTTGCCACGGCCTGCCTCTGCATAGTGACCTTGGTATTCCTTGGTGATCTCCCAGCCAAATACTGAGCAGGATGAATCGTGCTTAGCTTCATGAGATCTGTCAAGATTGGGCTGGCCAGGGCTATCCAGGTCAGAGCCTCTGCAAATACGGTCAATGAAACTTCAGGCTGTTTTCACGGCAATGTTCTTTGTGTACATTACACTTTGCTTATTGCACTCTTCTCGAATTTTGTACGCTGTCTTCATTACATCATTTGGTGTATGTAATATTCTGCTCCTCTGCGTCTTTCTCAAATCTTGTAAGCCGGTATTATTGCACTGTTTGCTATGTGTATTATACAACACTCATGACAATGTTTTAATAGCATAAACTGCTTCCAGTCTCCGTAAGAAAAGTAGACTATAAATGAAAGGGAAAAAAAACGAATGAATACAAAGCTGCAATAGCCTTAATGGCAAACTCCTGATTCCAGTTTGGGCTTTTGCTTTGGACTGTCGTGGCTGTCTGTAGCTTCTTACCGTAGATCAAAAAGGACTAGCGAAAAAGGTTGACAACCCTACTCTCTTACTTCTTCCCAGTTTCAATTGCAAACGCTGTTTGCCATGATTTTTTTGAAAGTTGATATAGACTATGGGTTCCCAACATGGTACCCTGGGCACCATGGCTAGGGTTGCCAACTTCCAATTGGTGGCTGGAAATCTCCCACTGTTACAACTGATCTGCAGGCGACAGAAATCAGTTCACCTGGAGAAAATGGCTGCTTTTGAAAGGGGACTCTATGGCATTATACCCCATTGGAGTCCCTTCCCTTCCCTTCCCTTCCCTCCCCAAACCCCACCCCCTCCCTAAGCTCGACCCCCAAAATGTCCAGCTGACAAGCCTAACCATGGTTCCCGTTAGGGTTACCAACCTCCATGTATTACTCGAAGACTCTGGGTGCCAACCTCCAGGTATTAGTTGAAGACTCTGGGTCCAAAAGTCCTTGAGAATGGTCGCAAACTATAAATAAAATAGAGAATTTTATAAATAAGGGCGAAAAAGGGGAATGCGTTGTGCTTAGGACGGAACGATGAATATGAAGACAAAGAAATAAGCTGTAGCGTAGGAATCCTGTTGTTATCTTATGTGTATATAGATATATTATGTTTTAAATCATGAAGATTGTCATTTTTTTGCTTCTTTTAGTTGCTGTTATTGTTTATTATTATCGTTATTGTTGTTCTCCAATAAAATTTTATAAAAATAATATTTTTTTTAAAAGTCCTTGAGAAACTCTGTGAAAACAGAACCACATATAGCTGTAGCGTGTCCACATTTAAAATATTTAAGTCAGTTTTTTAAAAGGTGTAACCAAGCCACAATTTAAGAATCCTTGTTTGAAGCTTATGTCAGATTTTTAAAAAGTGCTCTTAAGCATGCACAGAGGGCAGTTCTCTTGCCATGGAGTGAGATTACAAGTCTGAAAACAGGACTTTGTGATTTTGTTTTTAAACAAGCAGTAACTTTGGAAGGCTTCCAGGGCAGGTTTAGATACCAGCAAATCCCCTTCTGTAAATTCCGTGTCGTTCGCTTCCAAAAAATAATATTGTCACACATCAGCAGACTTGGGCTGGGCGTCATCTGCAGGCAAAATCGCTGAATGGGAGATGAACCAAGGGGGTCTGACTCAGCATGTTCTTATGACGATTTGTATGTTTTTATGATCATCTTGAAGCAAAAAAAAGCTTTGTGGATGGCAACCACAAAGTTGCGCTCACTTTTTCCAAAAAAAGAGAGGAGCTATGTATGCAGAACTTGCGCTCTCACGCAATAATGCGGTGGTGAAAACTTTAACCCAGATTGGGCAACGCTTGGAACGTTTGGTTGCTTGGGGAACACAAACAGTTTTGCCAGCCCTGTTTCTGTGTGGGCATGGCAAAGCTTATTTGCAGATGGAGAGATTTATACCTCATGCTCATAACCCCATGAGGTCGCTTCCAAGGAAAATGCAAAATAATCAACAGAGAAGGAATAAAACTGTATGCTTCTGCTTGACAATAAAGATTTCCTGGATAAGCCCATGCGGAAATAAGGTGGGCAGCCATAAGGGACAAGCCCTATTCGGTGGTGGCCCCTCAGTTTTATAATTCCTCCCATGAAGATACTTTCAGAGGCTGGCCAACTTGGTCTGCTCAAGCTGGAGGGTGGGAGATTCAAAACAGATAAAAGGAAGTATTTCTTCACACAACGCATAGTTCAACTGTGGAACTCCCTGCCCCAGGATGTGGTGATGGCTGCTAACTTGGAAGGCTTTAAGAGGGGAGTGGACATGTTCATGGAGGAGAGGAGTATCCATGGCTGCTAGTCAAAATGGATACTAGTCATGATGCATACCTATTCTCTCCAGGATCAGAGGAGCATGCCTATTATATTAGGTGCTGTGGAACACAGGCAGGATAATGCTGCTGCAGTCATCTTGCTTGTGGGCTTCCTAGAGGCACCTGGTCGGCTGCTGTGCGAACAGACTGCTGGACTTGATGGGCCTTGGCCTGATCCAGCAGGGCTTTTCTTATGTTCTTATGTTCTTTTTCTCTAAATCTATAGCCCACACCACACTGTGATCCTGCTGCTGCCCTAGGGGGACCAGGTCTCCTGCTTTAGCGGGTGACCTCCTGCCCTGCACCTCCAGTCCCCTGCCGCTGCCCAGTGCATCACCGGGAGAAATTGGGGTGGGTGGGAGTTGTGACCTCATGGTGTCCCTTCTGGTTCTGCAACCGGAAGTGATGTCATGGTGTTGCCGAGAGGCTCTAGCAATCCAAGAGAAATCTATTGCAATTTCTGGCCCCACTCTTAAAAGCTCCCCGGGGTGGGGGATGCCAACCCTTGGGTGGCAACCATTTCCTTTTGCACCAATTGCAACTTCCAAATTGCGTTCGAGGGCCACTCTGTGCAAGTTGCATTGTAGCAATCCAACTGCAACATGGATGAGTGGGGAACACTAACTTTGTTAAAAACAGAGGGACTGGAATGCAGGCTGCATATAAAAACATCACGTACAAAAAAATCTCACACACAGTTGATATATATTCAATATAAATGACCAATACTGGACGATATATCACTTTACAAATAAAACAAATTTATAGTGTACATCTTGCAATAAAGATTATTATTTTGTTATAGTTTATAGTTTCCAGCTCAGCCTTTGAAGCTCCCTGTACTTATCTGGTTGACTCCCCCCCCCCTTTTTTTTGTTGTTCTATTACATGGATGATTAGATCACGATGGGGAGCCGTGTTAGTCTATCAATAGCAGTAGAAAAGAGCAGGAGTCCAGGAGCCCCTTAAAGACTGATAAAATTTCTGGCAGGATAGGAGCTTTCGTGAGCCACAGCTCACTTTTTCAGATACCGCAAGAATGTGACTCCATCTGTCCTTAAGTAGAGAAGAGTGAATTAGACACAATGGCAATGTAAACGTCAAATTACACAATGGCAATGTAAACGTCAAAAGCAAGTAAATGACATTAGCCGACGTGATTGGATTAGGTGCGATTGGATTAGGTGTATCTAATCTAGCTGTATGTGAAGGTGTGAGCTGTGGCTCACGAAAGCTCTTACCCTGCCAGAGATTTTGTTAGTCTTTAAGTCTGGACTCCTACTCTTTTCTACTGATGGATGATTAGGGTTGCCATATGCCTGCCATATTGTCTGCCAATTAACTAGGCTGCATGAGGAAGCGCTCCTGCTTGCCCTCCAGGGGCAATCCATGTGGGCATAGCTGTGTGGCCGCAACGATGTCACATCTGGGGTAAACCCGCACAAGAGCGTCCCGCGTGATGCCACACTTCTGGGGTTACCCTAGAAGTGATGTCGTTGCGTCCGCGCATGCCGTACTTCCGCGCATCGGCCGCCTCCAACCCCACCTCCAAAAAGCTCTCACTGATGCCGAGAGGGGGACCTGGCAACCCTATGGATGATTCTGGCCAGAGTCTACCTTAAGGTGGTTTCAGCAGGTAAGATGAGGGAGATGAATTTCACATATTGGTCTGAACCAGACAGCTTCTTGTCTGGTCCTAGAGTCTTTCCCCTTCTGAGGCGTTGTGCCCCCACAATGGGCAGGAAGCAGAATGAAAACTGTGGTTCTGTGCAGAACTTAATACAGCATCATGTTGCCACATGACAATCCCACCCTCCTCGTCCCTCTGGTGCCTTTGCATCTATGTGCGTTCACTTTACAAGTAAAACCGGGAGACCTATCCCTGGATCAGTGGCCACTTACGCATGGGAGTTTTACCTGAGGTTCGTTGCTGGCTAGACCCACACTTTCCAGTTGGGAATCTCTGCACCAGCAGTGCCCACACTCAAATCAAGTCCCACCCCTTTAAATGCTGCTTTGTAATTGGCTTACATTGCAGTGCTCACTGTGAGAGAAAATCCCCCCCCCCACACACAACCCAATTGCTGCATATAAAAGCATTTTAAGAACAAAAAACAAAAAAACTGAGCAATCTGAAAGGAAGGGGGAGGGAAATCCAAGCCTCAGTTTTAAAAAGCCTTTCTTTTTGCTCAGAAAGCTCTGAGGAAGCATTTGCATCCCTGCCTCTTTACACACTGCTTTGTGATCGGCTGTGAGAGAAAGCAAGCTTCTGTGGCCCATGCTTTTCCTTTTGCATGGAGATTTCAACCAGGCTGAGCTCAGGGGAGAGGGAAGAGTCGGGTTAACAGAGGAATGGGAAGACCCGTACATTGCGATGGGCTGGCAGAGAGGTCACCTCTAATGGACAGAAAACTCATGCAGAACTCCAAGGAACAACCGAGTCAGACAGGGGACGAACATGAGTCCAAGTACCCATGCATAAATGACCAGGGTCGGATTTCCATCCCCTGTTCCGCTATACATGCATTGATTGTAACATGAGAATTACTCAACACATGTATAAAGAAGCATTACTCTGTCCACTTATTGTACGTACATTCACTGTAAATTCTGCACGGGGCTACTTGGTAGACAGGTGCTGCGGTTATGTTAAAAATCAGGGGAGGGGAAATCTCACAAACCAAGTTTTTTAAAAAGAGAGTACTATGGAGGAAACATTGGAATGCAACGGATGGGCCACAACGTCATCTGGGCGCTCTGTGAACAACCAGGTGAACTTTTCAATTAAACGTACACCAACATAAGAACATAAGAAAAGCCAAGCAGGATCAGACCAAGGCCCATCAAGTCCAGCAGTCTGTTCACACAGTGGCCAACCAGGTGCCTCTAGGAAGCCCACAAACAAGACGACTGCAGCAGCACCATCCTGCCCCATGTTCCACGGCACCTAATAGAATTGGCATGCTCCTCTGATCCTGGAGAGAATAGGTATGGGCCATGTAATAGTGGGAGATCTCCAGCCGCCACCTGGAGGTTTAGAAAAACAGTACAGGAAACTGTATATACACAAAGTGCAAATTTTTATAATTTGAGGTGAAACATAGACCATATACGTCACATATACACAACACAATTATATGCAATATGTACAGTTCACACAAAAAATGTAGAGAAATTCCCAAAGGTCTCAACTGAGTACTAAAAATATAGAGGAAGTTCCAAAGGTCTCAACTGAGTACCAAATGAATGCTAATATTGTAATCCTTGTGTAAAGTTCATATAGAGCCACAATCATCGATGGATACGGCCGTTTCAGATCCACAGCAGTGGAAATCTTTCTTCAGTCCTTAATACAAAAGTGCTGTTACATATTCATCATTCCTTCCCACACAGGGTAAGTATAAGCAATTACAATCAGACGTCAGCAAAGTACATCACGTAGTGCAGCTGGTCCGACTAATCCATCGATGATTGTGGCTCTATATGAACTTTGCACAAGGATTACAATATTAGCATTCATTTGGTACTCAGTTGAGACCTTTGGAAATTTCTCTACATTTTTTGTGTGAACTGTACATATTGTATATAATTGTGTTGTGTATATGTCACGTATATGGTCTATGTTTCACCTCAGTAGCTTATAAAAATTTGCACTTTGTGTATATACAGTTTCCTGTACTGTTTTTCTAAACCTTTCGGTACGAGTACAGAGGTGCCGTTTTTCTCCCCGCCACCTGGAGGTTGGCAACCCTAAGGGCAGACTTTATGGCATTATATCCAGATGAGGTCCTTCCCCTTACTCTACCCCCAAATCTCCAGGAATTTCCAAACCCAGAATTTGCAAGCCTACTGCAGGGGGGAAACAAATTGGTATTGGGGAGGGGCTGTGTCTCAGTGGAAGAGCCCCTGCCTGGCACAGCAAAGGTCCCAGGTTCAATCCCCACCATTTCTAGTTAAAAGGAACAGGCAGATAGGGTTGCCAGCTCCGGGTTGGGAAATATATGGAGATTTGGGGGTGGAGTCATTGGAGGGTGGGGTTTGGAGAGGGGAGGGAATTCAATGCCGTAGAGTCCAATTGCCAAAAGAGGCTATTTTCTCCTGGGAAACTGATCTCTGTCACCTGAGACCAGTTGTAATAGCTGGGGCTCTCAGCCACTACCTGGAGGTTGGTAACCATATAGGCAGAAGGTGATGTGGAAGGTGTGCTTGAGACCCCTGGAGAACTGTTGCCAGTCTGGGTAGACAATATTGACCAAAGGTCTGATTCAGTATAAGGCAGCTTCCTGCGAGTTAACCTTTGGGATACCCGCTGTGCTATTTTTGGACAAACGAAAGCTGTCGGGAGGAACCCGGCTTGCTTATCTCTCTAAAGGAAGCCCTGCTGAGAAATTACGCAGGAGCAAGGAAAATATGATGTCCCAACCTCAGTAAATGGACGAAATGCCGCCCGTTCTGGCACGGAGCCTCCTCTCTTTATCCTGCGGCTGCAATCAGCCAGGGCAGGCAGGTGCTTCCTGGCAAAGGCAGGAATGTGGGCACCACCCTCCACTTGAGGGGCAGCATCAACACCCAGGAACGGCTACAGAGGCGGAGGTTCCTGCTGGTCAGTGGTGCACAAGAATGTGAGTCAGCCGAAGGCCTCGGCCACTCGGACGGTTGGGTAATCCCGGAGAAGCCAAAGTGGCAGGGTGAATCAGCATGGGATGGGCGACGCAGCGGCAAGCTCGGGAGAGGGTTCCAGGCCACCGTCCGCCTGATACGAGCGACTTCTTGAAGGCCAGAGGCAATCAATGGGGCCTGAGAATTTGTTTGCCATGTCAAGTCCCACCTTCTGCCATATGAGGTCAAGGAGTTATGCCAATTGCACTAACAATTGTAGCGTATTTTGCAAGTAACCTGGAGATTTGAGGGAGGAGAATGGGGAGTGGTGTTTAGGGAGGGGAGGGACCTTGGAAGGGTAATAATGCCATGCAGTCCACCTTTCAAAGCAGCCATTTGCTCCAGGACAAGAGGAATAAATGTTTTAAATAAAGAAATAAGCAACTTACGCAGTTTGGAGATCAGTAGTAATTCCGGGAGATCTCCACCCCCCACCTGGAGGTTGGCAACCCTAAACATTACAGTGGGGAGCGTGTTTTGATTCCATGGAACCCCACATACCAAGCATAGGGTTGTCAACCTCCAGATAGTGGCTGGAGATCTCCTGCTATTACCACTGATCTCCAGGCAATCAGTTCCCCTAGAGAAAATGGTCACTTTGGCAATTGGACTCTATGACATTGAAGTCCCTCCCCCCTCCAAACCCCACCCTCTTCAGGCTCCGCCTCCAAAATTTCAAGGTATTTTCCAACCCGGAGCTGGCAACCCTAACCAAGCATGTATTACTTCTGGAATAGCTTAGATATGCTTGCCAACTTTCAGGTGGGACCTGGAGATCTCCTGAAATTGCCACTGATTTCCACAATGCAGAGATCAGTTGTCCTGGAGAAAATGGCTGCTTTGGAGGGTAGACTCTATAGCAGGGGTCCCCAACCTTTTTAAGCCTGTGAAACTCTGACACGGGGTGGGTGAGGTCCATGTGCAGGGGAGATGAGAAGAAACTTTTTAAAATACAGTGGGAAAGATGAGTGATGGAATAAAACCAACACACTCATGGCGTCTGCCGCCAAAGCAACGTTATTTTAGAATCTGCACATCCAATCAGATCTTGTAATTGATATGAACATTTTAAGAGCTTTGCCCTATTAATAATACACCTGAATCAGCCAATGAGATCAGCAATGGCCAATCCGAAGCTGTGCTGGCAAGAGGACCACCTCGCCCCACCCACTTTCTGAAACTATTTGGTGGACTTCCTGCAGGCACAGCTTCTGACTGGTCTTTGCTGATCAGCAGGTACCATGGCACCCATGTGCACCCCGTTGAGGACCCCGATCTATGGCATTATAATCAGCTGAGTACCTCTCCAGCCTCCACCCTCCCCAGCCTCCACCCACAAATCTCCAGGAATTTCCCAACCTAGAGTTGGCAACCCTAAATGCTCTCCAGAGTTCAGTGGTAGGGTTAACAGCTCCAGGTTGAGAAATTTCTGGAGATTGGGGTGGGGGGTGGGAGAGATGGGGGGAAGGAACCTCAGCAGGGTATAAAGCCAGAGTCCACCCTCCAAAGCAGCCATTTACTCCAGAGAAACTGAACTCTGGAGATCAGTTGCAATTCTGGGAACTCTCCAGGCCTTGCCTGGAGGTTGGCAACCCTATTGGGCCAATTCCCCACCCCAATAGTCATAACAACATTGGCACCACTTAGCAGTAAACGTTCTCAGTTGCGAAGCCTGTGCACTCATGATGCGCAAATATGTACATTTGCAGAGGACATACTCGAAAACTGCAACACATTGTTAAGGGGCTGAACGCCTCTATTTCTCAAAAGTTGGCAGATTGTTTCTTTTCCTGGCAAGGGATACCGGGGGCAATCTTTTCCTCATGTCTTGATTTGGTAGGGCCACCTGGGGTTACGTTAGGGCTGCCAGCCTCCAGGTGGTAAACTCAGGCAATATGGTTAACCTGTGCTGCATTAGTATAGACTGAAAGAGAGGGCAGCACGAGGCTCAACTCTAATAATAAATGATAAATATAAGACTATGCTTATTTAAGGAAATTATATAATAATTTATATAATTTATATAATATGACTATGCTTATAATAATTTATAATTAAGGTATTAAATAGCCCATGTGAAAATGGCCTTGTAAAAAGGAATAGGCAAATTATTGGAAGATAAACCTATGAGTGACTGTTGACCATGGTAGTTAAATGAAGTCTTGATACTTAAGGACCGCATACCTTTAATAATTTATATAATAAGACTATGCTTATTTAAGGAAATTATATAATTTCCTTAAATAAGCATAGTCTTATATTTATCATTTATTATTAGAGTTGAGCCTCGTGCTGCCCTCTCTTTCAGCCTCCGGGTGGTGGCTGGAGATCTCCTGGGATTACACCCTAACTCCAGCAGACAGAGATCAGTTCACCTGGAGAAAATCGTTGCTTGGGCAATTGAACTTTGTGGCATTATTCTCCAAACCCTGCCCTCAGGCTCTGTCCTCAAAATCTCCAGGTATTTCCCAACCCGGAGCCAGCAAGCATAGGTTACATCCAATTGCTCTGTGCCCACATCTACCTTGCAGGATGTCTGATGGTTATCTCTGTAATAATCCTAGGGTTACTAACCTCCAGGTGGAGCCTGGAGATCACCTAGGGTTGCCAGCTCCAGGCTGGTAAACACCAGGAGACTTTGGGGGTGGAGCCTAGGGAGGGCGAAGTTTGGGGAGGGGAGGGATGTCAGCAGGGCATAATGCAATAGGAGCCACCCTCCAAAGCAGAGGTTTTCTCCAGGGGAACTGATCTTGGTAATCTGCGGATCAACTGTAATAGCAGGGGAGCTCCAGGTACCACCTGGAGACTGGCAACCCTAAGACCACATGGAATTACAACCGATTTCCAGACAACAGAGATCAGTTCCCTTGGAGAAAATGGCTCTGGAGGGTAGGGTTGCCAGCTCCGGGTTGGGAAATACCTGGAGATTTTGGGGGCGGAGCCTGAGGAGGGTGGGGTTTGGAGAGGGGAGGGACTTCAATGCCATAGAGTCCAATTGCCAAAGCGGCTATTTTCTCCTATTTTATATTGTCGACCACGTTTGGATTAGAAGAATACTTGCCTTGGATTGATTATTGGACTTTGCTATTAGGCTTGTGATTATTATTGTAAAATATTGTATATATATTTGTACACTTTGTGGGTTTTTTCACTGTTAGCACGTGGTTAATGAATTGTTGAATATAGTGAGTTGTGCTAGTCTTTTTTCCTGTAGCTTTTTGTTACTAGTATTGCGAGTATTTCCTACAACAACCATCTGGAGGTTGGCAACCCTATCGGAGGGTGAACTGTATGACTTAACATATCCGTGTTACAGAATGCTACTGCACTTTGGAGTATCCTTTGGGGAACTAGTGAGTGAACGTGATGATGTACCAGGCAGAAATTTATTTGGAAACATAAAGTTGAATGGATTTGGGGCTGAAGAAAAGACTTTGAAACGGCCGTCCCCCCCATCTTCTCCCATTAATTGTATTTCTGGCATTTTTGACTACTTACCATTCATTGGACAATCCTGAAATTCTTATTATTATCAAGAAATATATACCAAGAAGACTGCATTGTTCTGTTGCACAGAGACTGCATCAAACATAAGTTGTATATACTGTATATATTTTTGATATGTTCTTGTTTATGTATTCCACTTTCGTTTGCATTGTTATGTAAGCACACAATAAGAATTTTGCTACTTTTGTACACTTGTTCTCCAGCGCTGTTTTCCTAACCTAAACGGTATAAGCACGGAGGTGCCTCTCCTTCGGATTGTAACCATCTGGAGGTTGGCAACCCTATCGGAAGGTGAACTGTACGACTTAACAGATCCGTGTTACAGAACGTATTATTGTGCGATTTTAACGTTTCGTTTGGATTTTCCAGAGAATGACCCAGCATGAGCAAATTACATTTTTTTTAAGGGTGGGTTTTTAAAAAAGAAAAAGAAAAAAAGAAAAAAAAGTTTCAGATCCCTTATGACCACATGCTCCACACCGATCTGTGTACCTGCTTCTTTTAATAGGAATCCAAAGATCCCCGCCAGGTTCCTCAGTACATACTTTGACCCACTGGTTCCCAACCAGGGGTCCGTGGAACCCCAGGGGTCCGTGAGAACTAAATTAAGGTCCACGAAACAAAGTTATAAACCCATAATAAATTAATATTTTCAATTAAAAGTTCTCTATTATAAAAATATATATTCAAATATTATTCTAAGCTTAAAGTTTAACTAACAGTTATGATTAAAGTTTATTTTCAAATTCTCTGAATTTTTATTTTGACCCTTGGGGTCCCTGCACTGAACAAAAAAGTCCTAGTGGTCCCTGGTCAAAAAAAGGTTGGGAACCACTGCTTTGACCCAGAAGAAGCAAAATGGTTATCTTGTGTTAGAAATGAAGCTAATATGGAGGAGGTCTTGAGTAATTCTGGCTTAGTGGGATGTCTTATGCCTGCCCTGGCCTTTGGTAGCCATGGAAACTATTCAAGGCTTTGCATTACTTTCTTCTCCGCCGTGTCTGGATCCTGATTTCTTGAACAGCCAGGAATCGAAGCACCCAGGAGTCCTGACTCTCAGACCCCCACTCTCTTCTCAGCCACTGCCCTGGGGCTACAAATTCAATATTATTAGGCGAGAATTAAAAAGTTGTGGTCTCTTAAGGTCCGAGTGCCATCTGATGGCCATACAAGGCAATGCAGGTTTCAGGCCTCTGGGTCCGTGCAGAGCGCACTTCCTATTAGGGTTGTGTTGCGCCTAGAAAAACGCTGTCTAAATAGCTCTGATAAACTAAGGTATGGAGTGTATATGGACACTAGAAAGCAACAGACAATTTTAAATAAATATATACTAGCTCAGAAGGAATAGATAAATAGCAATATAAAGAAGTAACCTGATTAAGAATGGGTTAGAGGAAGTTGGGGGGTGGGGAGTTCAAATTATTATATGTATAAGAAGGTATGCATTAAGCTATGCAATATTATTCATACATATATGGAAAGATAAGCTATATGGAATACCGAATAAGAAATGCATTATTTTTATGGAAAAAGCAATAAAAAGTATTTTTTAAAAATAAATAAATAGCTCTGATAAGGAGATAGCGCACTGGAGGTCAGGAATTCTTTTTACAGCTGACTATTTAAGAGTACAAAGCCGAACAGTACAAAGCCGGGATCAAGACTGCACCAGCCCAAGGTTCGAGAGAGAAAAAGCCCTCTCTCTACCCAAGAACGAAAAGAGAAAACCACACTGCCTGTTCTCTGGGCATTAGTTTTATACAGTTCTTTTCAGTGCATTTGATACATTAATACAGTTCCCATGGTGTGATCCCCTAGCGAACAATGGACAAGCGATTCTGGATTGAACCAGCTCTGTAGCTGAGAGGAGCGAATGTCTCCCTACTTTGCAACATTACGGCTGTTAGTGTGTGTATGTGCTTATGCTTTTTAATTTTTTATTATTATTTTCAAATTGGTTTACAATCTTAATTATTTTTCAATTCACAAAATACATAATATAAAAGATTTCTATCTTATCTCTAAACAAGTATGCATATTTAACTTCCCCTCTCCCCTCCTCAGTCCATTTAATATCTATGTTTCTCTCTTTGTATTCAGTTCTAATTCATTATAATAAACAAAATCTGTCAATCCTGCAATAGATTTTTTTAACTTTGGTAATTTAATTACTCCTAACATTTTGAATTAGATCAATTCATATCCCTTGATATGTGTATGTGCTTATGCTGACGTGTTGGATAACAAGCAGGCAGAGAAACGGAGGAAAGGTTCTTGCACCCTGTTTATATATACAGGGGCATCTCAGAGTGCCATAGGTAAAATACCTTTAAGGCTGGCACTTCAGTTGCCAGGTCCCTCTTTGCCACCGGCGGGAGGTTTTTGGGGCAAAGCCTGAGGAGAGGAGGGGAGGGACTTCAATGCCATAGAGTCCAATTGCCAAAGCGGCCATTCTCTCCAGGTGAACTGATTTCTATTGGCTGGAGATCAGTTGTAATAGCAGGAGATCTCCGGCTAGTACCTGGAGGTTGGCAGCCCTACTTCTGATGGTTATAAGGGGGGGATTGGTTTTCCCCACAGCAAGCAGACAAAACGAGAATGGCAGGTAGGGTTGCCAACCTCCAGTTACTCTGCAACGGAGTCTCCAGTACAAAAGTAGCAAAAAATTCTTATTGGTGCTTACACGTATAGCATCAACAATACAAGAGTGAAAGATACATATAAGAACAATCAAAGTTATGTACAGTATGTACAATCTAAGTAAGGTGCAGTCTCTGTGCACCAATTGCCATGTTCTTTCAAGTAATGTTGTATTTTCTTCAAAATGTCCAAAAGTAGGTACTGTCCCAAAAGCACACTTTTTGGGAAAAGGTGGGGGGACGGCCGTTTCAAATCTTTTCTTCAGCCCCAAACAGTAAACATATCCAAATCGTACCCAATAGTAAAATCTTTCACTCTGTTCTCAGTTCCCAGAGGGATACTCTATGGCATTGTACCCTCGGCGGGGGTGGGGGGTACAATGCCATAGAGTCCACCCTCCAAAGCACCCATTTTCTCCAGGGGAACTCCTCTCTATCGTCTGGAGGTGAGGTATAATTCTGGGGGATCCCGTGGTCCCACCTGGATGCTGGTATCCCTACGTGAAGAGGTATGGAAAGAAACTGACTGTTGACCCAGACATTTGCCAGTCTATTATTTTTTTTTTATGCTCTGTGTTTTTAATTATTACTCTGACCGAACTTTCAAGATGAGGCAGGTGGAACATAAAAGATGGCCATATCCCAAGGCACTACGGTGTACCGGCTGGTTATTATCTATTTTGCCGTACTGACAGGCCTTCTATGCATGGCTTTTTCCCTCGCTGTCACCCCTCTGATGATTTCAGGTCTTTGTTTTGATCGTGCATGACATTTCTGACCATCAGTGGTTGCCTCGCTCTTCCCCTGCTTTCCCCCCGCATTTTCAGAGACCTATTTCATCTTGAATTTGAAAACACGGGCAAAACACGGGGAAAGGCAGGGGGAGTGGAAAACGCTGGAACCGCAAGGCTGATAAAAGGCCAGGCAGATTGCCAGAGTTCTTGTGGGTTCAACACATGTTGAAGGCCACTGACTGAGAGAAGCAAACAGAAGCTCCAGCAACCGAAGCTATCCCAGTCAACCCCGGCGTGCAAGCTGACGCCTGATCTGAGAAACAAGGAGATTGGACTGGTAAGTGCCTCTACTCCTTTACCGGCTAATTACCTTGGTCTAGCCCGGTCCACGGGAAGAGAAAAGCCTGTCAGGCTCTGGTCAACGCAGTACTCCCATTGCTGTTGTTGAAACCAGAGGCCAAGCCTCGGGCCTGGTTACTGCCTGCACGCTACCCTCCTGCCTGAGTACGACAAAAACAAAGACCTGAAGTTGTCAGAGGGTTGACCGCGAGGGAAAGAGCCATGCATAAAAGCCCATAGTCCTCTTTTCTCCTTGTGCCTCTAGGTCAGGGATGGGGAACCTCAGGCCCGGGGGCCGTATGCGGTCCCCAAGGACATTTTTTGTGGCCCTCGGGAGCTCTGGGGCCCCGCCGCGGAGGCTTGGCATAGGGCACCCCTCCCTGAGGGTGTTCCTGGGGCCATGGCTTGCAGGGGTGCTGTGGTGCCCTTTGGACCTCCTCTCGCCGACTGACAGCTGTTGGCCGACGAGAGGAGGGAGAGGGACGCTTCCCCCAAGGTTGCCCCCTATAGCCGCAGCGTGCAGGAACGCAGGGGCACACTGTAAGCCCCTCTTGCTGCCTGTCGGCTGTTGAGCAGCGAGGGGGGGGGGAAGAGGCCCGCGGCTCCCAGCGGCAGAGCATGCACGCAGGAGCCTATCGGGCTTCAGGGGGCCTTTTGTGGACTCTGGGGTGGGGAGAGCATGGAGCCTGGGGCCAGGTCGCGTGGGGCCGGCGGGTGTGTGTGTGTGTGTGGGGGAAGCTTTTCTCTCCCCTCTCTTTCTGTCTCTTTCTTTGTCTGTCTCCCTCCGTCCTTTTCTTTCTCCCCCTCTTTCCATTTCTTTCTCCCTCTCTCCCTTTTCCTCTTTCTCTGTTTTCCTTCCTTCCTCCCTTGCCGATCGACCGCGGGCTGCGCCTCCCTGGCGCCTCGTTTGTTCGGGCCCACCGCTGGCTGCCCTCCTGCCTGGGAGGGGGGGGGAGGACTGGGGGAGCCCTCCATGCCTTCTCTGTGTGGCCTCCCCTGGGGTTGCTAACCTCCAGGTGGTGGCCGGAGACCTGGCAACCCTAGCCTCTCCCCCCCACAGGGAGATCTACACCTGGTATGGCCCCTGAATGATGTTATAAATGTGCAAATGGCCCTTGGCAGGAAAAAGGTTCCCCACCCCTGTTATAAATGGTCAAATGGCCCTTGGCAGGAAAAAGGTTCCCCACCCCTGCTCTAGGTGGAGTGTGTGAGCGAGTGTGTGTAAAGTTCCGTCAAGTCGCAGCCGATTTATGGCGACCCCGTAGGGTTTTCTAGGCAAGAGACGTTCAGAGGAGTTTTGCCATTGCCTGCCTCTGTGTAGTGACCCTGGACTTCCTTGGTGGTCTCCCATTCAAATAGTAACCAGGACCGACCCTCCTTAGCATGTGTGAAGTCAATGCAATTAGTAGGATGAGACATCCAAAGAGCAATCCAATAAGACTAGCATTGCAGCAATCTGAAACAAAGCATAAATATTAAATGTGATACGTTAAACAATGTAGAAAATGTTATTACATAAGAAAAAATGCAGTGAGGAGGATAATACATTAGGGCTGCCAACTCTGCATTGGGAAATTCCTGGAGATTTGGGGATAGAACCTGGGGAGGGAGGGGTTTGGGGAGGGGAGGGACCTCAGCAGGGTATAAGGCCATACAGTCCACCTTCCAAAGCAGGCATTTTCTCCAGGGGAACTGGTCCCTGTTGTCTGGGAATCAGTTGTAATTCCAGATCTCCAGGCTCCACCTGGAGGTTGGCATCCCCACGACAAGAAGAAGAGTTGGTTTTTATACCCCGATGTTCTCTATTTAAAGGAGTCTCAAACCAGCTTACAGTCACCTTCCCTTCCCCCACAACAGGCACATTGCGAGGTAGATGAAGCTGAGAGAGTTCTGAGAGAACTGTGACTAGCTCAAGGGCACCCAGCAGTGTTCATGTGGAGGAACTCGGTTTTCCAGATTGGAGTCCACCGCTCTTCACCACTAAACCACACTGGGTCTCACAACCACACGCAACAACAACAACAGATTAAATACCACAGACAGTGGTATAGTCCACAGCCCTGTTCCCTTTATAAAAGCACCTTCCGTTATAATATAGCCCTATTATCTTTATAAAAATGCCCTCATTAACAATTACGTTTTGTGGAATGCCAGAGGGGTGGGAATCTCCTCGAACTCCTCAGGAAGCCCATTGCACAAGTTTGGGGGGGGGGTTGCACAACACAGAACCAGGTTCGAATCCCTGCTTGTCATGAAACTCACTGGGTGACCCTAGGCCATTCAGTGTGGGGGGAAGCAGCTGGGGGGGGGTGATATTTGGGGGAAGACGTTCTTTTTTTCCCCCAGAGGAAGGAAAAGGTTGAGACGCGGTGGCATCGCTGCACTCTGAGCTGGAAGCAGGGTGAGCCCGGCTGAACCTCCGGAGCGCCTTGATGTTCTGCCACATCTGGTTTGAGGTCAACCACATCCGGCTCCTCGCCTACTACGGCAACCGAGTGCACTTTGGCAGGAGCTGATGCGTCACTCTGCCCTGCAGCTTTGCAAAGAGGAAAAGAGGAACTTGTGTTTGCAGCAGCCCTGTTCTCCTTCTCAAAGCCCCCGTGGCTCAACAGCAGAGTGCCTGCCTTGCGTGTTGCAAAGCCCAGGTTCGATACCACTGCCAGCTAATGTAGACAGCTAGGGGGCCTGACATCAGGCAGATGCATGTGTTTGAGAGCCAGCGTGGTATAGTGGTTAGGAGCCGTGGACTCTAATCTGGTGAACTGGGTTTGATTCCCCACTCCTACACATGAAGCCAGCTGAGTGACCTCGGGCTAATCACAGTTCTCTTTGAGCTCTCTCAGCCACCTACCTCACAAGGTGTCTGTTGTGGGGAGAGGAAGGGAAGGTGATCGTAAACCGGTTTGAGTCTCCTGAAAAGGTAGAGAAAGTGGGCATATAAAAACCAACTCTTCTTCTTCTTGCAATCGATCTGCCGGCCCCACCCCTGCACAACCTCTTGGAAGATTCTGTGCCTCCTGGCTCAATTGTTTTTTCTGTCCCCCAAGGATCAATAATCTATAGATGGTTCTTTTAGAGCAGAAAAATGTTAATTGCTTTGCTGTAAGCAATGATTCAACACGTGCCTCAAGAGCTGCAAGGTGCTTCAGTGTTCATGCACCGGCATATACAAACACTGGAGATAAAGAGACCTTCTCCACCCAAACTCACCCTAACACAAACTGAACATGTCATTCCCCAAGAGGTAGGAGCAGGGATAAGTTAAGGATACTGGGAAGGGGCCATCGCTCCGTGGCAGAGCATCTGGTTTGCATGCAGACGACCCCAGGTTCAATCCCTAGCACCTCCAGTTAAAAGGACTCGGCAGTAGATGCGAAAGACCTCTACCTGAAACTCTGGAGAGCCGCTGTCAGTTTTAATCCTATGATAGATCTGTGGTTTGATTCAGTATAAGGCAAAGGCAGCTTCATGTGCTCATTTGTTAGAGAGGGGCTATGGCTCAGTGGTAGTGCATCTGCTTGGCATGCAGAAGGTCCCAGGCTCAATCCCTGGCATTTCCAGCTTAAAGGATCGGGTAGCAGGTGATGTTAAAGACCTCCACCTGAGACCTCAGAGAACAGCTGCCAGTCAGAGTAGACCAGGGGCATCAAACTCATTTGTTACGAGGGCCGGATATGACATAAATGTCACTTGGTCGGGCCATGTATAACATCAAATTTAATGTCAGGTACTGAAGATTAAAAATTTATAGAAGACGCAGGCAAAGCCAGTTGATTATATTATTTTTTACTCTGATCTGGAGAACTGAGTTTGATTCCCCACTCCTCCACATGAAGCCAGCTGGGTGACCTTGGGCTAGTCACAGTTCTCTTAGAGCTCTCTCAGCCACACCTACGTCACAGAGTGTCTGTTGTGGGGAGGGGAAGGGGAGGTACTTGTAAGCCGGTTTGATTCTTCTTAAGTGGTAGAGAAAGTCAGCATATAAAAACTGTTAAGTCCGCGTGGGAAGGATTCACGAGATCAGAGACGGAGTTCAACAACACAGCTTTATTTGATTTCAGCACAGAACTAACTTACACACTGAACGTGCCCTGCTTATATGCCCCCCTGGCCGCCTGCGGCCACTCTCCCCTGATCCGTGATGGGGGGGAATACCCTCTTGGTGACCAATGGGACATACTGGCTTAGGGCCAATAGGATCCGTTGCTTAGCCAATAGGGCGAGCAGGGTTTAGGATCCTTCGTGCGGACCTCAAGCTCCTAAATCTCCCCTTGCTTACTACCCTACTAAATACATATACAACAAAAACCAACGGGTCAGCCCAGATTTGGAGGGGGGGCTGCCCCGGCTGTCTCACGTGCCAGATAAGAGCTCTCAAGGGGACGGATCCGGCCCTCGGGCCTTATGTTTGACATTCATGGAGCAGTACTGGCCTTGATAGACAAGTGCTCCGACTCTGCATAAGGCAGCTTCACGTGTTTGTGTGGACTTACAGAGAACCAACGTGGTGTAGTGGTTAAGAGCGTTGGTTTGGAGCGGTGGACTCTGATCTGGAGAACCAGGTTTGATTCCCCACTCCTCCCCGTGAGCGGCGGAGGCTAATCTGGTGAACTGGTTTTGTTTCCCCACTCCTACACGTGAAGCCAGCTGGGTGACCTTGGGCTAGTCGCAGCTCTCTCAGCCCCACCTACCTCGCAGGGTGTCTATTGTGGGGAAGGGAAGGTGATTGTAAGCTGGTTTGATTCTTCCTTCAGTGGTAGAGAAAGTTGGCATATAGAAACCAACTCTTTTTCTTCTGCTTCTTATATGCAGGATGCAATGGCTACAGATAGAGAGGGCCTGTTGGAGTTTATTTTAACACCATCCCAAGCATGCTGTCTGGGCACGTTGGCACTCGGCAGTGTCGGGAGATGTGTGCTAAGCTCAGATTGGGCTTTGGCTCTTGTTATCCGGTAGATGGTGGAAGTCTGCCCTCAGGCTACAAAAGCTGAGGAAGAATGCCAGAGACACCGGGGCTGCTATCTAAACCAGTCATTCCCAAAGGCGTGCTGTGAAAGAGCTGCTAGAGTAATGAATGGATGGAATGAATGAAGGCTCTTGCGAGTTCCACTCCACAGAGAGAGGACTGCCCAGTGTGTCTCTGTGTGATTCCCTGCTCTGGCCTTGCTGCCTCTCCACCCTGGGAGGGGGTAGATGATTCTCCTCTCTCTCTGCTTTTGAGTGTGATCGGCTCATTCAATAACTCCACATGCAGAATCAACCGCTGTTAAGACTCAAGCTATGCCCTGCTTAGATTCCTGCGATTTGTTCATCTGCACTTATTTTTGAACCACGGAGTTGGCTGAAATGCAGAAGGAAGAGCTTGTGGTGGGGACTACTTAACCCCCTATTCTCTGGTCCTTTTCCTGCTGAAAACGACCCTTCCTTCTGCTCCCAGCTAACTTCCCCCAGGGAGAAAATCTGGGTCTTTTCCTCTCCCCGTACCGACCAGTGGGTGACAAATCATTTCGGGG
Source organism: Euleptes europaea (assembly GCF_029931775.1). Taxonomy (NCBI): domain Eukaryota; kingdom Metazoa; phylum Chordata; class Lepidosauria; order Squamata; family Sphaerodactylidae; genus Euleptes; species Euleptes europaea. The sequence continues at coordinate 12,807,829 of NC_079314.1, forward strand.
AGGATAATTTTGCATTGAAATACAACCATGGGGGTGGGTTACACTGCCTCTCTCAACCTACCATTGAGTAGGACTGCAGCCCAACTTTTGGTTAAAAATGCAGAAGGGGGAAAAATAACAGATTTCCGGAACTCCATGTAACCTGTACTTAAAATCTCAAGGAAGGCACACCCTGTGTAATGATTCATGCAGAAAAACTCTTCAGTTTTCATTCTGGCAAGAAAAGAAGCGTGTAGTGTCTACCAGAAGTTTGACTAACCTGATATAAAAAGAAGAGATGGTTTTTATATGCCAACTTTCTCCACCACTTAAGGGAGAATCAAACCAGCTTAAAATCACCTTCCCTTCCCCTCTCTGCAACAGACACCCAGTGAGATAGATGGGGATGAGAGAGCTCTAAGAGAGCTGTGACTAGCCCCCAACAGGCTTCATGTGGAGGAGTGGGGAATCGACCTCGGTTCTCCAGATTAGAGTCCGCCGTTCTTAACCCGGCAACATAAATTGATGTTGTCCTCAAATAAATTGATGTTGCCCTTAGCTGGCCTAAGCAAAGTTGCCATTTCCAATGAGGGCTTTTGTTCTGTTCTCTTAACAGTGCTAAAATTCCCCTTTCTGTCCCGTCGGCAAAGGGTTCAACAGGTATCAGAAGGAGGGCAGCAAAATTCAAGCCAACAGCCGATCAGCTAAAACTTGAACTGAGGGCACACTTCAGTAGGAGAGGCTGAGCGTGAAAGATTTCCTTTTAGGTATTAGTCCATTTTTCCTTCATAGAGACTTCTACAACTACAAAGAGAGCAAGAATAAATTTTCTTTTAAAAAATCAGTTGCAGGGCAAGACAAAGAAGTCACACCATTGTCTAGGGTTGCCAAGCTCCAAGTGGTGGCTGGAGATCTCCTGCTTTTACGACTGATCTCCAGGCGACAGAGGTCAGTTCACCCGGAGAAAATGGCCACTTTAGAAGGAGGACCCCATGGCATTATACCCGACTGAAGTCCCACCCCTCCACAAACCCCACCTTCCTCAGGCTTCACCCCCCAGATCTCCAGGTATTTTGCAACCTGGGGCTGGCAGCCCTATTTACTGAGGGCCTGGAGCTAAGCATTTATCCCCTGCTAATTGCTAGCGGTCAAATGGCTACATAAGGGACAGCTAGGGTTGCCAAGCTGCAGGTGGTGGCTGGAGATCTCCTGGGATTACAGCTGATCTCCAGGCAACAGAGATCAGCTCACTTGGAGAAAACGGCCGCTTTGGCAATTGGACTCTGTGGCACTGAAGCACCTCCCCTCCCCAAACCCCACCCTCCTCAGGCTTCGCCCCCAAAACCACCTGCCGGTGGTGAAGAGGAACCTGGCAACCCTATCAATACCCGCCCAAACGTAATTGCACTGTAGAGTTGCCTTTTCCAAGTTTGGAGATACTGGGAGTGAAGCCTGGGGAGAGCAGGGTTTGGAGAGGGGAGGGATTTCACACTGGATTTTAGATTTAAATCTTAAAGAAGCTCTCATTCTCCCTTGACTTGGGGGGGGGGCATCATCTGGGGGTGCAAATGCCCTTAGATTTGTGGCCAGCAATGGAATCAGAGTGGAAAAGGATGCGGTGGATGCCAGAGGTTTGACTTCAGGGCCGTGTCAGCAACCCAGGGGGCTGGCTGGGTTTCCTTCCCTGCATTCTGCTTTCTCGGCACTAGACTGTAATTACGGTCTATGCCAATAATAGTGGGTGCGGAGGTATGGGTCTGACCGCATTGGAAAAACAACTCTGCGGAGCCAGTGACTCAAGACAGGTACTCGGGAGGAGGGTGGCTGATGGGACTCTTTTTACAGGGGCTGGGACCAGGGGTGGGTATAGCCCAGGACTCGACCTGCACATCCCCACACAGGGACTTACCAAGTCCCACTGACTTTAGTCATAGCTCTTCCTGAAAACCTCTCTTTCCTCTGTCTTGCCTACTGGAGACAGGGGCCCCTCACTAGGGTTGCCAACCTCCTGCAGCAATTGTACCTTTTCACACCCCTTTGTGGAAGCAGCTATGGAGTGTCAGTAGGGTTGCCAACCACCATGTAGTAGCTGGAGATTTCCTTCTATTACAACTGATCTCCAGCTGATAGAGATTAATTCACCTGGAGAAAATTGCTGCTTTGGCAATTGGACTCTATGGCATTGAAGTCCCTCCCCGCCCTCCTCAGGCACCACCCACAAAACCTCCCGCCAGTAGCGAAGCGGGACCTGGCAGCCCTAAGTGTCAGGAAGATCCAGGGCAAAAATTAAAAGTGGTGCAAACCACAACAAAATGCATCTCTTATTTTAGTGTGCTTTTTTTTTTTTTTGGTCCTCCAAAAGCAGAGGCTAGATGGCCATCTGTCAGCAATGCTGATTCTATGACCTTAGGCAGTTCATGAGAGGGAGGGCATCTTGGCCATCTTCTGGGCCTGGAGTAGGGGTCACGGGATGTGTGTGGGGGAGGTAGTTGTGAATTTCCTGCATTGCGCAGGTGGTTGGACTAAGATGATCCTGGTGGTCCCTTCCAACTCTATGATTCTATGATCTTAAACTGTCCTGGCCCTGACCTGGATGGGCCAGGCTAGCCTAATCTCATCAGATCTTGGAAGCTAAGCAGAGTTGGATGGGAGACCATCAAGGAAGACCAGGGTTGCTATGCAGAGGCGGGCAATGGCAAGCCACCTCTGTTCATCTCTTGCTGAGAACCCTGTGGGCACCGTGTAGGGTTGCCAGGTCCCTCTTTGCAACCGGTGGGAGATTTTGGGGGAGTGGAGCCTGAGGAGGGCGGGGTATGAGGAGGGGAGGGACTTAAATGCCATAGATTCCAATTGCCAAAGCGGCCATTTTCTCCAGCTGAACTGATCTCTATTGGCTGGAGATCAGTTGTAATAGCAGGAGATCTTCTGCTATTACCTGGAGGTTGGCTAAATCTCCTGTTATCACACAGTATTTCAACACGCAGCCACAAAAATTCCTTTTGTTATTTTTATAAATATTTTTCTTATGCTCACATAGACAAGTACTTCCAGTTCACAGAATCATCATTATAAACAAAGAAACCTTGTAATATTACAACTAACACAAGCTTATCAAATAACTATAAAGAGACAGGATCAAATTACTGTTCATCAGAGTCACACAAGTCTCTACAGCAACACATTCACTTGCTGCGATCCTCTGTGTTGTATAAGCACTGGGCTCCTCCGTAGTCAGCTGATGGTGGCTGACCAATAATGTCTCTTTCTCTCTTTCTCAAGGCTGTATTGTTGTCCGTGTGCAGCAAGCACCGTGGTAAAAATCACAGCCAGAAATTATGTCAACAATATGACAAGCCACCGGTTTAAGCTTTGTTTCGCTGGTGATTGCTTCATCAGATTAATAATTTCTACATCCGACCACCATTTTGTGGTTCACACATCCAAATCTGTCTGCCATGATGATTCTGTGAACTGGAAGTACTTGTCTATGTGAGCATAAGAAAAATATTTATAAAAATAACAAAAGGAATTTTTGTGGCTGCGTGTTGAAATACTGTGTGATAACAGGAGATTTAGCCAGCTATTATATGCAACACGCCCTTGCTTAATAGTATTACCTGGAGGTTGGCAACCCTAGCACCGTGGCACCTGCTGATACCTTTTCTGGTGCCCGCCCAAGTTTTTTTAGGAAGTGGGCAGGGCCAGGAAGGGCTTTTGCCCAGCAAGGCTTCTGACTGACTAATGGAGATTTGTTTGGCTGTGCAGATTTCTTTTTAAATATTGCTTTGGCAGCAGCTGCCACCACAGCACAAGAATCTTCACTGTGGGACTGAAGTTAAGGTGCGGCAATCGTTTTGTGGCTGGCTCTGCCTCCTGCAGCAGCCCTTTTGTGGCTGCCATTTTGTTGCTGTGGCCACCGTGCTGGGTCAGGATCCCAAATGCGCTCGCTGGCTGAAAAAGGTTGGGGACCGCTGGCCCTATGTGGTCACCATAAGTCGGCTGTGACTTGATGGCACTTCCCACCACCAATCCCTCCTGTGTCCTTTAGATGAAAAGCCGCAACTGGTTACTCCTGAGAGCAGTGTGTGTTTTGCCACCTCACAGTGCTGCAAAGCAGCTCAAAGATAGGGTTGCCAACCTCCAGGTGGGGCCTGGAGTTCTTCCAGAATCAAAACCATCCTCCGTACTATGATCTTCTAAGATCAGTTCCCCTGGAGATAGGGTTACCAACCTCCAGGTACTAGCTGGGGATCTCCTGCTATTACAGCTGATCTCCAGCTGACAGAGATCAGTTCACCTGGAGAAAATGGCCACATCGGAAATTGGACTCTATGGCATTGAAGTCCCTCCCCTCCCCAAACCCCACCCTCCTCAGGCTCCACCCCAAAAACCTCCTGCTGGTGGTGAAGAGGGACCTGGCAACCCTACCTGGAGATAGGGTTGCCAACTCGGGGTTGGGATATACCTATAGGTATTTGAGACGGAGCCTAAGAAGAGCGGGATTTGGGGAAAGACTTCAATGGAGTATAATGCCAGAGTCCACCTTCCAGAGCAGCCATTTTCTCTGGGTGAACTGATCTCTGTCATCTGGAGATCAGTTGTAATAGCAGATCTCCAGCTAGTATCGGGAGGTTGGCAACCCTAACTCCCTCCCCTCCACAAGCGATGCCCATACCAGGCTCTATCCCCAAATCTCCAGGAAGTTTCCATCCCGGAATGGCAACCCTGTGCAAAGAAGCCATAAATCACAGGTTTGAGAAAAGACCAAAACACTGCAGATCCTTTGCTCTGATCTTCATAATATCTCTCTCCTTCCATCCTCTAACCTTCTTGGTGTGCTGCTTGGTTAGAACAATATTGGTCTGGGGTGGATCTCCGTGACCCATCTGCGGCCCCTTGATTCCCTAGTGAAGATTTACTGGGTCTGGGAATGTTAGCTCAGCATCTAGCGGTTCAGCTGTTTATCCTCTGGTCCTGGGCTGCTTCAACACATCTGGGAAATTCCCAAGTTGAGCCAGTTGACGGAGGTTTTGGTTTATCCGGCTTTATTGTCTTAATGGTTTATTTCCCCTTCCTTGAATCCATTTTTTAAAAAAAGTTTAAGCTCTCCCAGTACCAAACCCTTGATAAGCACCCGCGGATGGCCTCGTTTGTGACTTGAGGCCGGGCAGAGAACCCGAGGGTCTTGGCAACCAGCCAATGCTCTAACCACTAGCTGTGCTGACTCCAGAATTTTTTTTGGGGGGGTAGGGAGGAAAGGTGCTTGGCCAAGATGCCCTGGGTGTGCCCAGTGTCTGTTCGTATGCCCACTCATTTGTTTTGTCCCTGTGGGCCCAGTCCACACTGGCAGAGGGGAGAGATGCCAAGATTACAATCACTCTTCTTTCTCCTTGAACCTGCTCCTGGTTAAAGAGGGCAGGGACTAGGGTTGACAGCTCCAAGTTGGGAAATAAATAGGGTTGCCAGGGCCTGCTTTGCCATGGGTGGGAGGTTTTGGGGCGGAGCCTGAGGAGGGGGGGGACTTCAATGCCATAGAGTCCAATGGCCAAAGTGGCCATTTTCTCCAGGTGAACTGATCTATCAGCTGTAGATCAGTTGTAATAGTGGGAGATCTCCAGCTACTACCTGGAGGTTGGCAACCCTACAGGAGATTTTGGGGTGGAGCCTCAGGAGGGGGGTAGGGGAGGGGATGGACTTCAATGCCGTAGAGTCCAATTAAGTCAAGGAGTTTGTTTATCTTGGCAATCTTTTTTCCCATAACCTAAATTGGAATGCCCATCAAAAAGCAGTGTCCAACAAAATTAAACCTAGGGTTGGTGCTATTGTCAACTTTTTTCACACCAAAGGTGGCAAATATATTCCAGAGGCTATTCAGGTTTGTAATCTGAAAATTACCCCAATTATCCTCTTTGGTGTTGCCATCTGGATAACAGTCAGCAATGAATCTATAGATCGTCCACCGCTTCAGTTCTTACGAAAACTCCTAAATGCACTTCGATGTGTTGCTGGCGTTACTCTTCGTTCCGAGTTTTGCCAAATGTCACTTGAAGCTAGGGCGTGGTTGGCCGCCTTTAAACTACACCTTAAACTGTGCTTTAGCACTGAGGGGTTCCTAGCTTCTCTGAAGCAGGACCCTTTTAAATCCTCATGGCAAAAAATCTTAGATGAGAAACTGTCGTTGTTGGGCTTCTCGCAGGATATGTTATTAGATCTTGGGAAAACTGAAGCTTTCACCAAAATTAAAAAGCGCATTAAAGAGCTCGATTATAACAGCACTACTTTTCGTGCTCGTCACGTCTGTTCATCCCAGTTCTTCGGAATACCCCCTCCACGTGGTCTGCCTGCCTATACATATTATCTGACAACTCCTCGTCTTTGTAGAGCTTTTTGCTTGGCTGGACTGAATGCTAACCCTTCTATGGTAATGCAGGGCAGAATTCTGAATATACCATACTCAGACAGGATCTGCCCTTGCTCTTCTGGCTCTATTGACTCATTAGCCCATGCCCTTTTGGAATGCCACTTTTACGAGGAACTTCGATTGCACTATATTTCCCCCCTTTTAACATACAAATCCAATGCCTCTGCGACTGACATAATGCCTTTTTTACTAAGCGATAGGGACCCCAAGGCTACATTGTCAGTGGCAAGATTTGTTTCAGTCCTTATATCCCTCCAACACTAGATATATGCTGCTCAAGATCAATTGATCAAGGAGCTTCTAAGGGATGAAAGGAAAGGAAAGGAAAGGTAGAGTCCAATTTCCAAAGCAGCCATTTTCTCCAGGTGAACTGATCTCTATCGGCTGGAGATCAGTTGTCATAGTGGGAGATCTCCAGCTAGTACCCCAGACTTCACCCCCAAATTTCTGGGAATTTCCTTACCCAGATTTGGGAACCCTGATACAGTGGGAGGCAGGAGTGAGCTTTCCTTCTCCCCTTGCATGGGATATTTTGTGGGAATGAATGCCTGCAAAAATTAATGCGCAAATCACCTGTGCCCACGCCACCCACCCACCCCTTACTTTGAGCTGGACGGATTGCGTGGGTGCAGTACGCTCGAGCGCGAAGCCATGTGCTAGCGTTGTCAAGAAAACAGTGGGTGGGCGTGATCCGAGCACAAGGCTTGCTCTCACGGCTTACGTGCAGTGTTGATTGAGGTGGGCGGGGTTTGGGAAGGGGAGGGGCCTCAGATTGGTGTAATTCTATAAAGTTCGCCCTACAAATAGGGTTGGCAATTCCGGGTTGGGAAATACCTTGAGATTTTGTGGGTGGAGCCTAAGGTGGGCAGGATTTGTGGAGGGGAGAGACTTCAATGGGATATAATGCCCATAGAGTCCACCTTCCAAAGTGGACATTTTCTCCATGTGAACTGACCTCTGTCACCTGGAGATCAGTTGTAATAGCAGGAGATCTCCAAACACTATGTGGAGATTGGCAGCCCCTACCTCCAAAGCAGCCATTTTGTCCAGGAGTACTGATCTCTGTAGGCTGGAGATTGCCTATAGGATTGCCCGTAGAGATTTCCCCTCTGTTGATGAAGCATGCCCCCATAAGTAGGGTTTCCAGGTACTGGTTGGGAAATACCAGGATATTTTGGGGGTGGAGCCTGAGGAGGGCAGGGTTTGGAGAAAGGAGGGACTTCACTGCCATAGAGTCCAATGGCCAAAGCGGCCATTTTCTCCAGGTGAACTGATCTCTTTTGGCTGGAGATCAGTTGTAATAGCGGGAGATCTCCAGCTATCACCCGGAGGTTGGCAACCCTACCCATACTTTGTCCCTCTCTTCCCCAAGATTGGGGCTGCTACATGCTTTTGGAGACCCAGGTAGGGTTGCCAACCTCCAGGTAATAGCAGGAGATCTTCCGCTGATCTCCAGCCGATAGAGAGCATATCACCTGGAGAAAATGGTCGCTTGGGCAATTGGACTCTATGGCATTGAAGTCCCTCCCCTCCCCAAACCCTGCCCTCCTCAGGCTTCGCCCCCAAACCCTGCCCTCCTCAGGCTTCGCCCCCAAACCTCCTGCCGATGATGAAGAGGGACCTGGCAACCCTACCACCACCTCCTCCACTCCATCTCCCTGCTCTTACACTCTGTGGGATCTTTCTCGCCAGAGAGACCTGTTCCTCCCCACCTCCCCACAAGTAATGGGGGACGGTTCCACAGGCCCCAGACATTGTGCACAAATGCACAAGTCAGGAATGGAGGTCTCCAAACTAAACTTGTTTCGGTGTTACTGCCGGAGTCCTGGTTGTATTTATTCAGCAGGAATCTAGGCCAGGAAAGGACCCTCCTTGACCCCCAACTCTCCTCTCCCTCTGGAGTCCATTAAGTGCGCTGGAAGACCGATATGGTGAGAGCTGCTCTTCTGGAGTGTGAGATTTGCAAATAACTTGGAGATGGATGAAGTAAAAACAGGCGCGCAGTGGTCTGCTTTGGCAAGAGGCAGGGTTTGAAGAGTTAATTCTACTCCAAACACGGCCTTGGTGTCCGCTTTCCTTGGGCAGCCAAAAAATGAAAACATTGCATAACGGGCTGTGGGCATAGACTGTTCCCGCTAGCCGCACATCCGTCCGAGCTCCCCGTCTTCCCAAGAAAGCACACGCCCAACCTGCAGGCTCTCTGCCCTGCAGTAGCCCATCAGGTTTCAAAGAGCTCGCTGCCGGGACGAGCCAGAGGTTCTGGGGCCGGAGGACGGCAGGAAAACGGCAAAGAGAAAGGTGGGGAAAGGTAAGACTGAATGATGGCAGGGTTTGGGGAGGGACTTCAATGCCATAGAGTCCAATTGCCGAAGCGGCCAGGCGAACTGATCTCTATCGGCTGGAGATCAGTTGTAATAGCGGGAGATCTTCAGCTAGTACCTGGAGGTTGGCAACCCTAGGAACACGGCTTCTCTTGAACAGCTTTCCCCCCGGGGACATCATGGAAATTAGTAACACCGTAGTCTGCTGTTTTAAGAGTACAACTGTCTTGCAGGGACATATGTTGAACCTAGGGTTGTCAATTCCAGGTCGGGAAATTCCTGCAGATGTGGGGGTAAAACCTGGGGAGGGCAGGGTTGGAGGAGGGGAGGGACCTCAGCGGTTTATAATGCTATAGAGTCTGCCTTCAAAAGCAGCCATTTTCTCCAGGGGACTGGAGGTCAGTTCTAATTTTGGAAGATCCCCAGGCCCCACCTGGAGATTGGCAACCCAACCTGAACCCCCTTGGCCACAGCTGAAGGAGATCTCTGGACTGTAGTTTTTCCTGCACTGTTGCTGTTCTTGCATCAGGCTAAAGTGAAGACAATATTGATATGGAAAGAAATCCCACAGAAGTGAGAGAATTTGCTTGCCAATGGATATTGCAAAGGCCAGAGAATTTGCCTGCCAATAAACATACCAAGTGGCGGAGTAATGTGAACCAAGATGTCTGTGATTAGGTTTTTTTGACAGGGTTTAAAGCCCTGTGGTGCAGAGTGGTAAGCTGCAGTACTGCAGTCAAAAGCTCTGCTCACGACCTGAATTCGATCCCGACGGAAGTCGGGTTCAGGTAGCCGGCTCAAGGTTGACTCAGCCTTCCATCCTTCCAAGGTCGGTAAAATGAGTGCCCAGCTTGCTGGGGGTAAAGGGAAGATGGGAAGGCACTGGCAAACCACCCCATAAACACAGTGTGCCTAGTAAACATCGGGATGTGACGTCACCCCATGGGTCAGTATTGACCCGGTGCTTGCACAGGTGACTGCCTTTATCTTTACCTGAAAGCATCAACAAGAGCCCAATTGCAACTTGAGCTGAAACGCTGGGGTATTTAATCCTTCATCTCCTCCTATGCTGTTTCCACAACCTCAGTAGCACCCTAGAGTTGATGTTTGCCTTGTACAGAAAAACCTATAGATGTCATATGGATAGACAGATAGCAACTGGTAGAGAAGGGAGATTTGCTTTTGGGGGGGGGGTGTCGAACTGAATTACAAGGGCCAGATATGACATAAATGTCACTAGGTCGGGCCAGGCCATGCCTCGCCAGCCCAGATTGAGAGTGGGGGGGTAGGGTTGCCAGCTCCGGGTTGGGAAGTACCTGGAAATTTTTTGGGGCAGAGCCTGAGGAGGGCGGGGTCTGGGGAGGGGAGGGACTTCAATGCCACAGAGTCCAATTGCCAAAGCGGCCATTTTCTCCAGGTGAACTTGATCTCTATCGGCTGGAGATCAGTTGTAATAGCGGGATATCTCCAGCTAGCACCTGGAGGTTGGCAACCCTAGCTGGAGATCAGTTGTAATCGTGGGAGATCGCCAGCCACCACCTGGAAGTTGGCAACCCTAGGGGTGGTGTCAGGCCTTTGCCTTTTAGCTGAAGCAAAGGCTCTTGACATGAGTTAGGCAGGGTTCTGGCTACACGTCAAGTCCTCGGTTCTCATGCCTATGAACGTCTGTGTACAGTTTTGCTCATCCTGTTTTCTGCAGCTGTGGTAATGTTTAGGTTATCTTCCTGGGAACCGCTTATCTCGGGGTTGCTTAGCAATGTTTATCTTTTCTGTCCGTAGTGTTTTAAGCATGTAACCTGCCTGCAGCCAGCCCTTTAATCTATCTTTTTGCTCCTAATAAAGTATTACTGCTTCAGAGCTACCTGCCTGGATGAGTTTGCTTATGGGATGCTAGGGACAGACGCCTGAACCTGACAGGTGGGTGGCTGTCTCAGCTGGTTCATGGGTCTGATAAGAGCTCTCAAGAGCCTGGATCTGGCCCGCGGGCCTTATGTTTGATACTCCAGGGCTAAACACCTCACCTCCCCCAGCACCACGGCCTGGTCTGAATTTAACCCTCTCACCAATGCATTTAGCCTTAAGAAGAAGACCTGGGAAATTTCTGATCATGGATCTCTGGGGTGCTGCCTTTTTTGAGCAGTAAGTCATTTTCTCGGGTTGGCCTTCCTCAATTTGTGCAGATTTGGTGGCGTCTCACTGTTTGTGAGCGATATCCCAGAACAGATGGCTTCCCCCACCAGGGCTGCGCGAAGCCCAAATGCTCAGTCTGCGTCGGTGTCTCGCACAACAGCGCTGCCATTTCTCTCAGAGCCAGTGGAAATTTTGCAAACTGAGCTTCGCAGGAACCAAGCCAGATTAGCATGGAAAGGGGGCTGGAGCTATCACTTCACAGCTGCATTTATTTATTTACTTCATTTATACCTTACCTTTCTTACCAGTGGGGATCCAAAGCAGCTTACCTCATTCTCCTCTCCTCCATTTTATCCTCATAACAACCCTGTGAGGTAGGTCAGGCTGTAGGGTTGCCAGGTCCCTCTTCGCAGGGCGGGGTTTGTAGAAGGGAGGGACTTCAATGCCATAGAGTCGAATTGCCAAAGTGGCCATTTTCTCCAGGTGAGCTGATCGCTATCGGCTGGAGATCAGTTGTAATAGCGGGAGATCTCCAGCTAGTACCTGGAGGTTGGCAACCCTATCAGGCTGAGAGTGTGTGACTGGCCCAAGGTCACCCGGCCAGCATCTGTGGCAGAGCGGGGATCTGAACCTAGGTCTCCCAGATCTTACTGTAGGGTTGCCAAACTCCAGTTGGGGCCTGGAGATCTGGAATTACAACCAATCTCCAGGCTACACAGATCAGTTGCCCTAGAGAAAATGGCTGCTTTGCAGGGTGGACTCTATAACGTTATACCCCACTGAGGTCCCTCCTCACCCCAATCCCTGCCCTCCCCAGGCTCCACTTCCAAGTCTCCAGGAGTTTCCCAACTTGGATCTAACAACCACCTGGTTGGCCACTGTGTGAACAGACTGCTGGACTTGATGGGCCTTGGTCTGATCCAGCAGAGCTTTTCTTATGTTCTTATGAGGGGTGGGTGTGGCCAATTCCAGGTTGGGAGATACCTGGAGATTTTGGGGGTGGAGCCTGAGTACTGCAGGGTTTGGGGAGGGGAGGGACTTCATTGGGGTATAATGCCATAGAGTGCACCTTCCAAAGTGGCCATTTTCTCCAGGGGAACTGATCTCTGTCGCCTGGAGATCAGTTGTACTCCCAGGAGATCTCCAGGCCCCACCTGAAGGATGGCAACCCTATCTCTCTTAGTCCGACTCTCATTGAAATTGCTGCAGGAAGACCTGGCAGTAATTTTTTTTCTGGGAGTCCTTAAAGAGTGTCTGGGGGCAGTTCTGCAAGAGAATATGTCTCCCTGCATTTTGAGAGCAAGAAAAGTAGGACCCAAGCATCATTTTCAAAAACAATACTGTTGATACTGCTTCATGCCATCGAAGGGAACATGTGAAGGACAGTTTTTTGCTTTGGGGGTACAGTTGTAAAGATAGACAGCCTTTCAGTGACTGTTTATGATATTGTGCGCCATCTATGATTTTAACAATTACAAGATTAGGGTAGCATTTTGTATTCTTTTTAATTGTTTGTATTGATATATTAGGTTGAAGTTATGTTGTTTTTATGGTTTTTACCTGCCCTGAGCCTGCCCTTGGCCAGAGCGGACAGGCTATAAATTGAAATGGCAGATAGACAGAAGGTTCGTTCGATCGATCGATAGACAGATAGATAGACAGATAGATGTCCTTGGAGCGTTTGCGGAGAGCCTTTTTTCAAGTCAGTACCAAGTCATCCCAGGCAAGAGGGCTTCCATGTTAAAAAAAGAAGTGTACTTTTAAGTCAGTATTGAATATCAGGCCTCAGCCCTGAAAAATGCAACCCACTTGCAAACACAAGGGTGCTTTGGGACACGTACAGAGTGCCTTTTCTTCAGCCAGCTTTTGCCAAGTCGTCAAGAATGGGATTCCATTTTGTCTCAGAGGCTATGACTAGGGTGGCCAACCTCCAGGTGGCGGCTGGAGATCTCCCGCTATTACAACTGATCTTCAGGTGATATAAGTCAGTTTCTCTGGAGAAAATTGTCGCTTTGGCAATTGGACTCTGTGGGATTGAAGTCCCTCCCCTCTCCACACCCCGCTCTTCTTAGACTCCAACTCCAAAATCTCCAGGTATTTCCCAACCCAGAGCTGGCAATCCTAGCTATGACTGTCAGAAGAAGAGACTGGGGAGGGGTTGCCAACTCTGGGTTGAGAAATTCCTAGAGATTTGCGGGGTGGAGTCTGAGCAGGGCAGAGTTTGGGAAGAGGAGGGACTTCAGTGGGGTATAATGCCATGGAGTCCCCTCTCCAAAGCAGCCATTTTCTCCAGGGGAACTAATCCCTGTAGTTCAGAGACCATTTATAATTCCCGATCTCTGGGGCACACCTGGAAGTTGGCAACCCTGGGCAAAAACGCTCGGTCGCTTTAGCCTCCTTTATTCCCCGTTTCAGCCAGGATTCAGCCAGGATCAAACACACGTTCGGCGAAACGCATGCGTTCGATCCTGGCTGAAACAGAGAATAAAGGAGGCTAAAGCGACCATGCGTTTTCACCCCCTGTGTCTGCAGTGCAAACTTAAGCTCATTTCAGACCCGTTTAAATGGCGTGGTTTTCAAGGACTTTCAAAGCAAGGAAGAAGCAGAGGCTCTGGAACAACGAATTCTCAGCACCTTCATCAAACTATATCTCCCAGGGATCTTTGAGGGAAGTCATGGAAGCCCAACTGGTCCCAGTGTGCCACCACCACACCCATCTTTGTGTGCAGCTCAGGCAGATGTTGAGCAGAGTATGCCACACTTGTGGACAGAAGAGAAATGCCCAGGCTACACTAACTCTAGATCACTGGTTCCCAACCAGGGGTCCATGGACCCCCAGGGGTCCGCGAGAACTAAATTAAGGTCCGCGAAACAAAGTTATAAACCCATAATAAATTAATATTTTTAATTAAAAGTTCTCTATTATAAAAATATATATTCAAATATTATTCGAAGTTTAATGTTTAACTAACAGTTATGATTAAGGTTTATTTTCAAATTCTCGGAATTTTTATTTTGGACCTTGGGGTCCCTGCACCGAACAAAAAAGTCCTAGTGGTCCCTGGTCAAAAAAAGGTTGGGAACCACTGCTCTAGATGGTGCTCTCCTCCCATCTAGTGGCTCAATGGTGTACAGCTACTTATGGCGCTTCCAGATTTCCAAACGTCAGGGCACTGAGAAGCGTAAAAATTACTTTTCAAACCATGGGAGTGCTTTGGTGATTTAATATGCAATTTTTTTGGGGGGGGGGCTAGCAATGACCCCTTTGAGATCGAGAAATCCCGAGTGTCTCTGCACCTGTATATTATTGCTTATAGGGCAGAAAACAAGGGAGGGATTTGTAGCTGAAAAATAACCCCAGAAGAAACAGCTCCCTCCTAGCAGTTTCAGGCCAAGCATAACAGGAACTGGGCCATCCACACAATTCAAAGAGTGACGAGAGGGAAGAAATATGATGCACTGGCAAGAGCTTCTGAACTCTGGCGCTCCAAGAAAACCCCATGCACAAAGGATGCATTATAAGAGGTTTTTTTTTTTTTTACTGGTCTGAATAATTTTGTATCTTCCTTTGCCAACAAGTTGTTTCCCCAAGAGTTGCCACCTTGACCAACCCTGACCTGTTATTCTCATGGGTCCCATGTCTTGCATTTTATTTATTTATTTAATTTGTATCCTGCCCTTCTCCCCAAAGGGGATCCAAAGCTGTGCACATCATTCTTCTGTACTCCAGAAGAATGAGAGCCAGCGTGGTGTAGTGGTTAAGACTCTAATCTGGTGAACTGGATTGGTTTCCCTGCTCCTCCACATGAAGCCTGCTGGGTGACCTTGGGCCAGTCACAGTTCTCTCTGAACTCTCTCAGCCTCACCTACCTCACAAGGTGCCTGTTGTGGGGAGGGGAAGGGAAAGTGATTGTAAGCAGCTTTGAGACTCCTTAAAGATAGAGAAAAGCGGGGTATAAAACCAGCTCTTCTTCTTCCATTTATCCTCCCAAGAACCCTGTGAAGTAGGTTAGGCTGACAGTGTGTCTGACTGGCCCAAGGTCGAATCATAGAGTTGGAAGGGACCACCAGGGTCATCTAGTCCAACCCCCTGCACAATGCAGGAAATTCACAACTACCTCCCCCCACCTCCAGTGACCCCCACTACATGCCCAGAAGATGGCCACGATGCCCTCCCTCTCATCATCTGCTTAAGGTTATAGAATCAACATTGCTAACCTCTTCTTAAAAACCTCCAGGGAAGGAGAGCTTACCCATCAAGCCTCCAAGACAGAGCAGGGATTCAAGCCTGGCATCTCCCAGATCCTAGTCTGACACTCTAACCACTACACCACGCTAACTGGGGCCCATAGACTCTCTCAGGCAATATTTCATCTTTTCCCACTTTGTATATCTGCATGTCTTCACAACAGGTCAGCATCCAAAATGGCTGCCAACACCACTTCGGAAGAAGACATTTATGGAGACTATGAGGACTATTCTGATTTTGAAGACAACCTGCTTCTCCGTGACTCCATGCGCACTCTCTCCATGGTGGTCTACAGCATTGCCTTTGTACTGGGGGTGGTTGGGAATGGCCTGGTCATCTTTGTCACCGGCTTCCGCATGAAGAGAACCATCAACACCATCTGGTTCCTCAACTTGGCCATTGCCGACTTTGTCTTTACTTTCTTCCTGCCGCTGAGTGTCATCCACATGGCCCTGGGCTTCCATTGGCCCTTTGGGAAAGTGCTCTGCAAACTTAACAGCACAGTGGCCTTCTTCAACATGTTTGCCAGCGTCTTCCTGCTCACGGTCATCAGCATGGACCGCTGTATCTCGGTGGCGTGCCCAGTCTGGGCCCAGAACCGCCGTACTCCCCGGCTGGCGTCTCTGGCAGCCTTGGGCGTCTGGGTAGCGGCCCTTATGCTCAGCTTCCCACATCTTGTGTTTCGTGACACCAGACAGTCCCCTGCCGACAAGAATGTCACTCACTGCTACAACAATTTTGCCTTGTCTGTCGATTTTCAGTCAGAGGAAGTCACCCGGCTGGAAGAATATCGACACCGAGCCATGGTGCTGACCCGTTTTGTGGCTGGCTTCCTGGTGCCGTTCACCATCATTTTGGTCTGTTACGGCGTCATCGCGGCCAAGCTTAAAGGAAGCCGGCTGACCCGCTCCGGCAGGCCCTTCAAGATCATGGTGGCAGTGGTCTTGGCCTTTTTCGTTTGCTGGTTCCCTTACCATGTCTTCTCCTTCCTTGAGATGTCGTTGGCCATGGTGACGCCCTGGCAACAGACGCTCCTGGTGGTGGGAACGCCCTTGGCTTCAGGCTTGGCTTATCTCAACAGCTGCCTGAACCCTTTCTTGTACGTCTTTGTGGGGCAGGATTTCAGGGAAAAGTTGCGGATGTCTGTCCTCGCAGCTTTCGAGAGTGCCTTCAGCGAGCCCTCAGCTCAGGCCTCCCTGCCTTTTACAAAGAGCAAATCTAGCTCAGGTGTCGACCATCACCTAGTCTAGAGGGCCTGCGTCTGGACCAAGACTCTTGAGAGAAAGAGAATGGGATAGAGATATCTTTTTTTAAAAAAAATTCCCACAAAGGAGGAGAGTGGATCCTAGAGCCTTCTGAACAGCCTGCACCTCAGCATCCCTCTCTGCGTATGTGCGAGAAGCTGTAGCAGGTAAACTCTTCAGCTAACAGCTCTCTTCACGGGCTCAGGTGCTCATTACACATTATTCACAGTGGGTAGCCGTGTTAGTCTGTTTGCAGTAGTCAAAAAGGGCAAGAGTCCAGTAGCACCTTAAAGACTAACAAAAATATTTTCTGGTAGGGTATGAGCTTTCGTGAGCCACAGCTCACTTCTTCAGATACAGCTAGAATGTGAATCCATCGGTCTTTAAGTGGAGGAACAGTATGTAAATGTGAATAGCAGGCTTGGTGGGATTAGGTGTGATATGCAGAAGAGTCTGTGATGTCCAGGGGAGAGATGGGTGTGGAGAAATCAGCATTGGTAATGGGCCATGAATGCAAAGTCAATGCATTTACCTGGGCTGAATAAAGACCTTGCATTCATGGCCCATTACCAATGCTGATTTCTCCACACCCATCTCTCCCCTGGACATCACAGACTCTTCTGCATATCACACCTAATCCCATCAAGCCTGCTATTCACATTTACATACTGTTCCTCTACTTAAAGACCAATGGATTCACATTCTAGCTGTAGCTGAAGAAGTGAGCTGTGGCTCACGAAAGCTCATACCCTACCAGAAAATATTTTTGTTAGTCTTTAAGGTGCTACTGGACTCTTGCCCTTTTTGACTATTACACATTATGCAACTCTCGTGTCTGCCTTTTCCTTTGGCACTGTGGGTCTGCTCCTGGCACTGCATCTCCAGGTGGGAAAATTCCTGGAGGTTTGGGAGTTCAGCCCAAGAAAGGTGGGATTTGGGGAAAGGAGGGACCAAAGCAAGGTGTAAGGCCACATCACCCCCCACCCCCCAACAGCCATTTTCTCCAGAGGAACTGAGCTTTATAATCTGGTTGTAATTCACTTGTAATTCTAGGAGATCTCCAGGCCTAGGGTTGCCAACTTCGGGAAATTCCTGGATATTTTGGGGGCTGAGGAGAGGGGTTGGGGAGGGGAGGGACTTCAATGTAGGGTTGCCAGCCTCCAGGAACTAGTTGGAAATCTCCTGCTATTACAACTGATCTCCAGCTGATAGAAATCAGTTCCCAAGGAGAAAATGGCCACTTTGGCAATTGGACTCTATCACATTGAAGTCCCTCCCCTCCCCAAACCCTGCTCTCCTCAGGCTCCATCCCCCAAAATCTCCCACCAGTGGCGAAGAGAGATCTGGCAACCCTACTTCAATGGAATATAATGCTATAGAAAGCAGCCATTTTATCCAGGGGGAACTGAGCTTTATAATCCCGAGAGATGATGTAATTCCAGGAGACCTCCAGGCCCCACCTGGAGGCTGGCAAGCCTACCTCCCCACCTTTGCCCACCACCAGGCATTTATGCCCTCCTCCCCTCCCACCCCCTGCATGCCTCCCATCTGCTTTTATCTCCTTCCCTTGTCTACTCAAAAGCAGCACTCCCGCTGTTTATGCTCACTGCTGCCCGCAGACCCTTCCTCAGTGGCGTCAGGCAGTGGGTGCAGCAGGGATAATGAGTGGTGGAGCTCTAGCAAGTGAGTGGGCAGGGGGGTTCTGGCTGCAGTGGGCCCAGCCAGAAACCCTAGATGCCAACAGTTACCCTAAATAGGCAGTCTCCACTTCAGAAGAAGAAGAGTTGGTTTTTATATGCCCAAGTCGGCATATACCACGTAAGGAAGAAAAAACTGGCTTACAGTCCCCTTCCCCTCCCCACAACAGACACCCTGTGAAGTAGGTGAGGCTGAGAGAGCTCTAAGAGAGCTGTGACTAGCCCAAGGTCACCCAGCTGGCTTCATGTGCAGGAGTGGGGAAATCAACCCAGTTCACCGCCGCTCATGTGTAGGAGTGAGAAATCAAACCCGGTTCTTCAGATTAGACTCCACCACTTCAAACCACTGCTCTTAACCACTAAACCACACTGGCTCTCAGTTGGGGGAAATTAGCTGAGGAGACAGAGCTAGTGAGAGGGGGTAACTGGGATCGATAACCTGTGCATACCAGGATAATCCTGGGGAAAACTCTCAAACAGGCAGCTTTACAATAAAAGGTTTTTTTTTAATTAAGAAGACGAATAAAGTAATAAGAGACATATTTGCAAACAATTGATTCACACACACAAATCACAGAAGAGCTAAGGGCTAAAGTGTAGAAGTTAGGCAGGGTTCAGGGATGGGCAGTATTTATCAGTCCAGGAGAGACGTCCAGGGAAAGCAGCACTGAAGAAGGAAACAGCCAGCGTTTCTGGGAGCAAAGAGAAGGAGCCCACATGCGAGTGGGGGTGCGCACGCAGATTTAGAACACACACACACACTATGAATGGCCAAAGGACCAATATTTATACCCCCAAATGGGTCCTGAGGCAGTATAAAGTAAGGTGGCAGGAAAGAAGAGACAAAGAATTGATTGCTTTTTCAGGGTCTGAACAAAAAGATAGGAGAGGTTTCAGGAATCATCATGATCCAAGAGAATACCTGGGCTATTCTCCCGCATACTGATTGATTGCCCGGATGGGTGCAGATAGAGTAATTAATCGTCTGCTTGAAGCACTGATTAAATCACCTTAGGGTGATACAATGGAGATTAGCTAGCCCCTTTGTCCAGCCAGGCACACCTTGGGCCATGGGAAAAGTAGAGCTGTTGACTGCCTTCCTGCCAAAATTAGACACACAAGATGGATCCCAGTTTCTATGAGTGGCATCCATTTTGTGTGGAGCAGTGTGTGGCGGGAGGAGGGGTCCAACAACTTACACTCAGGGTATGCTGAGGCATGCCCTGCCTCTAATTACTAGTGGTTCATGTGGCAATTGGAGAAACTGAGGGGACTTATTGCTAAGAGAGTAACTGCCCTCACTCTGCTTTGCCTGCCAGAGGTCTTACTTTCTGTCTTATCACCTTCCATAAAAAGACCAGAATTCAGTGTTACTCCTCTGAAGGTGCCTGCCACAGCTGCTGGCGAAACGCCAGGAAAGAAAATACCAAGTCCACGGTCACACAGCCCGGATAACCTACAAGAACCGATGAACTCTGACCGTGAAAGCCTTCGACAATATCTGTATGTTATCTCTATATATCACTATACCTCTATATTTGCTGCTAAAAAAACCTGCCGATATATTACTCTTTGGTTGCATCACTCTTTTGGCTCCATCTTGGCAAGCAATTTCCTCAACCACAGGAGCAAACAATAGGGAGGACAGCTTGCCTGCTCTTGTCAGCCTCTTTATGTGAGTATAAGGTGAGGACCAAAAAAAGAGAAATGAGTTGGCAGAAAACACATGGATTGTGTAATGTGTAATGAGGCTCACCAGTTGATGTGTGTTGGTTGCCAAGATGGCAGTTGTATATCTAATGCCTCCTCCGCTCCCTGTAAGTAATGGGGGGGAGGTCTGTGAGGGCCCATCATTGTGTCGCTTGTCTTTTGGACGCCCATCAAAAAGCCTGTTCTATTCTCTGGGCTTTATCTAGAGTAATTCTGTTTTTTTTAAAAAAGAGTGCTGTTGATTTAATTTGCTTTGACGCTGTTAGTGGCTTAGGTGGTTAGGAGCGATGGACTCTAATCTGGGCCATGTCCCCACTGCACGTTTGCCGCTGTGATTTCTGCGGGGTTTCCTTGCATTTTCGCACTTCATCTCAAGCGAAGGATCTCGGAGACGTCTTCACAGCACAATTCCTCCGCGTTAAGAGGATCTGCTTATACGGCGAATTAATAAAATGAAACGTTTCTTTCACGCGGAGCATTGAAGTGTGAACATGCATCAGTCTTCAACCCACTTCCCGCTGCCAGTCCACCCCCGCTCCCCCTCCTTCCTAACCGCCCACACTCGTTCCCCCCACTTTTCCACTTTGCAGAAAAGCGCAATCTTTTCCGCGAACAGCCACCGTTTGATAACGCAGGAGGTGGTGTTTTGTGATAGTTTGCACAAACTGAGGTTGTGTTACAATTGCTGTGACGTGTGCGGCATGTGCTTATGGCCATGTCATGTAATTTGATGTTTGGGGCATTGCGTGACTTCTTGTAATCTGTGACTGCCGTGAGAGGGTGGTATGGCGGCAAGTCTATGGCAGCAAGTTTCGCTTTCCCGAAGTGGAACTCCCGTACAATTATCTGGTTTTTTTCTGCCTTTTTTGCCACCATTTTTTAAACCGTCTTCCCCGCTACCGTAATGAGATGGCCCACGAATTCTCCTTTATTATCCCTGGACCAATCCCCATCCTTCCTTCCAGCACAGACTGGGCATGCGTGGGAGACTACCACGTGTCCCTTTGCTTTGCCGTGAATTTCGCGCACCCGGGCTTCGTTTGATGTTGGTCTTCCCTCGCAGCGCGGTGGGAACAGCAATCATGCGAATTTAATCGAATAATGCGGAGAATGGTGGCGCGGTGGGAACAGAAATTAAAAGTCGTTTTGGATGCTTGTGTACTCGACACGTATAAATAGCGAGGTAAGTTGCTGGTGCGTTCACAGGGCTGGAGAACTGGGTTTGATTCCCCACTCCTCCACATGAAGCCAGCTGGGTGACCTTGGGCTAGTCACAGTTTTCTCCGAACTCTCTCAGCCCCACCTACCTCACAGGGTGTCTGCTGTGGGGAGGGGAAGGGAAGGTAGGGTTGCCAGCCTCCAGGTAGTAGCTGGAGATCTCCTGCTATTCTAACTGACCTCCAGCCGATAGAGATCAGTTCACCTGGAGAAAATGGCCGCGTTGGCAATCGGACTCTATGGCATTGAAGTCCCTCCCCTCCTCAAACCCCGCCCACCTCAGGCTCTGCCCCAAAAACCTCCCGCCGGTAGCGAAGAGGGACCTGGCAACCCTAAGGGAAGGTGATTGTAAGCTGGTTTGATTCTTCCTTAAGTGGTGGAGAAAGTCTGCATAATAAAACCAACTCTCCTCCTCCTCCTCCTGCTTCTACTTCTGCTTCTACTTCTTCCTGGATTTTCATGACTTTATGATCTTGCGAAGGCATCTTGAGGTCTTAGGTAGAAAGATGGGGGAGAAATGCCTTTAATCAATAATACATAACATCTAACATAGAGGCCGGTGAACTTTTATCATTAAATAGCCAAACAGTGTCAAAATTCAGAGCAAGTAAGACCCAGTGAAGAGTTTAAAATAATTGGAAACTTTATTATTCATATGTTCTATAAAATGTTGTATAAAGAAAATTGAGTATGGTTGGATATAATTGCATGCTAGAGAAGTAAGCACTAGATGTTAATTTAAAAATAAGTTAGTATTAATGTTAAAATTAATAGAATAGACAGTGAAGGCAAGTATTATTGTTAAAATATTAACAATATAGAGAATGAACGAACAAGTAAAAAATGTAAGAGGATCTATTATTAAGAGGCTAGAAACTTGACGTAACGCAGTTTGTAACTGAAATTATTGTATTTTATCTGATCAGTTTCAACAACGTTTATCTGCTGGTCAAATGACTGTAAATAAATAAAATGAACTGAACTGATTGTATTTTATCAAATTTTTGTATGACCACCCAGAACTTGTTTCATTTTTTAATGCATTGTTTGTACCATTTTCTATTTTTTTGTATTTTTCTATTTTTTCTTTCTGTTTCTATTGAAATAAAATAAAAATCTTTTTAAAAAAAAACCTTCAGAGCAAGAGATCATTAACAAACAGCCAGTATAAGAAAGCCAATTTGTTTACCCGAAACTGTAGAATCATAGAATTGGGATCACCAGGATCATCTAGTCCAACCCCCTGCACAATGCAGGAAATTCACAACTACCTCCCCCCCCCACACACAGTGACCTCTACTCAATGCCCAGAAGATGGCCAAGATGCCCTCCCTCTCATGATCTGCCTAAGGTCATAGAATCAGCATTGCTGACAGATGGCCATCTAGCCTCTGCTTAAAAACCTCCAGGGAAGGAGAGCTATACACCTCCCGAGAAAGCCTGTTCCACTGAAGAACCGCTGTAACTGTTAGAAAATTCTTCCTAATGTCTAGACGGACTCTTTTGATTTAATTTCAACCCGTTGGTTCTGGTCCGACCTTCTGGGGCAACAGAAAATAACTTAGGTTATAAATCAAATCTCTATAGATGCCCAAATACAGAAATGTTACATTACAAGAATATGCAATCCCACAAGTACCTTAAAAAAATTCTTGTCGACCTCACACGGTTCCAGCAATGTGATATACCGTATTTTTTCGCTCCATAAGACTTTTTTCCTCCTCAAAAGTGAGGGGAAATGTCTGTGCGTCTTATGGAGCGAATGTGTGTGAATCCAGCCCCCGGGGAGAAGGGCAAAGCTGCAAGAGGCCCTGGGAGCCACGGCCGACCCCCGGCCGCGGCAGCCCAGCACAGAGCTGGCGCGCCCCGGGAGCCGGCTAGGAAGCCGCCAGCCAGCTGGGGGGCTGGAGGCCCCTCCCAGCAGCTGCCCAGCGCAGCGGGAGCCCGGCGCAGAGCCCACGCGTCCCGGGAGCCGGCTTTAAAGCCGCCAGCCAGCTGGGGGCGGGAGGCCCCTCCCAGCCGCCCAGCGCAGCGGCAGCGGGGCGCGGAGCCGGGCCGCCCTGGGAGCCGGCTGGGACGCCGCCAGCCAGCTGGGGGGCGGGAGGCCCCTCCCAGCCGCCCAGCGCAGCCTCGGGACTGGGAAGCGCTGGGGGGAGCTTAAACTCCTCCACGCTGCCATCCCAGGCAGCACAGAGCACTTTCAAGACCACCCTGCCCGGCTTCTAGGGACTCCCTGGAAGCCCGTCGGGGGGGGGGTCTTTAAACTCCTCCGTGCTGCCATCCCAGGCAGCGCAGAGCACTTTCAAGACCCCCCGCCTGCCTTTCCCCGCCTTTAAAGACCGCCCCGCCCGGTTTCCTTGGAGTCCCAGGAAACTGGGCAGGGCGGTCTTTAAACTGCTCCGTGCTGCCTGGGCAGGCAGCGTGGAGCAGTTTAAACCCCCACCGCCCCCCTTCCCGGGACTCCCAGGCAGCGCAGAGCAGTTTAACCTACCCCCGCGCTTCCCGCACCCGCCCAACAGCTGAGCCTCGGGACCAGGAAGCGCCGGGGTGTGTGTGTGCGGAGGTTAAACTGCTCTGCGCTGCCTGCCCAGTGGCACTAAATAGATTTAAATCTTTTGGATTGTTTTTTTTAGTAACCATTACAGGAAACAAAACACGTGGGGAACCGATTGCCCCCCTCCCACAGAAGATGTCAGCCCTCCACTGCTTTCTCTGATGGAAGCTGCTGAATTAGGAGGTCACAGAAGAAGAAGGAGAAGGAGAAAGAGAAGGAGGAGGAGGAGGAGAAGAAGAGATGGGTTTTACATGCCGACTTTTAAGGAGAATCAAACCGACTTACAATCTCCTTCCCGTCCTCTCCCCCACAACAGACACCTTGTGAGGTAGGTGGGGCTGAGAGAGTGTGGAGAGAACTGTGACTGGTCCAAGGTCACCAGGAAAGCTTCATGTGTAGGGGTGGGGAATCAAACCCGGAGGAGTAGGGAAACCAACCTGGTTCACCAGATTAGAGTCTGCCACTGTTAACCACGACACCATGTCGGCTCTCTACAGCTGAACGTGTGATACAAACCCTACATTTATCAAGGGACTCTGGCCCCTGGTTTCCTTTCTGAAGTGAACACACACCAGCTCTTTCTTACAAACAAGGCTACGCCATGTACAGGCAGGATGTACGCGCGTTCATCGTACCGTGTGAACAGGGCTGCTGGGATCAAAGGGGAGAGACCCGCAGAGCGTGCGGCAATGTCATTCTTCCAAACTGGACTCGCAGACTAATTGAGACAGACTTTTTTGTGTGTATCTGCATTTTTCTTTCCTGTTTCCCCTGCTGTTTCCAGCATGATGCTGGAGCTTCCCTCCAGATATTGCTGACTGCTCATTTGAAAGACCATTCGTTATTACCCGACACGGCTTGACTGGAATCCATCGTTACTCACTTCCCAGTTCCCCCAGCAACGCACTTCCCAGTTCCCCCACAACGCAAAGTTGCACAGACAACAATCCCAGGTTTCGTTTCCATTGGCTGAGAGAGCCCTGGAGGTTTCTGGCATTGTTGTAACATGATATTCTATATACTGTTAAAGAATCCCTGATCTCGTCAGATCTCAGAAGCTAAGCAGGGTCAGCCCTGGTTAGTATTTGGATGAGAGACCACCAAGGAAGACCAGGGTTGCTGTGCAGAGGAAGGCACTGGCAAACCACCTCTGTTAGTCTCTTGCCTTGAAAACCCCATAAGGGGTCGTCATAAGTCGGCCGCGACTTGACGGCACTTTACACATACCCAAAGAATCAGAGCGAATTCCCTCGTACAAGCAGGAAGCATGACTTGTCAGTCTGTACCGGCAAGAGCACCTGCACTGCAAAGTATGTTTTCCTGATTTCCCCCTGATATTCAGCGTGCTCCACATGTGCCCATCAAGACTGCCAAAACCCATCATGCCTCACTCCCCCCCCCCAATTCTCTGTGGGCTTCCACCTTAGGGTTGCCTGGTCCCTCTTTGCCACCAGCGGGAGGTTTTTTTTGGGGGGGGGAGCCTGAGGAGGGTGGGGTTTGGGAAGGACTTCAATGCCATAGAGTTAGGGCTGCCAGGTTCCCCCTCTCCTCCGGTGGGAGACTATGGGGTGAGGTCGGGATTGTGCGTGCATGCCAACGCACGCGTGTGTCACTTCTGGTTTATAGCCGGAAGTGCCGTCTCGCGAGGGGTCTTATACCTCTTAGTTTGAGTGGTAAAGCGGCCCTTTACCACTCAAATTAAGAGTTTGAGTGATATAAGGCCCCTCGCAAGGTGGCACTTCCGGTTGTAAACTGGAAGTGATGTGCGCGCGGTGTGTACGCGCGCGTGCATGTTTCCCCGCCGACCCTCAGGTGGTCGGTGAGCAGAGGTGAATTGCCGGGGGTTTGCCCGCCACCACCGGGCACCTGGCAACCCTACATAGAGTCCAATTGCCAAGGCGGCCATTTTCTCCAGGCCGACTGATCTCTATCGGCTGGAGATCAGTTGTAATAGCAGGAGATCTCCAGCGAGTACCTGGAGGTTGGCAACCCTATTTGGAAAGTTAGTTGGCTCGGAGGGTAAAAACAGAAGAGGTCTTGGGATTCACCCTACTTGCAAGTATGGTTATCAACCCCAAGGAGGGTCCTGGACGTCTCCCAGAATTCCAGCTGTCCAGACTACACAGATCAGTTCCCCTGAAGGAAATGGCAGCTTCCAAGGGTGGACATCACAAGCCTGCTGAGCTCCTTCTCCTACCCAAACTCTGCCCTCCCCAAACACTGCCTGCAAATCTCCATAAATTTCCCAAGCAAAAGTTGGTGAAGGAAGTATAAAATCTCAATATGTATGGCTTTCACTGGGTATCACAATAGTTATGAATTGTGTACACACATAGACTAAAATCTATTACGCACAAGCGACAGTTTATAAGCACAGAAGCTGAAGACTTAGTTTGTAAGAAAGACAAGTTATTCACCATAGTGTAACCTTATGATTATATAAGCACATATATTAGTTACGGTATGTATTACTATTTTACTGAGATATATGAGAAATGTATGGAACACTTAAGAAAATGTATAAGCCTTAGACATTCACATAGGCCAGAATGGATCTGGCTAGCTGCATAAAAAAAACCCCCACAAGTAGACAGAAGTCCAAAAGGTATGAATCAGCACAAACACAGGAGTTCATTAGAAGGACAGAAGTTCACTCCAAGGATTAGAACACAGGGTAAAGGCATGCCAAGATGACAGCTTAATTGAAAGATGTATGCCAAGTTGAGAGTAAAAGGTAGGCCTTCACATACATTATAGTTAATTGGAAAGGTAAGCTCATGGGGCGTGCACAAAATACAGCACGGGGCGTGCACAGAATGCATCACGGTGAGGTCATGAAGTAAACGTGGAGTCCGAACAAGGTAGACAAAGAACTTCAAAACTGTATAAATACTCCTAGATGTTGTATGGAAATTTGGAAGAGTGGCATTGGCTGTCACAAGGCAGACTCTTTCTGCCGACATAATAAATTACCTCTTACTTCTAAAAGAACCTGAGTCGTCCCTGTTCTTGGTAAGTCTGTGCCATCAAACGGGGGTCTGGCTTTTGCATCCAACATTGGCAACCCTACTTTGAATCTTCCTAACTGCAGTGAGTAGGAGAGCAGAACTTGTTCACAGGTGGGTAGGGTTGCCAACCGCCACATGGTGGCTGGAGATCTCCTGCTATTACAATTGGTCACCAGCAGACAGAGATCAGTTCCCCTGGAGAAAATGGCCGCTTTGGCAATTGGACTCTATAGCATTGAAGTCCTCCCCTCTCCAAATCCCACCCTCCTTAGGCTCCGCCCCCAAAACCTCCCCATGGTGGCAAAGAGGGACCTGGCAACCCTAAGGTGGAATCTCCAGATATTTCCCAACCTGGACCTAGCAACCCTAGCAGTAAGGTTGCCTTTCCCCCTCTGGCCATCCATGGGAGATGGAGGGTAGGGTTGCCAGATCCAGGTTGGGAATCTCCTGGAGATTTGGGGATGTAGCTTGGGAAGGACCGGGATCTCAGTGGGGTGCAAAGCCATAGAGTCCCCCCTCCAAAGCATCTATTTTCTCCAGAGGAACTGATTTCTGTAATCGGGATATGAGCTGTAATTCCAGGGGATCCCCAGGTCCCCACTGGAGGCTGGCATCCCTAATGGCTGGCCACTGTGGGACACAGGAAAAGTTGGCCTGTCGGTCTTTGGACATTCCTCCCTAGGTGCCTAGAAAATTTTTCACCTGCTAAATTTCACATTGTAGTTAAAAAGCACAGGAACAGAGAGAGCTACCAAAGATGGGCACTAGGACTGCCATCAGTGGGAAATTCCTGGTAATTTGGGGGGGGGGCAGAGACTGGGGAGGAGAAGGCGCTCTAGTCTTTCTGTTTTTCCTAGACCAGGGGTCTGCAAACTGCGGCTCCCGAGCTGCATGCTGCTCTTTGGCCCGTTGAGTGCGGCTCTCCGAACGTAGTTTGGAGCACCTGCTCTCGCGCACGCTCGCGCCGGCAGCCGGGCTGCGGAGCTGGCGCGCCTGAGAGAGAGAGCAAGCGAGCGAGCGAGAGCAGGTGAGTGGGCGTGCTGTCTCTCCCCCCCCCCACCGTGGAGAATGGCCAGGTCCCCCTTTCCCTTGCCTTCAATGGTTGGGAGGCTAAAGCCTCCCCTCCCCTCTAGCCGCGCGATTGCTGGGCGGGTGGCTCGGCGGTTCCTGCCCCCCCCGCCTATCAGCTGTTGGGCGGGGCGGGCTTCCTTTGGTAGATCTGGCCTCCGGCTGAGTCCCATTGGGAGGCCATGTCTACCCACTGGCTTTCTTGGCGGTAGACCTGGACTCGGAGGAGGGGAAAAAGTGTGTGGTGTGATGGGAGGGGAGAAGAGCCTGGCTGTGGTGTAGAGCTGCCAACCTCCAGGTGGGGCCTGGAGATCCCCCAGAATTATGACTGATCTCCAAGTGACAGAGATAAGATCCCCTGGAGAAAATGGCTGCTTTGGAAGGTGGGCTTATGGAATTATATCCCACTGAGGTCATGCCCCTCCCAAAACCCTCCCCTCCCCAGGCTCCACCCCACAAATCTCCAGAAATTTCTCAAGCCAGAGCTGGCAACCCTGCTTGGGACCTGTGAAGTGTATTGTCCTCTGAGTGCCATTTAACACGTGGACTGTTTATAGGGTTGCCAAGCGCCAGGTGGTGGCTGGAGAACTCCCGCTATTACAACTGATCTCCAGGTGACAGAGATCAGATCACCTGGAGAAAATGGCCACTTTGGCAATTGCACTCTATGGCACTGAAGCCCCTCCCCTCTCCAAACCCTGCCCTCCTCAATGCCATAGAGTCCAATTGCCAAAGCGGCCATTTTCTCCAGGGGAACCGATCTCTATCGGCTGGAAATCAGTTCTAATAGCGGGAGATCTCTAGCTAGTACCTGGAGGTTGGCAACCCCAGGCCCACCACATACTAGAGCTTTCTGGCCCCTGCCCCCTGTGCTGCTAGCAACAACCTGACACTCAGCCTTATCATTTGAACTGCTGAGCTAGGGGAGCATAGTCGGAGAGGCCCCCGGTTCAAATCACACCTCAACGACACAATCCCCCAGCAGCCTTCTCAGCTCTCCATCTATGATGTGAGGGTAACAGCACTGGCCAGCCTGTATTAAGGGTTTCTTGCCACAAGA
The DNA here is from genome assembly GCF_029931775.1 of Euleptes europaea. Taxonomy (NCBI): domain Eukaryota; kingdom Metazoa; phylum Chordata; class Lepidosauria; order Squamata; family Sphaerodactylidae; genus Euleptes; species Euleptes europaea. The sequence goes on from NC_079314.1 coordinate 12,836,488, forward strand.
TAACAGCCGGCTACTTCGCTCAGCAGAGCGCGAAGCCTTCTTCCCACTTGAGCAGGTGTCCCTGCCACAGGAAGACCCTGTCGTTGGTGAGGGGAGAGGTAGGTAGGCCACATGCCAGATGAGTAGGGTTTAGGATTGCCAGCTGCATGTTGGGAAATACCTGGAGATTCTGAGGGTGGAGCCTGAGGAGGGCGGGGTTTGGGGAGGGGAGAGGCTTCAATGCCATAGAGTCCAATTGCCAAAGCGGCCATTTTCTCCAGGTGAACTGATCTCTGTCGCCTGGAGTTCAGTTGTAATAGCAGGAGATCCCCAGCCACCACCTGGAAGTTGGGCAAACTCTAGTACTGGGCTCAAACAAACAAAGTCAAACAATGCACAAGCGAACTATGCAAACATATATTGTGAAACATGTAACATCTACAAACAAGTGGAAACGTCAGTGAAAATATATACAAGTGAATCCAAAATGGAAAGTCTCTTTCAAGGTAAGTGAAAGTCTTATCTCTAGGTTGTATCTTCAAGGAATAACACAAGGAAAACTGGACATGAGATGGAGAAGTCAACAGTAACGCCGTCCGGATGTTCACGAGCGTTTTCACATCCGGACGGCGTTACTGTTGACTTCTCCATCTCATGTCCAGTTTTCCTTGTGTTATTCCTTGAAGATACAACCTAGAATTCACTTACCTTGAAAGAGACTTACCTTGAAAGAGACTTTCCATTTTGGATTCACTTGTATATATATATGTATATATTTTCACTGACGTTTCCACTTGTTTGTAGATGTTACATGTTTCACAATATATGTTTGCATAGTTCACTTGTGCATTGTTTGACTTTGTTTGTTTGAGCCCAGTACTAGAGTTTGCCCAACTATCCTGGTAGTACTTGTGCATATTTTTTCCAGACCACCTGGAAGTTGGCAACCCTAGTAGCAACCCTATGTTCCCCTATCAAAGTTGTGCAAAAGCAGAAATTCATCCTTTGCATTGGCCTTTGCACCCCCATGCTGGGAAACGCTGCTTTGGTTAAAATTCTGCCTGTCAGCAGCTATTAAAAGACACTGAACTCCCATAGAGGGGCAGGGAATGATAGTCCCGTGGCAGTGAAAAGTACATAATCTAAGATCTAGAATGTGCAACTAGAGGTTTTAAGGTGCTGAAAAAGAGGAAGCTGCATCATACTTGGCACGTTCAGCAGCAACTCCTCATTTCCTAAGAGGAAGAAGAATGGGGAAATTCTCGGTTTGCACTTGTGGCCCTTTGGCTCCCAAAGGGGTCATAGCAGTGCCATAGTGGCAAGCCACCAGCTCTGTGTTGGGAAACACCTGGAGATTTTGGGGGTGGAGCTTGAGGAGGGAGGGGTTTGGGGAGGAGAGGGACTTCAGTGGGGGACGATGCCATAGAGTCCACCTTCCAAAGTGGCCCTTTTCTCAGGCGAACTGATCTCTGTCGCCTGGAGATCAGTTGTAATCCCAGGAGATCTCCAGATACCACCTGGAGTATGGCAGCCCTACAGATGTGAATGAAGTGCTTTGAACAGTGAAAGGCCCTTCGTGGCTCTTGTGAAGGGGAAAAGGCGAGATATACATTTTGTAAATAAAATAAATAAAATTCAATTAAAATGCTGTTGTCATTCCCAGGAAGGGCTTAGGTTTGACACCCTCCAACCTTCCACAGATGAAATCTGGGGTTATTTACCTATTTATTGGCTTAACTATATGCCCCGCCTTTCTCTCCAGTGGCTTCCATCATTCTCCCTTCCATGTTCTCCTCACAACAACCTGGTGAGGTAGGTTATTTAATTATTTACTTCATTTATACCCCCACATTTCTCCCCAGCGGGGACACCAAGGGGCTTGTCTCCTTCTCCTGTCCTTCATTTCATCCTGACAACGACTCTGTGAGGTAGGTTAGGCTGAGAGGGAGCGACTGGCCCAATGGACCTAGTGGGAGATGTGGATGTGGGTGAACTCATTGGAAACAGTGACCACAACGGCAACAAATGTGATGTATATGTAGGAGGGAAAGTGCCAGGTGAATTCCAACACGGTTATATTTGACTTTAAAAGAGGAAACTTCTCTAAAATGAGGAATCTGGCAAAAAGGAAGTTGCAAGGAATACTCGAGTTGGTTGAGTTTCTTAAAAAGCTTTGGGGGTTTATGAAAAACCTCAATACTAGAAGCTCAGGTGGAATGTAGACCGCAGGTCAGGAAAGGCAGAACAAACTCTAAGACATCACCAGCATGGCTAACTAGCAAGGGCCAGGAAGCTATTCTTGATTTAAAATGTCAACATATAATACCCTTATCCAACGTTAAAGAATGCTAATAATACTAAAAAATCAAATAATATTGCTAAATTAATCACAAATTGACTTCCCCCTCTCCCTCTTCCATCTAAAAATAAATCGTTTAATCTTTTGCTAACGGAACTAATCCCAATACTATTTTAATTAATATATTCTTATCCTATCTAACATTATTAAATCACTACCTAATATAAAATTGATAAAAAGTGTAGATAAGGGATTAGATCAAAGAATATCTTTTAAATGGTCCCATTAAGAATTAATTTTTTCCAAAAATATTAAACACATAGTTTAACAGTTGACAAAAACAATAAAAGATAAAAAGGAACCATTATTAAGAATTTATATATAATCAATGGTATATTAATTTCCCCTACACCTCCCTCCATTTCCATTAAACATTAATTATTCTGTAAGTCTTTCTCCCTAAACTCATTTAAAACATATTATGATTGTAGTAAGTTAACATATATGGTTCTTCCATTAAAGCCAGTCCTTTTAACCAATTCCTTTTAATCCTTTCCCCAAGAGAATCTGAACTCTTTTAAATTAGTCCCTTTTAAATTAGGAAGCTATTCGAGAGAACAGGGCCTTCCTTCAGAAAGGCTTGACCGCATGAGGTGAACACAAATGAACACAAACTTGCCCAAAAGAAAGGCACGCGGACAACTAGGGATGCCAAAAAGGATTTTGAGGAAAATATCACTAAAAACATCTAGACCAACACTAATGAATTCTTTAGATACATCAGGAGCAGGAAATCTGCTAAGGAAGCTAGTTGGACCATTGGATGGGAATGGAAGTAAAGGAGTACTCCAGGCTAGCCTGATCTCAGCAGAGCTCAGCTAAGATCTCTGCTAAGAAGGGTCGGCCCTGTTAAGTATTTGGACGGGCAACCTTTAAGGCAGGAGTGTCGAACTCAATTGTCACGAGGGCCAGATATGACATAAATGTCACTTGGTCGGTTCGGGCCATGCCTCGCCAGCCCAGATCGAGTGTGTGTGTTTGTGTGTGTGTCTGCCTCGGCTGGCTCACGGGCCAGATAAGAGCTCTCAAGGGGCCGGATCTGGCTTGCAGCCTTTATGCTTGACACCCCTGCTCTAAGGAATCCCAGGGTCGTGACGCAGAAGCAGGCAATGGCAAATCACCTCCGAAGGTCTCTTGCCTTGAAAATCTTATGGGGCCGCCATAAGTCCGCTGTCATTTGATGGCACACACGCACACACAGAGGATAAGATGATTGTTCAGAAGCTAAATGAATTCTTCTCATCAGCATTTACTGCTGACGATATAGGGCAGGTAGCTTGTTCCTGAACAGATGTTTTCAGGAGGCGAGGATGTAGAGTTGGGGGCAATTAGGGATGATAAAGGAGGAAGTTCTAGAGCATATAGACAAATGGCAGAATAACAAATCACCCGGACCAGATGAGAACTCAAATGTGAAATTACTGATCTTCCGACTAAGATATGCAACATGTCTCTAAGATCACCTTCTGTACTGGAGGACTAGAGAGTGGCTAGAGTTGCCAACCTCCATGTGGTGGCTGGAGATCTCTTGCTGTTACAACTGATCTCCAGGCAACAGAGATCAGTTCCCCCGGAGAAAAGGGCCACTTTGGAAGATGGACTCTATGGCATTATACCCCAGTGAAGTCCCTTTCCTGCCCAAACGCCACCCTTCTCAGGCTCCACCTCCAAAATCTCCAGGTATTTCCCAACCTGGAGCTGGCAACCCTAAGAGGGGCCAATGTAACACCATCACAAAAGAGATCTGGTGGGATATGGGAAATTACAGGCCAGTTAGCTTAACATTTCCAGGTAAACGGATGGAAAGCATAATTAAAGATAGAATTGTCAAGCATATAGAAGGGCAAGCCCTGCAGAGTAAAAATCAACATGGCTTCTGCAAAGGCAGATCCTGTCTTACTGACCTTTTAGAGTTCTCTGAAAGCATCAGTAAACACAAGGACAGGAATAGACACTGTTTATTTGGATTTCAAAGGACATTTATGCATGGGTACTTACACTCTTGTTTGCCCCCAGTCTGTCTCGGTTGTTCCTTGGAGTTATGCATGAGTTTTCTGTCCATTAGAGAAGACCTCACTGTCAGCCCTCACAAATCCTGGGACTTCCCATTCCTCTATTAACTTCACAAATCCCAGGATTTCCCATCTTTTCTGAGCTCAGCTTGGGTGAAATCCACATGCACAAGCCAAAGCGCGGGACACGCAAGCTTGGTTTCCGTCACAGCTAATTACAAAACAGCGTGTCAAGGGGTGGGGATTCAAATGCTTCCTGTTTCCTGGGAGTTTTTTCTGACCAGAAGAAAGGATTTCAAAATCTAGGGTTGGATTTCTCCCCCCCTTTCTTTCTATATGCAGAACATATAATTAGGAAAGCAGGATTAGATTTCGATGAAGGTGGGGTGAAAATTGGAGGGAGGAACATTAATAATTTGAGATATGCTGATGACACTACATTATTGGCAGAAAATAGTGAAGATTTGAAACGACTACTGCTGAAAGTTAAAAGAGAAAGTGCCAAAGCAGGACTACAGCTGAACATCAAGAAAACAAAAGTAATGACTACAGGAGAATTACACAACTTTAAGGCTGACAATGAGGAAATTGAAATTGTTCAAGACTGTCTATTCCTTGGCTCCACCATCAACCAAAAGGGAGACTGCAGCCAAGAAATCAGAAGGAGACTGAGACTGGGAAGGGCAGCCATGAAGGAGCTAGAAAAGATTTTGAAGTGTAAGGATGTGTCACTGGCCACCAAGACTAGATTAATTCATGCCATCGTATTCCCTATTACTATGTATGGGTGTGAAAGCTGGACAGTGAAGAAAGCTGATAGGAAGAAAATAGATTCCTTTGAAATGTGGTGTTGGAGGAGAGGGTTACGGATTCCGTGGACTGCCAAAAAAAACAAACCAGTGGGTTCTAGATCAAATCAAGCCTGAACTGACCCTAGAAGCTAAAATGACTAAACTGAGGCTGTCGTATTTTGGTCACGTCATGAGACGACAAGAGTAACTGGAAAAGACAGTGATGCTAGGAAAAGTTGAGGGCAGCAGGAAAAGAGGAAGACCGAACAAGAGATGGATTGACTCAATAAAGGAAGCCATGGCCTTCAATTTGCAGGATCTGAGCAGGGCTGTCAAAGATAGGACATTTTGGAGGACTTTCATTCATAGGGTCGCCATGAGTCGGCACTTAACACACACACACCTTTCTTTCAGATTGCTCCATTTTTTTTTTTGTTCTTAAAATGCTTTTTTAATGCAGCAGTTGGGTTTGGGGTATAATGCCATAGAGTCCACCTTCCAAAGTAGCCATTTTCTCCAGGGGAGCTAATCTCTGTTGCCTCGAGATCAGTTGTAATCCCAAGAGATCTCCAGCCACCACCGGGAGGTTGGCAACCCTACTGTTGCCCTGTGCTCAGAGGGAGCAGGCTGGTACCTACTGAACTCTGGAACTCCCTTCCCAGGGAGATTTATCTGTTTCCCTCTATCAGTGTCTTCCACCAGTGGGGAAAGCCTTTTTTATTTTGTTTGGCTAACCCCCAGTAACGGTTATTGCCCCTCCCCCCCAGTTCTGGTGTGGTTTGTTAATGTGCTTTTACATGCATTATTTTTTAAATTTTAATTGTTATTTTCAATTTTTCAAATGTTTTAATGTTGTGATGTTTGCCGCCTTGGGGACCCTGAATGGGTGGAAATTGGCATGAAAATGTTTTGAATAAATAAATGTATTTTACACTTGACGGGTTTAGAGGGAGAATGCTTCCCGCCTGATCCGTTCCAACTCTTGAGCCCACTCCAGTTCCAGCTCTTTTTCTCAATTTGATTCCCCCCTTAAATTATCTGCGCTTTCTTTTGAACACCACACATTTGCTTCCTTGACTACCCAGGCAACCATCAAAAGTGCAAGCGTTGTGGTCTTTCTTTTAACTGCGCTCAGCTTATCTTCCTGTCGCATATGATCACTTTCTTGCCTTGTACATCTTATCTCTTTCCGCTGGAAAATGTAATTTTCCATCTCTCTCGTTCAGCAGCTCTTCTTTTTTTAATCTGTCCAATCATCACGCTATCTTCAAATGAAAGCAACTGTCTAGTAAAAACACACACACACACACCCCAATGTTACATGGATGAAATTTAGGGATACCACATGGATTTGTGAACTCCCCCCCCCCCGAAATGGGGCTACTTGAAGGTATTTTGTCACTCCAGCCAGGCATACCTGTTGCTCTTCCCATGGAGCAAACTGAACCCCAATCCAATGGTACTAGCAAATCAAGTCAAGCCCCAGTGCTGTGCCAGCTTCCTCTCCACATTGTGGTACCCCAAGTGACCACCTGGACGGAGAGTCAGCCCTACTCCCCCCTTTCAGTTCTCACTCCCAGGGTCTTTGACTGAGCTTGGCCCAGGCATAAGAACATGAGAAAAGCCCTGCTGGATCAGACCAAGGCCCATCAAGTCCATCAGTCTGTTCACACGGTGGCCAACCAGGGGCCTCTAGGAAGTCTACAAACAAGATGACTGCAGCAGCATTCTGCATGTGTTCCACGGCACTTAACATAATAGGCATGCTCCTCTGATACTGGACAGAACAGGTGTGCAAAGGGTTGCCAGCCTCCAGGTGGTGGAAAAATAAGATGAAAATAGCACTGATGACTAATTGGAAATATAATCACATCAAAAGAGAACTAGGTGCCAAAAGGCAATCAACAAAGAATAAACAATAAGGCTACAATATATACAAGGTATACCGTCACATTCAAATAGTCCCGGAAAATGCATAAAAAGTCCTGGGATCGTAACCCACAGCGTAGTGTGGAATCCTCTGCTCAAGGTGCCGTCGACCCGAGGCTTGGAGGAAAAAGATGAGGGTGGAGACGCCCAGCGCGGATGATGCAGCGAGACAGATCACGGAGCCCCGTGATCAGAGTAGTAAATCCCCGAGATGGGAACCCGGTGCAAATCCCATTTCGCAGGTGCTTTGTCTACCGGGAATTGGCTACTATCTAGATTGGCTGCTAGCCTTCCGTTTGTATGAGTCGTGAACTTTCACTTGGCAATGTGATAGATGTTCATCCATTGTGACTACAATTCCCGATAGACAAACACCTCCTTTGACAGCTGTCAGACACACCAAGATGTAGCAGCTGAAGCTCTTCCTACTCTTTTGCAATTTATGCCAGTAAGAACTTCACCAGGTTTATATTAAGGGTTTAGGAGCAGAACCAGCCAGAGTAGGACTTCCCATCCTCATTACCTACGTGTCTGCAAACCCAACCATTGCTGAAAGAATCCTTAATGTTGTTTTTTAAAAAAATTCACTGCATGAATCAGTGTGTTGAGCAACAGTGCTCAAGTTCCCCTATCTACCCACAAAGTTAATGCCTAGGTGTGGATCGCCTGTCACTTCCACACCCCCTGAGAGCTCATCTATAAGAGGCAGACACAAGAAACAGAACAAGGAATGCAGAGTTGTAAGAGGACGCACGGATGATAAGTTTCATTGCTGGACAGCGATTCCCTAAAGGATTTCGTTTTCACTCCTCCATATTCTCTGATCTACTCTTCCGAGGGAAATCTCACACAGGAGCCTGTATTCTTCCATCTGGGACACCGTTCAACCCCTGTCCAGGTCAGTAAATTAACCATGCCGACTCACACCCTTCCAAGTTCATGGAAGGCCATGAGTTTAGAAGGGCGTAAACTCCGCTTACGATTGCAGGGGATGGGGGAGGGGCAGGTGAGTCTGCAGCAGCAGAATCCACTAGGAATCCACTCGTCCCTGGAAGGCCAACAAAGTTTATTCCAGCTTGGGCTTTTTGTGAGTCAGAACTCACTTCATCAGATGCACGGCGCCCAGCCATAAGAGATATATTCATATGTCCGAGTTGCATTCAATAGGATGGTGGGAATGGGAAGGCATTACCAAATTGAGGCCCTTTAGGATTGCGGTGTAAGCTGCTTCCTAATAGATCACGATTGGGTAGCCCTGTTAGTCTGCCTGCAGCAGAAGAATGGAGCCAGAGTCCAGTAGCCCCTTAAAGACTAACAAAATTTCCGGCAGGGTGTGAGCTTCCATGAGCCTCAGCTCACTTCTTCAGACACAGCTAGAATGTGACTCCATCTATCCTTAAGTGGAGAAGAGCGAGTATCTGCAGAAGTGAGCTGTGGCTCACGAAAGCTCCTGCCCTGCCAGAAATCTTGTTAGTCTTTAAAGTGCTACTGGACTCTGGCTCTTTTCTACCACTACCAGATAGGGATGCCAGCCTCCAGATGGGACCTGGGGCTCCCCTGGAATCACAGCTCCTCTCCAGACTACAGACATCAGTTACCCTATAGGAAATGGATGCTTTGGAGGGTGGACTCTAAAGCATTGTACTTAGGGTTGCCAACTGCCCGGTTGTGTTGGGCAATCGCCCGCCAATCAACCAGGCTGCCCGCCGGCCAGCTGATGGCTGGCAGGAGGAGCAGAAAGGGGGGAATGATCCCCCGCTCCAGCCTCCTGTTCCATGCTGCAAGCCCGATTGGGCTTGTAGCATGGAAAGGGAGGCTGCAGCGTTTTATCTAGCCGTGCTGTGCGTGCTCTCAGAGCATGCGCACAGCGGGGCTTGGAAGGCTCCAGCCTCCCCCCCAGACCCTGCCCTCCTCAGGCCCCACCACGAAAACCTCCCACCGGTGGCAAAGAGGGACCTGGCAACTCTAATTGTACTCCACTGAGGTCGCTGCCCTCCTTAGGCTCCCCCCCCCCAATCTACAGGAGTTTCCCAACCTGGACGCTGGCAACCCTCCCCTCCCCACCCCCTGCTGGTGGCCAGGAGGGACCTGGCAACTCAATCTCCAAACCTACTTGTATCTGACGAAGGGAGCTTGGACTCTCGAAAGCTCGTACCCTGAAAATGTCGTTGGTCTCTATGGTGCTACTGGACTCAAACCTTGCGCTTTTGCTACTGCCGACCAACGCAGTGTCCATCTGAAACCATGTAAACGGTGGAATTCACTGGAATGGCAGTGGCCGGGTCAGGGAGGAGGGCTTCTTTCCGTGGCAACTGCTTCTGGGGGCCTCACCATGTGCCTAGGCTGGAGGGATGCTTAGGGGTGAATGGTGGGGAGGGACAGCTTTACAGCTGAATGCATAGGGTGGGCAGCTCTGGGTTGGGAAATACCTGGAGATTTTGGGAGTGGAGCCTGAGGAGGGTGGGGTTTGGAGATGGGAGGGGCTTCAATGCCATAGAGTCCAGTTGCCAAAGCGGCCATTTTCTCCAGGGTGAACTGATCTCTATCGGCTAAAGGCCAGTTGTAATAGCAGGAGATCTCCAGCTGCTACCTGGAGGTAGGCAACCCTATGAATGCAAGAGGTCGAACAAGATCTGTGTTTCTGCTTACAGAAACAGGAAACTGTAATTGCAACAGTCTGAACTGCCTTGTTCTGACGGGGCGGGGGGATAGTTAGGGTTGCCAGCTTTGGATTTGGAGGCAGTGCCTTGGGAGGATGGAGACTGGGGAGGGGAGGGAGCTCAGCAGGGATGTGATACCATATTGTTGGCTCTCCGAAGCTACTATTTCATCTGTAGTTAGGGTTGCCAACCTCCACATGGTGGCTGGAGAACTCCTGCTATTACCACTGATCTCAAGATGACAGAAATCAGTTCCCCTGGAGAAAATAACTGCTTTGGAAGGTGGACTGTATGGCATTATACCTCATTGAAACCTCTCCCCTCCTACAACCCCACCCTCCACAGGCTCCACCCCCCCCCCCAATTCTCCAAGTGTTTCACAACCTGGATCTGGCAATCGTATCTGTAGTCTGTAGGGTTGCCAGGTCCCTTTTTGACACTGGTGGGAGGTTTTTGGGGAGGAGCTTGAGGAGTGCAGGGTTTGGGGAGAGGAGGGACTTCAATGCCATAGAGTCCAATTGCCAAAGCAGCCATTTTCTCCAGCTGAACTGATTTCTATTGGCTGGAGATCAGTTGTAATAGCAGGAGAGCTCCAGCTAGTACCTGGAGGTTTGCAGCCCTAGTAGTCTGTAGTGTTGCCACCTCTGGGTTGGGAAATACCTAGAGATTTTGGGGGTGGAGCCCGAGGAGGGCATGGTTTGGAAGGGGGAGGGACTTTAATGCCATAGAGTCCAATTGCCAAAGCGGCCATTTTCTCCCGGTGAACTGATCTCTATCGGCTGGAGATCAGTTGTAATAGCAGGAGATCTCCAGCTAGTACCTGGAGGTTGGCAACCCTACCTGGAGGTCATCTGCCACATAAAGGAGTCCCTCCATGTGCTGAAGGGATGCTGTAAGATTTACTGTAATGTATTTATTTATGTATAACCAGTAGGGTTGCCAGGTCCTTCTTCACCACCAGCGGGAGGTTTTTCGTGGAGCCTGAGGAGAGCGGGGTTTGGGGTGGGGAGGGAGTTTAATGCCATAGAGTCCAATTGCCAAAGCGGCCATTTTTTCCATTTTCTAGCTGCTGGAGATCAGTTGTAATAGCAGGAGATCTCCAGATAATACCTGGAGGTTGGCAACCTTAATGACCCACACTGCCCACCTTTAAAGAAACCTCATGATTTATAGCATGAGGCTAGTCGTCTCTTTGATAGGGTTACCAGGTCCCCCTTGGCTACCAGCAGGGGATGGTGGGGGGAGGGTTGTCAGATCCAGGTTGAGGAACTCCTGGAGATTTGGAGATGGAGCTTGGGGAGGACGGAGACCTCAGTGGGCCCCAATGCCATGGAGTCCACCCTCCAAAGCATCTATTTTCTCCAGGGGAACTGATGTCTGAAGTCTGGAGATGAGCTGTAATTCCAGGGGATCCTCAGGTCCCACCTGGAGGCTGGCATCCTTTCTTCGGGCATCCTTTGACCCATAGGCTTGCCAAGTTCCTGCTGGAGGCAGGGAATCTCCAACCCCCAGTGGGCCCTTCCTACCGCCGCTCAGCTGGGCAGCAGGAGAAGAAAGGGGGGGGGTATGAGAGGACCTATCATCAGCATCCTGATGTGCTGATGTCAGTTCTGGAACAACCAGAAGTGACATCAGCAGGTCCCCAGCAATGTTCTTGCATTCGGCCAAAACTCTGTGGTTAAACCTTCTGGCAGGACAAAAAAAAAAGGGGGGGGGGAACTCAACTGTACAAGTACAGGGAGCCTTAAAGGTTGAGCTGGAAATTAAAAAATCTTATGAAACCATTATAGTTATGAAGTGTACACAACAGATATCATAAAAACACTAGGCCTGGAATACAGGCTACATATAAAACCACCAGTGTAAACAGTTACAGAAATATTCAACACAGCTGATGATATGCATAATATAAATGATCAATAGACCATATGCGTTTCGGCCTTCCTCTGTGGTCATATATATAAACATAATTATTAAAAACACATCCAGAAATTGGAAACCCTTATATCTTGTGTGGCCAGATGTAAACTAGCAGCACCATTTATAAGTCTTTCAGAATGGTAACTTGCTCACACAAGCATCTGTTGTAAAATTGTCATTGTTTCTAGATGTGTATCACACCAATAGGGTTACCACCTCGGGTTGGGAAATGATTGGAGATTTTGGGGGTGCAGTTTGAGGAGGCCGGGGTTTGGAAAGGGGAGGGACTTCAAGCCATAGAGTCCAATGGTCAAAGCGGCCAATTTCTCCAGGGGAATGGATCTCTGTCACTTGGAGATCAGTTGTAATAGTGGGAGATCTCCAGCCACTACCTGGAGGCTACTGGAAATCTCAAGCACTTATGGCAAAAAAGCAATTACAGACAAACGTATGCTGTGAGGTCTATTCAAATAATAAAGTGCACACACATTGATATATACAATCACAAGTGATGCAATAACATGCAGTACATGTGTAAATCCATTTGGAAATGCATCAACTCGTCCTTGAGGCTCTAGGTCCTTGAAGATGTATCAGACTCTAGGTCCTGTAAGCTGCGTAGGTGAAAGCCAAAATAGGTCTCCGGTAAAAGTGTCCTATTTCGCAAGCTGCTTTTTCATTATTGGCAGTCCCCAGAAGCTAAACAACCAGAACATATGTTCCAGTGCAGGCACGTAGCCTTCCTATAAACCTGGATGGCGAATCTGCCATAGAGTCCAATGGTCAAAGCGGCCAATTTCGCCAGGGGAATGGATCTCTGTCACTTGGAGATCAGTTGTAATAGTGGGAGATCTCCAGCCACTACCTGGAGGCTGGCAACCCTACACACCAACCAGGGACAAGCTAATAAATGTTGTCACTGGTTGGTATGATACACATCCCTAAACCTTCTGGCAAGCAGATGCTGGAGCACAAATCCCAGGGCAGAAGCTGGCATCTACAGGTCTTGTTTGTGAAGCTCCACAGGCAGTTGGGTGGTTGTTGTTGGAAACTGACCGTTCGGATAGATGGACAATAGTCTGATCCCGCAAGGCAATATTTAAGTCTTTCCTTTTTTCCCCCCTTCCAGGAGAAGACAGGAGTGAAGGAGAGCCTCCCCCTAAAAGGAATGGAGAACATAACTCAGCTTAACCCTCTTCAGATTGCCAACCAAGTTTCCAGTGCCGTCACTGTCAACTATGATTACTATTATGACGAAGAAGAGATGATCTTCCATCAAACTTTGCAGAAAAGGCTGAACATCCTCTTCATGGTCATCTACAGTGTTGCTTTTGTTCTGGGTGTCTGTGGAAATGGGCTGGTCATTTTCATCACCGGCTTCCGTATGAAGAAGACGGTCAACACCGTCTGGTTCCTCAACTTGGCCATAGCCGACTTCACCTTCACCTTCTTCCTGCCACTGACCATCGCCTACATAGCCCAGGGCTTTCATTGGCCCTTTGGGGAGGCCATGTGCAAGTTCAACAGCACCCTGGCCTTCATCAACCTCTACGCCAGCGTCTACCTCCTCATGGTCATCAGCATAGACCGCTGCATCTCTGTGACATGCCCTGTGTGGGCTCAGAATCATCGGAGCCCCCGCCTGGCTTCCTTTGTGGCTTTGGGGGTTTGGATTCTGGCCCTGGTGTTGAGTTCACCGAACATCCATTTCAGGGCGACTAAAGGGGATGGAGATGTGATCCGCTGCTACAACAATTATAGCCACCATCTGGAACAGGCAAAAGTCTCCCACCGGGCCATGATTATCAGCCGTTTCATCTTTAGCTTTGCGATCCCCTTCCCAGTCATCATTGTTTGCTATGGAGCGATAGTTCTGAGGCTGAGGAGGGACCGCTTGGCCTCCTCGACCAAGCCCTTCAAGGTCATCACCGCAGTGATTGTGGCCTTTTTCATCTGCTGGCTCCCCTATCACGTTTTCTCTTTCCTGGAGATTCAGAGTTACGAGGACCACACTCTGCACCAGATCCTACCTATTGGTATTCCTCTGGCGTCAAGCCTGGCCTTCATCAACAGCTGCCTCAACCCCCTCTTGTATGTCTTCATGGGGCATGATTTCAAGGAAAGGCTCAGACGCTCCATCCTCTCGGTATTTGAGAATGCCTTCGCTGAGGACGTCAGCCAGAGTACGGCTCAGACGAAGACCAGATCCTCAGTGGACTCCCAAGGAGTATGAATACTGCTGACCTTTGTTACCAAAAATTCCTGCCTTCCCAGCAAGGCCATTCAAGGCATTCATTCATACTTCTGCGCAGAACCCTCTCTGTACTGTCTGTAGGGTTACCAGGCCTCCTGCTATGGTTAGGGTTGCCAACCGCCAGGTACTAGCTGGAGATCTCCTGCTATTACAACTGATCTCCAGCCGATAGAGATCAGTTCACCTGGAGAAAATGGTTGCTTTGGCTATATGGCATTGAGGTCCCTCCCCTCCCCAAACCCAGCCCTCCTCAGGCTTCACCCCCAAAATCTCCAGGTATTTCCCATCCTGAAGGTGGCAACCCTAACCCTGTAGCAAAGCAAGGGACTAACAGAGGTGGTTTGCCATTGCCTTCCTCTGCACAGCAACCCTGGGATTCCTTGGTGGTCTCCTATTCAAATACTAACAAGAGCTGACCCTACTCAGCTTCTGAGATTTGACATGATGGGGCCATCCTCAGACTGCACCCCCAAAATCTCCAGGTATTTCTCAACATGGAGCTGGCAACCCTAGTGGTGTGATACACATGTGGAAACATTGATAATTTTACGAGATGCTTGTGTGAGCAAGTTACCATTCTTAAAGACCTCTAGCCAATAGAAATCAGTTCACCTGGAGCAAATTATCACTTTGGCAATTGGACTCTAAGGAATTGAAGTCCCTCCCCTTCCCAAACCCTGCCCTCCTCAGGCACCACCCCAAAAACCTCCCACCGGTGGCGAAGAGGGACCTGGCAACCCTATTCTAATCCAAATTGGCCATTTAGGGTTGCCAGCTCTGGGTTGGGAAATACCTGGAGATTTTGGGGGTGGAGCCTGAGAAGGGCAGGGTTTGGGGAGGGCAGTAGGGTTGCCAGGTCCAGGTTGGGAAATATGTGTGTGTTAAGTGCTGTGAAGTTGCTTCCGACTCATGGTGACCTTATGAATCAATATCCCCCAAAACATCCTAACCTTAACAGCCTTGGTCAGATCCTGCAAATTGAGGGCTGTGGCTTCCTTTATAGAGTCAATCCATCTCTTGTTGGGTCTTCCTCTTTTCCTGCTGCCTTCAACTTTTCCTAGCATGATCGTCTTTTCCAGTGACTTTTGTCCTCTCATAATGTGGCCAAAGTACGATAGCCTCCGTGTAGACATTTTAGCTTCTAGAGTCAGTTCAGGCTTGATTTGATCTATAACCCACTAATTTGTTTTTTACCTGGAAATTTTGGGGGTGGACCCTGAGGAGGGTAGGGTTTGAAGAGGGGAGGGACTTCAATGCCATAGAGTCTAATAGCCAAAGCGGCCACATTAAGTGTGACAGGTGCTCAGTGTCCAGGTTTTGGCTTCCAGTGAAGGAGTCAAGAGTCATGCCAAGAGGCATGTCAAGAGTCCTGCCAAGAGTCAAGCTTATTTCTGTTCAAGTGTATCTAGTGGTTGTACTGTTCAAGTGTAACTAATGGTTTAGTTGTTCAAGTATATCTAGTGATTTTGTTTCTCTGAAATGGTCAAGCTGTCTGGAGTCATGCTGTCCAGACAGGCTCTTGACATGAGTTAAGCCCATTCCTGTTCATATGTTATCTTTTGGTTTTGTTTCTCTGAACTGTTCAAGCTGTTCCCCCTCCTTTCCTCCCCCCCTGCTCTGACCTTGAGTCTCTAGCAGGCAACTTCAGTATTATGGCTTGCTCACTCCCTGCTTCCTACCAGGCACTGTTAATTCTTAATTCCCAGGCCGCTTGGCTTTGCACCTGGGATGACACCATGCTTAAAGTTATGCTTTGTAGTTTGGTTTGCCATTAGCAGCTTTGAACCTGTGGATTGCTTATGCTGTATCTGCGGCTCCTGAATAAACGTTTACCTGCTTTAGACCTGCCTGTCTGAGCGAGTGACTTTTTGGGATTGCCGAGGTTGGCTGGAGAACCTCACGTTAAGCTGTTAATCTTTTTGCTCCATTCTCCGCTCCCAACCCTACGTGAGGGTGGCTATGGCGGGGAATGGAAACGGCGAGAAGGAGGAGGACAAGACGGTGCCTCCGGCCGAGCCCGATCTTGGCTCGAAGGGGGAAAAGTCAGTGGGCGAGAAACCGAGCGGCACCCGGAAGGGTGTGGTACCCAAGATTTCTCTTTTTCGATCCTGGATGGATTCTCCCCGACTTTGGATGGGGTTGGGGGCGGACAGTAGGCGCCGGAGGCCATTGATTTCTGGGATGCTTGAGTGGTTTGAGGAAGACCTGGTCCGTAGGGTATCGGTCTGGCGGCGTGAGTGGGAGGAGGAACGCCAGCAACTCCGCTTCGAGAAGCAGGAGATGGCGGAAAGGATGGATGCCAGGCAAACCTTGATGCAAGAAATGTGGCACAAGTTGAATGACCTGCGGCAACAGCAGCCTCAGCAGCCTCCCGGCAACCAACCAGCAGCTCCTGATAACCAACTGGTCCTACCACCGCCACCACCGCCTCTGCCTCTGGGGCAGCCGGGGCCAGCGCCTCCAACCCAACGTGAGTTGAAGGTGACGTTTGATGGGTCGAGCGACTTTTTGTCTTATTTCCTGATCCAAGTGGATGTGTTCATGCGTGAACAGGGTGCAACCTTCCCCTTGGACGAAAGCCGGGTTCAATACGTTGCGTCGCTGCTTCAAGGGGAAGCAGCAGCATGGATTGTGCAACAGTACGAACTGCGCTCTCGAGTTTTGAGAAGTTTGGATGACTTCATGATAGCCCTCCGTAACCGGTTTGAAGACCCGCACCGGGGGGAACGGACAAATGTTTCCAGAGTGGTGCCTATCTTGTTTGCGGAGGCTTGGGGCATTTTGCCGCTCGTTGCCCATCCTGGTCCGAAAAACCGGTCCCAGTCTAGCCAGCAGCTGTGGAGGCAGAGAAGGTATGCACCAAGGGACAGGCCCACCGCAGAAGCATCCCGCTGGGACGACGGGGGACACCCACGGCTCTTCAGCTTCAACCCGCCCAAGAACCCCAAGAACTGCCGAAAGCTACCAGCTCATCGGAGCCGCAGATTACAAACCAAGACTCCTCTTCCTCCAGTGAGGGGGATGAGTGGAGCCCGCTGGCAAAAAACGTCGTCGGTCTGCTGTAAAGGGATACATGGTCTTGCTGTATTCAAGTTTTATACAAATCTGTAGTACAGTATTCTCAAAAGTTTTTATAAAGCAGACCAAATGCACAGCTTCTTACAAAAGGCTGTAACAGGTTCCTCAAGGGATACAAAGCGTAGACAGCAGCAAGACCGTGTATCCATATGAGGAACTTGTTAATTTTCATTGAAGTGAATACATACATTTATGGTGAAATATGTGGGACTGAAGAAGACTCTGAAACAATCGTATCCCAGCATTCCACCTGGTTCTTCAGTAACATGAACATCCATTGAACATATACCTGCATTTAGGATACGAAAAAAATATATGCCTAGATTGCTGTATATGCTTATGGCAATTTATGTACATAGCACTTCACTGATGTGAATTGTCACTGCTGTATATAGCACTTGCTGTTGTTATTTGTCTGGTTTTCCAATACAAACTGTTTTTACAGACATTCTAGCATATTCTTGTACTAACCACTTGGAGGTTGGCAAACCTACCCAACACATAGGGTGCCAGCCTCCAGGGACTAGCTGGAGATCTCCTGCTATTACAACTGACCTCCAGCCGACAGAGATCCATTCACTTGGAGAAAATGGCCGCTTTGGCAATTGGACTCTAGGGCATTGAAGTCCCTCCCCTCCCCAAACACCGCCCTCCTCAGGGTCTCCCCCAAAAAACCTCCCGCCGGTTACAAAGAGTGACCTGGCAACCCTAACAACACATATTGGGTTTATTGTGTATTTTGGCCCTCTGTGTTGACTCATTTTGCAGGTCCAGAGTGTTGTGGAGGATGCCAGATCGCACATGGAGATCCTTGGCCACCAGCAGCGTACCCTGAGGAGGAGCAGCTGCTGGGGCCCAGGACTATGGCAGGGGACACTGCTGCAGAGGCCCCCCAACCACATGCCGCAGGGGAGGGTGTGCAGAAGGTGAACAATGGCGGCACTTCTGGCGGGCACCCATGGTAGTGTTCTCATTTGAACAAAACACCCAGCACCATTGGGGAAAGGACACACAGCGTGAAAGCTCACAAATGGAGCGGGGTGGGCAGGAAGGACACACAGGCAGGTAGGGACGTGGGTTGTCGTGTTGACAGGTCCCCCCAGTCTAGGAGGGTGGGGTTTGGGGAGGGGAGGGACTTCAACGGGGCATAATGTCATAGAGCTCACCTTCCAAAGCGGCCCTTTTCTCCAGGTGAACTGATCTCTTCCACCTGGAGATCAGTTGTAATGGAGGGAGATCTCCAGCTACCACCTGGAGGTTGGCAAGCCTATCCCAGCCACCGGCAGGGGATGAGGGGGTAGGGTTGCCAGATTCAGGTTGGGAAACCCCTGGAGATTGGGGATGGAGCCTGGGGAGGAGAGGGACCTCAGTGGGGTACAATGTCATGGAGTCCAACTGCCAAAGCATCCATTTTCTCCAGGGAAACCAATCTCTTTAGTTTGCAGAGGATCTGTCATTTTGGGGGATCTCCAGGTCCTACCTGAAAGTTGGCATCCCTAGTGGGTGGGTTGGAAGGAAGGCATGAGTGGTGGTCCAGATGTTGGTCAGAGGGATGAGAGGGGACCCCTGGGCACTCTCTACCTGGGGCCCTGCTAAACCTGGAACTGGCTCTGTGCAGATCGTATATGTGTTAGCATTCTATGTGCATTTCTGCTGCAGAAAATGGTGTGGGAAGGGAACGAGAAGCTCCATTTCCCCCACCCTGCAGTGCTGTGCAAATAAGCTCAGTTTGAGGAGAATTTCCTAATGTATATCTGATGGTGAGTCCAGTCGTGCACTTTTCTAGGTGTTGCTGGCTCCAGGTTGGGGAATTCCCAGAGTTTTGGGGGGTGGATCCTGGGAAGGGTAGGATTTGGAGAGGGGAGGGACTTCTGTGGGTTAACATTCTCCATGTGTGTGTGTAAGGTGCCATCAAGTTGCAGCTGACTTATGGCAACCCCGTAGGGTTTTCAAGACGTGAGGCTACCAATGTGTGGGGCTCCAGGGGTGAAGGCAGCAGGTGGGACATTTCTCTCGCTCCATGTTTTCTACACTTGGTTGGAAGATCATGTGGAAAAGTCAAACGTGATTGCTGCGTTGTCATTAAGTACCTATCAACCGGTGAAAAATCTTTCTAGGTTCTCCACAGTCTTCCAGGTATAGGTTTAGTAGTTCCAGGTTGGGAAATACCTGCAGTTTTGGGGGGTGGAGCCTGGGGAGGGTGGGGTTTGGGGAGGGGAGGGACTTCACTGGGGTATAATGCCATAGAGTCCACCTTCCAAAGCAGCCATTTTGTGCAGGTGAAATAATTTGTCACCTTGAGATCAATTGTAATAGCGGGAGATCTCCATCCACCACCTGGAGGTTAAGCAAAAAACACAGCACCCGTGACCAACTGTAACTAATTCACAGTGGGTAGCCGTGTTAGTCTGTCTGCAGTAGTAGAAAAGAGCAAAAGTCCAGTAGCACCTTAAAGACTAACAACAATATTGTCTGGTAGGGTATGAGCTTTCGTGAGCCACAGCTCACTTCTCTTGCTGTATGTAGTAATAGAAAAGGGCAAGAGTCCAGTTGCACCTTAAAGACTAACAAAAATATTTTCTGGCAGGGTATGAGCTTTCGTGAGCCACAGCTCACTTCTCTTGCTGTATGTAGTAATAGAAAAGGGCAAGAGTCCAGTTGTACCTTAAAGACTAACAAAAATATTGTCTGGTAGGGTATGAGCTTTCGTGAGCCACAGCTCACTTCTCTTGCTGTATGTAGTAATAGAAAAGGGCAAGAGTCCAGTTGCACCTTAAAGACTAACAACAATATTTTCTGGCGGGGTATGAGCTTTCGTGAGCCACCGCTCACTTATCTGAGCTGTGGCATCTGAAGAAGTGAGCTGTGGCTCACGAAAGCTCATACCCTGCCAGAAAATATTGTTGTTAGTCCTTAAGGTGCAACTGGACTCTTGCCCTTTTCTACAACTGTAATTAATTATGGCAAATATTACCTAAATAAGCCACAATAAAACAACTCTACATAGGATGTGTGTGAAGATGAACAACTCCAAGAATCGTCACTGCTGTGTTCCACAATTTAATGTTGGCCGCATGGCCTCATCTATTTTCCGAACCCTTTTGACAAGTTGTTCATATTCACATACATCCTATGTAGAGAGTTGTTTTATTGTGGCTTATTTAGGTAATACTTGTCATTTGGTCACAGGTGCTGTGTTTTTTTGCTTAATCGCCTGGAGGTTGGCAACCCTCCTTCCAGTCCAAGGGTTGTACCAAGTAAACAGGTCAGAGACAAAGGAAAATGAATGTTGGTCCTCTTAGTTAAAGAACACGGTGTAGAAAGACGCTGTGACATAACCAGCTTGAGTACAAGAGCAGGAGGTGAGAGAAAGGGAAGGAAGTGGTTTTAAAGATGTTTTTAAAGGAAGAAAGGGAACAAATGTGAGGAAATATTCAGTCTCATCAGTTTTGTTGGGCGAGGGAGGGGTGGACTAGCGCTTGGGCTACTGAATGGCTTCTGACTGGAAGCTGTTTCGGTGATGTCTAGAAAGGAAACAGCAGAGTTCCCAGGGTCCCTTCGGCGGCTGTGGGTGGGAGATACAGAAAGGTTCCCCTGGAGGATAGGGTATGTCCCTGTGCTTTAAAGGAAATTGAAACCACAGAGCTCGTTCTACTGCGCTGTCCATTATATCAAGAGGTTCGTTCTAAGTTTATCTCCCCCCGGCTTAGTCGGCATCCCAGCCATTCAGGTCCGGAGCCCACGAAAATGTTGCTTATAGATGAAAATCCACAGGGTACATTAGGAACGGCTAGGTTTTGTGCAGCGGCCTGTAGAATCCGCCAGATGCTGCTGAGAACACCGGCATGTCAATAATTTTGATGGGTAGTTTATAGAGTTTATATAGTTTGCAAAGAGTACAAATAACTTTTTTTTTTTTTTACTATTTGTATTAACCTGTGGGTAGAGCGTAACACTAAGGGTTTTAATGGTAAATCGTGAAGAGCTGTGCTGGTCTAGGACTGTTTTAAATAAAGACTGATTGAACTGAGTTCCCAAGGTCTGAGTGCATAAAAACCATTGCCAGAAGTTTAAATATATCATGAAAGCAATAACCAAATAGCAGCAACTGTCTTTTTAAAAATGGAAAACAGTTTTGGATAATCTTTTTGGACACTGGCTGGGGTTGCAGAAAGATAAATGAGGCTTCAGATTACAGTCTTGCTCATATACCCTCCAAAATCAGATAGTAGAGCTGTTACGGAATGTTTATGAACATTCAGTCGTTCGGAATAAGATGAAGAAAATGCAAAGAAAAGTTTTTATATATTTACTTCCTTTATACACCACCTTTCTCCCGAAAGGGGACTCAAGTGGCGTACCTCGTTCTCCTCTCCCCCATTTAACTTCACGACAACCCTGTGAGGTAGGTTAGGCTGGAAGTGTGTGACTGGCGCAGAGTCTCCCAGCAAGCTTCCATGGCAGAGGGGGGATTTGAACCTGGGTCTCCCAGATTTTAGTCCAACACTTTAGCCACAATACCACACAGGTGTATTACAACATTGTACAGTATTTAATGAATTCATATTGTCAAATATATTTCTTTTAGGCTGAGATGGGATTGAACAAAGCAGTAGCTGGAAACATTTTGTGAGAGCGTCTGCTATGCCTTGGAATTATTCTTGCGTCTGTTTGACCAGAAGCACAATGAATCTGAGTCCAGCAGTACCAGTAGGACTTCTTGTCATCAAGAGAAAGAAATTAGGGTTGCCAACTCTGTGTAGGTAAATTCCTGGAGATTTTGGGGTACAACATGGGGAGGGTGGCATTTGAGAAGACAGCATAGCAGGGGTGTGATGCCATAGATTCCGCCTTCCTAAGCTGCCATTTTTTCCAGGGGAACTGATCTCTGTGGTCTGGAGATAAGTCATAGTTCTGGGAGAACACCAGGCCCCACCTGGAGGTTGGCATCCCAAAATGGGACTCCTGATGTTCATTATATAGCACCTTGCCTCTCCACCCAGCTAGCAGAGACAGAACAATTGTTTTTTGGTGTTTATTTAGTTTTTTTGCCGTCAAGTCACGGTTGACTTACGGCGACCCGAAGGCAAGAGATGTTCAGAGGTGGTTTGCTATTGCCTGCCTCTGCGTCACACCCTGGTATTCCTTGGAGGTCTCCCATCCAAATACTTGCCAGGGTCAAGTCTGAGAGTGTGTGGCTGGCCCAAGGTCACCCAGCAAGTTTCCATGGCAGAGTGGGGGATTCGAACCTGGGTTTCCCCGATCCTAGTCCGACAACCACTACACCATGCTGGCTCTCATTTATAATTGGTGTCCGAGTCGCCTAAAGATGCCTGCTTTGTTTGGTTTGCACAATGTTGTATGTGGGGGACAGAGTACAAAGAATCCACATAGGCCTGAGGATGGAGAGAACAAGTCAAACCACGGTGGACTCCACTGCTGAAGCACTGCTGAATTGTCTGCTGCTGGAAAGAGTGTGTGGGACCCAGTTCTCACGGAAAGCTCCTTTAAAGGAAGACAAGAAGGATCGACCGTTAGCTGCATGGCAGCCTGTCCCAATGAAGGTATACAAAAGAGGGTTGAGACAACTGTTGAGGCAGAAAAGGCCGTGAGCCAATGGTGATCCTATATCGAGGGTCTTTTTCAGCTCAAGGCTGTCGTCTTCCAGAGTTTCAAGAATGGAGAAGAGATGGTATGGGAACCAGCTGCAGAAGAACACCAGGACCACCGTCGCTATGATCTTGAAGGACCTGCCGAAACGACCGAAGAGGCTTCCCCTCAGTTTGACGACGATGGAGCAGTAGCAAGCCAAAATGATGGCGAAGGGGACGAGAAAGCCGACTGTGAATTCGGTCACCACTACGGAGAGGTGCCGCTGGGTCCTGAGATCGCCGTCTTCCTCTGAACCAAAGCTATAGATGCACCCAACGGAGCCACCTGGATAGTGTTTTGTATCACGGAAACGGAGGTACGGTAAGCTGAGGGCGAAGGCAGCCACCCAAATGCATGCCGCCATGAAGGAAGCCAGGCGGAGGGTGCGGTGGTTCAAGGCCCAGACTGGGCACATGACAGCGACGCAGCGGTCGGCGCTGATGGCTGTCAAGAAGAAGACGCTGGCAAACATGTTCAGGAAGGTCACCATGCTGTCGAGCTTGCACATCAGCCTCCCCAGAGTCCAGTGATAATCCAGGGCCATGTAAACTATCTCAGAGGAGAGTGAGACGGCGAAGATGAAGTCGGCCACAGCCAAGTTGAGGTACCATATGGTGGTGACCGTCTTCTTCATGCGGAAGCCAGTGAGGAAGATGACTAGCCCGTTGCCTGTGGTGCCCAACGCCAACGTGATGCTATAAATTACCATGGAAACCATTTTCATGACCTGCTGGATTTGGGCACTGTTGTAGAAAGACTCTGAGGCCCAACTTTCATTCCAGCTGTTGTAAAATTCGGTGTCGCTTCCTGGTGGGAATTCAGTGTCGGATGGAAAGGTGGTGAGGAGATCCATCCCTCCTTGGAATGGCTCTCTGTCCCTTTCTGTAGGGTTTGTCTACAAAACAACCAACCACACAAAACCATTCTTTTATCACAGAGCAGAAAATGTAGGGCCTGTCTATACAGAATGTGGAAACTTTCTAAGAGGTGTGTCCAGGTGTATACCATGGCTCCAAAATAGGGTTGACAGGCCTTGCATAGCAACCAGTGGGAGGGTTGGGGTGGAGCCATGGGAACCATGACCATCTGCACTGCCCCATCACTTCTGGGAAAAACCAGGAAGTGACATACGGTAGCTCTAGTAATAGCTGGAAACTCTCTGATAAAACAAAGTTTCTGGGAATTCCCTCAACTACCATATATCACTTCTGGGTTTTCTGGTGCAGATGCCACCGCCTTAAAAAATATATATCTCCCACTTGGGAGTGATAGTGAACTGGACTGTGGTTAGGGCTGCTAACCTCCAGGTGTGGCTGGCGATCTCCTGCTATTACAACTGATCTCCAGGCGATAGAGATCTGTTTCCCTCAAGAAAATGGCCGCTTTGGCAGTTGGACTCTACGGCATTAAAGTCCCTCCCCTCTCTAAATCCTGCCCTCCTCAGGCCCCACTCCCCAAATCTCCAGGGTTTTCCCCACCCAAAGCTGGTAACCCTAGTTGGGGTGCTTGACAAGTGGGAAGGTTAACTTTCCCCGTGTTGTTTTTCCATTCGAAACAGCCGCTTCAAAAGGCCACAGCTTTCATCCCCAACACTTCCAGTTAAAAGGAAGAAGGAGTAAGTGATATGAAAGAGCCGAGACACTGGAGAGCCGCTGCTAGTCAGAGTAGACAACACGGACCTTGATAGACCAACAGCCTGACTCACTAGAAGGCAGCTTCGTAGGTTCATATGTTCGATTCTTCAAGGGGCCCTTGTGCCTGAAAGTCTGTTGCCCTTTTTGGGGGGGGGGGGGTTAGTTCAATACTAGACCGTCTGTTTTGCATGTGAAAAGTCCCTGGTTCAATCCCTGGCACCTCCAGTTAAAAGGATCAGGTGGGATGCAGAGTGTGAAAGACCTCTCTGAAAGACCCTGGAGCTCTACTGCCAGTCAGAACAGAGGACAATGACCATGCCAGGATATTTTTTTGTTGCCGTTAAGTCACAGCTGACTTATGGCGACCCGGTAGGGTTTTCAAGGCAAGAGATGTTCAGAGGCGGTTGGCCATTGCGGCCCTGGAATTCCTTGGTGGTCTCCCATCCAAATACCAGCCAGGGCCAACCCTACTTATCTTCGATCAGGCTAGCAGCAGACCGTAGGAAATGAGACCAGAGGTGCTGGGGTATCCAGCCATGCATGTTGCAGCTCACAGTTAAACAACTATCAGGTACCACTTCCTTGGAGATGCAGCTGCCTACAAGGCACATTTCAGTCATTTCTGCACCCAGGGATGCCAAGTGGGACCTCAAGCTGACCAAGAAGGGCAACAGATTCAAGACCGACTAAAGGAAACAGCTCTTTACTCAACAAGTAATTAAATTGCCAGATTTACTGTCCATTAGTGATTACTAGCCATGGGGACTAAAGAGAACCTCCATATCCAGAGGCAGCAAACTAGTAAATGCCAGTGCTAGGAAGCATCATCAGGGAAGGGGTCGTGGCTCAGTGGTAGAGCATCTGCTTGGTATGCAGAAGGTCCCAGGTTCAATCCCCAGCATCTCCAGTTAAAGGAACTAGGCAAGTAGGTAGGGCTGCCAGGTCTCTCTTCGCCATCAGCGGGAGGTTTTTGGGGTGGAGCCTGAGGAAGGTGGGGTTTAGGGAGGGGAGGGAATTCAATGCCATAGAGTCCAATTGCCAAAGTGGGCATTTTCTCCATTTTTTGTTCAGCCTTAAAGTGTTTAAGGGTTAGACAGCTTGGTTAGGAATTTATAGGTTTGGAAGATACGCCTCCACGATATTTATGTGTTTTTTTCTGTTGGGATTGTGTTCCTATAATGTTATTATATGGCTTTAACCAGTAAAGTTGTTTATATGGATTGTAATTACTGAGCCTTCGTGCTGTTTGTTTACTCCAGCAGTACCTGCAGGTTGGCAACCCTGCAAGTAGGTGATGTGAAAAGACCTCTGCCTGTGACCCTGGAGAGCCGCTGCTGGTCTGAGTAGACAATACTGACTTTGATGGACCAAGGGTTGGTTTCAGTAGAAGGCAGCTTCATGTGTTCGTGTGACGGCCCTGGCCTCTCTGTCCTGTCTGTTTAGGGCTGCCAGCCTCCAGGTGGTGGCTGGAGATCTCTTGGGATTACAACCAATCCCCAGGTGACAGAGATCAGTTCCCCTGGAGAAAATGGCAGCTTTGGAAACTGACTCTATGGCATTGAAGTTCCTCCCCTCTCCAAACCCTGCCATCCTCAGGCTCTACCCCAAAATTCTCCAGGTATTTCCCAACCTGGAGCTGGCTACCCTGTGTATGTTGGCCCTCCAGGGTAACTGGGTGGCCACGGTGTGAAACAGGTTTCTGAATTAGATGCACACTGGTCTGATCCAGCAGGGCACTGTGGATGCTCTTCTGATAAGAAATGGCAGCCTTTGAGTTAGAAGCTCCTACCCCCATCCCTCACTGTAGCTATTCCTTACTGGGGAGAAACAAAGGCTGCTTTATATGCTTCTGGCGTCCAGAATAGGATCAGTGGGTCAAAGACTGGTCAGCTCAAGCTGAAACCCCACTCTTCTTCTCTGGTGTATGCCCTTCTTGGGCACTCAAAATGCCAAGCATTGGACTTTGCTCCTCTCCCTGCCCCACAGAGAAACAACATATAGACCCCATAGGGTACTACTCACCCAATGTTGCATTGCTAGCTTAGTGAAGTCCTTGGCAAATTTGGGCCGACGGTCCCAGCTCTTTGTTCGATTCCTTCCTGTCTTTGGTATCTCTTTCACCACTAGTTTATCTCTGTTGTCTTTGTGCAAAGTGTGCAGAACGCTACTGCTTATGAGAGGCCGTGTCTCCATCCGCTTGCTTCAGTCACACATTTGGGTCTTTGGGTGACTGCAAATGAGGATGGCTGGTAACATCTGTGGCAGGGGTGTCAAACATAAGGCCCTTGGGCTGGGTTCGGCCCCTTGAGTGCTCTTATCCTGCCTGCAAGCCAGCTGAGGCAGCCCCCCCCCCCGACCCCCAGAGTCTTGAACTGGGCTAGCGAGGCATGGCCCAGCCCGACCAAGTGACATTTATGTCTGGCCCTCGTAACAATTGAGTTCAACACCCCTGATCTGTGGGGAGGATCATCACAGAAAATGATGTGGGGTATTCTTTGCAAAAAATAAATAAATCTCAAATTCAATCTAGGGACATATGAATATGTGTTTTGTTTGTTTCTTTGAATTTTTGTCCATTTTCATCCCAGCTATTTCTCTGGTGAATTTTCCATTTCTATGTCTTTTTATTCTCGTTTTATACTATGTCATTTATATGCAATCGATGCACAGTCAGTTTTAGCAGCTGGGGAAGGCCTCTGACTTCAAGAAATCTCAAAACAAAAATATCGATCCATTTAGGATTCACTTATCACATTTTGACAATGATTTCAGGATGTAGCTTTGGACATGCAGATTTCTTTTGCAAGCATTTTTGTTCTCTCCTCCCCCCAAATTTGGATCTTTAGGCCCCACATGACAGATTTAAATGTGTTTGAAGATAATTCACCCTGACCTGGATAACCCAGGCTGGCCTGATCTCATCAGATCTTGGAAGCTAAGCAGAATCAGCCCTGGTTAGTTGGATGGGAGACCTCCAAGGAATACCAGGGGTGTGATGCAGAGGCAGGTAATGGCAAACCATCTCTGAACATCTCTTGCCTTGAAAACCCTATGAGGTTACCATAAGTCAGCAGTAACTTGACAGCAAAAAAAATTCCCAAGGAGTTCTGGGAACTGTAGTTCTGAAGTGTTGGGAAGGAAGAACAGGTGTATTTGAGCATAGTCACTGAACTGCAGTTCCCAGGATTTTTTCAGGATGACAGATAGTGGAATGTGTATCTCATAACATGAAGTTCTGGATTTAATAAGAAAGTGGAAGTGTTAATAAGAAGTTTCAGAAACAATAAGAAGTTCTGGGAGCACTTTGGTTTCCTTTGCATGGAGACCACTGAAGACCTAATTTCCAACAATTCCCACTTCCACCTGCAGACCCCAGATTTGCCCCTCATGCCATTCTTGATGGTCCCATGTCCCCCACGAGATCAGTGGACTGCAGTGGGAGGCAGGGAAGCAGGAAAGTTCTGCTCCACTGATGGAAATGCCTTCTGTCAGTGGAAAACATAGTCTGGATCCAACCCATGGTGTCTGTGTAATGTTTACTTTGTTTGCAAGTTCAGAAGAAACAGCGCACAGGTGGAAGCAAACAGACACTTCCAGTTGCCAGCATGAACACATGCAGCTGCCTTCTACTGAATCAGACCCTTGGTCCATCAAAGTCAGTATTGTCTACTTAGACTGACAGTGGCTCTCCAGGGTCTCAGGTAGAGGTCTTTCACATCACCTACTTGTCTAGTCCCTTTACCAGGGATTGAAGCTGTTACCTTCTGCACGCCAAGCAGATGTTCTACCACTGAGCCACAGCCCCTCCAGCATAACCACTAACCCACACTGGAGGCGGGGGGAATGGAATGAGAGAATGGAGAGAAGTTATTGGGCATCCACCAATCATGTTAGTCACTTCTACCATTTTTCCAAGGCAGTGAAGGTTTTGCAGGGGTGAGATACCTGCCATTATACGAGAGCTTGGGAACTCAGTGGTCCTTTCGAGACCTGAATGATAGCTTTGTGCCATACCTGGTTTCTGCCCTGTGGATCATTCACATTTTACTGTTTCCTCCCAGTAGCTACGGCTTTTGTTTATTGCCTATGCTGCTTGGCATCTATCCATCTGGCCATCTCATCAGTGCGTTGGCACTTCCAGCTGTTGCAACGGTACAGGATATTGCAGCTTATCTTGGTTTCCTGTCGCTGGCAGTAACAGTCAGGGAGATCAAGTACAATCCAACAGTGACCTATACACAAGACCTGAGAGCATATTAATGGGATGGGGCTACATGGAAGCTCAAATTTGGTACCATGGCCTTTAGCTCCCTTCTCCTTAAGTTCAGGACTAGCATTAGAGGTTAAAGACCAGGGATAGATTTTAACATTTACTGAACCAATTTAGAAAAATTAACATCTTTAGATTAAACATTCCAAATCTGAAAAGGAATCACAGGAATGAATGTGGGATAGGAACAATCGACTCTACTTGTGGCTTCATCCACATGACAAGGATTCTCCATTTTCCCTTCATTGTCCCTACAAATGCAGTTGCATTCAAACTGGCAACTGAGAATCCACATGGGGAGTTTTCTGCGTGCTTCCCTCCATCATCTGCCATTTCCCCTGCATGTTTACATGCTACACTGGAGGGCTTTTTAAAAAGTTGTAATTGCTACAGCACTATAGTGTTGTACATTACATCATTATAGCATTATAGCAATTACTTTTTAAAAAGTTGTAACTTTTTTAAAGTTGTTAACTGTTACAGCACTATAGTGTTATAGCACTCTACATTACATCATTATAGCAGTTACTTTTTCAAAAAGTGGGCTTTTTAAAAAGTTGCAACTGCTACAGCATTATAGGATTACAGCTATTACTGATTTAAAAACCTTCCAAAAACCTTCCAGTGCTGTGGAAGGAAAATGGCAGCCACCAGGGGATGACAGAAGGAAAACTGCATTGATGCTGTTGAATCCTTGGAAAATGTAGACTTTCAGTCCAGACAGTGGGAGCAATGTTTTGTAGGGATCAATGGACTGCAGTGGGAGGGGAGAGCCAGGAAAGTTACACTATGCTTTTGGAAATTTTAGCCTGGATCCAACCCAATATGGACGATGCTCTTTCCAAAACAAATGCAGCAAAGCAGGTTTGAAAGACAGTGTACCAAGTATGGGGAAAACTTGGGCAGGGGATGATTAGAGGCAACCTCATATGGATACTAACTAAAATGTAACACTCCTGTTTTGAAGCCAGAGTGGAGAAAAACATCCATCTGGAAGCAGTTTGTGAAGTACAGTTGTAATTACGCAGAGTAACCTGAGTCAGTTTCCTCCTATGTACCACTAACTATAGTTACCCCATGTGCATGTCTTTGTACCAGAGTTGTCAGTTCCTGAAGATCTGGGGGAGAAGCCTGGGGAGGGTTTGGAGGGTGAGTGGAGGTGTGATGCCACAGAGTCACCCTCCAAAGAAGCAATTTTCTACAAGGGAACTGATCTCTGGAATCTGGATGACAATTGTAATTACTGGAGATCCCCAGGCTCCATCTGTACAGTTGGCAACCCTACTTTGTACATTGCAGCTAGCTGGACATATCTTTGGAGACTGTGCAAGAAGGGGGTAGGGGAGAGGACAAAGGTACAATGCACACCAGCCTGATAGCAAGACGTGTATGTGTGTACATTTTAAAGATAACAGTGGTGTTAAGTTAGGTGCTGCTGCAGTTGTCTTCTTTGTGGGCTTCCTACAGGCACCTGGTCGGCCACTGTGTGAACAGACTGCTGGACTTGATGGGCCTTGGTCGGATCTGGCAGGACTTTTCTTATATTCTTAAATTTGCCATCTGAATGCAGCCATAGTCTAGAGCCACAAGGCCAAGAAACAAGCATGATGAATATCATTGCTTTTCTTGCCTTTATTAGTTACAGCTAGAGGATAGTTTCTGAGTTCTAGGAGGCTGTGGTCCCAGCCGGTGAAACACATCTGTTTGTTTTGGGCCTCATATTTATGCAGATCCACCTGGGGGGAAACCCCCCCACGAAAAGCTATGAGTCTTCCATGCATCATTTGAGTGCAGCTTCAAAATTGCCCCGACGCTGCGTGAGATTATTGCAAGCATCATCATCATGGTCTCTTTGGTCGAGAATGCCAGCATGGTGGGTATCGTTCCCAGAAAGCAATGCAGACAAAAGAAGAAAGACGTGCTGGGTAGCATCTGTGTGGGCTGAGGATATTAGCTAGCGGATCGGAGGAAGCCCACCAGCATTCAGCGAGAGAGAGAGAGAAAATCTGTGTGCCTGTGATGAGCTGTGATGCTTTGAACCTGCTGTCGCTTCAGCTAGCAAGAGGAGCACATGGGGCACTTCAATCCACAACTCTGCAGGATGCCGACACGGACGGATTCCGAGGAGTCAGTTTCTGTGTTGGCTGCGTTGGTCAGCAACGCCCTGACGTTCAGTCCTGGTCTCGCTTGGCGTCTCTCTCCGAACTGTTCTGATGTGCTACCGCAGGGGGCTGCAACCTTTTGCAATTCAAGAGCCAAACTATATCAAAATTCAGAGCAAGAGGTCAACACGTAGCCAGTGTAAGAACACCAGTGTGGTGGAGTGGTTAAGCGTGGTGTAGTGGTTAAGAACGGAGGACTCTAATCTGGTGAAGCGGGTTTGATTCCCCACTCCTCCTCCACGTGAAGCCTGCTGGGTGACCTTGGACTAGCCACAGTTCTCTCCGAACTCTCTCAGCCCCACCTACCTCACAAGGTTGTCACGAGGAGAGGAAGGGAAGGCAATTGTAAGCTGGTTTGAGTCTCCTTAAAAGTAGAGATAATCGGGGTATCACCACATCCTGGGGCAGGGAGTTCCGCCATTTAACTATGCGTTGTGTGAAGAAATACTTCCTTTTACTTGTTTTGAATCTCTCACTCTTCAGCTTCAGCAGATGACCTAGCGTTCCAGTATTATGAGAGAGGGAGAAAAGATTCTCCCTGTCCACTCTCTCCATACCATGCATAATTTTATAGACCTCTATCATGTCTCCCCTTAACTGCCTTCTTTCCAAGCTACACAGCCCTGAACACAGGGTGATCTGCTGAAGCTGGAAGGTAAGAGATTCAAAACAGATAAAAGGAAGTATTCCTTCACACAACACATAGTTAAAATGTGGATCTCCCTGCCCTTCCTCCCCTCCCCTTGCCCCCCCACTGCCTCCACACTCACACCTCCCTTCCCACCTGCCTGTGTTCTCCCTCACCGCCCACCTGGGTCTCCTTTCCCCCCCACCCAATTGCTCATTTGTCAGCCCTCCCAGTGCTCATACACCCTTCCCCAAAGGTATGGGGCAGCATGGGCAGCTGGGAGCACTGCAGCTGGGCGTATCCCTTCCATTCACCTCCCCAAGCCCTCTCCCCAGGAGTCCAGGGCAGTGCCTACCGAGAGGCGTTCAGGAGGGCTCACAAGCAAGCTGATAGGCAGCAGGGGAAGGCGAGCGGGTGGGGAAAGGTGGCAGCAAGCCCCTCCAGAGGACCTGGGTCTCGGCAGCTACCCCGCCTCATGGTATGCTGCTGATGCCAGCCCTACTGGGGATAATGAAAAACTGAGTTAAGGGGATGTCTGTCTAAGGATGTTGGATTGCATTGCAAGCTGTCTAAGTCTGTCTAAGGGCTTTGATGGGCACGACTGAGGGATAGGGTTGCCAGGTCCCTCTTTGCCACTGGCGGGAGGTTTTTGAGGTGGAGCCTGGGGAAGGCGGGGTTTGGGGAGGGGAAGGACTTCAATGCCATAGAGTCCAATGGCCATTTTCTCCATGGGAACTGATCTCTATTGGCTGGAGATCAGTGGTAATAGCAGGAGATCTCCAGCTAGTACCTGGAGGTTGGCAACCCTACTGAGGGACGAGAGATGAGGGATTCTACTAACCTGTGTCCATACAGGGAAGGAGCTGCCAGGAAGACAGCCACACCCACAAGGCACACTTCTTTTCACGCATAGGCCACAGCAGGTCAGGTAATGCTCCCTAAAAGATTTCCAGGTTGTGTAATGTTCTACTGCCTTATTGTATTAATATTCAATCACAATAAAACAGTTGGAAGCTGAAGAATCAAAGCAGGTTATTTTATTGGCCAATATAACAAAATGCTGGTGAAAATTGCCTAAAGCGCAGAGCAATTTCCACCCACATCAAAGGATTGCAAGCATGGATATAGACTTTGATAATGGGTGGTTACAGAAACGTAATACACACGTAACACTGAACTGTTCAATAAACCTCTTGGACGTATAAGCAATTATTTGCATATCCAATAGAAAATGCTCTTCAAGGCGTTGCCTAATGGTTAATGAGGAGGCACAGCTTTACATTCCAAGATGACATGTCTTGTCTTAAATCAAAGCTCCAGGCTTAATTAAGGAACCTCCCTGTACCAAGAGGGAATGACCTCACCTAGTCAGCTGCCTGCAAACTGCTTGCTGGGTCACTGTGACCCAGGCTTCTCAGCAATGAATATAGCTTGACCAAAGTACATGTTACCCATAATGCAAAGTGATTCTAGACTTGTACATAAGAATCTATATATGTGTGTGTGTGTTATGCTATGTGAATATGCATATATGTGACAGCATATATGTTTTCTCTATAAACTAAGTTAATTAGGGCACTACAGTTGTAATATTTCTGGGTCCACGGATAAAAGACTCACAGAATGAGGACTGGCTTAAAACATTTGGTGGCTGGCCCTATTGTGTGGGTTGAGATGTCCGCGTGGAAGCCAGCCCTAGGCTAGGGGGTAGATCAATCAATTCTTCTGGCAAAGACTCCAATGAGGTGTCACTTTAGCCAACATCATAGCGATCGGCCCATTTACAGTAAGCGCACAGCCAACTCATAAACCCCTTGTATTTCACAGACCTCAACTGAGTAGCTTTATTTTGCAAAGTATATTTTTGGAGCTTCAGAGCGTGTGGCAATTGCTGTGGCTAGACCTGTGGGAATGTGCACTGCTTAAGTGGAAGACAGAAAAAAGACCCATAAGCTGTGCATGAGAAAGTCTTGGGTTTATACGACGATGCATGTTCCGAGTGAATTACTTCTTGAGGCTGTATTTGTGGATGGTGGATTGGGAATTTTTTTTTTGTTGGATTGCATTGCAAGCTTTCCAGCAGTTCTGGGTCAGTTTTGCCGCACTGAGGATCAGCAAGAGACCGGCTGCAGCCAGTTGCTGTTTATACATAAGGGATACAGCAGGAGCTAGGCCTTTAAAAAAGGAGATTGTGGGCGGGGTGGGGGGAGGAATCTCAGAAATATAAAACGAGTAATGATATAAATCGTTTTATATATTATATGTTATATTTGATTCAATAATCTAATAATAATCTGGTTCTATAATAATGTTTTATTTTAAAACGGCATTTTATAAGTATATAGAAAATCTATGTTTTACAAAAAGACTGTTATGATTATTGGTGAACTATCAGTGTTTTCATTAATATGAAATGTTGTGCTGTGTATTGCAAAGAAGAATATTGTCAGTAATCTCTTGCTTTTTGATCCATATCATAGTTCCTATTTCGATATAAAGATTGTAATGACTGAAAGATCAGACTTTTAAAATCTATTTTTCTGTACTCTCACTTTTCTATATTATATTTAATAAAAAGGTAAAGGTAAAGGTCCCCTGTGCAAGCACCGGGTCATTCCTGACCCATGGGGTGACATCACATCCCAACGTTTACTAGGCAGACTATATTTGCGGGGTGGTTTGCCAGTTCCTTCCCCAGTCATCTTCCCTTTACCCCAAGCAAGCTGGGTACTCATTTTACCAACCTCGGAAGGATGGAAGGCTGAGTCAACCTTGAGCCAGCTGCCTGAAACTGAACTCAGGTGAGCAGAGCTTGGACTGCAGTACTGCAGCTTACCACTCTGCGCCAAGAGGGTATATATTTTATATATATCTAATAAAAATTATTTTTAAAAAAGACATTCTGGAAAAAGAGAAGTCTTTTTATCATTATTTGCACAGTGTTCCATTTTGTCCTGATAGCTCCCAGATCGCTTTTGTAAATAAACAGTTCCTTATTTTTGCTGTACGGTTACCATTACAACACCTATTGTCTAAGGCTGCCAACTCTGGGTTGGGAAATTCCTGGAGATGTTGGAGCCTGGGGAAGGCCTGGGTTTGAGGAAGGGAGGTGAGCTCAGCGTAGGGTTGCCAACCTCCAGGTGGTGGCTGGCGATCTCCTGCTATTACAACTGATCTCCAGCCGATAGAGATCAGTTCACCTGGTGAAAATGGCCGCTTTGACAATTGGACTCTATGGCATTGAAGTCCCTCCCTTCTCCAAATCCCTCCCTCCTCAGGCTCCAGCTATTTCCCAACTTGGAGCTGGCAACCCTAGCTCAGTGCGGTCTGAAATGCCATAGATTCCACCCTCCAAAGCAGCCATTTCCTCCAGGGGATCTGATCTCTGTAGTCTGGAGGTGAGTTGTAATTCTGAGAGGCCTTGCCTGGAGATTGGCAACCCTATCTATTGTCACAGCTGACCAATGCAGAAGCAAGAGTGGCAAACCTCCTGGAATCACAACTGATCTCCAGGCTACAAAGATCAATATTCCCCTGGAGAAAATGGATGCTTTGGAGAGTGGTTTCAAACTCTTTGGAGAGTAGTTTCAAACAAAGAGGACACAGGCTTGGCTAGTTTACAACAGTCCCTCTCTTTCCTTCTTTCCCCCCAGTTTCTGCAGTTCTTCCCTTTATGTATCCTGGAAACTGTAGTCATCAGAGACATATTACAGGATCTTGAGGTAAACTACTTTGTCAACACAAACAAGTAAAAGGCTTGCAGTTATTAGGATATAACCATCATCTAGCAACCTGATTTAGTAGAAGTCTGTTCTCCTTTTCAATACTGAGGAAGATTGAAGGTAGTTGCTTTGGTCCAAATAAAAATTCCAAAAATAAACATGGTGTTGTACATCTTTTTATCAGCAGTTAGGTTCGATCACCTGCCAGCTTGGCTCATGTTCTGCTCACCAGTCACAAGCAGGGAGCTCATCATCAATGAGCTGGTCAGATGCATCCAAGTCAACTCAGTTATGTGAGATTTGCATGATTATATTGTGTTCTTATTCAATTAGATTGCTTTCTCACAGATACCACCTCCTGCCATCCATCAGCCACTGCCTCAAAATTTTAAAAGTCACAGTAAAAAAAATCTGCTTCAGATTTTGGAGTTGAGACTTGCTACTTAAGTGGCTGTGTGTGCCTTCAGTGTGTGCCTTCAATATGGCATTATACCCAGCTGAGCTCACCTCCTCTCCCCAAACCCTGTCTTCCCCAGCCTCCACCCCTCACATCTCCAGGAATTTCCCTACCCATAGTTGGCAACCCTAGCAGGACCCCATCCTAAAAATTTCAAAACTGGTGTTTGCCAAGCACTACTCTGGGGGAGGGGGGGTTTCTTATTTTGGATCAATATGGGATGGAAAAGCATGCATTTGCTGTGGGAAGATGTTGCCTTATTGAGGAGGCATTTCTGAACACATTAAGACAATGGGAGCATATGTATTTCAAGCAAAACAATGAGGCTATTTGCATGGGTGACGCTGGAAAAGTCTTTCTTTCTTTCTTTCTTTCTTTCTTTCTTTCTTTCTTTCTTTCTTTCTTTCTTTCTTGCTTGCTTGCTTGCTTGCTTGCTTGCTTGCTTGCTTGCTTGCTTGCTTGCTTGCTTTCCATCCCACATCCCTCTAATTCAAATGTAAAAGTTTGCCCTACAAGGGCTAGAAGGCAGATTTGATTTGTAAATTGGCCATCTTCTGCATTCAAGCCGATGTTCGCGGTGTCCCCAGGAGAGGCCTTGCAGGCTACAAAGCATTCTTGTTTGGCACCGCTTGTAAAAAATGTTCTAAGCAGCTGATACTTGGGGGGTGGGGGCACCTGGAGGCTGTTACATGACAGGTGGCATGTTTGAAAGCCCCATTGGGTATTCTCTTCCATGGGGAAAGAGTCCTCCCTCCTCTATTGAGTTGCCAAGGACAACTTGGAACCTTGATTTAAAAGCTAGAAGCCTGGAGAGTTGGTAATGAGGAAGCGTGGCGCTGACTGAAGATGAGATCGAAAGTTTTGGCCAGTTTGGCAAAGGAGAGCGGGGAACATATGCTAGCGAGCACAGAAATAATGTTCCAAGTAATGATGATTTGCATTATGTCTTCCTAACTTGTGATAGGCTTGTCAGGGCATCAGGCCTGCAGAAAAGTGTTGCCAATCTCCAGGTGGGACCTCGAGATCTCCTGGAATTACAACTAATCTCCAGACTACTGAGATCAGTCCCCCTGGGGAAAGGAACAGCTTTGGAGGGTGGATTCTATGACATTATGCCCCACTGAGGTTCCTCCCTCCCCAAACCATGCCTTCCCCAGGCTCCACCCCCAAAATTTCTAAGAATTTCCCAACCCAGAGTTGAGAGCTCTACATGCAGAAGTGAGCAGGTTACAACAAAACAGGGTATGCTTTGTCACAGGCATGTGCAAGCTTTTGAGCAGCACAGAGTTCTTCATGGAAGGTGAAAAAGAAAAAAAATGCTAACTCTGAGAAGCCCCCCTAGTAGGGTAGCCATCCACCAGGTGGTGGCTGGAGATCTCCTGCTATTACAACTATCTCCCGGCGATAGAAATCAGTTCTCCTGGAGAAAATGGCTGCTTTGGCAATTGGACTCTATGGCATTGAAGTCCCTCCCCTCTCCAAACCGTGCCCTCCTCAGGCTCCACCCCGAAAATCTCCAGGAATTTCCCAGCCTGGAGCTGGCAATCCTACTACCTATCCCAGCAATGTTCATTCGGAAGCACGGCTGGTGCAAATGACATTTTTGCATTTTCCTCTTCACAATATTCAATGGAATACAAATGCAACCCTTTCGGAACATCTGTCCCCTCCTGCCTTTCAGCATCTGTAGAGTGAAATTCTGAGCTTTTGCTGAGCTTCTCTTTCTGCCCCTCCTGTACCATTTTCCAGCATGAGAACCCCGCAATAACCAAAATTGGCTGTATTGAGGCGAAGACCAACAGAACAATGGGCAACAGGGCAAGAGGAGTTGGTTTTGCTTCCTTACCGGACTGGTGTATTAACACTGGTGGTGTACCACTGCGTGTGTCACAATGTTTGTTTGTATTTCACAATGCACAGAAAGCATGGAACTTGGCACCCGGGACAAGAATTCAGCATCCTAAGAACCCCAGTATTCACTTAAAACACAAAAACGGCCAA
The DNA here is from genome assembly GCF_029931775.1 of Euleptes europaea. Taxonomy (NCBI): domain Eukaryota; kingdom Metazoa; phylum Chordata; class Lepidosauria; order Squamata; family Sphaerodactylidae; genus Euleptes; species Euleptes europaea. Next base: position 12,873,996 of record NC_079314.1, read on the forward strand.
GTTTCTAGACCTTGTGATGGCACACAAAAAAATGTACTTGCAAGGAAAATCTCTGAAGCCAGTGAACAAATACCCTGCATATCTCTTTGTTCCTTCCTATGATTAAATTAAATATGCGGAGCAACAACAAAGAATCAATGCAATGCTTAATCATCATCATTTATATAGGTCTGGGGGGGATTTTAACTGCTTTTTTAAAGCCCGGGGTGAGCAGAGGGGATGTTTGCTCATGAGCTGCTGCCTGACAGAATTCAGCCAAGAGTAAATTGTTAAGGCCCAGAGAGAGAGACATGAATTCATTACATCGAAGCTGGAGGGCTTTGCTTTTATTGCTGGAGATTTATAAGTTGTCGCTGCTTCATCGGTTCAGGGCACATAATGACATTCCTGATGTCGTTCAACTTCATGAGGGACAGGAGACATAGATCTCTGCAGTTTCCATTTAATCGATGGGGCAGGGAGGTTGAGAAGCTGTTACTTGGAGTCCTTGATGGCTAAAAGAACTCAGAAAAGCATTAGGGCTTCCCCATCCTTTTCCACAAATGGACACTTCTAAAGAAAGTAGCAAGTATAGATCTGCCTGTTACACTAGGGCTGCCAACCTCCTGGTGGTGGCTGGAGACCTCTTGCTATCACAACTGATCTCCAGCCGATAGAGATCAGATCACCTGGAGAAAAGGGCCCCTTGGCAATTGAAGCCCCTCCCCTCCCCAAACCCCGCCCTCATCAGGCTCCACCCCAAACACCCAAACACCTGGCAGCCCTATGTTCCACTGAAGTCAACTGGGAGTCCTATGCATGCCTGACTATGTGGTACATTGGTACTATTGCTTTAAGGACAGAGTAGATATGCCGGCTTTAGGATTGTCTGCTCTGGGTTGAGAAATACCTTAAGGTTGCCAGCTTCAGTTTGGGAAATACCTGGAGATTTCAGAGGTGGGGCCTGAGGAGGCGGGGTTTGGGGAGGGGAGGGACTTCAGTGGAGTATAATGCCATAGAGTCCACCTTCCACAGCAGTCATTTTCTCCAGGTGAACTGACCTCTGTCATCTGGAGATAGGGTTGCCAATCTCCAAGTGGTGGCTGGAGATCTCCTGCTATTATAACTGATCTCCAGGCAAGAGATCAGTTCACCTGGAGAAAATGGCTGCTATAGGTGAACTCAATGAAATTATGCCTCGCTGAAGTTCCCCCTCTCCACAAACCCTGCCCTCCTCAGGCTCCATCCCCAAAATCTCCAGGTGTTTCCTAATCTGGAGCTGGCGACCCTATCTGAAGATCTTTGATCAAAACTAAATTGATTGGAAACTGACTCCAAGTGCCTAAAAAGAGGGAAGGAAATGGACCACTGGGATTCAGGGAGAAATGGGTTAAAGATGTATCTCTTACCCTTCGAGGGAAGCAGTATGTAACCTACACTTTATGAATATGTAAGAAGAAGAATATCGATTGAAGGACTGATGAAGAATTAATATTTAAGAATTTGAAATGGCCGTATCCTCATTGGGAACTTCGCTTCTTCTATATAAGAACATAAGAAATACAGCTTGACAACTACTTATATACTCCACCAGAGACTTTCTGAGACTATTTCTCTTGAACATTTTCACCTTGTATGGTGATTTTTGATGTTATATTGTAGGTTTCACTTGTTGCTGTTTGTTTGTTATTTATGTACATAGTTGTAATTAGTTTGGTAGCCTTTAGATAAAATCATTTTGCACTTGGTTACTTTTTTTGCTCACGTACTGATTTCCTAATCTCCTTGATACTAGTACAGTGGTGTCTATCTTTCTTTCCAACCTCCAGGTAATAGCAGAAGATCTCCTGCTATTACAGCTGATCTCCTGCCGATAGAGATCAGTTCACCTGGAGAAAATGGCCGCTTTGGCCATTGGACTCTATGGGATTGAAGCCCCTCCCCAAACCCCGCCCTCCTCAGGCTCCGCCCCCAAAATCTCCCGCTGGTGGCAAAGAGGGACCTGGCAACCCTACCTTTCCCACTCAAACTGAAAATTTTGCACCATCCCATTCCTGCTGTAGCTGGTGGTACACATGAGTCAGAAGGCTTCCTTCTGGCCCGTCAAGGCAAAGTGGAAAAGGCCACTTGTGATGCGGCATTTCCGGGTGCAAACACATCGCAAGGGGCCTTTTACCACTCCAACTGGGAGTTGGAGTGGTAAACGGCCTCCTGTGATGCGCTTACACCCGGAAGTGCCGCATCGCAATGGGACTTTTACCACTCTTACCGGAGGCGAAGGGGGACCTGGCAACCCTATGTGTAAGCTACGCTCGTCGAAACATCTTCCCTTTGCTTGAATTTAGGTTGCCGAAGAGAGCATTCTGCCTTATCGGCAGCTGAGATAAACAGCCTTGCTTGGTTGGGGGCAGGAAGTGACTATCTATAAAATACAACCCACTGGGGGGTTCAACGTCAAAAAGGCTGCATGAGCAAACCCTCAAGTCACTGTCTCCACATCCGATGAACGTGCACGGAAACCCCCACTTGGCTCTGCTTGATACATGTGCACAGCTTGTTGCAAGCGCCTTGCAATGTGTTTGCCTACTCCAACATGTGAAGTCTGCTGGGTAGGGTTGCCACCCTCCAGGTACTAGCTGGAGATCTCCTGCTATTACAACTGATATCCAGGCAATAGAGATCAGTTCTCCTGGAGAAAATGGTCGCTTTGGCAATTGGACTCTCTGGCATTGAAGTCCCTCCCCTCTCTGAACCCTGCCCTCCTCAGGCTCTGCCCCAAAAACCTCCTAATGGTGGTTAAGTGGGACCTGGCAACCCTACTGCTGGTTGACCTTGGTCTAGTCACTGTTCTCTCTGAATTCCCTCAGCCCCACCTACCTCCCAAGGTTAGGGTTGCCAGGTCCCCACTTACCTTTGGTGGGAGGTTCCACTGGGCGGGGCTGGGTGGAGGGAGTCCTGCGCGCTCCCGACACCACTTCCGGTTTCCTAGCTTTGTTGTGCGCACTCACTTGGAGTACATGCAGAGCAGGGCTGGGAAGAACGGTCCAGCCCTCCTTTGCACTCTTCAAGCCCGATCGGGCTTGTAGAGTGCAAAGGGAGCCTGGAGCCTTCAAAGCTTCGCTGTGCACTCACTTGAAGCGTGTGCACAGCAGGGCAGGGAGGAACGCTCCAGCCCAGCCCTCCTTTGCACCGATCGGGCTTGTAAAGTGCAAAGGGAGCCTGGAGCCTTCAAAGCCCCACTGTACGCTCGCTCAAAGTGCAGGAACAGCGGGTAGGGTTGCCAGTTCCCCCCTCACCTTCAACAGGAGGTTTCCAAGCCCGTGAGCAAATTCGGCACTTCCGTCTGCGCTCGCGTGCACGATTGCCCACCGACCCTCAGCTGGTCGGTGAACAGAGGGGGGTTTGCTGGGGGTTTGCCCGCCACCAGCGGGCACCTGGCAACCCTACACAAGGTATCTGTTATGGGGAGAGAAAGGGAAGGTGATTGTAAGCCGGTTTGAGACTCCTTAAAAGGTAGAGAAAGTTGGTGTATAAAAACCCACTCTTCTTCTTCCCTTATGCTCTGCCCAGGATGGTCAGCACAACCCAAGCAGGCCTTGACGGGCCAGAAGGAAGCCTTCTGACTCATGTGTACCATCAGCTACAGCAGGAATGGAATGGTGCAAAATTTTGTGCTTGTGTGTGTGTGTGTGTGTGTGTGTGTGTAAATTCTAAGTGGGAGAATTTGAGCGAGAGCAGCCCCCTCCCCACATTCGTTCAGAGTACCAGCAAGAAACAATAGGGCAGTTTCATAAATATATACATATCTTTAGTCACTTTAAAATACAACCACTTTAATAAAAAGGGCAGAATAACAGACAGTACAAAACTACGTAATAGGCATTCCGAAGGCATGGAGAAGTGAGGTACAAATCCCAATTTGACTTAGAACAGGTTATGTTGTTAGAAGGTGTCACTGGGTAAAGGCACTTAGCGTTCAAGAGGCCTGGGTGATATAGCGAGCTGAGGAACTATGTAGCGGGAAATGGGCCTGGACATGGTAGAGGGCAGAAGAAACATGTAGAGGTCAAGAGGTCTGGACCAGGTAGAAGGTCCATGTAAAGGGCAAATGGCAATCTGTTTGGGTAACAGCAGAGGGACACTTCACTGTTTTTGTAGGTAAGGCACTAACTTCAGAATTCAAGAGGCCTGGCTGTTTTACATACACACACATATCTTGCCATAGGAGGGAGTTTTAATGACGTGTGGTGATGTGGAAAGGGCAAGATACACCCATGGAAGCCCTTGTAGGGTGTCAGGACAAGGAGGAAGGAAGTGGACAAAACAGAAGGTTAAAAATGACCCAACGTAACAACAAAGTTGGGTACCCAAAAGGTTGGGTGAAAGAAAATTCAATTAAACAAAGACACACACACACACACACACACACACACACACACACACACACTACAAAGCACTCGTGCATATATTAAAAACAATCTCTTATGGCGACAAATACAGGGTTGATAAAACCATACGCCAAACGCGTTTCGGCCCCCAGGCCTTCTTCAGTGGTCTAGTAAAGCATGTTATGCACATGTAAATATCAATTAACAAATAGAGCACGTTTATATCAGCCTGGGTATGTATTCAAAGATGTCTGGAAAAAATGAAGAATAAAAATATAAGTTAAAAATATAAAATATAAACAAGTGATTCTTCAAAAAGAAGGAGTTTTTGGCTACTCACATTCCACATGGACCTTGCGCTTATGATATCAGATTGTTACTAAAATATGTGTTGAATCGTAAAAGCACACATCCGAGGAATGCAGTCTAAGTATTTTTTTCTGTAAAAAAGTTAAATAAAAAATACCACGTAGAACTATTAGAATAACAAAAGCAAATGCATATTATCATAATAAAGCAAAATCATAGAACTTCCTTATAATCTACATACCTGGGACAGGATGGCATGTCCATTCAGAGTGTGCACACCACAATCAGCCTATGAGACAGTGCTGATGAACAGAACCTTCTTTAAGTAGGATAAAAAGGATGATGTAATCCCCATAACTCAGCAGGGTGAGGGTGAGGGGGGAAAATAAGAGAACGAGACAGTGTGTTTGTGGGGGGGGGGAGAGAAAGTTCATTCACCCTTTAGCTGAAAAAATTGTTATACGGCAATGTACCTGTAAGTTATTAGATAACAATACAGAAAAACAAAAATCATTGCAGACCAAGCCAATCTGTTTGCTCACTTAGACCCTTTGGTGCAAAGAATACCCAAAGTATATATCCAAAGCTTTTATCTCCTCTTTAAAAGTCTCAGTTGCTGAGAATATATGAAGCAACAACCCAGAAGTAGAAGTCCTTATCTGCACGAGCGAAGGTGGTAAAATGTTGAGCTAATGTTGCTGTCAGCTTTTTTGTTCTAATGCTGCTCCTGCATTCGCAGATTTGCATCTTGACTGGTCTTGTAGACATACCTACATACATCAAATCACACACGGACATTGTACTACATATATTGTACCAATGGAATTACAATTGCAAAAGACTTGATGTGAAAAATTCGGTCGCTGGTTGAATTATGGAAATTTGTTCTTTTAACAGAATAAGTACAAACAGAGCAATGTGCACATGGGAAGTTCCCTTTTGGCAAATCCTTCCTGTCAGTAGTTGTATTCCTAGTAGTGGAATCTTTTAGTTTACTACTAACCAACATATACTTAAGGTTTCTGGATCTTTTGAAAGTGAAGAGAGGGGAAGAGCTACATCTTGGGATACCTGATATAAGATTCCAGTGTTTTTGTATTATTCTCTTGACTCTAGTGTAGATGCAGTAATCTGTTAAGGTGATAAGCATCCTATCATTATTTTGTTTCTTTACTTTGGGCATTAACAAAGATGATCTTGGGGTGTTTGAAGCTTTATGAAAAGCTTGTTTCAAAATTTTTGATGACTACCCCCATCTGCAAATTGATTGATCAAAACTTGGCCTTGTCTGTAGAAATCTGAGTACAGACTATTACTCAGATTTCCACAGACCAGCCCAAGTTTTGATCAATCAATTTGCAGATAGGGGGGATTCATCAAAAATTTTGACCGAAACTTTTCATAAAACTTCAAACATCCCAATAATCTTTGTCAATGCCCAAGGTAAAGAAACAAAATAATGATAGAATGGTTATCACCATAACATATAACAGCATCTTCACTAGAGTCAAGCGAATAATACAAATACATTGGTATCTTCTATCAGGTATCCCAAGATGTAGCTCTTCCTCTCTCTTCACTTTCAAAAGATCCAGAAACCTTAAGGATATGCTGGTCAGTAGTAAACTAAAAGACCCCACTAGGAGGAATACAACTATTGATGGGAAGGATTTGCCAAAAGGGAACTTCCTATGTGGACATTGCTCTGTTCATACGTATTTTGTTAAAAGAACAACTTTTTGTAATTCAACCAGGAATAGAATTTTCCATATAAATTCTGTTGCCAATTGTAATTCCGGTGGTATAATATATGTAATACAATGATCATACAATTTGATGTACATACAGAGAGGGAAAAAAGTATTTGATCCCCTGCTAAATTTGCCTGTTTGCCCTCTGACAAAGAAATGACCAGTCAGAGGGCATTTCTTCGTCAGAGGGCAAACGGGCAAATTTAGCAGGGGATCAAAATTTTTTTCCCCTCACTGTAGGTATGTCTGCAAGATCAGTCAAGATACGAATGTGTGAACACAGGAGTGGCATTAGAACAAAAAAGCTGGCAGCACTATTAGTTCAACATTTTACCACCGTCAGTCTTACAAATAAGGACTTATGCTTCTGGGTTGCTGAACAATTCTCAGCTTTGTCTTCTCAGCAACTGATACTTTTAAAGAGAAGAAATGTTTTGGGTATATACTTTGAGTACTCTTGCACCAAAGGGTCTAAAGGAGGAAACAGATTGGCTTTATCTGCAATGATTTTTGTTTTTCTGTATTATATCAAGTAACTTATGGGTGCGTTGCTGTATAACAATTTTTTCAGCTAAAGGGCAAAGGAGCTTTCCCTTCCCCTTTCACACATTTTCTCTCTCTTTTTCTCATTTTTTCCCCTTCCCTCACCCTGCTGAGTCATGGGGATTGCATCATCCTTTTTATATTACTTAAGGAAGGTTCTGATCATCAGCTAGCTCTTAGGTTGATATTGGTATGCACACTCTGAATGTACACATCAGCCTGTCCCAGGTATGCAGATTATATAGAAGTTCTATGATTTGGCCTTGTTATGATAAGATGCATTTGCTTTTGTTATTCCAATAGTTCTACGTGGTATTTTTATTTAATTTTTTACAGAAAGAAATATTTAGACAGCATTGCTCAGATGTGTGCTTTCAAAATTCAAATCATATTTTAGTAACAACCTGATATCATCGGCACAAGGTCCATTTGGAATGGGAATAGCCAAAACATCCTTCTTTTTGAAGAATGATTTTTAAATAGTCAAACTGCCTTTAGCTTATATTTTTATTCTCCATTTTTTCCGGACCACTTTGAATAAATACCTTGGCTGATATAAAAATGTTCTATTTGTATTTGATCTTTGTGTGCAAAATATGTTTTACTAGACCACCAAAGAAGGCCGGGGGGAGGGAGGGGGGCCCGAAACGCGTTTGGCACGTAGTTTTAGATGATCAGCCCTGTGTTTGTCACATAAGAGTTTGTTTTTAATATATACATGAGTGCATTGTAATACATATATTTCTTTGTTGAATTGAATTTTATTTCACCCAACCTTAAGGAAGGAAGGTTGCTTATTTTTCGTGTCCACCTTGGAAAAGCAGGAGTCTTAACACCTTGGGAAAAGTCTCTTTAGCAGCGATTTAAATAAACCATTTGGCACTTGCCCCACCCTTTATACACAATTGCTCTGAAGTGACTCCAGCTTGAAACCCATTTCTCCCATTGGTCTGTACTTTCCAGGGATTCCCAGCTCTCCGCCCTCCCAAACTCTCCTGGCTTGATCTAAGTGGTAGATTCTATGTCGACGCCTGCAGGCACGCCGCACTTGCACCAAATAGAAGCCGAGCAGAACCCCCCAGTGGGCTAAGCAGGCAGATAACCCATAGATCAGTACTTCCAGATCCTGCCAGCCTCCCATGGCCTCTTTATAGAGGGTGAAACTCAATCCCCCCAGCACAGCCCCCCACCAAGCAAGCAGAGGCAAGACAGGCAAATAGTTAATGCGGATATGGAGCCGGCCAGAGGTGCCCCAACCCTCTGCCCAAGGCAGGGTGACCAGGGCAAAGAGCTTGGTGGGTAGCAGAACAGCCATGTAGAGGGCAGAGTAGAGAGAAGCCAGGGGCATGATGGGACTGCGACGGAGGACGGTGGCATACAAGGCCTTAGCCAGGCCGCCCATCTGGATGCTGATGAGCAGCCACAGCGTACCCCAGAGGCTGCCGGTATAAAGGAGCCGCAGAGTTGTACTGGCCACCAAGAAAGGGAACAGTCCTGAAACGATGGCCTCGTAGGCCAGCCAGGGGGAGTGCTGGGGCCACCACAGGACCATGTAGAGCCACTCGCGGAAGTACGAGCGAGACCAGCGCATCTGCTGGGAGACCCAACGCAGGAGGACAGAAGGTGTCTCGGAGCGGCAGATGGAATGTGGGGCATACCTGGAGGAGGGAAGGGTACACACAGTTAGTCTGGAGGAGAAAGTCTAAAAGCCCAGTTAGATTATGGTGGCATGTGGCTGCTTCTTTTCATAGGTCTGCCCGTTCAAGGTGAGAGGTCGGGCAAAGTCCCATGGCCACAAGTCAACCTGGGGCCCAATGAGCCAGATGGGTCAGGCGATGCTTGGGTTGGGTCTCACTGGTATGAGGAGAATGGGTCTGGGACTATAGAGGCTCTGAAAAGCCCCGATTCTCCCCGTTTCCATGCGATCCTGGGGCTAGGATCTTCCTTGACCGGCTAAATCTTGCCTGGGTGTTCATGGTGTCTTTTGGCAGCCCTTCCTAACAACAAGAGGGGGTGTGGCTCAGTGGAACAGCCTCTGCTTTGCATGCAGAAGGTCCCAGGTCCAATCTCTGCCTTTTCTACTTAAAAAGGACCAGGTAGTAAGTGACACGAAAGATCTCTACCCGGGACCCTGGAGAGCTGCTGTCAGTCAGGGTAGACATTTAATACTGACCTTAAGGCAGCTTCATGTGTATTCAAGGTATTACATTACATTCTGGAATTTTCTTTGTCAACCAAGGTAGCTACTTCAGGGTTGCCGACCTCCAGGTACTAGCTGGAGATCTCCTGCTATTACAACCGATCTCCAGCCGATAGAGATCAGTTCTCCTGGAGAAAATGGCCGCTTAGGCAATTGGACTCTATAGCATTGAAGTCTCTCCCCTCCCCAAACTCCGCCCTCCTCAGGCTCCACCCCAAAAACCTCCCGCCGGTGGTGAAGAGGGACCTGGCAACCCTAAACTACCTCCAGCCTTTACCATCTAATAGGACTGCCAGCTTCCAGGTGGGGCCTGGGGGTCTCCTGGAATGACAACTGATCTTCAGAAAACAGAGAACCAGTCCCCTGGAGTCCCCTTCTTCTCCCCCAAACTCTGCCTTCCCAAGGCACCCCCCCCCCAAATCTCTAGGAATTTCCTAAACCAGAATTGCCAAATCTCTAGGAATTTCCTAAGTCAGAATTGGCAGCCGTACCACCAAAGAAGGACAAAAATCATTCCTGCAGGCAGCATCTTGCCTGGTGGATACCTCTAGACAGCTGCCACATTGGTCTTCATGGCCCAAGGGATTACCTTTTTCCTTCAAGTACCAAATAGAGACACAAACTAACTGAGCATGTGTGGTCTGTTACACTTAGCACTATGGTTAACATTTGGAGGAAAACACAGAATCCAGAGGACTCTTCTCTCGAGCAACCTTACTTGGTGGCATAGCCGAGACTCAGGATACGGTTGGTGAGATGCCGATCGTCCCCAAAGGTGCACTTTTTACCCATGAAGGTCTGATGGTACCAGGGCTCCAGGACCATCTGCAATAGGTTGTTACGGTACATGCCTAGAAAGATGATGCACCCCAAAAGATAAGGTTATGCCAGCATGAATGCACCCCATACAGATCACTTTACGTTGAAGTCTGAAAATGGTAGGGTTCCCAGGTCCCTCTTTGCCACCGGCAGGAGGTTTTGGGGGCGGAACCTGAGGAGGGCGGGGTTTGAGGAGGGGAGGGACTTCAATGCCATAGAGCCCAATTGCCAAAGTGGCCATTTTCTCAAGGTGATCTGATTTCTATTGGCTGGAGATCAATTGTAATAGCAGTAGATCTCCAGCTAGTACCTGGAGGTTAACAACCCTAGAAAGCGGATCTCCCATGTTGCACCATTACGTTAAGGCAGGCATGTTTACTAGCAAGTTAAGTCTCATTTAGGGAGGGAAAGTGGAATAGTATAGCCCAATCTTGTCAGACCTTGGAAGCTAAACAGGGTCGATATTTGGATGGAAGACCACCAAGGAAGGTTCTTCAGAGGAAGGCAACACCAAAACACCTCTGCTTCTCACTTGCCTTGAAAGCTCCTTGCTGGGGTGGCTTAAAGTCCACTGCAACTTGATGGCACTTTACACCAAGTCTCATTTGAGCCCAGTGGGACTGTCTTCCACATTATGACTTTAATGCCATAAAATTGCCCAATTTTGTCTTAAAAGCTACCTCAGAGATCAAATTAGCACACCCTATTACACATTCATAGGGTTGCCATTGCCAACATCCAAGTGGGGCCTAGAGATCTCCTGCTATTACAACGGATCTCCAGACAGTACAGATCAATTTGTCTGGAGAAAATGGCTACTTTGGAGGGTAGACTCTGTGGCATTCAACTCTGCTGAGGTCCTTTTCTGCCCCAAACCCTGCCCTCCCCAGGCTCCACCCCCAAAATCTCCAGGTATTTTCCAACCTAAGGCTGGCAACCCTACACATTCATAGGGTTACCAACCTCCAGGTAGTGGCTGGAGATCTCCTGCTATTACAATTGGTCACCAGCCGATAGAGATCAGTTCCCCTGGAGAAAATGGCCACTTTGGCAATTGGACTCTATGGCATTGAAGTCCCTCCTCTCCCCAAACCCTGCCCTCCCCAGGCTCTGCCCCCAAAAAACCTCCCACCAGTGGCAAAGAGGGGCCTGGGCAACCCTACACATTCAGTCACTCACTAGAACAGCTCTTGGTGTTCTGATATCATCAGACATTCCTAAAACTACCCACTGATAGGATTTTTGTTGGGCTTTTTACAGAAAAGTTCTAAAATACTGACTAAATAACAAGCCCAACAAATAGGGTTGCCAGCTCCCAGTTGGGAAATACTCAGAGATTTTGGGGGTGGAGCCTGAGGTGGGTGGGGTTTGGGGAGGGGGAGGGGCATCAATGGGGGTATAATGCCATAGAGCCCACCTTCCAAAGCGGCCATTTTTTTCCAGGGGAACTGATCTTTGCCGCCTGGAGATCTCCAGCCACCACCTGGAGGCTAAGAAAACCGTATAGGAGCGAAAAACATTTACAAACAAGGTGCAATTTTTATATAAGCTACTGAGATTCCTATAAACATACAATGTACAAATACAAGTAACCACACTATAGCCAACACATAGTATGTACAAAATATACAATAAAGGAGCAATCCTATTGAAGATTGTGGCTTCTTATTCATCTGAAAATTGAACTTGAACTTGTACATACTTGGTACTCTGCTGAGACCTTTGAAAGATTTTCTGCTCCTTTATTGTATATTTTGTACATACTATGTGTTGGTTATAGTGTGGTTACTTGTATTTGCACATAGTATGTTTATAGGAATCTCAGTAGCTTATATAAAAATTGCACCTTGTTTGTAAATGTTTTTCGCTCCTATACTGTTTTCCTAACCTTTGGTATTAGTATAGAGGTGCCTGTTTCTCCCCCACCACCTGGAGGCTGGCAACCCTACTAACCAAGGCTGCTGACTGAAGCTCCCAATTCTGAGTCCACAGCCTCTGAACCAACCCTGCTCTTCCCCCACCCCCCAAACCCAAAAGGTTCGCACGCAGCCGATAGCCAGACTCACCCAGGGGGCCGCTGATGCAGGTGACGCAGTCAAAGTACGACTGGCAGGCGCGTTCGATGTTGAAGGCCATCCAGTAGCGCAGGCTGCTCATGAAGCTGATGAACGAGTCTGTTACGTTGAGGATCCGCACGTCCCCCCCGACGGCCCCGTAGCGCTCATCTGACTCCAGCACCTTCACTAGTTCCACGGTAGCCATTGAGTCCAGTTTGGTGTCTGAGTCACAGACCTGGGTGGAAGTGGACACGGTGAACCCTTGACCATAGGCCTTTGCTTGTGGACACTTTTCAAGTGTCCTCCAAAAACTCCTTCTTGTCCACCCCACGTCCCGTTGCACTGTTCTCCAAATCTCTCCACTCCTGTGGGGACAGCTCTGACTCTTGAGGGAAGTATACCCCTACTTAGGGTTGCCAGGTCTTCCTTGACAAAACTTCCTTGACAAAAGATGGCAGAAAACATCTGGATAGTCTAGGATTGCCAGGTCCCTCTTCGCAACCGGCGGGAGATTTGGGGGGCAGAGCCTGAAGAGGGCAGGGTTTGGGGAGGGGAGGGACTTCAATGCCGTAGAGTTCAATTGCCAAAGCGGCCAGGTGATCTGATCTCTGTCGGCTGGAGATCAGTTGAATTAACAGGAGATCTTCTGCTACTACCTGGCAGTTGGCAACCCTACCCCTACTGAATATCCCTCTCATCTTCCTAGACCCCAATTTCTTGAGCAGCCCGATGTTTAGGGTTGCTAGCTCCAGGTTGGAAAATACCTGGAGATTTTGGAGGTGGAGCCTGAAAAGAGTGGGGTTTGGGGAGGGGAGGGACTTCAATGGGTTATAATGCCATAGAGTCCACTTTCCAAAGCGGCCGTTTTCTCCAGATGAACTGATCTCTGTCTCCTGGAGATTGGATGTAATAATGGGAGATGATACAATTGTCATTACTGGTGATCGAAGTGCAGATTAATAATCCATAAAGCCACAAAATGGAGGCTGGCAACCCTTCTGGTGTTTCAAGGTAGTTTTTAATAGGGCTGCTTCCTTGTGGATAGCCGTGGTGTTTTGATGCTTTTAACAGTAGCTGATTATTTACAAAAATCCTAAGAATATCAAAAGAGCCCTGTTGGGTCAGACCAGTGGTCCATCTAGTCCAGCATCCTGTCTCACACAGTGGCCAACTGGTTACTCTGGAGGCCTAACAACAGGGCACAGAGGCTGAGGCCTTCTCCAGGTGTTGACTCTTGGCGCTGGTATTCAGATATTTACTTCCTCTGATTGTGAAGTAGGGTTGCCAACTGCCAGGTAGTATAGAAGAATCTAATAAATAGTTACATATGCTGAGCAAACAATAGTTGAGAAAACATACAGCACTGGCTCATAAGAACAACTAGCAAGTTATAATTACAATCACTTTTACTCAAGATTCAGTATAGAAATACTACAAAAATACTACAAAAAAAAAGGGGGAATAAATGTGAAGCCACACAGCCGGTTACATCACCGGAATAATTCAGCAAGTACAAATACCCAGTTCAACCAACTGAAAAGAAAAGTCCAATTCCTCTTGTTCTTGTAATCCACAACTTCTGATGAGATTCAAGGAGAATTCACGTGTAAATCAGTTCATCAAAGTAACATCTTGTGGTAAAGCCATACCACAAACCCACTGATGTGGGAGCGGGTTTACATTTTTCCTCCAATCATCCGTTACACTTAAAACGGAATCTTCCATTTAGTCAGCTCCTCAGGATAAAAAGGAACGCCACCTTTGCTCCTGATTTCAAAGCGGCAGCCATGGACTTATGCCATAATTTTCGTCTTAGGGGTTATCAACAGTCTGTCTTGGATACAGCATTAGTCAAAGTCCAACAAAGGGACAGACAATCTGTTTTAAATCCGCAGGCTTCTACAGCCGAGAAACGGGTGGGGGTTTGTGCTTCCTTGGAGTTTAACCATTTGACGCATGAAATACAGCGCATTGTTCGCCGACATTGGCATGTTTTATTTAATGTTCCTGGCTGCTCTGAAATGCCTACTTTTGGACTTAAAAAAACTAAGTCCCTTCGCAATTTCTTAATTAAAACTGATCGGTTATCTAGTATCCAGAAAGTTAACATCCGGGGACACCATAAATGCGGAGCATGCGCATGTTGCCGTTTTTGTCTTCCCATCAAAGAGGTGAGCGCTTCTAGCTCTAATTTTAAATATACCTTGCAGAGCTTTACAAACTGCTCTTCAAAAAATCTTATTTACGCTGTTATTTGTCCGTGTTTAAAAATGTACGTTGGCTCAACAATACGCCCCCTTAGGATACGGATCAGTGAGCATAGAACGAGAATACGCTCGAAGGTCTTGGAGGCACCCCTCACTAACCACTATCTAGAGAAGGGGCATACGGAGGATGACATTCTGTTTTTTGCCATTTGGCAGTTTAAACCTAAACATTACTGTCGGGACGATGTGATTAAAATTTTACACCAGCAGGAATCTAGGTACATCTATCTCTTTAAAACACTATCCCCAGCCGGATTGAATAATGAATTTGAACTATCTAGCTTTCTTTGAGAGGTTCACTAACTAGATTCAGCTGTAGGGGCTATATTTGAGATTTAAGTGTATTGGCTACTAGGAGCATTTACCAGCCCTCAATCGAGGTGAGACACGCGTTTGGTCTGCTGGTCTGCAGGGTAAGCATATGAGCAATAAATTGCGGTATTAATACTATGTTATGAAATTATCTGATTGTATGAGCGCTATGACTTCGAGACGTTTATTTATTTATGTTTTCAGAGGTCTTTGACCCTATATAATTATAACAACTGATGAAGCTTCTGAGCGAAACGAACACGTATCCGGAAGTGTCGTTTTGTCACTGATTTTCAACTTGTCACTGAATTTTTATGATTTGGCATTTTTGACTTTTGAAACCATCGGAGTTGGATTTTGAGCTTCTTTTTGCCACCATTTTTCGTTACATTGAATATCAGCGTAGAAGATGTTACTTTGATGAACTGATTTACACGTGAATTCTCCTTGAATCTCATCAGAAGTTGTGGATTACAAGAACAAGAGGAATTGGACTTTTCTTTTCAGTTGGTTGAACTGGGTATTTGTACTTGCTGAATTATTCCGGTGATGTAACCGGCTGTGTGGCTTCACATTTATTCCCCCTTTTTTTTGTAGTATTTTTGTAGTATTTCTATACTGAATCTTGAGTAAAAGTGATTGTAATTATAACTTGCTAGTTGTTCTTATGAGCCAGTGCTGTATGTTTTCTCAACTGCCAGGTAGTAGCAGGAGATCTCCTGCTAATTCAACTGATCTCCAGCCGATAGAGATCAGATCACCTGGAGAAAAATGGCCGCTTTGGCAATTGGACTCTATGGCATTGAAGTCTGTCCCCTCCCCAAACCCCGCCCTCCTCAGGCTCCGCCCCCAAAACCTCCCACCGGATGCGAAGAGGGACCTGGCAACCCTATTGTGAAGGCTCCCTTTAGTCACCACGGCTAGTCGCCACTGATGGGCCTATCCTCCAAGATGAACCTGTTCTCCACAATATTAATTGAAGGGGGCAGAAAGCAGGCATCAAGATAAGGAACACTTATCTAGGAATGTCAACAGGCATCCTTCTTCTCCAAAAGAAGTGGCATACACTTGCTGCTCCCCAAAGACTATTCCTTGCCAACTGACTGCAAAATTTAGGCTTCTTTCTCTTGCCAGATTCAAACTGCAAAATAGCTTCCTTCAGTTGGGTTGCCAAGTCTGGATTGTGACTTGAGTTGCCAACCTCCAGGTGGTGGCTGGAGATCTCCTGCTATTACAATGGATGTACAGGCAGTACAAATTAGTTCCCCTGGAGAAAACACTTTGGCCATTGGACTCTATGGCACTGGAGTCCCCCCTCCCCCCTCCCTCCTCAGGCTCTGCCCCAAAAGCCTCTCGCTGGTGGTGAAGAGGGACCTGGCAATCCTACATGGAATCCACCTTCCAAAGCTGCCAGTATCTCCAGGAGAACTGGTCACTGTCATCTGGAGATAACTAATCTGGGAAATTCTGGGTGATTCTGGGAAATCTACACACACACCCACCTGGAGGCTGGCAACTCAGTCATCAGGCAAGTGACTTCTGTAGGGCAGCCAGGTCCCTCTTTGCCACTGGAGGGAGGTTTTGGAGGCAGAGCTTGAGGAGGGAGGGGTGTGTGGAGCGGAGGATCTTCAACGCCATAGAGTCCAATGGCCGAAGCGGTCATTTTCTCCAGGTGAACTGATCTCTATCAGCTGGAGATGAGTTGTATCAGCAGGAGATCTCTAGCTAGTACCTGGAGGTTGGCAACCCTAGGATGCAGCAAACTCTAGTGGCTAGGTGTGCCCCATAACCATCAAAAGCCCTTAAAAAAAAGAACTTTCAGCCATTAAGCCATTCAAAAGCCCAGAGCAGGGGTCTGCAAACTTTTAGAGGTAAAGAGCTAAATGACATCAAGATTCAGACCAAGAGAGCAACACATAGCCGGTATGAGAAGACCCCTTTCCATAACTGAAATCATATAATTGTCATTACTGGTGATCGAAATGTGCAGATTGATAACCCACAAAGTTTCTGCTGCCCCCCAAACTGGTTGTTGCACATCCTTTATCAGGAAGTAGCACACACCTTGACTCACAACAATTCATAAATTAACACAGGAGCACCCTGTGCAATTGTTTTAGCGCAGTGGCATAAGTCCGTGCATGTTTCACACTTGGAATTGTGGCAATGGTTCATCTCTATCCTTTCCTTTTCTGAAAAGCATCTTTAAGAGGCCTTTTCTGTCTGCTATGTACTATCAAGTCACAAAAACTTATGGCGACCCCGGCAAGGGGCTTTTGAGGCAAGGGAGGAGCAGAAGTGGTTTGTCATTGCCTTCCTCTGAAGATCCTTCCTTGGTGGTCTCCCTCCCAAGCAGGATTGCCAACCTCCAGGTGGTAGCTTTTGAGATTTGACAAGACCAGACTATATCACGCTGCCTTCCTCCAAGAAGTTCTTTAGACCCATTAAAATCTTTGCCTGCCCTTCCCTTTACATACAGGTTTTTCTGGAATCCATCTTATCCTTCCATTACATAGAATCATTGAGTTGGAAGGGGCCATCTAGGCCAACCCCCTGCTTAATGCAGGATCAGCCCAGATCAGCCCTGACAAGTGTTTGTCCAGCCTCTGCTTAAAGACTGCCAGTGAGGGGGAGCTCACCACCTCCCTAGGTAGCTGATTCCACTGTTGAACAACTCTTGCTGCAATCCCCCCCCCCCCACAATATCCAGCAGGTACCTTTCCACCTGCAATTTAAACCCATTATTGCAAGTCCTATCCTCTGCTGCCAACAGGAACAGCTCCCTGCCCTCCTCCAAGTGACAGCCCTTCAAATACTTCAAGGGAGCAATCATGTCCCTCCTCAACCTCCTCTTCTCCAGGCTGAACATTCCCAACTCCCTCAGCCTTTCCTCATAGGGCTTGGTCTCCAGGCCCCTGATCATCCTCGTCTTTTTCCTCTGCACCCACCCAATTATGTCCGCATCCGTTTTGAAATGAGGCCTCCAGAACTGCACACAATACTCCAGGTGCGGCCTGACCAATGCAGTGTACAGCGGAACTATGACATCTTGCGATTTGGATGTGATGCCTCTTTTGATGCACCCCAAGATCGCATTAGCTTTTTTTGCCGCTGCGACACACTGGCTGATCGAGATTCCGTTTTCGTTTTTAAAGGGCCAATTTGGTTCAATACTGAGCCCCATAAACATGTACTAAAATGAGAATGGAAAATGTATACCTGGATATAGTCCACTGAGTCCCCTAGAGCTCGGAAAGCGGTGTACATCACCTCCCGCTTCCCGCCCCACTTCTGCATGATGCAGACACATCGCTTGTTCCTGATCAACGTCTCCACTTCCCGCTGTTGGGCCTCCTTCAGTTCTTCCGTCCCTGGGTGGCTGTGGTAGTTGCCCTCCCAGACGTAGGTACCGACGTCTTCCCAACGAAAGATCTCCCGGAACATCTCAATCATGTACCGATCTTCAGGGCCGTTGCCGTCCACAACCATCACCACGGAGAGAAGGTGCTTTGGATAGGCCACATCTCGGGCTGATTCGAGGCACTGGCGCAGGTAGGAAGGGTCCTCCTGATAGGCAGAAATGGTGAGGGCCACCGTTTTGGAGGGGCTGCAGGGCAGGGGGCCCACTCGATGCTTACGCAGTTCCATGCATGCAAAACATCCCTGGGCAAGGAAGTGGAGAGTCAAGAAAACTCCGTAGAGGCCCAGAGAAACCAGGTTCTGCGGGTCCCGTACCAGTTGGAAGCCCAAAGTGTAAGAGGCCAAGATGGCGATGAGGAGGAGGGAAGAGAGGAAGTAGGTGAGGAAATAGCGGGGGAAGGAGGTCTGAGGCTTGCTTGGCGCCGGACGTGGCATGACTATATAGACTGTCAAACTGAAAGAGAGGAAAAGAAAACACAAGGATACAGCTATTAAATATTCTTCTCCATGTCTCCTTAGGGTTGCCAGCTCCACATTGGGAAATACCTGGAGATTTTGGGGGTGGAGCCTGAGGAGGAAGGGGTTTGGGACTTCAATGTAGGGTTTCCAGCCTCCAGGTGGTGGCTGGAGATCACCTACAACTGATCTCCAAGTGACAAAGATCCAAGTAATGCATCTCAGATATTATTTAATGTTTATTTGCTTAATTGCTTCCCCCGCCTTTCTCCCCAATGGGGACCCAAAGAGGCTCGCACCATTCTCTTCTCCATTCCATCCTCACAACAACCCTGTGAGGTAGGTTACGCTGAGAGTGGGTGACTGGCCCAAGGTCATCCAGCAGGCTCCTGCATGGCAGAGCAGGAATTCAAACCCAGATCTCCCAGAACCACCACATCACACTGTATCCACCAGACTGCTTTCCTAATCCTCAGTGCTTTGCTACGATTCCGGGACTAGGGTTGCCAGGTCCCTCTTTGCCACTGGCTGGAGGTTTTTGGGGTGGAGCCTGAGGAGGGTGTGGTTTGGGGAGGGGAGGGACTTCAATGCCATAGAGTCCAATTGCCAAAGCAGCCATGTTCTCTAGGGGAACTGATCTCTATCGGCTGGAGATCAGTTGTATCAGTGGGAGATCTCCAGCTAGTACCTGGAGGTTCAGGAGAACAAAAACCAGCACACAATATCAATGCAATACAAATCTTATATTAAAAGTGCAGGTGAAAGTGAATACTTAGCTATAAACAAACAACACATATGTACAATATATACAAAGTACAAATTGCCAATGGTTTAGGTAGGATAGGTTCTTCTAGTGAGGTAAGTATTCTGTAATTGTTTCTATGATATAATCTTATGATTTTTTTTCTTTCTTTTTCAGTAGTATTGCAAAGAAGAGAAGAGTGGCATAGTCCACATTCAGAACATCCAAGAAGGAAACATAAGGACGTGTTGTCTAGATCATCATCCACGTCTAGATCATCATCCACAGGATACTGTTAGTTACAGCTTGAGGTTTTTGACCTTTAGAAGAGCCGTCTTGGCGTTTGGGAACTGTCATTCTGAGGTTTGACTTCCCATATTTATTGTGACCATTTTGGTAAGTTGATGGCATGTCTTTCAATATGAGTACATAGATGGTTTTGCCTTTTTCACATTGTGTATGTAGATGGTTCTTGCTATTATAATAAATTTTTAAAATAATTTTAATAATCTTTGTAATTTTAATTAATAATTAATAATTAATAATTAATATTTAATAAATTATGTACATAGAAATTATCAGCTGAAGAAGCTTTGGCAAAACGTGGATGATGATCTAGACAACACGTCCTTATGTTTCCTTCTTGGCTGTTCTGAATGTGGACTATGCCACTCTTCTCTTCTTTGCAATACTACTGAAAAAGAAAGAAAAAAAATCATAAGATTATATCATAAGGAACAATTACAGAATACTTACCTCACTAGAAGAACCTATCCTACCTAAACCATTGGCAATTTGTACTTTGTATATATTGTACATATGTGTTGTTTGTTTATAGCTAAGTATTCACTTTCACCTGCACTTTTAATATAAGATTTGTATTGCAATGATATTGTGTGCTGGTTTTTGTTCTCCTGAACTACTCACAGCACAGAGCCCTTGTGTGTTTTTTGTGGTAGTACCTGGAGGTTGGCAACCCTATCCAGTACCCAGACTCAACTCTGTCATTAACACCAGAGCCAATCGGGGAGTGGGAACTTTGGGTAGCTGCTAAGCCTAGGGAAGTCAGTGTGAGGTTCTCCAGCCAACCTCGGCAATCCCAAAAAGTCACTCATTCAGACAGGCAGGTCTATAGCAGGTAAACGTTTATTCAGGAGCCGCAGGTACAGCATAAGCAATCCACAGGTTCAAAGCTCCTAATGACCATCCATACTACAAAGCATAACTTTAAGCACAAAGCAACCCCAGGTGCAAGATCAAGCAGGCCTGGGAATTGGGAGATAACAGTGCCTGGTGGGAAGCAGGGAGTGAGCAAGCCATAATACTGAAGTTGCCTGCTTGTGACTCAAGGTCAGAGCAGGGGGGTGGGGAGGCAGGGAGCGGGGATGGTTTGAACAGCTAAGGGAAACAAAACTGAAAGATGCTCTTGAACAGAAATGGGCCTAACTTATGTCAAGAGCCTGCCTGGACCGCACAACTCCTGACTCCTGACAGCCAGCCTCCAGGTGGGGTCTGAGGATCCCCCGGAGTTACAGCTCATCTCCAGACTACAGAGATCACATGAACACATGAAGCTGCCTTATACTGAATGAGACTCTTAGTCCATCAAAGTCAGTATTGTCTACTCAGACCGGCAGCGGCTCTCCAAGGGTCTCAGGCAGAGGTCTTTCACATCACCTCCTTGCCTAGTCCCTTTAATTGGAGATGCCAGAGATTGAACCTGGGACCTTCTGCATGCCAAGCAGATGCTCTACCACTGAGCCATGGCCCCTCCCTGTAGGGTTTTGAAGGCAAGAGAGGTTTGGAGGTGGTTTGCCATTGCCTGGCTCCACGTCACAATCCTGGTATTCCTTGGTGGTCTCCCATCCAAATAGTAGCCAGGGTCGGCCCTGCTTAGCTTCTGAGATCTGATGAGATCAGGCTAGCCTGGGGCTATCCAGGTCAGGGCATGTGTTTCTTTAAGCCCCTTTGAAAGTCCTTCAGTCAAATGTATTTGGAAGGGATGTAGGGAGTTGGAGAAGTGTCCCAAAATGTGATTGAAGAACACATTTGAACATTATAGGAAAGTGTAGGTGTAAAGATTTGCATTGATCAACACACAGAGAGGGCTTTGAGTGATAGGATAGGGTTGGCAAGACATGTGTTTTAATATGAAAAAAATGGATGCTTTGGAGGGTGGACTCTATGGCATTGTACCCCACTGAGGTTCCTGTTCTCCCTAGGCTCTGTCTCCAAATCTCCAGGAGTTTTGCAAGCTGGATCTGGCCACCCTACCCCCATCCCCCGCCAATGGCCAGAGGGACCTGGCAACCCCGAGCTAAGCCCTAACAGCCTCCAGATGGCTTACTGCCAACTTCTGACCTGATTCCCCACAGAGTTGCCAAAGGATGAGAAAACAGTTGTTTGGTGTAGCCAGAGTGGTGTAGTGGTTAAGAGCGGTGGTTTGGAGCGGTGGACTCTGACCTGGAGAACCGGGTTTGATTCCTAACTCCTCCCCATGAGCAGCGGAGGCTGATCTGGTGAACTGGATTGGTTTCCCCACTCCTACACCTGAAGCCAGCTGGGTGACCTTGGGCTAGTCACACTCTCTCAGCCCCACCTACCTTATTTACCTTGTGCATGCCTGCCGATCAAACAATTCGTCAAGGGACAGGAGCAGGGATCACTTGGCCACCTTACCCATGGCATCTTTGTGTACACCTCTCCTTACTACCCGGACTCCCCCACCCCACACCCACTCATACCTTCTGCTAAAAGCACACCATCTCTATTGAACACCCATGAAGGATCCACTCCAGGTCTGAACTGAAGATGGAATTTTTCGGAGTCAACCTTCTAACAGATTATTTTCAAAAGACAACAAAGTGCAGGTTGCCATCGGCAACATCATTGGCTCCAGCAGGACAGAATTCCCAAGGCAGAAGAGGAGGTCTTCGCTTCCCCATACCGAGAACCAAGCATTTGAAATCCTTTGCAGCAAACACTTCCACTGGGATAAATGGTGGTTTAGAAGGAATGGGGACTCACCTAAGGGAAATGGTGTAGGAGAAGGGATTAACCCTCCCCCCAGTAGGACGATAGATCCCAAGTCAATTTAATATCCCTCCTCATGGGTGATGCAAAAAAAAAAAATCAGGGATTTCCACTATCCCATTTAGTTTGATCTCAATACAGGTCTCCATGCACAGTTTTGTGGTCTACGCACAACGACACACTGTTCCATGTATTTTGTTGTTTTTTGCTGTCAAGTCACAGTTGACTTCAGGCGACCCTGGTAGGGTTTTCAAGGCAAGAGACATTCAGAGGTGGTTGGCCATTGCAGGCCTCCACGTCATGACTCTGGTATTCTTTGCAGGTCTCTCATCCAAATACTAGCCAGGGTCAGGGCTGTGTGTGTGTGACTGACCCAAGGTCACCCAGCAAGCTTCCATGGCACAAGTGGGAAAATCTCGAATCCCTAGATATCTCTAGCCAGTGCTAAGAGGCAACATCGGGGGAGGCCTTGGCCGCTCTGCCCTGTTTGTTGGCCCTCTGGGGTAATTGACTGGCCACTCTGAGAGATGTTATGTTGGACTAAAGAAACCACCAGTCTGATCCTCCAGGGCTTTTCCTATGTTCTTGGGTCTTGAGGTCAACCACCATGACACTGAGGAACTGGGCTCAGATTCTTCACCATGCATTTTAGCTGCAAAAGAAGCTGTCGCCCGGAACGAGGGGGATGTTGATCAGGGTCGCCTCACAGGATAAGAGGGGTTCATATTTCTTTCTCCCCTCTTTCCCCCATTGGAAATAGCTCCTCCGGGTTGCCTTAAGTTCCAGGAACAAAAAGAAAACACAATTGCCCTTCTCAGTCCCTTTCCAGGGTTTAAAGCAGCCCATGTTGCCACAGGAAATGGTGTTGAGGGTAAGTCCACCCTTTCCCCCAGTGCTGTGGCTAGGGTTGCCAACTCCAGGTTGGGAACTACCTGGAGATTTTTGGGGTGGAGCCTGGGGAGGGCGGGGTCTGGGGAAGGAATGGACCTCAGCAGGATACATTGCCATAGAGTCCACCTTCTTTATGGTGCCATTTTCCCCAGGGCAACTGATCTCGGTTGTCTGGAAATCAGTTGTAATCCCAGGAGATCTGCAGGCCCCACCTGGAGGTTGGCAACTGGAGCTGTAGCCCTGCTCCATTTTGCGCTTCATCACAGCTGCATTCTGTGGCTGAAATACACCTCTGGAGATGCAATTCCCACCATCGCTTCTGAATGTAGACTTAGCCTCCTTCTGGAGACAGAAGAAGAAAGTGTTGTTGAGTCAAAACCAACTCACGGCTGCCCCAGCCACATGGTGCTCCAGGCAAGAAACAAGCAGAGGTGGTTTGCCATTGCCTTCCTTTGCGTAGCAACCCTGGACTTCTTTGGTGGTCTCCTCTCCAAGTAATGACCATGGCTGACTCTTAGGTTGCCAACCTCCAGGTACTAGCTGGAGATCCTCTGCTATTACAACTGATCTCCAGCTTATAGAGATCAGTTCACCTGGAGAAAATGACCGCTTTGGCAATTGGAGTCTATGGCATTGAAGTCCTGCCCCAAACCCTGCCCGCCTCAGGCTCCACCCCAAAAACCTCCCACCATTGATGAAGAGGGACCTGGCAACCCTACTGATCCTGCTTAGATCCCAAGCCCAGATAAACTCGAGCTAAGCTAGAATCAGGGCTTAATTTGAGGAACAACTGCTTTTGGTGTTTCTTTTGATACCTTTGGGAAAGTATCATGAAAGAGAGTGCCACCAAGCATACACAGAATATCTTTTGCTCACTGGGGCTTCTGAGCAGCAGAAGTCCTACCTTGCGGGAAGTCATCTGGATTCCATGAATCCAGTAACATCTTGGTTCCTTTCATCATCTCATTAGGGCAGAGCAGGATAATATTTTTTTTAAAAAATAGAATGGCCCAGGAAGTTAAAGCAGGATATAATTTTAAAAACAAACAACAGTGCAAAAAGTACTGTTAAAAAATTATTACCTTGGATAATAAAATTAAGTCATCAAGTTCACAAAACATCTGGATGATAAGGAGCGGGAACAGCAATAACGCTAGTGGCTTCTAGGTGGCAGCATAAACCTGATTCTGATAATAGCCTCTCTATCTGTATGGCGGGGATGAGTTTGTAGATTAGCATGTTTGCTGAGCTGGCGTTTTCAGGGTGAAATTCTATTATTACTCTGACATTTAGACTGGTTTGAAGCATTCAAGGCTCGGGAAGAGGGGAAGGCACCAGGTAGTGTGTGCGTGTTTGTGTGTGCTGCACACACTGGATTAGGGGTGGCTGGGCTTGCTCTGATTTGATGAAAACAGGATAGGATACCAGGGCAGAGGGTGGTTGCCAGGTTTGAGGATAAGCTAGTGAGAGACAACAGGCTGGGTTGGAGTAGTTATCATCATCAAATTAGGCAATCTGCATCCTTTTTTTCTACTCAAAGAGCACCCAAGGCGACTAAAAACAAAAACCTCAGCTAAAAGCAATAGCATGGATCTAACCTTCCTCCAAGAACCCTTTCTCCAACTTAAGTGTCTTTTCTGTTGGCGAAAGGGTTGTCAGCTTCGCTGGGGTTCTCATGGAATTACAACTCACATAGAATCATAGAGTCGGAAGGAACCACCAGGGTCATCTAGTCCAACCCCCTGCACAATGCAGGAAATTCACAACTGCCTCCTCCCACACTCCTAGTGACCCCTACTCCATGCCCAGGAGATGGCAGAAAAAACCCTCCAGGATCCCTGGCCAATCTGACCTGGAGGAAAATTGCGTCCTGACCCCAAAGTGGCGATCAGCACTACCTGTCCCTGGGCATGCAAGAAAGGGCCACGAAAGCCAAACATTGATGCAATCCTTCCTACCCTCCCTTTCATTATCTGCCTAAGTTCTCTACAGCATGGAGATCAGGTCCCAGGAGAAAATGGCATCTCTGAAAGGTGACCTGTTTGTTTTCACATTCCTGCTGAGCTCCCTTCACTACCCAAGCTCTGCCCTCCCCAGGCTCTGCCTCCAAATCGCCAGGAATTTCCCAATTCACAGTTGGCAACCCTAGTTGGTGAAAGATCCATGAAAATCAGAAGAAGGTTCCTTATGCCGGAGGAATGCTCCATACTCTGATCAGTGAAGTGGCAGGAAAGGGTAGAATGGGTAGGGTAGGATCCATCCCTGTATGAGGAAAATAGTCAGTAGTGGATATGAACACCATTGTCTGTGTTCTGTACATTCATCCCAACATGCTCTCTATCCACAGGTGCTGTGGATTTTTCTAGTACTTTAGAAACCTGTTTGACCAGAGGCGAACATGGAGAGAAAGACATGAGGGTGGTGGGAACATAGGGTATCTGTTATGGGGAGGTGAAGGGAAGGTGATTGTAAGCTGCCGGTTTCATTCTTCCTTAAGTGGTAGAGAAAGTCGGCATATAAAAACCAACTCTTCTTCTATATCCTTTTTCTGTAGGGATGGTGTTTTTTTCTTCCAAATAGCGGATGGATATCTGCCTTTTTGAGTGGCCGAGGGAAGATCCCCTGAGTTAGTGACTGATTGATAATAGATACTAAGGGTGTGTTGATGTGGTCTTTACATGATTTTAGCAGCCAGGATGGGCAAGGATTCAAGGCACAAATAATGGCCTTCACAGATCCCAGTGAAGTGCCTATAAACTTCATTTATAGGAAAACATATATTCTTTCATATGTATAAACATTCATAGGTTCATGAGGTGCTATGCTCAAGAATAGAGCATAGCATCAGGCAGATATATTTTACCCACACATGGAAACTTTGGGAACGTTGGCATCCATAACTATAAGAGGCCAACAGAACACATTGCCTGGTACAGGCTTTCCCCTGTAGAGAAAAACAGTGTCTTACCTTCACTGTTAGGAATGTAAATCACAAAACCAAGTGCTTGCTTAGAGACAGCTTCTACCAATCTCTATATACTATGTTAATTAAAGAAAGGCAGACAACCAATGTTTAGTAAGTCGACGTAATTGGAACATCCCTAACCAGAAGTTATAACTGGGGTAGCAATCTTTGTTCTGTATGAAGACTGTCCTGCGCATTAGGGCAGTTTCATCCGGTATGTATATTGAGCTCAATAAAACTACTGCTTTGAACTATCAACCTCCCACTGTGTTATATTAATTCGAAATTAATACTATAACACAGGCTTTACACCAGGAGCTTATCAACGTCCAATGGTACCATTGGAAATACAGATTCTTGAGGGTATGCATGTACTAAAGCTGAAAATATGCAAGATGCCAAAGGTCTTTTATGCATGGCTGTTTCACTTGCTGTCACCCCCCCGACAACTTCGGGTCTTTGTGTTGATTATGCATGCCGTTTCCGACCATCAGAGGTCGCCTCGCTCTCCCCCCTGCGCTTCCCGGCATTTTGCCCGCATTTTCAGGGACCTGTCTTATCTCGAATTTGAAAACACGGGCAAAACACAGGGAAATGGAGGGAAAGAGCGAGGTGACCTCTGACGGTCGTAAACAGCACGCATACTCAGGACAAAGACCCGAAGTCGTCAAAGGGGTGACCGGGAGCGAAACAGCCGTGCCTAACAGGCTTAAGTTGACTGTGCATCTCAAGGGATCTGCAGGTCATGTGCGTACCCATTACATGAGAGTCGTGCACCAAAATCTTAACGATTGAATAAAGATTGTGAAGAGGTACACTCTTACATGTTAAGTGAAGCAGAAAAAAAGGACAAATGGAGTCAACAGAGAATATATGTTTTTATTAGATTGTCTAGACTCTGTATTGTTTGTGTAGGCTTGCGTGGATGAAAGAGTGACCTTTAAAAACTGGATCCGTGTAACACAAACCTCTCTAAACACAGGCAGCTGAGAAAGAGTAGAACCAGCTGGCCAAGCTGTGAGTGGTCACAACACCAACCTGTGAATTTCCACATGTGTATCATCTAATTTATTACATGCCTTTTTGTGCCAATAATGCCCTTCTATTGTCTACATTAGACAAATGCTTCGGTCTCTGTGTGAGAGAATCGATCAACGCAAATCAGAAGTACAAAGGCACAACATTCAGAAACCAGCGGGAGAACGTTTTAATCTCCCTAGACATGCTATTAGAGAGTCATTGTTCTGCAAAAAAACACACACCCAAATGAACAAGCAACTTCAATGGAAATATACAACAAGAAAGTGCTAAAAGAACTCATGAAACAAATTAAACACCACTGTGTCATCCTAGCTTAAACAAAGTCATGGATTTCCTCCGTCACTACAGTCTGTAATAGTTCTACAGGACTCCACTTTGGGAAATTTTAATTGGATCTTCTTCACATGTTTTATCAGACTATAATCTTGTGCCAATATCTGTTGGTGATGGAAAGTGCTGTCAAGTCACAGCTGACTTACGGAGACCCCATAGAGTTTTTATAATGAGGCCTTTTATGCCTGGGCACTTTGACTTACTTTCTCCTCTGGTCTGACTCGTTTTTTTGCTGGGGTCATGCATGAGTTTTACATCCCTTAGAGATGACCTCGCGCCCAGGCGGCACAATGTCCAGGTCTTTCCGATCCTGTTGTAACGTGATTCTTCTATCTCCCCTGAGATCAACCTGGGTCAAATCATTCCCACTTCCATGCATAAGCCAAAGCGTGGGAGAGGGGAGCTGGGGGGGGGGTTAATGTTTTTCTCAACAGTGAGCACTACAGCCAATTACAAAGCAGTGTTTTCAAGGGGCGGAGACTCAGATGCTTCCAGATTTCTGCTGGTGAGTCTACAGTACTCCAGAAACCCCAGGACTTTCTCCAGGGCAAACAACAACATGCAGAGCATTTTTAGAATTCAGTACAGAAAAGTGTGGGTCAAGAGAGCCTTGAACCTCAGTTAAAACTCCCATGCATAAAAGACCTAAGAGATGTTCAGAGGCGGTTTGCCATTGCCTGCCTCTTCCAATATCAGTTACTTTCCCCTTAAACTATTTGCTTATTTCTTCAAACCTCTGACCTCTCTCACTATCTAGTATGTGTAACTGCTAAGTCTGTTGATTTATGATGGGACTTGCACCTAATCTTTCTACATCAACTCCTCCCTTTCCCCCTTACATTGAGATTTATACTTACTTAAAGGACTCTGTGGGTATTTTTGCATGGCTGTTTCCTCACGGTCACCCCGCCATCTACTTTGGGGGTTTGCTTTGATTATGCTTGCATTTTCCGACCGTCAGAGTCGCCTCCCCCCCCCCACATTTCTGTGCATTTTACCCATGTTTTCTGGATTTGTGTTTAGCCAGCATCCAGAAAATGTGCGGAAACATGCGGGGAGAGTGAGGCAACATCTGACAGTCAGAAAATGCAAGCATAATCAAAGCAAAGCCCCAAAGTAGTCAGTGGGGTGACCTCAAGGAAACAGCCATGCATATATGCCCATGGTATAATTTACATCAAGCCATCACATAGCTATCTGAAGAAATGAGCTGCGACTCATGAAAGCTTATATGGAAATAAATGTTTTTAGTCTTTAAGGTGCCACTGGACTCCCCCTCCCCCCACAACAGACTAGAGAGCCAGCATGGTGTAGTGGTTAAGGAGTCGGACTAGGACCTGGGAAACCCAGGTTCAAATCCCCACTCGTGCCATGGAAGCTTGCTGGGTGACCTTGGGCCAGTCACACTCTTTGAGCCCTGACCCTAGCTAGTATTCGGCAGGGTGACCTCCAAGGAATACCAGCAGATGTCAGAACATCTCTTGCTTTGAAAACCCTACAGGGTTTCTGTAAGTCAACAAAAACGACAGACTAACATGGCTACCCCTTTGCAATTTCTGCATAGACAGCTGCCTCTGGTTGAGGGACAAGGTTAGAAGGAATAGTGGGAAGCTAGGCTATGGGC
This sequence comes from Euleptes europaea, assembly GCF_029931775.1. Taxonomy (NCBI): domain Eukaryota; kingdom Metazoa; phylum Chordata; class Lepidosauria; order Squamata; family Sphaerodactylidae; genus Euleptes; species Euleptes europaea. The sequence continues at coordinate 12,903,126 of NC_079314.1, forward strand.
CTCACGTATTCTGTAGAGCCATGTATTAGGGGAGTGAGTTTGAGTCTCAGCACAATTTGTGACACAGCACAAATACTCCAAGCAAGTCCCCTGCATGAATTATTTCTCACGGGAAAAGTATTCACATTATCTGGATGGGCAGAGTATAACTAAGCAGATAGAATAGAGTTGCCAACTGTGCACTTGGCTGAAAGGTGCCTGGAGAAGGTGGCGTTTCAGAGGAATGTAACCTGACTTCTGGGTGATGCTCCAGAATTTTCCCATATCTCTATGGTCTTTACCGCAGAGTTTTGGAAGTTCCTAGAATGGCATGAAGGATGTGACATCACTTCCAGGTGCAGGGTTGATGAAAGTGTTGTCACTTCTAGGTAACTGTGACAAGCCTTTTTTCCTATTGAAGGGATGGGATGCACACACCATACTAAGATTTTTGGGTTCATTTTGAACTATAAACTTTCCCCTCAGTTTCTGGATGTTCTACAGGTAGCGAATGTATAGGCTTTGGGTTTGCTGCTGTGAGGTAAGTTGTATGGTGCACAAGGAGATTACTGAGATCAATGAGGCTGGTTTAATATATAAACAACTAAGAAGATTTATTTCTTTACAGGTTGGTTTTAAAGGAGCAAACAACCAGCACAGGTCTCCAGGTAGACGAAGTAGAAACCTGGCTGAGGCACAAAAAATTAAACTGGTTATGACTCCAGAGAGTAGTTAGACTTTTCTGGAATGCTTTCAGGCACAAACAGACTTTTATTGACTAGCCACTAGGTTGGATCCTCTCTCTCACACACGAGTTTCCATCCATACCAGCCTGCCCTTTCCCCAGAGTCAGACTAAATGGTACAAGGTCCGCTCATCCCCAGAGTCAGGCCTAAGAAATGGGGGACTATCTTCTCTCCCAGAGATAGAGCTAAACCTCTCTGCTACACTACGAGGCAGATCTAAGCTTCCTTCTGTCTGCTCTTTTTCCTGAACCAGACCTAAGCTGTCACTGCTCTCCCCCTGAGGCAGAACTCAACTCCCCCTCCTCCTGTGTTTCCTCCAACATCTCATCCCCCTTCTCGAAGGTGATCGGACAGCACTCCTCTGGGCTCATCTGAGTGGCTGATTTTCCCTTCAGGGGCAGGACAGCCTCCTGTCCATCACAGTAACACTCTAGGAATCCCCTCAATCTCTTTGTTAAAGACCGTAGAGATTGGGGGAAATTCCTAGAGCATCATCTTTGACACAATTCCCCCTATTTTTTTTCCGGCTGCTGAAATTATTGAGGAGGGCTGAGAGTGGGGGCAGGAAATTCCCTGCTGCCACCAGGCAAATAGTAAGTCTTAGTTAGATAGACTATAACCAAATAAATAGACAGACAGGCACTCACCAAGTTTTGTCAAAGAAATGTGAGCACTGACACATAGACACTCTCCTCTTTCAAAGTCTCATCTCCCCACTATGGTTTGGTTTCTTCATATTGTTTCTCCAGTGGGGCACAGCAGCTTTAGGAAGCTCAGGAAATTGTTCAGGGCAAAGGGTTACTCCCTTCCCCTTGCACCGAAGTCCTGATTCAGTCCCTGCATGCACACACACACACACAACTACTTCTGAGAGATACTAGAAAAGATGGGGGATCTGAATGAGAGGTTTCCAGTATCTTGTCCAAAGATATTGGCCTTAATTGACACCAAAACATAAGCAGTATGGCCAAAAATGTCTTTGGTATCAAGAAGCTCAGAGGTTGATGGTCAGAATGAAGAGCACCAGTTCCCGTATGCTACAGATGTGCACAAAAGCTAGGAGCCTTGCTTACTAGGCTTCCCCGGTGAGACAAGAATGGGTGTATCTAACTGCTCTTTGGTCTTCTGATTCAGGCTTCGCGTCACCTCAGCCCCTGTGGAGTTTTCGTCCTCTTCAGTTAGAGCCTTGCGGAACAGTCCGAGGAAGGAGGCCCGGCGGTGGAGGCTTCGGATCCTGATATAACCCACCAAGACGTAGATCACAGGGTTGATACAGCTGTGGAGGTAGGCCAGAGCATTTGACAGCTTGAGTGGAATGCCCCAGGCCTCCTTCGAGCCCCCTATGGTGCTGATAAGTGCGACAACATGATGGGGAAGCCAACAGATGAAGAACAGCACCACAATGGTGGCCACCAGAGTGAAGGTTCGGTGAGACCCTTCCCAGCGCCGTCTGCGAAGCTTAAAAACCAGAACCAAGTAGGCTGAGAGAATAATGATGAAGGGTACCAGGAACCCCCCAAAGAACCTGCTTAGCCTAAGGGGCAGCTCTGTGGAAATCCTGAGATCTTTCCGATAGCCGCAATACATTGCTCCATCTTTGAGGGTAACTTCCCGGACCACCAGATAGGGGGCACTGAAGGCCAAAGCTAAGATCCAAGCGCCGACACACATCAGGGCCTGAAAGCGGGGCCCTCGGTGGTTTCGGGTCCAGACAGGTTGTGCTACCAGCAAGCAGCGGTCCACACTGATGAGAGTAAGGATGAAGACCCCAGCGAAGACCGTGAGGTAGCGTGCAAAGGCATGCAGTTTGCATAAGGGATTGCCAAAGGGCCAGCGGCTGTACATGATCTCCTGCACCAGGGCGGGGATGCGGCCTAAAGAGAAGAGAAGGTCTGCCATGGCCAGGTTGAGATAGCAGGTGGAAGTAAAATTGTAACGCTTCTTCCTCATGGCTGTCACCCACACCACCAGCCCGTTGCCAAACACACCCAAGACAAGGATGATGACGTTGGTCGCTATGGCGATCTGTCGCATGGCCTCGTCCACACTGGAGGTGGTGTCGTTGAGGTGAGTGGTTGAGGTGTTCATGATGCCTGTGTGGAGAAAGAAGCTAACCAGATATTAATACCTGACCCCTTTTTCCAAACCCAAAACCATCTGTACAATCTGAAGAGAAACCAGGGAGGGCTATTTGTCAGAACATGGCTAAGGTCCCAGGTAGCCTGCCAAATCCAGACCTGGAGCAGGTATACCCCTAACCAGGGTGCTTGAATGCATGTGTAAAGTGCCATCAAGTCTCAGCCGACTTAGGGTGACCCCAGCATAAGGTTGCCAGGTGGCTTGGAATGGCAGGCAATCCATCGGCTGGCTCACACCAATGATTGTGCGCACGCAGCTGAGAACAACATGAACCTGTCTCTTCCGGTTTACTTCCGGAAGGGCTGCAGTGTGACGGGACAATTTACCACTCAAATGGGGATCTGAGTGGAAAATTGTCCTGTGGCGCTTCCGGAAATAAACCAGAAGTGACAGGATAGCATTGCTTGCAGCCACGCGCATGCGATCCCCACCCCAAAAATCTTCCACAGGAGGAGAGGGGGGACCTGGCAGCCCTACTCCGGCAAGGAGCTTTCAAGGCAAGTGAGAAGCAGAGGTGGTTTGCCGTTGTCTTCCTCTGCAAAACCCTCCTTGGTGGTCTCACTTCCAAGTACCGACCCTGCTTAGCTTCTGAGATCTGATGAGATTGGGCTCTACCATGGCCACCTTCCCTCCCATTGGGTAACTACACATTTGAAAAATTTTCAAGGAAATCTGAGTCAGGAGAATTGAGCGTTCTAGACCCGCTTTAAACTTCAGCTCTTGCTCAGTATACCACACCCTAAGCCTGTAAGGATTTAGTAAATCTGAGTATGAAAGATAGTTTTGGAGATGGCAGTAATGTGACGGTGGGAAGTGCTGTCAAGTCGCAGCTGATTTAGGGCGAGCCCTTGGGGTTTTCAAAGGGTGATTTGCCATTGCCATTGCACAGCAACCCTGGACTTCCTTGGTGGTCTCCCACCCATATACTAACCAGGGCCAACCCTGCTTAGCTTCTGAGATCTGACAAGATCAGGCTATCTTGGGCCATCCAAGTCAGGTGTGGTAGTAATGTGTGTGTGTTAAGTGCTGTCAAGTCGCTTCCAACTCATGGTAACCCTATGAATCAATGTCCTCCAAAATGTCCTATCTTTGACAGCCTTTCTCAGATCTTGCAAATAGTAATACCCTGGTTTTAATCTCTTGGCTCGAGGATTTGTAAAATTGCCCCTAGTGAGACATGGCCATGACGTCATCAGATATATTCCTCTCTCTCCAATATCACAGCTCAAATCTACTTCTAGAAAGCCTTGTTTCAAATCTATAATTTCCCCATGTTTTCCTCAAAGTTGAAACTACAGATTGGAATTCCCTTGAGCTCCACTGATCCCCACTTTCACTCCATGCACAAGACTTCTTACAGCCTGAAAGAGCGGTTGAGAAACCACCCGGCAATGTGGGCTCAGAAGAGACCACAACTTCCTTATTCTGGATGAGTGAGCCAGCTTCCCTCTCTTTAGCAAGGACAGGAGACCTGCTGTAAAACAGGTCCTTGAGTAAGACAGGGCCATGCTTGTTGACAGACAAAACGTATCGCTGACAACTTGAGGCAGCAGTAAGGACTACTACTTGGTCCCTCCAGGATCCCTGGCCAATCTGGCCTGGAGGATAATTACTTCCTGACCCGAAAATGGCAATCGGCATTATCCTGGGCATGTAAGAAGGGGCCACGAGAGCCAAACACTGATGCAACCCTTCCTTCCCTCCCTCCCTCTCATGATCTGCCTAAGTTCACAGAATCAGCATTGCTGTCAGATGGCCATCCAGCCTCTGCTTAAAAACCTCCAAGGAAGGAGAGCCACCACCTCCCAAGGAAGCCAGTTCCACTTTCTGTCAGAAAGTTCTTCCTAATGTTTAGCCGAAAACTCTTCTGATTTGATTTCAACACATTGGTTCTGGTCTGACCTTCTGGGGTAACAGAACTTACCTTGCACTGCTTCAAAATAGCAATCTCTGACAGCAAGCCTGTTCCAGGCTGGGATGGGGATCTCTTGTACAGTCAGCTCTTCAGCGGATTCTGCAAATGGGTGCAGATCAAGGGACCAGATTGCAACAAAGAATGAAAGATCCTTACAGCTCCACCTCTGTGTTACCAAACCACAGTGCTGCAACAAAACAAGTGCCGGGAAATGACAAGCTGTAACATCCTACTACTTGGTCCCTCACAAAACTACGGCAAGGGAACTGTAGTGCAGCGGTCAGAGCATGACCTGTTACGCAGCACTAACTTCCAAGTACTGAAAAGATCCCAGGACAGGTTGGTGTAAAACGGTGCAGAGATTCTTTCCCCTAAACCAATTTTTTGGGGAAGTGTTAGCATTTAAAAGCGGGAGGGTGAGATTATGATCTCTGTTCACAAAAAGGAAGAAGAAGAGTTGGTTTTTATATGCCGACTTTCTCTACCAGTTAAGGGAGACTCAAACCGGCTTACAATCACCTCCCCTTCCCTTCCCCACAACAGACACCCTGCGAGGTAGGCGGGGCTGAGAGAGTTCTGAGAGAACAATGACTAGCCCAAGGTCACCCAGCTGGCTTCATGTGGAGGAGCGGGGAAACAAATCCAGTTCACCAGATTAGCCTCCGCCACTCATGTGGAGGAGTGGGGAATCAAACCCGGTTCTCCAGATCAGACTCCACTGCTCCAAACCACTGCTTTTACCCACTACACCATGCTGGCTCTCAAAGAGAAGCAATCTGTGCGGTTCCAAACCATGCCTTCTGCAATTCTAGATGGTTGTCACGCACAAACACCAATCGTTGCATGTCTATGTATTAGTGGAACCTTGGTCCCAAAAGATTTCCCACATGATATTCTGTTTTGCCCTTTGTATGTAGAGCCCAGAAATAAATTTCTTGCTGAAATTTTAAACTGTATAAATTCTTTTGCTGTGGTAGAGAAACTAATTTTCCTTCTTTTTGATTCAGATCAGTACATTTTTTGTAGAGAGGGACAGTTTGCCTTGGCAGCAGAGAAAATACTGGTGAGAGCTGCATCCAAAGGCGGAAACATTTTAATTGTATACAGAGAAGGTGTTTATGCATTTTTAATGTGTTTTTATAATCTTTAAACATTATAATATTCTTGTTTTTGCTGTAGTTGGCTGTATCTTCTTTCGTAGGTCCTAATTGTAATGGCCATTGGACTAATACAGTAAACTGTTCCACTTTATGCACTTTAAGAAAAGCAATCTCCTCCTATTCTGCTGGCTTTGATATCTAATTACATTGAATGGGCTTAGCCAGGAGCGATAGGCCCTGACTTGGACAACCCAAGCTAGCCCAATTTTACCAGAACCCGGAGGCTAAGCAGGATCAGCTCTGCTCAGTGTTTGGATGGGTGACCACCAAGGAATACCAGGGTCGCTACGCAGAGGCCGACAATTGCAAACCATCTCTGAGCGGAGGCTAATCTGGTGAACTGGATTTGTTTCCCCACTCCTACACATGAAGTCAGATGGGTGACCTCAGGCTAGTCACACTCACTCAGCCCCACCTACCTCACAGGGTGTCTGTTGTGGGGAGGGGAAGGTGATTATAAACCAGTGTGATTCTTCCTTAAGTAGTAGAGAAAGCCGGCATATAAAAACCAACTCTTCTTCTTCTTAAGTCTGAGTTGACATGGTTTGCATTTGCATGTGTGCTGGTTATTTTTTTATGGTCCTGTTTGTTTATTTATTTGCATGTGCACAGTACATAAACCTGACTAAAATATTTAGTCATCCCCCTTTCAATATCCACCCAGAAATTCTCTGCCTCTAATGTGTGTGTAAAGTGCCTTCAAGTCGCAGCCGACTTATGGCGACCCCTTTTGGGGTTTTCATGGCAAGAGACTAACTAACAGAGGTGGTTTGCCAGTGCCTTCCTCTGCACAGCAACCCTGGTATTCCTTGGTGGTCTCCCATCCAAGTACTAACCAGGGCTGACCCTGCTTAGCTTCTGAGATCTGACGAGATCAGGCTAGCCTGGGCCATCCAGGTCAGAGGCTGCCTCTAATAGCTTCTTGATATAGTGGTTAAGAGCGGTGGACTCTAATCTGGTTTGATTCCCCACTCCTCCACATGAGTGGCAGACTCTAATCTGGTGAACCGGATAGGCTTTCCCACTCCTATACATGAAGCCAGCTGGATTACCTTGGGCTAGTCACAGTTCTCTCTGAACTCTCTCAGCCCCACCTACCTCACAAAGTGCATGTTGTGGGGAGAGGAAGGGAAGGAGATTGTAAGACTGTCTTCCCACCTCCTGCTTAATCTCCTTTCCATCTTTCACCAGGAAACATGTCTATCCTTTTGGGGAATGCCTCAGCCACAAAAACGAATGCCAGCATGTGTGTCCCCAGCAGACATAACTCCCATGAGCCTGACCCTTACCATCTTTATCTTGGTATCCTTCCTGGTGGGGACGGCTGTCAATGGACTCTTCTTCTGTATGCTAGGGGTGAAGATGAAGAGAACGGTGTATACCTTCTGGTTCCTCCACCTGATTCTTGCCTACTTAGAATCATAGAATCATAGAGTTGGAAGGGACCACCAGGGTCATCTAGTCCAACCCCCTGCAGAATGCAGGAAATCCACAACTACCTCCCCCCCAAACCCCCAGTGACCCCCACTCCATGTCCAGAAGTTGGCCAAGATGCCCTCCCTCTCATCATCTGCTTAAGGTTATAGAATCAGCATTGCTGACAGATGGCTATCCAACCTCTTCTTAAAAACCTCCAGAGAAGGAGCGCTCACCACCTGCTTGTCCCTGCCTTTCTTTGCTATCTACGCCCTCCTTGGTTTCCACTGGGTCTTCAGCCTATTGATGTGCAAAGTTCTCAACTCCCTTGTTTCACTGAGGATGTTCTTCCTCCTCACCATCATCAGCTTGGACCATTATCTGCTTATCCGATGCTCTATCTGGTCCCAGAATAGTCGTACCATTTCTCAGGCATAGAGACTGATCGCAGGAGTGTGGCTCACTTCTCTCGTTCTGAGTGCTCTGTACTTGGCATTCCAGGAGACTCAAGTGCTACAGGATAGCAGAATCGAGTGTGTCAATAATGAAGTTGTCTCCAGTGATTGGGATGGACCTGAAAGACAGGCCCTGAGGAATCACATTTGCCCGGCTCTCTTTTTGGTTCAGTTACTGCTGGCTTTCATGATTCCTTTCTGCATCATCATGGGCTGCTATAGTGGAATGGGATGGGAAAGGAAGAAGAAAAGGCTGGTGAGGAATAGGAAGCCTTTCAGAATCTTGGTGGCTGCCGTGACCTCTTTCTTCATCTGCTGGCTTCCTTACCATTTCTGTGAAGGATCATCTTTGCTTACCAGTATGCCTGAAGTGATATGGCAGGTTTTGCAGTTATTTACAGTCATTGGAGTGTGTTTCAATATTTGTTTGACCCCCATTCTCTTTTTGTTGGGGAGAAATTTCGGCAGATCTTCAAAACATCCCTTGTTCTGTTAAGGAAAGGTTTTGTGGATGCACTCTTCATACCTGTGGACAATACCAATACTGGTAAAGAGGGCCAGTAGACCCGTGGAAACCGGAGCATGGAGCTGAAGATAAAGCAGTGACCTACAATCTTCCTAAAGAACCTACCTTGGATCACACCAAGAGAAAGGCGGTAACTAGACATTTCAAAGGGCCAAGACCTTTCAAAGATCTGATCCCCTCCTAAGTATGCAAAGATGGTTTCCTCCTTACTCAGAGAGGTCCAATGGATGGATTTTCGGTCTTGAGTCTATGAAATATAATCCCTATGAGGAAGAATCCAGTGTGAATTGACCGACTGATCAGCCATCCACTGAAGCTGAGGAGGACATTAAACATTATCAGTTCAGAGAGTTTCCTTAAAATCATGGATAGGCATTATTGTGTTCTAAATCAGTGTTCAGACATTCTTTACATTTGTGTAATCTGAAAGGGTTGGGTAGCTTTTTAATTTCCCTTGTCACTAACTGCTGCTTAGATAATGGACGCTCTTGATGTTATTTTATTGTATACTGTAGAAGAAGAAGAAAAGAAGAGTTAGTTTTTATACACGAATTTTCTCTACCTTTAAGGAGTCTCAAACTGGCTTACAATCAATTGTGTTCCCTTCCTCTCCCCTTGTGAGGTAGGTGGGGCTGAGAGAGTTTGGAGAGAAGTGTGACTAGCTCAAGATCACCCATCAGACTTCATGTGGAGGAGTGGGGAAACAAACAAATTGCTTCCTGACCCCAAAATGGTGATCAGCACTACCGTGGCATGCAAGAAAGGGCCACGAGAGACAAACACTGATGCAAACCTTCCTGCCCTCCCTCTCATGGTCTGCCTAAAGTCATAGAATCAGCATTGCTGACAGATGGCCATCTAACCTCTTCTTAAAAACCTCCATGGAAGGAGAGCCCACCACCTCCCGAGGAGCCTATTCCACAGAGGAACCACTCTAATTGTTAGAAAGTTCTTCCTAATGTTTAGTCAGAAACTCTTTTGATTAAATTTCAACCTATTCTCTCCAGGAACACAGGCAGGATGTTGCTGCAGTCGTCTTGTTTGGGGGCTTCCTAGAAGCACCTGGTTGGCCACTGTGTGAACAGACTGCTGGACTTGATGGGCCTTGGTCTGATCCAGCAGGGCTTTTCTTATGTTCTTATGTTAACTTTCTTATGTTAAGAGGTAAGGATATAGAAAAAAAAAAATCAAAATACAGGAAATGCTAGATTAAAAATAACTGAGATGATAAAGGAAGTAGAGAAGGACCAAAGATTAGATGGTAAACGGAATGTAGATACAGCAAAGATTAGTGTTAGACTTAAAAGTTAGAGAATTGCCAACTAACAAGGAGGTAAATTGCTGCAGTTGGGCAGGGGGGGGGGAATTTGTTTGCCATTCTCTGCATTGACAGAGCTGAGTTTATGAAGGCCAGTGAGAGGGAGAATTTTGAGAGGAGTGAAGGGAGTGGGGCCCATGTGGTCAGAGGAGATAGCAAGAGAGAAGAAACCCAGGCCACAGATTTCACGGGCAACTCTTGAAGGGACCCTCAACGACTTGACATGACTACCGGAGTAATTTTTTTAAATTCTTCTCCACTTTTATATTTTGCCAGAAATGCGGTATATAAACAACACAATCAGAATTTGTTTTAATTTTTAAAAAACAGGAACAGAGAGCAAAAACATTCACTTGTGGAAACCTGAAGCGAACTTCATGTTTTAAGGCACCAGACTTTCACAACAATCCAAAAGCAGAGTGTCTGGGTTATGCGGTAAAAACAAAACTTTATGTGTATGACAGTGGGAGAATATTACTAAAGCAGAGTAAAAAAAAAAGAATTTAACAGTCAAGAAAGATCTCGACATTTTGTGTTAAAGTCTGAGTGAAGCTTGCTTTTATCCAGAAAAGGATCACTAGAGAAAGGCAGGGAAATGCCAGGTGTGAAGAAAAGGAGAGGATTTTTGAAATGTGTACACACACTCACATTGTGGTCCTAAGGACATGAGCAGCACCGTGTGAAAATGCAGTAAGTAAACATATAACACCAGGAAATGGGTCAAAAAAGGCCACAGCTTTATTCATTACAGGCAGCAGATGGAGCATTGGCGAAGCATAGGGCACAGATCCAGGCATCGGGCAACCACCCTGTTGGCCGATGAAATGATCCCCAACCCGAATGTTGGGGGGGGGGCAACCATGAAGTGTCAAATTAGTGGTTCCACTAGTAGGACACAGACCTTTTAAGTGGTACCTTGGCCACCTGGGAGTGGAGCCACACGATGCCCCCGAGCTTTGCATCAGCAGTAGGCTTGAACCAAAGACCCCTTATGGGGGTCCCCAAACAGGGAAAGGCAGGCACACAGGCACATCTTCCCCATAAATGGATCCAGCCCGATGCCCAAGACCGCCAAAAGTTGTGACGAAGGAACAGAACAAAACCGACATGTGGGGGGGGGGGGGTCCACTGATTTATCGAAACTGGGAAGCATTGTGAAAGAAACCAGCATAATAAGGAAAAGAGAATAAGAATGAGAAAACCTGAAAAAGTGCCGCTTTATTGAGCAGAAAAAAGAAAAAAAATGTAGCGAACAGGAACACAGCTAAGTTTTATTGATAGCGTTTGTGATACAAAAAGCAAACAAACAGAAGTCTTCAAAATGCCAAGCACATCATTAGTTTGGATATAGGCAATTTGATACTTATGTCAGTGTTGCTTAGTGTGAGAAAAATACGGATCATCACATAAGATACTTACAGTGCATTCCTAAGGAGAGTTACTCCAGTCTAAGCCCATTGAAATGAATGTCCAGAAGTTACAGTTTGGTGAAATCAGACGCAGAAGTGTGAGTGTAATCCCACCACTACACATGGCAGCTATAACTTGTGAATGAGTATATGTGTAGGCAGCTATAACTTGTGAAATGAATGTGTATAGGGTTTTGTCCACATGACTGGGAACACTGGTAAATACAGGGGAACCACACTGTTGGCCGATGAAACTATCCACACACTCAGGTCATATTCATGCAAATATAAGCACATAGGTTCTTTATATATATATATATATATATATATATATATATATATATATATATATATATATATATATATATATATATATATATATAACATGCATTCCCCATACATAATCATTACTCCATATCTGTAACAAGATCCTCACCAACTTCCGCACTGGAGTGGAGATAAGTCACTGAAAGTGATTAAGTCTTTAACACACATTAATACTCAATCCTGCATATAATCTAGCTACCTTACGCCACTATATTATATTGTATTATATTAATATACTAACACTGTTTATCAAGTCTATTAGCCATATCTAAACAATACATATTTGTACTCCTCTACTAAGTTAATACCTAACATATATAGTTTATAGACTAAGAGGAATGGTACTATTAATATTTGAATTTATATCAACTTATTCATTTGCATGTTTTCTACACTATCTTATAAATCACCCCATATAAGCGCATAGGTTCTTGTTCACAAGTTAAAGTGAAGGGAAACAGGGGTAGTGCCTCTCCTGCTCCCCGCTGCATGTATTTGCTCCCCCAGCCTATTACTTCTGAACAGTCCTTGTGTGCGTGTTAAGTGCCGTCAAGTCGTTTCCGACTCATGGCGACCCTATGAATCAATGTCCTCCAAAGTGTCCTAACTTAACAGCCTTGCTCAGATCTTGCAAATTGAGGGCCCTGGCTTCCTTGATAGAGTCAATCCATCTCTTGTTGGGTCTTCCTCTTTTCTTGCTGCCTTCAACTTTTCCTAGCATGATTGTCTTTTCTAGCGACTCTTGACTTCTCATAATATGTCCAAAGTACGACAGCCTCATTTTAGTCATTTTATCTTCTAGGGTCAGTTCAGGCTTGATTTGATCTAGAACCCACTGATTTGTCTTTGTTTTTTTGGTGGTCCAGGGCATCCGTAACACTCTCCTCCAACACCACATTTCTAAGGAATCTACTTTCTCCCTATCAGCTTTCTTCATTGTCCAGCTCTCACACCCATACCTAGTAACAGGGAATACGATGGCATGAATTAACCTGATCTCAGTTGTCAGTGACAGTCCTTGCCTCAATGTAAAGTTCTCTGCCCCTCCAGAATGATTTCAAGATATTTGAAAAATAAAATATTTTAATCTATCTGCTTCCTCGATTGTGGCATTGCCCAGAGAAAACTCACCAGGAACAGCGCACTTTCTGTGTGAAAAATTAACTTGAAATGTCATCATTAAGCCTGTGGGCAGTTGGAATTGTACCTATTATGGTCATATATTTGTATACAATTCTTATTGAGAAATTGATCAGCTGGTGAAGCCTTGGCGAAACCTGAATAACGATCTAGACAACACGTCCATCTTCATCTTTTCCAGCTGTTCTAGTTGTTCATATGTCCTCAAAACTCTTGGACAATTGCACTTACCTGGAAATTTGAACTCTGTAAAAGAAATTGTCAAGCCATTGATAAGCAACAACATTTAGTACTTACCTTATCTTTTTGATCCTTTGTATTTTGTGTATTGTTTGTTGTATGTGTTTTCACTGTACACCTCTTTGCACTTAATATATTTAATTGCATTGGAAATTTGTGCTGTTTTTGTCTTCTTCATACCACCTGGAGGTTGGCAACCCTAACTGAGAAGCAGGCATGCAACTGGAATCCTGAAGTCAGTGCATGACTTGCATTCAATTCGGCTTCATTGCCTTAGACACAGGAGCTGGAGTGACTGACCCCTTGCTGGTGCAAATTGGTGGAGTAATGTCTGGATGCATACAGACTGGACTTGGCCTCTTGCAACTCTCACCATTGGTATCTGTGCTGAGTTGAAACAGCAGGGTGTAGTTCCCCAGAGGATTTATCCCAATGCAGATGATGCTATGACTTCCATCCAGGCTTCCATTCCTAGTTAGGATGCTGATGGTTTCATCACCACGTTCTGAGGAAGTGACCAGAGTGGTGGGTTTGGTTCTGTTGCTGTCAAGGGTCTCCCCATCCATTTGCCACCGGATCTCTGGCGGAGGCCAGGAGTGCAGGGAGCAGGTACAATGGAAGCCATTACCCTTCCTCTGGCATGTGGTATTTGGGTGGGTGCTGGTGGGCCTGGGGCCATCTGGGGAGAAGCAAAAATGGTGGACGAGTTGACTTTCTAGAGCAGTGGCTTTCAACCTTTCATATAAGGTTACCAGCTCCAGGTTGGGAAATACCTAGAGATTTCAATGCCATAGAGTCCAATTGCCAAAGTGACCATTTTCTCCAGGTGAACTTATCTCTCTTGGCTGGAGATCAGTTGTAAAAGAGGGAGATCTCCAGTGACCACCTGGAGGTTGGCAACCCTAGTTTCATATCATATGACCCACCTAACCTGAGTCCCACCGTGATAGACCCCAAAACCCAACTTTGTCCCAAGAACAACGCTGATATGTTTACAGGCATTCAAAGAGGGTTCAGCTGTTCTCAATTAGGGCCAGGTGGAAGTTCCTCCCAAATGAGATTGGGGTCCTGTGGGACCGCAGGGCCTGTAAAATGGAGTTGTTCCGCCAGGCCCATAGTTGAGGACAGCCATGGTTTCCATCAGAACTGGCCTCCCTCCCCCCCCCTTACTTTTGGTCATTGACCACTAACTTTGTATGGAGGAGGGTCTGGCGACCTGGTGGCATCATGCGACGGGAATCATACCTTAGTGATACCGCCATCCTCTGATCTTGTTTATTTTAATTATTGCGGCTTTTAGAACTGTCTAATTGTATTTTATTGTTTATGATATTGTCTAATATTTGTTGGTGGCCACCCTGAGCCTGGCTTCGGTCAGGGATGAGGGCGGGATATAAAACCAATAAATAAATACATACATAAATTACTATGTTTTGCATTTATGGTAAGTTTTAAAGGACATTAATGTTGCTGAAGCACAAGAGATAATCCTTGGCAGGTAGGGCGGCAGGAGACAGCACGTCAAAGATGCTTGCTGGTGGGCAGAAGCTATGGGGGTTTGGGAGAACCACTGTTAATGAGTCCTACTGGCATGGCCAAAAGTCACAGATGGATGATTCGTAGGGTTGCCAACCTCCAGGTGGTGGCTGGAAATCGCCCGTTGTTAAAACTGATCTCCAGGTGACAGAGATTAGTTCACCTGGAGAAAAGGGCCGCTTTGGAAGGTGGACTCTATGGCATTATGCCCCTTTGAAGTCCCTCCTCTCCCCAAACCCCACCCTCCTCAGGCTCCACTCCCAATATTCCAGGTATTTCCTACCCCAGAGCTGGCACCCCTAATGATATGTGGCAAGTAGGAGCTAAGCAACATATCACACTTGCATTTAGACATGGGAAATGAGGAAGAGTGAATTCTTAATAAATATGAAACCCTAGACTTCTTTTGTGACCCACTGGTGGTATACATCCCTATGATTAGAACCACTGGTCCAGAGGGGGGGACTATACTTGTGATAGCACAATTGAGCACTAGAGAGCACTATGGAGGTGTAAGCAAATTTAAAAAAATCTTTGTCATGAGTAAATCTCATCTTTCGATTCATCACTTTGACGCAACATTTGGGGAAAAGGCTGGTCAAACTAGGCAAGAAAGGGTTAGCAATGGCATCTGCCTCTTTGTAAGATGCACATAAAGGGAGCGTCCTCCTTGCCCATTGGCTATGTAGTCCTCACTTGCCTCTAACAAAAGGAGAAGGGAATGAGGTAAACTGAGAATAAAAAGGGCAGGGGGGGAATCTGATCCTTAAGGTAGGAGAGACAGTGATTTATGGAAAGAGAAAAGACAATATAAAAGTTAGGGAGAAACTCACAGACGATGTCTAGATGGATGGCATTACTAATTGTTCTCCCTATTGCAGGGTACGTGACCTGGCAAGTGAGGGTTTTCATTCGGTCAGCCACCCAGGGTGTGAATGTGATGAGAGATCCGTAGGTCCAGCTCCCATTTCTGTGTCGAAGGTTCCATGGAGATGTGCTATAATCCTTGATCCCGACGCTCCAGGAGATTTGGGGTGGAGTCCCTGAACAGGTGCCTGGTGCTTGGCAGATGAAAATCACCGGCTTCCTGAAAACCAGCTCAGATGAGTTCAAGATCTTTGGTTTGGCTGTCAGTCCTGAACAAGACAGAGCCCCCAGGAAGGAGTTAGAAAGAGACCAGAGAACGAAGTATCGTTCGAAACAGCTGAAACGTGTGCATCGGCCCGCATGCTGTGAAGGGCATGCCACGTCTATGGCTGAGGATGACAGATGCTAAGTAGCAGTATGTTATACAGAAACATGCTTCTTTTTTAAAAAAGCAAAGGGGCTGATTCTCACCTGGAAAATGGTGGATGGGGGAGGATTGCTTAGCTCTTGCCCTACCTGCTGCTTTCCCCTCTACAATAGTTAAATTGTGGAACTCCCTGCCCCAGGATGTGGTGATGGCTGCCAACTTGGAAAGGTTTAAGATGGGAGTGGACATGTTCATGGAGGAGAGGGCTATCCATGGCTACTAGTCAAAATGGCTACTAGTAGTGATGCATACCTATTCTCTCCAGGACCAGAAGAGCATGCCTATTCTGTTAGGTGCTGTGGAACACAGGCAGGATGGTGCTGCTGCAGTTGTCTTGTTTGTGGGCTTCCTAGAGGCACCTGGTTGGCCACTGTGGGAACAGACAGCTGGACTTGATGGGCGTTGGTCTGATCCAGCAGGGCTTTTCTTATGTTCTTATGTTCTTAAGTGCTGGGGACTGGGGAGTCCTTGTTCCAGGTGAAGGGGTTAGTGAGGGAAGGATTAAGCAGCCCTCTCTTTGGAAAACTGGCTCCTTTCCAGGGATGTTTTTCAGCATGGAAATGGAGGGCCAATGTTACAGTCAACCTAGATACTGCAAACATCAACCTAGGAAAAGTGGTAGGGAGCCCTACGATGGCTCCCAGTTTTAACCATATAGTGAATACAACGCCTGCTCTAGTAGAGGGAAAACATTCAGGAACCAGAATGTCAAATCATGCCGGGGACTTTGACTCAATCCTGTTATCTCTGTGCCTTTTTCACTCCCTGCTTCCCCTAGGAATATCTGTATCTTGTTTGCTAAAACAGACCATGTTTCTTGTGCGCAGGGTTTTTACAAAAAAAACCTGAAACACAGATGGCTTGAGTTTCAACAAGAGAAGTGTCTGTTTCGAATCTTCATTGCTACCCACTCATATATGGGATTCCTCGTTAGGGTTGCCAGGTCCCTCTTCACCACCAGTGGGAGGTTTTGGGGGAGGAGCCTGAGGAGGGCGGGGTTTAGGGAGGGGAGGGACTTCCATGCCATAGAGTCCAATTGCCAAAGCGGCCCTTTTCTGCAAGTGAACTGATCTCTACTGGCTGGAGATCAGTCGTAATAGCAGGAGATCCCCAGCTAGTACCTGGAGGTTGACAATCCTACTCCTCATCCCTTGGAGAGGGGCTGTGGCTGATTGGTAGAGCATGTGCTTTGTATGCAGAAGGTCCCAGGATCAATCCCCAACAACTCCATTTGAAAGGACCAGGCAGTAAGTGATCTGGAGAGCTGCTGCCAGTCTGAGTAGACAATACTGACTTAGATGGACCAGTGCTCTGATTCAGTGTAAGACAGTTTCATGTATGTGTTTTCTAGTCTACTGCTTCTGGACATGGAGGTTCCCTTTAGTCACCATGGCTAGTAGCCACTGATGGACTTCTCCTCCATAAATCTGTCTGATGCCCTTTTAAAGCTGTCTATGCAGGTAGCCATCAGAGCATTCACTGGTAGTGTTTCTGGGATCCAAAATAAAGGACATTTATGAACACATGCATGCTTTATTCCTTATTGGGCCTTTCTCCTGAAATTGGGGAAGAAAAGCAGAACATTAACTATTAACTGGACCTGAAGTAATTGTATGAAGAGTTTTCTTTGCTTCTCCAGTAGAAAGGAGAGGCAAAAATAGGCAAGGAAAAGCAAATAACGCCAAAGGAACTCATTTACCTATCACAAAAAGAAGAAGTGAACCACCATCTGGAATATGATAACTCCTTTTGAAATCCTCTCCTCTCTCAATTCTAAAGTAGTACGACCCGTTGTCCTGTAGCTGGGCATCACTGATGCTGAAAGAGCAGTCTCCTTGCTCTGGGTTCCCCGTTAACTGGAAACGGTTCATAAAAGATACCCGGCTGCTGTGACGAGGGTCATTAGTAGCCACTAGGAGACCTGAAACATAGCGGGGGGAGGAGATAAAATACTTGGACCCATTTTTCTTTTTAAACCAGTAGGCAAATAGCTCCTCGGTGATATTCGGCTGAGGATCGCCATAGGTGAATTGGCAGGGGATGAGGGCGCAGAGGCCATGCTGCACAGAAACGTAGGCGGGGGATGTCAGCAAAAATCCCGGCATCAGATTGCTCCCTGTAACGGCAAGAGAAAAGATAAAGGAACTATTTGGCTGGTATCCAGAGATGCTTAGACCAAGCATTCCCCGGCATTGTCCCCCTCTCTGGTCTATTCCAGCAGTTGCACCCCAGGAGTATCGCTAACCATTGCAACCCATAAGAGCACGTAGAGTTTGCTCACCTCTATACCTAGGTCTAAACTTGCCACAATCCCTCCCAATGTATTTTGATTTTCTGACAATCCTGTGGTACAGATGATTATTTATGTTAGCTAGCCTGAATGCCATCCCAGCAGGGAAGCTAATGGGTCATTTAAATAGGGTACCGTACTGTGGCCCTGACCTGGATGGCCCAGGCTAGCCTGATCTCTTCAGATCTCAGAAACTAAGCAGGGTCAGCCTTGGTTAGTATTTGGATGGGAGACCACCAAGGAATACCAGGGTTGTTGTGCAGAGAAAGGCACTGGCAAACCACCTCTGTTAGTCTCTTGCCATGAAAATCCTTAAAAAGGGGTCGCCATAAGTCAGCTGCGACTTGAAGGCACTTTACACACAAACACACACCATACTGTGAGAGGGTATGTCTATGTGGTTCTGGCCAGATAGATACTCTTCGGCATTCCTTGTTTAGCTGCAGCTTGCTCAACGAGGCTAGAGACAGGTGGATAAAGCCTTTTATATGGGAATCTGCCTCTAAACTGGATAATTTGAGGGTTCTTTTAGCAGGGGTGGATTTTAATACTACATTGTCAGTCGCCAAATTTCTCTCCCAGTCAATCAAGGTTAAAAAATACTAATTTGGGGGCTCTTTAGATAGTGCCTTTATTTTTCTTTATTTTGATCTCAGTGTGACATTGTTCAGGGCCCAATTAGCCATATGAACTATCATTACAGTAAAGTAAACCATTACAACCCCTAGCAGTCTACCTTTGGGGGTCTCAGGCAAGACTTTTCAAGATTGTTTGTGTCAAGATCCAGCGAGATCCAACATCTCAGCCTGGTTTCGCATACTCTTTGATATAACTAATGCAATGAAAGAAGCCCCTCTGCTGCTATTGGCTCAGCCGGTTTAATAATAAAATTTATTGCAGTCATAGACCAGAAAATATCAAGTCTAACAACTAATACCTTATATAAAATTCTATGCAAAACAGTATAAAACAATATAAGGGTAGATCTACAATTAATGCTATTCTTTATCATTTCCAACAACCCTTTTCTTGCTTTGAATTTTCACCACATAAGCACAAAATTTGGCCACTCGCTTCAAAATAATGGGATCTTCATCTATCGATAGCTTTCCCAACCATACCCACTCTGAGCATTCCTGGAGTTTAGTTAGTAAAGGAGAAATGAACTTAGCCCTCAATTCAGTGTAGTACTGACACATAAAAAAGATATGTACCATAGTCTCCATCTCACCCAATGTACATGGGCAGAGTCTCTCTGAGTATGGAGTTTTTAAATATTTGCCTTCAAGTACAGCTGAGGCTGTAGCCTCATGTCTGGCCAGAGTGAAAGCTCTTCTAGTTTGAACTCAGCCGGTTTTAACCTCCTGTAGGGTCACATTCTTTGATTCCTACCTCGAAAGCCAACTGACCTGTCAGGAATGGTTTGTCTGTTATCCAGCAATCCCATGCTGGTAATAAGAAACATACAAGGGAGAAAATATCATTGCTGTGGCCTAGAAACTTAACAGATTCCCTAACAGTTCTGGAAGGGTTGAGGATAAGGTTGCCAACCTCCAGCTAGGGTGGGAAGATCTCCTGGAATTACAACTGATCAGCATACTGCAGAGTTCAGTGCCCCTGGAGAAAAAGGCTGCTTCTGAGGGTGGACCCTATGGTATTATATCCCACTGAGGGCTCTCCACTCCTCAAACCCTTCCTCCCTTCATGCTCTACCCCCAAATTTCCAAAAAATTTCCCAACCCAGAGTTGGCACCCCTAGTTGAGGAAGAGAGTTGTACACCTAGGCTAGGGTTGCCAGGTCTCTCTTCGCTACCAGTGGGAGGTTTTAGGGGCAGAGCCTGAGGAGGGCAGGGTTTGGGGAGGGGAGGGACTTCAATGCCATAGAGTCCAATTGCCAAAGCAGCCATTTTCTCTAGGTGAACTGATCTCTACTAGCTGGAGATCAGTTGTAATAGTGGGAGATTTCCAGCTAGTACCTGGAGGTTTGCAACCCTAACCTAGGCCCCTACCCAACACACCAAAATTCCTACAGCAAGAAACAGAAGTGGTTAGAGCAGAGGTGTCGAACTGAATTTTTACGACGGCCAGATATGACATAAACGCCACTTGGTCGGGCCAGGCCATGCCTCCCCAGCCCAGATCAAGAGAGTGGGGCGGTAGCTGCCTCAGCTGGCTCACGGGCTGGATAAGAGGTCTCAAGGGGCCGGATCCGCCCCCCCGGGACTTATGTTTGACACCCCTGAGTTAGAGTATCAGACAGGGATCAGGGAGACCCAGGTTTGAAACCTAACTTTCCCATGCAAGCTTGCTGGGCTGTCCTTAGGCCAGTCACCTTCTCTCAGTCTAAACCAAACTCACAAGGTGAAGTAGGGTTGCCAGCTCCAGGTTGGGAAATATATGGAGATTTTGGGGGTGGAGCCTGAGGAAGGCAGGGTTTGGAGAGGGGAGGGACTTCAGTGCCATAGAGTCCCATTGTCAAAGTGGCCATTTTCTCCAGGGGAACTAATCTCTGTCACCTGTAGATCAGTTGTATTAGCGAGAGATCTCCAGCCACCACCTGGAGGTTGGCAACCCTAAGGTGAAGATAAATTGGAAATAGGATTAGCAACCTCAAGAGAGGAGTTGCAGTGCTCCCAGAATTACAAATGATCTCTAGACTACAGAGATCAGTTGGCAGATTTGGAAGATGGACTCTGTGGCATCACTGCCCTGCTGAACTCCCTCCCCTGCTCGAACTCTGCCCTCCGCAGTTATTACCCCCCCCCAAAAAAAAATGTCCTGCCTTTCCTGATGAATCTAGATTTTTCTGGAAATATCCATAAACAAAATGGATAAGTCTCATAGGTTAGCAAAATGCAGATCAAAGAATATGAGTAAAGCAAAGGAAGAGAATATGAAGAAAATGAGATAATTTTTTCCAGTCCTTGTATCTTGAACCTTAGTTAGAGAAACTGTTTTGTTAATGTATACTTTATCTTGCAGAACTATGGCCATAATAAATGAATGCTTGATTTTTTCCATTTTCATACATCATGCTCACCTGTGCAGAGCTGGGCAAGGATCAGTGTTGTCATTATATCCAATCCTACTCCCTTCTTAGAAGGAACTGCAAGCTGCTGCCTCCTCTTCCTTTCTCTCATCCTGCTGCTCCAAAATTCTTCCTACAGCAGTACGCATGTAAGAGGGAGGAGAAAATTTGAATTTATCTGCTGGCCACCTTGAAGAACAACAACAAGGAGTCTCAAAGCAGTTTACAATCACAATCCCTTTCTCTTCCTACAACAGGCACCTTGTGAGGTAGGTGGGGCTGAGAGAGTTCTGAAGGAACTATGACTGGCCCAAAGTCACCAAGCAGGCTTCATGTGTAGGAGTGGGGAATCAAACCCAGTTCTCCAGATTAGAGTCCACCTCTCTTAACCACTACACCACACTTGGTGAGGGTTTGCATCTATGTGTGGTGAAGGTCTATGTCTGTGTTGGCGAACCTATGGCACGATTGCCGACTCTGGTACGCGTAGCCCTCTCTGCTGTCTCGCGCGGCTCCCGCCCCCTTCCCTGCACTCCCCGCCACCTGGGTGGCGGGGGCTTTGAACCATGCCAAACTGTGCTGCGCTGCCGCACGGAGCGGTTCAAAGCTCCCACTTCCTTCCCTGCACAAAGTGTTGGCACTTTGCAATAAATAAGTGGGTTTTGGGTTGCAGTTTGGGCACTCGGTCTGTAAAAGGTTCGCCATCACTCTATGTGGTACAGAGAACAGCTGCCACCATTAAAAGTTATGCAACATTTATTAAAAGAAAATATCCACATGCATACTCTCAGCATAGCAATAAATAGAGCAAGGGATCCAAAAGAAAAGTGTAAACATGCAATTCCTCTGTCCCTCCGTCTGTACATGCCCTAACTAATCTTATACTAAACCAGGTTATTTAACTTACAAGTTACAGTGTTCTACAAGCTTCGTGTTATTGTGGAGTCTTAGTTCAGGCATGTAGCCCTCCACATGACAATGTCCACTTTCAGCAAGAGCCCAGTTGTAAGAGCTTCTGCGTAGATTGAATCAGCCAAAGAACACATCTCCCTCTGCCAAGGAGCTTTACTATCTGTTTGCTCACTCCCCTATGTCAAAGAAAACATTCCTGAATTGTCCAGAAAGAAGAAGAAGAGTTGGTTTTTATATGCTGACTTTCTCTACCTTTTAATGGAGAATCAAACTGGTTTACAATCACCTTCCCTTCCTTTTTCCACAACAGACACCTTGTGAGGTGGGTGGGGCTGAAAGAGTTCAGAGAGAACTATGACTAGCCCAAGGTCACCCAGCAGGCTTTATACGTAGGAGTGGGGAATCAAACCTGGTTCTCCAGATGAGAGTCCACCGCTCCTAACCACTACACCACGATGGCTCTTTCTAGCATTGTAAACCTCCAACATTTCTCTTCCCTGCTAAGGGTCATTGTCTTCCAGCCAGCTGTGCGACTTGACCATCTCCTTGTCTCCAGCCAGGAAGCCATTAGCATTTTTACAGCACTGGGCTGGGTTAGTCTTGACTCTTCCCCTCCTTCCTGTTCTCTGCCGAGAGACAGAAAACCTTTCTGAAACTCAAGGTGAAGGTTTTATTCAGTCCAACCCTCCAAAGTAAAGCACATTTCTCCATACCTGGTATCTCCAACTTTAGCAAGGGATCAGGTGCTGTGATAGACATGTACACATGAGCACTCATAAAGCTGCCTTATACCAAATCAGACCATTGGTCCATCATTGGTCCATCAAGGTCAATATTGCTTGCTCTGACTGGCAGCAGCTCTCCACTGTCTCACGCAGGTCTTTCAGACCATCTACTGCCTGGTCCTTTTTAATGGGAGATGCCAAGGATTCACCTTGGGACTTTCTGTATGCAAAGCAGAAGCTCCTTCCCTAAACCACAGCACCTCTACCTGAGACTCAGAAGAGCTGCTGCCGGTCAGAGTAGACAAGACTGATCTTGATAGACCAGAAGTCTGACTCAGTATAAGGCAATTTTATGAATGCAGACAAAATCCTGCAAATTCAGAACTTTGCAACCAGCTTACAATACCTGAATAGGGTATCTGTGAGCATATGCAAAATGTTCAGCATTAAACATCTGGAGCTTGCCTCTGTTGTTATGGAATTAAGGGTCAAAGCTTCCAGACAGATCTGAACACAAGCATTTTTTAATTTTAAAAATGTAGTGCCCTGCCCACATGTTGACTCCGATCCCAGCCCCTGAACACCTCACTCCATTGCAGACAGGAGGAGTAGGGAAACACCCTGCTCAGCTGTTACAACCCAGTTCCTCTTTTCTCACCCTGGTCCCTTCTAAAAGCAGAAGGCTTTGCACGTGTTGGGGGAGTGGGCTCCAAAAATTAGATGCTGAACCTGATGTAGAAAATGCAAAAGTTTTGGCAAAGCTGGTGGTGTCCAATTCTTCTTTTCAATATCACAAGCCTAGTTTCAAGTGCAGGGAAAAAATGCCACAGATATGAGAAATAGGATTAAATCCTGACCAGGATTTAAGGCATCCTGCTAAGTAGGTGATTGAATGAGAACCAGTGTGGTGTAGTGGTCAGGAGCAGTGGACTCTAATCTGGTGAACCGGGTTTGATTCCCCAGTCCTCTACATGAAGCCAGCTGGGTGACCTTGGGCTAGTCCCAGTTCTCTTAGAGCTCTCTTGGCCCCACCTACCTCACAGGGTGTCTGTTGTGGGGAGGGGAAGGAAAGGAGATTGTAAGCCAGTTTGAGACTCCTTAAAAGGTAGAGAAAATCGGCATATAAAAACTAACTCTTCTTCTTCTTCTTCTTCTTCTTCTTCTTCTTCTTCTTCTTCTTCTTCTTCTTCTTCTTCTTCTTCCTCTTCTTCTTCTTCTTCTTGACCAAGAGGAGACCAGAGCTCCAACTGAAGCTCTTTGGAGAGGGTGGGAGAAGGTACTTTTTAAGTCCCTTGCCTCCAACAGCTATCCTTTTAAAGTAAACTGTTATTATTATTGTTTCCCAAATTGGCTAAGAGAGATGAAGATTTGCTTAAGAGCGTTCATGGCTAGAATGAGACTGGACCCAGCCTCGTATATATATGCTGTCAAGTCACAACTGACTTACGACGACCCCAGCAAGGGCCTCTCCAGGGAAGTGAGAAGCAGAGGGGACTTGCCTTCGCCTTCCTCTGTTGAGTTTTCCTTGGAGGTCTCCCTGCCAAGTATTGACCCTGTTTAGCTTCAGAGATCTGACAAGATTGGGCTATACCATTCTGCCTTTCCTCCTTAGGGTTGCCAACCTCCAGGTAGTGCAGGAATTGCTGGAATTACTGAGATATAACGGACAACACACAAGTGTGACAAAGTGTATCAAAGTGTCTCAAGTGTACAAATTAACATATAACAAACACACAATATAATACAAAACTCTTTCAAAGTCCAAGGTACAAAATGCTAGTTTAAGAGCCAAGCATCAAGGAATTCTTCATATAGAAGTTGCTAGGAAGACGATCGTTTCTGTATTCTTCATCAGTTCCATTTAGTTCAAGTTTCTCTTATATGCACATCAGGTTATCCAATTTAAATACAGTCTCTTTCTCAAACTGATAGGAGATCAAGCTGTGTATGGTCTTTCAAATTAAGGTTCCAATACAGGATACAACATTGTCAATACACAGATTGTACAGACAAATTCAACATTTCAACTGTTCCCACCAGGATACTGCAAGCTGTATCCTATATTGGTGCCTGTTGTGTGCATGTGTGTGTGTGTGTGTGGGGGGGGCGATTGTAAGCCGCTTTGAAACTCTTTAAAGGTAGAGAAAAAGCAGGGTATAAAAACCAACTCTTCTTCTTCTTAGTTCTTTCCCCATTCCTGCCCTCTTCCCCCTCTATGGTTGCCTCCCCTCCCTTAGTATGGCTTCAAACATTCCATCTCAGGCAGATGTTTCACATGTGCAGCTTTTCTCTGGGTGGAGGACGTACCTGATCATCCCCTATCCCTCTCATACTCATGCATCTGTGGAAGGGAACAGAATCATGCGGAAGGAGGAAAAACTATACATGTACTTGCCTTAGAACAGGACCTGCCGAGCCTCTGACTTGGGCTGGTAACTTCAGCAGACAACTCGAGGACTTTGGCAAAACACTCAAAATAATAAGGCAGGAACGTTAGAATTAAATAAGAGTGAAAGAGTGGGGGAAAGTTCCGTAAAATGCACATGTTGGGGAAGCTGTGGTTTGCCACATTTTCCTCCTGTCTCCAAAGTCCTAAGTCATCCACTGAACACCTGCAAGGTAGTTAGACCAGTGGTTGGCAAACTCATTAGTCAACAGAGCCAAATATCAACAGTACAACGATTGAGATTTCTTTTGAGAGCCAAATTTCTTAAACTTAAACTACATAGGTAGGTACACTGTTTATTAACTTAATAAACTTTAATTAGTTTTAAGTCTTAATTAAACTATAGGTACACTGAATAAAACTTGATATCATACTTAATAATGATCTTATTTATTGATAAAAATTAAATTGTAAGTAAGGTATCCGTAAAATTAAATCATGACAATGACTGACAAACACTTAATGCGAACAATGGCCTTGCATCTCCCCGACCTCCACTGACCTCTCAGCGGCCACCCTGGCCCATCCCGGCTGCCTCGGCCTCCCGCGCTCGCCTCTCGGCCTCCTCCTCCTCGCCGCCGCCTGGGCTCTTTCCTTCCTTCCCTCCCCGGCCGGCCTGCCGTCCGCCCATCCGCCTGCCTGTCTGCCGCTCCTCAGTGCCTCGACCTCCGAGGTGGAGGAGGAGGAGGAAGAAGAGGAGGAGGAAGGCGGAGGGGTGTCCTCCCCTTCCCCTCTCGCTGGAGTTCTCCAGCAGCGGAAGGGAAGGGCAGGCCACGAGGGCGACATGCTGGAGCTTGCAGGTGAGGAAGGCGGGGGAGGGTGTGTGTGTGCTGGATCGGGGCCTCCCTCCCTCTCCCCAGTGCTCGGGCCAGCACGTTGCAAAGATCCGCCCCCCCGCCCCAGGCGCGGCGGCGGCTCTGGGCTGGTGGAAAGGCAGACAACTTTTGCAGGACTTCTGCCCGGCTGGGGCAGGGAAGGGATGCCAGGCTCTCCTCCGTCGCGACATGCAGCCCCGATCCTCCGCTGAAAGAAGCCATCCCCCCCACGCCCTCCGCGCCCGGGAAAGGTGGCTTCTCTCGGGTGGGCGGCCGCGATCCTGCAGCCCAGAGCCGCACTCAAGGGGCCAAAGAGCCGCATGCGGCTCTCGAGCCGCAGTTTGCCTACCCCTGAGTTAGACAATTGGCTGTTGCTGCTTCTCTATCACTATAATTCCTTCTCTTAAGCAGGAAATGTTATCATGTTCAGTATATCAAATGACCACATTTTTATCCCATCTTTCCTGCAAGGAGGTCATGGTGGCACGCATAGTGGTGGCGTAGCGGTTAAGAGTGGTGGACTCTGGACTTCCGGTGGTGCCGCTGGAGAGAGCACTCCATTTCCCCAGGCTGTCCTGGGAGAAATCCAAGTTTGCGTTATTTCTGGGGTACATAGATACCCCAATCCGACCCTTGCAAGTGGGTTGGAAAGCAGGAACTCCCTGCAGCCCGCAAACGCGGTTTGACCTCCTAGGTACTCTGAGGGGGCTTTTTAAGCCCCTCGGAGTCCTGGACGCCGGTCCTGCGAGGGCACTAGGGAAGGACATCGCCAAAACGCAACTTTGGCCTCAAGCTCTACCCTCCACCACCTTAATACCAACATAAGGACTACATAAAGAAAAGAACCTCACCTCTTGACACCCAAGTGAGTACAAAAGAACTCTGCATCTACTTACTGGAAACTTGAACAGACGGGGGGCTGATAAGAATATTTCTGGGACCCCCACTCCCCCTTAATTCGAACTGAAAAAGTTTGACTTGAGTTAACCATCGGGATTAGCGACAGGAGCCTTATCAAATCGATCAGCCTAAACCATAACAAAGAGTTGGAAGGATACCTTTTAGATTGACAAGAATTATCACCAATGAGAAGGTCCGAGGAAAGGGGAGGGTGATCTTTCTTCCTGATTTTCCGGCGAAAAGAATTTCCTGCCACGTCTGTAGTAAGGGAGTGCCTGGAACGGAAGACTCTCTATAACACCCTCTCTATCATTGGAACTAAAACAACAGGAAGTAGCCGTGGGACTGAATACGCGTCGCACTCGAGTTACTTTGAAATCATTCCTGAAGGAATAACCATCGAGAAGAGGCGGTAGAAGGTCCGCAACACTAGCAACTTCCGGTATACTTCCTGATTAACCCGATCTAGAGCGACCGAAAAAACTCACTGGTATTTCAAAACTTTAAAATGCAATTCTAAAGCCAATTTCGACTCTTTTCAACCCGAAAAAATTATAAGGCTGATGTTTGAACTATTATCTTTTAATTAGTACTTTAAAGGCCCTGTCTGTGGACATGTATTTTACCAGCTTCTTTTGAATGTAAATGTCTCGACCCCGCTCTGGCTCATTACACAGCCCTGCCTATACCAAACTAAGGGACTCATTACAAACCTCAACCATGGAAAAAAAATTACAGGACATGCTAACTAAACAAACTGAGGCAACAAATAAACAGTTTGAACAGATGTCTACACAGATGGCACAGTTGACTTCTATGATGACAAATCTTGGTCAAGCATCCCAAGCTATTAATCAGAAGTTGGATGTGGTTACGGGAGACTTGAAAGAAGTAAAAACTCAAATGACTGTTATGAAGACAGATATGCAAGCAATGGATGCATCAATTAAGAAAGTGATGGATGAGCACAAGGATACAAAGAAAAAATTAACAAGCCAAGAAAAACAGATTGAAACAATACAAACTGATCAGATGGCGGCAAAAAATCAAATGGCAATGATGGAGATGAGAGTGAGAGAGACTAATCTTCGTGTACGCAACTTTCCAGATATGATGGGAGACAATAAAGAAACTGTATTACCAAATTTGGCCTACTTATTTCAGATAGATGAACAAGAACTAAAACAAGCCATTAACAGAATATACAGGATACCACTACCTGCTAGAATGAGAAGATCTAAGCCAAGAGATTTGATGATAGTGTTTTATGACACTAGAGTTAAAGACAAGATTATGAAGATCCACTATGAAAATCCAGTGTCAGCAGGAGATTCCTCTCTTATATTACTGAAGGATATTCCAAGGCATCTACTCTCACAGAGGAATAATTACAAAGACTTCGTGTCTACATTGAAAGCTAATGGTATCAAATACCGTTGGATCATGCCACAAGGATTGGCTTTCACCTACAAGGAAGTGAAAACGACAATTCTATCCCAAGCAGATGTGGGGAAATTTCTGAGAAAATATAAAATGGACCTTAAAGAATTACCTGGGGAGAAGGAGGAAGAAGAAGAGGAAGAAGAAGAGGTACAGGGTGCAGAAGGAGGTACCAAATTATAGACTTTCTATTTTGCTAAAAAATACTACACCATGGCAAAAGCAATTTCTTGGAATGTAAATGGACTGAATGAGAAAACTAAAAGGGCTAGAATCTTCAAATATTTACAGAAATATAAATACTCCCTAATTTGTCTACAAGAGACTCATATAGCTTTAAAGCATAAAAAATACTTGGAGAAACAGGTGCTTGGACAAGCATTTATCGCCTCAGCCAAAACTAAAACAAAGGGAGTGGTAATTTATGCCCACCCCAGTCTTTGCCCAGAATTAGTATATAAAGATAATGAAGGAAGAATTGTAATTATCAGAACTAAAATATTGGGACAAAGGACAATAGTGGTCGGAATTTATGCACCCAATGAAGGGAAAAAATCCTTCTATGAAAAACTACACGATTTGATAGCCCAACATGCAAAAGATCAAATCTTATTGATGGGCGACTTCAATGGAATTATTCTCCCATCTTTGGACAAAAAATCAAAAGCAAAAGACGTCAATGACGGATGCTTACCTAAAACTTTCTTCACCATGGCTTCAGAATTAGAATTACAAGACATTTGGAGAACAATGAACACAACGGCTAAAGAATACACCTTTTATTCAGCGAGACATGATTCACACTCCAGAATTGATATGATATGGGCCAGTAAATCAATCTTCACTCAGCTACGCAAAATCCATATCTTACCTAGAACTTTTTCTGATCACAATCCTGTTACTTTTGATTGGAACAATAAACAAGCATTTAGATGGCGAATGAATGATAAACTTCTAAAAGACAATAAGATACAAAAGGAATTACAGGCTTTAATGAAAGACTTCTTTGAAATTAATCTTAATGGGGAAACCTCTCTGAATACAGTTTGGGATGCATTTAAAGCTGTTTTGAGAGGTTTTATGATACAGAAACATTCGGCTTGGAAGAAGACTCAATTACAATTTACAAACAATATACTTTGGAATTTACAAAATTTGGAGCAGAAATTGGTAATGGTAACACAGGAAGAGGAGAAAAGAGAAATTCAAATAAAGATTTCTGCATCTAAACACCAATCAAATTTGGTAATAATGGAGGAAATGAATAAAAATTTGAAACTTGCTAAACAAAAATATTTTGAATATGCAAATAAACCAGGAAAATTTTTAGCAACACAGTTGAAGGATTCATTTCAAAAGAAGATTATAACAAAAATCCAAACTGTTAAAGGACCAGTCTATTCAACTTCAGAAATTCAAAAAGAATTTGTTTCATTTTATTCCAAGTTATATCAGAAAGAAAATACTCCAAAGCAGAAAATAGATAAATTCTTAAATTCAATACAGATGAAAGCTTTATCAACGACCCAGAGAGAATGTATTGAAGCTCCAGTTACAAGAGAAGAAATACAAGAAGCAATACTGAGACAAAAAACGGATAAAACACCTGGACCAGATGGAATTACTGCACTATTTTATAGAATGTTCAGTGACAATCTAGTTGGCTTTTTTGGTTTACTCTATAATGCAATTTTGGACGAGGGAATATCCCCGGAGACTTGGTCACATGCATTTATATCATTGATACCTAAAGAAGGAAGGGATCCAGAAAAAACATTTAATTACAGACCTATATCGCTGTTAAATGTGGATTACAAAATTTTTGCTTCGGTTTTGGCATGTAGGATAAAACAATTTATTAAGGATCTTATACACGAAGACCAAGCAGGCTTTATACCAGGTAGGCAAATAAAAGACAATGTAAGAATTTTACTAGACTCATTGGAATACTATGATCAGAACATCCAACAAACTGCGGCCTTTGTATTTTTAGATGCAGAAAAAGCCTTTGATATGGTCTCTTGGAATTTTTTAAAACAGATTTTGGGTAAATTGAATTTTGGAGATCGTTTTCAGAAAGGTATATCGGCTATCTATACCTCCCAACAGGCGAAAATTTTGGTTAATGAATCAATGTCAGATAATTGCCAAATCACGAAAGGAACTAGACAGGGATGTCCCCTGTCTCCACTTTTATTTTTGTTGGTGTTGGAACCGCTATGTGTGGAACTAAGAAGTATGGAGGACATCCGCGGATTAAGAATTAAAAAACATGAATTCAAGTTGAGAGCATTCGCGGATGACCTCCTGTTAATTTTGGAGAATCCAACACAGTCAATGAACATACTTCGGGAGACTTTGGACGATTTTGGGAAAATATCAGGCTTTAAAGTGAATCAAGAAAAAACAAAGATAATATTTAAAAATTTACCGGAAATACAGCAACAGGAATTTATATCATATACTGGTTGGGAGAAAGCCAACAAAGTTAAATACCTGGGAATCTGGATTACTGCAAAGAATAAAGATCTGATAATTAACAATTACCTCAAGCTATGGGGTAAGATTAAAACTGATATGATTATATGGTCAAATAAAAAATTGTCATTAATGGGACGTATTTCAACGATTCAAATGAATGTTCTACCAAGGATGCTCTTTTTATTCCAAAATTTGCCAATAATATCACATACTAAATACTTTGATACCTGGAGGAAAGACATTTCAAATTTCATCTAGCAAGGGAAAAAACCAAGGACTGCTTATAAATATTTAGTGGATCTAAAAACTAGAGGAGGTTTAGCACTACCTAACCTTCAACTTTACGCTGAAGCGGTAGCTTTAGTATGGATAAAAGACTGGATGGACTTGTCAAATACACGTTTGCTAGACTTGGAAGGTTATAATAACTTAAGCGGATGGCATGGCTACTTGTGGTATGATAAAATTAAATTACAAGCAACATTCCGTAATCATATAATCAGGTCCTCTTTATTTCGTATTTGGATGAGATATAAACATATTTTGGAACCAGAAACACCAATGTGGATATCGCCTCAAGAAATGTTAACATTGCGCCCACTTAGACCAGACAAATTTATCACCTATCAAGATTTAATTAAATGGGATGGAAAGAAATGCTCACTAAAAGACTTTCAACTTCTTAAGGACGATTTACAATGGCTTCAATACTATCAAATTAAATCAGTTTTTGTACAAGATGTCAAAAAAGGATTTTCTAAAGAAAAATCTTCCTTTCAAAGGATTCTATTAGATAATAATACAAAACTGATTTCTAAAATGTATAATCTCCTTTTAACATTATATTGTGAGCAGGACACGATCAAACCAACTATGATCGATTGGGCTCAAAATGTGGGACATGATATTGCCTTAAATAAATGGGAACGACTGTGGTCTAAAGATCTAAAAGGAATAAAAGCACAGTCAGTGCGAGAAAACATTTATAAAATGATGTATAGATGGTATTTAACACCTAAGAAGATTGCAAAGATTTACAAAACAATGTCCCCTATCTGTTGGAAATGTAACAAAGAAATTGGTTCCTTTTATCATATGTGGTGGACCTGTGATAAAGCTAAAGACTTTTGGGACATGATCTACAATGAATTGAGACTAATATTACAAAAAAATATACCCAAAACACCAGAAATGATGTTACTGAGGATGATTCCAGACGACTTATTAACACAAAGAACCTTCTTGATTTATGCCACAACAGCTGCGAGACTGCTTTATGCAGCAAAATGGAAAGGGATCGAAACTCCCGAGAAAAAAGACTGGATTGTTAAAATGTTTGAAGTGGCAGAAATGGCAAAACTCACAGCTATTTTAAATGAAGAAAGTGAGGCTCGGTTTTTGGGGGAATGGGAGGCGTGGATGCATTATTGTGAATATGAGTTAAAATTGGGAAAAATGGAAGAATATTTTCTAATCTGATCCAGAGGATTTCTTTGTCTTTTTTATAATGAATAAGTATAATTATATTTACTAACAGATTATGGTTTTCTTTTTGTTAAATGATATTGATAGAGCATCAAGATTAGATTAACTACGACGGGATGAATTTTTTATTAAGAGGCAGATGGAGGTGAGGGGGAAGTCACAGATTTTCCATTTTCTTTTTTTATTACTATATGTTATGGAATTATAACAACTTTAAGTTAGAATTGAAATTTTATATTGTTATAGATGTTGTTTATTGCAATGGAAAATTTATAGTATAAAACCTAATAAAATTTATACAAAAAAAAAAAGAGTGGTGGACTCTAATCTGGAGAGCCGGGTTTGATTCCCCACTCCTCCACATGAAGCCTGTGGATGACCTTGGGCTAGTCACAATTCTCTCCGAACGCTCTCAGTCCCACGACTCCCACCTACCTCACAATTTTTGTAATTTTTTAACCGTTTTTACAGTTTTATCAAGTTGGACAATATGATAAACTTACTTCTGGCTGGTCAACTAGACTGTATTAATAAACCTGACTTGACTTGACTACCTCACAAGGTGTCTGTTGTGGGGAGAGGAAGGGAAGGCTATTGTAAGCTGGTTTGATTTTCCTTAAAAGGTAGAGAAAATCAGCATATAAAAACTGTTGAAAGAAAATGACAGGCTAGTTTATCTTTAAAAAGGCCTTCTGTGCTTAAGGTAGCTTCAACTTATTAGTTTTACCATGGCCTAAACAATTATAAAAGAAATGTCCAGGATTTGCTTCTTTCACTAACAATTTGTTGAAGTTTTCAACTTTCAGTTTACTGTTGAGCATTTTACACTTTCCTTTGTGACTGGATTAACCAGCTGTATCCTCAAGCTGAAAATGTGCCACTGGAGTTCTGGTTCTGGCTCCATTTTACATAGTCCACCCCTTAGTTCCATATGATAATCCTGCTCAAACTGAATATCATGGTCACTTTATATTTGGCTGAAGAGCTGCTAACTTCTGATGTTGACAGTAGCCATGATTAAATTAATCACAATCCATTTATTTATAGCTTGTGTCTCCAGAAGATCCAGGTCCACGATCTACAGCAGTGGTTCCCAACAATCAGCACATGCCCTACAGGGGGGCAATTTGATTTTTAAGGGGGGCAATTCGAGAATGAGTTATTAACAGTGATTTTTTTGCATTTCTTACGGTTCTAGGGTCTTCATATACAGTATATATATATATATTGTGACATACACATTTTTAAAATTAAAATCAGAATGTATATGGCGGTCAGCTGGTGACAGTGGAGAGGGGGAAAGCCCGCTAAGAATTCTATGTCACGGGGGGGGGGGATTTTAGAGATGCTTAGGTGGGGCATGGCCAAAAAAAGGTTGGAAACCACTGATCTACAGGTAGTCTGGGGACCTTAGGGATTCCTACTTAGGGTTGCCAACTGTCAGGTAGTAGCAGGAGATCTCCTGCTAATTCAACTGATCTCCAGCCGATAGAGATCAGATCACCTGGAGAAAAATGGCCACTTTGGCAATTGAACTCTATGGCATTGAAGTCCCTCCCCTCTCCAAACCCCACCCTGCTCAGGCTTTGCCCCCCAAACCTCCCGCCGATGACAAAGAGGGACCTGCCAACCCTAGGCTGAAGTGAGTCTGTCAGAGTTCAATCTGGAAATCTTTGAGACCTAGCAAGGCTAAGGCAGCCTGTATCTGTCCCAATTATCCAGTAACAATGAGACAGAGTCAACTAGTTACCCAGGGCTGTGCATCTGTCTTGACAAGCTCAGGTTCAATAGTCTTGTCCCGGTGAGCTTCATGAGTAAATGAGTAAACTCCAAATCTTTTCTAAGATTTCCTGCAGGAATGGTAGGAGAATCATTACCCCGTTGTGAAAGACAAGTAAATTCCTAATCTCATGGAGTCTGGATATCTAACCAGTTGAGATTTTCTTGAGGCCACCCATCACAGCAGTTTTTTTTTTTAATTGTCTTTCAAGGGATTACCTTTTTGTGGTTTCAAAATTCTTGCCTGTAAGATTGCAGACTCTCTCTGTAATAAAATTCACAAGGCTCCATCACTGACAATATCATTTCTGAAGGCAAGGGAAGACCAGCTGTTTAAGACCAGCATTCAGAAAAGTGTGATGCAGAGTGGGTGAGAACCTGTGGTGTGAGAATTCAGATGCCACAAATATAGATGTGTGTCCCTATTTTCATCTGTGCAATGGGGAACAGTGAGGGGCTTTCCTGAGATAGTTCATTTCATTTGAAGGTGCGGGAAAAAACCCAACATGTCATCATGAGGAAGGTAAGGACTTTCAAGAATTAGATTAAAAATAGATGAGATTATGAAAAAAGTGGAGAGGGACCAAAGATTAGAGGGTAAACTGAATGTAGTCACTGTAAAGTATATAGTTAAACTTTAGAGACTTACAAACAAGCCTGCAGTCTCTGAAGTCCACAGAGGCAGGGATCTGACTCAGCCAGCAGGTAAGTAAGGGTGAATGGAGGAGGGGAGGGAAAGAAAAGGAAAAAAATGGTGGGGGGCCAAAGCAGCCACGAATAATGTTGAAAAAAATTCGGCATTATTCGGGATCTGCTTTTTCAGGTCCCCTTTATTGCTGCCATTTTTTTACCGGTTAAAAAAAGCCCCCCATATACTGAAAAGGTATTTTTCAGGTTTTTCCCGGTTCAGGTTTACCAAATGCAGACCCCTAAGAGATACTCTCTTTCCTGGTTCTAAAGCCAGGTTAGTTGTACAATTTTTTGGCCCATAGCATTGAATGGGTTCTTTTCAGGAGACAAAAGATTACGACAGAGGATAAAGCAATACTTGAGTAAAGCAATCAAAAGAAAACTAGAACTGACCAAACAGCACCAGGATGGGCAGGTTTTGTTTGAATTACAGTTCAGGATTACAGAAGCTGAAGATATTAAAGTGAGTCATGTCACGGGGCACTTAACTTCCGAATTGTGTAAATGGTCAGCGATCGCCTATCCTATAAAAGACAATACAGGGACAGGCATCTTTGTCTTCTTGCCTGGCATGGCTTGACTGCTGTCAGCACGCCCTGATTTCTCCCAACAAGGCTTCCTTGGAAGCAGCTGCTGTGGTTGTCGTCCCGGCATGCTCTGCTGTGTTCACCACTGCACAGTTCCCCATGAGACACAAAGCATGGCAGTTGCTCCCCATGTTTGATGTATGCCTTGTGGGACTTCCTCATGGCGTTACTCTGGCAGCACATCCATTCAGGCTGGGAGGGAAGGTGTGCAGATGAAAGAGGGGCTGGCAACAGTGAGTCTCCGGTTGCTGCTAGCTCTGTCCTGGTGAGTCCTCCTCCATCGGGGGACATAACAGGGGCTGGGGCTGGGATACTTTTAGGGTTGCCAGCTCCACACTGGGAAATACCTGGAGATTTTTTTTGGGGGGGGGGGTGGAGCCTGAGGAGGGCAGGGTTGGGTGAGGGGAGGGACTTCAATGGGGTATAATGCCATAGAGTTCATGTTCCAAAGAGGCCATTTTATCCAGGGGAGCTGATCCCTGTCTCCTGGAGATCAGTTGTAATAGAGGAGATCTCCAGTCACCACCTGGAGGTTGGCAGCCCTAGATACTTTCTAGGGCTGTTGTAGCATCAAAGTCCACCCACCCACCCACACACACACACAAAATGGCTTTGCTACAGAAATCAAGGTTCAGAAGGCTCGGCAATACTGCTGTGTTTACCTTGCGATCTCCAAACTGACTACCGAGATCTTAGTGGACATTCTTTTCTTACAGCTACAGGTGTTTTCCCCCCCTATTCTTTTGGGGATTTTTAAATCCCCAGATGTATTACATTTGGATTTCAGATTATTCTGCACTTTTAGGACCTCCTTTAGGTTTGTTGAGAAATTCCCCTTATTTGTCCCTAACTCCATTTTGCAGATCTATTAATCCACATTCCATGGCCTGGTTTGTAATTAAATATATTACAGAGGAACATGAAATATGAGCAGAAGCATTAGGAAAAGTGTCCAGGTGGGAAGCAAGACTTCTCTTTTTTCCTGTCCAAGCTCCTGAACCTTGAATAAGCTTTATGGTAGAAGTTCAGCTGGTGAAGCATTCTTCATAATGACAACAGTTCCATCTCTCGGAATATGAAGCCTAAAGGTATCGCAAAGGCCAGTAAGGGATTTGATGGAAAGTGCCGGAAATGTCAAAGCATAGATGCAACATTCTATCACATGTGGTGGTTCTGCAAAAAAAGCAAGAAAATATTGGAAAACGATACATTATGAAATGCAAAGAATATTGAAAATCAAATTTGTGTTAGATCTAAAAATTATGTTGTTACATATTTTGCCAGACAATATGCCAAATATATATATAATGGGTTATTTAAGTATGGGGTGACAGTGGCAAGAGTAGCCTATGCAAGAAAGTGGAAAGCAGAAGATTGCTCAGATGTAATTAAATGGACAAATAAAGTAGCAGGATATGCAACTATGGCTCTGTTAATGTCTTCAGTGAATAATAGATCAACCTCTGATGTTTTTATGAAAAATTGAAAGTATTTCTTGAGTGTATAGTTAACTCCAGAGCCAGCATGCAGGAAAGCAGGCTCCGCTGTTAAAAGATAGCAAGCCTGCCTTACCCGAACAATTGCCCCTTTGCAGTCATTTTAACACCTCCCTCTCCCTGTAATTAGATAGGGACAGATAGATTGAACTTCCTGTGGTTATCGTGGGTGGAAAGGCTGGCCAGAAAGGGCTCTGCAAGTTTGCTTCCGGCTGAGCACTGTGAGATCTGTCTGACCCAACGGGGGCTTCTCAGGATTCCTGAGCCTCCTCCGAGTTATATCAGACACCAGTAGCCCAAGATCTGTTCCAGGAAGGGCTCTGCGGACAGCTCCAGGGATTCTGCAAACCTTCCACAGGTGTCGAAGGGCAACTACCGTTTGGTAGCTGAAGTGCCAGTCTAACAACAGTCTGCAAACGGTAGGATTTTTACCTGAAATTATTATCTGTGCAGAAATGTTCATTGCATTGTCTTGTCAGTTTTTATGGCTTTATTTGGCTGCTTAGGACCTAGTATTTTCAGGTTAATAGCACAGCCACGGCAGGGGCACATCATGGCATCGCAACTAGAGTTGCCAACTCCAGGTTGGGAAGTCCTGGAGATTTTGGAGGTGGAGTCTGGGGCAGTTGGGGTTTGGGGAGGGGGAAGGACCTTAGCGCAGGGGTGTCGATAGAGTTGCCAACTTCCAGGTACTAGTTGGAGATCTCCTGCTATTACAACTGATCTCCAGGCGATAGAGATCAGTTCACCTGGAGAAAATGGCCGCTTTGGCAATTGGACTCTATGGCATTGAAGTCCCTCCCCTCCCCAAACCCCGCCCTCACCAGGCTCCACCTCAAAAGCCTCCTGCCGGTGGCGAAGAGGGACCTGGCAACGCTAGGTGTCAAACTCAATTGTCACAAGGGTTGGCTATGACATAAATGCCACTTGGTCCGGTCGGGTCATGCTTCGCCGGCCCAGATTGAGAGTGGGTGGGGTGGGGTTGCTGCCTCAGAGGTCAGATAAGAATTCTCAAGGGGGCAGATCGGGCCCACGGGCCTTATGTTTGACACCCCTACTTTAGCGGTTATAATGCCATAGAGTCCACCCTCCAAAGCAGCCCTTCTCCAGGGGGACGAGTCTCTGTTGTCTAGAGATCAGTTGTAATTCTAGGAGATCTCCAGGCAACCTTGTTTCCCAGCATGTCACTCATTGCTTCTGAAGTCCACGAAAGCTTGCACTGGAATAAAATGTTGTGCATCTTTAAGGTGCCACAAGACTCCTGTTGAAATTAACTAAACACTTTTTTTTTCCATTTGGAAAAAAAATCAGATCTCCTCTGATCTCAGTATGCATGCCCTTATCTTCTTGCTGTCTGCATTTCTTGTATAGGCAGGGCAGGGCAGGGAAGAGGAGGATACAAAATCTTTGAAAATCTGTGAGTAAAATAAGTTTTATGAAAAAGAGAATGGTTGCATCTGCACCATATTGTTTATTCTAGGCCTACATGGACTTTGCCATTCTATATTGCCATTCTCAGCTATTCGCTACCCTGTTGTTTTTCTCTGCTTTTTCATGTGTTTTATCACCACATTGTCTCTCTTCCTCTCCTCTGCCGCCAACCCTCAGATTAGATAGTTGTATAATCCCAGAAGCACCACTCCTTCCTGTGCTTCTAAGGCAGGGGTCCCCAACAGGGTGCCCATGGGTGCCATGGAGCCCACCAACACCTTACCTGGTGCCCACCAAGTTGTTTTAGACAATGGGTGGGGTAAGGTGGAACTCCTTCTGAGCAGGTCTTCTGATTGGACATTAGAGATCTGATTGGTTGTACCGCTTAAAATGATATTGTTTAAGTGACAGCTGCTGTTGCAGGGTTGCTCTTATTCAGCCAGTGTGGTGTAGTGGTTAAGAGCAGTGGACTCTAATCTGGAGAACCGGGTTCGATTCCCCACACCTCCACATGAAGCCAGTTGGGTGACCCTGGGCTAGTCACAGCTCTCTCAGATCTCTGTCAGCCCCACCTACCTCACAAGGTGTCTGTTGTGGGGAGAGGAAGGGAAGGTGACTGTAAGCCGGTTTGAGACCCCTTTCAGTAGAGAAAATCGGGGTATTAAAACCAGCTCTTCTTCTTATCCTCTCTACACTTTCCCAGGAATTTTTTGCTCCTCTTGCACCCTACACAGGGGCTTCTTCAGTGTGTGTGTGTGGGGGCTCCACTTCCCACAATGGCCATTTTATTGTTGGCACTACCTCCTGTAGCATCTATTTTATGGTTGTGCTCACCACCATCTCTAGGGTTGCCAAGTGCCAGGTGGTGGCGGGCAAACCCCCGCCAATCCACCTGGCTTCCGGGCAATGCGTGCACGCGTGCCTGCCCGCCACGCCATGTCACTTCCGGTTTACACCCTGAAGCACCGCATCGCAAGGGACTGTTTACCACTCAAACTCCCAGGGCCCCTTGCGATGCGGCACTTCCAGGTGTAAACGAATTGCAAGGGGTCTTTTACCACTCAAACTGGGAGTATGAGTGGTAAATGGACCCTTGCGATGCGTTTACACCCAGAAGTGCCGTATCGCAACAGGCCTTTTACCACTCAGACTCCTCTTTTACAGTAAGAGTTGTTCGACAGTGGAATCAGCTACCTAGGGAGGTGGTGCGCTCCCCGTCACTGGCAGTCTTCAAGCAGCGGCTGGACAAACACTTGTCAGGGATGCTCTGGGCTGATCCTGCATTAAGCAGGAGGTTGAACCGGATGACCTGTATGGCCCCTTCCAACTCTTATGATTCTATGATTCTAGAATAAGTTGAAATAGGCTCATTCCCATATAATTGTTGCCTCAGGATTAATTAGCCAATTAATTGGGATAGGGAGTAGCTGTAGCACACCCTCTCTCTTTACGTGGCCTGAGGATTCTCGTGTTATTCTAGTGGTATGGAAGATCAAAACTTTAGCAGATCCCATGCCTTGAAATAGCATAAGCACTTGTCTTAACTCTCTCTCTCATCTTCCTCTAGAACCTTATGGAGAAAACCAGCATCACTGTCCCCTCAGAGAAGAATGCTTCAACCACAGTCATAAGCACCAGTCATTCCCCAGTGGACATAAGTCCCATGAACCTGATCATTGCCATCTTTATGTTAGTGTCCTTCCTTGTGGGGATATTGGTCAACGGGCTTTTCTTATGGGTGCTGGGGATTAAGATGAAGAAAACAGTGAATACCCTCTGGTTCCTCCACCTGATTCTCACCTATGTAACCTCTTCTTCCTACTTACCTTTCCTGGCTGTCCATGTCCTCCTTGGCTTCCACTGGGTCTTTGGCATAGCGATGTGCAAAGTTATCAACTCTGTCGGTTCACTGGGGATGTTCACCACAGTCTTCCTCCTCTCCATCATCAGCCTGGACCGCTACCTCCTTGTCCGCCACCCTATCTGGTCCCAGTATAACCGCACTATTTCCCGGGCACGGAGACTGATCGCAGGAGTGTGGCTCACTTCTCTCGTCCTGAGTGTTCCCTACCTGGCATTCCGGGAGACTCGAGTGCTAGAGGATGGCAGAATTGAATGTGCCAACAATTATGCCATCTCCAGTGACGGGGATGGTCCCAGAATAGAAGCCCTGAAGCATCGCATTCACTGGACTCTCTTTTTGGTTCGGTTCCTGCTGGCCTTTGTGATTCCCTTCTGCATCATCATGGGCTGCTACTGTGGACTGGGATGGGAAATGAAGAAGAAAAGGCTGGCGAGGAACGGAAAGCCCTTCAAAGTCTTGGTGGTTGCCGTGACCTCCTTCTTCATTTGCTGGGTACCCTATCATCTCTACCATGCTTCGTTGCTGTTCAAGGAAACACCTGATGGATTACGACTGTATCTGCGAGCAATTTTTATCATCGTCATGTGTTTGAATTTCTGCGTCACCCCCATCCTCTATCTCTTTGTTGGGGAGAAATTCCAGGACGTCTGCAAGACGTCCGTTCATGCTTTGCTGAAGAAAGCTTTTGTGGATACCTCCATCCTAACTGAGGATGATGCCAGTGATAATGATGAAGGCCACCCAAACAACAACCAAAGCTACTTGTAGATAAAGTTTACTTCAGGAGCGGAATCCTACATCCTATAAAGATGAGAGCTAGCATGGTGTCATGAAGCCTGTTGGGTGACCTTGGGCCAGCCACAGTTCTCTCTGAATTCTCTCAGCCCCACCTACCTCAGAAGGTGTCTGTTGTGGGGAGAGGAAGGGAAGGTGATTGTTAGCTGCTTTGAGACTCCTTAAAGGTAGAGAAAAGCAGGGTATAAAAACCAACTCCTCCTCCTCCTCCAACTCCTCCTCTTCTTCTTCTTCTTCTTCCTCCCCCTCCCCCAGTACGGACTCATATGCCCTGACCTGGATGGCCCAGGCTAACCCAATCTTGGCAGATATCAAGATGTCAAGCTAAGCAGGGTCAGCCCTGGTTAGTACTTGGACGGGAGACCACCAACAAATTCCAGTGAAGAGGCAGACAGTGGTAAACCACCTCTGTCTCTTGCCTTTAAAACCTGGCTGCAGCTTTCCACCATGAACTCATATGGAACCACATGACTAATTGTTCAGGCTCCAATAATCTCCATGCAAGCAGAATCCAGTTTGAAACAGGTCAATTTCCCCTTTAGGCATTAGAAAGGCATTACATCAGGGGTGGGGAACCTTTTTCCCGGCAAAGGCTATTTGCATATTTATAACATCATTTGGGGGCCATACCGGGCGTAGATCTCCCGGCGGCGGGGGGGAGAGGCTAGGGTTGCCAGATCTCCAGCCACCACCTGGAGGTTGGCAACCCTAGGAGAGGCTATTCAGAGAAGGAAGGAAGGGGGGAGGGAAAGAAGGTAGGAAAGGAAGGAAGGAAAGAGAGGGAGGGAGGGAAAGAAAGAGAGAGAGAGGTTCCCGGCTCCCCCCCACACACACACACATACGCCCCCGGTCGCACAAGCCCCACCCTAGCAGGGGTCTGGCAACCCTATAGGTCCAGAGCACAGGGTTGCCAGGTCCCTCTTCGCCACCGGCGGGAGGTTTTTGGGGTGGAACCTGAGGAGGGCAAGGTTTGGGGAGGGGAGGGACTTCAATGCCATAGAGTTCAATTGCCAAAGCGGCCATTTTTCTCCAGGTGATCTGATCTCTATCGGCTGGAGATCAGTTGTATTAGCAGATCTCCTGCTACTACCTGGCAGTTGGCAACCCTGCCAGAGAAGGCGGTAAATTCAACCAGTAAGCTTCGTGGTACAGTGAAGATTTGAACTCTGGTCTCCCCAGTCCTAGGCCAAAACATGCTAAAGTCTGTGCTATACTGGCTACAAAACTGCAAATCTCACCTCAAATTAGCCATGGCTGGTCAAGCTAGCCATTAAGATGGCTTTGTTGAATCTGCCGGCCACCCCTTGCCAGTGATCAAGATTGCTGCACACACAGCAGAGGCAACCACAGAGAAGGCCTGCTCAGTCGGGCTGCCAAAATCATGGAACATCTTCCTCAAGGGTATTTGCCCCCCCTTCCATCACTGCCTTCTGCCAGTGGATGAAGACTTTGCTTTGTCTGGTGTTCCCTCCATGATACCTCCTTCTAGCCTCACGTTTGAAGCGATTTTCTCCTTTATCTATGTAGTTTTAGATTTCCGCAGGGTTTGCTTTTAGTTTTTTTTATTATGCTATCAGCCAACTTGGTGGCTCTGAGCGGAAAGATGAGATACAAATGTTGTAAATAAATTAACAGCTTCCACGAGGCTGGTTTTAATTTGCCTGCATTTTCACTGTTAATAAATTCCACCCAATGCAACTCCTTGGAGCCTGGTAAAACGTACATTCATGTAAGACATTTCACTCATTTGACATTTGCCTTTTGAATTACTTTCTGTTCGAGAAATCATGATTTTATTTTCTATGGATAATGGTCTACCAAAGGTTTGCACAAATAAATTGTAACTTAGAAAAGACCATTTTGGCTTGTTTGTATAGGCTAAAACTCTTTGCAGTCATGCTGTGCAAATGGTATTTATAAAAAAAAGTTTGCAGACAAAGCCAAAAATGGTTGTCAAATACCTGAATGCAAAATCAGTCTTCATCTTGGATAGAGTGAAAAAGAGAAGCTGGTCCTGAGGGGATTGAAAACTCAGGGGTATGCATGAATATAGCAGGAATGGTACAGAACAAAGCAACCGCCTTTCAGACATTTGCAAACAACCCACCTCCCTCCAAATCTCCCATTTGCAGGCAGGCCCTTTGAGAGGGGGGTTTATCAGGTGCATTGCACCGGGGCCCATGGACCCAGCGAGGGCCCAGAGGAGGCCCAAAGGGACCCCAAGGGTTTGAGAGTTTCCTGGAGGCCCATAAAAAGTTTGCATATGAAGACTAGTGTTTATACCTTATGTTGACCTACGTAGCATATTCTTTACATTGTTGTTACATTGTGTTCTCAAGGTCTTCCACTAGAAGCAGCATGCATAGGGTTGCCAGCTGCCAGGTAGTAGCAGGAGATCTCCTGTTAATTCAACTGATCTCCAGCCGATAGTGATCAGCTCCCCTGGAGAAAAATGGCCACTTTGGCAATTGAACTCTATGGCATTGAAGTCCCTCCCCTCCCGAAACCTCGCCCTCCTCAGGCTCCACCCCAAAAATCTCCCACCAGTGGCAAAGAGGGACCTGGCAACCCTAAGCATGTACCAGTTAGAAGATCACGTGACTCTAGGGTTGCCAATCTCCAGGTGGTGATTGGAGATCTCCTGCTATTACAACTGATCTCCAGGTAACTATTGGGTGGTTGATATCGCAGAGTTTGCCCCATCATGGAAGCATGATATTGAGTGCAGTAAAAATCAATCCTCCCAAGAAGTAAATTGCAAAAAGTAAAAGTTACATTTATTTAAGTATATTTGGTTCACATTCTTGTTGCTGTTGATGAAAGAAATAGACTAATCTAAAGAATACATTTCCGTATACAAGTAGCTAGCTAATCCAGCATCACATGAGTGCAAGTATGATATATTGTTTCCACAGGAGAGACCTGTAGAAACGTCTGCCTCCATACAGGTCCATGTGGAAAGAGAGAAAGAGAGACAGTGGCTACTGAGAGAGAAGGAGGAGGGGTCAGAGGGCAGCTCCCAGGTTCAGACAAAGAGGAGCATCCCACTCAAGAGATAATGCCTATGCACTTAGAGTAAATTAGTGCCCCCAATGTCCAGGTATGCTGAGTCGTTTTCACTCCATCAGTAACAGAGATCAGTTCCCCTGGAGAAAATGAATGGCTGCTTTGGATAGTGGACTCTATGGCATTGAGGTCCCTCCCCTGCCAAAACCCCTCCCTCCTCAGGCTCCTTCCCCCAAATCTCCAAGTAGTTCCCAATCCAGAGCTGGCCATCCTAATGATGACGATTTTTTCGACAAATATGCAGCATTTACCTTCAGTACATAAGGCAAATTTTGGAAATGCACAGTTAAAACCATTGGATCTGTGGAAAATATTAACAGAATACAGACTTGGTGACCTGTTTCCAAATGGGTGTGTCAGATTACGATTTTTTTTTTAACAATTCCAGTAACAGCATCTTTTGCAAGGAGATCATTTCGCAAACTCAAGCTGATTAAGAATGTTTTAAGGTCTACAATGTCTCAAGAATGTCTTGTGGATTTGGCCAGGCTGAGAATTGAATGAAATATTGCCAGAACAATTACTTTTGATTCTGTCATTAGACATTTTTCACAAAAAAGGCAAGGCAAGCTCCTTTTTAAATAAATAAAAAGCCTATTTTGTTTCACTTTTCATTCATAATTCTTTCACCTCCTACACATTGCCAAATTGTAGTATAAATAAAAGGCTGCTAAAATGTGGGTTTTTTTCCCTCCTGATCTGCATTGTAGCATATGTGTGTGTCGCCGACTTATGGCGACCCCTTTTTGGGGTTTTCATGGCAGGAGACTAACAGAGGTGGTTTGCCAGTGCCTTCCTCCACACAGCAACCCTGGTATTCCTTGGTGGTCTCCCATCCGAATACTAACCAGGGCTGACCCTGCTTAGCTTCTGAGATCTGACGAGATCAGGCTAGCCTGGGCCATCCAGGTCAGGGCATTGTAGCATATAAAGATGTCCAAATGTGCATTCTTCTCTCTGATCTATCTTTTCACTTTTTATTATGTAGGAGGAAGTATGGGGCAGAAGTCCTCAAATGCAGAAAATCAGGGAAGCGCTCCATTCCACCCCTCTCTCAACTTCTATACCTTTTCCGACCTTATGGTTAAAACCATTGTGGATAAAAAAGATGGCTAATGGAGAAG
Organism: Euleptes europaea; assembly: GCF_029931775.1. Taxonomy (NCBI): domain Eukaryota; kingdom Metazoa; phylum Chordata; class Lepidosauria; order Squamata; family Sphaerodactylidae; genus Euleptes; species Euleptes europaea. The sequence goes on from NC_079314.1 coordinate 12,948,080, forward strand.
GAAAGGGGCCCTGAAATTCCTCTCAAAGGCCCTGTTTACAGGACAAACACCTGACATGATTTCATAGTGATTACTTATTCTAGTTAGCAGGGGTCCCTAATGTGGTGGCCATGGGCACCGTGGCACCTTCTGACATAGCGGCCATTTTATGGTTGTGCACAACACCGTGTCAGAATTTCTAAGGTGCCCACAGGCACAAAAAGGTTGGCGACCCCTGCTTTAGTGACACATTGAAACCACCTTGGGAATTAATGTTCAGTATTGCTGAAAAGTGTGATTAACAGTCATTCAATATCTGTTCATGTATTTGCGCGGTTGCTGTCTTCATCCACATGTGGAATGGAACTGTGAGTGCAGAATCAACAGGGCAATATTATTCCTATTTAATCTCAGATAAAAGTGCATGAATTTGGATGACGTGCCATTGGGGCCCTTCTGTATATTTCTTTTCACTCCAGATGTTGGTTTACTTTACTCCGGAAGAACACAGCTGTATGCCACGCTTTCCATGGGTTGCAGGTTGACGTAAACCCCGCTGTATCGGCCAGCAGGATCCTGGAGGACACAGCTGCGTGCAATGCCATCCCTGGGCATCATGTTGCTGTAGATCTCACTGGTGTCATCGGCTGCCTGTTGGCCATGTGAATCGGATAAAACTTTCCTCCGCTTCCAAAGCCTAAAAGTAAATTTCATCAGAATACAGTGATTAGCTGGATCAGGGGTCCCCAATGCAGTGCCCGTGGATGCCATGGCACCCGCCAACCCCTTTTCCGATGCCCACCAAGTATTTTTAGGAAGTGGGTGGGGTCGGGTTACCAACCTCCAGGTAGTAGCTGGAGATCTCCTGCAATTACAATTGATCTCCAGCTGATAGAGATCAGTTCACCTGGAGAAAATGGCTGTTTTGGCAACTGTACTCTGTGGCATTGAAATCCCTCCCCTCCCAAACCCTGCCCTCCTCAGGCTCTGCCGCAAAAACCTCCTGCCAGTAGCAAAGAGAGACCTGGCAACCTTAGGGTGGGGCCAGGTAGGGCTTTTGCCCTGCAGGGCTTCCAATCTGCCATTGCAGATCTGATTGGCTGTGCAGCTGTTTTAGAAGTTGCTTTGGTGACTGCTCCCACCGCAGCACATGGATCTACGCTGTGTCACTGGAGGTAAGTTGTGGCACCAATTTTGTGGCTGGCTCCACTTGTTGCCAGCTCCCCTTTCATCTGCACACCCTCCCTCCCAGCCTGAATGGATGTACTGCCGGAGTGACACCGTGAGCAAGTCCCACAAGGCACACACCAAACAGTGCGAGTGCCATGTTTCGTGTCTCACAGGGAGCAGTGCAGCGGTGAACACAGCAGAGGATCCTGGGATGACGACCACAGCAACTGCTTCCAAGGAAGCCTCTCTGGGTGAAATCAGGTTGTGCTAGGGTTGCCAGCTCCAGGTTGTGAAATATCGGGAGATTTTGGGGGTGGAGCCTGAGGAGGGCTGGGTATAGAAAGGGGAGGGACTTCAGTGGCATAGAGTCCAATTGCCAAAACGGTCATCTTCTCCAGGGGAACGGATCTCTGTTGCCTGGAGATCAGTTGTATAGCAGGAGATCTCCTGCCACCACCTGGCAATCAAGCCACAGGAAGCAAGAAGACAAAGATGCCTGTCCCTGTATTGCCTTGTACATGATATGAAATCACTGACCATTAACACAATTTGGACATTAAACGCCCCGTGACAGTCTGGAGCCTCCGACTCAAAGCTTCCCATTGTCCCCAAAGCTCCTGCCCAATACATGACACACCTTAATATCTCCAGCGTTTGTAATCCTGAACTCTAATTCAAACAAAAACTGCCCTTCCTTGTGCCGTTTAGTCAGTTCTAGTTTTCTCTCGATTACTTTACTCAAGTATTTCTTTATCCTCTGTCGTAATCTTTTGTTTCCTGAAAAGGACCCATTTTATGCTATGGGCCACAAACTGTATAACTAACCTGGCTTTAGAGCCAGGGAAGAGAGTCTCTCCGATCCTGGATACCAGGTGAACTGCAGCAGACTCCCAACGCACAATGGATCCCTCCTTCTTCCATCTGATTTCTTCCCAGAATAGGACAGGTAATCTTTGCTCTCCCCCTGATCTATCCCCCAGTTTTCCAAACCACTATTCCCCATTTTCCACCCCTTTAGCTCAAAGATTAACTCCTGCTCCAGACTGGAGGTGAGAAGGGGAAGGGAAGGTGATTGTAAGCCGGTTTGATTCTGCCTTAAGTGATAGAGAAAGTTGGCGTATAAAAACCAGCTCTTCTTCTTCTGAATATTTGTAAGATGTTGCTCTATTAATGGGGTTAAAGAATGTGTGCCACCACCAACACACGCAGACACACTATTATACCAAATCCCTCAATGAATATATAACTTTTAAATCAGTTCTTTGCCATCCTTTTCCTACTGAAGAAGTGCTACTCACAGCCACCCTTTTAGGTAAAACATCTTGGTTTGCTGTGCCCTGCGCAAATGGGCAAGCTGATTCCCCATGTTAAGCTGAATGTATGATCACGTGTTTGTGAGCCTATGGTAACACGCTTCCTGCAACAGCAATTTTATGGCCGCCGTTTTGTTACTGCACCCACCATGCCATGTCATAATTCTAAATGTGCCCACAGGCTCAAAAAGGTTGGGGATCCCTGAGCTAGATGGTGTCGGGCATAGGGTTGCCAACCTCCAGGTACTAGTTGGAGATCTCCTGCTATTATAACTGATCTCCAGCTGATAGAGATCAGTTTTGTTCCCACAGGCTCAAAAAGGTTGGGGATCCCTGAGCTAGATGGTGTCGGGCATAGGGTTGCCAACCTCCAGGTACTAGTAGGAGATCTCCTGCTATTATAACTGATCTCCAGCTGATAGAGATCAGTTCACCTGGAGAAAATAGCTGCTTTGGCAATTGGATTCTATGGCATTGAAGTCCCTCCCTTCCCCAAACCTCGCCCTCCTCAGGCTCCGTCCCAAAAACCTCCCGTCGGTGGTGAAGAGGGACCTGGCAACCCTAGTCAGGCAGGAACTGCTTGGAACTGGGCTGGGGAGTAAATGGCAGGCACAGAAAACAGAGGGGAGAAACAACTCACTGGATCAGGCACATTCCTAGCAAGAAGAGGCTGGCTGTGATCAAAGGCCCGCAGACAGCAGAGATCAGGATGTTGGGATGAGCCCCTACAATGTTAAAATGAGATCAGAAGAGACTGCAAAGTAGGTGAGAAAACCATTTCAATTTTTCTCTATGCAGATGACACCCTGCTCATTTCCCATACCCAAATGGGTCTTAGAAGACTGTTGAGACAGTTCTGCTCCAACTGTAAAGAAAATGTCCTCCATGTTAATTATGATAAAGCCAAGATGGTGGTTTTTGGTAGAAGACAGCATTATTAGAAATGGACAATGGATGAGAAACCCTTAGAACAGGTGTATAGCTTTAAATGTTTAGGGGTGATGTTTCATCAGTCAGTAGGGTTGCCAACAGGTGGTGGCTGGAGATCTCCTGTTATTACAACTGCTTTCCAGCCAATAGAGATCAGTTCACCTGGAGAAAATGCCCCCTTTGCAATTGGACTCTATGGCATGAAAGTCCCTACCCTCTCCAAACCCCACCCTCCTCAGGCTCCGCACCCAAAATCTCCAGGTATTTCCCAACCGGGAGCTGGCAACCCTATCAGACAGGCTCTTAGACAACCCATATTGACTATGCTAAGCAAACCTTGAAAAGCTGTCCTTGGCCTGCTTTGATTTTATAGAAGAAAAGGTTGTCTGATTCCTCCAACTGTAAAATTTATAAAATGAAATTACTGCCCCAACTTCTGTATGGAGCAGCGGTTTTGGGCCTTGGAAATCTCCAATCTTTAGAATCTTCTCAAAACAAGTTTGCAAGCCAGTTGCTAGTTGTTCCACCTTCAGCTACGATTACAGTAGAATTATCCGTACCCTGGATAGCAACCCTAGATTATAAAACAACCATTAATTACTAGCTGAAGAGCCTCCTCTGTACATCCTCAGGCCTTTTGACCTTGGTGTATGCAGAGATGAAGGATAACTCATGGCTAGGGTTGCCAACCTCCAGGTGGTGGCTGGAGATCTCCTGCTATTACAACTCATCTCCAGGCGACAGAGTTCTCCTGGAGAAAATGGCCACTTTGGAAGGTGGACTCTATGACAATATATCCCATTGAAGTCCCTCCCCTCCCCAAACCCCACCCTCCTCAGGCTCCACCCTGGAGCTGGCAACCCTACTCATGATGCAGTTCTGTGTTGCGAATAGTAGCTAGTCTTGGCTTCTCAGTAGAATATTTGAGGACCCTTGGATTCTATGCAGTTACTACTCATAAAACAAACATTGTTAGACCAGAGTGCTCAAACTGATGTAGGTGTTGAAGACAATTTGAGAACATCTATACTTTATAGACAGCTATCTTCCTCTCCCTCCTCCCAGCATACTTTATCTGTTACAGAACTGCAAGTATAGAAAGGCCTTCACAGGGGCACACTTAGATATTTTACCGCTCGCAGTCTTGGAAGGCCGTTTCAGTGGGATCCCATATAGGAAAAGAGTCTGCGCCCATGATCAAAAGTCTATTGAGGATCTATCCCATGTTACATTTCAATGTCCAAGATATGAGGTTGAACATAATAGATTTTTGCGGACCATATTATCCTGCTTCCCAGAAAGGTCAGATCAGGAGAAATTGGGTATTGAAAGACAGAGACAAATTCATTACTTTCAAATTGCAAGATTTGCTGCCACCATCATGAAGCATAAAAAGATGATGGGGCATGCTGACCATAATCTGTCTGACCCATGACTGCGTCACTCTGGGTCACTTGTAATCTTTTATTTGTCTCTGGATTGTATGTTCTTTCTTTCCTATTAGATATATATTGTAATGATGAATTTGCATTTGCATATTCCATGGGAAATGTCTAATTATTTAAATTATGTTAAATTATTGGTTCTCGTAGGTTATCCGGGCTGTGTAACTGTGGTCTTGGTATTTTCTTTCCTGACGTTTCGCCAGCAGCTGTGGCCGGCATCTTCAGAGGAGTAACACTGAAGGACAGTGTCTCTCAGTGTCAAGTGTGTAGGAAGAGCAATATATAGTCAGAAAGGGGTTGGGTTTGAGCTAAATCATTGTCCTGCAAAAAGTAACAAAGGTACCTTCAGTGTTACTCCTCTGAAGATGCCGGCCACAGCTGCTGGCAAAAAGTCAGGAAAGAAAATACCAAGACCACGGTTACACAGCCCGGATAACCTACGAGAACCAATGAACTCTGACCGTGAAAGCCTTCGACAATATTATGTTAAATTATGTTACTATTTTAATTTTATTGTGGAATTTCCACCTTATTCTGTATTGTTGCTATTGGCTAATGCAATAAAGACTTGATGATGATGAAGAAGAAGAAGAGACTGAGGCAGAGTCTAAGAGGCCCAATTCCTCTCCTTGCTTTGGCTTTGTAATATAGGTCTGAAAGCAAAGGCGGCCAACTCTATCTCTTTGGATGATAGCTAAGCAATTATTAGGAGTACTTCTGCACCTCCATTGAGCTCAGAACTCTTATTTACCATTAAGAGCAGCCTCTTCAGATAGAACAAACCAAAAGAGATATGAAGCTGCCTTATACTGAATCAGGCCTTCAGTCCATCAAGGTCAGTATTTTCTACTCAGACTGGCAGTGGCCCTCCAGGGTCTTTGGCAGAGGTCTTTCACATCATCTACTACCTGGTCCTTTTAACAGGAGATGTCAGGGATTGAACCTTGGACCTTCTACTCACCAAGCAGATGCTCTACCACTGGACTGCCCCCCCAACAAACCTGATGCCCTGTGTTTAAGTAAGAACCTCTTAGGAACATGATTAGCTGAGCTGTGAGCATCCAGACTGCAAAGAGATGAATGTGGGATGGTTTTCTGAACCAGGGTATGCTCCAACTAGGGTTACCCGCTCTGGGTTGGAAAATACCTGGAGATTTTGGGGGTGGAACCTGAGGTGGGTGGGGTTTGGGGAGGGGAGGGACTTCCATGGGGTATAATGCATAGAGTCCACCTTCCAAGGTGACCATTTTCTCCAGGGGACCTGATCTCTGCTGTCTGGAGATCATCTGTAATCCCAGGAGATCTCCAGCCACCACCTGGAGGTTGGCAACCCTAGCTCCAACATCTTTCTTTTTTGTTTTTAAATCCTGGTTGGCATGCCCAGTTATCAGGAACAAATCTGTGTGAGAGAGACTCACTTGTTATGGAGGAACTGAGTACAAACTGAAGGGTGTAGACCCCAGAAGGATTGGTTGCAAAACAGATGATGCTGCGGTCCCCGTTCTGACTCCCTGCCCAGATTAAGGAGCTGGTGAGTTCCTTCCCCTGTGCCTGGAAAGTGACTCGCAAAGCCTCTCCAGGGATGCTGTTGTTGATGGCCTCCCCGTCCACTTGCCACTGGATCCGGGGTGGAGGCCAGGCATGCACAGAACAAGTACACACGATGTCGTTGCCCTCACGCTGACAGGTGGAATTTCGCTGGGTGCTGCTGTGCCTCGGGCCATCTGAGAAAGTGCAAAAAAGCCAATGAAATCAGATGCAGAAATAGGGTTGCCAACCTCCAGGGGGTGGCTGGAGATCTCCTGGGATCATAATTGATCTCCAGGTGACAGAGATCAGTTCATCTGGAGGAAATGGCCACTTTACAAGGTGGACTCCATGGCATTATACCCCACTGAAGTCCCTCTACCCCCAAACCCCACCGTCCTCAGGCTCCACCCCCAAAATCTCAAGTTATTTCCCAACTCAGAGTTGGCAACCCTACATGTAGGGAGGTTGAAGAGAGGGCAGAAACTGGTCATGGTAAGCATATCCTTCATCAAGGAAAATGGAGAGGTACGGGATGAGGGAGATACACCTGTAACTAGTAATCAAAGAGATCGTTCCATACATGGAGTGAGAGAAGGGTTGATGTAGGGCTGCCAACTCTAGGTTGGGAAATAGCTGGAGATTTTGGGGGTGGAGCCTGGGGAGGCTGAGGTTTAGAGAAGGGAGGGACCTCAGCTGGGTATAATACATTCCACCCTCCAAATCAGCCATTTCTCCAGGGAAACTGTGGTCTGGAGATCAGCTGGAATTCCAGAAGATCTCCAGGACCACCTGGGAGTTGACAACCCTAGTAGGGAGACATAACCATACATGGGGAAAATGGTGGGCAGAGGATGCAAAATGGCCTTTCAGGCACAATGTTTACAAGCAACAAAAGAACTAGGGAAGGTTAAACAACTAAGGTAAATTTCCCCCTTCTGCATGGTCAATGGATGGATTTGAAAACTAGATGCAAATACACTGAAAACTGCATTTTGGTCTTGGAAATGTGCAAAAATGGTGGGAGGGGGCTGTCCAAAGTGGTGTGTTTAGTGGCAGGCAGAAGATGTGTTTTGCATAGAGGTTCTGCTAGGGTTGCCAACTCCAGGCTGGGAAATTCCTGAAGATTCCTGGAGACTGGGGCGGGCAGGATTTTGAGAGGGACCCGAATGGGGTAAAATGCCACAGAGTCTACCCTCCAGAGCAGCCTTTTTCTCCAAGGGAACGATTTCTGCCTGTCATCAATGCCAAGGGGAGGGGGAAATGAGTGGCCAATGGAAGATGAATGCCCCCATTTAAAGGGACACAGTTCTTACATTGCACACACAGCTGGAGGGTCTTCTTGGCCGAGCCATATGGATTCTCTGCCTGGCACTCGTACTCCCCAGCATCCTCTGGTCTGACCTCCGACACCAAGAGCCTGTATTCTTTGCCCTCTTTGCTCCCACTGAGGGTCTTGTTCCCCTTTGTCCAGTTCAGGGTGGGTTCAGGCCTGCTCTTCACTTTGCATTGTAGGCTGACGCTTTCACCTTCTCGAGCCACCGCCAAATCCAGATCTCCTTTGGCTTCCTGGGAGCACAAAGCTGAAAGACAAAAGGATCCAAGTCTGAAAGGATCGCCTTGGGGTGCCTGTTGCTAAGGAAACCTCACTTGGATGCTGAGATGAGATCTGTAATTGGGCAGGGGTTTATAGCACAACCTCCCCATGTCAAGGTTGTGTATGTGAACTCAAAAAGGTGGTGTAGTGGTTAAGAGGGGTGGTCTGGAGCTGTAGACTCTGATCTGGAGAACTGGGTTTGATTCCCCACTCCTCCACATGAGCGGCGGAGGCTAATCTGGTGAACTGGATTTGTTTCCCCACTCCTACACACGAAGCCAGCTGGGTAACCTTGGGCTAGTCACAGTTCTCTTAGAGCTGTCTCAACCCCACCTACCTCACAGGGTGTCTGTTGTGGGGAGGGGAAGGGAAGGTGATTGTAAGCCAGTTTGATTCTTCCTTAAGTGGTAGAGAAAGTCGGCATAAAAACCAACTCTTCTTCTCCTGCCTTACCAAGCCTAATAGTGCACTCAGTCTATGTTTGGGGTTTATATAGATTTACGTCAGGATAAAGGAATGGGTACTTGATACTTTTACATGAAAGTACAGACACTGAGGGATTTCAGATCCTGAATCAGCACTCCCTTTTTCCCATCCCATGGAGAGACAATGCGCTCCTTCATCACTGAACTCTTGGATCTCAACTGGTTTGGGGTGTGTGTGCGTATTTACTTTTGGGTGTGAGTGAAACATGAACCTCTGGCTCTATCTGTATGGCTAGCATGTTGGACTAGGAGCAGGGAGACCTGGGTTCGAACCCTCACTCTGCTACAGAAGCCTCCCAGTTTCTCAGCCTAACCTCTACCATACAGGGTTGTTGTAAGGATAAAATGGAAGAGGAGCTAAGAGTGTTGCATAAGCTACTTTGGGTCACCATTGAGGAGAAAAGAAGGGTAAACATCTCTGAGGACAGAATCAAGAAGGTGCAGAGGAGAGCGACAAGGATGACCAAGCCCTGCGAGGAAAGGCTGAGGGACTTGGGAATGTTCAGCCTGGAGAAGAGGAGGTTGAGGGGGGACATGATTTCTCTCTTTAAGTCATTAGAAGGGCAGTCACTTAGAGGAGGGCAGGGAGCTGTTCATGTTGGTAGCAGAAGATAGGACTCGCAATAATGGGTTTAAATAGTGGGTGGAAAGGTACTGGCTGGATATTAGGGGGAAAAATTTACAGTAAGAGTTGTTCAGCAGTGGAATCAGCTCCCTAGGGAGGTGGTGAGCTCCCCCTCACTGGCAGTCTAAGCAGAGGCTGGACAAACACTTGTCAGGGATGCTCTAGGTTGATCCTGCATTGAGCAGGGGGTTGGACTAGATGGCCTGTCTGACCCCTTCCAACTCTTATGATTCTGTGATTCTATGCTTTTATCTCTATGTCTCATCCTATTGACTGCATTGTCTAACAATGAGAAAAGTGAACTATAAATAAAGTGTGTGTGTGTGTGTGTGTGTGTGTGTGTGTGTGTGTGTGTGTGTGTAACCTCAGGAACTTTGCTGGAAATGTGATATCTAAGTAAAATATCTAAGTAAAATATTTTGGTCACATTATGACAAGACAAGAGTCACTGGAAAAGACAGTCATGCTAGGAAAAGTTGAATGCAGCAGGAAAAGAGAAAGACCCAACAAGAGGTGGATTGGCTCAATAAAGGAAGCCACAGCCCTCCGTTTGCAAGATCTGAGCAAGGCTGTCAAAGATAAAACATTTTGGAGGACTATGATTCATAGGGTCGCCATAAGTCGGAAGCGACTTGATGGCACTTAACACACACACACAAGTAAAATAGATAGATAGACATACAGACAGATATATACCCCCCCATTCAGATTCCTATTGATGCTTTCAAATGGGCTCAGGAACATCCGTTTTCTGGGATTTGGTGGCTAAAATAAGCCTTTGGAGCTTCATATATATCTCACCAATGTGTCCATGGCTTGTTACATTCGCCAGTATTCTGAAAACCTGAGGGGACCCTGAAACAGAACATAAAGCAAACTGAAGCCAGGGGTGCCAAAGTTTAATGTAGCCATGGGGCCTTCCCTTCTCCCCCCCCCCCAAGTTTGATTGGAACAGCAGTAAATCGGGACAGGAACCTCCACCCTTCCACTGCAGTCCATTTTCTGGGAGAGAGTTAATAGATGCTGGGGTGGTGGCCGGACACTATCACACCCCAAAGTCTGGAAAAGCGGGGGGGGGGTGTTGGGGGGTGATAGGGAGGAATCCCTGGAGGGGTGTGAGTTTCCTCTATAACCACACATTCCCCCTCTCTGGTCAACTCAACTATCTTAGTCGCTCACTGTCCTAAAGCAAGTGACACTGGGAGGAGACTGAGAAACCTGGTTCGGGGTCAGCTCGAGATTATGATAATATGACTTTTCCTAGGGGAAGAAATTGGTTCTCAGTGGAAAAGTATCTACTTTGCATGCAAGACTGTATGTTCATTCCCCATCATCTCTACTTAAGGAGGCTTTCAGCTGCCGGGAGAGACCTTTCCCTGACAGAGACCTTGGGGAACTATTGCGAGTCAGAATAGCTAATAATGAGCTGTATGTACCAGACCCCCGGTACTACATTAAGTAGGACAAATTAACGTTCCCTCTTTGGTTCCTGTTTCTATTTCTTTCTATTTTAGGCAACAGTCTCTGCTTTTTCCTGTTAGGTTTTGAGAGCGCATTGTACAGTTTTGGTACGAAAACCATGCAGTCTTTTATGCTTTGTAGAATTTACGTGTATGATAGACGTATAATGTCTGGCCAACAAAGGAACAAATATTGTTGGAAAATGCATATAAATATGGGGGATATTTGGCACGAGGAAACTGAAAATGAAGACTCACCAGTTCAGTTTGCACACCAGAGATTTGAAATGGAAAATGGGGGGTGGGTGCACCAGTAGGTGGGTTTTGATATAGCAATGATGAAATTTTTAAAAAATCCTCCCCTGCGTATAAAGCAGGTTTATGTTGGGGGAAGCCAAGGAAGAAATCATGAGGGGAGAAATAAACATTCAAGGAGTAGCTGCTATTCTGGTGGCCAAGAAGGGACTGGAAGGTATGATTCCCTCAAGTTTCTAGGATCATGATTTTATCAGAAAAACAGCTTTTGGGTCTCTCCCAGAAGAACAGGTCACTCTGACATCAAGAGAGGCAAAAGATCTGTGAGGGGGCATGGCTCAGCGGTAGAGCGTCTGCTTGGCATGTAGAAGGTCCCAGGTTCAATCCCCGGCATCTCCAGTTAAAAAGGATTAGATAGCAGGTGATGTGCCAGACCTCAGCCTGAGACCCTGGAGAGCGGCTTCCACTCTGAGTAGACAATACAGACTACATGGTGTAGTGGTTAAAAGCACTGGACTCTATTCTGGAGAACCAGGTTTGATTCCCCACTTTTCCACCTGAGCGGCGGACTCTAATCTGGTGAAACGGGTTGGTTTCCCCACTCCTACATGTGAAGCCTGGGGAGAGGAAGGGAAGGCAATTGTAAGCCAGTTTGTGACTCCTTAAAGGTAGAGAAAATCAGGGTATAAAACCCAATTCTTCTTCGTCTTTGATGGACCAAGGGTCTGATTCAGCTTCATGTGCCCATGTGACCAATTTGGGGAGTTACCATGAGACGTTATTATCACATCAACATTGAGTGCAGATCTGCTGATGTAATTATAAGTAAAGCTTTTCCCACCCCTGCAGCATACCATTAAGGGCAAAACGGTAGAGTTGCCAACCTCCAGGTGGTATATACCAAACAATATAAAGAGGGGAGTAGTACCTAGGACTAAATGACTTGGAAAAAGTACCACTATGCAGACATAAAGCTGTTTTGTATGAGTTCATTAATGGTATATTCTTTCATTTATGAACGTTTGTACAAAAATTGTAACATACCGTATATTTCGCTCCATAGGACGCACCTTTCCATAAGACGCACCTAGTTTTTAGAGGAGGAAAACAAGAAAAAATCTTGTTTTCCTCCACTAAAAACTTGTCTTATGAAGCGAATGCCCGGCTGGGCGTGTGCGCGTCGGAACGGCGCGAGCCGGCATTCCCCGCCCCGACGACCAGCTGGGAGGCGGGCGGGGTGCACAGAGCCGGCTGGGTGCGTGCGCGTCGGGGCGGTGCGAGCCGGCGTTCCCCGCCCCGACAACCAGCTGGGAGGCTGGCGGGGCCGCACAGAGCCAGCTGGGCGTATGCGCTGGCTTGCTTTGTGCGGCCCCGCCCACCTCCCAGCTGGCCGTCGGGGCAAGGAACACCGGCTCGCGCCGTCCCAATGCGCACGCGACCAGCCGGCATTCGCTCCATAAGACGTACGGACATTTTCCCTCACTTTTGAGGAGGAAAAAAGTGCGTCTTATGGAGCGAAAAATACGGTAAATCTTGAGCTAGTGTTCAAATGATATAATTCAGATAACATTAGACAAGACAAGGTTTCGTGATTTCACTGCTGCTGATTCAGAAGTCGGTCTCTTTAAATTCCACAGGTGAATCTTAGCTGCTTCCTTAGAAGCCTTACTGATTCTTATCCCTGTTTATACACAACAAAGTTCATATCATAAGTTTACTCATCCTATATTAGTTTATACAATGTATTATTCCAGTAAAATAATATTTCTATATTTACCCAAGAACATTTTCAGTTAAACCTCGACAACTGTGCTGCTCCAGGCTCACGCCTCTTTACCAAGGTCTGTGTTAATAGTTACTATCACACAATAAATCTTCTATCCTGCTAGTTGCCTTTAGCTGCTATACTCCTTTGCTCCTTACATATATTTTACATTCAGAAAGCTTACAGAAATTGTCAAGGTTTAACTGAAGGTCAAGGTTCTTGGGTAAATATAGGAATATTATTTTGCTTGAATAATACAGTGTATAAACTAATATAGGAAGAGTAAACTTATGATATGAACTTTGTTTTGTATAGTAAACAGGGATAAGAATCAGTAGAGAGACAGATGTCTGAAGAAGTGGCAGTGAAACAAGGACAAATTGTGAAACCTTGTCTAATGTTATCTGAATGATATCATTTGTACATTAGCTCAATATTTTTTTTTGAATTTTTTGTATAAAAGTTCACAAATGCAAGAATATACCATGAACGAACCCATACAAAACAGCTTTATGTCTACATACTGGTACTTTTCCCAAGTCATTTAACCTCCAGGTGGTGGCTGGAGATCTCCCGCTAATACAGCTGATTTCCAGGCGATAGAGACCGGCTTACAATCACCTTCCCTTCCCCTCCCCACAACAGACACCCTGTGAGGTAGGTGGGGCTGAGAGAGTTCTGGGAGAACTGCGACTGGCCCAAGGTCACCCAGCAAGCTTAGGGATGCCAGCTCCAGGTCGGGAAATACCTAGAGATTTGGGGGAGGGGGTGGAGCCTGAAGAAGGCGAGGTTTGGGAAAGGGAGGGACTTCAAAGAGGTATAATGCCATAGAGTCAACTTCCAAAGCGGCTATTGTCTCCAGGGGAACTGATATCTGTCTCCTGGAGCTAGTGGGATATCTCCAGCCACCACCTGGAGATTGGGGAGAAAATAAGTACCAACACAACATAAATGCAACCTAAGTTTAGTACAGTGAAAAAGTGCACAGTGAACAAACAACAAACATTACAAGCAGGGCGGGGCGAGCGCGCAGCCTGTCCCAGCGGAGATTGCCTGGGCTCTTGGAGAGGAGGGGAGGGTGTGGGTGGAAGGGCGCTAAGACCCGGCGCTGGGCACGGAGGGAACGGGCAGGGAGGGTCCCGGCAAGCCGGCTGCAAGGTTGGCGTTTGCGTGCCGGGAGGAGCAGGGCGCATCTCCGGGGTCAGGCGGGGCGCGAGTCAGGAGCGCCGCGGGGAGAGCGGGCTGCGCGGAGGGAGCGTCTCCCTCCCTCCGTCCCTCTCTCCCTCGCGACTCAGTCATGACCGGGACCATGGAGAGGCTCAGCGGAGCCTTGTCTCCCAATATTAGAACGGTGTGCTGATGAAGCCGCTTGCGCGGCGGTGAAAACGTTAAAGTTAATCCGGACTGCGTTTCACACTATCCGTTTTTTTCCACCGTCCTTCTTATGGACTTTGCTTGTTGAAGCCTTTTGGACTTTAGTAAGAACTTCAGTGAAGATTGTTGAAGATTCCGTGAGACTCTTTGAGAGCCATGTATTTTTCCTGCTTGTAATGTTTGTTGTTTGTTCACTGTGCACTTTTTCACTGTACTAAACTTAGGTTGCATTTACGTTGTGTTGGTACTTATTTTCTCCCAAATTCTATTAGTACCAAGTGCCTCTTTTCTCCAGTTACCACCTGGAGATTGGCAACCCTAAACAGGCTGTATGTGTAGGCGTGGGAAACCTGTTTCTCCAGATTACAATCTGTCAACTATGTGGAGGACTGGAGAATCATACCCAGTTCTACAGATTAGAGTCTGCCACTTTTAAACACTACACCACCATGCTAGTTCTCAGTAGTGGTGGTGGAAAGGGCTGTCAAGCCATAGCTGACTTAAGGTGACCCCACAGGGTTTTCAAGGCAAGCGATGAGCAGAGGTGGTTTGCCAGTGCCTTCCTCTGCGTAGCAACCCTGGACATCCTTGGTGGTCTCCCATCCAAATACTAACTAGGGCTGACTCAGCTTAGCTTCTGCGATCTGACTAGACTGGGCCATCCAGGCTAGGGCACAGGGAACAAGAAAATAAAACAAATAAATAGAAAACCTCTCACCTAACACGGAAACAGAAGCCGAAGTATGAATTCGGTTGCTGTGGTTGACATAAGAGTACTTCAAACCTCCTTGTTCAATTCGGAAGAAATATTTTCCCTCATCCTCCCACTGAGCGTCGGTGACACTGAAGGAGCAGTCGCCTTGTTCGGGATCCCCTATGAATTGGAAGCGGTTTGCGGTGGATCTATCGATGGGTGCCTTCTTGTCACTGGTAGCCACGAGATGACCAGGGTGAGAGCGGGTTGGGTACTTGTTCTTAAACCAGTAGCCTTGCGGTTTCTCAGAGCTGGGCTGGCGTGGGAAGGTAAACTGGCAGGGGACGTGCACCCAGAGACCTCGACGTACGGAGACAGAGGGAGCCATCATCAGTGTATAATCTGAGTCCTGGCCCAGGAAACCTTCCAGAGAGAAAAGAGGACAGTTAACTGGCGTGTGAACAGAGGACTAAATAAGTCCCGTTTGGCACTGGTCCTTCAGTGGTTCTGCCAATTCCTTTCACAAGTACTCAACACACTGGAGTGTACTGAAAAACTAGGGTTGCCAACCTCCAGGTACTAGCTGGAGATCTCCTGCCATTACAACTGATCTCCAGCCAATAGAGATCAGTTCACCTGGAGAAAAGGGCCGCTTTGGCCATTGTACTCTATGGCATTGAAGTCCCTTCCCTCCCCAACCCCCTCCCTCCTCGGGCTCCACCCCAAAAACCTCCTGCCAGTTGCGAAGAAGGACCTGGCAACAAAGCTGTTTGTGGTGTCTGGGGGATTATTTGGTGTACCAGCCAAATAGTATGACTCTAGACTAGGGTTGCCAACCTCCAGATAGTGGCTGGAGATCTCTTGCTATTACAACTGATCTCCAGGCAACAGAGATCAGTTCCCCTGGAGAAAATGGCTGCTTTGGAAGGTGGACTCTATGGCATTATACCCCACAGAAGTCCTTTCCCTCCCTAAACTGTGCCCTCCTCAGGCTCCACTCCTAAAATCTCTAGGTATTTCCCAACCTGGAGCTGGCAACCCTACCCCTGGTTACCAGAAAGGGGAATAGGGGATAGGGTTTCCAAATCTAGGTTGAGGGACCTCAGTGGGGTACAATGCCCTCCAAAACCTCCGTTTTCTCCTGGGGAACTGATCTCTGAAGTCTGGAGATGAACTGTAATGCCAGGAGATCCCCAGGCCCCACCTGGAGGCTGGCATCCCTACACACACACAGTGGATAATTTATTTTTGGTGGGGGCACTTAGAAGGTCATTGTGGCAGCACCTCCCTGCCCAGAATCATGGGAGGGGGCTGAGGGGCCACGTCAGGACACATGCAAAACCTGTCTTGCTCGAATTGCTCAATGTTCAGGGAGCCTCTGCTTAGAATCTGATTTTGACCTTGAAAAACTAGGATCAGTTCACAATGGAGTACCAACGCTGAGCCTGCTTTCCACGTTGTCTTGGGTCAGCCTGCCAATGAAGAGGAACTAGAGGGAGACGGCAGGGTGAGGAGCAGCCACAACAGACAGAAGACAGTGAAAGGAGTGAAGGGCAGGAAGTCTCACGGGGTCTGCAGCCCGGCGGCTCAGGAGAACCGGCTGTATCTGGGGTTCAGCCAGAGGTGGCATCACCCGGAGGGTCGCCGAGACCACTTGAGCAGAGATGCCGGAAGATCAGGGCAATGATAGAAAGCCAATGGAAAAGTGCAAGGCTACAGGCTCTGCATAGAGCTCTCAGCGATGTCCGCACTGGGCGTTTGCGATGTCCACACTGGGCGTTTGCGGCGCCGACTTCTGCGGGCTTTCCTTGCATGTTCCCACTTACTCTCAACAGAAGGATTTCCGAAGTGTCATCAGAGCACAATTTCTCCACAGTAAGAGGATCCGCTTACACTGCGAAGTAAAAAAATGAAGCGTCTTTCTCATCCGGAGCTTAAAGTGGGAACATGCAATCAGTGTTGAATCCACTTCCTGCTGCCAGCCAGTTCCCCACTCCTCCTGCCTCCCTAATGGACTCTGGACCAATTGCCGTCCTCTTGCTTCGAGCGCCGACTGGGCATGCCCGTTGATCCCGGCTTATCACATGCAACGGATAAAGGCGGCGCGGTGGGAACAGGAATTTAAACTCGTCTTGGATGTATTGTCGAAGGCTTTTACGGTCAGAGTTCATTGGTTTTTGTAGGTTATCCGGGCTGTGTAACCGTGGTCTTGGAATTTTCTTTCCTGACGTTTCGCCAGCAGCTGGTCTGCATGCAGATAGGGCCTATTTAGGCAGGCAACAAGTTCGGCACTGTATGGGAGCAACTCGTCCATTTGTAGCTACCTCGTGTCTTTGTTCTCTGGACTCCTGGACTTCTGTTACCCTGATCTCGGAACGGAACCTGACCTTGAATTTGGATTACCCTTCTGCGAGGAACTGGACTTGAACATAGGGTTGCCAGGTCCCCCCTCTCCTCCGGCGAGAGATTTTTGGGGAAGGGATCACACCCGCACAGCCACAAGCGACGCGATCCCGTCACTTCCGGTTTACTTTTGGAAGTGCCGCAGCACAATGGGACTATTTACCACTCAAACCCCCATTTGAGTGGTAAATCGTCCCGTCACACTGTGGCGCTTCCGGAAGTGACGGGATCACGCCGCTCAAGGCGGTGTGTGCGATCTTTGCTGTGAGCCGGCCAATGGATTGGCGGGCAATTGCCCGCCATTCCAAGCCACCTGGCAACCAACTTGAACAGTACAGTACCTGACCTTGGACTAGTTTCCTGACTATGCTATCTGGCCCCGTTGTATCTGCCAGCATGCCGGACACACGTCTTGGTCCGGCTTTCAGTCTACTGTGCTTTAATAATGCCAGGAACAGCACTGCAAGGAAGGAAGGGATTTAATTTGCAGTGGGTTTCTGGATTGCCGGACAGGCACCAAAATGACTAACAAGTAAAGGGCGGTGATCTCTGTGGAAAGCGCTCACAAAGTCCACCCGCTCAATCGACGGCTCTCCAATTGTCCTGAGCAGATTCAGCTGTGCTGAATCAGCTCGTTTGCATATCTGAATTAAAGGAGGAACGATGATGAAACTGATCAAAGACCAGATTGTCAAGTAGATGTGCTGGAGAGGCCAGATTTTTTTTAAGAGAAGAAAGAAAGGGGGGGGAGATATTTGTAATGCAAATGAGCATTCTTGGCTGTGTGGCATTTCCTTTAAAGCAGTAACTGCTTTAACCGTTGTGAAACAAAACATCCTCAGATGCTCACATAAATTGTGCAAGAGAACCTTAAGAGCAATTGAAAGCTCATGTATAAAAATATTCCAAGGTGTTTGCCTTGTCAGACAAAATTAATCTCAAACAACTATGCAAAAGATGGGGCCACCACCTTTGGTTTCCGAATGTGTTAATATCTGCCAAAGAGCTGGAATTGTTCTCCTTGAGATGGACAGAACTTCACTGTCTTCTCCAAATTTCATTTGAAGGGCTGGAAAGGCAGTAGTGAATATGAAGGGTCTAATCATGACATGTTATGGGAGCCTTGAAGGTGCTGTGAACACACATCCTACCACCACCCTAGGGTAGCTGACGTCCAGATGGGGCCTGGAGATTTCCCACTTTTGCAACTGATCTCTAGACTACAGATAGGGTTGCCAACCTCCAGGTATGGAGATCGCCTGCTATTACAACTGATCTCCAGCCGACAGAGATCAATTCACCTGGAGAAAATGGCTGCTTTGGCAATTGGACTTTATGTCATCGAAGTCCCTCCCCTCCCCAAACCCTGCCCTCCTCAGGCTCCGCCCCAAAAACCACCCACTGGTGGCGAAGAGGGACTTGGCAACCCTACAGAAATCAGTTCCCCTGGGGGAAATGGCTGCTCTGGAGAGTGGACTCTATGGCATTTTACCATGCTGAGGTCCCTTCCTAAGTCCCACTATCTCCTGGCTCCACCCCTGAAATCTCCAGGTATTCCACAACCCAGAGCTGGCAACCCTACACCACCCCAGCAGCACCTTGGAAATTTTTAGCAGAAATTTTAACAGAAACATACTACATAGAGTTGCCAACCTCCAGGTGGGGCCAGGAGATTTCCCAGAATCTCAACTGCTCTCCAGGCTACAGAAACCAGCTCCCCTGGAGATAATGGCTGCTCTGAAGGGTGGGCTCTATGGCATTTTACCTGCTGAGGTCCCTCCACTCCCCAAACCCTGCCCTTCCCTGGCTCCACCCCCAAACCTCCAGGCATTTCCCAACCCAGACTTGGCCACTCTAGTATATGATGACAGCATTGTCCCCAACTCTGGTTGCCAGCCCCCGGTTGGGAAATACCTGGAGATTTTGAGGGTGGAGTCTGAGAAGGGCAGGGTTTGGAGAGTGGAGTAATTCAATGCCATTGAGTCCAGTGGCCAAAGCAGCCATTTTCTCCAGGTGAACTGATCACTATTGGCTGGAGATCAGTTGTAATAGCAGGGGATCTCCAGCCACCACCTGGAGGTTGGCAACCCTAACATCTGCTGAGGTCTGTTTGTTGACCAGTTCCTGTCCGAATGAAAGCAAACAGAAGCTAACTTTGTTGTACGCAGCCAAAGAATATGTTTCTAAAAGGTTCTAATACCTACCTTCACAGAGGAAGTTCAGGACAAGAATAACCAGTTTTGCCTTAAAGATGGCTAGATGCTTCATCTTCCAGAAGGGACCAGTGAGCTTCCAAATTCTCCAGTCTTGTGACATCTTCTTGCAAGTAGGGACTTTGAACAGAGATCTGCAGCACATGAGAAACAGTGAGCAGGCAGCTGAAAATACCTTGACTGCAGAGGGTTCTCAGAGATCCTGGGTTTAGAGCAGGCAGTGTCCATAGGGTTGCCAGCTCTGGGTGGGGAAAGACCTGAAGTTGTTGGAGGTGGAGCCTGAGGAGGGCAGGGTTTGGAGAGGGGAGGGACTTCAATGGGGTACCGCTTTGGAGTCTACCTTCCAAAGTGGCCATTTTCTCCAGGTGAACTGATCTCTGACGGCTGGAGATCTGTTGTAATACGAGAGATCTCCAGCCACCACCTGGAGGTTGGCAACCCTATGTGCCTGGTTCATATTTCATTGATTTCCCCAAGTAGGTTTCCTTTGGAAACCACTTCTCTGTACCCAGGCTTTTAACTAAGGAAGCCATCTTCTTTATTTTTGTCATTCAAGGATGCTATTAACAGAAGGCAGGCCTTGAAAGCAGATGATGTTCTCGAGCAAAGGAATGGGAACAAGCAAAAAAAGGATGAAGGACACCTAAGCGGAGGGATTTAAAGAACATTTGCTCTGTAGTCTACAGTTGGATTCCATTGTGCTTGGTTTCCATATTAGATTTCCAGATGCTCCCCAGTACAGTTAAGAGTGTCGGACATCACCAATTTCTGCTTCTGCGCCCAAAACACCAGCTTGATATTAGGAATACTGCAAACACAAAACGCCATCAGCAGGGGGACTTACTTTGATCATCTTTCCTTGCTTGCATATGCATGATCAAATTGCCTTGGCTATTTTTGTCGAGATTAATTGATTGTGAGCCCCATGAAAACACAAAGCTGCCTTTGAATGAGTCAGTTCTATTAAAGCTGTTATGGTCTGATTTCATGGGCAGCAGCTTTCCACGGTCTCAGGTGAAGTCTTTCACATTGCCTAATACCTGAACCTTTGAGATGGAGATGCCAGGGACTAGGGTTGCCATATCCAGGTTGGGGTACTCCCGGAGATTTTGGGGATTGAGCATGGGGAGGACAGGTACCTCCATTAGGCATAATGCCATACAGCCCACCAACAAAAATATCCGTTTTCTCCAGGGGAACTAATCTCTGTAGTCTGGAGATGAGCTGTAATTCCGGGGGATCCCCTAGGCCTCACATGGAGCTTGGCATCCCTACCAGGGACTGAAGCTGGGACCTTCTACATGCCAAGCAGATGTTGTACCACTGACTAGGGTTGCCAGCCCCGGGTTGGGAAACACCTGGAGATTTTGGGGGTGGAGCATGAGGAGGGCGGGGTTTGGAGAGGGGAGGGACTTCAATGTCATATAGTCCAATTGCCAAAGTGGCCATTTGTCTGCAGGGGAACTGATCTCTCTCGCCTGGAGATCACTTGTAATAGTGGGAGATCTCAAGCCACGACCTGGAGGTTGGCAATCCTACCACTGACCCATGGCCCTATTCCCAGAAGTGTTTGAACCTATATAGCTGTCTGCTACGCAGTCAGAGCCAGCAGTCTATCAAAGTCAGTAATCTCTGTTTAGGCTGGCAGCAGCTTTCCAAGATCTCAAGTCAAGGTCTTTCACATCAGCTACTGCCAGATTCAACTGGAGATGCCAGGGACTGAACCTGGGATCTTCTGCATGCATGCATGCAAAAGAAGAAGAAGAAGAAGAAGAAGAAGAAGAAGAAGAAGAAGAAGAAGAAGAAGAAGAGTCATTACCTCTGCACAGAGCTGCCACCTCCCCTCACATGCAAAACATCTGTGCCTTGAACAGCTGCATCTCGCCCACAAACTTAACAGAGGTGGCTTTCTCCACACTGGGGAAGCAACGGTGGAGAAAGTGTACCAGAGAAATTCTCCTTCCATCACGCATCTGTTT
This sequence comes from Euleptes europaea, assembly GCF_029931775.1. Classification (NCBI taxonomy): domain Eukaryota; kingdom Metazoa; phylum Chordata; class Lepidosauria; order Squamata; family Sphaerodactylidae; genus Euleptes; species Euleptes europaea. Next base: position 12,969,294 of record NC_079314.1, read on the forward strand.
AAAGAAGCAAATCAGGAAAAAGAGGACCACCCTCCAGACTTAGGTGTGCTTACCCTGTGGAGCTTGGCTGCTTCTTTGGTTCTTGTCTGAAGCCAGATATCTGACTGGACACCGCTCTGATATTAATACACAAACCAGAGAAAAATGACAGGAAATGGTTTCTCTGAAATGTGTGCGCCTGGTAGAGGTGTGAGCCCCCTTTTTTTCCTGTTCAGGATCCCGACCATTTAGCAATTATTTCATGGTCGGCAGTTCAGGAAGTGAAGCTGTTTCCATCACTGCAACTCCATCTCCATGGCAAGAAAAATCTCTAATCAGAAGTCTAAGGTTGCCAACTCCAGGTACTAGCTGGAGATTTTCTGCTATTACAACTGATCTCCAGCCGATATATATCAGTTCACCTGGAGAAAATGGCCGCTTTGGCCATTGGACTCTATGGCATTGAAGTCCCTCCCCTCCCCAAACCCCACCCTCTTCCCCTTAAAGACTAACATAACACTGATTCCAGCATGGGCTTTTGTGAGCCAGAGTTCCTTTCCACAGATACAATGGGAGTGAGCTCTGACTCATGAAAGCTCATACTAGAATCAATTCTGTTGGTCTTCATGTTGCAACTTAGGGTTGCCAACCTCCAGGTGGTGGCTGGAGGTCTCCTGTTATTACAACTGATCTCTAGTCAACAGAGATCAGTTCCCCTTAGGGTTGCCAACCTCCAGGTACTAGCTGGAGATCTGCTATTACAACTGATCTCCAGGAGATAGAGAACAGTTCCCCTGTAGAAAATGGCAGCTTTGGAAAGTGGACTCTATGGCATCGAAGTCCCTCCCCTCTCCAAATCCCACCCTCCTCAGGCTCCGCCCCCAAAATCTCCAGGTATTTCCCAACCTGGAACTGGCAACCCTATTGCCACTGGACCTCTGTTTCATTTTACTATGACAGACGAACATGACTACCCTATGGGACTAATCGAAGAAAACGTCTACCTTTTTTGCCATGTTGTTGTTAAAGGCACAAGTCCCTGACCAGAAAAAGAAAGGTGACAACCCTACACAGAATTCATTCAGATGTCAGTGAGGATTTCTGTAAAACTCAAAAACTGGCCTACAACAATTAATCCCATCTATGAACAGATAACACTTTCTTCAATGTACAGCCCATGCAAAACCAAAACCATAAACATGATGGTACTCATCTGGGACTGATATTCATCTAGTAGACTTCTGCATAGTTCCACATGGGAACAACACGTGCTAAACCGAGACCCTCACATGGCCTTCTTTTGTTGAAGTAGCATAAAGGTGGGGGGGGGGACCCCTGTTGGAGGTGAGGGAAGGTGTACAGTTCTGGTCACCACACCTAAAAAAGGATATTACAGAGCTTGAGAAGGTGCAGAAAAGAGCAACCAAAATGATCAGGGGACTAGAGCAGCTGCCCTATGAGGAGCGGTTAAAACGCTTAGGGCTGTTTAGCTTGGAAAGAAGGTGGCTGAGGGTAGGCACAATAGATAGATAAAATGATGCATGGTTTGGAGAGAGTGGATAGGGAGCTTTTCTCCCTCTCCCATAATATTAAAACGCGGGGTCATCTGCTGAAGCTGGAGGGTGAGAGATTCAAAACAGATAAAAGGAAGTATTTTTTCACACAACGCATAGTTAAATTGTGGAACTCCCTGCCCCAGGATGTGGTGATGGCTGCCAACTTGGAAGGCTTTAAGAGGGGAGTGGACATGTTAATGGAGGAAAAGGGTATTCATGGCCACTAGTTAAAATGGATACTAGTCATGATGCATACCTATTCTCTCCGGGATCAGAGGAGCATGCCTATTATCTTGGGTGCTGTGGAACACAGGCAGGATGGTGCTGCTGCAGTTGTCTTGTTTGTGGGCTTCCTAGAGGCACCTGTGTGAACAGACTGCTGGACTTGATGGGCCTTGGTCTGATCCAACAGGGCTTTTCTTATGTTTTTCCTATGTTTCTTATGTTTCACCTCGTGCTCAGATTAAGCTCTGGAACCTTTTGTGACGGCCCCATATGGGACTGTGCAGAGGCTGCAGTGATGAATCCTAGGTTCTAACCTTCAGCACTGCAAGGAAAGATTGTGGTTAAGGAACAGAAACTAGCAGCTTCCAACAACTGTTTCTAGCGCATGACTGCGACTGCATCCTGTGGTTGGCACTTTTCGCCCCTAAGCATGTGGTGAGGCAAGCTTTACTGTGCATAAACCTGCACATAGTTTATGTTTGGTTATTGAGCTGTGGTTCTGTTCATCCAAAGACACAGGCATTCCTCTGCCGGACTAGGGTTGCCCTCTCCGTGTTGGGAAATTCCTGTAGTTTTGCCAGCCTCCAGGTTAGGCTTGCCAGGTCCCTCTTCTCAACCGGCGGGATATTTTGGAGGCGGGGCCTGAAGAGGGTGGGGTTTGGGGAGGGGAGGGACTTCAATGCCATAGAGTTCAATTGCCAAAGCGGCCATTTTTCTCCAGGTGATCTGCTCTCTATCGGCTGGAGATCAGTTGAATTAGCAGGAGATCTCCAGCTACTACCTGGCAGTTTGCAACCCTACTCCAGGTGGGACCTGGGGATCCCGCAGAATTACATCTCATCTCCAGACTACAGAGATCAGTTCCCCTGGAGAAAACAGATGCTTTGGACACTATGGCATTGTACCCCACTGAGGTCCTTGTCCTCCCCAGGCTCCATCCCCAGATCTTCAGGAGTTTCCCAACCTGGATCTGGCAAGCCTACCTCAAGGAGGCATAATAATATCAAGTTTGCCTTCCAAAGCAACCATTGAGGAACTGATCTCTGCAGTCTGAAGATCAGTTGTAATTTTGGGAGATCTCCAGGCCCCACCTGGAGGTTGGCCACCTTATGCCGGACTCTGATTATATTGTCCCTCTTTGTATTAGATATATTTCAGTTGCAGGGCGTTACCTTCAGATTCAGATAAGTTTTCTTGAGTCAGAGCTCACCCCAACATAGGCAGTTTTGCTTTTCCTGTTCAGCCATTCCTCAGAAATGCTGTTCTTTCAACCAAGCTTGAAAATTTCAAGAAACGCAGCACCCTGGTTCATGAACTTTTTTGAATTATTTTTTCTGTTCTGATGACTGAACAGATTGAAAACTCTCAATGACTGAACACTCTCTGAAAGCAACTTTGAGCACTCTGCCGGCTTTGTGAAGAGGGGTTGTGCTTCAGAGCCCACTGTGATCGATTGCTAAAAGCTCGTCCTCAGTGCTTTAATAGGACAGTACAGGAAAGTACCAGGGGGAAAACTGAAGTACTTTGGAAAAACACACATTAAAAAAAAAATCAAATATGAGTGGGAATGGAGGAGGGGAGGCAGTAAAACCCCATGAATACTCACAACATTGTGAATACAATATAGGAAGTGGTGGTCAAACACTGCATGTGGAGAAAAAGCAAGCCTGCATCGAGGGTAGACAAGCCGAAGGGGAAAGAGACTGAACAAAGAGAATCTTTTGAGCTAGTGATAACAATGGTCACAATGAAATTTGTCAGGTAGAGGGAAAGAGTAAGGATTGGAGTCTTTGTCCCTCCACTTTATGTTTGTATGTTTAAAGTGCCATCATGTCACAGCCGACTTATGGCAACCTTGTAGGGTTTTCAAGGCAAAGAGATGTTCAGAGATGGATTGACACAGCCTGCCTCTGCATTGTAATGCTAGTATTCCTTGGCTGTAGCTTCGCCATCCTCCAGATATTAGCTGGAGATCTCCTGCTACTACAACTGATCTCCAGCTGATACAGATCAGTTCACCTGGAGAAAAAGGCCACTTTGGTAATTGGACTCTATGGCATTGAAGTCCCTCCCCTCCCCAAACCTCGCCCTCCTCAGGCTCCGCCCCAAAAACCTCCCGCCGGTTGCGAAGAGAGACCTGGCAACCCTACTTGGTGGTCTACCATCCAAGTACTAACCAGGGCCAACCCTGCTTCACTTCCAGGATCTGACGAAATCAGGCTAGCCTGGGCCATCAGGTCAAGGCCCGCTTTACAGGCAGGGCTTTAAATGTCAGGGTTTGCCTTTGGCAGGGTTTATCTTTGGCAGGAATTTGGCTAGGGTTCCCAGACCCCTCTTCATCCCTCTTTCCTCCCACACAGGGGAGGAAAAGTTACTCTCTCCATCACTGCAATGACACACACACATAAACAAGTAAGTTGGGTGCAACTAACAGCCCATTCCTGAGGTTGGGGGCTTAGGAGGCGGCATGACCCCTATGCCGGCGTCCGTGCCACTTGAGCCATGCAAACTGGCACGGCCACCAGTGTAGGGGCACTTACGCCGACCCCCCCTGGACCACAGCAGCAGTGCAGCCCTTGGACGTTAGCACATCCTCCCGCCGGCATCCTCCCAGTGCATGGTTCCGCTCCGGTGTCCTAGGAGGCATTCCCAGGGTGTTCCGGGGGCAGTGCTGCCTTTAGGCAGCTTCCTAACCCCTTTCAACTGAGAAATGCCCCCTTAAGCATCGGCGTTGCCGTGCCACCTTTTTGTTGGCGCAGCATCGCTGTTTGCTATGGGGCTTCTCCCCCCTTTTTCTAATTTTTATTTTTTAAAAAACCCTTTTTTCCTCCAGCAACAGTTGCAAAACCTCTTTGGAGGTGCCGCGGCAACACCACAGTCACACCATCCTCGGCCGCCGCTGCTTTCAGGAATGGGCTGTAAACAGGTATATGAATGGCCATCGTGATGCTCCCATGAAAACAAGGGGGGAGCCACAGTTGTACTCCTTAAAACACCAATGTGAGTGCGGGAAACAAATCCCCAAGGACTTGTAACAGTTGGCGAAATGTGTTTGTATGAACACCCCACACCAAACCAGTAATTATGATTGCGAAGGGGGTGGAAGAACCAAACACAAATTCATTGCTGCATATTGTATTTGTGATAATTCCATTACATCTATTAAAAATAATTTAATGCAACTAGGGGAGAGGGGGAGAACACAATGGGGGGAATTAAAACCCTACCGATGAGAGATGGCTTTCGGGCTTTCAAGGGAAGTATGGGAGGGGGAGGGGGAAATGAGAGGGTGGGTATTTGGGGGCATGAGTTGAGGAGGCCATGGTTTGCCTTATGCACACAACGTGCATGCATTTGATACAAGTTGAACTCGGGACAAAATTTAAATTCAAGCTAAAACAGCATCAGGAAGACATGGGGAAAGCGTAGGGTGGAACTGAATTGAACTTCGAGGGACAGAAAAATCATGCATAACCCCAATGAAGAACCGAGTCCGACCAGCAGGGAATATGAGTCAAAGTACCCATGAATAAATGGGTTTCATTCTGAATTCCAGAAGACTTTTACTTCAAAAACAAATGGAACTCTCTCGCCCCTTTTAAACAGACAACAAAGCCGGCACAAAGTTCGTCCGGATATTTGTAGGATGCTTTATGATTCACCGCTCCCACTATTCAAAAACAATACACTCCAGGTCCAAGAGCAATTTTGAAGACTGATTCACGCAGTTAACAAAAGAAAGTACATTGCTCTGCTGAGTGAATGTTCTCTAGGAAAAGCTCTGAGATTTGATTGCGCACCGGTAAAGAGGTTCAGTGAAAAAATAAAAGATCTGGGACACTCTGCTCAGGAGATGATGGCTTTTCCATGGTGACAATCATCTTATGTAATACTCATTGCTTCCCTCACACCTGATACTTTTGACCTGGTCAAGCTGACTGTATCACTCTTCAGGACTCTATTTTTTTTCCCAACCTGTCAGCCTACTGTGTATTGTAGCACCATTCCTCACACAAACACTGTCACACAGCTGTTTTCTACATGTTCGGTTATTTATTTTTGCTCGAGAAACACACATTTGTTCAACTTCCCCCTAGGGTTGCCAACCTCCAGGGGCAGCCTGGAGATCTTCTGGAATTACGGCTGATCTCCAGATGACGGAGATCAGTTCCCCTGGAGGAAATGGCTGCTTTGGAGGGTGGAGTGTATGGCATTATACCCCACTGAAGTCCCTCCCCTCCCCAAACCCCTCCTTCTGCAAGCCCCACCCCCCAAAATCACCATGAATTTCTCAACTCGGATTGAGCAACTGTTTCCTTCCTTTGCTGCTCTTTTATATCATAAATCTGATTACAATTCCAAGGCTTTCCTCTGTTCTCTTTGTTAAACTCTATCATGTGTAAATGCCTTGAACATCTTTTTTTTTGAACATCTTTTGGCTTTCCCCCACCATTCTATCCTGCCCCCCCACCCTTGCCTTTCTCATCTTATTTGGAGCAGAGGGTTGTGGCTCACTGGTAGAGCCTCTGCTTGGCATGCAGAACATCCCAGGTCCAAACCACGGCGTCTCCAGCTAAAATAGGCGTCAGGGTGAACAACATCTGAGATGCTGAGAGATCACGACGGGTAGCCGTGTTAGTCTGCCTGCAGCAGTAGAAAAGAGCAAGAGCTCAGGAACACCATAAAGACCAACAAAATTCCCTGGCAGGTAATGAGCTTTTGTGAGCCACAGCTGAAGTGAGCTGTGGCTCACGAAAGCTCATACCCTATCTGAGACAATACTGACCTTGATGGACCAACGGTCGGATTCAGTACAAGGCAGTTGCACATGTGTCCCTTCTAGTGTATCGTGTTTCTACATTGCTGGCTATCTTTCCTTTCCCTGTGAGAACAAAGTTTCCTTTCCCCCACTGTTCAGTCAAACTTTTAAAAATGTTCCCCATTTCCCTCAGCTTTATACTTTTAAAGACATCTTTTATTCCTTCCGCTTTGAACGGTGATTGATGTGGACTTGGCCTTTCCCTTAATAACTGGCTTTGTTCTCTGACCCCACCGTTTTCTTTTGGAAACGTCAAGATTGCATACATATTTCTCAAACCTCTTTTTTAGTTAGTATAGCTATTCAATACTTCCTTCTGCTTCCCTTCACTAGCTTTTATGAGCTGTGTTGAAAATGGCAGTGCTTTTCCGTGGGTTTTTTTTTTTTTTAAAGAGGTATCAATATTCATATATAAGGTTGTACCGGTTTCTACCAGTTCCCCTCAGGACTTTGCAGATCTCCCCAAGCAGGTGTTGGGACTCAGTACCACCGAGTATCACCACGAAAAAAAACAACCCCTAGATATTGGTAATTTTTTTCTGTTTGACAATAAAAGTTCAAATACCTCTTTATTTCAAAAAAAGTATGTGAGTTTTCCTCATAGATGGAATATTTATTTTCACATATCTTTTGGGAATCATTACATTCAACTTTGTATCATCTGATTTAGCTGCAGTATTTTTTTTCTACTTAGATTTTTTGGTTATGTCCGCTGATTTTTATTTGCCCCCTTTCCCAGCAAACACATTCAGTAATAGCACAGCTGTTTGGGGACTTTCACGGTTACAAGTCTCAGCCTCTATGTGCGTTTAGATGTGACACTTGTTTTATGGTTTCATTTTAAATAACACTGGTCTACTTTTTTTTCCTTTAAATAGCAGCTTGCTGTATGGACATGTAGTTTAAAGACTGGGAAGCTGCATTTCTTTTGCTTGTGTTGATGAAATTGGTATAATCAGTGGACCTCGGAATAGAATTTATGGAGTTAATTCTGGCTCCAGGGATCAGTTTATCATCACAGTCATTTGAGAGTTCTTTGATAAATTAGGCTTCATTGTGGATGGGTACGGTTGCCAACCTCCTGGAAGTGGCAGGAGATCTCTTGGGATTACAACTGATCTCCAGACTACAGAGATCAGTTCCAGTTGGGGAAAAATGGACACTTTGGAAGGTGGACTCTATGGCATTATACCCGCCTTGAAGTCCCTCCCCTCACCAAACCCTGGCCTCCTCAGACTACACCCCCCCCCAAATCTCCAGGTATTTCCAAACCTGGAGCTGGCAACCCTATCACGGGGAAGGGATATTTAGGGAGAAGGGACAAAGGTTTAGAGGGAGATGGGACGATATCGAGGGCGTCCGTAAGTTAAAAAATAACTTTTCCAAGTTAAAACCATTCTGGAGTTATGAAAAACTTCCATTCCTAAGAGGATTTGTTGTTTCAACCTGAGTATCCCCAGTTCATAGTCTGAGCATTATACACTCACATTTTGCCTCCTTTTTTCAGTTTGAATATATATTGCTATATATTTGCCTGCATTTTTACAGTTGAGGAAATCTGTACAACTGCAGTTGTTTCAGGGATCTTAGCTTTTATAAACTTCTCCAACTTTACATCCATTTAAAGTAAAGTGTGTGGGTATACACATATACAATATTGAAACAATTCGACCAAAACATATAAACACCCCAAAAAGCCATAACAGCGCCAACAGCAGTAACTGGGGGTAAGACAAATCGAAAAAGTCTTCATGCACTGGCAGAAGACGATAGAGGAAGACAGATGAACCTTACCATAGCACAGTTTCAAACGGGATAAATGGTTTTAGGTTCACGTTCATTGTCAGTTCTCTGGAGGCTGAAAGCCTTTCTAAAACATTTTTAGCTTAGGATTCGGTTTGGATTGACTGCCTGGTTATGGAAGAACTCAAGTCCTGGACGGCAGGAAAATCAAACCAAGAAATCCATGGATGGCTTCGTAATGGGAAGACATTTTAGCCCCCGTCCCCATCCCCGTCCCCTCAGTTCATCTCCATTTTTGGTTCCTAGGATTTCTTGTCCTTTCTCGACTCAACTTTCCCCCTTCTCTCCACACCCCCAAGCAGACTAGTTTCTCCTGCTGCCAGAGAGGAGCCACCGGTGTGACCCTTGTTTCTGTGGCTTCAAATTCAATAAGAATTTGGTCAAGAGCTGAAAGAAAAGAAACAGGAACCAGAAAAGCAGAGGTGGCAGCAAACCATTTCTGCAAGGAGGTGGGAGAATTGGGGAAGAAAGATAATGCTGTGGTGTAGAGAGTATGTCCAGAGTGAATTTTCATTATTAATACATTTCATCATTACTAAAGCAATTGAAGCCCTCACCTGGATAGCCCAGGGTGGCCTGATCTTATCGGCTACCCCTGATTGGCAACACCCCTCCTTGCAGGACCCCGAGGCAAATTGAGGCTGGTTGAATCTGCATTATATGGGGGGTCAGAGATCTATGCTGTTCACCCCATCTGTTTTCTCCCTCAGTAACTGTTCTGTGTCTCAAACCATGGATGAATTAATGCCAACAATGAGGCTTCAACAGACACTCTGGCCTCCACACTGTTGCCAACTTGGTGGTTTTCCCACTAAATTAAATGGTTTTTAAGTGCTGATAGTGGAATGAATTCCGGTCCAGTTGCCAGTCAGAAATGTAACAATTTCTAACTGTGATTCATGGGTTTAATCTCAGTGAGGTTTTAAACTGAATGGATTTGGGAGCTTGGCATACTGAATATACTCAAATGTTCCCCCAATAAAAACCCCAATACAATCTGGCTGAGTCAGAGGCAGTTGTTGCCACAGTTGATTCCAGAATGGGTCCTTAGACTCTTCTTTGTCCCAGGAAAGACAGAGAAGGGGAAAGGAAAAGAATACTTACTATTTTTGTTCTTGAAGCATGGCATTATTGGAGGCAACTTCCAAACCACGGAGTGCAATCGGTGATGTGCTAGTCACCAGTTGCAAGTTGGGTTTCTAAGTTGTATTTAAGTGAGTTAATTCATAGCAAATGGACACTGCCTTGACCTGGATAGCCCAGGCTAGCCTGATCTTGTAAGATCTCAAAAGCTAAGCAGAGTTGGCCCTGGTCAGTATTTGGATGGGAGACCACCGAGAACTACCAGAGCAGAGGCAGGTAATGGCAACCAACCTCTGTTCGTCTCTTGCCTTGAAAATCCTATGGGGTTGTCATAAGTTGTCATATGGATAAATAAATGTCATATGGATAAATAATTTTATATATATATATATATATATATATATATATATATATATATATATATATATATATATATATATATGTTTCCTTTCTTTTAGTTTTAATCTTAGTGTGACACTGTTCAGAGCCGAATTGGCTGTATAAGCAGTATCTTTCAAGTAAGTTTGGAGATTTCCCCCATTGGTTCGGGGGGGGGGGGGCGGCACCCAACTTAATGGGAACTCTGGAAGAGAAAGTTGGCAACATCAGCTTCACTGAAGCCAGTAAATATTCATTGCTGCTATTGGCTGGGGTGGAGAGAGCATACATTGTCCTCACCTCCAGACAGACTAGTGGTCAGATTACTGATCTGCTTGGATATGTAGGGAAAAGGAGAAGAAAGGAACGTAATGCTCTATAGAATGAACTCACGAACACATGAAGCTGCCTTATACTGAATCAGACCTTTGGTCCATCAAGATCAGTCTTGTCTACTCAGACTGGCAGCAGCTCTCCAAGGGCTTAGGTAGAGGTCTTTCCCATCACTTCTACTTGATTCTTTGACCCTGAGATGCTGAGGATTGAAACTGGGACTTTCTGCATGCCAAGCAGAAACTCTTCCACTAAGCCACAGCCAAATAAATGTGAAGGTCAAACAAGAGGAAAATAAGAGTGGATCCTTCTGCTGAGATCAGTGGCTGGCCTATTCCAAACCGGAAAGTATGTTCCAGTCAGTCATTTAGGACGCTTTCACACATGCCAAATAATGCACTTTCAATCCACTTCCAATGCACTTTAACCATGGTTTGCAAGTGGGTTTTGCCATTTCGCACGGTAAAACCCATCTGCGATGTGCATTGAAAGTCGATTGAAAGTGCATTATTCAGCATGGGAGGGAAAGAGGATTAAGAGCTGGCAGCTGAGTGCTGATCGACACAGGAGCTGTCCACAGTTCTGGGAAGCTGGGAGCTGGTCAAGGGCCTGGAAAGCCAGAATCAGATCAGAAGTGGAGCTGTCCAGGCAGAGGATCTGAGCTTATGCTGGCCTCAGGAATGGCGCACCAACAAAGGTCAGACTTCAGCTGAGAAGCCTTATAATACCTAGCTAGTCCATCCTCACTGTATGATATAATAACGATATACCACTAGCACAATGTATTTGCATTTGTGGGTCTACTGTAGAGGATTTTTCCCATTATATTTTAGCTTGACCTCTTTACGCAATGCCTAGGGAAAAATTCCTTCGTACCATATTAACTGGGTTAAACTCGTTTCCTGACTCCAATAAATTAGTATTCTTATTGTCAGATACTGTAATGCCCTTAATTACTTTTAGCACTCAATTAAGTAATTCAAGGAGAGGTTAACGATCAAACAGGTCTTTTATTGGCCAATAAAGGACAGCAAAGCGCGTGGAGGAAGCTCTTAAAGTGTCAGAGATCTTCCACCACCCAAACAAGGGATACAGCTTGTTTTATATTCAATTAAACAGACAGCACTAATTATCATTGCGTATAACATGTGACCCAATAAACCATTATAGACGTATAAGCAACTATTTGCATGCCCAATAGACAGTGCTCTTCAAGGCGTTCCCTAATTGTTATAAGATCTTAATGAGGAAATGAAAGCTAAGATTCCTGGCTGACACTTCTTGTCTTAAATCAAAGCTTCAGGCCTGATTAAGGGGCCTGGCTGTACCAGCAAAGAGAGAGATAGAGAATGATCTCACTAGCACTTGACTAGAAATGGTTCTGGGTCAAGCTGACCCAGGCCTCACACTAGTGAATCTCTTGACCAAAGATTTCTACTTCACCCATCATGCATAATGTCTTTACATATGTATCAGAATATATGTGTCTGATGCTTAAGCTCTTATATATGAGTATGGCATCTTATGTTAGCTTGTGAATATGCATGTGAATATGTGACTATGCATACATGTGAAAGAAAATATGTTTCCCCCATAAATGAAGTTAACAAGGCAGTTCAATACCGACTCATTTATCACTTACAGGCTGTCACTTTTCACTCTAGCAGCTAGAAAGATAAGGGCCAAACTGGTGCCAAAGAATGTAACTAGCCAGAATTGATGGCCAGCTAGGATGTATTTTAATTCTATTGTATTTTACTATATTTTATATGGCATTTTGTATTTTATCTTTTATTTTTATTGTATAATTTTCTTGTTTTATAGTTTAATTTACCTTGTAATGGCCTTTGGCTATCTACAAATAAAAATATTTACTTACTTACTCCATCCTCACCATTACCGGGAGCAGGGTCCTGATCCCAGCAACACGGCTTAGCTCCCTCCTCCTGAGTAACACCAGGTAAAGGGATACAATAACATGTTTCTCTTACAACACGAATGCATCCATTCTATCTTTAGTCTCGGCTTCAGCTTGGGCTTGCTACCTTCTCCATGCATATGGGGGTCTGGGGTGATGGGGGGGGGCTTCAAAGGGCGAGGACTCCTCTCCTCCACCAGCTCCTCCTCAATGGTAGGCTTGGGAAATCTCTGTGGGGGTTCCTGGCTCTCTCTGGCTCTAGGGTATGGGAAGCGCTGTGGGGAGAGGGGTAGCATGAGAAAATACCTCTCGCAACACTCGAGAGATTTGTGCTGAATAATCTTCCAGAACTTCTGCTTCTAAAACAGACAGCCGCAATCTTCTTTAAGTTTTACCATGCCAGAGAAAGTAACTCCTCCCCTCTAGCTGTTGATAATACAAAATAATATTTTTGGACCGTGAGTCCTGTTTTTCTGCAACTGTTCCAGTAACTGCCTAAGACAAAGGATGACCTAAATGCTTAGGGTTGTTTAGCTTGGAAAGAAGGTTGTTAAGGGGAGACATGATAGAGGTCTATAAAATCATGGTTTGGAGAGAGTGGACAGGGAGAAGCTTTTCTCCCTCTCTCATAATACTAGAATGTGGGGCCATCTGCTCAAGCTGGAGGGTGAGAGATTCAAAACAGATAAAAGGAAGTATTTCTTCACACAACGCATAGTTAAATTGTGGAACTCCCTGCCCCAGGATGTGGTGATGGCTGCCAACTTGGCAGGCTTTAAGAGGGGAGTGGACATGTTCATGGAGAAGAGGGCTATTCATGGCTATTAGTTAAAATGCATACTTGTCATGATGCATACCTATTCTCTCTAGCATCAGAGGAGCATGCCCATTATATTAGGTGCTGTGGAACACAGGCAGGATGGTGCTGCTGCAGTCGTCTTGTTTGGGGGCTTCCTAGAGGCACCTAGTTGGCCACTGTGTGAGCAGACTGCTGGACTTGATGGGCCTTGGTCTAATTCAGGAGGGCTTTTCTTATGTTCTTAAGATAGAACAGCAACAAAGGTATGTGCGGCATATAATAAACTCCAGTTTAAAGTCTGTCCTTCATTTTGCACCAGTTGTTGTTTCCTGAAAGGCAACATGAAGTACATCATGAGTGCTTTATTTTTATGCTACTAAGAGATGTGTCACAGCAGCCAGGTCATCTTGGGAACAGTGCAGAGTTTCTGGCTGTTACCGCACTAGGTATTCCCAGCGATGTATTAAGAGTTTGAAACTGTTATAAAAAATAGTGTTCGCACTTTGTTTGGCCCCTTTAGCTGTGCAGACGTCTTCCAACCATTTTTAAGCCGTAGTATGTTATAAAAAAACATCACCTTTTTAAAGTGATGTTTTTTATAACATTTCCAAACTCTTGATACATCGCTGGGAATACCTAGTGCGGTAACAGCCTCTGTTGGAAAAGATTAGATCTTTTTCCTGGTGATGCATATTTACTTGAGTGGTATACTTACATGAATGCATAGATTCAATTCAAAAACTCCAGTTTTAGAGATGGGTTCCTTTCACTCAGTCTGAAACTGCAGTAATCTTTTCTCACAACTGATCCTGCTAATGAAATTTGATAGAAATATGACTAGCAACATTGATTATCTGTGGGTGTTTTTTACCCTTTCTTTTTTGCCTATAATCTCCGAGGTCTACAGATGGCAAAGGTATGGCAGAAAGCGGTGTAAACTGTGGTCAAACAAACAGATGAAATGCAGGAATGATTACAAGAAACAGGCAGGATGAAAAGGCTCACAATCAATGTGTATAAAAACTAAAAGATAAATGAAATGTTGTATTTTGCCCAGGGAAATTCACCATCCGGAGCTGAGCTGATCCACCTGCTCGGCCCTGCCCCCTTGTGGTTACCTCTAAAAGCACTGGAACCTGGCACTGGGTTGTTAATTATAGGGTATTTGGGCTTTTTTGTACTTTATTAGGATGCTTGGGCCTTTTTTTAGTCACCTTGGGTGATCATTTGGAACAGAAAGGATAAATATTTATCTATGCATACACCCATAATTTGCTAAGTATCTCTAACTTCATTGGGGCAAGTTAACTGTGCATCTTTATTTTATTTACTTCATTTATACTCCATTTTTCTCCCCAGTGGGGACTCAAAGTGGCTTAAAACACTTTTCCCTTCCCCATTTTATCCTTGCAATAAGCCTATAGTGTAGGTTATGCCGAGAGTGTGTGACTGGCCCAAGGTTACCTGGGGAACAGCCTTACCTCTTCCTTTGACCAGAAATAGGGATGGCAGCCTCAAGGTGGAACCTGGGGATCTCCTGGAATTACAGCTGATCTCCAGACTGCAGAAATCAGTTCCCCTAGAGAAAATGGATGCTTTGGTGGGTGGACCCTATGGATTTATGCCCCACCTCTATCCTCCCCAGTTTCCATCCCCAAATCTCCAGGAGTTGCCCAAACTGGAACTTGCAATCCTAACCAGAAATCACAACTTGTCCAACCAGAGAACATGTTGAGAGCCACTCCACATTTCCCTCCTGACCCAACATTACACATCTTATAGAGGGGCTGTGGCTTAGTTTGTAAAGCATCTGCTTGGCGTGAAGAAGGTCCCAGGTTCAATCCCCAGCATCTCCAGTTAAAGGGAATAGGTAAGCAGGTGATGTCAAAGACCTCTACCTGAGACCCTGGAGAGCCACTGACTTTGATGGACCAAGGGTCTGATTCAGTATAAGGCAGCTTCATGTGTGTTCATCTTCACAAAACTATACAGGAGTGGGGAAATCCCTGGTACTGAGAGGGCGTGGCTCAGTGGCAGAGGATCCACATGGTCGCAAGTTCAGTACCTGGCAGATAACAAAAAGGATCAAGAAGCAGGTGATGGGAAAGCCATCCTCCTGAAGCCCTTTAGAACTGCTGTCAATCAGAGTAGAGAATGCTGATTTTGATAGACTAATAGTCAAACTCGCTATAAGACAGCTTCAAATGTTCAGACACATACCACTGTGGAGGGCCTTTCGTTCAGCAGCAGAGTACTTGCTTTGCATGCAGGAGGTTCCAAGTTTATTTTTGTGTGTTTGTTTATTAGGTTCATACCCTGCCCTCCCTGGCACTGCCAGGCTCAGGGTGGTTTACAACAGAATGAAAGCATATAATATAAATATAAAGGTAAAAGGTAAAGGTCTCCTGTGCAAGCACCAGGTCATTCCTGACCCATGGGGTGTCGTCACATCCTGACGTTTCCAAGGCAGACCTTGTTAACGGGGTGGTTTGCCATTGCCTTCCCCAGTCATCTTCCCTTTACCCCCAGCAAGCTGGCTACTCATTTCACCAACCTCGGAAGGATGGAAGGCTGAGTCAACCTTGAGCCGGCATCCTTGAAACCAACTTACCACTCTGCGCCACGGGGCTCCTTATAATATAAATACATCAATGTTAAAACGTATCATATGAAAACTTTAAAATTAAGCCCAATTGAACATAGAGGGCACCCTAATTTGAATGGAGATGATGAAAGGGAGGGCATCTTGGCCATCTTCTGGACATGGAGTGGGGGTCACTGAGGGTGTAGGGGGGAGGTAGTTGTGAGTTTCCTGCATTGTGCAGGGGGTTGGACTAGATGGCCCTGGTGGTCCCTTCCAGCTCTATGATTCTATAATTCTAGGAAGGCCAGCTGATTTACAACGGTCGCTGTCTTCAACCCTCTGCCCAGCAGAACATCTCTATCTTACAGGCCCTGCAGAAAGGGGCTAAGTCCCGCAGGGCCCGGGGTCCCATTCGACAGAGAGTTCCACCAGGCTGGGCCCAGGGCTGACAACTGGCCCTGCTCGAGGACAGCCAGATAGGTCTAGGGCCAGGGACGACCAATCAGTTGTTTTCAGCCGAGTGCCAAGTCCAATTTCTGCCATCCCTGGTTAAAAGGATCAGGTAGCAGGTGAGGTAAACAACCCATTCTTCCAAAATAAATTTCATTTTTCTTCTCCAGGGTTTTCTGAAACCTATGTTGTGCCCCTGTTGGGCACAAGTGTCACTACTGCCATGGGTGCGGCACACATAGGTATTAAAATACACTGAGACCGTATCCAATCTGACCTACACTAGACCTTACAGATGCCAACCCACATTTTAGAAAGCAATCCACACCAAAGGATGTAGGCAAAGGAAGTTCAAAGTGGAAAAGTGTCATACAGGGTGTTCCACGGACTCACTTCACCCAAGCTTTTCTCCCACATCCAAGCTTATTCCAATTTGGGTCCTTATTCCAAAACTTGATATTGCCATTCTAGGATTACCATCCTGTGTCCCCTATGCATCGCTCTGTCTAGAAACAAACCAAATGCGTTTGGAAACCAGAGCCTGGCTCATGACAACCAAATTCTGGTTACACTGGCATTTCAAACCAGAGTTCAACAGCTTTGCCCATCATATGCTATCAGAATTTGAACGTGCTAGTTGGACAAATTATATCGAAACCAAAATTAGATCAATTGGAATCCCCTTGGACTCTTTGCTCTGCCTCACAGAGAAATCAGCTTTTGATTAAGAACAGGCTTTTGGATATAGATCTGCAGGAGCTTAGAGGAGCGGCCTGCAGTAGATGCTCCCCTATACACTGGAAGCCCGGGACATACAATCAGTCCTTAGCATACTACCTCTCATGCTTAACTAATCCCCAACAGAGAAGGGCTTACATGCTTGCTAGATTTAATGCCCTTCCTTCCGCCTTGCTCTACGGAAGATTCAATAAGGTCTCATATAGGGATAGGGCCTGTCCTTGCGGGGAGGGCAAAATAGAATCTGTTTCCCATGTCCTCCTTAACTGCTCATTTTATTCTAGGGGCCGTTCTCAATTTATTGACCCATTATTTGTGGACAAGGGATGGTTACCCGCCAAAATTAAGGTGTCTTTCCTCATGACCACTTAGGACCCCATAAAAATTGAATTGGTGGCAAGATTCTTACAGTTCGTGATTCAAGAACGTGAGCGCTTGTGCACCAAATAATGCTGGCCTAGTACTGTTAAATTGTCTAATGCACCTTAATCGATTTTACTGTAAAAACTATGGAGTTTCTTGTACTGTACGGATTTTATGTATTTGCTTTTATACACTTTATCTTATGACAATAAAGGCTACTTGACTTGACTTGACTTGACTTGACTTGATATTGCCTTGGTACAGCCCCAAATAGACTGAGTGGGGGTAAGGATAAGCTTGTCATCAGAGTCACTGGGGAGTCCTTTAGTAAAGTAGGCTTCACCATGGATGGGAGAAGGGTAGTCGCACACCTACGAAGAAAGGCTGAGGGAGTTGGGAATGTTCAGTCTGGAGAAGAGGAGGTTGAGGGGGGACATGATTGCTATCCTGAAGTATTTGAAGGGCTGTCACTTACAGGGAGCTGTTCCTGTTGGCACCAGAGGACAGGACTCGCAATAATGAGTTTAAATTGCGGGCGGAAAGGTACCCTCTGGATATTAGGGGCAATTTTTTTACAGTAAAAGTTGTACAGCAGTAGAACTGGCTACTTAGGGAGGTGGTGAGCTCCCCTTCATTGGTAGTCTTTAAGGAGCGGCTGGACAAACACTTGGTGGGGGGAGGCTCTAGGCTGATCCTGTATTAAGCAGGGGATTGGACAAGATGGCCTGTATGGCCCCTTCCAACTAGGTGAGGCACATACGAAGGAGTGGGGAATAAAACCTGGTTTTACAGTTCAGGAAGTCTGTACAACTGCAGTGATTTTGGTGATCATTGCCTTTACAAGCCTGTTTGACTCTACATCCATTTAGACATGGGACTGCTTTCACAGCTTCATCCTGAATTCCAGAAGGCCTTTCATTAAAATAAAAAGACAGCTGAATGTACAAAAATTCCAGACGCGAAGTGCCGATTTGGAAAGCCGAACTCTGTGCCTTCAGTCCACAGGCCAATGGGATCCAGTGGTGCAGGAGATGTTCTTGCCTTCCCAGGGCAAATGAATTGTGGTAGATCCATCCAGTTCACCTCATCCTCGTCATTTGCTACTCTTCTTCCTCCGGTTCGAAAACCAAAAGACCGAGAAAAAGATCAGGAAGCAAAACAAAACCCTACAATGCAGATTCCAAGATAAAAGAGTTGTTAGCCAAAGTGTGGAACTTCCTGAACTGGATCAAGACATTTTATGGCAGATCTGGAGAAATTCAAGGCTTGGGGATTTTTGTCCCCCCTGTTGGAAATACAATGTCTAGTGCACAAAGATTGATTAATGAAAGGAAGATCAGCAGGGAGCAGCAAGTGTGAGAACTGGATAGATAGAAAGGTTGTGATCCTTCTCCCTTCTCTTCCCGTGTTCTTGTTTGTTCCCATAATGCACCCCTCATCTTCCTTCTAGTTACAGTGAAAGAGAGGAGCAACAGGCTGCATGTTGCCCTGTTAGTCATGGACCCTAATTAGAAATAAGCCTGTCTCTCAGTCTGTCTCTCAGATCCAAGACCAGCAGTTGCCGAGGGAGAAAAGCAACGCAAATGGGACGAGCATAATGACAAAGCAAAAGGAGTCCTGTTCAAAGGTTTGGAAGACAGGGACATTTTGAGGGTGATTCATTTTGATAAAGCTAAAGAAATCTGGGAAGAAGTTCAGAAACTTTATACAGATTCCTCTCTGAAAAGTAGAATGTTTTTGCAAAGAAAGTTATTCTCCATCAGAATGAGAAATGATCAGAGCTTGCATGCACATTTGGGCAATTTTCTGAATTTAGTGCAGCAGCTCCGCTCAGCTGGAAAAGACTTTTATGATGAGGATTTGATTATACTGTTGTTGATAAGTCTGTGCCCAGAGTATGAAAATTTTATAAACCAAGTTGAAACTAAGAAAGACTTAACCTTGAGTCAAGTAATAAGTATGCTGGAAGGGTATAATAGATACAAGGAGTTTAAGAACTCAGACAGGGGGTGTGAACTGAAAGATTGTGAAAATGCAATGAGTGCTGTAAAATTAAAAAAGAAAACTGAAATCATATGCCATCAGTGTGGGAAGCATGGACATATTAAAAGAAATTGTCCTTTCTTTAAACAAGGAAATAATTTCTCAAAGAAAGAAGGAGAAGAAAAGGGGAATTTCTCATATGAGAAATCAAAACCTCTAAAGAAATGTTTTGTGCTGGCAGAGAAAGAATCCAGCAATCAAGTATGGCATATAGATTCTGCATGTACTGCACACATGACAGGAAACAAAAACTTATTTGAAATATTAAAGGGAAAAAAAGGGAGGTACTGTGTGTTGCTGATGGCAGGACTGTAGAAATAGCAGGTGTTGGGTCAGGGACTTTGAGATGCAAACTTCCAAATGAAGAAATTCAAGAAATCCTAATGACAAAGTGTTTTTATGTGCCAGCCTTGAAGTCTAACCTGATTTCTGTGAGTGTTCTTACTGAAAAAGGCATGAATGTGTCTTTTGGAAAAGAATGTGTTATTGAAAAGGACAAAGAAATAATTGCAATAGCTAAGAAAAAAGATGGACTGTATGTACTGGAAACATCCGAGCAAGTAGCAAGCTTTGCCAATGCAAAGGAAAGTTGTAAGCACAGAGATTGTTCATTTATCTGGCATCGACGTTTTGGTCATCGTAATGCAAACGCAATAAACCATCTGCAAAGCAATGACTTAACAAAAGGGATTCAATTTACAAAATGTGCTTTGAAGAAAAATGTGTATGCTGCATCAAAAACAAGGCAACACGACCAAGTTTCAAGGGCAAAAGAACTGAGAAAAATGAAGCAAGAAAGCCATTGGACTTGGTTCACAGTGACTTATGTGGCCCAATGAAAAAATGCAACACCTAGTGGCAACAGATATATTCTCACCTTCATTGATGAATACTCCAAGTATACCATGACTTACTTGATCAGAGAGAAAAGTCAAGTGTTTGAAAAGTTTAAAATTTATGTGGCCCTGGTTAGTAATAGATACCAGAGAAAACCACTAGTACTACACACTGACAATGGAGGTGAATATGTAGGACATGAAATGAAGAACTACATGTCTGACCAGGGGATCCAGCATCAAGTCACAGTGCCTTTGATTCCAGAGATGAACACAGTGGCAGAGAGAAAGAATTGCTCTCTCACTGAAATGAGCAGATGCATGCTTTTTGAAGCAAGACTACCTGAGAAATTTTGGGGAGAAGCAATAAATACTGCTACCTATTTGCAAAATAGACTGCCTACCAAAGGTGCAAGCAGTACCCCTTTTGAGCTATGGTTTGGATACAAACCCAATGTCAATCACATTAAGGTTTTTGGATCAAAAGCCTACAGCTATGTTCCTAAAGAAAAGAGGTCCAAGATGGATCTGAGAGCAGAAGAAGGAATTATTGTGGGATATGCACAAGGAAGTAGAGGGTACCGGGTCCTCAAACCTGAAACAATAAAAATTTGCCATGCTGTTTATGTTGATGAAAGAAAGAAGATGTGAGTGACCAAGCATTGACAAAAGAAGATGAAGAACAGCACCTACAAACAACAAAATTCTACATTATGGACCACGAACCTGACACAAATGAAGAGCCAGAAGGGGCTACAGAAGCCAAAGAGTCAAGCATCAGGCAGGCAGTCAGAACAACCAAAGGGATTCCACCAAACAGACTTTCCTATTTGGCTAGAGCAGAGACTGTATCTGAGCCTTCCACATGGGAAGACATAATAAGAAATATGCAAGAGGAAGGGCTTGTCGAGTTGAAATATTGCTGCACAGAGAAAATGATTGCAGATATACTTACACAGCCTCTCCCAAAAGACAAGTTTAAAGGTCTATGCCAGAACCTCAATCTTGTAGACTTTGTACGCTAGACCTTGAGAAGGGGTGTTGGCAATACAATGTCTAGTGCACATAGATTGATTAAAAAAAGGAAGATCAGCAGGGAGAAGTAAGTGTGAGAATTGGATAGATAGAAAGGTTGTGATCCTTCTCCCTTCTCTTCCTGTGTTCTTGTTTGTTCGCATAATGCACCCCTCATCTTCCTTCTAGTTACAGTGAAAGAGAGGAGCAACAGGCCGCATGTTGCCCTGTTAGTTATGGACCCTAGTTAGAAATAAGCCTGTCTCTCAGTCGTTTACCAAGTTTGTGACTTCTGAATAAACTCACTTTGTTTAGTCCTTAATCAGACTCATGATCATTCTTAAGAAAAACTCCATTTCCTTCACACACACCCTCCAATGCTGTTCTGCTTTTCAGCCAAAGTGCCCCCCAGGAGAGAAGGAGAAATACTCACTTGATCAGGCCCAGGACTATCAGGAAGAGGGTCGGTGAAGACCTCAAAACCTCATTAGGAGTTGCTGAAATGAGAAAATATTGTCCTGTTGAGATCCTTGAGCTGTTGTGAACATCCCCAGTGAAATGAGCTGGGGAATCATGGCTTTTTTTGAGGGGGGGGGGGCTGGTGGCGGTTTGCAAAAGTATGTAAAACATCCCATCTTACCAGGCTGTCCGTGGCTTGTTGCATTCATCACTGCCTTGTTAATCTAAGACGGATCTGAAACATCCTGGCTCACACACTGGCCAACCAGTTCCTCCGGAGGTAGGGTTGCCAGGTCCCTCTTTGCCAATGGCGGGAGGTTTTTGGGGCAGAGCCTGAGGAGGGTGGGGTTTGGGGAGGGGAGGGACTTCAGTGCCATAGAGTCCAATTGCCAAAGCGGCCATTTTCTCCAGGGCAACTGATCTATGTTGGCTGGAGATCAGTTGTATAGCGGGAGATCTCCAGTTACTACCTGGAAGTTGGCAACCGTATCTGCTGGTGACTGGCATCAGGTAAAGATGTTGCTTTCTAGGAGATCCTTGACAGGCAATTTTTTAAAAACTTGTGTTGTACATGGGCAGCTGTGAACTTGTTGATGTTCCAGTATTGCATGGTATAGTTATTTTAACATGATCCCTTAAGGGGAAAGCCTTTGCTTTGCTTTCACTTTTCACTTACTTTGATGGTTGTGATAAGCCTGTATTATTGTATCAATTCCCAATGACAATAACACAGTAGGAGGTTGATAGTTCAAAGCAGTTTGTTTATTAGGCCCAATATACACACCTTGCCCCAAATGCGCAGGACAATTCACACAAACATCAAAGGAGTGCAAGCACGGATATAATCTTTGGTAATGGGAGGTACAAAAGAAGAAATACATGGCGTCAATACATAGAACCAATAATAGATATTTAAGGATTTGAATACCCTATTAGAGATTTGGAGGCGTTACATAGAAATGGTGATCTCATTCTCACTAATGAGCAGTGAAGACCCATATTCCCAGGTGCTTCTCTATTTGATCCTAAATTACTGCAGTTCTTCTTATCTTGGACCCCGGCAGCTGCCAAGGCTAACTAAAAGGGTTCCTAGCTGGTTCTTATCTCTGGAAAACCAGCTTATGCAAGCATACTAAGGCCATCTATGGATTCTTTAATTAGCTTCTAACTAAGGAGCAACAGTGGGCCTCTTATACTTGAGGCCTGTAACATATGCAAGTGCTTGGTGTAACTATACAAGCCACCTCTGATATGCTGAGTGTGGCATGTTCATGAGTGCAGATATACTTTATTGAGTACAAAGAATATATTTCAAATCAAAGAATACATTTCCAGTACATTTCCCATAGCATATAATGATTTCAGGCATTACAGTTGCTGGACGTGGCTGGTTATGGCCTAGCAGTAGGGTTGCCAGGTCCCTCTTCGACATTAGTGGGAGGTTTTTGGGGATGGAGCCTGAGGAGGGTGGGGTTTGGGGAGGGGAGGGACTTCAATGCCATAGAGTCCAATTGCCAAAGCGGCCATTTTCTCCAGAGGAACTGAACCCTATTTTAGAGGATCCTAGGCAGAATGCACAAGGACTTTTACTTCATTCATTGAACTTTGTTTCCTTGTTACCAAGTGGACTTTTTAGTGGCAATTTGTGATTAGGACATTCTTATCACCACAAGTGTGTAGTTAGAAGTGTTTTGTACATGGAAAATGCCCTTGCGTGTATGCAATGTCGAAGTAATTAATTACTCTAAGCAATTTGTATAACTTGTGTTTCTTTCTTGCCACATATAGGTCCCATGCAAGTTAACTTATGATCTACTTTGTGGATCCTTGTGACCCTTTGTACGCTCCTGTGTTTGTGGCAGGATTTTCATTACATTGTATTCATCATATCTTGGCCACCGTGCTGTTTCTCTTTTTGTTGCTAAGTACCTGGAGGTTGGCAACCCTATCTGGAGGTCTAATAACAAGGCCTACAGGCCGAGGCCTTCCCCTGATGTTGTCTCCTGGCACTGGGATTCAAAGGTTGACGGCCTCTGACCGTGGAGGTTCCCTTTAGTCACCATAGCTAGTAGCCACTGATAGACCTCTCCTCCATGCATCTGTCTAATCCCCTTCTAAAGCCATCTATGCCTGTGGCCATCACAGCATCCTCTGGCAGCGAATTCCACATTTTAATCACTCGTTATATAAAGAAGTATTTCCTTTTGTCCGCTCTGAATCCCCTGCCCATCAGCTTCATTGGATGTTCTTGAGTTGTAAGAAGGGAGTTTAAGAGGGGAGTGGACATGTTCATGGAGTAGGATTGCCATCCTCCGGGTACTAGCTAAAGATCTGCTATTACAACAGATCTCCAGCCGACAGAGATCAGTTCACCAGGAGAAAATGGCCGCTTTGGCAATTGGACTCTATGGCATTGAAGTCCTTCCCCTCCCCAAACCCCACCCTCCTCAGGCTCCAACCCAAAAACCTCCCACCAATGGCGAAGAAGGACCTGGCAACCCTATCACGGAGGATAGGGCTATCCATGGCTACTAGTCAAAATGAATGCCAGTCATGATGCATACCTATTCTCTCCAGGATCAGAGGAGCATGCCCACTATATTAGGTGTCATGAAACACAGGCAGGACAATGCTGCTGCAGTCGTCTTCTTGTTGTGGGCTTCCTAGAGGCCCCTGGTTGGCCACTGTGTGAACAGACTGCTGGACTCGGTGGATCTTGGTCTGATCCAGCAGGGCTTATGTTCTTACATAGTATTTTGGGAGAGGAAGTAAGGTTAAACTGGAGTTCAATGGCACTTTGAACACTAACAAAATCCTTTTCAGAATGAGGGTTTGTGAATCAGAGCTCATTTTTTCAGTAGATGAAATGTACATCCAATAGTAGATGAAATGTACATCCAATAATTAAAAAAAAGGAATATAAAGCAAAGGGAACTACTCACCGGCAACCACAAGAAGGGTGGTGTTCTCTATTTGTTTCTGTATATGAGGGTACCAGACCTGGCAGGTGAGTGATTTGCCCTGATCGTTTAGGGAGGGCGTGAAGGTGAAGTTGGACCCACAAGTCCAGCTGCCGTTGCTGTGCTGATACCTCCACTGAGACAGTCTATACAATGTCAAATTAGTTGCCCACGATACCTCAGCTTCAATCTCAGAGCCCGGGTGCCAAATGGGTCAAAACGACTTCCTTCCCAGAAACCACAACAGATGATTTCACAATGTCTGGTTTCTCAGTGAACGCTGAAAGCAAAGCAAAGTCCCCCAGTCATATATAAATGAAAACCCAGGAGGCTGATTGAGAACAGTCCCTGACAGGGATAAAAGACTGATAAAAGCTGTCATGCTTTTATGATTGTGCAGCATGTATAAAACAGAACTGTTCAGCAGGGCATTTGTATCACAGAGAAAAAGGCTGCTGAACATCTGTGAAATTTATTCCGTTTTCATCGCTTTGTTCCTTTGTCCCGTTTATTGCATGGTTTGCCAGTTTTGCTGTTCTGCTCTGTGACGTTATGTGTTTGCATTATACCGTTCTGAGTGCACCGCTCTCTTGCAGGGCTGGCCCAATGAATTTTGGCACCCTCGGCAAATGGCTCTGTTGCTCTCCCCCTGTGCCACAGGAAAGTCCCCCTCCTCACTCAATGGGGCCAGGGCTGAGGCTTCCCATGGTGGGAAGTAGGGTGGCCAGGTCCGCCTTTGCCACTGGCGGGAGGTTTTGGGGGGTGGAGCCTGAGGAGGGAGGGGTTTGGGGAGGGACTTCAATGCCATAGAGTCCAATTGCCAGAGCAGCCATTTTCTCCAGGTGAACTGATCTTTATCAGCTGGAGATCAGTTGTAATAGGAGATCACCAGCTATTACCTGGAGGTTAGAAAATCAGCACAGGAGCGAGTAATAATTACAAAGTGCAAAAATTCTATTAAGGTGCTACAACCCTTCTTCTTGTGGATGTCTCTTCTTGGCATCTTGTTGAAAGTCTACAGTGAATAAGAAGAATATTTAACATCAGTATTATACAATTGGGATATCTTACCTGTTTGAATGTTACTTAGCATCTTATGGACTCAAACATAGCTGGATGCATTGTGATGCACAATGGACTGAGCGGTATACCGTATTAGTAGATCATAGTAGTTTGTAGGTTGTATATTATTAGGACTGTGTTTTGTATGTATGTTGTAGCACTTTAATAGAATTTTTGCACTTTTAATTATTACTCGCTCCTGTAATGATTTTCTAATCATAGTGATATATGCACAGTGGTTTCTACTTTTCAATTACCTGGAGGTTGGCAACCCTACTGGAAAGCTAATGTGGCTCTGCTTCTCCCAATTGGGGGGGGGCAGAGGGCCCACCTTTGACCCCTTGATGGAGCAAGGGAAAGAACAGGTATGCTGGGTGGCCTTGGGCCAATCACACACACACTGCCTGGCTAGTAGTTGGATGGCAGACCTTGAAGGAAAACCAGGGCTGTAACATGGAGGCAGACAATGGCAAATGTCTCCAGCCTTGAAAACCCTACATGGTCACCATAAGTCAGCTGTGACTTGACAGCAAAAAAAAGGCCTTGTAAAAATATTTATTTATTATTGAAAAGTGTATTATGTGTTTTCACCCTCATTGTGGCCCCTAGCCTGGAAACACTTCCCTCTAGAGGGTTGGCAGAGGAATGGTCATCTTCATGGTGTAGAGAGCCAGCGTGGTGTAGTGGTTAAGAGCGGTTGTTTGGAGCAGGGGACTCTGATCTGGAGAACCGGGTTTGAGTCCCCACTCCTCCACATGAGCGGTGGTGGCTCATCTGGTGAACTGGATTTGTTTCCCCACTCCTACACATGAAGCCAGCTGGGTGACCTTGGGCTTGTCACAGCTCTCTTAGAGCTCTCTCAGCCCCACCTGCCTCACAAGGTATCTGTTGTGGGGAGAGAAAGGGAAGGCGATGGTAAGCCGGATTCCATAAAAAGGCAGAGAAAATTGGGATATAAAAGCCAACGCTTCTTCTTTGGGAGTGAGTCTTCGATCCCTGGAGAGTGTGGCTTCTCAGTGACTGTGAGGAAAAGTGGCTAGAAGACTTTCTTCCCTTTTTGCCATAAGTTTGGGACTGCCATTATAATTTTTTATTCATGCTGCTTGTTAAAACTCCCAGACTGACCTTATCATTCCCCTCACCTTTCAATAAAAAGTATTTCTTTAAATGTGTTCAGGTTTTGAACGGGGCATCCACAATTTCTGTGGCCTGGCCCTTTTAAGAATAAAAAGGTTACGCCAGCAATCGCCAACTGAACTTGCAACATAGAAGAAAACCAAAGAGCAAGGAAATAGATAACAGGAGGAAATGCTTGCCTGTCACGAGAACTTGAAAGGTCATACGATTTGGGGCGTTTTTAGAGATGTAGTTAAATCCCATACTGCTGCCCTCAATTCGAAAGTAGTACTCCCCTGTGTCCTGGGACTGGGCATTCAAAATGCTGAAGGAGCAATCACCCGCCTCTGGATCGTCTGTTAACTGGAAAGAAGAAGAAGAAGAAGGAGGAGGAGAAGGAGAAGGAGAAGAAGAAGAAGGAGAAGGAGGAGGAGAAGGAGGAGAAGAAGAAGAGCTGGTTTTTATATGCCGACTTTCTCTACCACTTAAGGCTGAACCAAACTGGCTTACAATCACCTTCCCCTCCCCAAAACAGACACCCCGTGAGATAGGTGGGGCTGAGAGAGCTGTGACTAGCCCAAGGTCACCCAGCTGGCTTCGTGTGTAGGAGTGGGGAGACAAATCCAGTTCACCAGATTAGCCTCTGCTGCTCATGTGGAGGAGTGGGGGATCAAACCGGTTCTCCAGATCAGAGTCCACCGCTCCAAACCACCGATCTTAACCACTACACCATGCTGGCTCCATTTTCCCTGCGATGGTCTAGCACAAGGGTCCCCAACATGGTGTCTGTGGGCATCTTTCGACTCCAGAAATATGAAAAAAAAACACTATTAATCAGCTGTATCATTTGGCATTCCCACTACAGATAAGCCCCAATGACACCTTCTCGCTGCGTCTTCCATCCCCGCAGCCTAAGAAAGAACCAGACAATCAGGGAATAAAAAGGAGGAAAGTCTTGCCTGCCACGTGAACTTGAAGTGTCATACGAGCTTGGTCATTGTTACTGATATACTTATATCTTATGCCATTGCCCTCAATTTGGAAGTAGTACTCCCCTGTGTCCTGTGACTGGGCGTTCAGGATGCTGAAGGAGCAATCGCCTTCTTCCGGATCGCCTGTGAACTGGAAACGGTGCGCAAAGGATGCCTCGACCGTCCTCCTGTTGTCATTGGTGGCCACAATAACATCAGGACGTTGGTTGGGGGAAAAGGCACGATGGCCTCTCCTTTTCTGAAACCAATAGCCGTAGAGCTTCTCAGAGCCGACCTTCTCCGACGCATCGTAAGCAAACTGGCAGGGAATGCGTACGGAGTGACCTCGCTGCACGGAGACAACGGTAGGAGCTTTCAGGTTATGTTCTGAGTTCTGGCTCAGCAAACCTTCCAGAGAAAGAAGAAAGGAGTCGTTTCAGTTCAGAGGGGCTGTTGAGCTCCATTTTGCCTTGGCCCTTCTGTAGTTCAACCCAGGCTTTCCAGGACCAGTCCAGACATTGGAAAACAGCCAGGCCCCTCTTCGCTACCGCCGGTTTTGGGGGGCAGAGCCTGATTAGGGTGGGGTTTGAGGAAGGGAGAGACTTCAATGCCATAGAGTCCATTCTCCAAAGCAGCTCCTCCAAGTGAACTGATCTGAGTCATCTGGAGATCAGTTGTAATAGCAGGAGATCTCCAGCTATTACCTGGAAGTTGGAAACCCTAATCCAGAGATACCAGAGCTCACTGCATGACAGAAATGGTGCTGCATATCCAGACAAAGGCTGCTTTCAAACACTAGATAATGCAGTCTCAATGAGATCTCCTGCTATTACAACTGATCTCCAGATGACTCAGATCAGTTCACCTGGAGGGGCTGCTTTGGAGAATGGACTCTATGGCATTATACCCTGCTGAGATCCCTCGCCTCTCCAAACCCCACCCACCTCAGGCTCCACCCCAAAATCTCTAAGTATTCCCCAACCCAGAACTGGCAACCCTACTCACTTTCTCACTTTCTCACTTTCTCACTTTCTCACTTTCTCACTTTCTCACTTCTCTCTCTCTCTCTCTCTCTCTCTCTCTCTCTCTCTCTCTCTCTCTCTCTCTCTCTCTCTCTCTCTCTCTCTCTCTCTCTGAGATCGGACAAGATCAGGCTAGCCTGGCCCATCCAGGTCAGGATACTCTTAATGGAGGATAGCAATTATTCACAACTGGATTTTCCTGTTTCACATGGGAAAACCCAGTTGCAAATGATTGCTGTAGTACAACAAGAATGCATTATCCAAGGAAGTCTGAAAGCAGCCTTAGAGGCATTCCCTAACCCTCCCCCACCCCCACCCCAGCATACTAGCAGCATTTCTCGTGGTATTTCTTGGGCCCCGTAGTGGGGGTGGGGGGGCTGGGGGTGGTAGGTTGGGATGATCCGGCACCTTGCGGCACAAAATCTGAGTCATTTCTCCATGACCGCAGGAGAGAAATTGCCCTCACAGGTCCACCTAAATGGTGCATTACATGCTCAAAAGGGATTTGAGCTTCACAGCCAGAAATGTACTGGGCTTCCCAACAAGTGCACTTTGAAACTCAATACTGAACTCAAAACAAAGTTCCTTGTGACCCAGTGATAACTGGGGGGGAAAATCACTCAAAGTGCTGGAGTTGCTCTTCCCCTCTTGATGAACACCACTTAGATGTCTTCAAATGTCATGTGGTTGAGAAAGGAGAAAGAAGGTGCTGAACCACGGATTCTAAGGTCCTCCCCTTGCCTTAAAGGTAAAGGTCCCCTGTCCAAGCACCAGGTCATTCCTGACCCATGGGGTGATATCACATCCCGATGTTTTCTAGGCAGTGATGTGACGAGTGATGCGATGCAATCCCGTCACTTCCGGTTTACTTCTGAAAGCGCCACAGTGCAATGGGACGGTTTACCATTCAACCCCACATTTGAGTGGTAAATCGTCCTGTCGTGAGCTGGCTGATGGATTGGTGGGCAATTGCCCACCATCCCAAGCCACCTGGCAACCCTATTTCCAGGGGAACTGATCTCTGTAGTCTGGAGATCAGCTGAAATTCCGGAGGATCCCTGGATCCCGCTTGGAAGCTGGAAGCTGGCCTCCCTAATTCAGCTCCCTGAAATCCACCAGAGAGACAGAATATTCTGACATCCCTGTTTTGAAATGAATCGGGGGTTCAAGATAACCACAAAATTTTAGATTCAGGTTCATTCCCCATTTTCTGGGGGGAAGTGCCTCTCTGACAGTTTTTAAAGCTTTGGAATCAGGTTTGGTCTGCCTGCCTGATAATGCTCAGACAAAATGCAGTCAGATAGGGGAATCAGATAAGGAAGTAGGTGAGCAGATAGTGGGCATATATTTCTAGTCCCCCTCCCCAAGTCAGCTCCTGTTTTCAATTCCTAAGATTTCTTGCCCCTTCTTGACTTTTCCTCTCCCTGTACACTATTCTGAGTAGACTTACTTCTCCTGTAGCCAGAGAGGAGCCACTGTTGCGTCGCTGCCGCCTCCTTCCTACGGTCTCAGGCTCTGGAAGAATTTTTGTCAAGACTGAGAGGAAATTAGTAAGACAGGAACCGGAAAAGGAGAAGTGATGGAACGCAGTTTTGGTAAGTTAGCAGAGAAGGGATTTACTTTGTGATGAAGAGCAAATGTCCAGACTGCATTTTCGTCACTAGCTTCTTAGTGAAACGTTTGAGGACCAGTTGCTTGAAAAGCTGACCAGTCTTGAGCAAGGTCAGTGTGATCCCATGTGCTGCTCTGGGCAAAATCCAACTAACATTCTGGCCAATTTGATATCAAGGAGAGGAAAAACAGCTTTGCCATTAAGGAAGGCTATTCAAAGCCCTGCTTGGTTATTGTTCATCAGGAATTACATGCAAGGAAATGTCAAACAGGACGTCTCCGCTTTCCCTACAGGGAAATCCTTATGTACGTTAAGTGCTTTCAAGCCGCAACTGACTTACAGAGACCCCGGCAAGGGACATTCAAGGCAAGTGAGAAGCAGAGGTGGTTTGCCATTGCCTGAGAAAATCAGGCTATACCAAGCCATCTTCCCTCCTACTAAATCATTACCTGGCCAATAAGTTTAGTGAAACTGAGTGGTGGATGAAGGGTTAACCCTTTCCTTCATTCCTTCCTTGGAGGAAGTCAAATTAGGGCTGCTCAGTCCTGCATTTTTGGAAGGGGCAGAGAAGAAGAAGAAGAAGAGGAAGAGGAAGAGGAAGAGTTGGTTTTTATATGCTGACTATCTCTACCTTTTAAGGAGTCTCAAAGTGGCTTACAATTTCCTTTCCTTCCTCTCCCCACAACACACACCTTGTGAGGTAGTTGGGGCTGAGAAAGTTCCCAGAGAACTGTGACTAGCCCAAGGTCAACCAGCAGGCTTCATGTGTAGGAGTGGGGAAACCAACCTGGTTCGCCAGATTAGAGTCCACCACTCATGTGGAGGAGCGGGGAATCAAACCTGGTTTTCCAGATTAGAGTCCACCGCTCCTAATCACAACATCAGGCTGGCTCTCAGCCTATGCCCTTCATCATGTCTATTTTTTTTTAACCCCAATTACTTCTCTGTGTTCAAGGCCACATGCACACTGATAACCAGACTTCAACTGTAGGCCTTCATCCACACTACGCTGTACAATGTTGCTATCTTGATGGGTTTTTTCAATAAATAAGGTTGCCAACCTCCAGGTGGGGCCTGGAGTTCTCCTGGAATTACAGGAGATCTCCAGACTGCAGAGATCAGTTTCCTTGGAGAAAATGGCTGCATGGAGGGTGGATTCTCCTTGCCAAAAAATCACCAGGAATTTCCAAACCTGGATTCAACATCGCTACCACTAAGTGAAATGGTTTTTAAGTGCATACAATGGAATAAATTCTGGTCCATTCGTCATAAACAAATATTTCTATTCGTGTTTAGGGGGTTTGTATAATTTCCAAAGTTGTTTGTGCCTGAATTGGGTGGGGACCTAGGAAAAGTCTGCTCCTTCAGACACTAATTTCCAATGTTTCTCAATAATAACTAAAACGGGATCTGAGTGAGTCAGAAGTTATTATTGCCAGCACTGACTGAGAAATGATTTCTCAGTTTCCTCTTCTTCCCAGCAAAGCCATAGAGGCAAAAGAGAAGTTTAATCACTGTGGTTGTTGCTAAGGTATGGCAGCATCTGAAATTATTTCCAAATGGTAGCATCCAGTCAGTTAGACACTGAGTATAATTTGTATTTCTGAGGTGTGTTTTCATCAGTTATCATTATCATCCCATAACGCAGCTTGGTTGGTGATTCCTTCCCCCATTGGTTTGTGGGGGTTTAGACTTCAATTTAGTGGGATTTCTGAAAATGATGTTAAAAACACTAACCTGATCAGAGCCAGTAAGTATTTTTTTTTCCTGCGATCAGCTGGGGTGGTGAGTGAATCCATTACCCCAACCTTCAGATAGGCTATGGGTCATGTTTATGGTTTCCAGCTCCTGGTTGGGAAATATCTGGAGATTTTGGGGGTGGAGCCTGAGGAGGACGGGGTTTGGAGAGGGGAGGGACTTCAGTGCCATAGAGTCCACTTGTCAAAGCAGCCATTTTCTCCAGGGGAACTGATCTCTGTTGCCTGGAGATCAGTTGTGACAGTGGGAGATCTCCAGGTATCACCTGGAGGTTGGCAACCCTAGTCAAGTTTGCCTGGAAATGTGTGGGAGAGGAGAAGGAAGGAATTGAATGGGTTATGTATTGATTGAACACAAAGCTCAGATAAAAGGACTTTAAGTGGATCCTTCTGCTGAAATCAATGGCTGTCCTGTTCCTAAACCAGAAGGTTCCTTTCCGTCAGTGAGTTTGGAAAGCCGGACTAAGGGCTCAAAGCTAAATGTAAATCAGCACGGGAGCTGTCCACAGGATTGGGAACCTGGGAGGCAGTCAACAGCCTGGAGACGGAGCCAGAGCCAGATCAGAAGCGGAGCTATCCAGGCAGAGTATCTGAGCATAAGCCAGCCTCAGGGAACGATGTACCAACAATGATCTCTGTAAAAAAATTATAACTCCTAGGTGCCCCATTCTTCCTGGCCTTTTATGCATGCGTTTTGCCTGCGTTTTCAGAGACCTGTTTTATTTCGAATTTGAAAATGCGGGGAAACACGGGGAGAGCGAGGTGACCTCTGACAGTCGGAAATGGCATGCATAATCAAATCAAAGACCCAAAGGCATTGGAGGGGTGACCGCGAGGGAAGCAGCCATGCATAAAATGCTCCTGTTGCCTGGAATGAGGTTCTGATCCTGGCAAGGCTGAGTGCCCAGTGCCCACCTCTTGAGTAAGACCATGCAACAAAGTGGCCATTTTCTCCAGGGGAACTAATCTCTGTCGCCTGGAGATCTTACTTTGCCGTCCATGTATACAAGGAAGGCACACTCCTTCATATATTGAATGAACTTAGCACGGAAAGACTAAGAGCTTGAAAAAGTTTCATATGAAATGGACTTATACCGGATTTCCATTGCACCACGTCTTGTCTCCATTGCTTGAATTTTGCAATCTACATGCATGGACCTGAAATTATGATATGCATTGAGCACTTTTGCCTATATTTATCTTTGTGTAAAGCTTGTATGCTGTTATATTGAATTCACTTTGAATCTTTTGTAAATTTCCTGTTTGCTCAACCAAGGTTGTGCCTGTTAGTAATTACCTTTAATACATTTTAAGAGCAATTTTGTATTGTAGTTGCCTTATTTTAGGTTTACTTTTGCTGGTGCTTGCACCTTGAATTCTAAACCACCTGGAGGTTGGCAACCCTATAGCAGGAGATTTGACAAGCTCAGGCTAGCCTGGACAGGCCTGTGAAAAGCTGGTTATAGGCCCAGGCCAGATGGGAAATGTAGGCCCCATTTCAAACTGCTCATTAAGTATTTTTGTAATCAGTGCTAAATTCAAGGAGCCCCGTGGCACAGAGTGGCAAACTGCAGTACTGCAGTCCAAACTCTGCTCACGACCTGAGTTCGATTCCAACGGAAGTCGGTTTCAGGTAGCCGCCTCAAGATTGACTCAGCCTTCCATCCTTCCGAGGTCGGTCAAATGAGTACCCAGCTCGCTGGGGGTAAAGGGAAGAGGACTGGGGAAGGCAATGGCAAACCACCCCGCAAAACAAAGTCTGCCTAGAAAATGTCGGGATGTGACGTCACCCCATGGGTCAGGAATGACCTGGTGCTTGCACAGGGGACCTTTACCTTTTTATATATATGTACAAAACCTACTGCTGGTGGAGAAGAGGGACCTGGAAACCCTACTCTACCAGGACGAGTAGGCCCCCTCAAAATTGTAGGCCCATGCTAACTGGCTAGGTTTGCCAACCTCCAGGTACTGGCTGGAGATCACCTGCTATTACAACTGATCTCCAGCCGATAGAGATCAGTTCACCTGGGGGAAATGACCACTCTGGCAATTGGACTCTATGGCAGTGAAGTCCTTCCCCTCCCCAAACCCCACCCTCCTCAGGCTCTGCCCCAAAAACCTCCCACCGGTAGCGAAGAGGAACCTGGCAACCCTACGACTGGCCCACTTGGCCTCGGGTTGCCATCCTCCAGGTACTAGCTGGAGATCTCCTGCTATTACAACTGATCTTCATGTGACAGAGATTAGTTCCCCTGCAGAAAATGACTGTTTTGGTAACTGGACTCTACGGCATTGAAGTCC
This sequence comes from Euleptes europaea, assembly GCF_029931775.1. Lineage (NCBI taxonomy): Eukaryota > Metazoa > Chordata > Lepidosauria > Squamata > Sphaerodactylidae > Euleptes > Euleptes europaea. The sequence goes on from NC_079314.1 coordinate 13,003,475, forward strand.
CTCCCCTCTCCAAACCCTGCCCTCCTCAGACTCCACTCCCAAAATCTCCAGGAATTTCCCAGCCTGGGGTTGGCAACCCTATCCTTGACTCTCTTTACAATATCAATATTCTTCACCAGCGTCTACCAGGGGGAGTCTACCAAAATCGCAGGCCCATGCCAACTAGCCCACCTGCGCCACCCCACCCCCCTGTTCTGGCCTGGACCATCCTGGTCAGGACTTAGAAATAGTAGAGGGAAATAAAAGTTGGTTTCATTTTTACTTGCTTTACATGCACACACAAGCATCAGCCCGCTTCCCCCCACCTTCTTGTTGCGGCTGATGCCACGTTGGTGCTCTTGGCGGCTGTAACAAACCTTCACAACAGCAAGGTTCTGGCTCATGCAGCATTTTTGGTGATCTGCCGAAGGCCTGCAGCATCAGAAATGCTGCCTTCTGCCAAGCATCAGAAATGTGTAAATCAGATACTGAAGATCTGTTTTTGACAGCAGAGGCACTTTCTCTCTTATCACAAATCATCACAACTAGCTTAGTGAATCTGCAGTTATCCAGCACAATGTTTTTCAAACCTCTGTAAAATGAGGTTAATATAAAGGAAGGCGAAGGTAACATGAAGGTCAGTTCTCTTTAGGATGTTTGGAAGTTATTTAAATCTCCAGGGACTGAAGAAGAAGAGTTGGTTTTATATGCCGATTGTCTCTACCTTTTTTAAAAGGAGAATTAAAGCAGCTTACAACCGCCTTCCCTTCCTCTCCCCACAACACACATCTTGTGAGGTAGATGGGGCTGAGAGAGTTCTGAGAGAACTGTGACTGGCCCAAGGTCACCCAGCTGGCTTTGTGTGTAGGAGTGGGGAAACCAACCCGGTTCTCCAGATTACAGTCCACCGCTCATGTGGAGGATTGGGGATTGAGATCAGTTCACCCGGAGAAAATACCCTCTTTGTCAATTGGACTCTATGGCATTGAAGACCCTCCCCTCCCAAACCCCGCCCTCCTCAGGCTCCGCCCCAAAAACCTCCTGCCAGTGGTGAAGAGGGACCTGGCAACCCTAGAGGGGAAGGACTTCAATGCCATAGAGTCCAATTGCCCAAGCGGCCATTTTCTCCAGGTGAACTGATCTCTATCAGCTGGAGATCTGTTGTAATAGCAGGAGATCTCTAGCTAGCAATACCTGAAGGTTGGCAACCCTATAGGGAAAGTACTATCAAAACTAATGGAAATCTGAACCAAATTACTTCTCTTTTTATTTATTTTAAGATTTTACACATAGTTAGGACAGGTTTATAGGAAGGACACATAAATGCTAACCGTCACAATTATTCTATCATCTCTCGTTGGGGCCAAGGGTGCTGATATAAACATGATTTGCAAACTCATGACTGTCATGTTTACACGTGTGTACATGCAGAAGTGCTGAACACATGCTACTGGTGGAAAGTCATAAAAATCTAAAGTAAGAAGGGGAGCAATCCCACAGAGTTATCTATTTTCAGTATATCCCAATACAAAAGACAGTGGTAGAACAACACTGAAACCTGTAATATTCAACAAGGATAGGCCAAAGGTAGATAAAGCACCAACATGAGAAGAAAGCTGGCCCCTGAAATCAGACTGCCAGAATGGATTCCTCATGCCATATAATAATGGCAACAGGACGTCACGGTTTCATATATATGCAAAGCAAATGATTAAATAATATCAAAACATTGATAAGCACATGCTCAATGCAAAAGCTGCAGATCTTCTGGTTCGAAGAAACATTGCAGGTAGGATAGCAAATGGTCCAGAAATTTCAGGTACAATGGGCCTCGCAAGAGCTTTGTGATGTTCACTAGTCTAACAGAGCATACAATATCCACAGTTCCAATGGCCGGCTGGCGAAATGACCACATTCAAACTGGATTATCCCTCATGGAGGGATAATAATGAAGGACGAACGTGCACCAATACAGCCCCTTACTAGTTTCGTGGGAAATCCCTTTCACGTAGTTAATTATGCAAGGGAGAGAGGACACCATTTTTGCTATCTAGGAGTTTCTTCTTCTTCTTCTTCTTCTCCTTCTCCTTCTCCTTCTTCTGAGTTACTTTTTATACCCTGCTTTTCTCTACCTTAAAGAGCCTCAAAGCAGCTTACTATCACAACCCCTTCCTCTACCTTCCTTCAGGGTGATGGCCGATTGTTCCCACAAATGATCCTCAGCTCCAAGCTGCCGAAGCTAGTGTTTTGGTGGCCCTCCTCATTGGCACTGACATTGTCCATAGGGATGATGGGAATATCTGTAAAGCTTCTCTTAAGCAGACACAGAAGGGACGTCTTGAATATCTGCTGGAATTTCTCCCCCACAAACAGATAGAGAATGGGGGTGAAACAGAAGTTGAAACACTCTCCCAGGACCATTATCACCCGCAACACCAATCGTATTGTTCTAAACGATCCCCAATGTGTCATTGAACTGTGATAGAGATGGAAGGGAAGCCAGCAGACAAAGAAGGAAGCCACGGCTGCCACCAGAACCCAGAAAGGCTTCCTGTTCCTCACCAGCCTTTTCTTCTTCATCTCCCAGCCCATCCTACAATGGCAGCTCGTGATGACCAGGAGGGGAAGCAAGAAGGCCAGCAGGAACCGGACCACAAAGAGAGCTAAGTGAAGACGAGCCCTCAAGCCCTGCGTCTCAGGCTCATCCCAATCACTGGAGAATGCAAAGTTGCTGACGCACGTGGTCCTGCCCGTCTCCAGCACTCGCGTCTCCTGGAAAGCCAGGTAGGGAAGGCTGAGAGCAAAGGAAGAGAGCCACACCCCTGCAACTAGCCTCCGTGCCCGGGGAACTGTGCGGTTGTGTTGCGACCAGACAGGATGACAGATGAGCAGGTAGCGGTCCAGGCTGACGACGGTGAGGAGAAAGACCGTGGTGAACATCGTCAGCGAAAATAAGGAATTGATGAGTTTGCAAACCACTGTGCCGAAGACCCAGTGGAATCCAAAGAAGCTGTAGACAGCAAAGAAAGGCAGGAAGGTGCAGAAAAGTAAGTAGGTGAAAATCAGATGTGAGAACCAGAGGGTATTCACCGTCCTCTTCATCTTCATCCCCAGCACCCAGAGGAAGAGGCCGTTGGAAACTGTCCCCACCAATAAGGAGACCAAGATGACAATGCCAACTGCCACGTTCGTAAAAGACAGTTTCTCCGGAGAGGGGATGGGAGGCACACTTGTGTTTGAAATATTCCCTAAAAGGATAGTCATATTTCCTGTGTCCACGAGGCCCTGCAGGGAGATGAAAAAGAGGCAGAGTCAGTGGCAGAGTAGGGCTGCCAATTTCCAGGTGGGACCTGGAGTTCTCCGGGAATTACAACTGATTTCCTGATAACAGAGATCAAACAATCGTAGATTAGGAAATTCCTGGAGATTTGGGGGAGGGCAGGGTTTGGGAATGGTCACAGCTGAGACACCAGACAAAGATGCATCCCACCCCCTTAAGGGATCAATGGCCACATCCGCAGCAGTTCCAATGGGGATGGGGGCAGAGAAATCCCTTAAGGTTAGCTACTGGGCAGCAGCAGCAGTAGTGGAAGGTGACACTGGCAGAGGATCTTTCGTAGACAACGGCCATGCCACTACGGCTAAGTACTGCCCAGAAGAAGGCACTGGTAAACCACTTCTGACCAAACTTTACCTTGAAAACCCTATGATGAGACAATCCAAAATGAAAATAGGACATTTTGGAGGACTTTAGTTCATAGGGTCGCCATGAGTCGGAAGCGACTTGATGACACTTAACACACACACACACACACACACACAGGGTTTGGGGAGGGGAGGATGCTCAGCAGGGATGGGATGCCGTAGAGTCCATCATCCAAAGCTGCCATTTCCTCCAAGAAAACTGATCTCTGTAATCTGGAGAGCAGTTGTAATTCAGGGAGATCTCCAGGCCCCCCCTGCAAGCTGACAACATTACATAGTATGCATACAAATCCTTGCCAATATTTTTGGATTGCTATGGAAATTGCTTTTAACTTTGTTTTTTTGGGGGAGCACTAAAATACAAGCACTTGTATCTATCTTCCTTGCCATGACCCTGAACATGGATGATTTATATTCGACAGGTAGCACAGTTCAGCACAAAAGACAAGATACTGGATAGTCGAGATGGGTTTGGGATCAAGTTCCAGCACAACCCAGTCAAACTGGATCGACCCTTCTTCATCCAAAAAAGGTAGCATCTAACGCACAGAAATATCATAGATCCAGCTGGAGAATGAACTAAAAAGAAATGTTGTGTTTCTAGGTGATCCTGGAAGCCTTGGGCAAGTGAGACCAAAGAACCAGTAAGCAAAAAAAGAATCCATGGGAGAGAACAGAGGAGTGGCTGCAGTGAGGGTGAGGACCCACAGGAAGGGGGCTGAGGTAGATGGGGGTGCCTGACTGGGAACAACGGACATTGGGGGAGAGATGGTGATTAAAGCTTTGCCAAGTAGGAGCCCCATGGCACAGAGCAGTAAGCTGCAGTACTACAGTCCAAACTCTGCTCACGACCTGAGTTCGATCCCAACGGAAGTTGGTCTCAGGTAGATGGCTCAAGGTTGACTCAGCCTTCCATCCTTCCAAGGTCAGTAAAATGAGTACCCAGCTTGCTGGGGGTAAAGTGTAGATGACTATGGAAGGCGATGGCAAACCCCCCCACAAACAAAGTCTGCCTAGTAAATGTCATGACGTGACATCACTCCATGGGTCAATAATGCCCCGATGCTTGCACAGGGGACTACCTTTACCTAAATAAGGGAGCTGGTAAGTATTGAGGGAGCATCTGCAAGACAGTCCAGAAGGGAATCTTCATATGGGAGTGGGGGGGGGGGCTGCATTGCCTTGAACCTTTGTAGCCCCACAATCTGCTTTGCTCGTACTACACCAGCAGGGCAAATTGCTGTTTGCATTTTCTTTGACTGTTGTATTCCTCGCCCTCTTACATTGGTTTTATCATCCATCACTGTATTTCTAGTCCTATTATTCATTTGATGTTCTATCCAGTATGGTTGCCTTTGTTTCCGCTTTCTGTACTCTGTAAATCTGCCCACACTGAGAAAGGTGGGCTGTAAATAAGCTAAATAAAATAAAATAACTAGCGAGGGAGGCGTTCACTGTGAATGCATTTTCTAAGGCAGCCAACTTTTTATTTTTAACTAGGTCCTGTTCATGCATCTCTTATAACAGTTTGATTTGTAGACATCTGATAGGAATGCTGATCCCTATGTCGTGAAAACCCTCACCTGTTGATTTATGAAGACCAAGTTGCTATTAAGGGGCACCGAAGGAGCGCAGCCAAGCTGGTTTTCAGAATAATTTGGCAACATTTGAATTTTGGTGGGGGAAACAGAAGAAGAAGAAGGAGAAGAGCTGGTTTTTATATGCCAATTTTCTCTACCTTTTAAGGAGACTCAAATCGGCTTCCCTTCCCTTCCCCTCCCCTCAACAGACACCCTGTGTGGTAGGTGGGGCTGAGAGAGCTCTAAGAGAACTGTGACCAACCCGGTTCACCAGATTAGACTCCGCCGCTCATGTGGAGGAGTGGGGAATCAAACCCAGTTCTCCAGATTAGAATCCACCTCTCTTAACCACTACACCACACTGGGTCTGTGTTGTGCACTCAAATATGCCAAACCAGAAAAAAGAGGCTCCATTTTAATGAAGCTGAAAAGGCAAAGGCGAAAAAAGCAAAAAAAAATTCTGATTCCCTCCCCTTCCCCCGGCTTTTCAGATCCATTATCTCTGCAGGGCTCAGGGGGGTTAAGGTAGAGCCACCAAATTTTCAGCATAGCTGCAGGTGACTCTCCTTACACAAACCTCCAGGTTTGGTGCAGATTGGGTCAGGACATCCAATTTTATGGGCCCCCAAAGAGGGTGCCCCCAACCACCCTCCATTGGAAACAATAGAGGAAAATTTGGGGGCCCATAAAATTGGACCCTCTGACCCAATCTTCACAAAATTTGGGGATTCTTGTAAGGAGATGCACCAGAGAATGCAGCTGAGGGAAAAATTTCCCACCATTCTCGCAATGGTAGGATTTTTTTTCAGCAAGATTGCACTCTTTGGGGAGTCTTTGCAAGGATCTGGGGGGCTGTTTTTTTTGAGACAGAGGCACAAAATTTTCAGCCTAGCTGCAGGGGTCTCTCCTTACAAGAGCCCCCGAGTTTGGTTAAGTTTGGGTCAGGGGTCCAATTTTATAGGCTCTCCATTTTCCTTCATTTGGGGGTCCATAAAATTGAACCCCTTGACCCAATCTTCACCAACCTTGGGGTTTTTTGTAAGGAGAGTCCCCTGCAGATATGCTGCAAATTTGGTGGCTCTACCGTAAAAAAACCCACCCAGCCCAGCCCTGGAAACATTAGCTTTGGGTAATATGGAGCCATTCCCTTTCAAAGTTAAAGGGAACAGTTCCTATGTTAGTTAGTGGGGAAATTTGGTGGCTTTCGGGGGGGGGGGCTATCTTTTATGGTACAGGCACCAAATTTGCAGCAGAGGTGCTGGTGCATCTCCTTACAAGAACCCCACCCCCTGAGTTTGGTGAAGATTGGGCCAGGAGGTCCAATTTTATGGGCCCCCAAATTTCCCTTCATTATTTCCAAAGGAGGATGGATGGCCCCATAAAATTGGACACACACACTCACCGGCCCAATCTTCACTAAACCTGGGAGTTCTTGTAAAGAGAGTCACCTGCAGCTATGCTGCTAATTTGGTGGCTCGACCTTCAACCCCCCTCGAGCCCTGCAAAACCTTCCCTTAAGGTTGAATGGATCCCCAAAAATTTGGATATTCAAAAAAGCCAGGGGGGAAACTCATATTGGTATGGGGATTCGGCTTTTTTTAGATTTTCCAAAATGTTGGAGTCAATTAAACCCAAACCTGAAAAATACAAAAAGAAATTGGGGCACACCCATAGGTGGAAAGTCCCATCAAGTTGCAGCCAATTTATGGCAACCCCGTAGGGTCTTCAAGGCAAGAGACGCTCAGAGGTGGTTTGCTATTGCCTGCCTCTGTGTAGCAGCCCTGGACTTCCTTGGTGGTCTCCCATCCAAATACTAACCAAGGCCAACCCTGCTTAGCGTCTGAGATTTTACAAGATCGGGCTAACCTGGGCCATCTAGGTCCAGGTGTGCATTTTAAGCCCTTTCTTTAACGGTGCCTGTCCTCTTATCGTATCTCTTGCCCCTTCCCTGCCTCCCCTCCCCTCTCCTTTTAACATTGCCACACTTTAAGCCTCATGCCCTTAACGTTTCACATTTAGCCAAGCGATGCAGCAGGTGGGACCTGAGTTAGGAGAAAAAAAGGGGGGCAACAGCCATCTACGAAACCTGGGTGGACTTACCTAGAAGCAAGATGATGAACTTTGGCCATGGCAGCTGCATGAGTTCTGGTTAGGCTCTGATACAATATCTATGCTGTTAACGCAGAAACAAGAAAGATAAGGAGAAGAGGCAGGAAATCACTTCTGCAAACGTGTCTGTGTTGAGCAGGCAGACGCTGTGTTCTTTTCCCCTTGTCTTAGTGCTAAAGACTTTGAGACCTTTATGACAGCCAGAAATTCAGCAGACCAAGCTTTCTCCCCCATTACAATCCCATCTCCAGTAAAGGAGAAAATGGTACACGGCAAACCTTTCTTTTGCTAAAGGCACAGGAAATGTTCTTTGCAGGTCAGGAGCGTCTTATTTTTGGCAATACCAGCAGATCTATTCAAAGATAGACACATAAGAAAGTTCCTTCAAGAAATCCTTCAACAGTCCAAGTAGCAAGTTTTTTTAAAAAAATTAATTTTTATTACTAAGCACACATGCACAAAAGAGGTAGTGAGAGACAAGTCTACAGAAAGGTGAAGTGCAGAATACAGGAAATGAAATAAAACAGAGTTGCTGGCTGACTAAACACATTCTGTAGGCACCTCTGGGTTTGAGAGATGGATCACGTTTCCCTTCCAGAATGTCATCTGGCTTTGGCAAAACTGACACCAACTATAGTTTACAACTTTTTGGATCTCTATGTCAGAGGTTTCTCAGGGCTGGGACTTCTGGTTTTGGGCCAGTCAGAAAGCATGGTGCTCCTTCAACGTTCCTGCAAAAGAAGGATTTAACCAAAAACGCTGACTTCGTGATCTTAGGAAGTCTTTTCCCTAATTCCTTCAAAGAGTACAGAGTGCAAAGAGCATGTGAGGTGCAAAAAGAGAGAGAGAGAGGAAGTAAAGTTGCCAACCTCCAGGTAGTAGCTGGAGATCTCCTGCTATTACAACTGATCTCCAGCTGATAGAGATCAGTTCCCCTGGAGAAAATGGCTACTTTGGCAACTGGACTCTATGGCATTAAAGTCTCTCCCCTCCCCAAGCCTCACCCTCCTCAGGCTTCACCCCAAAAACCTCCCATTGGTGGCGAGGAGGGACCTGGCAACTCTAAGAGGAAGACAGGAGACTGTTACAGACTATTAATGTCAGGCGCAGCATCAGCATACTGTGAAGTGGGGCAGCTGCCACAGCCCAGAGCTTCTGTCGGGACCCACTGTTGTTAAATCCCCCACCCACTCGTTTGCTAGCATTTCACCACCAATGTTCTCAGCTGCACACAGTGTGGTGTAGTGGTTAAGAGCGGAGGACTCTGATCTGGAGAACTGGGTTTGATTCCCTACTCCTCCACATGAAGCCAGCTGGGTGACCTTGGGCTAGTCACTGAACTCTCTCAGCCCCACCTATAGGGTTGCCAACATCCAGGTCCTAGCTGGAGATCCCCTGTTATTACAACTGATCTCCAGCCGATAGAGAACATTTCCCCTGGAGAAAATGGCCGATGGCGAAGAGGGACCTGGAAACCTTACCCACCTACCTCACAAGGTATCGGTTGTGGGGAGAGGAAGGGAAGGAGATTGTAAGGCACTTTGAGACTCCATAAAGTAGAGAAACTCAGGATATAAAAACCAACTCTTCTTCCTCACATTGCTCAGCACCACCAGGGAAAGAGCTGTAGGGCACAGTGAGCATGTGTGGTGGGAAGGCTTGAAAGCAGGGAAAGGAAGGACATGCAGGTGTGTGTCAACATATGTCTAAGTTCTGGCTAGTCTGCAGTTTGCTAAACAGATCATACTGATCAGAGTGACAGCTAAGTCATGTGAGTATGCTGGTCTGATCCAGTTTGTACAGCCAGGACTGGGGATTTCCAGAATGACTCATCTCAGGTGAACTGTGATTGGTCATGAATGTGTATATAAGTCTGTGTATTGAATGTAACTTTCTTCTTGCCTGAAATATACGTGCTGGCGAAGCACTTTGTTGCTCAGAGCTGTGAATGATAACAGCTAAAGGACTCTGTGTATATATTGCAAATAAACTGTAAATAGCAGCACTGCGTGGTGTGAAGTTGCTACCAGGTAAACTCCTGAAGTCCAGACAAGCTGTGCGCAACAAGGGAAGGAGGGTGAAAGCAGGGGGCTGGTAGTAGGCAGAGATGGGGAGGGGGCCCCTGGTAACTGTCTGCCTAGGACCCTCCAAAATAGGGCTGCCAACCTTCAGGTAGTAGCTGGAGATCTCCCGCTATTACAACTGATCTGTAGTCGATAGAGATCAGTTCCCCTGTAGAAAATGGACGCTTTGGCCATTGAACACTATGGCATTGAAGTCCCTCCCCTCCACAAACCCCACCCTCCTCAGGCTCCGCCCCAAAAACCTCCCACCAGTGGCGAAGAGGGACCTGGCAACCCTACTCCAAAACCTGGAATCAGTCCTGGTCACAGTGCTATATAATATTTTATTTATTTTATTAGATTAGATTTCTATCCCGCTCTTTCCCTACCAAGGTGGGGCTCAGGGCGGGTCACGTCAAACATTAAATGTCCATGAAAGTTAACATACAATATAGTAAATAATTAAAATCTAAGATATACTCTATGTAACATTTTAAAACTAGACAGTCTAAAACCAGATGGCTCCGGTCAGTCAAGTCTTTATTGCATTAGCAACAAAAAAAAAAGCCATAGCAATAATACAGAATAAGGTGGAAATTCCGCCAAAATAAAATCAATAACATTAAAATAATAACAATTAATAACATTAAAATAATAAATCCAGATGGGCCTGTTTCACCAAAAACATATGAGTGGGCTTCTAACACACCTAGGGTTGCCAACCTCCAGGTACTAGCTGGACATTTCCTGCTATTACAACTGATCTCCAGTAAATAGAGATCAGTTCCCCTGGAGAAAATGGCCACTTTGGCAATTGGACTCTATGGCAATTGGACTCTTTGGCATGACCACCCACAGCAGAACTGGCCTGGCTTACTTGTGACAGTGTTGTTTGTCAGGGTTGCCAGCTCCAAGTTGGGAAATACCTGGAGATTTTGGGGGTGGAGCCTGGGGGGTGGGATTTAGGGAGGGGAGGAGACTCATCAGGGTACAATGCCATAGAGTCCATCCTCCAAAGCAGTCATTTTCTCCAGGGGAACTGATCTTTATTATCTGGAGACCAGTTGAAATAGCGGGAGAGCTCTAGTTGGCAACCCTAATGGTCATACATGTGCATTCAGAAACAACACATGGTACTGGTAGGGTTGCCAGCCTCCAGGTACTAGCTGGAGATCTCCTGCTGTTACAACTGATCTCCAGCTGATAGAGATCAGTTCACCTGGAGAAAATGGCTGCTTTGGCCATTGGACTCTATGGCATTGAAGTCCCTCCCCTCCCCAAAACCCGCCCTCCTCAGGCTCCACCCCACAAACCCCCCCGCCGGTGGTGAAGAGGGACCTGGCAACCCTAGATACTGGTAAACCAGAAGAAACATTGGGTGCAGAATCTGAGTTTGGAATTATTTATTTCAAACATTTACATCCCCCAACACAAAAGCCATAAAAAGGTAGAATGACACTGAAACGTGCATCCTTGAACAAGAGTAGACCCATCAGCAGACAGGATGCAAATGCCGAGAGAGAGGTGACCCCCCCCCCCAAGTCAGACTGCTGGAATGGATTCTTCATATCAGAATGGTTAATGCAATGTTTAAAATTATTTGGTAAGCAAAGGAAATGGTAATAGGTCAGAAATGGTAAAATGACATCAGAACATCCCATACAAGGACAAGTTCACTGCAAATGTTGCTGATCTTCAGGATCAAAGAAACTATGTAGTAGGAAACAAGTGGTCCAGAAATTTCAGGTTATGACAGTCAGAATATAGTGGTGGAAAGTCCCTTCAACTAGCAGACGAGTTAAGGCAATCTCATAGAGTTTTCAAGGCAAGGGATGAACAGAGGTGGTTGGTCATTGCCTTCCGTCCTTCCAAGGTCGGTGAAATGAGTACCCAGCTTGCTGGGGGTAGAGGGGAGATGGCTGGGGAAGGCACTGGCAAACCACCCCGCAAACAAAGTCTGCCTAGAAAACGTCGGGATGTGACATCCCCCCATGGGTCAGGAATGACCCGGTGCTTGCACAGGGTCCTTTACCTTTTTTTTAATCCACTGTACATTTTATGCAGAAATTTGCAGCAATTTTTTAAGCTCTATTTTGACAAATAAGTCAAATTCTCCTGATTTTCTTAATGCTTTTTTAATTGAACAATAGCTCTCCTGTAACACTGGAGAAAGTGGCACCATTTCTGAGATTTGCTGTGAAAGTTCACCAGCAAGTTAATTAGAGGGGTTTTTTTTAAATTAATTTTAGCATCCTTTCATCTATCTGTTCTACCCTTGTCAGCAATGCTCATCTGCAACAATTTTATGTTATTATGTATGTGTTTCGATTTTATGCCAATAAAGGAGATTGTATGTAATGTAATAAAAAAAGCCGTCTGGTCTTACAGCATGGAATGTCCTTGGCTCTGATGGGTGTAGGGTTGCCAGGTCCCTCTTTGCCATCGGCTGGAGATTTTGGGGGCGGAGTCTGAATCGGGCGAGGTTTGGAGAAGGGAGGGACTTCAATGCCATAGAGTCCAATTGCCAATGCAGCCAATTTTCTCCAGGGGAACTGATCTCCATCTGTAGGAGATCAGTTGTAATAGCAGGAGATCTCCAGCCACCATCTGGAGGTTGGCAACCCTAGTGGCTGGTCAGTCAAATGAATACTTTCACTTCCTCATGGAGATTATACTTTACATAGTGGAGATTCAGCATTTACCCACCCAGCTCCTTTTGAATTTATGGGTAGAAGACACTCAGGAAAACAGTCCTGTAAGGAGAAAGGGACACCACCCTCTCTCTGAACAAATCAAGGTAGTTTCTTCAGGGAGGTGACCGATCGTTTCCTTGAGCGAGCTTCAGCTCCAAGCTGCTGATGCAATTGCTTCGGTGGCCCTCCACATGGGCACTGGTATTGTCGATAAGGATGATGGGGATATCCGTGAAGCCGCTCTTAAGCAGGGCAAGAAGCGATGTCTTGAAGACCTGCTGGAAGGTCTCTCCAACAAACAGATAGAGAATCGGAGTGAAGCAGAAATTTAAACACATTCCGACCACCATCATTGCCAGTAACACATGTTGTGTTAAGGCAAATGACTCCCAATATGACAGCGAACTGTGGTAGAGATGGTAGGGAAGCCAGCAGACAAAGAAGGAAGCCACGGCTGCCACCAGGACCCGGAAAGGCTTTGTGTTCCTCACCAGCCTTTTCTTCTTCATTTCCCAGCCCATCCTACAATGGCAGCTCGTGATGACCAGGAGGGGAAGCAAGAAGGCCAGCAAGAAGCGGACCACAAAGAGAGCTAAGTGAACGCGAGCCCTCAAGGCCTGCGTCTCAGGCCCATCCCAATCACTGGAGAAAGCATAATTATTGAGACACTTGGTCTTGCCCTTCACCGTTTGAGTGACCCGGAAAAACAAGTAGGGAGTACTGAGTATTGAGGAAACCAGCCACACTACTGCCACCACTTTCCGTGCCTGGGGAATTGCGCGGTTGTGCTGGGACCAGACAGGGTGGCAGATAAGGAGGTAGCGGTCCAGGCTGACGACGGTGAGGAGAAAGACCGTGGTGAACATTGTGAGTGAAAATAAGGAATTGATAAGTTTGCAAACCACTGTGCCAAAGACCCAGTGGAATTCCAGCAGGATGTAGACAGAGAAGAAAGGAAGGGAGGAACAGAACAGCAGGTAGGTGAAAATCAGATGTGAGAACCAGAGGCTATTCACGGTCTTCTTCATCTTCACCCCCAGCACCCAGAGGAAGAGGCCGTTGGAAACTGCCCCCACCAGTAAGGACACCAAGGAAAAAATGGCAGTGGCCAGGTTTAAATAGGTCATTTTCTCTGGGGAATGGCTGACGCCCACTTCGACAGATGAAACATTCCCTGAAAGGACAGTCTTGTTGCCAGTATCCATGAGGTCCTGGAGAAAGATGGAAATGAAAATTGCATTGGTGGAAGAGGAAGGGAGGAGGAAAACCGTTGAGAAGCAGCAAGAGAAAGGTGAGGAAACCCCTCCTCCCTGGGTCTTGAAGACCTGCTGGGTTCAGCATCTCATGAGGTGGGGCATCTGCCACGGCCCTCTGCCACTGGCCCCTGACCCCACACACCCTCTGCCACATGCCTTGCAAGCGCTCCTTTGCTCCCAGGTGCCTGGAATGTCCACCACTGCCGGGAAAGAGTGTGCAGATCGTGAAGGTCCTAGCAGCGGCACTGCCAGCTGTACACACCTCCTAGTGCCATGGACGAAAGGGCATGCAGGTGGCTGTGAGAGGAGTCATGAGCAGACCAGGGGAGGATGTGTAGGCAAGTGGGTAGAGAGCATGGGTGGGGGCAGGAAGTAGGGTTGACGGTAGGCTTACCAGGTCTTGCAGATCCACCAGCAGAAGCTTTTCTTTGGTGCGCGACACGCCAACGCGCCTACTGAAGCAGGCCAGCTGAAGGGGGGCAATTAACATCATCTCCAGGGTAAACCTGGAAGTGACGGGGACACTCTAGCACATTCCCCCCAAACCTCTAAATGACGTTATTGCACTGATCACCCCCCACCCCCAGCCCCACCACAATGAAGCTCCTACCAGAGGTAGGGCTGCCAACTAGGGTTGCCAGGTCCCTCTTTGCCACTGGTGGGAAGTTTTTTGGGTGGCGCCTGAGGAGGTGTTTGGGGATAGGGTTGCCAACCTCCAGGTACTAGCCGGAGATCTCCTGCTATTACAACTGATCTCCAGCCGATAGAGATCAGTTCACCTGCAGAAAATGGCCGCTGTGGCAATTGGACTCTATGCCATTGAAGTCCCTCCCCTCCCCAAACCCCAACCTCCTCAGGCTCTGCCCCCAAAACCTCCTGCCGGTGGCGAAGAGGGACCTGGCAACCCTAACTGGAGGTGAAGGGGGAGATGGAAACTCTAGGAGGAAGAGAGACCTGTGGGTGTTCTGGTGGTGGGCATGAGAGGTGAGCACTCTGTGCCCAGGGCCCATGAAAACCTAGAACCAGCTCTGCCCCCACCCCTTTATGGACTTGCCTTCTAGCTAGACGACGTGCTCTGCTGCGCCTGTGTCTTGTGAGGTCTGGCAGGACTCTGATACAAGATCGAAGCCGGTAGATGCAGAAAGAAAAAAGATAAGGAGAAGTGGCAGGAAATGACTTCTGCAAATGGTATCTGTGCATGTTTGTTGGGCTGGTACCACATTCATTTCCCTTCACCGAGGTAGTAGTAGTAGTAGAAGAAGAAGAAGTTGGCTTTTATACCCTGCTTTTCTCTAACTTTAAGGAGTCTCAAAGAGGCTTACAACCCTTCCTCTCCCCAAAACAGTCACCTTGAGGGGTAGATGGGGCTGAGAGACTTCTGAGAGAACTATGACTAGCCCAAGGTCACCTAGCAGTCTTCATGTGGAGGAGTGGGGAAACCAACCCAGTTCACCAGATTAGAGTCCGTCGCTCACGTGGAGTAGTGGGGAATCAAACCCGGTTCTCCAATTTAGAGTCCACCGCTCCTAACCACTACACCACGCTGGTACTAAGCCCACGACAAACATATCACCCAAAACTAACAAAATCTCCAACAGATGGCTGCCTTGCCTCTGCCTGAAGACCTCCAAGGACAAGATGCCCACCGCCCTATCCATAAAGGGTCCCCATTGTCAAACGACTCTTACCGTAAGGAGGTTTCTCCTAATGTCCGACTGAAATCTAGCCTTCTGTAACGTGAGCCCATTAGATCCCATCTTGCCTTCTGGAGCAGTAGAGAGGAACTTGTTGCCATCTTCTGAGCAGCAGCCCTTCAGGTATTTGGGGAGCACAGTTCTGTCTGCTCCTCAGCCTTACCTTTCTAAGGCCATTTGTGCATGGCTGTTTCCCCGCAATCACCCTGCCAACTACTTCAGGGCTTGGCTTTGATTATGCTTGCATTTCCCAACTATCAGAGATCGCCTCACTCTCCCCCACGCGTTTCTGTGCTTTCCCCCCGCGTTTTCTGAATGCTGGGGGAACACGAATCCAGAAAATGCGGGTAAAACGTGTGGAAACACAAGGGGAGAGCGAAGGGATCTCGGACGATCAGAAAATGCCAGCATAATCAAAGCAAAGCCCCGAAGTAGCTGGCGGGGTGATCATGAGGAAACAGCCATGCACAAATTCCCTAAGTTTCTTCAACCTTCCCTCACAGGCCTTGTCTTCCAGATCCCTGACCGTCTTTGCTGCTAGGGTTGTCAACCTCCAGGTACTGGCTGGACAGCTCCTGGGATTACAACGAATTTCCAGGCAACACAGATCAGTTCCCCTAGAGAAAATGGCTGCATTGGAGGAAGGATTGTATGGTATTATACCCTGCTGAACTCCTTCCCTCAAACCCCACCCTCCTCAGTCTCCACCCCCCAAATCTCCAGGTATTTCCCAACCTGGAGCTGACAACCCTATTTGCTACCATTTGTTTGTCTACATCCTTCTTAATGGGTAGTGCCCACAACCGGGCACAATACTCTAAACCAGGGGTGGGGAACCTTTTTTCCACCAAGGGCCATTTGGATATTTATAACATCATTCATGGGCCATACAAAATTATCAACTTAAAAATTAGCCGACCAAGCCCCAAGCAGGCAGCTGCCCCGAATGACTCCCCCCCCCCACCAGCGCAGGCAAGCAGGCAGGCATCCAACCAGTGGCGCACTCGCCCACCTTCTGGCCCCAGCCCTCTTGTAGTACAGAGGGAATACATTTCTCTATGTCCCAGGTGAGAAAGGGTTAACACAGTTTCTTGGGCAGCCCTAGCAGCTCCATAGCTAATGACTCTCCTGCAAAAGGGGAAAGGATTCCTTTTCTCGGCAAAACAAACTCACATCTGCCTTGAATAGAGGCTATTTCTGTCCACAGGAGGGGGAAGATCGCCAGTCTTAGATCCTTCTGAGCTAGAGATCTGCCAGGACCCACGAAGGGCCACACCAAATGATTTTGCGGGCCTTACAAGGCCCCCGGGCCTGACGTTCCCCACCCCTGCTCTAAACTACTAGTGTTGCCAGGTCCCTCTTCACCACTGGCAGGAAGTTTTTTGGGCGGAGCCTGAGGAGGGCGGGGTTTGGGGAGGGACTTCACTGCCATAGAGTCCAATTGCCGTAGAGTCCAATTGGCCATTTTCTCCAACCTTTCTCCTGGAGGTTGGCAACCCTATAAACTATAAACGACTGGAGGACGCTACTACTTAGCATGACGTGGATATTAAACTTCTGTTAATGCTACCTAAAATTCTTAGCCCCCCTTTTTTTGCTGCTGATTTGTGCTCACCATGTGATTGACAGCAATTGTGAGATCCCTGTCACATGTACTAGTGTCAAGCCAGGGATCAGCCATCCAATGTGCGATCTTGGGCTGTATCAACAGAAGTATAGTGTCCAGTTCACATGAAGTGATGGTATCGCTTTGCTCTGGTCAGACCTCACCTAGAGTATTGTGTTCAGTTAGGGGCACCACAATTTAAGAAGGATGTAGACTAGCTGGAACGTGTCCAGAGGAGGGCAACATAGATGGTGAGGGGTCTGGACACCAAGTCCTATGAGGAAAGGTTGAAGGAGCTGGGTATGTTTAGCCTGAAGAGGAGAAGACTGAGAGGGGATATGATAACCATCTTCAAGTACTTGAAGGGCTGTCCTATGGCGGATGGTGCCAAGTTGTTTTCTGTTGCCCCAGAAGGTCAGACCAGAATCAACGGGTTGAAATTAAATCAAAAAGAGTTTCTGTCTAGATATTAGGAAGAATTTTCTAACAGAGCGATTCTTCAGTGGAAGAGGTTTCCTTGGGAGGTGGTGAGCTCTCCTCCCCTGGAGGTTTTTAAGAAGAGGCTAGATGGCCATCTGTCAGCAATGCTGATTCTATGACCTTAGGCAGTTCATGAGAGGGAGGGCATCTTGGCCATCTTCTGGGCATGGAGTAGGGGTCACTGGGAGTGTGTGTGGGAGGTAGTTTTTAATTTCCTGCATTGTGCAGGGGGTTGAACTAAAATACCCTAGTGGTCCCTTCCAACTCTATGATTCTATGATTCAGTATCTGTGCGTCTGATCCTTGTTTTGCCTAAATGCAGAATTCTGTATGCACCTTTGTTGAATTGTCTTGTATCGGTTTAGCTCTGTTTTCCAGCCTCTAAAAACATAAGAGAAATTACAAAAAAAAAAAAAACCCTGAGATGACTACAAATGATATAGAAGGACTCGTGCCAAGGTGTCCTTTAGAGATAGCACAAAAAACATATAATAGAAAACATATAATTATTTGGAAGAAGATAGAAAATTCAACTGCAAGTACACAGGTAGGCAATATATGATAAGATCAGTAATTAAATTAGACAAATTAACATACTATTTATATTCATTCCTGTGTGAGGATGGTTGCTCAGGTAGTTTGAGTAAATAATTATTGTATTGCTTATTCATTACTGAGTGATATTACTACTAAGAATTCAAACATCGATTATTACTTTGCAGTGATTCAGCTCGAGTTAACTCCATCTTATTTGAGATAACAGGACAATAAACAGAATAGATACTGCCACTAATTTATGACTTTCTTAAACTGACTTGCTATTACAACAATAAAGATACTAAAGATTTAGATCTTATAATTTCTAGAATGGAAAATATGTTTAAAAGTTCTCGACCAGTATATAAATAAAGAAATTTCTAGAATGGAAAATACGTTTAAAAGTTTAGAAAGTGACGATGATGCTATGCAAAGTGTTTATTAGTTTCGGAACGTTTTAAGGGGTTTTTTTTGTTCTGAAATGTTATATGGATTTACTGTTTGAAATGATGTATGAGGGTTTTTTTTAATTTTTGTGTTTTTTAATGTAATAATAAAATTATATTAAAAAAATAATGTATGACTTTCACATCAGAACAATATTCTTCTATAGGGTTCAGTAGGGTGCACAGTGAGAAGATCATTTGAATTGTGTGTGAGTGTGTTCTGACTTGTTTTCTATTCCTCCCAGCTTTGGGTCATCTGCAAGGTCGACAAGGACTGTGCCCCTTCCTCCTTCGCCCAAGTCATTGATGATAGGATGTGTCCAGGACGGACACCTGCGGCACCCCGCTTGAGAGCCGCTTCCAAATGGACCAAGCGCCGCCGATCAACACTCTTTCAGTAGTGTTCTGCAATCCGTTGTGAAGCCCCCTGGCAGCAGTATCGTGTAACCCAAATATCAGGCAGTCTGCAGTGCCGAAATGTTACAGGCAACTCTGTCAACGATTGCGCTGAAATCGAGACGTCTTATGATAACAGCATTCGCAGACCCACTAACCTAATCAAAAGAAAAGATAACATTAGTAAAAGCCAGCATGGAAATGTAAAGAATAAAGCCTGTCAGACTAGCTGCCATATTCCTTTCGAGATACTTAGACTGATTGTTTTATACTAGCATAGAGTTGGGAGGGGTCTTAAAGGTCATCTAGTCCAAATAGGGTTACCAGGTCCCTCTTCACTACCAGCGGGAGGTTTTGGGGACGGACTTCAATGTAGGGTTGTCAAGTGTCCAGTGGTGGCTGGTAAAATCCCGACAATCCACCAGGCTGCCTGCCGACCACCCGAGGGCTGGCGGGAAACGCATGCACACACGCATGACGCGCCCACGCCACTTTCGGTTTTACCCAGAAGTGACGCGGCGCTCTAGCAACCTCCGCCGAAACTCTGTGGAAACCATAGAGTTTCGGCTGAGATTGATAGAGTGTCGCATCGTTTCCGAGTAAAACCGGAAGTGACGTAGGCGGGTCGCGTGCATTGCACAGGTTACGCGCAGGCATTGCACGAGGCTGGTGGAGCAAAGGGACCTGGTAAGCCTACTTCAATGCCATAGAGTCCAATTGCCAAAGCGGCCATTTTCTCCCGGGGAACCGATCTCTATCAGCTGGAGATCAGTTGTAATAGCAGGAGATCTCAGGTGTGTCCAAGTGCTCATTTCTAGTCGGATATGTGTAGTTTTAGTTGGCATCCATTAGGACTATCCTTTGTTTATTAATGATTTTTTTATATTACTTTTATTCCTTTTGTAATTAATGTTTTCTTTATTTATATACTGGTCGAGAACTGTAATAATAAAGAACTTGAACTTGAGCTCTGCCCTGCAGCGATACTCCTGACGTCCTGCCATGATAACACTCGTTGGCTCACGCTGGAGAAAAATTACGGCCGGACACTTCTGCCGATGTCAGTAAGCAGCAGGGGGAGCGCAGGCATCATCGTAGTCCGACGGAAGCCCAAATCCAAGAGGTAAATGATTCCAACAGCTCCGTTTCCACCCGTCTGCAGCTCTCCTGTTACAATTCCCCAACCTGTTAATGCTGCAATAGCAACAACTCGATTCAGGAAAACAGCCCCAATGCCGACCCACCCACTGTGTGGACTGGCTGCTTCCCAATGTGGCTAATGGAGCGACATTAGCATGCTGCTCCGTGGTTGGGGGCTGTTGACAGTGTTGCTACGGACTCTCGCGGTGTTGCCAAGCTCTGTTGCTTATAGTGATATGACTTCCCTCCCCGCACATATATTTTTCCTGGTAGAAATGTGTAGGATACTGGCAGTGCTACACTGGAGTAATGCCAGCGTCCAAACGTTATGGCCGCGGCACATCAATAGGTTTGCATTATTAAAGTTCGGTGAGTATATATGACCGCTGGAGATTGCTTTAATATCCATTTCTCTCCTATTTTTCTGTCACTTTGACTAAAATGCTGCCTGGAGGATGTTGGGGATTTAACAAAAAGTGTGTATGTTGCTTACTGTTGCCAGGCAACCATGGGAGTTTTTGGAGTGGGCTGGGGGTGGGGGAGCTGCTCTGGATGGCCAGGTTAGCCCGATCTCATCAGATCTCAACATCTTAGCAGGGTCTGCCCTGGCTACTGGCTAGTACTTGCATGGGAGACCACCAGGGAAGTCCAGGGATGCTACACACAGGCAGGTGATGGCAAACCACCTCTGTTAGTCTCTTGCCTTGAAAGCCCCACAGGATCATTGGAATAGCAGGATATCCCCAACTAGTACCTGAAGGTTGGCAACTATGTGTGGGCCATGTCACTCACCCCCCCACTTGCTAGGGTTGCCAACCTCCAGGTACTAGCTGGAGATCGCCTACTATTGTTTGCATTACTAATGCCAATAAAGGCTCCATATTCGATTCGATCTCCTGCTCTTACAACTGATCTCCAGCCGACAGAGATCAGTTCACCTGGAGAAAATGGCCGCTCTGGCAATTGGACTCTAAGGCACTGAAGTCCCTCCCCTCCCCAAACCTTACCCTCCTCAGGCTCCGTCCCAAAAATGTCCCACTGCCAGCAAAGAGGGACCTGGTAACTCTACCACTTGTGCAGGTTAACTTTTGTTTCTCCAAAGCACTCGTCATTTCCCCTCTTCAGCACTGCTCCCATGGACGTCAGTCACCCCTTCAAGACTGGTAATTATCACCCATCCCTACACTCTATGCCAGGGGTGTCAAATTCAGTTGTTACGAGGGCCGGATATGACACAAATGCCCCTTGGCCAGGCCAAGCCGGGCCATGCCTCGCCAGTCCAGACTGAGAGTGGGAAAGGCTGCCTTGGCTTGCAGGCCGCTGGGGCCAGATAAGAGCTTTCAAGGGGCCAGATCCCGCCCGTGAGCCTTATGTTTGACACCCCTTCTCTATCCCATTTTCCTCTTTTCTCTAGGTAACTCTTGCATGCTGTGAGTGTGTATTTCACTAGATTCAAATGGTGTCCCCATGATTTTTCCTTTTTATTTCTATCACTTCATTTTATAATTATTATTTTTCTATAAAACTTGATTCAACTTCCAACAACTGCCTGCTTACTTGACAGTTTCTGCTTGAGACTATACTGGTATACATTGGTTATTGATCTCAGTTACCCCCCTCTCACTCTGCCTCCAGCTAATTCCCCCAACTTAAGTGGAGACTGCCTATTTAGGGTAACAATAATAACTTATGCATAAGCATCTGGGCTAGGTTACCAGGTGCCTCTTCGCTACCGGCGGGAGGTTTTGGGGGCAGAACCTGAGGAGGGTGGAGTTTGGGGAGGGGAGGGACTGCAATGCCATAGAGCCCAATTGCCAAAGCAGCCATTTTCTCCAGGCGAACTGATCTCTATTGGCTGGAGATCACTTGTAATAGCAGGAGATCTCCAGCTACTACCTGGAGGTTTAGCAAAACCAAAACTAAAGCACCTCCGTGCCTATACCTTGGTGGTTTGGAAATTAGCACGGGTAAACGGTACACAAATGCTCAGAGCCAGTTAGCAAAATACAAATATTATTAGGTGCTAGACAAAAGAGACAAACTGTGTGAAGCAAAATCTTAACTGTGACTAAACAATATACAATATATACATGGAATAATTCAATTTGTGGGCAAAAAAGTCCTCTTCTTAAATATTTCAAAAATGATCTGTCTTGATCTATAAAACTTTGGATCCATACCTGTTGGATTTATACCTGAGAATACCTGAGAATAACTTATACCATTGGAACGGATCATTTTTGAAATATTTAAGAAGAGGACTTTTTTGCCCACAAATTGAATTATTCCATGTATATATTGTATATTGTTTAGTCACAGTTGTTAAGATTTTGCTTCACACAGTTTGTCTCTTTTGTCTAGCACCTAATAATATTTGTATTTTACTACCTGGAGGTTGGCAACCTTAACCTGGGCAGATGCTATGGACTTGTCATGTTATTTTTGTGAGAAACAGAGAAACAGATTAACTTTGTCCTGGACTTGTTTTTTCAACGCTCGGCTTTCAACCCAACACTAAGTCGCATGCCCATCATGCTGGAGATCTCACTGGAGCAGAAACGTTGGATTACAAAATCTACTATTGTCATCAAATGCCTTATCCTTCAGTGCTGCAAAGACAGAAAAAAATATTTCACTAGATGGTGAAGAAAAAGGATCACCTTTAAAAGACAAGTGAAAACGAAATTCAGTGGCATGGGGCTGGATTTTCAGAACTTGACACAATCTAACACAATATTTCCTTGCAACCGTTCTGATCAAGGTTAAATTTCATTTCCCTCCTGGCTCTTTTTTCCTTCTCTCATCTTTTTGTTTTTCTTTTGAATTCCCTTTTTGTTTTTCTTTTGAATTTCCTTTGGTTCACTTCATTCTCTTGCTTCATCCCTAGAAGATATGTATGAAAAGGTGATCGGTTGACAGTATTTTGCAGGGAACTAAAGGGGAAAAAATACAATACATATTTTAAAAGTGGGAGAGATGGCACAAGGAAGGAAAGAGCTGCATACCTCCACGGAAGAGCCATTATAAAAATGTCTGTGTGGGAAAGGGAGGGAGAGCTTTAACTCCCAAGAAAACTGCCTCATGTCGTCACAGAAGACATGAAAGCGCTGTCAAACTTGGCATGGGAACAGGAAGAGAGGCCCGTGAAAAAACAGTCTGGTGGGGGGCTTAAGACAGGGCAGAGAAAATCTTTTGAGCAACTCTCACCACTTGTATGAGATAAAAGGTGCAGTTAATCCCCTACTGTCAGAGATTTTAATGTACAACTCTTTACTAAGCAAAGACCGCAGCCGCATTGAGAATTCAGCTGATGAAGAGTGGGAAAGTTTTTAACTGGAGTAAAAAGAACTCAAGAAAAGAATGAGAAAGGTGCTGGATCATCTGCTGGGTTTTGCACGTTCCATTGGATGTTGCATTTATTTTATTTTTTTGCATTGTCTTCCCACACGACCAAAGGTAGAAACCTGACCCTAGTGCCATCACAAATCTGTGTACCTGCCTAGCATTCCATATAGGGTATTTACATGATGAAGTTTTAAGCTCATAGCCTGAGGCATGCCCCCCCTTATTTTTACATCCAGCCTGACAAAGATTTCTGAAGAGCTTGAAAGCATGCCACTCTGTTTTTTGTATGTAGGGTTGCCAGGTCCCTCTTCGCAACCGGAAGGAGATTTTTGGGGCGGAGCCTGGGGAGGGCAGGGTTTGGGGAGGGACTTCAATGCCATTGTGTGATCTGTACGTGCCAACTTTGGTACACTGGAAAAACATCGAGACCTATCAAGTATCGCATCAGCGAGCATAGATCAAGATTGAGGAATCGGGTAGCTGAGGCACCCTTGCCATCACATTTCATTGAGCATAATCACTTTGATGAGAACCTTTCCTTTTTTGTTTTGTGGCGCTTTGTAAGAGCACACAATCATGACAGAATAGATCTTGATCTTGTCTTGAAAAGACAAGAATCTAAATACATCCAGTTTTTTGATACTTTTCTCCCAAAGGTTTAAATACTGCACTAGATTTAAAATGCTACCTGTAAGGACTTGCAATTATGTATATTGTTTCTATGCAATTCATATACATCATTGTATGTGGTTTTTTAGTATATAGGTACGCTATTTAAGCTGTTACAGCTGAGTCGTACCTACCCATGTGATTGCATCATACTTAAATGGGGCGGTAGCATGGCTCCTTTGCCAACGTGTAAGCATTGTAATTTACAGCTAGCGTGTAAGTACCTTGTAAACTCTGTGTATTTTTTTCAATTTGTATTAATGCATTTGGATTATTATTTATGCCGATGTACTGCATACTCTTTATCTTGTTTATTTAGTGGCCCCTGAAGAAGGCTGTCATTTTAAGCCGAAACAGAAAAAGAAACCGGAATTCTGTAGGATTGTTCCATCACCTTACCTCTTGGAAAAGAAAGAAATGTACCTAGTTATGCTCTAGGACTTCTCTTTTTGTTGTGGCCAATCTTATGACCTTGGACATTGTCCATTACTGTTTATTATTGCACCAGATACTGGTTGTATCTTTATATGCTTTATAGCATAAAGAAATATTGTTTGTTGTTTGCAGTTTGTTGCTGTTTCTCTGTTTTCTAATTACCTGAAGGTTGGCAACCCTATATTTGTGTGTGTTCAGGGTGGGGCATTCTTAAAAGATACTGTGAATTCCAGATGACCTTTTAGGGCTATCAGCAGATTTTTCCCAACTTAAAGACTGGGTCTACAAATTAGATGCCCTGATGGACAGAACACAGATTCTGAACAGCCTTTACTTACCTGCGGTTTCAAACAATGCCAACGGCTGTACTGTCCGGGCGTTACTGGCGAATTCCAAAAGACCAACGTTTTTGCATCTGTGGAACATCTGCTCTAGAGGACGTATACCACTACTTATTTGAATGCCCTCTATATGTGGAACCCAGGGCTAAATTTCTTGCCAGGTTGGTTTCTGGCCTAAACACCTGTCCTAGAGCTGAGAAACTAGTATTTTTGTTAAAAGATACAAATGGGTTTGTCTCTTATAGGACTGCCCTGTATGCTCTGGCAGCACAGAAAATAAGGGCCAATATGGCTGCTAAGGGAGTAGATCCTCCAAGTTGATTTTAATGGTCACTAGGTCCCATTGGCCGATTGGTACACCACCACAATTTTTAGCTATTATTTTTGTTGTTTTGAATGCATCAATTTAGCAAAGTTTTATTATGTCTATTTATTATTAATCCAGTATGTCATTAATCTAATATTTTATTATGTATTTGTGGTATCTTTGATATGTTTGTAATGGACTATGGCTAAATGCAAATAAAACCATTCACCATAAAAGATATTGTGTGGCTTTTGATTTTTAGTAGCCAGAAATCTCTCTCCAGTCCTCAGTGTCTGATCTTCTGTTAGAGTTTGGGAAGGTGCCCCCACCCCAGTAGAAAGGAGCAGAGAACCAGTTTGGAACCAGTCTGAATTGGGAGTATTAAGACAGCAATGGTAAAGCAGGGGGGCAGCCCTATTGTGGCAGCAGCATCTACTGGTGGGGGCAGCAAGGAATCTGAGGCCCTTGTGGCTTAGCTGTCTGCTGTAGGAGCTTCTCATTGCTTCCACTATGCTCTTCTTGTATATTTGTAAGTACAAAACAAATGTTACAAAGGCACCACACGACTCGAGTGGTCCCTCAACCCAAAGATGCTAAACTTTGTAAGCACTTCATGCCAGCCAGGGAAATGGGGTTTATATATCATCGTCCTTAGAAAACACTCTGCAAGATGTAGAATCAAATATCAGAGTTTCTGTGAATCACCAATCTTCCATCAATCATCCCCCACATTCTTGGCATCTTTTTCCACGTCAGTTCTTCAGGTCAAACCAGATGGCAGAGAGACAGATCTAAAGACAGACACACCTACATGTGTGTGTAAAGAGACGTCAAGTTGCAGCCTACGTCTGGTGACCCTATAGGCCAGGGGTGTCAAACAATCGGCCCAGGGGGCGAATCCACCCCCCCCGGAGGACTGTTCTCCAGCCCATGAGATGAGGCCCGTGCTCCCCCACACACACTTTCCCGGGCGCAGCCAGGCCCCCGCAGGAGCCAGGTGCAACCTCCCTGCCATCCCTGTCCCCGTCGGGAGGCCAGGTCTACCCATTGGTTTTTATGGGCCCCCATAGAAACCAATGGGTAGACCTGGCCTCTGTTGGGGGGGGGGGCGTCTCCATCCGGAGGCCAGGTCTACCTATTGGCTTGCACGGTGGTAGACCTGGTCTCCTGATGGGGACTTTTTTTCCCCCTATGGAGGCCAGGTCTACCCATTGGTTTCTATAGAAACCAATGGATAAACCTGGCCTCCGTGGGGGGGGGGACATCTTTGTCTGGAGGCCTGGTCTACCCATTGGCTTGCATGGTTGGGGGGGTGGCAGGGAGGGCATGCCTGGCCCCCACAGGAGCCTGGCTATGCCCAGGAAAGGTTGGGGGTGGTGGGGAGGGCGCGCCAGGGAAAGTGCAGGGGGTGCAGGGCGAGAGGTGCATGGGCCTCAACTCGCGGGCCAGAGAACAGCCCTCCATGGGCCGGATCCGGATTATTTGTTTTGTATAATGTTTGGATATCTCAAATAAGATGTTACAAATAAGAGGCAGTTCAGGAGTGTATAGTAGATATAAACTAACAAAGCGTTTATACTATTGTACTTTGGATATAGACTAGCTAGAAATTAAAGGTATAACGGGATGGAAAGAGTCAAATACAGAAATTACAGTAGAAATACAATGGTTTATATATCCAATATAGTGCCTGTCCTGAAATGAAATATTTTCCAATGCTATAACTTGGGTCTATCAATGACTGTAGAGATGGTGGTTATTAGATACCTTGCCTTAAGCATGTCAGATCAATTTTGTGAGCAGTAGCAATCTCGGTGCTATTTATATTCTCTGTTTATCCTTGTTATTTTCTGTATCATTTTATTATTATTAAAAAAGTAAAAAAAAAACACACACACACAACAAGATCAGTGCCAGTTACAATTCAGGATTTTATGAAACTGGGAGGCTGGGTGCCAGTTCTGCCCTCCAGGGATCACTGCCAATCTCTGATGCCAGGATGTGTATGTAAATTCCAAGAGACTGCAGCTTATGAGAGTAAGTGGATCCTCTGTGAGTGGTGAGAAGAAAGGGAGGAGGAGAAAGGCAGTCAATCTTATCTCCCGAGTCTGAGTGGATTGGAGTAGTGTGCGAACTGAATATGTAAAGTCCTCCCTTCAAGACTTTCTGTAAATGTGGCAAATGCAATAGCAGAAGGGCCAAATATCCCAGGATTTAGTGAGCCTTCCCAAATAAAATCAATCCACCTCTGTCCTCAGCAGAAACAGGGACTGCTCTACTGGGTTGATACCTGCACACATAGTATATGAGAGACATATACTAACCAGTATTACAACTAAAACCAATCTGACCAGATGTTTGAGTAATTGGCAATAGATTTTACAACCTATACACATGCCTGGTTGGGTTTGAACTGTTTGTATATGTATGTATTTATTTATTTCTGTAAATGTGTGCAGGCTTAACATAGGTTTTAATTAACCACTGATGAAGGCCCATTAGGCCGAAACTCGTTTGGTTGTGGTTACAGATGTCAACCTTAGGACATGCCATTGTGCTATTTTAATGTTTTTAAAATATTTTTAATCTTTACATAGCGCTTCCAATAAATTTTATATATATATATATATATATATATATATCCTTTTATCCAACCTCGAGTAACCAGCTCAGCAGAAATAGGCCATTTATTCAGGGCTGTTTCCCCACGGTCACCCCTGCCGACTGCGTCGGGGCTTCCTTTTGATTATGCATGCCTTTTTTTGCCCGTCAGACATCTCCTCATGCTCCCCATGCATTTTGCCGGTGTTTTCCAGATTCTGGCTAAAACAGCATCCGGAAAACATCGGCAAAACAGGGAGAGCAAGGTGACCTCTGAGGGTCAGGAAAGGCATACGTAATCAAAAGGAAGCCCTGAAGCAGTCGGCAAAAAGCCCAGCATAAATGGCCATAAATTCTCTGTTCTGTAGCCCTGGTTGTGTGTGTGTGTGTGTGAAACACATAGGGGTTCCAAGTCCCCACTGAGGGGGTAGAGGATCCTGTGCCCCCAGCTCCTATTTACTGTTGCTGCTGTGGCCAGTAGGAGGGGAAAAAATCCCAAAAAATCAGCATTGGCTGAGGGTGTGATGTCACCTCCAGGTATATATATATATGCGCTATAGGTTAAAAATATTTAAAAACATTAAAATAGCACAATAGCATGTCCTAGGGTTGATATCTGTAACAGATATTTACATAGTGCTTCTAATAAACTTCCAGGTTTTCCCCAGAAGTGATGCCAGTCCACTCGGGGAATCCACAAAAACTCTATGGAATTACTGAAGAGTTTGTGACGATTCCCAGAGAGGCACAAGATCACTTTCCTGGACATGGCATCATGGCTATTCCGCTGGCAGCCCAGTCTCCAGCTGGTTGCCAGTCTGTGCCTGGCAACCTTAGACCTTCTTAATGGTTCTTCAGGTGTCTGTGATCCAGCTCAGCTGTGAAAAGAGGTAAAATTTTCAACCAACTTACTTGTCAATCAAAATAAGCCTTTTAACTATGGACAGCCAGCATGGTATAGTGGTTAATAGCGGAGGAATTTAATCTGGAGAACTGGGTTCAATTCCCCACTCCTCCACAAGAAGCCTGCTGGGTGACCTTGGGCCAGTCACAGTTCTCTCATGTTGCGTACAGACAGGTCTGAGTCTCTTTCCACACAGCAACGTATCGGTGCTGAAGGAAGCAGAGCCTGACGCGTATTTTACTCTTGCCGGGAGGGCCCGGCAGCTCCTTAATAAGGACAGGAGCAGTATACTCACAATACAGGAACAAGGTCACAGACAAACACAAGCTCCTTGCCTTTAAGGTCTTGGCTGCAGGCCACGGCTTTCTTTCAAGTTCAACACCACGGCAAACCGGACTCCAAATGAAGCTTCTCAAGATAAGAGACAGGCGGCATGCAATAACATTTGCTCCCACGAGGCACTTAACAGTCAGTCTTGCTTATATTGCCTTCGTGACTCTCCAGGTGTTTCAGCTCAACTGTCGGCTTCAGACTCTGATTTCTCCTTGCGTCAACTTACGTCTTTTGTCCAAAAGCCGGGCCGACTTTCTCCTTTGCTGCAATGCCATTCTACCTTTTACTCTTCTTCTCTCCACTGGTGGAGGAGACCCTGAAGGTGAAAGGCTTTTTCTTCCCTGGTCTCTTGTTTCAGCCGGCGGGTCTTCTGGCTCAGAGGCCCCGTCTTGCTGTTCCGGTGTTATCTCTTCAGAGGGAGTGAGGGCTTGTTCTGCCGCCTCTTCTTCTGAAGAGTAATTCTCAGGCTGACTCACAACATCTCAGAGCTCTCTCAGCCCACGCGGAGGCAGGCAATGGCCAACCACCTCCGAATGTCTCTTGCCTTGAAAACCCTACGGGGCTGCCATAAGCCAGCTGTGACTTGACGGCACTTTCCACCACCACTTGGAAGGGACAACAGACTTATCGTTGCTTTGATCAAAGAAGGTGTCTGTGAGAGTCCGAAGAGGGAGAGGAGAAAGAAAATACAAATCACCTTAAAAACCGTTGCTGCCCTTCCCAGATCCTCTGGGTAATTTCAGAGAGTTACTCGGCAGTCTCATTTCTCATGTACATTTTGCCTTACTGACAACTTACAACCAAGCATTTATTCAAGGTAGTCAAGAAATGGGGACTTGAGATGCAGCTGCTGGACAGAGAATCGCATTTCTAAGGGGCTGTGTGGGATCTCCTGTCAGTTGCTCCTAGCTCAGCCACTTTAATCTGTTCAGGCTCCAGGTCTCCAGTCCCTCACAACCATGAAACAAAAATCAGCCACAGCCGCTGAGGGTGGCGACGGGCAAAGGGGGTTAAAAACTTTTCTAGGGAATGGGAGGCATGGAGAATGTATTGTGGAAATGAATTTAACTTAGCAAATGTCCAAGGATTTGAATTAATCTAAATGTATAGGTTTATATAAGCGTGTTATTATTAGATTTTAAACGCTGAAGTATATGATATAATCCTAGGATAAAGAATGATTTAAATTAGAAAATATATGCAAAGGGAAGTACTAAGAGTATAAATGGATAGAGGAGGATGGTGGGGAAGTCAATATTTTTCTTTTTTTCTTTTTTCTTTTTGGTATTGATTAAATTAGTAATGTTTATATCTTTTTAAATCAATATAATACATATTGTTCTGATATTATTAAAAATAATAACTTTTCCATGGAATCTGAAGAGCAGTTCTAATTCTGGGAGATCTCCAGGTCCCACCTGGAGGCTGGCAACCCTACTGGTTCGAATCCTTGCTCTGCCAGTGGAAACACGCTGGGTGACCTTGGGCCCGTCACACGCTCTCAGCCTAACCTTCCCGCACAAGGAGGCTGTGGTGAGGATGAAGGTGGAGGAGAGGAGAAAGATGTTAAAAGATGTTTTGGTTCTTGTTGGGGGAGAAAAAGCAGGATATGATTATTATTTTAAAGCATAAAATGAATATGCACTCAGCCATGCTGCTCAGTGGGTGAACGTGATGATGGTGGCGGGCGGGGGGGAAGTCAGGTGGTAGCTAATGACAGATCAGAAAGAGGACTGAATGACTGCGTGACATGTCAGTTTACAAACCAATCAAAAAAGTGCACCTCTGTGTCAACAGGCTCAAACTCTAACAAAAACCAACATAGGCAGACCTCCATCTCTTCCACTCTGTGTTTCTTAAAGAGACATGCTCACAGTAAGTGCAAAAAAGTATAAACAAACCACTGATGTAACAATGTACAATTCAGGTAAGTATAACATATGTATAATAACACCGATCTAAGCACCCTTACTTGTGTTCTGTATCAATATATATAAATCCAAAATTCAAATCTGCAAAGCACGTCCCAAACAGCGTCTGAGAAGATTGCGATATTAAACCAGTCTGGAACAGATACAGAAAGAATCAGCCCCTCTCCACCATCTATAATGTCACTGATCGAAGCATACTATGAGGACATTGCAACAAGACAAGTATCACATTTACATATCGGCACATGGTTGACACAACAGGAGAGATCAAAAGTCTCCAAGCGCTCCAAGATGAATTTAAAAACTTGAATTGGTTGACCTATCTCCAGTTAAGATCCAGTCTCAAACAGGACTGTTTAAAAGCTGGGACAATAAGAGAACTAACAGAATTTGAAACAACTATAACTAAAAGTAATGATCATCTTTTAGGAAAAATTTATAAACTGTTATTGAGATACGACTCAGAAGAACAAGTCAAGATAAATATGATCAAATGGATGCAAAACTTTGGTGAAAAGATTACGATGGAGACATGGGGAAAACTCTGTACCCGGGAATCGAAGTACACTGTAAGCCAAAAAGTAAAGAAAATTGGTACAAAATGTATTATAGATGGTATATGACGCCGAATATGATTTGTCAGATGGCTCGCACAAAAGAGAAAAAAGGGGCATGTTGGAAGTGCCAGGAGACAGACGGTTCTTTCTTCCACGTTTGGTGGACATGTCCGAAGTTGCAACAGTATTGGAAGAAAATCCATGGTGAATTACAAACAATGCTTAAACAAAAAATAAATCTGGACCCAAAACACTTTCTGTTAAGTATAATACCATCTGACCTACCTGTTAGATTGAAAGACTTGTTTAAATTTGCCACAATGGCAGCGAGAGTTGTTTTGGCAAGAAGATGGAAACAATCGACTATACCCGACACTGACGATCGGAAAGAAAATATGTTAGAATATGCAAATATGGCCAAAATGACCTTCACAATGAACCCAACAGATAACAACTCTGTGGACTACTTTCATGAGAAGTGGCAGCCATTCGACACTTATATATCTAACACATAGACTATATGGGGTTTGTTTACTTTTTAGTAATAATTTCCTAGCAACTCTAATGTAAGAAATAGACAATGTAACTAGTTATATGAAACGTACTTGGAATGCATATTGATATATATTAATGACCCCAAAAAATGTTTGTCTATTGCAGACGGATTGTTTTATTCCTTCCTTTTTTTCTCCCCCCCCCCGTATCCTATATATACAATAAAAAGCTTTAAAAAAAACAACCAAATAGTGTCTGAGATGCCCGACGCCACGGGAAAGCAGGGGTAGCTGAAGATCGGAAGACGGTCCTCTAGAAGTGTTTCGTTTTGGTGACCTTCTTCAGTTCCATTCCTCTTTCTGCTTACTTATAATTCCAGTGCAGTATATAGCTTTCATCTATTCCACATAGCTTCTCCACACAGTTCCAATAATGGATACCCATTATTGCACTTACTGTGAGCATGTCTCTTTAAGAAACACTGATTGGAAGAGACGGAGGTCTGCCTATGGTGGTTTTTGTTAGCGTTTGCGTAGCATGTCAGGGCATGATTAATGCACACGGAGAGGTTAAAGCGTGGTGGATGATGAATGAGGAGATCAGGAATATAGAATGATTCTATTGCTATTATTTTTTGTTGTTGTTATTGTTGTAATATACTTAGTTGTAATATATTCCCTTCATATAATTACTCAGATCTTAATTATCATTAAAGAGTTTGATGACTACATAGGTAACTATGTACAGAAATAATAATAGACAGTAGAGATGTGATGTGGGAAAATATCTGGTTTGCATGATAGTTCAAAAATACTGATTATTAGTTATATTTAGGAGTACTAATGTTTTAAGTCAACATAATTACAGATGAAGATAAAGAATCTAGATTTAATGTAAGTTAGAGAAGAAAGGTGTATGCATTTGTTTCAGTAAATAATATAATGTGAGCTCAGATTAATAAGAAATGCATTAACTGTTATAAAACTTATTTGCTCAGCTCTGTTTGTTATTTGAGGAGGATCTTGTCGTAGATATAGTGTTTAGGGAATGTGTGAAGTGTATGAATTGAATGTGTTCTATAAAAAACAATATTTTTTTTTTAAAAAAAGGAATATAGAATGGTTCACGGGCTGCCAATTGGTCTCGAGATCGCCTGTCGGCGGGCAGGATGGGAGAAATGACAGAATGTGAAGGTATGGTTGCAAAACACGGGGACCGTCTCCTGGGCAGAGTCGACAGATGGCTGCTCGGATGTGGCACGGAGTCCGAGCAAGTCTGGCTGTGCGTGGTGGGATGGATGCGAACTTTGGACAGGGAGATCTCGATGCGGCAGTGGGAACAGTTGCAGACAAGGAAGACTGGGGTTTGCGGTGAGTCAAGCTCTTGGAGAGAGCTGGTGCGGGGTTTGTTTCCACTGGTGCATCACGCCAAAGGAGATCCAGAAGATGAAGGAGGAATGCATGGAAATTGTTGGAGGTGTAGGGGGATAGATGGGACCTTTTTTCATGCCTGGCAGTCATGAAGGAAGGCTGGAGAATTTTTGGAATGAAGTGCATACGGAGAGGCAGAGGGTTTTGGAAGCTGATTTTGGGGTGGATCCTGGGAATGTGTGGTTGGGGGTAGTACCAACTGCTGTTGGAAGATCATCTGAAGACCTGTTCAGATATATGATTACGACAGCAAGAGTGGTGTTGGCTACAAAGTGGTGGGTAGGGGACTGCCCAGATATGGAGGAGAGGAGGGACAGACTGGCAGTGTGTGCCATGGTGGCGGGCTTGACAGATCAAGTGAGCAGGGGACCCAGTGAAGAGTTCCAGGGGAAGAAGAGTTGGTTTTTATATGCCGACTTTCTCTACCACTAAAGAATCAAACCATCTTATAATCACCTTCCCTTGCCCTCCCCACAACAGGCACCCTGTGAGGTAGGTGAGGCTGAGAGAGCTCTAAGAGACCTGTGACTAGCCCAAGGTCACCCAGCTGGCTTCATGTGTAGGAGTGGGGAAACCAACCCGGTTCACCAGATTAGCATCCGCCGCTCATGTGGAGGAGTGGGAATCAAACCCAGTTCTCCAGATTAGACTCCCCCGCTCCTAACTACTGCTCTTAACCACTATACCATGCTGGAGTTGGGGGTTGTATTGTTCATATCTTTCGTGGGGTGATGTGTAAGCAGAGTTGAATGTGGTTGAATATTAGTTTGGTTTGGAGAAGTGAACAATAGAAATTAGTTTCTTTTAAAAAAAATTAAATGGGTGAGTACCAATGTTAAAATAAGTATAATATATAGTGACAGCAAGCTTTATTGTGTGGCTGCAAAGGTATTAACATCTTAATTATTACCCTGGGTTTATCCCCTCAGGCACTCCTGAAAAGTGGGTACGATCATGGGAAAGACATTATTCGTCAGAGAGTTGAAGACATTGAGCGCCAAGCAGACCTTTCCAAGCAGACCTTTCCAGAGTCCCAAATTTTAAATGCCAGCCAAGCATAAAATACATGGTCGCTCCAGCAGCCTATCTAACCAAAATAGAATCTAACAACAGTAGAAGAGCATTTACTCTGTCAAGTAAATTACTTCCTTCTGCTGTGTTGGAAGGGAGATTTAAAAAGATTCCACACTCAGAAAGATTATGTTCATGCTCGTTGGGAGAGGTGGAAACAACTGAGCATATTATTCTGAGATGTCCACATCACAAGGAGGCCAGATTAAAATATCTTCAGCCTGTGCTTGATGGCTTTCTGGGCGAATCCGATGAAATTAAATTGGAAAACTTACTGTCTGATAAAAATCCCTGGGCATCCAGACAAGCTGCTAAATTTTGCCTCGGTATATGTAAGACTCGGGTGGGGTGTGGTGTACACAATAGTAAAGCCATTGTACAGCTATAGACTTTGATTCTTCTGTTGTATTGAATCATTGTTTTAAATCTGGAACTTTTGTTCAATCTTGTGATAACTTTTGTTATACTGGTCAAAGACCGCAATAAATTTTTTATGAATTATGAACATCTTAGTAAATTGATGAGTGGGCAAGGATTAAGAGTACTTATTGGTAGGATGCAGGAATGGTTTGTAATTGGGGAAAACTGTGTAGCGTTAACAGGTTTTTGTATGGTCACCCAGAATGTATCTCTCTGGGCCAAAACGCATGGTCGCTTTATCCTCCTTTAATCCCTGTTTTAGCCAGGATCGAACGCACATTAGGCGAAACGCATGCATTCGATCCAGGCTGAATCCTGGCTGAAACAGGGATTAAAGGAGCATAAAATGACCACGCGTTTTCGCCCTTTGTTTCTTTTACGTCTGTATTGTGTGGTGCTGTTTTCTATTTTTTAATGTATTTTCTCATTTTCAGTTTCTTATTCTTGTTTGTATTTTTTATTGAAATGAAATAAAATACTTTATTTAAAAAAAGAGAAAGGTGAACCCTGGAGGAATGGTTCCCTGCGAATGTTACAGTGAAATAGGACTGTCACCTCCAGCTTGGGAAATTTCTGGAGCTTTGGAGGTAGAGCTTGGGGAGGGTGGAATTTAGGGAGGAAGAAGCGTTGGTTTTAATACCCCGATTTCCTCTACCTTTTTAAGGAGACTCAAACCTTCTTACAATTCCCTTCCCTTCTTCTCCCCGCTACAGACACCTTGTGAGGTAGATGGGGCTGAGAGAGCTCTAAGAGAGCTGTGGCTAGCCCAAGGTCACCCAGCTGGCTTCATGTGTCGGAGTGGGGAAACCAACTTGGTTCACCAGATTAGAGCCCGCCGCTCCTGTGGAGGAGTGGGGAATCAAACCCGGTTCTCCAGTTTAGAGTCCACCGCTCTTAATCACTACACCATGCTGGCTCTCAGCAGCTCAGCAGGGATGTGATTCCACAGAGGTCATCTTCCATAGCAGCCATTTTCTCCAGGAGAACAGATCTCTGCAGTCTGGAGATCCGCTGTAATTCCAGGGGAATTCCAGACCCCACCTGTAGGATGGCAACCCTACAGTGAAATCAGGAGCCGTGTAAAACTGAAGGAGCTGCATTTGTTCATAGAGGAAAGAGGTATTCATGGATACTAGTTAAAATGGATACTAGTCATGATGCATACCTATTATCTCCAGGATCAGAGGAGCATGCTTATTACATTAGGTGCTGTGGAACACAGTCAGGATGGTGCTGCTGCTGTCGTCTTGTTTGGGGGCTTCCTCGAGGCCGCTGGTTGGCCACCGTGTGAACAGACTGCTGGACTTGATGGGCCTTGGTCTCATCCAGCAGGGCTTTTCTTATGTTCTTGTTTCCCTTGAGACACATACACCTGGGCTACCTTCTTGAAATGTCCCATCCTTGAGAAGTGAGGAACAGAGAGCAATCTTCCATGGGCCCAACTGCATCATGCGTTTCTGGATGACCTGCGACTGCCCCATGTGCCTCTCTGAAAATTTGAAATGCAGAACAAAATAGGATGTTCAGCATCTCTCCACGGCATGGGGCTGCTGAATAGATTGCTGCTGCATTGCTTTTATCAGGCATTTCCAGGAAGATGCAAGTTGGGGGAAGGCAGGTTGCCAAAAGCCAAAATGTATTTTCCCCCCTTTGGAAAGCAAATAAGTAGTTTTATTTAGAAAGACAGAAAACTCCCCTCAGTATTAACTAACCCTTAACATTTTTTTACAGTAACAATAGCCCCAATAGACAAACACAAAAACTATGTACATAACCCCTTTCTTACATGCCCAGGGTAATGCCAACCACCACTTTGGGGTCAGGAAGCAGTTTTCCTCCAGACAAGGGATCCTGGAGAGGGTTTTTTTTTTTTTGGCCATCTTCTGGGCATGGAGTAGGAGTCACTGGGGGTGTGGGAGGACGTAGTTGTGAATGTCCTACATTGTGCAGGGGGTTGGACTAGATGACCCTGGTGATCCCATCCAACTCTATGATTCTACGATTCTAACCCCCCCAAAAAAAACGTCCCTGAAGAACAAACATTATAGCCTCACCCCCCCACCCCATTGCCTCCCCACTCCTTCACATGAAGCCTGCTGGGAGACCTTGGGCTAGTCACAGTTCTCTCCAAACTCTCTCAGCTCCACCTACCTCACAAGGTGTCTGCTGTGGGGCGGGGAAGGGAAGGCGATTGTAAGCCGCTTTGAGACTCCTTAAAGATAGAGAAAAGTGGGGTATAAAAACCAACTCCTCTACTTTGTGAATTGCAGACACACAAGAAGAGCACTGAATGCCAGAATTTTGCAGGCCGTGGAGTTCAAGATGTCATGAAAGAGATGTTGGGAAAGGAGTGGATTTCATATATTAATTTGAACCAACCAGCCAAATCTTTGGATGTGGGTTTCACGTTGGGATACTCAGGGGATGTGAGCTGCGTTAACAGAATGCTGGACTCGATGGCCCTTTGGTGTGATCCAGCAAGGCTCTTATGTTCTTATTCTTCTTAGCAAATGACACACGGTGCGAAAGATCAGGTACTTTGTCTATGAAACAGGTAGAGTGGAGCTAGGGCTGCCAGCTCTGGACTGGGAAATTCCTGGAGATTTGACAGCAAATCTTCATCTCTTCCACCACCACCACCCCCAAGCCGGGGCACAGACGGGCCATTGGATTTGCCACTCTTTAGATGCACTTTCCCCCCCATCCATATTCTCAAAACTCAACAATAAGCCACCATGCAGAGTTTTGAGAATTCAGATGGGGAAAATGTGCATCTATAGAGTGACAAATCCAAAGCAAAACCTTCCATGAATAAATGGCCACTGAAGAATGTTCCACTGCTGGTTCTCAGTGGCAGCTAGGCGGTGATTCATTGATTTAATTCCTCTTCCTGCTTCTCCCCCCTTCTTTGCTCAGCTGCATGGTCATCCCATCTGACACAGTGGGCGCCCAGCTTTGCCTCAGCTCCAGCTGTGGGGCTGTATTTTCGCTGTGGCGGCTTGGCAGCAGCAGGGGCCCAAAAATCTCCCCATGCTAGTACATAGTTAGACTTTCACTGATCAATACCATCCTATTTTCTGGCAAAGAGAAATCAAGCCACTGTTATCCCACCGAGCCAGATAACAAAGGGTCTTTGTTGCCAGAATATTCTCCGTTCTGACATCACACCTTTCTTTTTTTGAGCACAAAAGCGAGGGGATGAACTATCAGAGCTGGAGAGAAAGCAGCCAGATTCTGCTGCCTGGGGAGGGGCTGTGGCTCAGTGACAGAGCATCTGCTTGGCATGCAGAAGGCCCCAGGTTCAATCCCCGGCATCTCCAGTTAAAAGGATCAGGTGGTAGGTGATGTGAAAGACTGCTGCCTGAGACCCTGGAGAGCCCCTGCCAGTCGATGTAGACCAGGGGTGTCAAACATAAGGCCCAGGGGGCAGATCCGGCTTCTTGGAAGGTCTTACCTGGCTTGCGATCCAGCTGAGGCAGCCACCCCCACCCCAGTCCCAATCTGGGCTGGCGAGGCATGGCTCAGCCCGACCAAGTGACATTTATGTCATATCCGGCCCTTGTAACAAATGAGTTCAACACCAGCGGTGTAGACCACATTGACGTTGATAGACCAATGGTCTGATCCAGTATAAGGCAGCTTCATGAGTTCTTGAGCTCATGTCCATTGTGAATTTGAGTGATGGCGTGGTGGTTAAAGTACTAGACTGGGATCAGGAAGACCCGGGTCTGAATCCCCTACTCTGCCATGGAAGCTTGCCGGGAGCCTTTGGGCCGGTCACACACTCTCGGCTTAACCTACCGAATAGGATATTTGCATGGATAAAAGGGAGGAGTGGAGAATGAGGTAAGCCGATTAGGGTCCTGACGGGAGAAAAGTGGTGTATAAATGAAGTCAGTAACTAAATAAAAATCTTCCGGGTTTGATTCCCCACTCTTCCACAAGAGCAGCAGACTGTAATCTGGTGAACTGGGTTGGTTCCTCCACGTGAAGCCAGCTGGGTGACCTTGGGCCAGACACAGTTCTCTCCAAACTCCGCCTCACCTATCTCACAAGGTGTCTGTTTTGGGGAAAGGGGATTGTAGGCCGGTTTGATTCTCCTTAAAAAGTAGAGAAAAGTATAAAAACCACCTCCTCCTCCTAGCGTCATACCTTTTCACGCAGAGGCCAAACAAACAGGGCACAGATGCCAAGGCCATTCCCTGTTGCTACCTCCCCAGCACTGGTATTCAGGGGGACGCTGCCTCTGAACATGGAGGCTTGCTTTAGTCATTTCATTAACCTTTATTGGCATACCAAAAGACAGAGATTAAAAAAACCCAACAACAATATACCTCCAAAGGGCAATACATATAAGTTACAAGTCGGGTTAATAAAACTTTTCTTGTTCTTTAAGAACTCCTGTAAGAAATTCAGCCACGGTAGCCGTAATTTTAGGATCATGATCACTCAAAAGAAATTTGCATTTCACTTCATTACTCCTGTATCTCTTGTACTGGAGCAAAGTAAATAGCAGTTTATCCCGCAGAGTCACATAGAAGGGGCAATCTAAAAGGATGTGGTCAATTGTATCCAACAAATTCAAACCGCATGTGCATAGGCGTTCATGTCTAGGGATCTGAAGGTATCGGCCTAAGAGCATCCTAGATGGGAGGCTTGCTTTAGTCTCCATGGCTGGTAGCCACTGATGGCCCCATCCTCCATGAGTCTCTCTAACCCTCTTTTAAAGCCATCTAAGCTTGCGGCCACCACTGCCTCCACTGGCGGTGGAGTCAAAAGTTTAACTACTCGTTGAGTCAAGACGCATTTCCTTTCGTCAGTCCTGAATCTATTTCCCAACAACTTCATTGGGTGCTCCTAAGTTCTAGTATTATGGGAGAGGAAGAAACAGCTTCCTCTCTCCACTTTCTCTCTCTCTCTCTCCCTCTTCTCTTTTATTCTGCCATCAAGTCACAGCTGACATAACCCCATAAGATTGTCATCAAGGTAAGAGATGTTTGAGGGTGGTTTGCCATTGCCTGCCTCCGTGTCACGGCCCTGGCATTCCTCGGAGGTCTCCCATCCAAATGCTTGCCAGGGTCGAGGATGAGAGTGTGTGACTGGCCCAAGATCACCCAGCAAGTTTCCATGGCGCATGTGGGGATTCGAACCTGGGTTCCCAAGATCCTAGTCCGCCACTTTAACTACACCACCATGCTGGCTCTCTTTGCTTTCTCTACCCTATGCATAATTTTATAAACCTCAGACATGTTCCCTCTTAGCCGGCTTTCTTTCAAGACTAAAAAGTCCCGGAAGTAGGGTTGCCAACCTCCAGGTACTAGCTGGAGATCTCCTGCTCTCACAACTGATCTCCAGCCAATAGATATCAGTTCCCCTGGAGGAAATGGCCGCTTTGGCAATTGGACTCCATGGCATTGAAGTCCCTCCCTTCCCCAAACCTGACCTCCTCAGTCTCTGCCCCCAAAACCTCCCACCAGTGGCAAAGAGGGACCTGGCAACCCTACCCGGAAGGGAGTTTTCTTTGTGGGGTGTGACCTCAGTAGGAGGGACAGAGAACAGTGAGGTGATACGCTGGTGGCAGCGATGCTCCGACGTTCATAACCCTAGAGCACTGGTTCCCAACCGGGGGTCCGTGGACCCCTAGGGGTCCGCGAGAACTAAATTAAGGTCCGCGAAACAAAGTTAAAAACCCATAATAAATTAATATTTTCAATTAAAAGTTCTCTATTATAAATATATATATATTCAAATATTATTCTAAGTTTAATGTTTAACTAACAGTTACGATTAAAGTTTATTTTCAGATTCTCGGAATTTTTATTTTGAACCTTGGGGTCCCTGCACCGAACAAAAAAGTCCTAGTGGTCCCTGGTCAAAAAAGGTTGGGAACCACTGCCCTAGTCTGGCCATGCTGTGATCAGTTCTCAAAAAGACTGGGTTTTAGGCGAGATGCAACCTCTCCTGCCTCAGCGTCCCACCCGCAACACCAGGCTGCTTTTACAGAGCTGAGCTGGGACATTTTGGCACTTCAGATGAAACTCAGAAGCCGCACGCAAGCGCCCCCGGCACCAAAAATAATGAATTCAAACCAGCGACGATTTGCTTTCTTGTAATGGTGCCTAAATTGCCAGTCGAAGCTGCTTCCTGGTCGGCCCTTCTCAGAGCAGAGTTGTGGAGTTTACTGAGATAATTTCAAGAAAGAGCTTTGAGTGTGTTAAGAGCGCATGAATAATAAGCATTCGCCTACAAAGAGCACGACGCGCTGAACTGAATGCCTGGGCCATTTGTACAAAGGCAGGTTAGAGGTATTATGCTTCAGGAAGCCAGCGTGATTGAGAGCGGTGGACTCTAATCTGGAGAACTGGGTTTAATTCCCCATTCCTCCACATGAGCGGGGGACTCTAATCTGGAGAACCAGGCTGGTTTCCCCACTCCTCCGCGTGAAGCCTGCTGGGTGACCCTGGGCTAGTCACAGCTCTCTCCGAACTCTCTCAGCCCCACCTTCCTCACAAGGTGTCTGCTGTGGGGAGGGGGAGGGAAGGTGACTGTAAGCCGGTTTGAGACTACTTAAAGGTAGAGAAAAGGGGGTATAAAAACCAACTCTTCTTCAGGTTTCATTCTTCCCCTGAAAATGGCCCTGGGAATGGGGAAAGCCCAGTTTAGCTGCTTCACCCCAGTTTCTTGCACTATGCTTTGGTTCCTTGTCAAGGAGGGGTCCTCACAGGTACCAAGGTACAATATGGGGTGCTTAATTTCCCATGGCCTTGACCTGGATGGCCCAGAGTAGCCTGATCTCATCCGATCTCGGGAGCTAAACAGGATTGGCCTGGATTAGGACTTGGTTGGGAGACCACCAAGGAAGTCCAGGGTTGTTCTGTAGAAGCAGGCAATGGCGAACCCCCTCTGAACGTCTCTTGCCTTGAAAACTCTTAGGGCCTTAAGTCAGCTGTGACTTGACTCCACTTTTGACCACCACAAATTTCCCATGAGCCGGGGATACCAGACAGAGGCAGAGATGTTCACAAGTACAATGAACACACACACATACACAATCTGTACATGGTGTACACTTGATTGTTCTTTGTATGTGCATGAAGTCATTCTCATGTTACATTCAACACAAGTACAGCTGAACGTGTGAATGAAGCCATGTATTGATCCAGGGACGGCTTCCCAGTTTCATTTGTAAAGCGAACATGTGCTGGCTCTTTCTTAGATATATATGTGTTCACTGTAACATGTGAACAGGGATGTAGGTACACAGTTTGGGGGAAAGTGGAGATTCCTAGTACTATTGGCCACATAGTTAGGGGGTGATCACGTGAGAGCCAGCTTGGTGTAGCAGTTAAGAGCTGTGGACTCTAACCTGGAGAACTGGGTTTGATTTCCTGCTCCTCCACAGGAGCGGCGGACTCTAATCTAGAGAACCGGGTTCAATTCCCCACTCCTCCACACGAAGTCTGCTGGGTGACCCTGGACTAGTCACAGTTCTCTCAGAACTCTCTCAGCCCCACCCACCACACAAGGTGCCTGTTTGGGAGACTCCTTATGGTAGAGAAAAAAGCAAGGCATAAAAACCAACACTTCTTCTCTCTTCTAAACATAATGTGTAATTTGGCCCATAGAGCTCAATAAAAGATGAGAATTAGAGGTGGTACAACTTCACTGCAGACACATTGCGCATGTGTAGCAGGAAGGCGGGTGGGGGGGCACAGCAAGCCAAAGTACTGATCCACTCATGGGAACAAAACAGCTTCCCACACACACACACTTTGTGCAACCAAGACATGACATTAGCCAAGGGCCAAAGTCTACATAAAATATGGCTCGCTTCCCAGCATTCAGTACATATTAAATGTTTGTGTAAAGTGCCATCAAGTCACAACCGACTTATGGCGACCCCTTATGGGGTTTTCAAGGCAAGAGACTAACAGAGGTGGTTTGCCAGTGCCTTCCTCTGCACAGCAACCCTGGTCTTCCTTGGTGGTCTCCCATCCAAATATTAACCAGGGCTGACCCTGCTTAGCTTCTGAAATCTGATGAGATCAGGCTAGCCTGGGCCATCCAGGTTAGGGCTACATGTTAAGTACAGAACACAAAATGGACACGATTCACACCTGGAGGGGGAGAGTAAAGTAAAGGGCTCAGTTGCATGGGGACGTGGATTGGGCCAGAGGGGACACAGGGATTTTGTAAAGGCAGTCCAAACACGGAAAATTAGCGCCAGTATAATGTGGTCATGACCACTCAACTAGGCTCCTGGTGGGGTCCAGCTAATGGTCACTTATGACCCCAATACTACAGCAATTACATTGGCTGATGATCCACCCCCAAGCCCAATTCAAGGTGTCAGTTTTTACTTTTAAATCCCTACATGGCTTGGGGCCAGGATAGCTGAAGGACTGTCTCCTCCCATGTGTTCCTGGCCCAGGAATTAAGATCTCAGGGAGAGGCCCTTCCGACTGTCCCGTCAATCAAAGAAGCTCATCTGGTGGGTACACGAGACAGGGCCTTTTCAGTGGCA
Source organism: Euleptes europaea (assembly GCF_029931775.1). Classification (NCBI taxonomy): domain Eukaryota; kingdom Metazoa; phylum Chordata; class Lepidosauria; order Squamata; family Sphaerodactylidae; genus Euleptes; species Euleptes europaea. The sequence continues at coordinate 13,046,522 of NC_079314.1, forward strand.
GCCCCACTATTATGAAACAACCTCCGCAAGATACTGCACCCGGCCTCCCTCGGTGTTGAACTTTTTAGAAGGCCATTGAAGAGTGCATTTGATGCATTTACAAGCAGATCTAAATTGTAATTTAAAATTTTTGGTTTTCTAAAATGTATTTTATGTATTTCATCTATATTGTAAGCCGGCTTGAGCTCCATATGGAGGAAGGGTAGCTAATAAAGGTTTTTAATCAACCAATCAATAAAACTTTGATTGGAAGGCCAATATTGAAGACCAGAGAGCCGATCACAAGAGACCATCGCATATGTAACAGATAGGGTTACCAACCTCCAGGTACTAGCTGGAGATCTTCTGCTGATCTCCAACCTGTAGAGATCCCCAGCCGATACAGATCAGTTCACCTGGAGAAAATGCCAGCTTTGGCAATTGGACTCTATGGCATTTCAGTCCCTCCCCTCCCCAAACCCGGCCCTCCTCAGGCTCTGCCCCCCAAAAACCCCGCCGGTGGAGAAGAGGGACCTGGCTACCCTAATAATGGAGAGGGGACCCAGCAGCAAGGTCCCACACAACCACACCGGCTCAGGAAGAGAGGCAGAATCTAAGCGTACAGAAATTCCACCCAAGTGTATCCAGCGGTTCCGTTTGTCGCTGAAAGATGGTCCTGGAAGGTGTGGGTGGGATCAAACCGTGCTGTCGGGAAGCCAAAGAGACAACTGAGGGGCATCTGCAGTGCCCATGGGAGGGAGGCTGGCATAGATAAGGGATCCCTGATTGGGAATAGGTGGCATCGGGGAAGCGATGGTGAGGAAAAGGTTGGAGGCTAAGTATTGAGCAGCATCAGGAAAGCCAGCAAGGGGAGGGACCCCATGAAAGTCCAATGCCATAATGTCCACCCTCCAAGCAGCCATTTCCTATAGGGAGACTGATCTCTGTCCTCTGGAGATCACTTGTAATTCCAGGAGATCTCCAGGCCTCGCCTGGAGCTTGGCAGCCCTAGGCGCTACACAGGGCACACAGTAGTTACGCAGCTCTTTTTGGGAGCTGGCGCCTGCAAACGTGGCTCTCCGTAACCCAGAGTGAGTCCCACTGAGCTAAATAAATAAATACAGATAAGCAAAGCAGCAGGAAGCAGCTTGTGAAAATGGGCTTGTGGCTATGGGCCGCTGTCACGTTGGATTTCCTGTCCCGGGCCTTTGCACCTATAATAGCTACAAAACAGACAAACTGGGGTAATGAAGCTTTTCCCATTCCAGTTCCATCCACAGCTGGAAAATCTGTCCTCTGCCACACCCTTGCCACAGTTCTTGAAGAAGAAGAGCTGGTTTTTATACCTTGCTTTTCTCTCCCTTTTAAGGAGAATCAAACCGGCTTATAATCGCCTTCCCTTCCCCTCCCCACAACAGACGTCTTGTGAGGGAGGTGGGGCTGAGAGAGTTGGGAGAGAGCTGCGCCTGGCCCAAGGTCACCCAGTAGGCTTTATGTGAAGGAGTGGGGAATCGAACCCGGTTCTCCAGATTAGAGTCCACAGCTCTTAACCACCACACCACGCTAGCTCCCCTGACTAGGGGAAGGGGACCCCAAAACTCACCTTGCAGAGTCCTACGAAGAATTCTGTGCCTCGCCGAAGCTGGCACACAGCCGAGAATGCCCATCTAGCTAAAATAATCCCAGATGCATCTGATGAAGGGAGCTTTGATTTATGGGAGCTTGCGCTGATATCAACACTGGTCATCTTTCAGGAGCGACTGGACTCCTCTTTGATCCATCTCTTGAAAAGCATCTTTAATTTTTTTGTTGGAGTCCACATATGAGAAAGAGATCATAAGTTATCATCCATAAAGAGCTTTTGTCCTTAACCAGCCCAAATGTGTCACGTATATTATTGCAAAGCTCCCCACAACAACCTTGCAAGGTGGGCCAGCCCGATGACCAGCCATGTTACAGTGCTTGAGGCCAAGGCATTCGACCTTTGGGCTACTTTTTTTGTTTTCCCTCCAAAGCAGCCAACATTCAACAGACCAGACTTCTACTGAGCTCAAGGCGGAGCTGGCATTCGAACTCGAGACCCTCCAACTCCTAGCTCCTCAACGCTACCGCAGGCAGAGCTTTGCAAACTGCCAGAGAAAGGAAAGGACTGGAAGAGGATGAGACTTGCTAACGCATCCATTAAGTGCCGGGGAGACACCCCTTTGGATCTCACGGATGCTATTGGGCAGCAGAGTTTCTCCACATTCAGCCCAGCTCACTAACTGTCAGCAGCGGCTCCACTGGCTCACACAAGCGAGCCAGCTCAGAGAACCACCTCACAAGGAACAGCTAATCCGCCTCCCTCACACTCAGTCCCAGGGCTTGCCTCGCAGGATCGGCACGCCCCTGCCTGCCAGCTCCAGGCATCCCAACCAGATCTTCCTTTGAAGAGCATCTTCCTTGCCGGGGAAACCCACCTTGACGCTTACCTGGCAGATGGAGAGAGGGAAGGCGCCGGCCCTTTAACCGGTTGAAGAGGCAGGTGACCACCCCCCTTCCCCAGCGGCAAGGTAAGAGCGCAGTTCTGTCTGGGACCCCCTCCTTGCCCTTGTCCAGCACCCCCTCCCCAATAGATGGGGCTCTTCAGAACGGAATTAGAGCAGATTTGAAGAAGTTGCATATCTCTTTAAATGTGGCTTTGGGAAAAGGTAATTAGTAATTATTAGTGGCATTTAGAAATACAATCAATAATGATAATTGCCTTTCTAAATGCACATTTGGGATAGACAACTTTTTAAAATCGGCTCTGATGGATTAAGGGGGGTACGGAGACAGGCGTCTATTTCTCCCTCTATTTGAATTGAAGAAGAAGAAGAGTTGGTTTTTATACCCCGATTTTCTCTACCTTTAAGGAGTCTCAAACTGGCTTACAATTGATCATGCATTTATTCATACACGCTAAAAAGGAGATATGATTTATTATTAGGCATATAAGTGTGCTTCTTTCCTCGCTGGGGATCAGCCTCCCCGCTCCTTTCGGTTCTCTTCCCTATATGGGATTGCAGTATGTCCGCAATTAAGAGAAGGTTCACCAGCGTTGTGGAATGGCTATTTATTTAAAACACTGTATAGCAGCCAAAGCTTTTCTCTCCAAGGGGACCCGGGAATAGCTCAGAGCCCAAATAAAACCCATTTGGTCGTGACAAACATTTACGCTGCAGAAGACAATTGCCAGGGGGCAACTGTTGATTCTGCCAACCATCCTCAAGGGGAAAACCAACAGGGGGGGGGGAGGAAGGGCCAAAGGAGAGGGCTGAACAGAGTTTGGGGGAAGTGGATGAGAATCACAGGGCTAGATCCAAGCCCAAGTATGTTTGGCTTAGCACTCTGCCCCCATCCATAGACAGTCAAGACATGCCTCTAGGAAGCTCGTGCCGAGAGCATTGGGGTGATGGTTACCTGCTGCTGGTTTCCAGCATCTAGTAATCAGAGGTAGATTGCTTCTGGATATGGAGGCTCCATTTTTCAGATTGCTTCTGGATATGGAGGCTCCATTTTTTAAAGTGCCAAACTAAATTAGTCACATATCCAATTAATCTGGGACCCAGTCAGACTGCTACCGAATATGGAGGTTCCCTTTTTAAATGTGCAGAACTCAGCAGTCCAATAGCTGATAGGCAGACTACCTCTGGATATGGAGGCTCCATTTTTAAAGTGCCAAACTAAAGTAGTCACATATCCAATTAATCTGGGACCCAGTCAGACTGCTACCGAATATGGAGGTTCCCTTTTTAAATGTGCAGAACTCAGCAGTCCAATAGCTGATAGGCAGACTACCTCTGGATATGGAGGCTCCATTTTTTAAAGTGCCAAACTAAAGTAGTCACATATCCAATTAATCTGGGACCCAGTGATAAGTCAGACTGCTACCGAATATGGAAGTTGCCTTTTTAAATGTGCAGAACTCAGCAGTCCAATAGCTGTTGGGCAGGCTACCTCTGGATATGGAGGCTCCATTTTTTAAAGTGCCAAACTAAAGCAGTCACATACCCAATTAATCTGGGACCCAGTGATACATCCGACTGCTACTGAATATGGAGGTTCCCTTTTTAAAAGTGCTGAACTCAGCAGTCCAATAGCTGATAGGTAGACTGCTTCTGGTTATGGAGGTTCCATTTTTAAAATAATGCAAAACTAAGAAGTCACATATCCAGGGAACCCGGGGGAGCAAAGAGGTTTTCCTTTGTGTCCTTCCCATGATAACAGAATTCTTACATGGGCCCCTGCTAGAATGTTTACATGGGAGGGAGACACACACCCTTCCTCATGCACTGGACATGCAACAGTGTATACATACCAAGGTGTCATTTCTTGGATAGAAAGGAGAAGAATCCCATGACACTCAAAAGAATAATAATTTTGGAGTTTGGCGCAGCAGACTTGCTTGACATAAACCCCTGGAATCTGTTTCCAGCATGGAACAGCCTCGCGTGCAGGAATTCTGCCATGGAATGAAAGAAGCTAGGGTTGCCAGGCCTGGGTTGAGAAATTTTGGGGTGGAGGTTTTTGGGGTGGAGACTGAGGAGGGTGGGGTTTGGGAAGGGACTTCAGTGGGGTGTAATGCCACAGAGTCCATCTTCCAAAGCAGCCCTTTTCTCCAGGGGAATTTTCTCTATCATCTGGAGATCCGTTGTAATAGCAGATCTCAAGCCATCGCCTGGGGGTTGGCAACCCTAGAAGACACAGATGTAACTGAATGGAGGGCTGCTGGAAAGGGGAGAAGGGGGGAGGTCCAGTGGTCAGAGCAAAAAGACGCTATAACATATTTGGAAGGTGGGGCCTTGAAGGAACTGTTGGGGGGGGGGAGCATGGAGAGGGTAGTGGTTCAAAGCAGAGGTTTGGTCTATGGTTGCCAACCTCCTAGAAATCTCCCACAATTACCATGGATCTCCAGACTGCAGAGATCAGTTCCCCTGGAGAAAAGGGTTGTTTTGGAGTATCGACTCTATGGAATTAAACCCCACTAGGGTTGCCAGCTCCGCGTTGGGAAATACCTGGAGATTTTGGGGTGGAACCTAAGGAAAGTGGCGTTTGAGGAGGGGAGGGACTTCAATGGGGGGGGAATGCCATAGAGTCCATCATCCAAAGCAGCCATTTTCTCCAGGATCTCTGTCACCTGGAGCTCAGTTGTAATCCCAGGAGACCTCCAGCCACCACCTGGAGGTTGGCAACACGATGCCCCCCCTGAGGCCTCCTCCCCTCTCCAAACTCCACCCTCCCAGGCTCCACTCCAGGAATTTCCCAACTGGGTACTGGCAACCCTGGCTGGATGGTAGGGTTGCCAGCCTCCAGGGACTAGCTGGAGATCTCCTGCTCTTACAACTGATCTCCAGCAGATAGAAATCAGTTCCCTTGGAGAAAATGGACGCTTTGGCCATTGGACTCTATGGCATTGAAGTCCCTCCCCTCCCCAAACCCCGCCCTCCTCAGGCTCCGCCCCAAAAATCTCCCGCCGGGTGGCGAAGAGGGACCTGGCAACCCTAGCTGGACTCAACGGGCCTTGGTCTGATCCAGCAGGGCTTTCCAGTTTCCTTATGTTCTTAGGAGTGACGGAGAGGGGGGGGGGAGAGATACCTTCTGCCCTTGTCCCATTTCCATGCCTTCAAGCCGTGGCAGAAACTTGACAGGTGCGGCCCAGCCTTGCAAACACAGAGGAAAGCAGCACCGGTTGGATGCCTGGCTTCCAACAGTTCACAGCGCGGGGGGGGGGGGGGTCCTTTCCCTCCACTCACCCTTGTTAACAAAATTTAAGGGAGCCCCCCCCCAAATGTAGACTGTGCTTTCAATGCGGCATTAAAATAGGGGTGAAAATTCAACAGGTGCAGCTCTTTGGGGGCGAAACAGAAAGGCGCGTTTGCGGAATTATTGCTTCGCAGCCCACAGCGCTCAGAAGGAGATGTTAATTACAACATCCCCGGGTTGCAATTTTTTCGGGGTAGGGGGGGTGGGTTGAGCCTTGGGAGGGCAGGCTTAGCGGAGAGGAGAGACCTCAGCAGGGTATAATCACATAGGATCTACCCTGCAAAACAGCCATTTAGTTTTAATTCCAGGAGATCTCCAGCCCCCACCCAGAGGTTGGCAAAGCTAGGGTGGCTGGAGGCTTGACCGGTGTAGTTGCTTTGTGTTATTGGCACAGGAAGAGCGCTAGTAACAAAGACGGCAACCCTAAGTTCCCATGCAGCTCATGGGAGTGAGCTCTGACCCAGCAAAGCTTTTTAGACAGGAATAAACGGTTAATCTTCAAAACAGAACAAGAGTCCAGTAAATGGAGAGTAGCCTTTGTGGGATCTTTTTTTCGTATAACAGGTGGCTGAGTGTTCAAACAGCGCCCGGAGTCACCTGTAAGTTACACAACACGCACTCCGAGGCCTCCCCGCAAAGGTTGCCCAATAATAGCTCATTGAATAACGCTCCTTCAGCTGTGTTGCATAATCGGATCGCATTATTCTAAAGATCTGCTGCAGAACAGGCAGAGCTCGAATCAGACGATCTCACGGGCAGATTTTCTGTAACTCAACAGCCACATGTTGCATTACGCAGAATTTTGTGAAGCAGATCTCCCCCTCACCCCCACAACCAAATATGATACGTCTCGGGTCTAAAATCTGACCAGCACCACAAAATGAATGCTTCCTCCCAAACTTGGAAAGCCTCAAAAACCCAAAGGGCCAAATTGTATTGCTGGCATGGTGTAATGGTTAAGAGCGGTGGACTCTAATCTGGAGAACCGGGTTTGATTCCCCACTCATTCACAGGAGCGGTGGATTCTAATCCAGTGAACCGGGTGAGATTCCCCACTCCTCCGCACGAAGCCTGCTAGGTGACCTTGGGCTAGTCACAGTTCTCTTAGAGCTCTCTCAGCACCACCTACCTCACAAGGTGTCCGTTGTGAGGAGAGGAAAGGGCGGTGATTGTAAACTGCTTTGAGACTCCTTAAAGCACTGGTTCCCAACCAGGGGTCCACGGACCCCCAGGGGTCCGCGAGAACTAAATTAAGGTCCGCGAAACAAAGTTATAAACCCATAATAAATTAATATTTTCAATTAAAAGTTCTCTATTATAAAAATATATATTCAAATATTATTCAGTTTAATGTTTAACTAACAGTTATGATTAAAGTTTATTTTCAAATTCTCAGAATTTTTATTTTGAACCTTGGGGTCCCTGCACCGAACAAAAAAGTCCTAGTGGTCCCTGGTCAAAAAAAGGTTGGGAACCACCGCCTTAAAGGCTGAGAAAAGCAGGGAATAAAAATCAACTCTTCCTCTTCTTGTCTATTCAGTTTCTGCTTGCAATTTTGAAACAACTGGATTTCCCCCCTCCCTCTAGGTTCAGGGCTAATTCACTTACATGTCCCTACATTTTAATGCAAAGTGCAAATCCACAGGGAGATTCCAGAAGGCTAGAGCTGTGTTTGGCTACAGCCAAAATAGGGGCTTGTGGGCACCCTTAAAGATTAACAAATTTATCAAGGCAGAAGCTTTTATTATTTGTTGTTATTTATTTATTTAAAAGATTCCTGTGCTGCCTTTCTGCCTGAATAGGGTCCTCAAGGTGGCAAACATCAAAACATTTGAACATTAAAACAGCATTTCAAATCATATATAAAATAATTCAATAAAAAACATGAATGCATAAAACCACAACCAGGGAAAAGGGGCAATAACAGTTATTGGTGGGGTTGCCAATTCTGGAGTGGGAAATTCCTGGAGGTTTGGGGTGGAGCCATGGGGAAGGCAGGGTTTAGGGAGGGGAGGGACCTCAGCAAGTTTCAGTGCCATAGACTCTACCCTCCAAAGCAGCCATTTTTGTTCAGGGTCACTAAACTCTGTCTGGAGATCAGCTGGAATTTTGGGAGATCTCCAGGCTCCCCCCTCCCCTCGGGTTACCAACCTCCAGGTAATAGCAGAAGATCTCCTGCTATTACAACTGATCTCCAGCTGATAGAGATCAGTTCACCTGGAGAAAATGGCCACTTGGGCAATTGGACTCTATGGCATTGAAGCCCCTCCCCAAACCCCACCCTCCTCAGGCTCCGCCCCAAAACCTCCTGCCGATGGCGAAGAGGGACCTGGCAACCCTACCCCTCCCCGGATGTCAGTAACCCTAGTTCTTGGGGGGTATGCCAAACCAAAAGGCTTTTTAAAGCCCTGCCAGATAGGGTTGATAGCTTCGGGTTGGGAAATACCTGGAGATTTTTGGGGCGGAGACTGAGAAGGGCGGCGTTTGGGGAGGGGAGGGACTTCAACACCATAGAGTCCAATTGCCAAAGTGGCCATTTTCTCCAGGTGAACGGATCTCTGTCACCCGGAGATCATTTGTAATAGTGGGAGATCTCCAGCCACCACCTGGAAGTTGGCAACCCTACTGCTAGATGATGCATCCGCCATGGCTCACAAAAACTTAGAAGTCTCAGTGTGCCAAAAGATACCACAAGGCTCTCTGGTCTTACATCAAGGGGAGAGTCTTCTTTCCAGAGTCCCATGGAAACGAACTGGAGTGGCAACAGAACGCCCAAACAGCCAGTGATCACCTCAATGAGATCTGCTACAGGAGAGATCTCTTGCGCTTTGGCCTGCTGATTAGTTCTGTTTTCTCCCCCATCCTGATGGGCTTTTAACAACTAGAGCCAGGAAGACCCAACAAGAGATGGACTGACTCAATAAAGGAAGCCACAGCCTTCAATTTGCAAGATCTGAGCAAGGCTGTCAAAGATAGGACATTTTGGAGGACATTGATTCATAGGGTCGCCGTGAGTCGGAAGCGACTTGACGGCACTTAACACACACACAGAGCCGGCCTGCCAGATCGCATCTCACGGGCAGAGCCGGCTCCTGTTGGCATCAACCCCCTGTCTCTTGTGAACAGGACAACCCTGCAATCCAACTGCAACTTTTCCTACGCTTCACCCAGAGAAAGCCTTCGCTGACACCGTTTTCTGTCTCCCATCCCTTCTGTGTAATTTCCCAAGCAACGGCAGAAGTTATGCTGTAACCAGAGCAACTGAGCTCGCCCTTGAGAATTTCAATTATAGAGATAGGGGTGGGGGAAAGGTGGCAGCGCAGGGTGCCGGGGCTGCGTGGGAGAAGGGTGGCAAAGCCGGGGAGTGCAAGATGTCACCATGGAAAAGAACCCTGGCTCCCAGAGGCTCCAAATCACGCCCGCTGCCGTCTTGACCAATATTCCCCTACACATTGGCCTCACACCCCAAGAGGGTGCTGATTCTCCATCCCAGCTACAGTTTCTTGCACAGCAGTGAATGATACTCTACAAGGAGAGGCTATTGGGGGGGGGGTGAGAGTGGAGTTGGGGGGCTGCCCTGCCCATCCCTTATGAGCCCCCAGAAGTCCCCCGCAGCCAACAGTAATTTGAGTAGGGCTGTCGCCTGGCTAAAGAAACCTTTGTCAATGAATGAGGTTTACCCAATTAAATCTGCACACGCTTGCCAAATAAAGCAGCTCTGTTTGTAGATCGTGCACGGCTGCATGGTGAAGACATCACCATGGAAGAGGTTTTCCACCTTTTGTGCACAGGAGAGGATGCCTCCTCTAAGATCTGATAAGCTGCAGTACTGCAGTCAAAACCTCTGCTCACAACCTGAGTTCGATCCCGACAGAAGTCGGTTTCAGGTAGACAGCTGAAGGTTGACTCAGCCTTCCATCCTTCCAAGGTTGGTAAATTGAGTACCTAGCTTGCTGGGGCTGGGAGTGTAGACGACCGGGGAAGGCAATGGCAAACCACTCCGTAAACATAGCCTGCCTTGTAAACATCATGATGTGACATCCACCCTGAGGGCCAGTAATGACCTGACGCTTGCACAGGGGGACTACCTTTACCTTTAATGGTTAAGAGTGGATTCCCATGTGGAGAACCAGGTTCGATTCTCCACTCTTCCACATGAAGCCTGCTGGGTGACCTTGAGCCAGTCACAGTTCTCTCAGAACTCTCTCAGCCCATGCGGAGGCAGGCAATGGCCAACAACCTGTGATGTGAACATCTCTTGCCTACGGGGTTGCCCTAAGTCAGCTGTGACTTGACGGCACTTTCCACCACCAGGATAGTAGGGCATTTGGTGAAAGGGACACAAATGTTTTAAAACAAATTTAACCAATTAAGAACGTAAGAGCTGGTCTGCTGGATCAGACCTGCGGTCCATCTAGTCCAGCCTCCTCTTTCACATGGTGGCCAACTACTTTCTCTGGAGGGCCAAGAGAGGCAAGGTGTTCCCCTGATGTCGCCTCTTAGTAGTGGAGGTTTGGGTTTGAGCCATCCTGGCGAGCTGCGATCAATGGACCCCTTCATCAATCTGTCTACTCCCCTTTTACAGCCATTTATCTGAGTCCGTCGCTGCCTCCACCGGTACTGAATCCCGCAATTTAATGTTGGGTGAAGTAGATTTTTCCTTTGTCCATCGGCCACATAAATGTTGAGCGGTGAAGTAATGGCAGGATTTTCAGCATGCATGGCGGTAATGGAACCTCCAGCCAGGCTGGAGTGTGTGGGCAATAGTGTGTGGGCAATAGTACAACTTCAATTTATAGCCTTTGCCTACTCATAGCTCCCTCAAGCCAGAAGAGAAACATCGAGGAGGAAGAGACAGGAGAGCAAGCTTGACTATGTGCCTCAGCTAAACCGGCAAAGCTTCTTCCGCCCAGATACCTGTCTTGTTATTCACACCAGTTGTGAGGTCCTGAAGCAGGAAGCGGTATAGGGTTGCCAACCACCAGGTACTAGCTGGAGATCTCCTACTATCACAACTGATCTCTAGCCGATAGAGATCAGTTCCCCTGGAGAAAATGGCCACTTTGGCAATTGGACTCTGTGGCATTGAAGTCCCTCCCCTCCTCAAACCCCGCCCTCCTCAGGCTCTGCCTCAAAAACCTCCCACCTGTGGCAAAGAAGGACCTGGCAACCCTAAAGCGGTATGACCTAACACCTGAGATCCTTGTAACTGGAGAGGGAGGGGCTCTAGCACTGAGCCACGGCTCTGCCCCCTTCCTCTGTCCCAAGAATACCGGTCTACTTTGCAGGGCTGTTGTAAGGGTTACTGAGATACAAGAGCTCTGCAGGGCAACCCAGTGTCACTGTTCTTAGATTGCAGGTAGCTGGTCTCATGTCATGGAGTGACTTTGTAGCCAGCTAGATTCGAACTGAGCCTTTCTCCATTTGCACTGGCAAGACACTTCCACACAGGGGTTCAAAAACCAGTTCTACATCAGGAGAGGGTAGGGTTGCCAGCCTCCAGGTGGTGGCTGGAGATCTCCCACTATTATCACTGGTCTCCAGGCGACAGAGATCAGCTCACCTGGACAAAATGGCCACTGTGGAAGGTGGACTCTATGCCATTAAAGTCCCTCCCCCACCCCAAACCCTGCCCTCCTCAGGCTCCACCCCAAAATCTCCAGGTATTTCCCAACCTGGAGCTGGCAACCCTAGGGCAGTGTGACCCAAGATGTCGTTGTTCCCTTCTCAGAACTCAGTAACTAATTTGAGACAGAGAAAGAGAGAAAAAAAATTGTACGGAGTGGAATTAAAAATATAACTAGCAGCAGATCTACATGTCAGTTTCTATAGAAAGTTTCCAAATATCTAAAAGTAAGTCCAAAGATACAGTTCTAAGGTCCTCGATCCACTGATTTACAGGAAGTGGGCATTTATCTCTCCAGTGCTGTAATAAGAGTCTTTTAGCTATAGAAAGGGCACAGAGGGACCATTTTAGTTGACCACCGGTTAGACTCTAAGGGATGGGCAGATAGTTTAAAAGGAAGCCTCAAAGGTTGAGCTGGAAATTATAAAATATTATGAAGTAATAAGAGTCACTGGAAAAGACCGTCATGATAGGAAAAGTTGAGGGCAGCAGGAAAAGAGGAAGACCCAACAAGAGAGGGATTGACTCAATAAGGGAAGCCACAGCCTTCAATTTGCAAGATCTGAGCAAGGCTGTCAAAGATAGGACATTTTGGAGGACTTTCATTCATAGGGTCGCCATGAGTCGGAAGCGACTTGACGGCACTTAACACACACACAATTATATTTATTAAGTGTATACAATAGATATGTATAAACACTAGGCCTGGAATACAGGCGACATGTAAAACCATTGTAAACAGTTACAGAAATATTGAACACACTTGATGAAGAAGAAGAGAGCTCGTTTTTATATGCCGACTTTCTCTACCACTTAAGGAAGAATCAAACCAGCTTACAATCACCTTCCCTTCCTCTCCCCACAACAGACACCGTGTGAGATAGGCGGGGCTGAGAGAACTGTGACTACCCCAAGGTCACCCAGCTGGCTTCGTGGGTAGGAGTGGGGAAACAAATCCAGTTCACCAGATTAGCCTCTGCCGCTCATGTGGAGGAGTGGGGAATCAAACCCGGTTCTCCAGGTCAGAGTCCACCACTCCATATTTCTAATAGGTATATCATCAACTGTGTTGAATATCTATTGTGTACACTTAACAAATATAATTATTTTATAAACTTTTATAATTTCCAGTGCAAACTTTGAGGCTCCCTGTACTTGTATGGTTGAGTTCCCTCCCCCCCCCCGCAGCCCAACATTTTTGTTGTCTATTCAGATATGGGCGCTTTCACACATACTGAATAATGCACTTTCAATCCACTTTCAATGCACTTTAACAATCGTTTGCAAGTGGATTGAAAGTGCATTATTTGGCATGTGTGGAAGCACCCATAGTTTAAAAGTACCTAAGCATCCTCAAAAAACAATGGACATTCTAATACAGAACTAATATGAGTAACAACTTCCTCCCAGAAAAACAGAATGACTGAACATGCCCAAAGCATATATTTAAGGAACACGTCCTGCAAGTTACTACCCCAACAAATAAAGCATGGGCTGTGGCTCAGTGGTAGAGCATCTGCTTGGCATGCAGAAGGTCCCAAGTTCAATCCCCGGCATCTCCAATTAAAGGGACTAGGCAAGTAGGTGATGTGAGAGACCCCTGCCTGAGACCCTGGAGACCCACTGTCGGTCTGAGTAGACAATATTGACTTTGATGGACCAAGGGTCGGATTCAGTATAAGGCAGCTTCAAGTGTGTCCATGTGTTCATGTGAGTGTGCAGTCTGCATTTGGGGAGGGGACATGGCTCAGTGGTAGAACCTCTGCTTGGCATTCAGAAGGTCTCAGGTTCAATCCTCGACATCTCCACTTAAAGGGACCAGGCATGTAGGTGATGTGAAAGACTCCTGCCTGAGACCCCGGAGAGCCGCTGCCAGCCTGAATAGACAATACTGACTTTGATGGACCAAGGGTCTGATTCAGTAGAAGGCAGCTTCATGTGTTGAAGGGGGGGGGGAATCATTCCCTTCTCAACAGATCTCTCTCTCTCTCATTTTCTTTTTAGCAGGGAGATGTCAACAACCCCAGCGGCCAACGACTCCTTTCCCCCGGTGCTCCTGGGGGATCCCACAGTGCGCAACGCGGTGAAGGTCACCACCGGGGTGGCCTTCGGCTTCATCTTCCTGACGGGAGTGACCGGGAACGGGGTGGTCTTGTGGGTCACCGGCTGGAAGCTCCGCTGGACGTCGAACACCGTCTGGTTTTTCAACCTCGCCTTGGCTGACCTGGCTTCCACCTCCCTGGTCCTGGTCACCGTGCTGAACCTGGCCCTCGACCTGGACTGGCCGTTTGGCTCCGTGGCCTGCAAGGTGGCCAATTGCCTCTTTGGGCTCAGCCTATGCAGCGGGGTGCTGCTGCTGAGCTCCATCAGCGTGGACCGCTGCGTGCTCGTGGTGGCCCCCGTCTGGTGCCAGAACTACCGTACCCCGCGGCTCACCTGGGTGGCTTGCGGAGCCCTCTGGCTGCTTTCCTTGGCTTTCTTCGTCCCCAGCTCTTACTTCTTCACCGAAACCTTGGTGGAGAAGAACCGGACCTCCTGCAGCAACCTGGACGTCTTCCAGGACTGGCAGGAAGCCGAAGTCCTCACCATCTGCATCTTTCTCTACCAGTTCCTCATGCCGTTGCTCGTCATCTCCATCTCCTACACAATTCTGGTGGTGACCATGCGCAAGAAGAAGTTCAACAAGTCCAGCAAGCCCTTGGTGGTGGTCACCAGGGTCACATTCTGCTTCTTCCTCTGCTGGCTGCCCTACCACGCCCTGGCGCTGGCCAGGATCTCCATGGATGCCGTCCCGGACGTCGTGCGCATGGTGGCCATCCCTCTCTCCAAGTGCATGGCCATGTTCAACAGCTGCATCAACCCGTTGCTCTACGTCTTTGTGGGACAGGAGTTCCAGGACGCTGTGAGGAGGTCCCTGCTGCAGGTCTTCAAGACGGCTTTCGAGGAGGCGCCGATAGCAGCCAATGTTTGAGAGTGGCAATGGAAGCGTTGGGGGGAGTCACACCTGGGGGAAGCATCATGGTTCACCGTTTGGGTCTCAGTGGGTGCCCCCTAGCTAGGAGGAAGAAGAGGATATACTAGGTTGGTCTGGTACCCTATGTATGAGAGCCAGTGTGGTGTAGTGATTAGGAGTGGTGGACTCTAACCTGGAGAACCAGGTTGGTTTCCCCACTCCTCCACATGAGCTGCGGACTCTAATCTGGAGATCTGGGTATGATTTGCAGTCCTCCACATGATGCCTGCTGGGTGACCCTGGGCGAGTCAGAGTTCTCTCCGAACACTCTCAGCCCCACCGACCACACAAGGCGTCTGTTGTGGGGAGAGGAAGGGAAGAAGATTGCAAGCAGGTTTGATTCTCCTTAAAAAGGTAGAGAAAATCGGCATATGAAAACCAACTCCTCTTCTTTTGCTTCTACTTTAAGTGCAAATTCTGTGCCAAATTCTGCAATCCATTTCAATTGTGCAAGTTAAGAGTTCTGCCTCTTCCTCGCATCAAGTTATTCTGCTTCTGCTCCCCCATCCCTGACCGTTGAACACGTGAAGCTGCCTTATACCAAGAGAGACCATAGGTCTGTGAAGCTCGATATTGTCCAATCTGACTGGCGCTGGCTCTCCACGATCTCCGGCAGAGGTCTTACGCACTGCTTATTAACTGCCAGGGATTGAACTTGGGACCTCCTGCATGCAATGCAGGTGCTGGGCCATTGAGCCACGGAGCCCCACCCCAAATAACAGGACGCACCCAAGTGCTTTCTGCCAAACCAGACCATCAGTCTGTCAAGGCCAGTACCGTCTTCTCTGTCTGGTAATGGCTGTCCAGAGCCTTGAGTCTTTCACATCACTCAATCTTTTCAAGAGGAGCTGGCGGGGATTAACCACTGAGCCACAGCCCCTACCTGACCCCTTGAAACTCTCGCTCGGCGTTCTCTCAGAGATCCTGCATGCGTTTTCAAGCTTAGATATGCAGTTGGAAGGGCTAAAACTTGGATTTCCAAAGCAGATTCTCAAACTGCTGCATTCTGCGTCCCAGAGGAAGCTTTCTGCAATGCGAACGTGGAATGGCTGGATACACTCAGCCCTTGCCAACGTCGGCCTCTCTGCCCCCGCATCATTGCCTTACGGGGTGCATCCTGCAACCTGCCCAGGTCTGGCTAGGTGCCTCAGTTGCTAATGACAAGCATGACTGGTTGTGGACAGCTGCCCTACGTTGGAAACAACTGGCAGGGGAAGCTCAAGCCATTTGCAGGCCTGGGGCCAATAATCTGAAAAGGCACTTCCCCTGTTCCCTAGCATTAAAAAAAAAAAAAAAGAATACATCAAATAATTGGCTAAAGGCCCGCCAGTAATGGAGCCCCTGGCGCTAAGACCCCGCTCTTAGCCAGTGCAAGATGGAATATTCAGATAACCTCTTCCTCCACCCCCCTAACTAACTTGGGAAACTTCCCCTGGGAAGATCTCTGCTCTTTTGCCTCCAACGATGATGGCTGGAAATGTTCGCAATGAGGAGGAGGAACATTAACTGGATGCTCTAAGAATGAAACCGGTGAGAGCAAACCACAGGGGTCCCCAACGTGGTGCTGCCGACACCTTTCCTTGTGCCCAAGTGCTTTGAAAAAGTGGGTCTGGGCAGGTGGGGCTTTGATCCAGCAGGGTTTCTGATTATTTGTGCAGATTTGTTAAAAAAATATTGTGTTGGGAGGAGCTGCCACCACAGCACGAGGATCTTCACTGTGTGACCGAAGGTAAACTGCCGCAGCCGTTTTTGTGACTGGCGCTGCCCCTGCAGCAGCAGCATTTCGGTGGCAGCGCCCACTGCACTGTGTCCCAATTTCAAAAGGTGCCCATAGGCTCAATAAGGGTGGGGACCCCTCCGCTCCTCACACAATCCTGTTTGCATAGTAGATGTAAATACTCGCTTTAGACTCTTCCCCTGAGCCACAGATTTAGCCTCTCTGTGTGGATCCCTGTCCGAACCCTCCACCTTTTAAGCTCAGAGCTGGATGCAGGGAAACTAGGGTTGCCAACCTGCAGGTGGTTAAACCAAAATTCACACAGAAAACAACTATGCCAAGCAATTTGAATATAATTCCAATATTACCATCAAAATGCAAAAGTCATATCCAAGCACAGGTCATAAATTACAAAATCACATGTATTGTTCTTCTTTAGCAACAATATATTCATCAGAAGTCAGACAGGAGAGGAAGATGGCCGTTTCGTTCTTCATCAGTTCCTCAACCTTAATCTTTTCACTTGGTATGTATTTCTTTGCTTATCTTATAAGCACAATTTTAAACTCCCCATGGGTAGAAGACTGATCCTTCTGCCTAACCAGGCTAGTATATTCAGTCTATTTCAGAGGTTCCCTCACCTGTCTGACTTCTGATGAATATATTGTTGCTAAAGAAGATGAATATTGTTAGAATTATTATATACATGGTGATGTGTTTACTTACCTACATTTAAAACCAGGATTATACAATTACCTGTTTGTATGCACCTACTTGTGAACAATACATGTGACTTTGTAATTTATGACCTGTGCTTGGATATGACTTTTGCATTATGATGGTAATATTAGAATTATATTCAAATTGCTTGGAATATTTGTTTTCTGTGTGAATTTTGGTTTAACTACTGTATACAAAGAAGTGTCTATCTTTATATTAACCTCCAGATGGTGGCTGGAAACCACCTGCTATTCCAACTGATCTCCAGCCGACAGAGATCCGTTCCCCTGCTTTGGCAATTGGACTCTATGGCATTGAAGCCCCTTCCCTCTCCAAACCCCGCCCTCCTCAGGCTCCACCCCAGAAATCTCCAGATATTTCCCAACCCGGAGATGGGAACCCTAGGCAAAACCGACATGACTCAGAACATGCCCAGTCGACTTTTCAGCTTGGGGGTTAAAATATGGAAGCCGGCGCTCTGGAAAAAACTCTGTTGCTGGATAGGGAGGAGCCAGCCCACCTAGGGTTGCCAGGTCCCTCTTCGCTACTGGCAGGAGGTTTTGGGGGGGGGGGTAGAGCCTGAGGAGGGCAGGGTGACTTCATTGCCATAGAGTCCAATTGCCAAAGCAGCCATTTTCTCCAGGGGAACTGATCTGGAGATCAGTTGTAACAGCAGGCGTTCTCCAGCTCATCCCTGGAGGTTGGCAACCCTAAGCCCAGCAGACCACTCGCCTCGGCTGGAAGCAAGCCATGCTGCCTTCTCACCTGCAAGACAGAACAAGCGTTGGGGCCTGAGAGCTGCCTTCCCCAAACGGAGCCAACCCCCTTTCAAACCGTGGCTCTTTCTCTGCCCTGGCTGGATGCCAGCATCACCCGAAAAAGGCCTTGCCCGAAACGGATTAATCGTTTCCTTTCCGAGTGCGGTTCTCATCAGGAGCAAGGCAGGGCAGAATACAGTGATTTTTTAAAAAAAGAAAGCCAAAGTGTCTGCCTTGCCTCAGCTACCCTGCAGGGGTGGTGGGAAACTGATGCTCTTAAGACCAGGAGACGGAAGAGGGAACGCTTACCAGCCTTCGGCTCTACTTGTGGCTCATTTTCTAAACGCCTCCCCGCATAAAACACCAGCACTTCTTTCCTCCGCCGCTGCTACTAAACTCAATCCATGGCCTCTATAGAACAGACAGTCTCCAATTTTAACATCTGTATAACACCATGCTTTGGAACCTGGCTGCTTGGAAGGACAGCAAAGAATTCGGTCTCGTACATTTTATTCCTTTCTCCAAAGAGCTCAGGGTGGTGTAAACGTCAAGGTAAAGGTCCCCTGTGCAAGCACCCGGTCATTTACAGCAGGGGTGTCAAACTCATTTGTGAGGAGGGCCGGATATAACATAAATTTCTCTTGGTTGGGCCAACTATATGTAATTAATAAACAAACACATACATACTATAAAACTGGAGGCCAGGTCTACCCATTGGTTTGCATGGTGGTAGACCTGGGCTCCTGATGGGGACTTTTTTTTCCTCTGGAGGCCAGGTCAACTCACTGGTTTCTATGGGACTCTGGAGGCCACATTTACCAAGCAGTTGGGTAGGTGGTAGAACTGGCCTCCAGCTTTGGAGGGCAGACTCTAGGGTGGGGGTGTTGAACTCAATTGTTACAAGGGCCGGATATGACATAAAGGTCACTTGGTTGGCCCAGATCGAGAGTGTGGGGGGTGGTTGCCTTGGCTGGCTCACAGGTCAGATAAGAGCTTTCAAGGGGCCGGATCCGGCTTGCGGGCCTTATTTTTGACACCCCTGCTCTAGGGCAAACCTAGGGTTGCCAACCTCCAGGTACTGGCTAATCTCCTGTTAAGGAAAAATATCCCAACACGCAGCCACTTCCAATTCTTTTGTTATTTTTATATTTTTCCCATGCTTAGTATCTCTTTAAATACCAGTTCACAGTTTTCATAACACGATTTACAATACTAAACCACCATAGACAAGATAGATAAATTGTCCACAATGTCCTGCAATCCAAGTCCTCAAAGAGAAATTACAGATGTCTTGCTGCACAGTGTCATCTTGCAATATGTCTTCTAAAAGTCAGCTGAACAATAGGATTCCTCTTTTGCACAGCCGTTTAACAATCCATACTCAGTATCCACCGGAGTGAATATATGCAGGCTAATGCAATGATAATATGACAAGCAACCGGTTATGCCTTGTTTCGCTGGATTTCTGCTTCTTCAGATAATTACAATTTCATCCGATCACAATTTTGCGATTCAAAGTTCCATGCTCATGAGCCTTATAGGAAACTGAGTATGGATTGTTAAACGGCTGTGCAAAAGAGGAATCCTATTGGTCAGCTTGACGACACTGTGCAGCAAGACATCTGTAATTTCTCTTTGAGGACTTGGATTGCAGGACATTGTGGACAATTTATCTATCTTGTCTATGTTGGTTTACTATTGTAAATCGTGTTATGAAAACTCTGTGAACTGGTATTTAAAGATATACTAAGCATGGGAAAAATATAAAAACAAAAGAATTGGAAGTGGCTGCGTGTTGGGATATTTTTCCTTAACAGGAGATTAGCCAGCCTCTATATCACTGGTTCCCAACCAGGGGTCCGTGGACCCCCAGGGGTCCGCGAGAAACTAAATTAAGGTCCGCAAAACAAAGTTATAAACCCATAATCAATTAATATTTTCAATTAAAAGTTCTCTATTATAAAAATATATATTCAAATATTATTCTAAGTTTAATGTTTAACTAACAGTTATGATTAAAGTTTACTTTCAAATTCTCTGAATTTTTATTTTGAACCTTGGGGTCCCTGCACCGAACAAAAAAGTCCTAGTGGTCCCTGGTCAAAAAAAGGTTGGGAACCACTGCTCTATATACAACAACCTCCAGGTACAAGCAGGAGATCTCCTGCTATTACTACTGAATTCCAGGGGGTAGAGATCAGTTCCCCTGGAGAAAATGGTCGCTTTGGAAGGTGGATTCTATGGCATTGAAGTCCCTCCCCTCCCCAAACCTGGCCGTCCTCAGGTTCCACCCCCAAAACCTCCCGCTGATGGCGAAGAGGGACCTGGCAACCCTAGCTATTCCCCACTGAGGTTCCTCCCCCCAGGCTTCACCCCCAAATCTCCACACATTTACCTGCCCAGAGGTGGCAACCTTATGGATCCACCTCCAGATGAACATTTTCAAAATGGGAATTGCGTATACCACTCTGAGTTCTTGGATAAGGAGGGGTGGAGAAAAAAAAGGATTTAAACAAAATGTAATCAGTTGGGGTTACCGCACTTGTATTCCCAGCGATGTATTAAGAGTTTGAAAACATTATAAAAAATTCTGTTCGCACTTTGTATGTATTCCCACCGATGTATTAAGGGTTTGAAAACGTTATAAAAAATACTGTTCGCACTTTGTTTGGCCCCTTTAGCCGTGAAGACGTTTTCCAACCATTTATAAGCCGTGGTATCCAAAAACCCTTTTAAAGCGATGATGTTTTTTACAACATTTTCAAACTCTTAATACATCGCTGGGAATACAAAGTGCGGCAACCCCCTTTAATATATATTAACTCAGGTTCCAACCTCCCGTTTTGACCCAGCCCTTGTTCCTACAGCTGCAAGCTCTTTGATGATTACTATGAATGGGTCTATCAGGATGGCCTTAGTTAAAGAAAGGGATCAGACTATAGAGGCTGAAGGCCGTTTGCAAGTCCTGCTGAATGGGCCATTCACTTGGCAGGGGGAGGCGGTTGGCATTTTGCAGGGCATTTGGATAGCACAGAGATATATATCGATTTTGCGTCTGGTTTGCCGCAGGTTAGCTGAAGGAGAAACCTCTGCTGGCGCTGTCTTTCTCTGTGGGGCTCTGCTGCCTTGGGAATCGGGCCCACTTGCCTCTGCGTGCCCTCTGCTTCGATGTCTGCAAATAAAGCAACTTTTTCCAAAGTACCTGCATCCTCCTGTGCTTTTTCATCCCTAGGAAATTCAGCTGTGTTGCACGGTGCCTAGAAATTCTTGCCGCTGGGGGTAGGGTTGCCAGCTCTGGGTTGGGAAATACGTGGAGTTTTTTGGGGTGGCGCCTGAGGAGGGTGGGGCTTGGGGAGGGACTTCAATGGGTAGGGTTGCCAGCTCTGGGTTGTGAAATACCTGGAGATTTTGAGGGTGGAGTCTGAGGAGGGCGGGGTTTGGGGAGAGGAGGGACTTCAGTGCCGTAGAGTCCAATTGCCAAAGTGGCCATTTTCTCCAGGGGAACTGATTTATTTCGGCTGGAGATCAGTTTTAATAGTGGGAGATCTCCAGCCACCCTAGCTGGGGGGGGGGGGGGAAGCAAAGATTCACAGGCTGTCTTCATATAATCTTTTCTTGGTGGGGGGAGAACAGATAAGTGGGGACAGGAGGTGGGAGTAGGGTTGCCAACCTCCAGGTTCTAGCAGATCTCCTGCTATTACAACTGATCTCCAGCCGATAGAGATCAGTTCACCTGCAGAAAATGGTTGCTTTGGCAATTGGACTCTATGGCATTGAATTCCCTCCCCTCCCCAAACCCTGCCCTCCTTAGGCTCCGCCCTAAAAACCTCCCGCCAGTGGCGAAGAGGGACCTGGCAACCCTATGTGGGATGGATCCAAAAATGCCAACATATGCAGCAAAGTTCGACTTCAGTAGTCCCGGGCTGGAAGCGAGAGGCCGGCACTCCTAGAAGGCCATTTCAGCGCCTAGGAATCCAACCCAAAGAAGAGATGTTTTTGCTTCCAAATTTATAAAAACTGAAAGGCAGCAAGGGTTGTGGGTGCATTAATAAGCCTAATCCCCCCCTTCTGCTGTAGTAGAAAAGGGCAAGAGTCCAGTAGCACCTTAAAGACTAACAAAAATATTTTCTGGTAGGGTATGAGCTTTCGTGAGCCACAGCTCACTTCTTCAACCCACTGTGAATTACCCCCCCTTCTGCTGTTACACTGTGGGGGGGCTGGGGCTGCTGGCTGGGCAATCTGTTTCCCACCCTCCAGCTCCCGTCACATCCATGCGTGCGCGGCGCTGTACTTCGGCACATGGCAAGAAGGATAGCATCAAGGCACCGGGGTGGAGGAGAGGGGAAAGGAAGAAGAGACTATTCTGCTGGAAGCAGCATTCCGTACTAGTGATGAAAGAAAGCCTGTGCCTAGGAAGATAGGAAGATACGTAGAGGGAAATCTGTAAATGGTTGTGTTGGAAAATGCTGTAAATTGCAGTGGACTTATGGCAACCTCATAGGTCAGCATGGTGTAGTGGGTAAGAGCGGCGGATTCAAATCTGGAGAGCCGGGCTGGTTTCCCCATTCCTCCACAAGAGAGCCAGCGTGGTGTGGTGGTGAAGAGCGGTGGGGTTTGGAGCAGTGGACTCTGATCTGGAGAACCGGATTTGATTCCCCGCTCCTCTACATGAGCGACAGACACTAACCTGGTGAACTGGATTTGTTTCCCCGCTCCTACACATGAAGTCAGCTAGCTGGGTGACCTTGGGCTAATCACACTCTCTCAGCCCCACTTGCCTCACAGGGTGTCTGTTGTAGGAAAGGGAAGGAAAGGTGATTGTAAGCCTTTTCAAGGCAAGAGACCGTTTGCCGTTGCCTGCCTCCGTGTAGTGTCCCCACTCTTCCTCGGTGGTCTTCCATCCATCCACTAACCAAGGCCAACCCAGATTGGCTTTGGAGATCTGACAAGATCGGGCTAGCCTAGGCTATCCAGGTCCCGTCCTGTAAATGTTAAGATGCCTCAAAGAAACCCCAAAGATCCTTACCCTCATGTCAATGGAGAAAATCTTTTTAGAAGTGCAGTTCTTGCTTCGAGCTGCTACCTTCTCTAAGGGATGGAGAGGGTTCATAGAGCCTTTCCACCTATATTTGTGCATTACGAAGCATCGGCAGGAAGCTTCAAACTTGCTCCGACTGAAATTAAGCAAAACGCCCCCCACCCATCAGCAGCCTTCAAGGCATGCCCTGAGGGCACCCCCAAATACACCCTGATCCATCCCCGCTGAAAGTGCTGCGGCCCCCGAGCAAAACCTCATCTCGACAATCCGAGCCTGATCAGAACTCTAAGACCTTCCAGTTCTCAGGAGGAGAAGGAAACTGCGGGAAAGGTCTCTTTCGAGCCAGAATTAAGCACCCAAATTAAACCAAGGCCTTCCAGTTCTCAGGAGGAGAAGGAAACTGCGGGAAAGGTCTCTTTCGAGCCAGAATTAAGCACACAGATTAAACCAAGTTATGCAAATCAGCTAATTGGGGTTCATCGGGGAATAATTCAAAAATTCATAAGCATGCGAACGTGGCGACGGGCATTAATGTAAGGCATTAAGGAAGAGCATGTAGAACCGGCGTGGGAGAGCTATAATCAGAACTCCTTTTTCTTTAAAAGCAGCGGTGAGTTTAACCCTTTCCCCACCCCCATTTTCCAGAAAAGCTAGTTTTCTCATGCCACTGTATCACACAAAGGCCATTTATGAAGGCCTGTTCCCCCTTCGGTCACCCCGCCAACTCCTCTGGTGCTTCTTTTTGATTATGCATGCCTTTCCCAACCATAAGAGGGCACCTCCTCGCTTGGCCCTCGTTCTCCGGATTCTCATAGCACTCTGAAAACACAGGCAAAACGCACGGGGAAAGCGAGGTGAACTCTGATGGCTGGGGAAGGTATGCATAATCAAAAAGAAGCACCAGAGAAGTTAGCAGGGTGACCGCGAGAGAAACAGCCCTGCATAAATGGCCATAAAACCTTGAAACTGTGTTTTCCGATCTGAGCGTCCTCATCAACCACAGTTAATGGAGTATCCGTCTGGGCAATCTTGTACGTGTGTGCCGCTGACGTATGGTGACCCCGTAGGATTTTCAAGGTAAGAGACGCTTGGAGGTGGTTTACCATTGACTGCCTCTGCGACCCTGGAATTCCTTGGAGGTCTCCCATTCAAATACTAGGGCAGGGAAACCCTTGCTTAGCTTCCTAGATCTGATGAGATCGGGTTAGCCAGGGCAGGGCAGGGCGATCTTACCTTATCAAATTAACTTGTACCAAGTTAGGAGTGGGGCAGTTTGAGTCTCCTTAAAAAGGCAGAGAAAATCGGGGTATAAAAACCAGCACTTCTCACGGGAAACTGGCTAGTGGATCCACCACTGGATCTTTGCCAGATCTCTGCCCACTCCTAACTGGGTACCTTTTGATAAAGTGCCTTCTTTCAGCTTAAGTCCTTCCCCACAACACAGGGATGACACCGAACTACCTGACAGATTTGCTCTCTAAATATCAGAGTTGGGGGCAGTTACAAAACAGGGACGGAAAGGCACTCTGCACGTGCCCAGATCCACTCTAGCTTCAACAGCCGCCACGCACTTCTGAAATCCATTACTGCAAAATATCCAGACTTGGGCCTTCAGGTAGTTCAGGATGACACAAACATACCCCTCCACATTTTCTTCCAGTCCATCTGCCTGCTTTTCTCCCTTTCTTCCAAGCAACCACTTCCAGCATCTCCCTCGCTTAGCCGGGTTATCTTAAAAACCTCTCCATTATGTAAACTTGAAGGCAGATGAGCGTAAATTAAATGACAGCACAATAGCGAGATCCTCTGATTAGTACTAACGGTGACATTGGCAGAACTTTTGGTATTTTCATTTCTGTTTCCCAAGCACCCTGCCAAAAGCATGATCAGAATACCGAAAAACCCAGCTTGAGCAAGTGAATTGTTAATGCATGAAACCCTGGGGAATACTGGCAGTTATCAAAGCCTTTCCAACTGAAGGAGCTGGTTTGTATCCAAAGCAACTCTTCCTCGCGATCCTAGGAAAGGCAAGAATTTTTTACTTTGAAAAAACCCTACAGCTAGCGCAACCAGACAGCTAGATTCGTGACTATACTGAGAGAGAATTCTTTTAAACCTCTCGGACGCCAAATGTCGCTCGTGCCATGATAGCCCTTCCAATCCCAGCACCATCTGGAAGGAGGCCTGAGGGGACGATGCATTTTCTTTCCTCTATTAATTTCTTGAGTCCTGCACCAACTGTTGCGGGAAGAGCTGTTCGTGGAACTGAGCTATTCGCAAACATTAGGAACTTATTGTCTCGGAGAGCCAAGTGGCGGAGTAAGAGGAGCTATTAAAATGACAAGGATGTCTGGAGAAAGCAACCCATCTGCACTCCCTTTCACTTGATGAGAGGCTTCAAATACATGAAGGGTTGGGAGTTTAAGAGAGCGAAGGCTCTAGATTGCTCTCCCGTGGACAAGAATCGGCTCAACGTAGAATGCTTTGGGCCCTGACCTAGATGCCTCAGGTGAGACAGAAGCTAAGCAGGGCTGGCCCTGGTATTTGGATGGGAGACCACCAAGGAAGTCCAGGGTCGCTCTGCAGAGGAAGGCAATGACAAACCACCTCTGTTAGTCTCTTGCCTTGAAAACCCCAAAACGGGTTGCCATAAGTCGGCTGTGACTTGAAAGTGCTTTGCTCCACCACAGGTGGCTTTCAGAACCACCCGCTGGGAAGGTCTCTGGCACGAGCATTCTTGAACTCATCCAGAGCACCACACTGATCTTAAGAGGGGAGGGGCCACGGCTCAGTGGTAGAGCATCTGCTTGGCATGCAGAAGGTCCCAGGTTCAAGCCCCGGCACCTCCAGTTTAAAGGGACTAGGCAAGTAGGTGATGTGGAAAGACCCCTGCCGGAGACCCTGGAGAGCCGCTGCCGGTCTGAGTAGACAACACTTACTTTGATGGACCAAGGGTCTGATTCAGAAGGCAGCTTCATGTGTTCAAGAGGCAGCCCTTCTGCCCTGCAAAATGCATCAATCAGTGCTTCATTTCTACCCTGCCTTTCTCCCCAATGGGAACCCACAGTGGCTTGCACCGTTCTCCTCTCCTCCGTTTCATCCTCACAACAACCCTGCGAGGTGGTGTGACTGACAGAAGGCTGTCCTGCCCCTCAAGGGGACAATCAGCCACTCAGATGAGCCCAGAGGAGCGCTGCTCCAGCATCCACTCATCTTCGAGAAAGGGGATGAGATGTTGGAGAGAACATAGGAGAGTGTCGAGTTCAGATCTGCCATGGGGAGAGAGCAGGGGCAGCTCAGGTTGGCTGAGAAAGCGCAGACTGGGCGACGGGGGGCTTTGCCTGTGAGCGTGGAAGAGTGGTTTAGCTCTATCTCTGGGAGAGAAGAGAGCCCCCCCATTTATTAGGCCTGGCTCTTGGGATGAGCAGACCTTGTACCATTTTGTCTGGGGAAAGGGCAGGCTGGTGTGTGTCAGAGAGGATCAAACCTAGTGGCTCAGCCATAAAAGTCTGTTTGTGCCTGAAAGCACTGCAGAAAAGTCTAACTACTCTCTGAAGCCGTAACCAGTTAAAAAATTTCTGCCTCGGTCAGGTTTCTACTTGGTCTACCTGGAGACCTGCGCTGCTAGTTTGTTCCTTTAAAACAAATCCGTAAATATACAAATCTTTTTAGCTGTTTATATATTAATCTGCCCCGACCTGGATGGCCCAGGCTAGCCTGATCTCGTCAGATCTCAGAAGCTAAGCAGGGTCAGCCCTGGTTAGTACTTGGATGGGAGACCACCAAGGAATACCAGGGTTGCTGTGCAGAGGAAGGCACTGGCAAACCACCTCTGCTAGTCTCTTGCCATGAGACAGGTGATCGCCATAAGTCAGCTGCGACTTGACCGCACTTCACACACACACACATTAATCCAGCCTCGGTGATCTCAATAATCTTGTGCAACACAAAATTTATCTCACAGCAGCGAACCCAAGGCCTAGACCCTCGCCACCTGTAAAATACCTGGAAACTGAAGGGAAGGTTTATAGTTCAAAACGAACCTAGATCCCAAAACTTCTTAGGAGGCTGCGGCGTCAACTCGGGGGGCGGGGAGGAGTGTCATAGGTGAGTTATGCTGAGTGTGTGCAATGGACTCAAAGTCATCCAACCAGCTTCCATGGCAGAGGGGGGATTCGACCCTGGGTCTCCCAGATCCAAGTCTGGCCTTTAACCCTGGGGTGTCAAACATAAGGCCCAAGGGCTGGATCCGGTCCCTTGAGAGCTCTTATCCAGCCCACAAGCCAGTCACCCTCCTCCCCCACTCTCAATCTGGGCTGGCGAGGCATGCCCGGCCCGATCAAGTGAAATTCATGATATATCCGGCCCTCGTAACAATTGAGTTCGACACCCCTGCTTTAACTGCTACACCATGCTTGCTCATTAGCCCAAGCGCCGTTACTGCCGCCCCACATACAATGAACAAGACGCCAAACAACGGTCGAGCATTTTATTAATTGTGGAGAGGAAAACAAAAACAAGTGTACACACACAAAAAAAGTCCAACAAATGTAAAATGACATGTTGCTAACAGAGGTCAGATGGGGTGGTGCATGTTAGGAGGTGTGTGGTTACAGCACACCCTCTTGCCCAGTGCGAGAATCACAGAGGCGGCCGCAGCAAACTTAAAACGGAGGGAGTGGAGAAAGAATCGGGGCCCAAAAGGTGCAGGTGGGGAAGGAGAGGGCGCGTCAAATTAATTGTTTCATAGTCACATGATAGAAACGGGGCATTCTCGCTGGGTCACACAACCACTGGATCATTACGGCACACCGCCGGAATCCCCCTCATGTTCCCAGCGACTGAAGATGCCCTAGAATCAACCCCATGCCCCCGTTAAGAGGAAGGGTTAAGCTGCAGCCCTTGGCTAAACAGAATCAAAATGCTTGTCCTGAACCCCAAGGCCTGAGCATGGACTTACGCCCTCTGCACAAAGTTCGGTGTTTTGGCTGCGGACAAATGTCTAATTCAAGCCGCTCCGTTTTCTTTTCAAAGAGGATCGGCTGCGAACACTATGGGATTGAAGAGGGAGCATAAGAGGCTTCACATTGTGAGATGCATGAATGGCGGGGAGAGAGTGATGTTAGTGAATTTAGTCAATAAGAGATAAAATTAGCTACGGGCAGCAGTACTGTCTGCTATGCTAGATTTCAAATGGCGTTTAGCTAACCAGCATAGCTCTGCGCTATTAGCTCCTTTTCTATGCTCTCCCCAATCATCTGGCGTTCAAACACTGAATGGAGAAATGACGGGTAGGGGGGTCTTTTTGAATTGTGGGGGGAGATACAGAAGCAGTCCGCTTTTGGGGGGGGGAGATACAGAAGCAGTCCGCTTTTGGGGGGAGAGATACAGAAGCAGTCCGCTTGTGACCCCGGCACTGACCATCGGGAAAAAGGCAGCATGGATCGACATCTCATGCGCCGCTATGTACTGCACCGTAGTGGTGTCTCATGCAAACTGCAGCCAAAAAGTCAGAGGCCCAGGGAGCAGGCCTTGCTCCAGTCCATAAAGAGGGAGCTCACGCTTAACCACGCCAAGTGTGGGTTTCCAGGGCCGCTCCGCCTCTTTTGAGAACCTCATCAGGGATTAGAAAGGATGCCATTTGCTGCTTCCCTGGTAAGGAAACCGGAAAAAAACTGAACCTGTCTAGATGGGGAACAGGGTAGAGATTATATCAGCTGCCCAGGAAGGTCTGACAAAAGGGAGCTAAAGAGGGAGATGGAGGGGGAGGGGCTGCTGGACGATACCACCGTGCAGATCTGGTGAGGGGGAGGGAGAGGAGAGTTGGTCATACACATGCAGGGAAAACTGGGGGGGGGGGAGAGAATCGGTCCAACGGTGTCCGAATTGAAGAGACAGGAGCGCCAGGTCCCAGAGCTCAGGCCAGTGACAGCACTGTAGAGGAAGACAATATTGGGGGTAAAATAAAAGGTTAGATTTCACAAGCTGCTCATCCAATGATCCGTCGCCTTCCTGAACCATGTTTTCGGCAGACCGGGATTCTCCCCCTTGCACAAAAAAGAATCCCAGCACAGACTACCGCTCAAGCATAAAACTAAGCATCTGTCGAGCTGACTGTTGAATCAGAGGACATTGACTCTGGCCCACCAGAGAAGATGCTGCTGTAAATCTGCCAGCTGTTAAAAGGTACCGACAAGACTTTCTTTTTGACGCGACAAACTAACAGGGCTGCTCCACTGGAAATTGGAAACAGGGAGGCCTGGAGATGAGTTCCGACAGCCCCACAGGTGTGAGGACTGAGGGCTAGTTTCATCTTGTGTGCTCGTCTGCGGGTGGCCGTGGTAGGCGGCTTACGCGCACAAGTGAATCATGGCAAGATCAAACGGCAAAAACTTCCTGAACATCTCAAACAGAAGCTATTTCAGTGGAGCGCATTTACACCTTCTGCTACATCATGTTATGTACCGGCACCTAACGAGTGACCTCAAACACTAGAGCAGGGGGTTGGCAACCTTTCCTAAATTAAAGCGTCACACGTCAAAACTCAGAGCAACAGATCGACAAAGAGCTGGTATAAAAAAAAGTTCATTGGCATAACTGAAAATATACCAACTTAACATTACGGAAAATCGACAAATGGATTAATAAATAATCTATCCAGTTTCTGCAGCCCAAACACCAATTATCGCGAGTCTGTTATTAGGAGGTGGCACATATAAAATCTCACAATAATATATCTCACAATAATGTATAATCGACAACCCAGAAAAAATTTTTTAATGCACTGGTGTCAATCTGCACATGGTTCATATTTTGATAACTGGCACCTGTTCCCCTAGATCATTCTGCTTTCTAAAAAGCATTTCTAAGCAGCCTGTAACTCCCATGAAAATCTTTTCCTGCCATTCCTTTCACATACCAGTTCTTCGAGCATCCTACTTACCCCTCCAATACACCTTAAAAGGGTCATTACTGACCCATGGGGTGACGTCACTTCCTGACGTTTACTAGGCAGACTGTGTTTGTGGGGTGGTTTGCCATTGCCTCCCCCAGTCATCTTCCCTTTACCCCCAGCAAGCTGGGTACTCATTTTACCGACCTCGGAAGGATGGAAGGCTGAGTCAACCTTGAGCCGGCTACCTGAACCCGACTTCCGTCGAGATTGAACTCGGGTTATGAGCAGAGCTTGGATTGCAGTACTGCAGTTTACTACTCTGCACCATGGACCAATACCCCTTAAAGATTTTTTTTTTTAAAGAACAAACGAAAACGAAGAGCCACAGGTTCCAGACCACCAGATTAGAGCAATCTGTACACCAGACTGACCAGGTCAGGAATCGACCGCTACCACTCCTCAATACACACACACACCCCAGCCTGTGCTTCTAGGTCCAGAGACAACCTTACCGCTCTGCTACTGTCACAGCTTCTACTCCAAAGGTGATCTGTGCCAACCAGAGACAGAGAGACAGCCTGGGCTTTGGAGACCACCCTCCCAACACACAAATAGTGGCTTTCCAGGCAGAATGCAAAGGGGGGAAGCCATTCCCAACTCACCGGACAGTGCCTCCTGGGCAAAATATTTCACATCCACATCGGGGTCCTGCGTTAGTTTCTCCAGCACTGGCTTCACCTCATTCTGAAGGGTGCTGCCGGGGTGAGAGAGGCCAGGGGTGAGCAGAAGGCAAGGCTAGTTTTCCAACAACCCCCCAAAGGCTTCAGTACTGCCCTCCTTTCCCCTCCCATCAGCTACAATCCCATCATCAAAAAAGAAAAGTTTGGAACTGCCGCTGGACAAACAGCCCGGCTCGACAGCACCCAGCCAATCCCCAATACCTGTTGTCCAGAATTGGTCCTATTTTCTGCAGGGACTTGGCCACATTGAAGCGGACGTTGGCCACGGCATCACCCGCCATCCGCAAGACGGTGGGAAGCATGTGCTTGGTGGTGATCTCCTGCCCACAGACCTCCGACAGCACCTGGCAGGGAAAGGGGTCAGGGGACTTGTCAGTGGCTCTGCGCCGTCTGGGGGCAAGGGGGACGGGTCCTCTGACCCCCGAAAGCTTCCTTCTAAGTGATTTCTCCCACTGCCCTCGTTACACAAGACCTGTGCCTGAGTTGCCAGGGAGCCATTAGAACAGCCCCTGGGCGTAAGTTATCCAGCACGATGCCTCCAAGATCCCTCAATAAGTTAACAGGGAGGGCAGAGGTCAGCCTTCCCAGAAGACTCAGGGAAGCACCGTTCAGGAAAGGGAACCACAGTGGCCATCTGTGGTCTCTCTATCAAGATTTTATTTGATAGTCCGAAGTTTCAAGTTTCCTTCCCAATAACTGGGAGACATTACAGTTTTCTTAAGAAGAAAGAAATCCAAAACTCGGGACATAACACTCCCTTACAGGTTGCAGTTAAAGTAAAAGAAAATACACGTCCCATTAGTTAATAGGTTGTCCTTCCACGATGCAGAAAGGAAAAAAGAAAAAGAAGTGGAGGAGGAGTTGGTTTTTATATGCCAACTTTCTCTACCTTTTAAGGAGACTCAGACTGGCTTACAATCTCCTTCCCTTCCCCTCCCCACAGCAGGCACCTTGTGAGGTAGGTGGGGCTGAGAGAGCTCTAAGAGAACTGTGACTAGCCCAAGGCCACCCAACTGGCTTCATGTGGAGGGAGAGGGGAAACCAACCTGGATCTCCAGATTAGAGTTCGCCATTCTTAACCACTACACCAGCTGGCATGGGGTAGCCCCCCCCCCCAAGCTTTCTCTCCCCGACTCACGTTGATGCAGAAGAGGGTGGTCATGCGGTGCAAGTAGTTGGGGTCGTTGGACATGGCCAGCACCTTCGGGATGATGGTGGCGTGGGCCCAATCCTTGCCAAACTTCTCCACAAGCTTCTTGAGGTTGCTGGTCGCCGCCTCTCGGATGGCATATACTGGGGGGCAGGGGAAAAACAGAGTTGAGGCATGAGCCAGCCGGGCAGGTTAACGCCAAGAATATTCTACGGGAAGGTTGTGCCCAATGGCAACTCCAAAGGAATCTCTGCCTTTCTTTGCCCCTTTAAGATTTCCTGGCAGGTGGTGCCCAGCTCAACACATGCCAGGGTATTTCTGTTTTGAATCAGCGACCTGCTGTTTACTCTGGACTGCTACGATAGCCTGACACCAGCAGAAAGAGACGGTCCTGCTCAGCAAATGGGCAGAATTCGGAGAAAAGTCTTGCAGCAGAATGTGCTCTGAGCCTGTAACGTACAATAAACTCCAACCCTTTTTTCACTTTGTAAAGGGTCCCTCCTATGCAATGCCATTTTATTGCAGTCGTATGCCCTTTGTTAAGAACGCTCTCCTGAACAGTTCTGTTTTACACATTGTGACAGAGAATAGTCATGCGGGAGCCTTCCTGGCCTCCTCAGGCAAAAGTCATTCTACCAGGTGGGAGCTGCAGCAGAGAGCACCTGGGTATGGGCAGCTGTTTATCTGCCCTATTTGCATATCTGCATCTTCAGATGGCTTTGCTCAAATGAGCAAAGCTGTCAAGATGCCCGGCCCTCAGCAAATCCGTCCTGCGCCTATAAAGGATCACGCCCGGTGGAAATTTTCTGTTGGCAACACACAGGCCTTTTATGCATGGCTGTTTCCTTGCAGTCACCCACCCACCTTCACTGCTTCGGGGCTTTCCTTTGATTATGCATGCCTTTTCCGACCCGTCAGGTCGCCTTCCACACGCTTTGCTTGCATTCTCTGGATGCTGGCTGAAGCAGCATCCAGAAAACACGGGCAAAACACGCAGCGAGAGCGAGGTGACCTCCGACGGGTCTGAAAAGGCATGCATAATCGGAGCAAAGGCCCGAAGCAGTCAAGGAGGTGACTGCGAGGGAAACAGTGTTGCATAAAAGGCCACAGACTCTACTCTATAGGTGGGTTGCAGAGCTCCCCCTACAGGTCTTGTGGAGGAGTATGGGATGTAGAGAGAACTGGTTTCTCCCTGCCTTGTTTTCTAATTTTTGTAAATTCAATATTTGCACCGTTTGTGTCGGAGCTTTCACCATTTATGACACTGTTTTTAAACTTTGTAATCTGCCTGGAGTCTTAACAAGAAAGCCCAGCTATAAATAAGTAAATCTGGTGAAAGGCAATCCCGTTTTATACGATCCTAAGTAATGTTTTGCGATTACGGCACCTTGACTTTCTACCATTTTTGGCTGCATGAGAATTCCAAGGAGGACAAAAAGGACAGCAGATTCCTAAGAGCTCCACGGGCCAGGTTCCTACCGTGACATCCTGAATATCAGATTCAGAACGGCCTTTCTTGCTGTTTAGCAGGTCCATAACAGAAATATTTGGAACTGACAAATCTGCTCAATATGCCACTAAATTCATCGCAAAATATTTGGTAATAGTAATTTCTCTAAAGGAACAAGATTAAAACCATTGTGACCAGCGTCACGTTTACCACTGTAGTTACTGTTATATCTGTTGCATCTGTAGAGTGACATGAGTACTCCTGCAGTCCCTGCTGTGTCTGCAGAGTAATTGAACTTTGGTCAAATGATCTTGATTTTCATATTTAAGCATCTTAAGAATCCTAAGTTACTCTTGTTGTTTATTTTAAATTTGTATACTACAGTATTTTAACTTATATTAACTTACGTATTTGTGCTTAAGACCTTCGGTCAAAGGAGCCTGAAATAAAAGGAAAGGAACTACCTGCTGCTCAATATGCCATGGGAGAAAGCTGATTTACTGATTAACTTGAGGGAAGCTGTCACTTTACTCCTCAGACTAGAAATAACACACAGATTTTGTTCACCAACAGCTTTAGTTTCTCCTTCTTTCAAAGGCACCTGATGATTTCAGCCAGCCAGGTGTTTGGTTCATTTCTACTGTTTTTCTTGCAGATCGGTATTTATTATATGGTTTGCCCTTTATACCAACGGTGCTGCTACATCATTTCATGGCATTTCCGCTGCTCTTGGTTTTTAGCTGCTTTGCACCGTGTGCTATATTGATAGCTGATGGCTGCTTTCACTAATTTGGTTTTTGTTTCTACGGTGTATTTCAATTTGTTGCGAGCCCTCTCAAGTGGACATCTGGAGAGGAAGTTACACTTATTTGGGGAGAATTTAGGAAGCATTTTGGCAGCATTAAAGGGGAACACGCAATCAGCTACATGACTCAAAGCAAATGAATAAGAACGCCTTTAATCAGTGGACATCCTTTGCTGAAAATGCGCTCTGATTTAATGTTCTCAACTACCATGGAAACCAATGAGACTCCTCGCTACACAGTTATAAAATACTGCCATTAACCCGCGCTTAATTGCTTTGGTGGCTGAAAAACATTATCCTCTTTTTAGAACACAAAAAAATGCGGTTCCCGTGTCATTTAATCCTGTGCTGAAAGCCTGAATGAGTCAAGATGACTCTCTGCTGGGAAAAGTTCACAAAGAACCACCTGACAAAATGAAGCTTTGAAATATACTTTCAAGCTGCGGCTTTGCCGGTTAGACATAAAAACACTGGCGATCTTAAGGACTTGGGCCTCGAGCCAAATAACCACTTTAATGCTCACACCACCGTTGAGCTATGGCCGCTCCTACGGCTAATTGCGCCAGACTTGTAAAGTCAAGGCATTAGTTCTCTCTTGCCATCTGTTGCAGCCCAGATTTTGGTACCCTGCCTTCCTCTGTTCCAGAGGACTGCAAGCGGGGCTACCTGTTTGGAAGCAGAACATTGCAAGTACAGCAACTATTAATTGAGGGTGGCGCACGGGGGGAGAACCAGCAAGAAAGGGAACGACCTGGACTTAAAGTGATGCTTTAACGAGATCCTTACCGTGATCCACCAGCCAGGCCATGCAAAGGGAGTTCAGCTTTTCATCAAAGAACTCCACCCCCTGCAGAAGGAAATGGCGATAAGCTCGACGTGAACTTCCAAGAGAGCCAAATACAGGCATTCCCACCTCCGGAGATATAAACTTTGGCTCACATGGGGCAGCTTAAGGAAAACAAGTACATGCGACACCCCCAGGAAATTGGACGAATACCCAGCACTCCCAAACACAGATGACGCTGCCTTACACTAAACAAGACCACTGATCTTTCATGGTCAGTCTTGCCTGTTCACACCAGCGTACACTACCAGATCTTTTTGTTTTCAATAACTGGAGATGCCAGAGATTGAACCTGGGACTTTCTACATTAAAAGTAGGGGTGTGTATATTGATATACCGAATTTTTTTAAAAAAACTGAAAAATACCTTTTCGGTATTTTGGTTTTTTTTTTGTTGGTGGTGTATTGGTATGGGAAAAAAGGTGGCAATAAAGGGAGCCGAAAAAGCGGATCACAAATAATGCCAATTTTTTTTAGCATTATTCGGGCCGCTTTGGCCTGCTGCCATTTCCAGACCCCCCCTCCCCTTGCCTTCCTGTTCTCATAGAAATCCACCCCCCGTCGCTTCTCTGAGCTCAAATGCCTGGAGAAGCAGTGGGGAATGGATTGCTTTCAGTTCTGCCCCCCTGGCCTTCTCCAAACTTCGGAGAAGGCCGACAGGGCGAATCTGAAAGAATGGGGGTGTGTGTGTGTGTCATAGTATTTTTCAGGTTTGAGTTCACTGACCTGGATTTTGGAAAATCTGGGTTTTCTGGATTTTTTGAAAACTTCTGGGATTGATAAACTTTAAAATGCTGGGGAAAAATTGTACACTCCTAATTAAAAGTAGATACTCTGTCCCTTAGTCCCACGTGAAGCTTCCTTATACTGAATCAGACCCTCGGTCCATCAAAGTCAGTATTGTCTACTCAGACCAGCAGTGGCTCTCCAGGGTCTCAGGCAGAGGTCTCTCACATCACCTACTTGCCTAGTCCCTTTAACTGGAGATGCCGGGGACTGAACCTGGGACCTTCTGCATGCCAAGCAGATGCTCTACCACTGAGCCACAACCCCTCCTAAGCAGTAGAATCGTCAGATTCTTGCCGTGTCCCAGAAACAGCACAAGCTGGATACTCTCACGCCCTCTTAGAAATGACCACAGGTCGCTTTGTCCGAGGAACTTGAAGGCAGTTCTGTACTCCAGCTCCCCAAGCCAGCTTCTGCTCACAACCATAGGAGCACTTACCAGCTGTCCAGCCAACAGGGGCATGTAC
This sequence comes from Euleptes europaea, assembly GCF_029931775.1. Classification (NCBI taxonomy): domain Eukaryota; kingdom Metazoa; phylum Chordata; class Lepidosauria; order Squamata; family Sphaerodactylidae; genus Euleptes; species Euleptes europaea. Next base: position 13,082,293 of record NC_079314.1, read on the forward strand.
TCAATGATGGCCAGCCGCACCCGCCACTTGGCATCTTCTGCCAACTCCACGATGGCAGGCAGCAGGGACTGGGAAAGCTGCCGGATGCCAATTACTTCATTTACGCAGTCCAGATTAGAGATGATGTTGAGTCGGACTTCAGGGCACTGCGGAAAGAGGGGAAACAGCTGAGATGAGTTTGCTCCGCTGCATGGGGTAGTAATTAAGAGCAGAGGACTCTAATCTGGAGAACTGGGTTAGAATCCCTGCTCCTCCACATGAGCTGTGGACTTTAATCTGGTGAACCAGGTTAGATTCCCCGCTCCTCCACGTGAAGCCTGCTGGGTGACCTTGGGCTAGTCACAGTTCTCTCTGAACTCTCTCAGCCCCACCTACCTCACAAGGTGCCTGTTGTGTATGTGGGACGGGGAAGGAAGGTGATTATAAGCTGTTTTGAGACCCCTTACAGTAGAGAAAAAGCAGGCTATAAAAGCCAACTCTTCTTCCCTCCCCAGTATTAAAAACAGACAAATAATCTGTGTACCTTCTTTCATCCGCCTGTCCTCTCCTCATGTCAAGCCCAAGCAAGCTAGCATCGACAGGATTTAACACACCCTTTCAAAACAGGGCTGATGGGACCTTAAAAGATCTCGGGCCACTGTTGCAGTGCTGGAACAGAGCAGCCTGGACAAACCGGGAAAGGATAATTCTACATACGAAGCTGCCTTCTATGAAATTGGACACTGGCCCATCTACCCCACAATGATCACTCCAAGTGCCAGTGGATCAACAGGACCTCATGAAACGGGCCTTTCCGGCTAGAGGGCCTCAGATGGCAGTGCTGAGAGCAAGCTCTGGCTCTCATTTGTGCAAACCTCATGTTCCGCCCTGTGGACATGCTTTATGGGATCATTAACAAAAAAACAAACAAACAAAAAAACCCTGTTCTCATCAACATTATAGTCTAGCTGAGATGCTACAGAGGAATTTGCACAAGTTAAAAAGTCGTTTATACCTGAAAGAGAAGTAGGCTACCCTGATTCCCTAGCGCTGACTAAAACAACTCTGCTTGTTTTACCCTAGCCCAACCAGCTGACGCAGTGATAGCACTTGGGAGATTTGGACAGGAAAAACGCTACATCCCCGGGAGAAAGTTATCCAAAGTGGTGCAAAAGAATTGTGGCTCCCCTAGAATGGAGGGGAGGAGGAGGAGGACTCACCTCGTCTTTGAGCTGAGCCAGAAAGAGAGGCAGGAGGTGCTCGATCGTGTTGTCCTTGCCCAAGATGGGCGACAGTCCCATGATCACAGACGCCAGAGCGGACTTGACGTGCTGGTTGGCATCCGACACCAGTTCCTGGATGACACAAGGAAGCGTTTTCAAATAAGGCACAGCAGCTGGATGTGAAGCACCTCCCCGGCACCACTTAGTATGCCCCATGGGTTTCTTGGTCCTCCACATAGTAAGCAAGACAGGAGGAAGGCCAAGCAATGGCTTTGTGCGTTGCCACAGAAGGTTCTGGCAAACTATTAATTGCTTTCTCTCCCTCAATTCACACACAAACTTTAAGGAAACTCATATTCTGCAAACTAACTCCAAGATCCATTTCCAGAATGCCTGCCAGTCACTAAACTTGGATATGTTTTTTAGAAGCACTTTGACAGTGGAATGGAAATCTTGCCAAGCTGAAAAGTACAGGAGCATACGTGTATTCAAAGGAAGTCCCCAGAAAGCAGCTAAATTTCCTAAAAGCTCCTGCAGCTCTTCACTCATAGAATCAGAGTTGCAAGGGACCACCAGGGTAATCTAGGCCAACCCCCGGCACAATGCAGGAAACCCCCCAGAGACCCTTATTCCATGCCCAGAAGATGGCCAAAAAAATTTCCTCCAAGATCCCTAACCAATCTGGCCTGGGGGGCGGGAATTGCTTCCTGACCCCAAAGCGGTGATCGGCATTACCCTGGGCATGCAAGAAAGGGCCACGAGAGCCAAACACTGACACAGCCCTTCCTGCCGTCCCTCTCATGATCTGCCTAAGTTTGAAGAATCAGCATTGCTGACAGATGGTCAACTAGCCTCTGCTTAAAAACCTCCAAAGGAGAGCCCACCACCTCCCGAGGAAGCCTGTTCCATTGAGGAACTGCTCTGTCAGGAAGTTGTTCCTCATGTTTAGCCAGAAACTCTTTGGATTTAATTTCAACCTATTGGTTCTGGTCCAACCTCCTGGTCCAACCTCCTGGTCCAACTCAACTTGGCCAGGAGCTGATCTAGAAAGCCCCTTCCTTCCCCCTCCTTTCTGCTCTGCTTGTTTTTTAAAAATTGCCTGGATTCAGAGACGTCAAAAGCCATTAACACCTTCGCAGGACTGTGATTCAGAGAATGAACTGATGTGGATTGGAACAGGCTAACAAGCTCACTAGAGAAGCTGGTGGACTGACACACACCTTGATGCAGGGCAAGATCTGGGTCATGATGACATTCTCACGGCAGTCTGGAGACAAGTTCTCGCAGAACTCTACAACGAGAGCAGGAGAAACGGTCATCATGCTGGCAGGGCACGGCTCACCGCAAAGGATCAACCCAAGATCAGTTAAACTGCACCCTTAGGCTCACAAACCCACAATTAATAGAGAATAAAACTGCTGCTATCATACTGTCCTTGTACAAATCTATGGTGACATCACACTTGGAATACTCAGTACAGGTCTGGTCACAATCCCTAAAAAAGGATATTGCAGAGCTTGAGAAGGTGCAGAAAAGAGTAACCAAAATTATTAGGGGACTAGAGCAGCTGCCCTATGAGCAGCGGTCAAAATGTTTAGGGCTGTTTAGCTTGGAAAGAAGGCGGTTAAGGGGAGACATGATAGAGGTCTGTAAAATCATGTGTGGTATGGAGAAAGTGGACAAGGAGATGCTTTTCTCCCTCTCTCATAACACCAGAATGCGGGGTCATCTGCTGAAGCTGGAGGGTGAGAGATTAAAAACAAATAAAAGGAAGTATTTCAACACACAACGTAGAAAAGAGCAAGAGTCCAGTAGCACCTTAAAGACTAACAAAAATATTTTCTGGCAGGGCATGAGCTTTCGTGAGCCACAGCTTACTTCTTCAGAAAGCTGCCAGAAAATATTTTTGTTAGTCTTTAAGGTGCTACTGGACTCTTGCTATTTTCTACTACTGCAGACAGACTAACACGGCTACCCACTGTGAACACACAACGTATAATAGTTAAACTGTGGAACTCCCTGCCCCAGGATGTAGTGATGGCTGCCAACTTGGAAGGCTTTTAAGAGGAGTGGACGTGTTCATGGATAGCCCTCAGCTATCCATGGCTACTAGTCAAAATGAATACTAGTCATGAGGCATACCTATTCTCAACAGTAGCAGGGGAGCATGCCTATTATATTAGGTGTGGTGGAAGACAAGCAGGATAATGCTGATGCAGTCGCCTTGTTTGTGGACTTCCTAGAGGCACCTGGTTGGCCACTGTGTGAACGGACTGCTGGACTTGATGGGCCTTGGTGTGATCCAGCATGGCTTTTCTTATGTTCCTAATGCACAGAATACACATGAATCTGCCTCATCCTGAGACAGGTCACTGGTCTATTAAGGTCAGTACTGTTACTCTGACTATCCAGGGACTGAAGTGGAGGTCTCTCGTATCACCTACTACTTGGTTCTTTTACTTGCAGATGCTGGAGACTGAATCATGGACCTTCTGCATACAGTTGTTCCTGACCTCCTCCTACAAAATTATCTGCCTCCAGTTTCTGCAAAAGGATCCATCCCTCATTGCTTAGCTACTATAAAGTAGACCCTTCCATCGGACCACTCTCTTCCCTAAACCATGGGGCCCAATATTGATACCAATGGGCACATTACAACCAGATCACTGGGAGGGTTTGTCTTTCCACCCATCGTAGAATATGGATCAAGCTCTATTTGAAACACACTTTTGTCTAAATGCCTCAAGTAGAAGTGTCAAACATACGGCCCGGGGGCCAGATGAGGCCCCTTGAGAGTTCTTATCCGGCCCAAGAGCCAGCGACCCCCCTCCCATTCTCAATATGGGCTGGTGAGGCATGGCCCGACCAAGTGACATTTATGTCACACCCAGCCCTCGTAACAAATGAGTTTGACACCCCAGGCCCAGAGCATTCGAAGTACGAATCCTGAATGCTTAGACTGACCCCCGTGTCTTCTGTCAAGTTTCCTTAACAGTTCTATTTCAATTGCCTGTACCCTCTACTCAAAGGTTTTTCAAGATACCAGGTTCAGAATGCAGGCACATGAAGTAAGGTTTATATGCAAGAAAGCATCTTCGTTTGTTAATGAATTTCATTCTTATGGCAAAATGTTTCTATCTGCACTATCTCTGGGGTTTCAGGTCAGGCCACACTCAAAGCCTGATCTCAAGAGCCCACCTAGATCTCTGGGAGATTCTTCACTTCCAATAATGCATAGTCCTCCACAAGACCTCCTTAGGGCCCTCCCTCCAGCTCCGTTTCCTGCTTTGGGGTCTTCCTGACATGGAGATCCTGCATAGCCAACAAGGATGACTCAGAGCCATGGCCAAGACAGACCTTTGACCTTATGGGACGCAGCGGCACGCACTTCAGCTTCACAGTCTTTCATGAGGTTCTGGAAGGCCGGGACCAAGTCAGTCTTGGTGATTTCTGGTCCAACCGCTTTCTGAAGCTGTGGGGAAGAAAAGAAAAGCTGCCGGGAACTGTGAAAAGGAAACTAGCGCTGCCTGGCAGAAACACTGTCTAAACCTCTGGCGGAAGACCAAACATGCAGCAGAGCCAGCGTGGAGTAGTGGTTAAGAGTGGTGGTTTGGAGCAGTGGAGTGTGAACTGGAGAACCGGGTTTGATTCCCCACTCATCCCCATGAGCAGCAGAGGCTAATCTGGTGAACTGGATTTGTTTCCCCACTCCTACCCACGAAGCCAGCTGGGTGACCTTGAGCTAGTCACAGCTTTCTTAGAGCTCTCTCAGCTCTGCCTACCTCACAGGGTGTCTGTTGTGGGGAGGGGACGGGAAGGTGACTGTAAGCCGGTCTGAGTCTCCCTTAAGTGGTAGAAAGTTGGCATATAAAAACCAACTCTTCTACTTCTTCTGTTGGGAAAACCCAGCTCTGAGCGTTGCCAGGTTTTCCAAAAGCATCCACACTCACCTCTGTGAACTTGTCTGCCACCATGTAACGGACCCTCCAAGATTTGTCTTCTGCTGCTTGCCGTAACGTTGGCATCACCAAGGACTCCAGGTCCTCCTGGGGCAGGAGCTGAGCAATGTTAACGCAGGCCTCCACGGCCAACAAGCGCACCGAGTCCTATGTAAGAGACGTGACAGGAGGTCACAGAAGCTTCGCCTCGCGCACAGCAAGAAACTAATCCCCAGACTCTCTTTATTTTATCACATCCCCAGCTCAACCCTCTAAAGGCCATTGCCTCCCACCATATCTAGTGGTGTTTCACAGACCTGCTCGTCAGAGGCCAAGTTGGAAAACATGGGGATGATCTCGCTCTTGACATGCTCCAGCTCCAAGACCTTAGCAAATTCACCCAGCTTGGAGGCTGCGGCTCGCCTCACCATGGGGGTGTCATCTGAGCACAAATTCCGGAAATACCTGCGAAAGGGCAAAGGCAGAACTGCCACCAGCTGGGAAATGCGAGCCCCTCCGAGTGCCATGTCTCGCCCATGGTCATACAAGACTAGGCTAACAGACCCCCGCCCCAACCTTTCATCTCAAGACGCCCCACTTACTGCCGGAGCTCCGCTTTGACTGAACTGGACACTCGGGGATAACAGACGCTGAAGAGGCCACAGGCTGAGGTGCGAGAGGTGAACCAGTCACCTCCGGCTAGGCGTTTCACCAAGGGCACAAAGTGGGCCTCGAGGTCAGACGGAGAGTGCTCATGGGAGGTTGCCCGCAGGGACTCCACTGCCTTGTCCCGCACCACCGTCTCCTCGACCGTAGCAAGGCTCTCCAGGGGCGGCTGTGGGAGAGAAGACAGACTGAGTATGCCAAGAAAGGGTGGACGGCTATTCTATTGCTCACCGTGCCAAACGCTTCCATCCAACAAGAAGCTAAAAACCCTCCCTGTGACTCATATGATTCATGTACAAAACCTACATCTTGGGGGAATTTGGTCATCTGTGTGGTCTCAGCGGGAACCAGCTGTTCTGCTGGCAGAAGGTCCTAAATTCAATCCTCAACATCTACGGTTAAGGAGCTCAGGCAGGAGCATGCGCAAGATGGCGCTGGCTGTGCTGCTTTGGTCAAGATCTCAGGCGACAGTTGTTGGAATGACCAATCATTGTTCTCGACCCTGGATAGCTTCTGCCATTCACAGCAGACAACACCAAGCTACATGGGTAGTGTTTCCAGCTCCAGGTTGGGAAATACCTGGAGATTTTGGGGGCAGAGCCTGAGGAGGGTGGGGTTTGGAGAGGGGAGGGACTTCAATGCCATAGAGCCCAATTGCCAAAGCGGCCATTTTCTCCAGGGGAACTGACCTCTGTCGCCTGGAGATCAGTTGTAATAGCGGTAGATCTCCAGTCACCACCTGGAGGTTGACCACCCTATACATGGGTCATGGTCTGAGCTGGTGTAAGGCATATGTGTACGTTGCCACACTAGAGCTTGTAAAGAAGGGGCTGTTACTATGGGGCTTGTGAATTACCAGCAAGCAGTGGACATATTCAGGGCCCCCAACCAGAGCGGTGAAGGTTCCCAGCTGTTCTGCCAAAGCAAGAAGCACTTCATCTTCATCATAGATGGTATCTGCAAGAGAAACAGAGAGATGGGATTTAAAATCTGCCTGACTAGGGAGCACAGCACCTTACAGTTCACACGAATGTGGGAATCTCTGGGCCATTTCATGTCATGTCCTGGCTTTGTTTTTGATTTTTGGAATGGAGCAAATGTTGAGTGACAGGAGAATTCTCGTGGGGGTGGAGCCAGAAGAATGGGAGCAGGGGAGGGAACGAAGGGAAACAGAGCAAGAAAGAAGATGGTATCAGTACAAAAATGGTTTTTAAGGAAAAAGCACCCATGTTATGTGGGTACAGTATTGAGAATGTGTTAAACAAGAGACTGCCAGCTGGCTAGCCAGTCTGAAGTGGACCAGTTACTGAAACGTTATTTCCAGGTGCTGGAAATGCTTATAAATAGCCAACACATCTTTGCAGCACTTAGTACAAAGTGTCGCAAAAGTCTTAGAGTACACAACATCATTAAACCAAATACAGTGTGGTAATACTGAAGTCCTCAGGGTCCCAGCAAAGGGCCCAGGGGGTGTTACCTAATATGCATGGCATTGGTGTAGTGGTTATGAGTGGTGGACTCTAATCTGGAGAACCGGGTTTGATTCTCCACTCCTCCACATGAGCAGCAGACTCTAACCTGTAGTGGCTAGTGTCAGGCTAGAATCTGGGAGACCCAGGTTTGAATCCGTACTCCGCCACGGAAGCACGTGGGGTGACCTTGGGCCAGTCACAAACTCTCAGCCTAACCTACCTCACAGGGTTGTGGACAGGATAAAACAGAGAAGGGGAGAATGTTGTAAGCCACTCTGAGTCCCCATTGGGACTGGGGGAGGGGAGTGGGATATAAATGAAATAAATAAACAAACAAACATAGGAATTTGTCAGTATCTGTGCAGGACCTACTGCATATTCTGCTACTGCACTGGTGCAGGGAAGCAAACACAACCTAGGCACGGACAGTCATGTGCAACAACAAACATGGGACTATTTGCCATACACACAGGCAACAGGCAGCCCTGTTGTGTGCACTCACTTCCTAACACGTGCATGCAGCAGCAGCAAATGCCTCTAAAAAATGCTCTAGATTTGTCACATCAGAAGATGGCAAATTTACAGCTACGGGTATAGACTGTTTCCGCTACACACATTAAGCCAGAAAGGGGGGGGGAGATACACTCTGATGGCTCAGGGATATTTTGTACGTTCAATTAACCACCCCAAACCATTTGTGCCAGCTTCACCAATTAACAGCATGAATGTCATTCACAGACTTTGGGCTCCAGCTGAGGACTCTGGCATTTCAATAATCAAACCAATTCGCTCAGGCCAGTAGGGTGCACCGCATTGAGTGCCGGGCAATTTGCGCGATCTCAAACCGACTTTCTCTCGCCTGACAGCTGAGAAATGGTTTGTAAAGCGTTTCGCTTGGGAAACACTGAAAAGGCAGTCCAAAATAAACAGTCGAAGCCAGGGGCATCGAACTCAATTGTTACGAGAGGAGGAAGGGACACAAATGTCACTTGGTTGGGCTGTGCCAAATGTCACTTGGTTGGGCTGTGCCTCGTCAGCCTAGGTCAAGGGGGAGTGTGCCTCAGCAGGCTCCCAGGCCAGATAAGAACTCTCAAGGGGCCTGATTCGGCCCCTGGGCCTTATGTTTGACACCCCTGGTCTGAGCAATCTAGTAAGAGACCAAATGCACATGTGTGTCCCAGAGACCCGCCTGGGGTAACTGGACACAGTGTGCCGTTGGTCGCCGGCAGGGGCAAAGCAAAATGAAAAACTTTTGCTCAGAGCAACCGGAATTTGTCAGATATTGGTTGTTTCTCAACAAGTTGCCAACGTATTTAAAAAGCAGGTAAGGGGCTGTAGTAATGGTTAATGTTTGGCACACGCTGGGGCAACTCGTTTCAACTAGGAGCCACTCCATCATAGAGTACGCTCTTGTTTTCCCTTCTTCTTTTTTTTAGCAAGGCTCTCTCTGAAATGGCCCAGCACTAGGGGTGCTTTCACTTACTGAATAATGCACTTTCAATCCACTTTAATGATTGTTTGCTAGTGGATTTTGCCATTTCACACAGTAAAATCCAGCTGCAAAGTACATTGAAAATGGATGGAACGTGTATTATTCATCATGTGTGAAAGTGCCCTAAGAATGCTTTACAGGTCACAGCTATCAAACAAAAGGCAACAGGCATAACTGAAGACTGACTGAATTCACACATCCTGCCAAATCATAGTTTTGAGCTAGCTGATGTTCTGGGCATCATTCGAGCACCTCACCATACAGCGACCAAACTGTGGTTGAGAGGTGTGTCAGTCTGCCTTTCGTTTGTCTTCTGTGCTTCATCCATTCTTTAGTTCAGGCCCCCCTTTCTGGGGTGCAGCGAAACTGCAGTTGTGGTTTGGCAATACAGACATCACACCAAGTCATGGTTAGCATCAACTGTGGTCCGTAAAGTCAACCCATGGCTTTGGAGGTCTAGAGGTGTGATGTGGAAGAGATGTGAACAGATCTGCTGCATTTTTAGTGTAAACAGCACTTGAGAAGAGAGCGCTGTGGATCCAGGCAAGGGACAGAGGAGGTACTAATCCTTTCCTACACACTAATTCCGAACCCCATCTTCCCCCACCCGCCCCTATAGATGCTACATGCCACGGGTACCCATATGGTGCCTGTATATTTCCCCCCACGGAGCAAACAGCAACTTGGTGGGTTAGGGAGAAGGCATTTGAGACCAGGAAAATGATGTGGGGAGGAATGGCTAACCATCCTCTTGACCCACAACACAGCCTGGACTGACCCCCCCCCCAACATTTATATTTCATTAAAAAAGGAGTAATCAGTTTACAGATCCTCCCAACATCTCATCTAGCTTGGCCCAAACAGTTATCTTATAGTCTGTCCCATGACTTGCTGATCTGGACATCATTATTTATTTATTTAATTAGGTTTAACCTGCCCTTTCCCGACCAAGATCAGGCTCAGGGTGGCTGACGTTCAAGGTATAATACATTCCCATTAAAATACAGCTACCATACAATAAATAGATATCATTAAAAACCTATATCTCAACAGTTCAAAGCACTAAAAGAAAAAATGTGAACGATGCCTTCAATATTAGTATTGGTGGCATTGTAACCACGTGAAGAGCCGGACTAGACCGATGTAAAAAATAGAGCAGGTGGTGCAAAGAGTTCGGCCATGATGGAACTATTGCTGTCCTCAACCGTAGGCCTGAAGGAACATCTCTGTCTTGCAGGAACCAAACTAAGTGCCACAGGGCCCGGGTCCCAGTCAACAGAGAGTTCTACCAGGCCGGAGCCAGAGTCGAAAAAGCTCTGGTCCTGGTTGAGGACAACTGGATATTTTTCGGGCCGGGGATCACTAATAAGTTGTTATCTGATGAGCGTAACGCTCTTTGAGGGGTGTATTAGGAGAGGCGGTCCCGGACCACTTAGAGCTTTGAAAGTCAATACCAGAACCTTAAACTGATCCGGTACTCAACCTGGAGCCAGCACAGCTGGTGGAGCACCGGCTGGATACATCCTCTCCAAGAGGTCCTCGTAAGGACCCTCACTGCTGCATTCTGGACCAGCTGAAGTTTCTGGAGCAGTCTCTAGGGTAGCCCTGGTAGAACAAGTTGCAGTAGTCTAGTCTGGATGTTTTAAAAAGGTAAAGGTCCCCTGTGCAAGCACCGGGTCATTCCTGACCCATGGGGTGACGTCACATCCCGACGTTTCCAAGGCAGACTTTGTTTGCGGGGTGGTTTGCCAGTGCCTTTCCCAGTCATCTTCCCTTTACCCCCAGCAAGCTGGGTACTCATTTCACCGACCTCGGAAGGATGGAAGGCTGAGTCAACCTTGAGCCGGCTACCTGAAACCGACTTCCATCGGGATCGAGCTCAGGTCGTGAGCAGAGCTTTTGAATGCAGCACTGCAGCTTAACACTCTGAGCCACGGGGCTCCTGAATGTTTTACCATGGTTTAAATGTGATGTCTGAAATGAGTATTGGCACAGATTTGGGGTGCAATACTGACCATAAAACTAGTTCAAACAGAGATTCAGGATGAGATACTAACTGTAAAGCTAATTCGAACAGAAGAGTCTCACACCCTAGACCCTATTCCTATCCTCCAGCATATGATGTAGTTCTAGCTGTTTCAGTTACCTGTGAGGAAAGGTAAAAGTTCACTGCGCGTCCTCTCAACCCCCAGAGCCAGTGCTATAGTGGAGAGTTTCTTGATGCTGTTCAGACGGAGCTGCAGAAAAAGAGATAAAATTTTAAAGATTTGGAAAGATCAGCCAAGAAAAGTAAACTTGCTTACCCAGATTCTGGAACATAGCATCCTAGATAACAAATCCCAGATATGTAGGCATTCTTAATGTCCCACCATCCTTCATTTTCATGTTTATGTTTACATGCCATGTTAAATGTGGCAGCCACGTCTCCCTTTCTATGGACAGAAAACTACCTGCTAAGAGAACCACGGCTGCTTCATGCTGCCAAATTTATCTTCACAGCAGATTCTGCTCATAAGTGATTGCGTGCAAAAAGATTGTGGACGGTGTTGTGTATGTGAAGTGCTGACAACCACATCTGTCATTGGAGATACTAAAAAAGTGAAGAATCGCCCATGGAAGTTATCTGCACAAACAACAGTGCCAAGACGTTTGACAGTGTGAGCCAGCCTTCACAGACTCCCGCTGTATAAGACCTGTCAGGAATGCAGAGCACATCCTCCTAAAGCCAGCTGAGTCCAATGCTCCCCTACCGACCTGGCCCATTATTGCAGATGAACCTCAGATTAACTTTGGTGCGTGACACACAACCCGGGCCAACAACAGACCATGAAAATCCTGGCTATGCTATAAGGACCAGACACCAGTCCAAGCGACAGCTTACAGAGGAGATAACCACTCACCTAAACTTGCTGCTGCCAGAGTCTTTGCTTTGTGTTCCCCAATGATCAACAGTTTCTGCTCTCAGAGTCTAGCTCCATCACAGGACCATGACCCAGCATCTGGCCTACTGCTTCTACCAATCTAGGATATGTTCTTTCTCCAATCAACACAGGAACAATCCCTGTTCACCCTGTTGCTTTTGGCTGCAATTCAATGGCACACTTCCTTGGTGATAAGCCCAATGGATCACAGTGGGACACACACAGGCTCGCGTTCCTAACAATGCAGGTACCTAAATACTGGTGCTGTCCCGTAAAATATTTGATGTCCCATCAAATATTTGATGTCCCGTAAAAATATTTCCCTCCCAGTCAGTCATGTTTATTGTACGTGGCCGTACAATCTAGACAATATTACAACAACTTAATATATATAAAACCCTTAAAAGTCGTAAGGTTAAAATACCAATTTGGCTCCTTTCCTCATTCAGTGGCTTTCTTTGCCCTGATTTTCCTGGCTCCTTGGTGATGAAATATGAGGGGAGGGTCAAAGGGGGAAGGGATCCCTAACGCAGATGTAGAGAGTACACGCCTTGCCTGGATTAGTGTACAGGCCTGATCAAGATCAATCACCTTTGTCCTGATCATTCTTGATGCTTCCTGATAATCCATATTCCTATGCAGAGAAAGGGAAAGGCCAAGGGACTCAACTCTATTGATTACACACCTCTTCCAAGCACCTCTGAAATTGTCTTTCTTTACAAGATGCAATAGCCCCGGCTGGGCATTAGGCACTGAAAAAAGAATCTTCAGTCTCATGTTAAAGGGAGCAATCCAAGCCCTGGACTCCAATGATCACTGTGCAAATTCTACTCTAAGGGCAGTTCCTGCTACTGCGCAGGAACTGAAGAGGTGTAAGGTCCAGAGACTCCGTTTATCCAAATGCCTGCTCCAAACAAGACCTGAGGGACTACTGATGTCCAGTTGCAAGATTTCCGCCCCGCACCCCCCGCAATGACTTCCACTAATAATTCTCCCCAACGGACTTCAGAGCAAAATCGGTCACCATCATTCAACTGAACGTGCAGCTTCATAGTTCGCACAGGAGAAATTCTTACAAGCCCATCCTACTGTAACTAAAACTATCTCATGAGAGCCATTCCACTCAGTTAATCCATCCCAGACCTTCCATCGTTTGTAGATTTCTAAGCCTGCTCTAACAAAGAGGCTTATGGGAGGTGATAGCAACCATCCATTACCAGATAAGAATCTCCTTTAAGGGCTCACAATCATGTCTTCCCAATCTCACATTACTTTTGCCTGGCTGGCTGTTCCCTATGCTATGGCCCAAGGGAGCAGGACGAGGAAAGTGGAACAGCACCATCCCCACAAGGTCAGGATTGGCCCATGCAGAAACATAGCTAAGCTTGGACAAACTCTGCAATTGCACGTTTTAGAAGTATGCAACCAAGAAACATGCACAATGCTTTTTTTTTTTTAAAGGCATATATGCCCACACACTGCTAAAAACTATCCCTAGAGAGAATGGGAGAAAAGAAGAAAAAATGCTCTCTAATTTACAAACTTTCCTTAGCAGCTGTCTGAAGATGATTTTTTTAAATTCACCATAGTTGTGCAAGAGAGAACCATTTTTAAAGCTGAGTTTTAAGCTTGATACACCAGTATCTTTGTTTTCTTTCCCTCTTTCAAAGTGACTAACAGCTTTAAAAGTCTTCAAGCTATGAACATAACACACAGAGACCAACACCATGGCTAGGAAGCATGAGAAAGAGAGACTCCCAGCCTACCCTGACAACCACTACATAGCTGTGCCCCGGTTCAGACACACCAAGTCCCACCCTGCCCCGCTCCCCCTTGGCTGTGTCACTGGGCTGACCTGCCAAGCAAGTTCCAATTCCACCTTGATATGTCCCCAGAGAGACAGGCTTGTGAACAAAGCCCTAGGCTGGGAAACAACACTAGCTAACAAATCAGGCCTTGCATACTAATGCATCACACTCGCCCCCCTGCCACAATTCACTTACGGCAGTCACCACCACCATCCATGAAGTGAGGGGTTTAGCAGCACCCAGATCCACATGCTGTGGAATACCTTCCCATTCATCTATTAGAAGGTTGCCAACCTCCAGGTACTAGCTGGAGATCTCCTGCTATTACAACTGAACTCCAGCCGATAGAGATCAATTCAGCTCACCGCTTTGGCAACTGGACTCTGTGGCATTGAGGCCCCTCTCCTCCCCAAACCCCGCCCTCCTCAGGCTCTCCCCACAAAATCTCCAGGTATTGCCTGACCTGGCAACCCTAATTAGAAGCCTTTTATTGTTATTCATCCAGCATCTGCAATGGACACATGAGCCACTTTACAGGGCTTTTATAAGGAAAGGGATGGGACTCTGCCCCTGAGGTGCATACAATTTATGCTCAACAAAGAGAAGAGGACAAACAGGTAAGGGACTGACGGGACCAAATGCTGCAATGCTTGGTTATAGCCCAACAAAGCCAGAAAATTATCACATTAAAAAAAAAAATCAGAACTCTCTCAAGCACATCAGAAATTAGCAGCATTTGTGCACAACCCTCCCCAGGACTCCTCCCTGGTTGCCATTCTTTCCCCACTCCCCAACGAAAACCCAGAATGCAAAGCATCTCAGAGTGAGGATCTGGATTTTTCCTTATGCCATTCTAAAAACAGCCACTTGCAGTTTTGCACTGCTACCATTTTTCATATAAACAGAACCAGCTAATTTCGGAATGCACCTCAAGGGATGCCTATGGCAACCCGACTCACCAACAACAGCAATGGAACGCTACAACAGCCGATTCACAGGAATACCACTAATACCCCAAAAGCTCATGTTCTGCCAATGAGTCAACCCACGGATAACTTTGGGGGGGGGGACATCATGCCCCCTTGTGTCTCCAGATACTATTTAACGTACAGACAGGATCCAGCATCATGCATAAGCCATTCTTAATGGCCAGTCAAAGTTTGTCAAAGTTTCATCAGCGACCACTCTTATAGAATGGAAGTTCAGTGGCAACAAAGGCCAATGGAATTTATTCCACCTCCTGCAGAAGTGAGCTCTGACCTGTAAAACTTCACTGGAGTCAATGTTGCTGGTCTTGCCCGCAGGCCTTGATTAATTTTCTTTGATTCTAGGAGCCAGGCACAAATTTAGGAACCATACTCATTATTCAGCCTTCAGTTTCCTTTAATGATCACACTTTCTTCACACAACACATAGTCAAATTGTGGAACTCCCTGCCCCAGGATGTGGTGATGGCTGCCAACTTGGAAGGCTTTAAAAGGGGAGCGGACTTGTTCATGGAGGAGAAGGCTATCCATGGCTACTAGTCAAAATGATTACTAGTCATGATGCATACCTACTCTCTAAAGTATCAGAGGGGCATGCCAACTATATTAGGTGCTGTGGAACACAGGCAGGATAATGCTGCTGCCATCGTCCTGCTTGTGGGCTTCCTGGAGGCATCTGGTTGGCCACCGTGTGAACAAACTGCTGGACTTGATGGGCCTTGGTCTGATCCAGCATGGCTTTTCTTATTGCCACCACAAACCCTAACCTCTTCCATTTCTTGTACTTTTATTAAGGCTACGGCCGAATCATTGTAGCATAGAAAAGAATATAAAGGGTAACTGGCTGCCATCACCACAACCAAAGCTAGCTTCTAACTCTGACCTAACTTCTCCCCAACTTCTCATAATTTCATTACTCTTTTAAAAAGTTCAACTTAATCAACCATTAAAGTCAGTATAGGAAGCATACCTGCCATAGCTGAATGATGTAAAATTAACAAGAACCACTTCACGCCCCTACATTTTTATCAGTAGAAAAGAGCAAGAGTCCAGCAGCTCCTTAAAGACTAACAAGATTTCTGGCAGAGCATGAGCTTTTCTGAGCCACAGCTCACTTCTTCAGCTGTGGCTCACAAAAGCTCATGCCCTACCAGAAATTTTATTAAGTCTTGAAGGCACTGCTGGACTCTTGCTCTTTTCTGCTGCTACAGACCATCCCATCGAGATCTACATTTTTAGGTCATACCACGGAACATTCTTTTGCAAAATGATAAGGAAGCTTTGTGGACTACTAAGAGACACAGCGACAAAGTGACTGCTGTAATTTCCTCATTCCACCATGAAATTGCTAGGCGCCACGGTGACCCAGGATTTGTCAAGCCCTGCCTCGAAGTGTTCCTGCACTCCTGTTTTATGTCACTGAGGCAAACTGACATGGGATTTTTTATTATTACTTTTTATACAAGTTTCAAATATATATTTCTTATTCAACATACATTGTTTGTATATCGTATGTATAACTGACACGGGATTATCCCCGTAGGAGTAATGTCACTCATGTTTCCTTAAATCACGCTGCTAGCAGAGGACCCAATCCAGCTCCACACACACACACACACAATATGGGATTCCATAATGGGATTCAGCACAAATTAAGAGCTGTGCACTCCCTAAACCCCATTAGGGTTGGGGTAGGCAGGTGTGTCACATACCACTCTAGGCATCAGGAGGCCAGCTCCAATGGGGTACCCCCATGGCAGAGCTCCCAATTGGCTCTGCTGCATGGCAATCACCCCTTCCCCTTTTAAACCCAAAGGAATTGGGGCTTAGCCAGAAGCATCTCAGCCAAGAAAGAACAAGAGGGGCCAGCCCCCCCAAAGCTGCATAACGCTCTCTTCTGATTGGCCAGCAAGCTTCTGGGTAACCAATGGGCAAGGCTCCACCCAATCAGAAACCTCCTCTCACAAATAAGAGAAAGGAGAACAAGGCGACCTCTCTGGGTTCTGCAGTAGCAAAGAAATAGGTCGTTCGGTCAATCACGTGGTGCCTTTCTTCGTTGGGGGTCAAAAAACTAGACCCTTCCATCAGCCAACACCCTCGTCCTCGTTTCCCCACATGAAAAAACACCACAGCCAATCCGGTACGGCCTCTGATAGCACACGCAAGGGTTACTCGCATGGAAGGCTGCCGCTGATTGGCCACTGTGCCGGGGAAGCCTCTCTCGGGCCTCTGCGGCTCAAATAGCTCACGATAGCCATTCTTCAGTCCCCCCCGCAGAGGGTCACGGCCAGTACCTGAACGTCCTCGTTCCGCAGCTCGTCGATTAGTACAGCAATAGGGTAAAGCGAGTCATCTCCGTCGGCAGCCGCCATCTTAGCTCCCGGCTCCGGTTCTGAAGGGTGCGCGGGGTTCACGCTGACGCCTTGCAGGGGCGGTTCGGATGCCATTGGATGCCGGGGACATCACTCTCAGCCGCTCGTGAAGTTCATTGGTTCATTTTTTTTTTACCAACCCCGCCTCTCCCGTACGCCTATTCGAGAAGTCTTTCCATCAATCATCGTACTATTCGCCTAGTCATTGGAGGAGATTTTCGGTAGTCGCCCTGCCGCAAAAAGGAATTGGAGAACTAAGGGCCGAACGCCCACCCCCTTTCCGTGTCTCTATTGGCTGAAGGGATTGTAGCCCCCGCCTCCCTGACAGCTGAATTGGCCGTTATACATCTTTAAACCTATCAAATCGGCGCTTCGGTTCGCAAAACTCTGCCTATAAGTCTGTCCCCACCCCATTGAGGTTCTATTGGATAATCCCGCAGCCCTCGATTCGAAAATGAATAGGAAGTGTTAATTTTGAGAGACGTGCTCGCAATCCAATCGCAGGGCGCGAAAGGCTTCGTTGGATCAGGAGAGGCGGGGGCGAAAAGAGAGCGGCAGGGAAGGGTTGCCTAAGCAACCGCACGGTGCTCTTGCAACCAGGGTAACGGCCCTCTAATGACGTCGCCACGCGGGTGACGTCGCAGTGTGTATGAGGAGGGCCGACAGATGACGTAACAAAATGCATTTTATTGCTGCAACCGTGTGCATTAAAGGTTGCTTTTCAGAAACTTAATTTTATCCTTAGATTATAATTTTTAAATATATGTAATTCATTCATAAACCTTTAATGGCATATAAATTGTTACAATTGATATGAACAATGGTCATAAGTCTTAAAACCGATAAGATAAAATCATAGCCAGTAAAATCAGATATCAGAGGTTATACGTTTTTGGACATTTAGCACTTCTACTAAAAAATTGGCGACGTCCACAGTAACCTCTGGAGCTGAATCATTCATTAGAAATTGACATTTAACTTTATTAGACAGGTAAAGCTTGGGATATAACCAGTTTTTTAACCATTTTCTACGAGGTGTTTCGTATAGAGGGCAGTCACATAGAATATGTTCGATTGTATCCAAGGAATTTGAATTACAGGGGCAAGTCCGTTCGTGGATTGGGATTTGATGGAACCTTCCTTACATGTTATTCTATATGTTATTCTATATGTATACATGCACAAATATATACATGCATGCACACACACATCCAGCATATAAAGGTTATTTTTTATGTATGTATTTATATTTAAACTTCCTGTTAGTCATATGGTTTTAACTTGTGTGAGAACGACCTATGTCTCTAGGCCAGGGGTGTCAAATGCAAGGCCTGCTGGCCTGATCCAGCCCCTTGAGAGCTCTTATCCGGCCGGCAAGCCAATCGAGGCAGCCACTGCCTCCACTCGCAATAGGGGCTGGCGAGGCATAGCTTGGCCCCCACCAAGTGACGTTTATGTCATATCTGCCCTCCTAACATATGAGTTCGACACCTCTGTCTAGGCCTTTTTTGCAACCTACAATGGGCTTTGAAGGGCTTCTGGTTAGGATGGCAGCGCAGGAGCCAAAATAGACATGGCCGCATCCTCGTGGATGACATCAGGACCATGACGCCATTCCAAAGGCGTTTTAAAGTGCTGCAATCCTGATCGGGCCCGTGGCGATCCTGTTCCCATCCCCCTGTGTGCCTTTTCAAGTCTAATCAAGTCTCCTCGTGTAATGCCCAGATATAAGGGCTGGTTTAGAACACGATGCATTCATACGCGCACACATGGAAGCTTTGGGGAAGTTGGCATCCGGGAGCCATGAACCGACAAATCATGCTCTCTGTGCCTGGTACGGCCTCTCACCAGTAGAGAGCTCTGAATTACGTTCATCTTCAGGAATGTGGTTTCTGGTTACCGAGCTCACAAGATCAGGCACTCACTAAGTGATGCCTTTGGCCAATATCTATAGGTTATGCTAATTAGAGAGAAGTAGACATTTAATTTGCATTGGTGCTTTTGTGTATCAATCTGCTTATCAGCAGCCATGGGCCTGCCCCATGCGAATGCATAAATGATACTGACTTTCCTTTGTTTCTCGGGTAAGTAACTCTGCATCTTATTTGTGGGTTGTTTCACCCCAGGGTCTGTTTAGCTAAATAAAGAACTGTTGCTCTTTTTAACCTCCTCCTAGTTGTCTTCATTGGACTCTATAAGACAACCAGGGCACTTCACTAGCCACTCAAAAGAACAAACACTTTCTACTGAAGAACGTGAAGCATAGAGTTAAACCCCATCCCAGGTGTAACCTTAACAATGCATGTGGAGATTGAAGTATGGATCCTCCCATATTGTATCTAGATGTGCCCCAAGGCAAGAGACGGTAGCCCTTCTGAACCAACCAATCATTTGCCAACAGAGGTGAGATTGAACTGGGGACTTCTTCATTTATTCTGATTTGAAGGGTGCATATTCTGCTAGATGCCCCAAGGACACTGGCAGTCAGGCCATATGAGGGGGTTAAGCAGGTGCGTCTAGGATTGCCAGGTACCTCTTCACCACTGGCAGGAGGTTTTTGGGGAGGAACCTGAGGAGGGTGGGGTTTGGGGAAGGAGCCTGAGAAGGGCGGGGTTTGGGGAGGGGAGGGACTTCAATGCCTTAGAGTCCAATTGCCAAAGCAGCCCTTTTCTCCAAGTAAATTATCTCTATCGGCTGGAGATCAGTTGTAGTAGCAGGAGATCTCCAGGTAGTACCTGGAGGTTGGCAAGCCTAGGTGCATTACACCATGGCCGTTGGACCCAGGGGGAGCCCGGGGGAGGCCCTAAGAGGCCCAATGGGAGCCCAAGGGTTCGAGAGTTTCCTGGAGACCCATAAAAAGTTTGCATATCAAGATTAGTATTTATATCGTACGTTGGCCTACACAGCATAGTTTTATATATTCTTTACATTTAAGTTCCCAAACTGTGCTCCGTGGAGCACTTGGTGCTCCGTGAAACATCTCCCAGTGCTCCATGAAGAGATTGGGAAGAAAAATACTACTGTCATTCGGTTTAGTATATAAGTGCTAGGTGAATTTCTCTCCTGAAAAGTGTCCTTTCCTGAAAAGTGTTCCATGACTCAAAAAAGTTTGGGGCCATTTACGCGTGGTAATTAGCAGCGCGTTCCAGGCTGAAGTGCCCCGCATATTTATTTATTTTTTAGTTTTTTACGCTGTACCGTCATTCAGGAAGTGATTGTGAAGCCGGCGCATACCTGCTTTGCATTTCTTAAGAGCCCCTTTAACGTAACCTTTTGTATTTACTCCGCCCCCACACTGAAGCATTTACTGAAGGAACCATGAAAAATCACAACCGCGGCTTAGCTATGCAAACGACCGTTGCCAATGGCTATGCAAACGAAGGAGCAGGCGAGTTGGGGGGGGGTGGAATTTCTCCTTTTCATTGGGACCGTGAATAGGCATTTTAAAGGTCGCATTTAAAAAAAGAGCTTTGAGCGAGCATCAAAACTGACCCTGCGTCAATGGCCTGGGAAACTCTGCTTTACATTGTTGTTACATTGCATTTGCAAGGTCTTCCACTGGGTACCGGTTGTTAGAAGATCAGCCAGGCACATAGAATGTTTAGGCTAGTGGCCATTGTTGTAGTGGAAGGTCCGGTGTGCTGGTGCATTCTAAACCCATCTTTAAAGAGCCACTTTGGACAGATAAGTTCATGGTATGTTCTAACCCTTTTCCTTAATTACTTTAGTGCACTGGTTCCCAACCAGGGGTCTGTGGACCCCCAGGGGTCCGCGAGAACTAAATTAAGGTCCGTTATAAACCCATAATAAATTAATATTTTCAATTAAAAGTTCTCTATTATAAAAATATATATTCAAACATTATTCTAAGTTTAATGTTTAACTAACAGTTTTGATTAAAGTTTATTTTCAAATTCTCAGAATTTTTATTTTGAACCTTGGGGTCCCTGCACCGAACAAAAAAGTCCTAGTGGTCCCTGGTCAAAAAAAGGTTGGGAACCACTGCTTTAGTGGCATTGGAAGAAGAGTTGGTTTTCATACGTCGACTTTCTCTACCACTTAAGGAAGAATCGAACCAGTGGACGCTCATCTGGTGAACTGGATTTGTTTCCCCACTCTTACACGTGAAGCCAGCTGGGTGACCTTGGACTAGTCACAGCTCTTTTAGAGCTCTCTCAGTCCCACCTACCTCAAAAGGTGTCTGTTGTGGGGAGGGGAAGGGGAGGTGATTGTAAGCCGGTTTGGTTCTTCCTTAAGAGGTAGAGAGGGTTGGCATATCAAAACCAACTCTTCTTCTGATTTCCAGGTGAAATGATCTCTATCAGCTGGAGATCAGTTGTAATAGCTAGAACCTGGAGGTTGGCAACCCTACTCACAGTAGGGTTGCCAACCTCCAGGTTCTAGCTATTACAACTGACAACTCACAGTAGGGTTGACTGAAAATGACTGGAAATGCATGTGGAACGAAGCCAGAATTGTTGCATCAACCCTTAAGATAGAAATAAAATTTTCACATGAATGTGGAGGAGGTTAGGCGCAAAAGGCCAGGGCTGTGTGATAACAGACTTGATGCTAACTTTCTGGAAATGAATGCCGCAGATAATTCACCAGAAGAAGCCTACTTCGCAAAATCTGTGTTTTATGTTTTGGTAGACAGTGTTATTGCAGGATTATCTGTAAGATTCAATGCTGTGGAGCAGTTGGTTGAAAATTTTGATTTCTTGTGGAAATATCTCGCCATGTCTGAAAGTGATTTGAAAGGAAAAGCTTTATTTTTTTATCAAAGCAATATCCCAATGACCTTAATGATGAGGATTTTTTGACAGAAATGCAGCATTTACCTTCAGTACATAAGGCAAATGTTGGAAATACACAGTTAAAACCATTGGATCTGTTGAATATACAGACTTGCTGGCCTGTTTCCACGGTAGCTTCTACAGAGAGATTCATTTAGCAAACTCAAGCTGATTAAGAATTTTTTTAAATTCTACAATGTCTTAAGAACGTCTTATGGATTTGGCTAGGCTGAGAATTGAATCAAACATTACCAGAACAATTAATTTTGATTTGATTAAATTTCATTTCCCCTTTTAAAAAGTGGAGTGGTTGATAGAGAACCAGTGGCTGTTAAATCTAGGGAAAGGAATTTCGATCCTGTCATTAAAAGGTTTTCACCAAAAAAGACAAGGAAAGCTAATTTTTAAGTAAACAAAAAGCCCATTTTGTTCAACTTTTGATTCATAAATCTTTTATACACATTACAGAATTGCAGTTAGGGTTGCCAACCTCCAGGTACTGGTAAACAACAAACAGCAGTAAAAAAGAACCAAAACAATATAATAATGCAATGTTACTATATTGTATAAGTCTAACTATAAGACATGTAACAAGTGCACTGTATATACAAACAACTTGCACTAAAGAGTAATTGGCAAAGTTGTTTGTATATACAGTGCACTTGTTACATGTCTTATAGTTAGACTTATACAATATATTAACATTGCATTATTATATTGTTTTGGTCCTTTTTTACTGCTGTTTGTTGTTTACCAATCCATTTCACAGCAGGCTAACCTTTGTTTACCAACCTCCAGGTACTAGCTGGCGATCCCCTACTATTACAACTGATCTCCAGCTGATAGAGCTAAGTTCACCTGGAGAAAATGGCCGCTTTGGCAATTGGACTCTATGGCACTCAAGTCCCTCCCTTCCCTAAACCCTGCCCTCCTCAGGCTCCGCCCCAAAAACCTCCCACAGGTGGCAGAGGGACCTGGCAAGCTTAATTGTAGTGTAAATAAAAGGATGTTAAAATGTGAATTTTTTTTCTTCTGATCTACATCATATAAAGATGTCCAGATGTGCATTCTTCTCTCTGACCCCTCTTTCCACTCTTTATTATGTAGGAGGGAGTATAGGGGCAGAAGGCCTCAAATGTAGAAAATCAGGGAAGTGCTCCATTTCAACTTCCATACCTTTTTTGACCTTGTGGTTAAAACCATTGTGGTTAAAAAGACGCCTGATGAAGCAGGAAGGGAGCCCTGAAAATATATCTCAGAGGTCCAGCTGCTGGTCAGTTCTTTCCTTATCTGCTCACTGTCTCCCTTTTCTTTTCCCCCTGCTATAGAGTTTCTGCCCTGGAAAGAAACTTGCAGTGGTTATAAGAGGGTATTAGGGAACAGGAGGAGCCAGCCATTCATGGATCCCCCCTGGAAGGTGCATAATCCGGCCACTTCCTCAGCAACTCTAACAGTCCTGATCTTTGCCTCTCTGTTCAAAGGTAGGTGTGACATATAGAGATGAGAAAATTCTTGGAACAAACATTTTATATAGAAATGACAAGTGAAGGAGGAAGGGGCATGATAGAGGCTTCTAAAATTACATATGTGGTACAGAAAATGGATAAAGAGAACTTTTATGCTAGGACTAAGGTTGCCAACCTCCAGGTACTAGCTGGAGGTATCCTGCTATTACAACTGATCTCCAGCTGAAAGGGATCAGTTTACCTAGAGAAAAATGCCGCCTTGGCAACTGGACTCTATGGCATTGAAGTCCCTCCTCTCCCCAAACCCCGCCCTCCTCAGGCTCTGCCCCAAAAACCACCCACCAGTGAAATGCCTAATTTATGGTGTAAAGTCCCAATGACCATAAATCAGGAAGAGGTTGATAATTTGAAGCAGTTTGTTTTATTAAGCTTAATAATACATACCGGGTGGGAGCTTCCCAAAAAGCGCAGGACAGCTCGCACCCCGAACAAAGGATTGCAACCCCAATTATAACTTCTGGTTAGGGATGTTCCAATTATGTAGACTTACTAGACATTGGTTATCTATCTTACTTTAATTAACATAGTGTATAGAGATTGGTAGAAGCTGTCTCTAAGCAAATGCTAGGTCTTGTACAAAACACATTCCTTAACTAATAGGTAACTCTGAAGCTCTATTGGTAACAGGCTGTACCAAGCAAGCACCAACGGATTACAGTGCTTGCTTGGTCTCTTAGTTGTGGATGCCACCATTCCCAAAGAGTCCTCATGTGTGTGTGCATATGAATACACAGCATTCCAAACCAGCCCTTACATTCTGGGCTTAGCATTTTCATAACTGCAAATGTGCAGACTGAACATGAGAACATACGTTCAAATATATTTTCCATAGTATATAATATTTTCAGGCATTACACCAGTGGCAAAGAGGGACCTGGCAACCCTAGCTAGGACTCAGGCACCTGATGAAGTAGATGGGTGGTAAATTCAGGATAGACAATAGGAAGCACTTCTTCATTCAATGAGTAATTAAGCTGTGGAATTGACTGTCAGTGGAGGTAGCAATGGACACAGGCATAGATGGCTTTAAAAGGGGGGTCCTCCATAGAAGAAGAATTGGTTTTTATACCCCACTTTTCTTCACCTTTTAAGGAGTCTCAGACCAGCTTACAATCACCTTCCCTTCCCCACAACAAACACCTTGTGAGGTAGGTGGGTAGGGTTGCCAACCTCCGGGTAATAGCTGGAGATCTCCTGCTATTACAGCTGGTCTCCAGCTGATAGAGATCAGTTCACCTGTGGCATCAATGGAGGGAAAGCAGCACGGTATAGCCTGATTTCATCCCTTCTCAGAAGCCTACCAGGGTCGGTACTTGGGTGGGAGACCCCCAAGGAAGATTCTGCAGAGGAAGGCAATGGCCATCCACCTCTGCTCATCTCTTGACTTCAAAGACCCTTGCTGGGGGTCGCCTTAAGTTGGTTGTGATTTGATGACACTTTTAAGACACTTTGAAGCTCGTACAGGGATAAGTATTGTGTTTTTAAGGTGCCACTGGGTTTCAGTTGGTCTTTGTCACATTACTATGGAAATGCTCACTGTCATTCTGCACCTGTCCACCTGTCCAACATCCCAGAGCCCCATGATACACCCAGGCTCTAGTTCCTTCCTCCGTTGCTAGTGTGTACTGGATAGGGTTGTCAGCTCTGGGATGGAAAATAGCTGGAGATTTTGGGGGTGGAGCCTGAGGAGGGCGGGATTTGGGGAAGGGAGGGACTTCAGTGAGGTATAATGCCATACAGTCCACCTTCCAAAGTGGCCATTTTCTCCAGGGGAATTGATCTCTGTCGCCTGGAGATCAGTTATAATCCCAGGAGATTACTAGCCGCCACCTGGAGGTTACAAGCAAAGATTCACCTAGACTGTACAGTAAGTAAGCAAAACTAACAGTAAGAAGCTCTAAGGTTACAAAAAATATAGTCAGACGTTGTGAATCTAACAAAGTGATTTACTCTATACAAAACAACAAACAAACAACTGTGTAATGTGGAACACCAACACATTTTTCTGCAGTGCAATCCAACATACATACAAAAAACCTTTTTAAAAGGTAAGTATTTATAAATTCAGCTGATAGCTTATTTTTTCTTTCTGTGTGCTTTCTTCACAAGTGTCTTCATTCCTCAAGTCAATTCTCATCTAACAGAACAACAATATGGAATATGGGAGCGTTCTCCAGATTAATAATCACGCTTTCACCACAATAGTGGCTTCTTCAGGCATTGCTTAAGAAATAATGTCCAAAATAAGTCTTTCAAGGACCTTAGTACGCCAGACCGGCTGCTCTCTCCTGAGAGACCTTCCCAGCGGTTAACTACCTTCAGTCACCTGGAGGTTGGCAACCCTACTGCTGCAACTCTCCTTGTGTGACATTATTAAAGTGAAGCAGTCCCTCATCCTGATAACGATCCCTACGGGAGCCCCAGGAGAGACATTCCTACTTTTCCAGTACAGGATTCAGGTATCTTAAATGTCAGGGATCTACCCCTGAGTGTTATAGAGTTCAAGTAAGAGTAGTTTCTGCCAGATTATAGAAGAGGGAAAGTTTCGTTTGGACAAGGCAGAAAGCAGGATACTATTTCTTTAACAAAAGTTGCATTTGGGCTCTGTAAAGGTGAATAGGACTGAAGAGAGCTGGTAAACTGGGATACAGGAGCCTGGGGTACAAAGGGCAAGTGTGAGCTGGTTTGCCTCTAGGGTTGCCAGTTTCCATGCAGGGCCAGAATTACAACTGATGTCTCTAGATGACAGAGATCAGGTCCCCTGGACAAAATGGCTGCATGCAAGGGGCCAGGGGAGGGGCCGTGGCTCAGTGGTAGACCATCTGCTTGGTATGCAGAAGGTTCCAGGTTCAATCCCCAGCATCTCCAGTTGAAATAATAGCAAAAGACCTCTTGCTGAGACCCTGGAGAGCTGCTGCCAGTCTGAGTAGACAGTACTGACCTTGATGGATAGGGTTGCCAGGTCCCTCTGCCACCAGCGGGAAGTTTTTGGGGTGGAGCCTGAGGAGGGTGGGGTTTGGAGAGGGGAGGGACTTCAATGCCATAGAGTCCAATTGCCAAAGCAGCCATTTTCACCAGGCGAACTGATCTCTATCGGCTGAAGATCAGTTGTAATAGCAGGAGATCTCCAGCTAGTACCTGGAGGTTGGCAACCCTATTGATGGACCAAGGGTCTGAGTCACTATAAGGCAGCTTCATGTATCCATGTGAGGTCGCTCCCCTCCCCTTCCCAAACCCTCCCCTCCCCAGGCTTTGCATGCAAATATCCATGATTTTTCTAATTTGAGTTTAACAGTCCCTCTGCCCATCTGCCAACTAACTCCTGTCTTTTTTTTTTTTTTTGGTCTGGAAGGAATGCTGAGCCAGCAATCGGCATATAAACTGACGGTTCCGGCCACTGTCTCCGTGCAACGCGGCCTCTGCGTCCACATTCCCTGCAGCTTCACTTCAGGCTGGAATGACTCCTGGAAACACTACGCTTATTGGTTTCAGAAAATAGAGGGATACTGGCAGTATTATATCACCGAGTATTCATTCCACACCATTCCAGGTATTCTCGTGGCCACTAATCACGTGAGGGGAGTGTACAAGCCATTTGTGCAGGGCCGTTTCCAGTTCACGGGCAAAGTGTCGGAAGGCAACTGCTCCTTCAGCATCCTCGATGCCAAGCCACGGGACGCAGGGGAGTACTACTTGCTAATCGAGACCAAGAAGATGTCACACAGCTTCAGGACTAACAAAACTCGTATGCCACTGCGAGTTATCGTGAGAGGCAAGACTTTCCTCCTTATTTGTCTCGTGACTATTGGTTTATCTCTTATGCTGAAGAGATGGGAAAGTTAGGTTGGTGGTTGAGGACATCTCGCCCAACAGAGAAGAACAGGAAGCACAAGTGCTTTGTGCTTCCTGTTCCTCCATGCGCTGGTCTTGTTTGAAATACACCTTTCACATCTCCTGATGTGGAAACAATCGTCTCTCTGGAGCCTTCTTTCTAGCTAACCCTTCTAAGAACATAAGAACATAAGAAAGGCCCTGCTGGATCAGACCAAGGCCCATCAAGTCCAGCAGTCTGTTCACACAGTGGCCAACCAGGTGCCTCTAGGAAGCCACTAACAAGACGAGTGCAGCATCACCATCCTGCCTGTGTTCCACCGCACCCAAAATAATAGGCCTGCTCCTCTGATACTAGAGAGAATAGGTATGCAGCATTAGTATCCATTCTAACTAACAGCCATGAATACCCCTCTCCTCCATGAATATGTCCATTCCCCTCTTAAAGCCCTCCAAGCTGGCATCCATCACCACATCCTGGGGCAGGGAGTTCCACAATTTAACTATGCGTTGTGTGAAAAAATACTTCCTTTTATCTGTTTTGAATCTCTCGCCCTCCAGCTTTAGCAGATGACCCCGTGTTCTAGTATTATGGGGGAGAGAGAAAAACCTCTCCCTGTCCACTCTCTCCAAACCATGCATAATTTTATAGACCTCTATCATGTCTCCCCTCAGCCGCCTTCTTTCCAAGCTAAACAGCCCTAAGCGTCTTAACCGCTCCCCATAGGACAGTTGCTCTAGTCCCCTAATCATTTTGGTTGCTCTTTTCTGCACCTTCTCAAGCTGTGCAATATCCTTTTTTAGGTGTGACCAGAACTGTACACTGTATTCCAAGCGTGGTCTCACCATAGATTTGTACAAGGGCATGATGATATCAGCAGTTTTATTCTCTATTCCTCGTCTAATTATGGCCAGCATGGAATTTGCCTTTTTCACAGCAGCTGCACACTGGGTTGACATCTTCATTGAGCTATCCACTACCACCCCAAGATCCCTTTCTTGGTCTGTTGCTGCCAGCACAGATCCCATCAGTGTATATGTGAAGTTGGGATTTTTTGTCCCAATATGCATCACTTTACACTTACTCACATTGAATCTCATTTGCCATTTTAATGCCCATTCTTCCAGTATGCAGAGATCCTTCTGGAGCTCTTCACAGTCTGATTTTGTTTTAACCACCCTAAATAATTTGATGTCATCTGCAAACTTGGCTACTTTACTGTTTAACCCCAACTCCAGGTCATTGATGAACAGGTTGAAAAGCGCCAGTCCCAACACAGATCCCTGAGGCACCCCACTGCTCACATCCCGCCATTGTGAGAACTGACCATTGATTCCTACTCTCTGTTTCCTATTTTTCAGCCAGCTCTCAATCCATAAGAGGACTTGTCCTCTTATCCCGTGACTATGAAGTTTGCTTAGCAGTCTTTGGTGGGGGACTTTGTCAAAAGCTTTTTGGAAATCCAAATACACAATAACCACAGGCTCATTCCTGTCCACATGCTTATTGACGCTCTCAAAAAACTCTAATAGGTTAGTGAGACAGGACCTACCCTTACAGAAGCCATGTTGGGTTTTGCCCAGCAGACCTTGCCCTTCTATATGCTTGACAATTCTATCTTTAATAATGCTTTCCACTAATTTACCTGGAACAGACGTTAAGCTAACTGGCCTGTAATTTTCTGGGTCCCCCCTGGAACCTTTTTATAAATGGGTGTTACATTGGCCATTCTCCAGTCCTCTGGTACAGAGGCTGATTGAAGAGACATATTACGTATCTTTGTTAGAAGTTCAGCAATTTCCCATTTGAGTTCTTGAAGAACTCTAGGATGAATACCGTCTGGTCCCTGTGACTTGTTAGTTTGCAGTTTGTCTAGACACTCTAGGGCTTCCTGCCTTGTTACCACTATTTGCCTCAGTTCCTCATTTTCCCCTCTCCAAAATCTCTGTTCAGGAGAAGAAATCTGCCCTGTATCTTCAACAGTGAAGACAGATGAGAAGAATTCATTTAGTTTTTCAGCAATCGCTTTATCCTCCCTTAGAGTTCCTTTACTCCCATTGTCATCCAATGGTCCAACTGCTTTCCTAGCTGGTTTCCTACTCCTAATATACTTAAAGAATTTCTTATTGTTTGTTTTGATGTGTTTAGCAATATGCCCCTCAAAATCTTTTTTTGCATCTCTAATTATCTGCTTGCATTTCCTTTGTGCAAGTTTGTGTTGGCTTCTGTTCGCCTCATTTGGGCAAACCTTCCAGTCTCTGAAGGAAGATTTTTTTTCTCTAATTGCTTCCTTCACCTTACCGTTAGCCGTGGTGGTGACCTCTTGGACTTATTACTACCTTTCCTGACCTGCGGTATACAAGCTAGCTGAGCGTCTAGTAATGTGGACTTGAGTAACCCCCAAGCCTTTTCAAGAGATTTAACCCTCCTAACTGTTCCTTTCAACTTCCTCTTTACCAGTTTTCTCATTTTAGAGAAGTTCCCTCTTTTAAAGTCAAAGGTAATTGTGTGAGATTTCCCAGTCACTTTCCCATTTTCATATAAATTAAATTTGATGCCATTGTGATCACTGTTGCCAACTGGCTCAACTGCATCCACATCCCGCACTAAATCACTGGCAGCACCACAGAATATTAAATCCAGGATCACCTCCCCTCTGGTTGGGTCTATGACCAACTGTTCGAGAGCACAGTCATTTAGGATGTCTAAAATTTTTATCTCTTTGGCTTGACTGGAGCATACATTTATCCAATCAATATGAGGGAAGTTGAAATCTCCCATTATTACTACTTCATTACCTTTACATGCTTCCCTAATTTCATTCTCCATCTCAAGATCACCCTGAGCCATTTGGTCAGGGGGCCGATAGAATATCCCCAGTACTAATCTCCTTTGGGGCCCAGAATCGTCACCCATAAGAATTCTGTGGACAAATCTGCCCTTTTTATGGTCTCTAGCTTATTAGACAATATGCCTTCCTTGATATACATAGCAACACCCCCTCCAATACGCCCTTCCCTGTCATTTCTATACAGTTTGTAACCAGGGATGACTGTATCCCACTGGTTCTCTCCCCTCCACCAGGTTTCTGTAATGCTCACTATATCTATGTTTTCTGTTAAAACCATGCACTCTAATTCCCCCATTTTTGCTTAGATGCTTCTAGCATTAGCATAGAAACACCTCCACACTGTTTCTCTCTTTCGACTTGCCTGGCATGTGCCTTTGGGCATCTTTAAGTGGCTATCCATCATTTTTTTTCCATTCCCTTTCATGTCTAAGTAATCCCTATGTGGGCAATCTGAAGCAATTTTCCCTTTGTCCGTATGCATTGAGTTTGCCCGAACCGGATGCTTCTCAGCTCCTGTCGGCTTTCCCCGCAGGTTCAGTTTAAATGCTGCTCTGCCACCTTTTTTATATTACACGCCAGCAGTCTGGTTCCATCCTGGTTCAAGTGGAGCCCATCCCTTTTGTATAGGCCCGGCTTGTCCCAAAATGTTGCCCAGTTCCTTACAAATCTAAAGCCCTCTTCCCTGCACCACCGTCTCATCCACACATTGAGACTCACCAACTGTGCCTGCCTAGCTGGTCCTGCACGTGGAACAGGTAGCATTTCTGAGAAAGCTACCTTGGAGGTCCTGGCTTTTAGTCTCCTGCCTAGCAACCTACATTTGGATTCCAAGACCTCCGGACTACATTTCCCCACGTCGTTGGTGCCAACATGCACCACAACCACTGGCTCCTCCCCAGCACTACCTACCAGACTACCTATATGACGGATAATGTCCGCAACCTTCGCACAAGGCAGGCAAGTCACCATGCTGTCCATGCACCCACCAGAAACCCAGCTATCTACATTCCTAAGGATTGAATCCCCCACTACAAGAAGCCCCCCTCCCCTCTGAGGCATATCCTCGGTACAAGAGGATATCTGTTCATCCACCAAGGAAGAGGTCCCTTCTAAGGTACCACATCCCCCTACCTCAGTGAAATGGCCTCCTTCCCCAAGGGCTCCATCATCTGTGACTGGCAGGTTGCCGTCACCTTGGGACTGGGATGTGACTATTCCATCCCTGGAGTCCTTAGTCACCTCTCTCTCTGCCTGCCTCAGCTCCTCCAGTTGAGCTACCTTGGCCTCGAGGAAGTGAACTCGCTTCCTGAGAGCCAGGAGCTCCCTGCACCGAGCACACACCCACGACTTCTGTCCAGCAGGCAGATAATCATACATGTGACACTCCATGCAGCACATTGGATAGCCCCCGACCCCTGCTAGCTTTCTACCTTCATTACTGTTATTTATTTAATTAATTAATTATTATATTATTCTTTGGTGTTGTAACCCTGCCCTTTACTCTCTTGCACTCTTCCTGTACCAAATAAGAACTGAGTGCCGAAGTTCCTTGCCCTGCAGCTATATTCAAGTTGCTCGGTACTCCAGCCGGATGGAGAGAATTACTCTGGCAAGATAAAAAGATTTCATACTCACCTACAGATCCCCAGTCACGATCCACAGGCTAAGAGCCACAGGGCAAGAGCTTGACCCAAAGCTCACGCCTCTGGTGGGCAGGAGCCTTGGAATTTAAATGTCCACAGCCTCCACCTCTCACACACAAGCTCCAATCACAACAACCCCACTTAACAAGGGAACAATCAAACTTTCAGGCAGCTTCTATGGTTATGCAAGGCAGAATTTTGAATTTACCATACTCAGAAAGGACTTGTCCATGCTCTTCTGGTGCCATCGACTCATTAGCTCATGTGCTCTTGGAATGTCGTTTCTGTGAGGATCTTAGATCACAATATATTTCTCCTTTTTTAATACATAAGGAGCCTTGTGGCGCAGAGTGGTAAACTGCAATACTGCAGTCCAAGCTCTTCTCACGACCTGAGTTCAATCCCAACGGAAGTTGGTTTCAGGTAGCCTGCTCAAGGTTGACTTCCTTCCATCCTTCCGAGGTCGGTCAAATGAGTACCCGGCTTGCTGGGGGTAATGACCCGGTGCTTACACAGGGGACCTTTACCTTTTTTAAATACATAAATCTAATGCCTCTGTGTCTGATATGTCTGATATAATGCCTTTTTTATTAAGTGACAGGGATCCCAAGGCTACATTAGCAGTGGCAGAATTTATCTCAGTCCTTATATTCCCTCAGACATTAGATTTAAAACTGTGCTGCTCAAGATCAATGGATCAAGGGGCTTCTAAGGGATAAAGGAAGGAAAGGAAAGGATGTGGAAAGAAAGCCCTTTCTTTGCCCACTGAAAATTTGCTCCCCTCGTCCTGCTTTTCTTCCCGCTCTGCGCCTAGTTAAATTGTGGACCTCGCTGCCATGGGAGGTGGTGATGGCTGCCAACTTATGTGTGTGTGTGTGTGTGTGTGTGCCATCAAGTCACAACTGACTTATGGCGACCCCATAGAGTTTTCAAGGCAAGAGATGTTCGGAGTTGGTTTGCCGTTGCTTGGAAGGCTTTAAAAGGGGAATGGACAAATTAATGGAGGACAGGGCTATCAATGGCTACTAGTCACAAAGGCTACCAGCCATGATGGATATCTACTCCTTCCAGTACCAGAGGCAGAATGGCTGTTTGTATCCGTTGCTGGGGAGCACGGGCAGGAAGATGCTGTCGCAGTCATCCTGCTCGTGGGCTTCCTAGAATCAGCGGGTTGGCCACTGTGTAAACAGAACGCTGGACTAGATGGGCCTTTGGTCTGATCCACCATGGCTCTTATGTTCTTAAGATACCTGCAAGGTAATCCTGATCAGAGTTACACCCTTTTGTGCCCATTGAAGGATGTGACTCTTAGAAGGCTGTAACTCTGGCCTTTTCCGCATTCTCTTTTTCCTCATCTCAAAGTTCCTGATTCTTCGGGGGTGGGGGGTTAATGTTCCGCACGTGTTTTATTCACTCTAGTGATCCATTCGATATAGCAGATGATTAAATCTAGCTTATTTCCCTGTTGATTTAAGTGGCAGCTTTTTACTCTTGATAAAATCACCAAGCGAGGACACTGGCACAGCTGACATATGGGACTTTACTTGGGCCACCTTCATGTGCTTTTGTCCCACTGGAGCAGGCTCAGTCTAAATTCTTGAGAGCAGCCCTCCATTTACCTTGTTGCGTATCAAATGCTACTGCCAGACTGGAGGCAGGACTAGTGAGGGTGGAGGCAAGGGTCTGCACTGCTTCCATTATTATTTGGCTTGAATTAAATCTTAACCCTCAAGGACTGGTACCCCTGCTTCTACAGGATAAGTTCCAGTCAACATGGCTAAAGACTGTCCTTAATAAAATGGCCTGCCTTGGCCTTTCTTCACCTACCCTGTTAGCCATGGGCGCAGACCAAGCACCAAGTTTCTTGAAGCAAAGGGTGGAAGACATTGAACGACATCAGGCCTTGGAAAATCACCATTTTTCCTAGTACCTGATAAGTCTAGTTACTTAGTCTCACCTGCAGCTTATTTTTCTCATCTTGAGCCTATTAATTATAGGAAGGCCTTTACCCTTGCCAGGTGCCAGGCCCTACCATCAGCTGTTTTAGAAGGGAAATATAAGATCCCTAGATCAGAGAGGTTTTGTCCGTGTGGGACAGGGGACATTGAAACCATCGAACACGCACTGATATGTTGCCCATTCTACTGCGAAGTTAGATCAAAGCTTATTTCCCCCTTGCTTGGTAAATTCCCTGAAGAGTCAGTTGAGCTTTTGGCAAAGAAGCTCCTATTAGGAGAAGATCCTCAGCTTACGCTCCAAACTGCCAAGTTCTGCGCTGTTGCTATTAAAATACGCAGAACTTTATTAGAGAATAATCCTTAGGATATTTTACAATTTTAAGGTGATAATTTTAATCAGGGGTTGTTTTTATTGCTCTTGCACCGTTATTTGAATTGGCAGTCTGTGATTCTGTGGTGCAAAACTATTGAGTCTGGAAATTTTGATATGTTGGCATATGATTGGCCAGTTGACCGTATTAATTGATTTGATTTGATTTGGTAAAATCAGGTGTGATATCCAATCAACCACTAGAGGGAGGAAAACTTGTGCGGAACTTTTTAAAAACTTGACAAAACAGGAACTTGGAGAAGGAAAAAGAGAATGAAGATAAACCCTCTGTTTAGAATGATACTGCTGGACTGGGTGTCTTTCCCCCCTTACAATCCCTACTGTCATTCTAATGCCAAACAAACTCAGCTGCTGCTTTGTTCTTGTGCTAGAGCCTACTGGAAAGGCTTGCTGCTTCCTTATTATTGCTACTCCAATAAAATGCTGCTTTGAGAATGAGCCAATATATACAAGCATATTTTCAGGCATTTTTAACAATGGCTGCAGCTTTATTGCATTTTATTGAGGGGTTATTGCATCCTGCTGCTCTGATTTATAATGTGGATTTATTGTCTTTTTATTGCATGTTGTGATTTCTAGCTGTCTTGGAGGTTTTATGGGAAATAGGTAGATTTTTTAAAAAAAACCTTTTAAAATACATAACAGTAATAGCAACCTTTCAACAAGGTGGGTGGTGACATCAAAGGTAGAAGGTGCATCGTGGTTAGAGTGCCAGACTATGATCTGAGAAACCCAGGTTTGAATCCCTACCGAGCCAAAGAAGCTTACGGGCAGTAACATCCAAAGAACGTTTTCCCTGGGAGTAAGCCCAATCGAATAAAGCTCAGTAAGGTAAGGTAATAGTAATTTATTGTGTAAGACCAAAGCCCATTACAATCTAAAAACAATATAACAGCAATTTTAAAATGTAAAAGCCAATATCATTAAAAAAGAAAAAGTACATTAAAATGTGCCCATTCAATTCTATCCAGCTTTCCACAATTTATATTTACTTCTCTTTGATTTTCTTGGCCACCAGGCAAAAAAGTGCCATTTTTGGGGAAATATAGGGATCCATATCTGATAACAAATAAATTAATTTATCAGCATCAGATAATGATTGTAATGCAGATAGAATATTTGCCAAAAACCTATTTCTGGGTTAAATATATAAAGGGCAGGCCAAGACATAATGGGTAAGGAATCTGAGTAGACCAGTTTAGATGACTTCGGTGCTTTTGGCTGACCTAGGGTCCGTCACACTCTCTGAGCCTTACCCACCTCACAGGGCTGAAGATAGTGGAAGAAAGGAGAGCAACATTATAAGCTGCTTTGGTCCACACTGAAGAAAAAATGGGGCATACAATATAATAGAAAAAAGAGAGACGACCAACCGTAATATTTGTCACATATATCCTGCTCTTAGTCAATCCCTGGTGAATTTTCTTTTAATTCCTGTCGGGGGGATTTTTCTTTGCTCAGAACTGACAGAGAAACCACAGATCCGGAATTCAACTGCAGTCCGTTCTGGGGAGGAAGCTGTTTTTACCTGTTCGGCACGAGGGCCCTGCTCGGGGGTCAGGCTTAAAGTTTCATGGACGACTATTCTGCTGGGATACAGAACATCTCAGTGGAGGCAACAGCACAGCAGCGGTAGCTGGACCCATGGATCTGACTTCACTTTTACACCCACCACAGCTGACTGGGGCAAATGGCTCACCTGCCGGGTCTGGTATCCAAACCTCCAGAAACAAGTTGCCAACACCATCTTGCTTGACATGGCCAGTGAGTAGCTTGCTTCACTTTATATTGCCTTTCATAGAGAATCCACGTGGTGTAGTGGTGGTGGTTTGGAGCGGTAGACTCTGATCTGGAGAACCGGGTTTGATTCCCCCCTCCTCCACATGAGCGGCAGAGGCTAATCTGGTGAACCGGGTTGGTTTCCCCTCTCCTACACATGAAGCCAGCTGGGTGACCTTGGGTTAGTCCACAGTTCTATTAAGAGCTCTCTCAGCCCCACCTACCTCACAGGGTGTCTGTTGTGGGGAGGGGAAGGGAAGGTGATTCTAAGCCGGTTTGATTCTGCCTTAAGTGATAGAGAAAGTTGGCATATAAACACCAACTCTTCTTCTTCTACCTCTTCCTCCTCCTCCTTCTCCTCCATTTATTCAGGCCTATTTCCTTGTGGCCACCCTGCCGACTGCTCCTGTGCTTCGTTTTGATTACACATTCCTTTCCCGACTCTCAGAGGTTGCCTTGCTCTCTCCTCGTGTTTCTGCACACTTTCCCCATGTTTTCCAGACTTTGTTTTAGCCATAGTCTGGAAAACGCAGACACAATGTGCAGGGAGAGCGAGATGACCTCTGATGGTCGGGAAAGGCATGCATAATCAAAATGAAGCATCAGAGCAGTCGGTGGGGTAACTGGGAGGGAAACAGCCCTGCATAAATGGCTGTAGAATCATAGGGTGAGAATGGGCCATACAGGCCTTCTAGTCCAACCCCCGGCTCAATGCAGGATCAGCCTAGAGCATCCCTGACAAGTGTTTGTTCAGCTGCTGCTTGGAGACCGCCAGTGGGGGGGGGGGGGGGCTTACCTCCTCCCTAGGCAGCTGATTCCACTACTGAACTACCCTTGCTGTAAACAAGTTCTTCCTAATGTCCAGCCAATACATATAAATGTATCCGCCTAATGGAAATAGAGGTCATGCATCTGAGGAAGTAGCTCTGGTTCACAAGCTTGTCATGCTGCAGTGAATTTTGTTAGTGTTTAAGGTTCCATCGAACTCCCCTGTAATGTTCCTCCATGAATGGTCCCCATTTCCTTCCCTTCAAGATCAGCTGCTGCCTCCTCCCCCCCTGCCCCCCACCATTTCCTTCCCTCTCCCCTCTCTGGTGCCCTCAATTTTCTGTTCTTGATGTTTCAGGTCTATCTAGGACTGACAGTTCAGGGAAGAATGCATCGTGGCACAGGCAGGCCGGTGAGATGTGATCCTTGATAAAGTTTATTGTATTGTGGCGAAAGGCCATTACGATCCGTCATAAAAAAACATTAAAATAACATTAAAATAACTTTGAAACAGCCTGACCCCCAAGAAGCTAGTAATTAAATATGTTAAACACCCTGATTAAAAACAGCTTTAGCTCGGATTTTCTTGGCTGCTAAAGCAAAGAGAGACACATTGTAGGAAACATCAGGATTGGCGTCTGAGAGGAGAAAGAGCAGCTTCTCTGGATCCGAAAAAAAGATTTAGGCCCTTTAGAAACGCTCTGAGAAATTCAGATCTGGGCTCTGTGTAAAGAGGACAGAATAAGGTGTAATGACTTAGGGTCCTCTGGAACTGCTCCACAAATATAGACAAGAGGCCCATGGTGTTCAGGACTAATGTCCAGCTAACAAAGCCATTGGCATAGTTTGAAACCAGAGGGAGGTAAAAGCTATTCTGAGGTTATGGAAGGGGATACTGACCAGGTATGAAGCTCTGCCATGATCCCTTTTAAACCAATTAAACCATGGGGAGAATTTGGTCTGGGAGATTGATTGGCTATCTGATGCAGCATCACACTTAAACACCCAGTCCCGAATGTTGGTACCTGCTATGGGGACAGCCTGGGTGTCATCTGATATGGAGTAGCAATGCAGATGTGGTGCTTGCCATGCTTTTCCAAACCTCTACACCCCCCTCCCCCATGATTGCCCAGCTTATTTCACTGGGGATGTTCACAAAGGACTCAAACTGAACAACAGCTCACAGATCTCAACAGGGCAATGTTGTTGTTGTTGTTGTTTTAATTTTAATTTTTAATTTCAATAAGATGCAAACAAAACATAAGAATACAACACAGAATGGGTGGCACAGCCATATCACTGCAAGACCGAGACAATCTTTAATTGGGTATACGTAACATTTTGTTTCCTTCATTATTCTAGATGGAATATTAATACCGATCTGACCGCTATCTAAACAAATCATCTCTAAACATATAGTCTTTATCTAAGCAGATCATCTGTAAATATAGTTTCCTCCTACATGCTTGTTCAAGCTTTTATGATTTTCATGTAATAATTGACTTCAAAAGCGCGAAATCCAATGCAATCTTATAACATGGCAGTTTCCATTTATACAGTCTTTACAAAACATATGGCAAAGTACAGTTCCCATTTTTGAAAGAACTCTTCCCTGGATCTTTTGTTTGTTTGATTTGTCAGCTTTGCCATCACTGCAATAAGGCAGAGGCTCAGCTGGGACAGCAGCTTGCAGATCTCAACAGGACAGTGTTTTCTCGTTTCAGCAAACAAGAAAGAGGTTTCGGAGTTTCCAGTGACCCTCTTAGTCTTCTACCTGTTTAAGTAAGTATTTTTCATTCCATCCGGGGTGGGGGGGCACTTTGGCTTTAAAACAGAACAGCAATGAAAGACAACAAGCATTGCAGTAAGAATTTTTCCAGATCTGCCATCAACCTGCTGGAACCAGTTCGAGCAGTTCCACCCTTTGGCTAATGGCTCTTTTCTCTTGCGATCTGCTTCGTAGGGTTATGTTTTGTTTCCTGTCCTTCTTCTCGGTCTTTGGGCTTTTAAGACAGAAGGTGAGTCCATCGCAAGTGAGTCCATCGCAAGAGTAGACGAGGATGAGGCAACCCGGATCTAGCGCGATTCCTTTGCCCGTGGAAGGAAAAGAACTTCTCACAAGTGTTTTAAAAAATAAAGTAGTATTTTGAAGTATATTAACAAGAAAGAAAGAAAAATGCTAATATCGTTGTACAACGTTCATACAAACCAATGAAGGGGAGCTGTGGTGGCTGGGGGGGGTGGGGGCTCTGAGGCACCTGCCTTTTGGACTGAAGAATGTTCAAACCCTCACTGTGGCCTCTCCTATGGATTCTTTAAACCCCATCCACCCAGAATTAGGTAAAAAGAGGGACCCAAGCTTTAATTAAAGAAGAAGAAGAGTTGGTTTGTATATGCTGATTTTCTCTACCTTTTAAGGTGAATCAAACCGGCTTACAATCACCTTCCCTTCCTCTCCCCACAACAGCCATCTTGTGAGGTAGGTGAGGCTGAGAGAGTTCGGAGAGAACTGTGACTAGCCCAAGGTCACCCGGTAGGCTTCATGTGGAGGAGTGGGGAAACTGACCCGGTTCACCAGATTAGAGTCCGCCGCTCATGTGGAGGAGTGGGGAATCAAACCCAGTTCTCTAGATTAGAGTCCACCGCTCTTAACCACTACACCACGCCGGAGGATTGGTAGCATTAAGTATTTAAAAAGAGAAAATATTTTCTGCGGATTTTGTCACTATGTGTGTGTAAAGTAATGTCAAGCCAATTTATGGCAACCCTGTAGGGTTTTCAAGGCATGAGACTTACAGAGGTGGTTTTCAATTGCCTGCCTCTGCATAGCGACCCTGGTATTCCTTGGTGGTCCCCCATCCGAGTACTGACCAGGGCCGACCCTGCTTAGCTTTCGAGATCTGACAAGATCAGGCTAGCCCGGTGAAGCTGGCTCTCAACACCCCCAATAAGGTTACAAACTTTCTCCCAATGAAAGTAAGGACTTTGTAGCTGAGCCTCAGCTAACATAAAGAAACCCTGAGGGGAGATTTGGTTCTCTCCTGACTACTGGAACCTATTTCCAGGATTGTTCCAGGTTGAAGGTTGCTCTAGTACACACAGCTCCTGTCCACAGAACCCATTGACACAAGTTGAGTATGTTGGGCCCTTAACAGGATGCTTGTTTGTCTTACTAAAACAAGTTTGGTCCCCTAAGCTGACCCCAAACCCTGTCTAAAAGCCAAGTAAAAACCTACCAAAACTAATGCTCTTATTTAAAAGGTAAAGGTAGTCCCCCTGTGCAAGCACCAGGTCATTACTGACCCATGGGATGATGTCACATCCCAACATTTACTAGGCAGACTGTGTTAAGGGTGTAGTTTGCCATTGTCTTCCCCAGTCATCTACACGTTACCCCCAGCAAGCTGGGTACTCAATTTACTGACCTCGGAAGAATGGAAAGCTGAGTTAACCTGAAACTGACTTCTGTCGGGATCGAACTCAGGTCATGAGCAGAGAAAGAAAGAAAGAAAGAAAGAAAGAAAGAAAGAAAGAAAGAAAGAAAGAAAGAAAGAAAGAAAGAAAGAAAGAAAGAAAGAAAGAAAGAAAGAAAGAAAGAAAGAAAAAGAAAGCTGGGAATTCACATAACCTGTTACATATATTGTTATAAAGGTATAATGATATAGAACTGCTGATTAACCCCCCAAACCCCCTCTCCCCAATTCTGTGGGACAAAACTGGCCACTAAGGGGACATGTCAGGGAAAATGGCTGCCATGTAGGCAAGAAAATCAAAACCTTCCCTCCCACGCAGTAGTCATCCAGGCTTTATGGTGATCCTTTCCAAATTTCACAACAAAGCAGGCTTAAGAAAGATCGCAGAAACCCCGAGAGGTGCATGAATGTACCACAATACTGTGGGGAAGCAGAAAAAAAGACCTGCTTTTCAACAGCATTGAACCCTGGGATAAATGACCTGCATAGAAATGGCCTCTAGGCCTTTTTGACATGAACGATGGGCTCAGAAGGGCTTCTGTTTAGAAGGGGAGTGTAAGTGAAGCTGCTAATAAGGTATTGTGTTGATGAGGAAAGATTACAAACTTGAGGAAAATGTTTACGTCATCTTTCCTTTCCCACACCCTCACTGATAACCTTCTTGCAGAAGTTCAATGCTGTCACTTCTGCTTCTTTGGTTCCCATTTCTTATTTTTCATTTGTCTTGTGGCAAAAGTCTTCCCAAGTTTCAGAATACAGAAGCAAGGCAGCAGCAGAACACCACTGGCTCCTCTCTCTGGCTGCAGGAGAAGTAAGTCTACTTGCAGTAGGGTTGCCAACCGAGTGTTGGCAACCGGCGGGCGTTTTAGTGGGGCATGAACATGGTAAAACGTGGGCCACCTTAGAGCATTTCTGGTAAATCCTTGAGCACTGTGCCAGTGTGATGGCATCACCTCACAACAAAAGTGAGGTTGCGGCTCTGGTACGATGCTTATTTCTCCCCCATTTTCCCTCCACCGTTCTGTTGTTGGTTGGTAAGCAGTGGCACAGAGTGGGAGGTCTCCTGCTATAGCAAGAGAAGTGGCCAGCCTAGCGTGTAGGTGTGAAATCTTGCTCCATAAAGGACAAGAAAGTGTATGAATAAAAAATAAATGGAACTGAACACTGGGATGTACTAAATGTGCATACCCGCTGGTATACAAGCATACTTCAGAGATATTGCTGGTTCGGTTCCAGGCCACTGCAATAAAGCAAATATTGCAATAAAGCAAATCACACAATTTTGTTGGTCTCCTGGTGCATATAAAAGTTAAGTTTACACGATACTGTAGTCTATTAATTGTCCAATAGCATTAATGTCTAAAAAATGTACTGTAATAATAATAATGAGAAAGTTTGAAATATTGTGAGAATTACCAAAATGTGACACAGAGACCTGAAGTGAACACATGCTGTTGGGGAAATGGCGCCGATAGACTTGCTCGAAAACGCAATATCTACTAAGCACAATAAAATGAGGTATGATGGAATTACTCATTTAAGAAGCTAAACATGGGGTTTCTTCATAGGAGTTATTTGCCATCCCGGCCTTGGGTTCTCTCTGATTTTAACCAAGGAGTCGACCTGAATCAGGAGGGAAAAATTGATTGCTTGTGTGTAAAGCACTGTCAAGTTGCAGCCAACTTATGGCAACCCAGTAGGGTTTTGAAAGCAAAAGACAAGTGGTTTGCCATTGCCTTCCTCTTCATAGCTACCCTGGTATTCCTTGGTGGTCACCGATCCAAGTACTAGCCAGGGCTTGCCCTGTTTAACTTCTGAAATCTGACTAGATCAGGCTTGCCTGGGCCATCCAGGTCAGGGAAAAACTGACTCTGGTCTTTTTTTATAAGGTAACTGGAAGTGTAAAGGTAAAAGGTAAAAGTCCCCTGTGCAAGCACCGGGTCATTCCTGACCCATGGGGTGACGTCCCATCCTGACGTTTACTAGGCAGACTTTGTTTATGGGGTGGTTTGCCAGGGCCTTCCCCAGTCATCTACACGTGACCCCGAGCAAGCTGGCTCCTCATTTTATCGACCTCGGAAGGATGGAAGGCTGAGTCAACCTTGAGCCGGCTACCTGGAACCGACTCCCGTCGGGATCGAACTCAGGTCGTGAGCAGAGCTTGGACTGCAGTACTGCAGCTTACCACTCTGCGCCACGGGGCTCCAACTGGGAGTGTGCCTGAACTTAAAAAATTTTTGGTTACCTTGAACCTGAGCCAAACCTCCAAAACAAAATCATTGTTGGTTCAAACTGTCGTTTAATAAGCAGAAGATCAGGAGATATTTTGAGGGTGGGAAGTTCTCTCCTGCCCACATCCACAATCTCTATTTCCCAGATCATCACTGGAGAAGAATTCTGGGATAATTCCCAGAATTTACTTTGCCCCTAAGAACAAAATTTTCCTTTGCCCCTAAGAACAAGATTTTCCTCTATGGAGGAAAAATGCTACATTAATTTGGGCTTTCTGGAAATTTATGTTTTAGTGCAGAGTGCGGAGCACTCCATCTAGGCATTGGTACCCGTAAAGATTTTTACTTTGCAATGAGCCACAAGAACTGAGATATATAATAGCTAGTTGTGATGGGATCTTCCTATTCCCCCTATTATCTGGGGTAGCAAAGGGAAGAGAATGCATTCTGAAGCAAAAGTTGTCAGTGTAGCGCCTAAGGCTGCCAGGCTCCAGGTGGGACCTGGAGATCTGGAATTACAATTGATCTCCAGATGACAGAGATCAGTTCCCCTGGAGAAAATGGCTGCTTTGGAGGATGTGTTGTATGGCATTGTGACCTCATGAGGTCCCCCCTCTTCCCCCAACCCCACCCTCCTCAGGCTCCACCTCCAAAATCTCCAGGTATTTTCAAACACAGAATCATAGAGTTGGAAAG
The DNA here is from genome assembly GCF_029931775.1 of Euleptes europaea. Taxonomy (NCBI): domain Eukaryota; kingdom Metazoa; phylum Chordata; class Lepidosauria; order Squamata; family Sphaerodactylidae; genus Euleptes; species Euleptes europaea. The sequence goes on from NC_079314.1 coordinate 13,125,094, forward strand.
GCCATCTAGTCTAACCCCCTGCTTAATGCAGGATCAGCCTAGAGCATCCCTGACAACTGCTTGTCCAGCCTCTGTTTAAAGACTGCCAGTGAGGGAGAGCTCACCCCCTCCCTAGGTAGCTGATCCCACTGTCGAACAACTCTTAACAACATGATATAGATTGACTCAATAAATAAACGGGCATTGTGTGTGTTAAATGCTGACAAGTCGCTTCCAACTTATGCCTACCCTATGAATTAGTGACCTCCAAAAACTTCCTATCATTAACAGCCTTACTCAGGTCTTTCCAACTGAGGGCCATGGCTTCATTTATAGACTCAATTCCTCTCATGTTGGGTCTTCCTCTTTTCCTTCTGCCTTCAACATTTCCTAGCAATATTGTCTTTTCCAATGACTCTTGTCTTCTTATAATATGACCAAAGTACCATAGCTTCAGTTTAGTCATTTTATCTTCCAGGGAGAGTTCAGACTTGATTTGATCTAGAACCCACTGATTTGTCTTTTTGGTGGTCCATGGTATCCGTAAAATTTACCTCTAACAGCACATTTCAAAGGAATCTACTTTCTTCCTGTAAGCTTTGTCCAACTTTCACACCTTTTCCAGTCTGTGGGGCATTGTTTTGTTTTCCATATTTGCTGGCATATTCTTTTCAAGATTTTGATGGCCTACATTTCTATGACTTGGAATAGCTCTGTTGATATCTCATCTGCTCCTGGTGATTTGTTTCTCCCAATTGCTCTCAGTGCAGCTTTCACTTTACTTTCTAAAACTGTAGGTTCTTCTTCAAAAGATTCTTCTTAGAAGGAATCTGTCATCCTTTCATCTCTTTTGTATAGTTCTTCAGTGTGTTGTTTCCATCTTTTCTTTATTTTGTCTTGTTCAGCTAATGAATTTCCTTTAAAAAAAAAAATTTCAGGATTCATTGGAAATTTGATCTTAAGAATCTTTTGTATTTCTTGATGAATCTGTATCCAAAATTTCCCAACCTTTTTGCAAGTCCACCACAAATGAAAGTAAGTTCCATCTTTATCTTTGCATTTTCCAGCAGCGGCAATCATATGCTTTGTCTATCTTTTTAATATCCATTGGTGTGATACACCATCTGAAAAATTGTTTATACCAGTTTTCTCTCAGATTATTACTAGCAGTAAATTTAATTGACTTACGGTAGTCCATAGTCTTTCCCATTGCTGCATTGTTATCTCCTTTTTTCCATCCATTTGATCATGCATACTTTAACTTGTTCTTGTTCTGTTTCAAATTTGAGCAGTAATTTATAAATTTTTCCCAGGATACGGTATGTTCTGTCTCTTTACTGATTAGATTTTCAAATTCTGTATTCTTTTTTAGTTTAGCCTGTTGATAACAATCTGAAGAAGTGAGCTGTGGCTCACGAAAACTCATATCCTGCCAGAAAATATTTATGTTAGTCTTTAAGGTGCTACTGGACTCTTGCTCTTTTCTACTACTGCAGACAGACTAACACGGCTACCCACTGTGATAACAATCTTGTCATATTTTCATAATCATTTGATTGTAGGTTAGCCAATCTACTTTTTTGTTCCACTTCAGCTAATGTATTTCCATGTTGATCTTTCAGCATATCTAACCATACTTTAAATTTCCCTTTGATTTCTTGGATCTTGTGGAACAGATCTCTTGTTCTTCCTTTTTTGTTGTTTTCGTCTATTTCTTTACACTGGTTATTATACTAGTTCTTTTTTCCCCTATGTGTGAGTTGCTGGAATGCTGCATTTAGACTTTTCATTCTATTTCTGTCACCTTTTATTTTTTTTTCTGGTTGTCTATCTTTAGCAATTTTAAGAATTTCCTCAGTCATCCATCAAGGCTTTTCATTTCTTTTGGCTACAGGAATAGTCTTTACGCAGTCTTCCTTGATAACATCTCTGGTTTCAACCCATAGTTCTTCTGATTCACATTCACTTGAACTTAGTAATGCAAATCTGTTCTTTTCATGGTCTTTTAACTGTTCATGAATGTTGTTTTGATTGTATTTTGGTGCTATGAATGTTTTGTGTTTTTCTTCGTCTTTATTGTAATTTTGATATTAACAGTTCATGGTCTGTACCACAATTAACTCCTGGTCTTGTTTTAGCAGAGATAACAGACCGTCTCCATCTTCTGCTTTTGATTATGCAATCTATTTGATTTCTATATTAACTGTCCAGTGATGTCCATGTATACAATCATCTATTTGGTTGGCTGAAACATGTTTGCAATGAAAAAATTGTTGTCTTCACAGAATTCTACGAATTGCTCTCCTGCTTCATTTCGTGCTTCTCACCCAAGTCTGCCAACAATATATAATTCTGCTTTGTTTCCTACTTTTGCATTCCAGTCACCTATGATTATCAGCACCTATGATTAGTTATGTGATCAGTTTCTTTCTGGACACTTGCATAAAAGCTTTCAATTTCTTCCTTTTCAGCATCTGTAATTCCTGTAAAGAAAAGGAAAGTAGGTGCCAGGCCAAAACATTTATCTTTTCCCAGCATTTTAATTAAGACCTTGCTGTTTTGAGCTGATTTTATGGTCTGCTTCTGTCATGGAAGTCTGTTTCATTATTACCATTTTTTACTGCTCTGTTTGTTTAAGGTGCTTTTATGCCCCGACTCGTTTAAATAGGTGCGGGCTTATTTTTAATGGCTTGTTTTTGCTTGCCTTGTTTTATGGTTTCAATGGTAAGCAGCCTCCAGCAGGTCTGTGGAGAGGGGGGCACATATATTTCTAAATATACAAATAAAAGAATATGGGTTCGTCCCTCTCCCTGCCTTCCCAAGGATAACAGCATATGGGTGGGGTGGGGAATTTCTGCTGAAAAACAGCACGGAGTAAGGCTTAATCCAGAGGTTTAACTTTAAAATACATTGGTAGTACAGGTAGACTATCCTTTATCCCAGGGTTGGGGAACCTTTTTCCGCCAAGGGCCATTTGGATATTTATGACATAATTCGCGGGCCATACAAAATTATCAACTTAAAAATTAGCTGACCATGCCCCAAGCAGGCAGCTGTCCCAGATGACACCCTCCTGGTGCAGGCAGGCAGGCAGGCATCCAACCAGTGGCGCACTCGCCCACCTGGTGGCACAGGATGGTCTGTTGCACCAGCCGGCATAGCCATCCAGCCACACGCTGGAGTTGCTCCTCCGCATGGTTGGGGCCGGATTCTACAGCCAGCTCCTGCTACCTCCGCCTCCACATACAACAAGCACACTGTGTCTAAATTTCACCAAGATACACCCAGCGTGATGCAAAGGAGTTCTTCTCTGGTCGCAAGCGCGGTTCAACGTCCTAGGGCGGCGTTCGAGGGCTTGCAGCGGAATCTGCCACCTGCTCTGGGAGTGCTGCTGCCCTCTCTCCCCGCTGAAGGAGTGGGGTGCGCGCCAAGATGGGGCGGTTCCCGGGGGAGACGGTTTCAACCCTCCAATTTTAATTCACCTTCATCTCAATCTAATCCAGCTTTCCTAATTATATGTTCTGCATATAGATTGAAGAGATAGGGAGATAAAATACATCCTTGTCTGACACCTTTGCCAATTGGAAACCATTCCATTTCTCCATATTCTGTTCTAACTGTGGCGTCTTGCCCAGAGTACAGGCGCATCAAAAAGATCAGATGTAGTGGCACACCCATTTCCTTTAAAACCAGCCATAGCTTTTCATGATCCACACAGTCAAAAGCTTTGCTGTAATCTATGAAACACAAGCTGATTTTCTTCTGAAATTCTCTCATATGCTCCAGTAACCAGCGTATATTTGCAATATGATCTCTAGTGCCTCTTCCTTTTCTGAAACCAACTTGAACATCAGGCATTTCTCGTTCCGTATATGGTAACAGCCTTTGCTGTTTTTTTGATTTTGAGCGTCACTTTACTTGCATGAGAAATTAATGCGATGGTCCGATAGTTGCTGCAATCTTTGATGTCTCCTTTCTTGGGAATTGGAATGTAAATGGATCGTTTCAAGTCTGTGGGCCTTTGTTTTGTTTTCCATATCCATATGGAAAACAAATAATACTAATACAAACTAATACTAATACTAGGAGGAGGATAAAACAGAGGGGGAGAGAAGGATGTAAGCCAGTTTGGGTCCCCATTGGGGAGAAGGGCAGTATATAAATAAAGTAAATAAATAGATAGATAATGGTGGTTCAAGGTAAACTGACCCATGACATATGAATGCAGGTGCATGGTTCTACTGGAGATAGTTTTCATTCCATTCCCTGGCATCCCATGCCACCCTGGGTAAGAATCCTTCTTTACGAGAGAGAAATAAACTATGGCTAGGGTGTATGGCTAAGAGCCCTGTGGCGCAGGGTGGTAAGCTGCAGTCAAAAGCTCTGCTCACGACCTGAGTTCGATCCCGATGGAAGTTGGTTTCAGGTAGCCGGCTCAAGGTTGACTCAGCCTTCCATCCTTCCGAGGTTGGTCAAATGAGGACCCAGATTGCTGCGGGTAAAGGGAAGATGACTGGGGAAGGCACCCCGTAAACAAAGTCTGCCTAGGAAACGTCGGGATGTGACGTCACCCCATGGGTCAGGAATGACCCGGTGCTTGCACAGGGGACCTTTACCTTACCCTAGGGTGTTTGGCTGCATCTGTACATTGTGGGTAAAAGGAGTTATTCTTAAACCACCGTTCCCTTCTCCCATACTCCATGCAAGTAAGCATATGCAGGTAGGGATGCCAGCCTCCAGGTGGGACCTAGAGATCTCCTGGAATTACAGCTCATCTCCAGACTGCACAGACCAGTTCCCCTGGAGAAAATGGATGCTTTGGAGGGTGGACTCTATGGCATTGTACCACACTAAGGTCCCTGTCCTCCCAAGGCTTCATCCCCAAATCTCCAGGAATTTCCCAAGCTGGACCTGGCAACCCTACATGGAGGTGGGGATGGCAGCCATATATGTGAGCCTAGCTCAAGATGGGCTTGTTCCACTGCCATTTTTATTTCACCACCATTAAACTGGACAGCTGAATGTTGCCTGAAGTACTGTAACATCTAATATACCATTTAACTAGGTTTGCCAACCTCTTGGTGGGGTCTGGAGTTCTCCCAGAATCACAGCTGATCCCCAGACTACAGACATCAGTTCCCCTGGAGCAAATGGCAGCTTTGGAGGATGGACTCTATGGTATACCATATATTCTAGGTGAAATCCCTTCCCAAATCCCTCTCCCCTACAGCATTGCTCCAAAAATTACTGGAGTTGGCAACCCTACATTTAGGACAATCTATATCCGTGTTGGCGAACCTATGGCACGCGTGCCAAGTCCGGCACACAGAGCCCTCTCTGTGGGCACATGCGGGGGCTTTGAAGGGAGTGCGGAGCCGTTCAAAGCCCCCCCTTTCCCTGGACTCCCTGCCGCCGCCCCCCCTTGCCGAGCTGGGAGGAAGCCTCAGTATTCAGGTTAAATTGCTATGTTGGCACTTTGCGATAAATAAGTGGGTTTTGGGTTGCAGTTTGGGCACTCGGTCTCTAAAAGGTTCGCCATCACTGATCTATATACTAACAGCAAAGTTGGCCAAATATGAGGATATTTAAATCAGTTGACCGGAACTGTGAACTGGCAAGGGCCATAGGTTTGCAGAAAAATGTGAAATCTAAAAAATACAAAACATTGAGGGGTTTAAAAAACCTTAAAGTGATGAATGGAATGCCTGTAGTTTTAAGCATAAGATTACCTAAATGCTTTTGTTAGGCAGCCACAGCTTTCCAAGGCTTGGTTCAGTCAGTAAAAACAAGGGGGAAGGGGCAGAACCTTTTCCAGGCTAGTGTTGCCAGCTCTGGGTTGGGAAATACCTGGAGATTTGAGTGGAGGAGCCTGAAGAGGGTGGGATTTGGGGAGGGGAGGGACTTAAATGGGGTAGAATGCCATAGAGTCCACCATCCAAAGTGGCCATTTTCTCCTGGTGAACTGAACTCTATTGGATGGAGATCAGTTGTAATAACAGGAGATCAAGGTTGGCCACCCTAATTCCAAAGGTGCCCAAAGGCTCAAAAAAGCTGGGGACTCCTCTTCTAGAAGCTCCAGGGATACCCCTCAACCAGTTTATCCTTGACTCTCCCACTTTCCTTCTTCCCCTGCTACAGAGTCCCTTCTTCCCCAGAAAGAAACTTGTAACAGGATGCCAGGAGATAGGAGGTGCCATCAGCTCATGGATCCCTCCTGGAAGGTGATGAATCCCGCCTCCTTCTCAGCAGCTTTAATAGTTCTGATCTTTGCTTGCCCGTGCAAAGGTAAGTGTGATATACAGAAATGAGGACATTCTGGGAAATATATCTCTAGCTTTCTATGATGAGGTTCAACTCACTGCCACAAACAATCATGGCAAGGGAAAGATTTGACATGGGCCAATGAGGGCCTAAATAGGTGTGATGGAGGCCATCAACAGGGGTCTCTCATAGCTTTCACCCTAGTAGCATCTAGTCAGAGAATCACACGACTGGATTGCATTGCATTCAACATTTTCTTACCCCGGCAAGCAGAACCCAGGAAACTGGAGGAGGTTGTTTTGCTAGACGTGCCCAAGCAGGTAGTTTGCCAGGGATCCTTCATCCTCCGAAATGTGTGTAAAGGACCTTGGAACACCCTTCAATCACTTTACATTTGGAGAAAAGATTCAGGTTGTGGCCATCCCAATTGGAGCCATCTAACTCTTTAACCACTTTTCAATACTTCTGGAATCAAAAGGAATTATATCCTTGGAGTGCTTGTTGGAGATGAATTCAGAATTAATATTCCAAGTCCTTTGCCTTCCCCCCCTCCCCCAAGCAGTAGGACTTAACCCTACCTTAAACCTCTTTTGGACTTTTAATGTGGACATCAGAGGACATTTTTCACTCATGAGGTTTAAAGCAGCCCCTGTTTCCTTTACACAAGACCTACATTGGCCAGACATATCAGGCTTATCGGTGTTATAATTTTGTTATCCATTTTAAACTTAAGGTTGACAATCATGAGGTGGGGCCTGGAGATCTCCTGGAATTACAGCTCATCTCCAGATGACAGAGATCAGTTCCCTTGGAGAAAATGGCTGGTTTGGAGAGGGAACTCTATGGCATTATACCTCGTTGAGGTCCTTCCCCTCACAGAACTCTTCCTTCCCTAGGCTGTACTCCCAAATCCAGGAAACTTCCAACTTGGAGTTAGCAACCCTATTTATACTAGTTCAATGGTTCATCTATAATATTTTAAACCCCTTCAAGGAACTGAGGGAAGAATAAGAGTTGTTCCATCCATCCTCTGTTCTATCCTCAAAAACAACCCTGCGAGGTAGGTTAGAGTCCAGTTGCCAAAGCATCCATTTTCTCCAGGGGAACTGATCTCTATCGGCTGGACATCAGTTGTAATAGCAGGAGATCTCCAGCTAGTAACTGGAGGTTGGCAACCCTAGCTGGGGGTTTAGGGTCTGTCTCTGGCTGGATACGCTGCAGCATCCCCTCCGAGCAATGAGCTCCGGCATCTCTGGGTATTTTCCAACATCCAGAATGGCCCTGGAAGGCCTGGGTAGAACTGAAGAAGGGCCAAGGCAAGATAGAGCTTAACGTTCCCTCTGCCCATATGCCAGCTAACTCCTGTCTTCTTTCCCTGGAAGGTTTGCGGAGCCAGAATTTGGAATTCAACCTGACAGTTCCTGCCTCTGTCTCTGTGCAGCACGGCCTCTGCGTCCACGTTCCCTGCAGCTTCACTTATGATCAACGTTACAGGACCAGCAACGGGACACCCTATGGTTATTGGTTTCAGAAAAAAGATGGAGAAATAAACTATTTTTACTTCTCTGTTCGAGGTATTCTTGTGGCCACAAATGACAAGAGCCAGACACTCAGGCCATCTGTGAATGGCCGTTTCCAGTTAACAGGCAATCCGGAGGGAGGCGATTGCTCCTTCAGCGTCCTTGATGCCAAGTCACAGGACAGAGGGGAGTACTACTTTCGAATTGAAGACAACGATCTAAGATACCGCTATGACAGTAACCCATACCGAACTCAAAGGCCAGTCAAAGTTCTCGTGCCAGGCAAGACTTTCCTCCTTATTTATTTCCTGACTATTTGGTTTTCTTTTATGCTGCGAGATGGAAATGTTAGCTTGGTGGCTGCGGACATTACGTCGAACACATGTGCTTCCTGTTCCTGTTGCATCAGCATTTGAGTGAGGGTCATAGGGTTGCCAAATGCCTGGAGGTGGCGGGTAAAATCCCGCCAATCCACTGGGCTGCCCACCGACCAGCTGAGGTCCAGTGGGCAACGCGTGCATGCACACATGCGCGATGTGCCTACATCACTTCTGGGTTTACCCGAAAGCGACGCTGATGCTCTAGCAACCTCCGCAGAAACTCTATGGAAACCAGAGTTTCGGCAGAGATTGATAGAGCGTCCGCGTCGCTTCTTAGTAAACCCAGAAGTGACGTAGGCGCGTCAGGTGTGACGTGTGCGCGCATTGTGAGGGGTGTGCGTTGCGCAAAGTGCTCATGCACATTGCGCACTGCTGAAGAGCTCCGGCCAGTGGAGCAAAGGGACCTGGTAAGCCTAATGGAGGAGGGGTCCAGCTGGGGTTGCCAGGTCCCTCTACACCCATTTGCCCTCTGAAAATGTGCTTTCCATATGCTGCTTTTCTTCCTACCGGGGAACAGATACCTGCTGTGCAATCCTAATCAGAATTATACCCTTCAATATATGTCAAAGGATGTAACTCTTAGAAGGGGGCCACTCTGATTAGGATTTCATTCCTAGATTGGCTGTCTTTCCCCCATTGTAACCCCTATGGTCATTCTAGCACCAAGCAAAGGCTTTTCTGTTTCATTTAGCTGCTGCTTCATGCTTTCTGTGCTGGAGCCTATTGGAAAGGCTTGCTGCTTCATAAGTATTGTTGTACCTGTGGGGCAGGGAAATCTCCAGGAATTAACCACTGCTCTCCAGACTATAGAGGCCAGTTTCTCCAAAGGAAATGGCAGCTTTGGGGAGCAGATTCTAGGGCATCATATCCCCGCTGAGCTCCCCACTGGCCCAAAATTCCCAGGAGTTTCCCAAGCCAGAGCTGGAAACCCTGTTTGGGAATGACCTAATGTTTTTTAGACATTTTAACAAGTGTTGCAGCTTTATTGTGTTTTGCTGAGGGTTTAACTGCTTTCTCTCGCTTTGGTTTTGAATGTGAACTTATTGTATTTTATTGCATATTGAAGATTTTTAGCCATCTTGGAGATTTTGTTGGAAAGACGCAGCTTAGAAAGTTAAATAAACAAAAATAACAACACTCGGTCAATGAGGTGGGTGGTGGCTGTGAAGGTAGAAGACGTTTAATGGTCAGAATGCCAGATTTCTGTTCAGTTCCCAACTCTGCCATGGAAGCTCACTGGCAGTGCCATTCTAAGGACACCTTCCTGGGAGTAAGCACAACTGAATGGACTTCAGTGGGAATCTGAGTAGACTTGCTTAGGTAATATTGGCTGCAATCATGAAGGGGGGGGCAAAGCTCCTTAGGAGCTAGCGGGACCCCACGGTGGTGTAAGCGCCCATTTAATCTGTGATAAGGGGTACTTATGCTGATATGGGTGGCATCCCCACCAGTGCCAGGATGCCATGGTGCAGGGCTTGGGCGCAGACACTGCCTCCTGGCAGCATTCTAGTGGTGCGAGTTCCCGCGCTGGCATCCTGGGAGGCGTTCCTGGGGGTGGAGGTTCCTTTAGGCAGCTTCCTAACCCCTTTCGCCCTGGGAATGCCCCTTCCCGCAGCAGTGTAGCTACAACACCGTTTTGGATGCTGTAGCCCCATTAAAGTCTATGGGGGCATTTTTCTATTCTTTAATTTTTACAGAAATTAAAATCCTTTTCTGAAACTGGAAAGCCTCTGTGGAGGCTGCATGGCAGCGCCACTCCTGGCCACCACAGATCTACCCCTCCCTTCAGGAATGGGTAGTAAGGTGCTCTCTGGCTGACCTAGGGCAAGTTACACTCCCTGAGGGTAACCTACCTCACAGGGCTGTAGTGAAGAAAAAGTGGAGGAGAGGAGAACAGCATTGTCAGCTGCTTTAGGTCTACACTGAGGAGAAAAGTGGGGTATAAAATAACATAGAAAAGACTCAGGAGACCAACCATCAGACTTGTCATACAAATCCTGCTCTCAGTCACTCGCCAGTAATTTTCTTTTAACTCCTCTCTGGGTTTCTCTCTTTCCTTTGCTCAGAGTTTACAGAGAAACCACAGATACAGAACTCATCTGCGGTACTTTCTGGGAAGGAAGCCATTTTTACCTGTTCAGTGCCAGGGCCCTGCACTAAGAATGAGCCCTCATTTTCGTGGATAACCAGTCTGAAAGGACAAAGATCACGTGTATGGAGTCTACAGCACAGCAATGGCAGCAGGACTTATGGGTCCAACTTCTCCTTTACACCCTTCCTAAATCATCAGGGACAATCACTCATCTGCCGGGTCTGGTACCCTAATATACAGAAAGAAGTTGAGAACGGCATCCATATTGACGTTGCTGGTGAGTAGCTCCCTTTGCTTTACATTGACTTCCTTCCCCAGAAACTGTCACTATGTCCCCACTCCTTTTGCCCAGGGTTCCTCTTTCAATGTCCTCACCATGTTCTTTGGTTATTTCAGATCCACCCAAGACTGTCGAAATCTCCACAAATGCTACAAAACAGGAGCATCTTGGTAAGACACAAAGTCTAAAAATGTTTGACTGTCCTTACCTAGCCCTCTCTCAGCCCTGCCAATGATTTGTGATTCCCAGGTCTTCCAAGGACACCTTCCAAGTTATGAACTAGAGGAGCCACAAAGTTCCATTGGACAGCTAAGAACAGCAAGAGGAACAGTGGAAAGTCATATTAGATTTGCCTAGTAGAGTACAGTGGACAGGGATGTTTGTGACAGATTATGTAGGGATGGGATTTCTACATTGGAATTTGCTGACCTTGGAATTTGGGGGGCAACACTTCATTGGCTGTGCTCCTTTCTCATATACACATGGATATATGAAGCTGCCTTATATTGAATCAGACCCTCGGTCCATCAAAGTCAGTATTGTCTACTCAGACTGGCAGCGGCTCTCCAGGGTCTCAGGCAGAGGTCTTTCACATCACCTACTTGCCTAGTGCCTTTAAGTGGAGATGCCAAGGATTGAACCTGGGACCTTCTGCATGCCAAGCAGATGCTTTTTCTGATTTTCTTCCAGAAGCAATGGGACAATTAACTCTAAATTGGGTTTTGAATGGCAAATCATCCCATTGTGCTGTGGCGCTTGTGGAAGTAAACCGAAGTGATGGGATCGCATTGCTCATGGCCCCACGTGTGTGATCATCGCCCCAAAAATCTCCTGCCGGAGGAGAGGGGGGACCTGGCAACCCTAGTGTTCCTGATGTTCCCTAGTGTTGCTCTCCTCCAGGCTGGCTTCTGTCCTTTGTGACAATGTAATGGGTTTTTAGATTGTGGGGTTTTAAGTGTTAAATATATTTATGATGTATTAGTATAATTAAGGAATTACAATGTAATATAATGTTTTATGATGGCTTTGGCTGGGATAGAGCAGGATATAAATAGAGTCTGGCTTTGGCTGGGATAGAGCAGGATATAAATCTGAAAATAAATAAAATAAAAGGAAGAGGGACCATCTAGGCTAGGGGTGTCAAACATGCACCCCCCTCCCCGGCTGGATCCAGACCCCTGAGGACTTTTCTCCAGCCCGTGGAGCCGAGGCAGCTAGCCCCCCTTCCCCCCTCCCTTGACCTTTTCCTGGCTTCCTGGGGCCAGATCTGGCCATGTGTGCCAGCCTGAAGCCTTCCCTCTTCCCTCCCCAGGTGCGCACAGGACAGGATCTGGCCCGGCGCACCAGCCTGAAGCCTCCTTTCCTTCTTTTTTCCCTTCTTTCCCTCCGTCCCTCCCCTTACCTTTGCTCCCTCACTCTCCCCTCTCCCTCTCTCCTATCTGTTTCTCTCTTTCTCTCTCTCCCTCTCCCCTGTATATGTCTCTTTCTTTCTCGTTGGCCCTGTCTTCCTGGACTAGGAGAGAGCTGCAGGCTCACCAGTCAAAGCAGCCAGTCCTCCCCTAGTCTAGATTAGGGCTAATGAGTCTGCTGTGGGCTTGCCGGCCAAGACAGCCACGCCACCCCCCACCCCCATCCAGATCTGGGCTGGCGAGCCCACTGCAGGTTCGCCAGCCCCCTGGTTTAATTTTTTTAACAGAATTAATGGCAGGAACTAGAGATACAAACTTCATAGAAGACCCTTTCAAAGTCAATTAATGACATTATTTTTAAAAAAATACTGTCGAAGGCTTTCACGGTCAGAGTTCATTGGTTCTTGTAGGTTATCCGGGCTGTGTAACCGTGGTCTTGGAATTTTCTTTCCTGCCGTTTCACCAGCAACTGTGGCAGGCATCTTCAGAGTAGTAACACTGAAGGACAGTGTCTCTCAGTGTCAAGTGTGTAGGAAGATATAGTCAGAAAGGGGTTGGGTTTGAGCTGAGTCATTGTCCTGCAAAAGTAATGTGCTAGTCATTGTCCTGTAAGTATCAAGATAAGACAAAAGAGACCCCCTCACCTCTGCAGGAGTATATCGTATACCTTGCAGCTGTGGAGAAGTTTACATCGGGACCACAAAACGCAGCATACAAACAAGGATAAAAGAACATGAAAGATACTGCAGACTTGGCCAACCAGAGAATTCAGCAGTGGCTGAACATGGACTGACACAAACAGGACACAGGGTCTTATTCCAAGAGACTGGAAGACTGGACAATTCTACCAACTATTTTGTCAGATTGCACAGAGAAGCCATTGAAATTCATAAACATCAGCACAACTTTAACAGAAAAGAAGAGAGTTTAAGAATGAATAAGGCTTGGCTTCCTGTCCTAAAAAACCTCCAGACTAACAAAGACTTTAGTCAACAATAGCCATGCAGATTAGCTTTGGACTTCACACATTAACAGATCACTTCAGGATACAATGGTTCCATATTAACATACCACACCGTCATTAGCACATTATCTTGATACTTACAGGACAATGACTAGCACATTACTTTTGCAGGACAATGACTCAGCTCAAACCCAACCCATTTCTGACTATATCTTCCTACACACTTGACACTGAGAGACACTGTCCTTCAGTGTTACTACTCTGAAGATGCCTGCCACAGTTGCTGGCGAAACGTCAGGAAAGAAAATTCCAAGACCACGGTTACACAGCCCGGATAACCTACAAGAACCAATTATTTTTTTACTTTATTTTTTACTTAAAATACAACATACTTTACAAAATAACAATAAGACTTAAATAAAAGAAAATAGTGTAAGAATGTTATTGTTGTAAATTTGTTTGTGTTTTAAGTAAAAAAACAATATCATTAATTGACTTTGCCTGTATCTTTTGTAAAGTTTGTATCTCCAGTATCTGGCATTACATATAGTATTTATTTGTTTGTTTATGCGCACATGGCCTGGCCCGACCAGTTGACAATTATGTTATATCTGGCCGTCCTAACAAATGAGTTTGACACCCCTGATCTAGGCTTATTTCAATGTTGGCTTTCCCTACTGTAGCCGTTTCAAGCACACAAAATCCCAACTCCACAAAAGATGACATTCACCCCCACGCATAACCTTTGGGTTTTGAGACATTTCAAATTCAATTGAGAAAATTCAAGACCTGGTTCACACATGTAGGAGACAGAGGTGGGCAAGCCCTGATAGAATCATAGCACCACTTCAGACTTTGGGAGGTTGATTCTACCTTTCGATGTTCCTTTGCATTAAAAAAGAAAAGAAAAAGAAAACCTGTATGCCAACCAAACATACAGCAGGGAAGAAAATCCACCTCCTCTTTCTTTGCTCTCTTTGCTGGTTTTCTGCTTGAAGAGATTTTTAAATATAGGGAGTGATTCCAAAATGTGCTCCTCTTAGGGCTGCCAGGTCCCCCCTGGTTCACAGTAGGGTTTCCAGATTCAGATTGGGAAACTCCAAGTGATTTGGGGATGGAGCCTGGGGAGTTCAGGGACCTCAGCTGGGTAGAATGCCGCAGAGTCCACCTTCCGAAGCACCCATTTTCTCCAGGGGAACTGATCTCTGTAGTCCAGAGATTAGCTGTAATTCTGGGGGATCCCCTGGTGCCACCTGGAGGCTGGCATCCCTAGCACCTCCACCTTCACTCTGACATAGTGCAGCCCATTCTCTGTGTGTAAAGTGCAGTAAAGTCACAGCTGACTTATGGCGACCCCAGCAAGGGGCTTTCAAGGCAAGTGAGAAGCAGAGGTGGTTTGCCATTGCTTTCCTCTGCAGAGACTTCCTTGGCGGTCAGGTCTCCCTTTTGGGAACTGGTGCTGGCTAGCTTTCAAGGTCCGATGAGATCAGGCTATACCGTGCCACCTTCCCTTCCGCAGCCCATTCTACCACATCAGTCTTTCACCACTTCATTTCCCTCTTCATCCTCCTACATATATGAAGCAGGCCTTAGAATAAGGAAACCATGTGCACTGCAGTCCTAAAGCAGAGTCACACCTTTCTAAGCCCATTGAAGTCAACAGAGTTGGAGGGGTTGTAAATAGGGTGATCGGGAGGGAAGGCAGCATGGTATCGCCTGATCTCATCAGATCTCAGAAGCTAAGCTGGGTCAGCCCTGGTTAGTATTTGGATGGGAGACCACCAAGGAATGCCAGGGTTGCTGTGCAGAGGAAGGCACTGGCAAACCATCTCTGTTAGTCTCTTGCCTTGAAAACCCCAATAAGGGGTCGCCATAAGCCATTTGTGACTTGACGGCACTTGACACACACACACAAATAGGGTGATTCACCTCTAGGTGAGCCTGAAGTTGTCCCAGAATTACAATGGATCTCCAGACAAGAGATCAGTTCCCCTGGAGGAAATGGCAGCTTTGGAGGGTAAACCCTATGGCATCACAACCCCTGTGAAACCTTCCTCCCCCTACCCTTCCTTCCCCTACCCAAACATCACCTTCTCCAAGCGCTGGACCCCAAATCTCCAAGAATTTCCCAAGTGAGTTGGCAACCCTGTAACAGCCATGGAAACCCCAAGCCAATCCTCTCTAACCCAAATCCTTTCCTCTTGCAGCTTTTTGCCCACCAGATTCCACGGTGGTCCAAGAAGGCGAAAGCATCAGCCTGCGCTGTACGGCAGAGAGCAGACCTGACCCCACCCTGATCTGGACGAAGGGGAGCAAGATCCTCAACAGCAGCAGGCAGGGCGAGGAGTGCATTCTCTTGCTGTCGGATGTCAGAGCAGAGGATGACGGGGAGTATCAGTGCCGGGCAGAGACTCCACACGGCTCAGCCAATAAGACCCTCCACTTGTGTGTGCTGTGTAAGAATCAAGGGTCAAGGGCTGGGCTTTACCTGAGGGCATTCCTCATAGGCTGAGACCCTTGACTTGTAGAAGCATCAGCAATCATTCCTCTTGGTTTCCAAAATAGGTGAGAGACACCTGCTATCACAAGCACATGTGCCACTGGTAGGACTTCTGGAAATCTGCACAACTGTGATGGTATCACCAAGCAGGGCAACAGAGAGATTTGATGCTGTGGAAAATCTCAGCAGACAGAAGGATTTCCAACAATGTAGCTCAACTTCTCCACCTCTTCTTTCTCCAGGAGAAGCCTAAAATCCTCCTGAAATGCTGCTCTGGGTGGGGGACAGTGGGCCCCAAGAAACAGCATAAAGATGGAGTCAGAGTTTTGTTATAGCGGGGTGGGGGGACTGGTGAAAATGGGCCCTCGTGGAAATGCGAGGCAGGACCCAACTCAGTGCATACTGCAGAACTCATCCTCCTGACCACAACTTCAGGAATCACGCAACAATTTTCTAGTTTAAAGAACTTCCTGTGAGGCGGAACTGTCTTTGAAACAGGTCCCTGGGTCTCCAGCAGCTGCAGGGCAGAGAGAAATTCACCCATTGCAGAGTTTCCTTTCACTGTAGTCCCAGGGCTGGAACAGCCACACAGAGATGTTAAAATAGTATAATATGTCACACAGAGCCATACAGAGTTGTTAAAATAGTATAATATGTTTCACTCACTTTTGTCAGGATTCCAGACCATGTCATATTCATAGGGTTGCCAACCTCCAGTTACTAGCTGGAGATCTCCCGCTATTACAACTGATCTCCAGGTGACAGAGATCAGTACACCTGGAGAAAATGGCCACTTTGGCAATTGGATTCTATGGCATTGAAGTCCCACCTCTACCCAAACCCCACCCTCCTCAGGCTCCACCCCAAAAATCTCCAGGTCTTTCCCAACCCGGAGCTGGCAACCCTACACATGAAGCCTGCTCGGTCACCTAGGGCCATACACAGTTCTCTCCAAACTATTTCAGCCCCACCTACCTCACAAGGTTCCTGTTGTGGAGAGGGAAAGGGAAGTTGATTGTAAGCCCCTTTTAGACTCCTTAAGGTAGACAACAGCAGAATATAAAAACTAAATTTTCTTCTTCTTCCTCCTCCTCCTCCAAAGCCATAATTGCCCCACTCCTTGCCCAGGGAAAATTCACAAAAGGCTCAGCAGAACCACAGCTCAAGTGTTGCCAGCTCCGGGTTGGGAAATAACTGGAGATTTTTGGGGGGGAACCCTGAGGAGGGCAGGGTTTGGGGAAGGGAGGGATTTTAATGCCATAGAGTCTAATTGCCAAAGCAGCCATTTTCTCCAGGTGAACTGATCTCCATCGCCCAGAGATCAGTTGTAATAGCGGGAGATCTCCAGCCACCACCTGGAGGTTGGCAACCCTAGTGTCAACAGGACAATATTTTGTCATTTCAGCAACCCATAATAAAGTTTGGGGGTCTTCACTAATCCTCTTCCTGATTGTCCTGGGCCTGATCAAGTGAGTATTTCTGCTTCGCTCTTGTGGGGGATGAAATAGCACTGGGGTGGGTGGGTGGGGGACAAAAACAAAACCCAAGCATCACCATAAGGATTTCTCCAGATCTGCCATAAACCTTCTTGAGCCAGTTCAGGCAGTTCCATTAACGGGCTAACACCTCTTTTCTTTTGAAATCTGTTTCGTAGGGTTTTGTTTTGCTTCCTGTTCTTTTTCTCGGTCCTTTGGTTTTCGAACCGGCGGAAGGCTCCGTCGAGAGGAGAGAGCGCAGACAGTGAGGATAAGGTGAGCTGGATGGAACTGCCACGATCCCTTCCACCATGCTAGGCAACAGCAGCTCACAAAAGTTTAAAAAATAAATTAAAGAGGTATCTGGGTGTCTATTAAGAAGTTAGAAAAATACTTTGATCTGGGTAGAAGATTCATACAAAATAATGAAGGTGATCTATTCCACCTTTTTAAAATGAGGTTTTAGAAAGCTGTAAAACAATGTTAATGTTTTCCGTAAATAGGTGGGAAGAGAGAACAAAGCCAGTTCTGAGGGAAGAGAAGAAACCTGCAAGTTCACTTCAATAACTGTCCAAAACAGAATGTATGAAGATATATGTTAAAAAATAAATGTGTTGTAAAGTCGGCTGAAGGGGAAAAAAAATGGAAACTTTGTGCTCATACAGAAAGTAAAGGTAAATAGCCACATATATAACTTAATGCAATAGACTGAGACTGAGGCGTGATAAAATGGTGGGGGGAAAGCCAAAAGACCTTTAAGACATATCTATACAGCAGACGTCACCAAATAGAATAGACCAGTAGAGGCCTTCTAAAAGAAATCAGATTTATTCAGAAAAAGACAGTAATGAACGGTGGGCAGAAGCTGGACAAATGTGCGTTCCTCAAGCAGAAATAACCCCAAATGCAGAAAACAGCAATGTGACAGAATTCGTGCGGGAATGCTGCTAGCGTACACAATATGCCAACATATTTTGAAAAATGTTTTTAAAAACCTATCGTCCTTCAGAGTGATACAGAGCCCAGCGTGCCCTAGTATCGCTCAGTCAAACTTGTCAGGTGGGAGGAAAGTATTCCATTGATACTTGTCAGAATGGGAAAGCCGCTGTCCCCCGAGCAGAGTGTCCAAGATCTGTTTTCAAAAACTTAATGCAATAGACGGAGGCGTGATAAAATGGCGGGGGATAAAGCCAAAAGACATATCTACATAGTAGACGTCACCAAACAGAATAGACCAGTAGAGGCCTTGTAAAAGAAATCAGATTTATTCAGAAAAAGACAGTAATGAACGGTGGGCAGAAGCTGAACAAATGTGCGTTCCTCAAGCAGAAATAAACGGGGCCCCGACTTACCGGAAGAGCCCAAGGTTGCTGGGCTGGGCCGTGTCGGGCATGGGGCGAGTTGCACCCCCCCGCGCTCGGGGAAGGCATGCGGCCGCAGGAAGGAAGGAGCCCCGGGGCTTCCGGCGGGAGCCGGGCTCCTTCGCCGCTCTCCTGGGCGGCAGCGGCAAGGGAAACAGCCGCGTGCCGGTCGCTATTGGCCGGGGGGCCGATTCAAACGGGCCAATCAGGCCCGGGCTCCCCGGGGGGGGGGTGCAGGCCGCCGGGCAGCTGGACCAGAGGTTTTCGCTCTGGTCCGGCTCCCCAGCATAAAAGGAGGCTGCGCTCGGGGCCGTCCTCATTCGGCGTCTGTTTGTCCCTCCCACCCACCGCTGTATCACGCTGTTTGATGTTTGTTATTTATTGTTGTTCGTCACGACTTGTGGCAGTTTGGCATGGGGGCCTGATCCAATTTCGGGGGGGGGGAAACTGGCCTGCGTGCCCCTTTCCCCAACAAGGAGGATCCCAATAAGGGATTTTGGGGGAGGCCGGATGGGACATGCCAAGATGGAAGGCTGCCAGGAACAACCCCGGTGCAGGGCCGTCAGGTGCCATGTGCTGTCAAATTGGCCTCCTCCCAAATGGCAGGGGACCACACAGCTGGCCGCCGCCCTCGTGGGTCCCATGAACTGCCATCTCTAACGTGTCCCAGCATGGCTGGGTGTTCGTATCGGCCTGCAAG
Organism: Euleptes europaea; assembly: GCF_029931775.1. Lineage (NCBI taxonomy): Eukaryota > Metazoa > Chordata > Lepidosauria > Squamata > Sphaerodactylidae > Euleptes > Euleptes europaea. The sequence goes on from NC_079314.1 coordinate 13,144,015, forward strand.
GGTGGCAGGTCGATGGAAGGACACCGCTCCCATGCCAATGTCTTGTTGCTGCAATCAATAAAGTCGTGCCATTCCTCCAAGACTTGTTGTATGTCATCACTGGGTTGCATGTCTGTGGTTCACAGGTACTCCTTCTTAATGGGCCAGGGCTCGCCAGAACGCCCCACACAATTAGGCACTAGCCCTGCAACCCCAAATGCAGAAAACAGCAATGCGACAGAATTCGTGTGGGTGTGCTGCTAGTGTACACAGTATGCCAACATATTTTGAAAAATATTTTTAAAAACCTATCGTCCTTCCGAGTGATACAGCCCAGCGTGCCCTAGTATCGCTCAGTCAAACTTGTCAGGTGGGAGGAAAGTATTCCATTGATACTTGTCAGAATGGGAAAGCCGCTGTCCCCTGAGCAGAGTGTCCAAGATCTGTTTTCAAAAAGTATTTGAAGGACCCTCTCCTTCCATATGTCTCTATGCGCTAACTACAGTCATCCTGCTGCTATATGTTACCCATCCCGCCACCGGCTTGGTTGCCAGGTTCCTCTTTGCCACCGGCGGGAGGTTTTTGGGGGGCAGAGCCTGAGGAGGGCGGGGTTTGGGGAAGGGACTTCAATGCCATAGAGTCCAATTGCCGACGCGGCCATTTTCTCCAGGTGAACTGATCTCTATCGACTGGAGATCAGTTGTAATAGCAGGAGATCTCCAGCAAGTACCAGGAGATTGGCATCCCTAGTGGCTTGTCTGGCATTGACCAGAGACCAGGCATTTTCCATCATGGCTCCATCTGGCCCAACACGATCTCCCTTTAGAGCCTGGGATTATGCCGTTTCTTCTATCTGACCTTGATGCTGATACCGAGAAAATTTGCCAGATTGCGAAATGTATAACGTATGTAATGGCCTTGAAATCGTCTTGATAAAATGGCTCTTTTTGATGCCAAGCTTTAAGGGATCATGCTGTTCTTGTAAAACTGTTTTATCCATACAGTGTAAATGCTTAAGCCCTTGTCAATGAGGAATAAAGGTTGTTGTGGTTGTTGAAGAGGTGAGGGGGGCCCCTTCCGTGGAGATCTTCAGGAGGCTCTGCAAGTCTTGCCTGTTTGCCAGGGCTTTTGAGGGGGTTTGAACTGGCCGGCATCTTTTGAGGGGGAGAGAGTTGGGGTTTGTGAGACTTATTTTCTATCAAGAAAGAAATATTCTGGAGAAAAATAATTCCATATATTTGGACTCTGTATTTGAGTATTTTGTGTATAGCCACTTGTTTGTTTGTTTTTACTGTTGGTGTAATGTATGTATAGACACCTTGTAAGTTGTGATAATTTTTGTAGCATAAAATTTGTACTTTTGCACATTGTTGTATGTTTCGCTCCTGTACTAAGTTCCTTATCCTTTGATATCAGTACAGTGGTGCCTTTTTTCCTTCCACTACCTGGAGGTTGGCAACCCTAATTACGGGTGATCTCCATACCACAGAGATTGATTCCCCAGGACGAAATGGTGGCTTTGGAGGGTGAAATCTATGGTATCACATCTTTGCTGAGGTCCCTCCCCTCTCCAAACTTCCCTCTCCCCAGGCTCCTCCCCCTAATCTCCAAGAATTTCTCAAGCCACAGTTGGTAACACCCCTACGTGGAAGGCAGATCCAGGTCCATAAAGTGGAATTTAGGAAATGTCCAAACTAGTTCGGCTCGAATTGGGAATTTGAACCTGGGATTTTTAGGTCGTCACCTGACACTGTAACCACTACAATAAGGTACCCAAAAGGTAAGGAATCAACATGAAACCATGGGCTAATATTGATACAAGTGATTTTGTGAATAATATATAGTAAATTTAATACAGACACTATATATATATATATATATATATATATATATATATATATATATATATATATATATATATATATATATATATATATATATATACACACACACACACATACACACTTTTATGTAGCCCTGTTCGAGCCTCTATGTATCTGTGCTAAACATGCCAAAAAAAACCCTAAAACCACAAAATATCAACAGTGCAACAATGTATCCAAACAATATCACAGCTCCGACCAAACACATTTTGGCTGTGAAGCCATCTTCAGTGGTAATACAGTTCTGAATATACCTTTGGCATTGTGAAAGTGCATAAATGTATGAGAAAATTGCAGTTCTTAGACTGAGTAAAATGATGTTTGTAAAGTGTAAAGTCTAAAATTTGTCCTTGCTCTTCTGGCTCTATTGAGTCATTGGCTCATGCCCTCTTGGAATGCTGCTTTTATGAGGAACTTCGATCACATTATACCTCTCCCCTTTTAACATATAAATCTAATGCCTCAGTGTCTGACATAATGCCTTTTTTACTAAGTGACAGGGATCCCAAGGCTACATTGTCAGTGGAAAGATTTGTTTCAGTCCTTATATCCCTCAAACATTCGATATATGCTGCTCAAGATCAATGGATCAAGGAGCTTCTAAGGGATAAAGGAAAGGAACATTTGTTTATATATATTCCATCCAGAGTTGCCTTTATATTGTAGTCTTAGGTTCCTTTCTCAGTCTTTCAGTCATCAAGATGCATAAAGTTAAAATGGGGGAAACAGTGAACTCACATTTTCTCTATAAGGAACACACTCCCTCTATAAGGAATAGGGTTGCCAACCTCCAGGTGGTGGCAGGAGATCTCCTGCTATGACAACTGATCTGGAGAAAATGGCCGCTTTATCAACTGGAAAATGGCATTGAAGTCCCTCCCCAAATCTTACCCTCCTCATGCTCCACCCCAAAAATCTCCCACCAGTGGCGAAGAGGGACCTGGCAACCCTAATAAGAAACCACTACACTACACTTGCTCTCTGATTCCATATAAACAAAGTTTTATGTCATGAGGACAGCTGGAAAGGCAAGCCGACAACTGATTTCGGGAAGCAATTTTGTTGTAATATCTCTTTTTGGTAATCTTGTTCAGGGAAGATTCCCCCCCCTTCTTCTAGGCAGCCAGATTTAGTCTCACTGAGGGCAACTTCCCTGTCCCTGTGAGCTTCTGCCTTTAAAAAAATACAGAACAAAACAGGAAATAACCGCTCAGTTCCCCTGCAGTGTGCTATCTGTACTGTTCCCATACAGAGGAACGGGGCTTTTCGCCCTTTGCAGATTTGGTGCAGAATTTGAAGTTCGGGGCAAGTCAGGTTTCCCTTTCGTACCAGATTACTAGCTTGGATAGTTTTGGGAGTGCAAGTGTAACTTTGCGTCCAATGGGGGGTGATATTCCATACAAGGATTAAAGGTGCAATCTTCTGCGAGTGATTGGAGGGCCTAAAGTAATCGGTTCTTGTAGGTTATCCGGGTTGTGTGACCGTGGTCTTGGTATTTTCCTTCCTGATGTTTCGCCCACAGCTGTGGCAGGCATCTTCAGAGGAGTAACACTGAAGGACAGTGTCTCTCAGTGTCAAGTGTGTAGGAAGAGCAATATATAGTCAGAAGGGGGTTGGGATTGAGCTGAGTCATTGTCCTGTAAAGTATTGAAGGTAATGTGCTAATCATTGTCCTGTAAGTATCAAGATAATGTGCTAATGAGGGTGTGGTATGTTAATGTGGAACCACTGTATCCTGAAGTGATCTGTTAACATGTGGAATTCAAAGCTAATCCGCATGGCTATTGTGGACTGTAGTCTTTGTTAGTCTGGAGGTTTTCAGGACAGGAAGCCAAGCCTTATTCATTCTTATTCATGACAATGACTCAGCTCAATCCCAACCCCCTTCTGACTTCATATTGCTCTTCCTACACACTTGACACTGAGAGACACTGTCCTTCAGTGTGGCTCCTCTGAAGATGCCTGCCACAGCTGTGGGCGAAACATCAGGAAAGAAAATACCAAGACCACGGTCACACAACCCGGACAACCTACAAGAACCGATGAACTCTGACCGTGAAAGCCTTCGACAAGGCCTAAAGTAAGTTTGCCAACCTCCAGGTGGCGGCTGGAGATTTCCTGCTATTACAACTGATCTCCGGGCAAAAGATATCAGTTCACCTGGAGAAAATGGCTGCTTTGGAAGGTGGACTCGATGGCATTATACCCCACTGAAGTCCCTCCCCTCCCCAAACCCCACCATCCTCACGCTCCACCCCCAAAATCTCCAAGTATTTCCCAACCTGGAGCTGGCAACTAGGGAGGTGGTATTTGGGAAGGGGAGGGACTTTAATCACATAGAGTCCACTATCGGCTGGAGATTAGTTGTAATAGCAGGAGATCTACTGGCAACCCTAGCCTGAAACTGCAGCTTTTCTATAAAACTACACATTAATATTCTAGGGCTGCAAGAAATTCCTGAAAAGATCAGACGACACAACAACAGAAAGCAGAACTGCAAGTCTATTCAACTCCAAAGGGCTGGCTAGATATCCACAAAAACTGAGACCTTGGTCTGCTTAAGCACAACAGGCCAGAACTGTTAACTGTCAATTATTGTTAGACATACTTAATTGTTGTTCCGTAAACTGTTATGAAAAAAGAAAGAAGAAATTTGACATTTGTTTATTGTGATTTTTATAAATATAAGTACCACAAGGTGGGCTCACACCATCAAAGATGTGAATTCCCTCATTTCTGTAATTAAAATATATTTCTTTGATATCCCTCTTTGAATTAAATAGAAGTTACACAAGCAAAACGTTGTGTGTGTGTGTGGGGGGGAAAGTCCTATGCCCACGATCTTGGGTTACCAACCTCCAGGTGGGGCCTGGAGATCTGGAGTTACAACTAGGGTTGCCAACACAATGGCTAACTGTAGCGTTTCCAATCTCCAGGTGGTTCAATACAATATACAACAGTAGGCTCAATATACATCAAACAATATCAAATGTATTAAAAACAACAAGCCACAAACAAGGACTGTGCAAACAAACAACGGTGCTGAACAATAATTGTGTGCTATATACAATATTTACAAAGAATAGTCTCCACCAGATAAGTCTATCAAGCGTATAGGTACTAGTAATGTCCGTAGACATTGAGCACCTGGCTTCTTCTGTTTCTTGAAATTCCCTTAAAAGGGTAATGCCAAATGGGGCATTAAGGGAATTTCAAGAAACAGAAGAAGCCGGGTGCTCAACTTTGTGTCTGGTGACTATCTGGTAGTGACTATTCTTTGTAAATATTGTATATAGTACACAATTATAGTTCAGCACTGTTGTTTGTTTGCACAGTCCTTGTTTGTGGCTTGTTGTTTTGAATACATTTGATATTGTTTGATATATATTGAGCCTACTGTTGTTGTATTGAACTATTTCAGCACAACTAGGAGTAATATTGTTTGGGTTGAACCTCCAGGTGGTGGCTGGAGATCTCCCGCTATTGCAACTGATGTCCAGGTGACAGAGATCAGTTCCTCTGGAGAAAATGGCTGCTTTGGCAATTGGACTCAATGGCATTGAAGTCCCTCCCCTCTCCAAACCCTTCAGGCTCCACCTCCAAAATCTCCAGGTATTTCCCAACCTGGAGCTGACAACCCTAGATACAAAGGATCTCCAGACAACACAGGTCAGTTCCCCTGGAGGTATTGGCTGCTTTGGAGGTGGACTCTATGGCATTGTATCCCCCTGAGGTACCTCCCCTCCTCAAACCCCGTCTTCCGCAGGCTCCACCCTTCAATCTCCAGGAGTTTCCCAACCTGGAGATGGCAACCCTCCTAGGATCTTGCTGGGACTACTACTAGAGAACCTTCCTCTGTTGTACCGCCTGTTTTCCATGAAGCGGAATGCTATAGCAGTCTAAACAGAATTCCACCCCTGAAATCAGTGGCCTTAGAAGAGTGTACCTCTGGTTGAGCCAGCGTGGTGTAGTGGTTAAGAGCGGTGGACTCTAATCAGGAGAACCGGGTTTGATTCCCCCACTCCTCCACATGAAGCCTGCTGGGAGACCTCGGGCCAGTCACAGTTCTCTCCAAACCTCAGAATAATCACAGTGCAATCCTAAACAGAGTTACACTTTGCTAAATCCCTCAGTATTAATAGGCTTCGAAAGCTATAAGTCTGTTTGGGATTGCACTGTTAATTATGTATACTATGAAAGAATAGAAAGGATGGAAGGAATCCTGGTGCCGAATCACAAAATGGTTAGACCAGAAAACCTCCCACTGGAGTAATTCCTTCTGAAGATCTGTAAGGTCTTTAATGCATGGCTGTTTCACTCGCGGTCACCCCTCCGACAACTTCATGCATGTCGTTTCTGATCGTCAGAGGTCACCTCGCTCTCCCCTGGCATTTCCCTGTGTTTTGCCTGCTTTTTCAGGGACCTGTTTTATCTCGAATTTGAAAACGTGGGCAAAAGGCAGGGCAAGAGCGAGGCAACTTCTGACGATGGGAAACAGCATGCATGATCAAAACACAGACCCGAAGTCATCAGAGGGGTGCCCAAAAGGGAAACAGTCATGCATAAAAGGAATAAGTATACAAAATGGGTAGAAGACCAAACTTAATGCCGAGGTGGAAAGAAGTAAACCAGACGCGGGGGTTGCATGTGATCATTTCGTGATTCTGCCCCACGATTATTCTCCACAGTCCCCTTGAGACTTCATGGTTCTTTTCACATTCTACACTGTATACTTGTTTCCATCCTTGTAATTAAACGAAAAATATTGTTTCAGCCGTTTTTCACTTTTTGGGGGGGAGGGGGGTTCGGTCGCGGTGAGACAACTTCCTTGTTTGTGGTTTCTCACATTTGGGGTGAAAGGCAGTACAGTGTCTACATGCATGTATGAGGATGGAACATTTTCAGCTGGAAAGTCCCTGGTTCGAATCTGGCCTCGGCTATAAACTCATAACATGGTCCGAGGCAAACCACTGTCACCCAGAGTCAGGACCCTAATCTGAAATCTGTGGGCTAACAACGTCTATGGCCAAGCTGTAAGAATGAGCATGCTAAGGCATTTGTTCACAATCTAAATTTTCATAGGCAAAAGTTCTAAACTCAGCAAAAACGAAAACGCTGCAATTGGGTTAAAGGGAGGTCTTTTGTGTCAAAGAAAAGGTTCTTTGTTTTATGATCTTCCCAAGAAAGTCCACAAGATAAGAAGGATGAGTGGCATACAATTCATTCCTCCTTTCCCATCCCCGAGAAAATGGATTATCAGTATTGCTCAACAAAACAGTCCTCAGATCTAGTGCACTTAGTTGCTAAATTGACTGAAGAAAAAAAGTGGATGTCAGTAAATTGTTCCCCATCCTTGGTGGGAAAGGAATCTGAGAATGTGAGCAGCTGGCCAGCCGCAGCTCTCACAGACAGAGGGAGAACCATAGCTGCAGCATCAATAGTGCATGGCTATCTAGCATAAGAACATCAGAAGAGCCCTGCTGGGTCAGATCCGTGATCCATCTAGTCCAGCATCCCATCTCACACAGTGGCCAATCAGTTCCTCTGGAGATCGGACAACAGGGCAGAGAGGCCAAGGCCTTCCCCTGATGTTGCCTCCTGGCACTGGTATTCAGAGGTTTACTGCCTCTGAATGTGGAGGCTCCCTTTTGTCCCCATGGGTAGTAGCCGCTGATAGACCTATCCTCCATGAATCTGTCTAATCCCCTTTTAAAGCCATCTGAGCCTGTGGATGTCACTTAGGGTTCCCAGGTCCCTCTTCACCACCGGCGGGAGGTTTTTGGGACGGAGCCTGAGGAGAGTGGGGTTTGGGGAGGGGAGGGACTTCAATGCCATAGAGTCCAATTGCCAAAGCAGCCATTTTCTCCAGTTGAACTAATCTTTATCGGTTGGAGATCAGTTGTAATAGCAGGAGATCTCCTGCTAATTCAACTGATCTCCAGATGATAGAGATCAGATCACCTGGAGCAAAATGGCCGCTTTGGCAATTGAACTCTATGGCATTGAAGTCCCTCCCCTCCTCAAACTATGCCCTCCTCCGGCTCCACCCCAAAAACCTCCCACCGGTGGCGAAGAGGGACCTGGCAACCCTAGGGAGATCTCCAGCTGGTACCTGGAGGTTGCCAACCCTAGTAAAATGCCATAGGTCTTTTATGCATGGCTGTTTCTCTCGCTGTCACCCCTCCAACGACTTCAGGTCTCTGTTTGGATTTTGCATGCCGTTTCCAACTGTCAGAGGTTGCCTCGCTCTCCCCCTGCGTTTCCTCACGTTTTGCCTGTGTGCTCACATTCAAGATAAAACAGGCCTCTGAAAACGAGAGCAAAACGCGGCAAAGTGCAGGATGAGAGCAAGGCAACCTCTAAGGGGCAGAAATGGCACGCATGATCAGGACAAAGACCCAAAGTCGTAGGATGGGTGACCGTGAGGGAAACAGCCATGCATAAAAGACTATAGAGCCCCCTTCCACAGCAGCCATTTTCACCAGGTGAACTGATCTCTGTTGCCTGGAGACCGGTTATAATAGCAGGAGATTTCCAGCCACCACCTGGAGGTTAAGCAAATAAGCAGCACGTGGGCTCTTTAATTCATGTAGTGTGGAAAAGAACACTGTAGTGAAATTGACCAACATTCAATAAGAGAAAGTTTAGGCTGACATTTAATAAGAAAATTAAACACAACAATGCACTCGTGCAAAAACTGAAATGGTATGTAAAACACTATGACTCCAGCGAAATAAATGGGAAAACCGCATTCAAAGCAGAGATACAAATGTTACTGATTCAGTCTCAGTCATCCATAAAGTAGCAACATGAAAAACAGTAACAAGAACAGAAAAAAAGCAACTGATCATTTCTCAGTTAATGGAATATATATAGTTGAAACTGACGAGATACCAACAAATAAGCATAAATGAAATAAAATGCCAGTTGTTATACTGAACTTGAGTTAGTCAAAGGGGACCGAAGTCTTCAGGCTGCATGAAGTGCAGAATTACGTGAATGGACCCGTTAGGAAAGCAGATTCATCTCAGAACTGAGTAGACTAGTGGACTGTCTTGTTAAGGGATCGGGTCCGTATGCATGGTAAAAAAGAAGGTGGTCGAAGGGGACCATGGTCTCCAAGCTGCATGAAGTGCAGAATTTCGTGAATGGACCCGGTAGCAAAGCAGATTCTTATTAAAGCTGAGTAGACTGATGGACTGTCTCATCAAAGGATCGGGTCCATATAAACAATGAAAGAGGACGTGTAACCGGTCAGAACACGTTTCGAGGCTTCATCAGCTCCATCACGTTAAAAATTCTGCATATCCGGCTCTTTTTCAAACGAAATTAATTATGGCCAGTTTGGTATGTCCTGCAATAAGTTGTTCAAAATAAATGCCATGGTATTTTCAATATAAATATAAGATAAATACGGGAGAAGGGAAAAAAGGCCATCTGGTCAAAACAGACCTTTACAAACCTAGAAATTATGTGAACATTCAAGGCCATCACAAATGTGGGTCATGTTTTATGTGTCCTTACAGCCTCCCTATTAAACAAGTCAGTGCTGTATCCTCCAAATTTTCTTACTCCCTTAGACAGTTCATGAACTGTGGTTCTGAAATGGTACATTGGCTGTACATCAAGACCCCTTTGCCTCAGGACTGGGGGGAGTGACACCGCGCCAGAATTCGGGCCAGAATGGCAGACACACCTCTGGTCCAACATTACAACTCACACGGCCATTCTGACACTGATTTACTATTCTTTGCCTTATGGCGATATGAGCCTCGCCCTTACCAAATACAGATGCTAAGAAAATCACGTTGCAGCAAGAAACTAGATTAATTTTTGCTTTTCAAACTCTTACGCCCAAACTCTTACGCCTGAACAATGAACTGGATCTCTCCTGTTTTCTATAAGGTTCCAATTAAAAAAAAAAATCCCCCTTGGTTCTTGTAGGTTATCCGGGCTGTGTAACCGTGGTCTTGGTATTTTCTTTCCTTCTTTCCTTGGTATTTTCTTTCCTTCTTTCCTAGGAAAGAAAATACCAAGACCACGGTTACACAGCTCGGATAACCTACAAGAACCAATGAACTCTGACAGTGAAAGCCTTCGACAAAATTTCCCCTTATCCCATATTTAGATGAGAAATAGGTCTCTGTCCCTTTAAACTTTAAACAGCCACACAGCCGGCTTTCACAGGTATCTGTAGTTTCACAGCACAGACTCTACTAAATTCTCAGCACAGTTTGTGCATCACCAGAGAGAGGCAACCTGCCCCCACATCAGAGGCAATTCGCCTGACGTCTGTGCCCTCAAGAAGGGTTATCACCCTACGGGATAAGTGGTTTTTCACATCTTATGCTAATCTTATATTTATTTATCTTATATTTATATTGAAAATACCATGGCATTTATTTTGAACAACTTATTGCAGGACATACCAAACTGGCCATAATTAATTTTGTTTGAAAAAGAGCCAGATACGCAGAATTTTTATCGTGGTGGAGCTCATGAAGCCTCGAAACGTGTTCTGACCGGTTACACGTCCTCTTTCATCATTTATATGGACCTGATCCTTTGTTAAGACAGTCCATCAGTCTACTCAGCTTTAATAAGAATCTGCTTTCCTACTGGGTCCATTCACGATATTCTGCTCTTTGTGCAGCTTCGACCACCTTCTTTTTTACCATGCGTACGGACCCGATCCCTTAACAAGACAGTCCACTAGTCTACTCAGTTCTGAGATGAATCTGCTTTCCTAACGGGTCCATTCACGTTACTTTCAGGGGATATTCAGACAGGTTTTCTTAAGAGACCACCCAAGTTTTGTAAACATTGGGTCAGGAGGTCCCGAGATATGGGCTCCCCCCTTTTTCTTTCCATGGCTGCAGAGGGCGCATTTTTGGGTGTGCCGACCCCAAACTTTCAGCGGAGCATCAGACAAGGCTTCTTAAGATACCCCCAAAGTTTTGTAAACATTGGGTCAGGGGGTCCCGAGATATGGGCTCCACCCCTTTTTCCTCTCCCCCCTTTTCCATTTTCGTGGCTGCAGGGGGCGCATTTTTGGGAGTGCAGCCTCCAAACTTTTATCATAGCTTCAGAGAATCCCTCTTAAGAGACCACCCAAGTTTTGTAAAGATGGGTTCAGTGGGGGCTGAAATATTGGCTCCCCCCTTTTCTCTTTCCGTGGCTGCAGGGGGCGCATTTTTGGGTGTGCCGACCCCAGACTTTCAGCGGAGCTTCAGAAAAGGCTTTTTAAGAGACCACCCAAGTTTTGTAAACATTGGGTCAGGGCCCCCCCGAGATATGGGCTTTCCCCTTTTCCCTATTGGGATGAATGGATCACCCTCGAGAGATGCATACATATGGATCTTATATTGGATACAAATGGAATCATATTGGATTACCCAGCCTCCCAGCCCCTCCTGCTGGAACAGAAGACAGCCACAGTAAGACCCCTTTGGGGGCTTTAATCTATAATTTTTCTTTTCTGTGTGTGTGTGGGGGGGGGAAGCAGAGTCTGTGTGTGTGTGTGTGGGGAGGGAGCAGTTTCTGTGGGTGGGTGGGGGGAGCCAAAGGGGGCTTTTGCCGGTTCTGCCTGGGGTGTGTGTTCCCCCTCCAGTCTCTCTCTCCCTGGTTTGAGGGGGGGCTTCATTTTTATTCTTCAGGTTTTTCCTCATTCATAAGATCAGTTAGGTTATTTTGATGCTTGCTCAAAACTGGTTTTCAAATGGTGACTTAAAGAATGCATCTGCCTGGTCCCAAGTCCAATGCAGAAGGAGAAATTCCACCCCCTCCTGCTCATTATGCATAGCTAGCTGCCTCTGTCCCTTTCCATGGTATGCAAACTCCCAGGTGTCAGGTGTTGCTTTGCACTGTTGCAAAGGTGTTGCATTGCGTGCTTGTGTTGCTTTGCAGTTGTATGGTTTTGCAAAATTCTTCACACCTGCCCCGCCCTTTGCATGTTTGCAAAGGGGTTGCTTGCAGTTGTGTTGCTTTGCAAAGTTCTTAGCACCTGCCCCGCCCTTGCTCTCATCAGCTGTTTGTCGGGGCTGGGAGCTTTGTGCGTGGGCGGCAAGCTCTGCTGAGAGATATACATTAAGGGTGGGGGGGACCCCTTTCAGGGCCCATATCTCAGCCCCCCCTGACCCAATCTTTACAAAACTTGGGGAGTCTTTCAATATACGTCCTTTGAAGCTCTGCTGAAAGTTTGGGACCTCTAAGCCCAAAAATGCCCCCCCCAGAGCCGCAGAAAGGCGCGATTGTGTTTTTAATGGCTTTATTCAGCCAAATTTTTTTTCCGAACTTTGAATTCCCGCCGAATTGAACGGATCCGAAGTGGGGGAGTTCGGACTTCGGCAGGTACCGAACCCACAAAGGCCAAATTCGGCCGAATCCGAACTGTACCGAATTTTTTTTTTGACAGCCCTATGCTACAATACAGTTATCGCTAGGGTTGCCAACCTCCAGGTGGTGGCTGGAGATCTCCCACTATTACAACCAATCTCCGGGTAACAGAGGTCGGACTTGGTTCTCCTGGAGAAAATGGCTGCTTTGGAAGGTGGACTCTTTGGCATTATATCCCAGTCCATCCTTTCTTCAAACCTCACCCTTCAAGCTCCACCCGCAAAATCTCTAGGGTGTTTTCCAACCTGGAGTTGGCAACCCTAGTTATCACAAGCAGCCACACTAAGAAACCATGGCTAGTGGCCATCAGCTGAATGGCCATGTGAGGATGTGTTTTAGAGCAATGATTCTCATCCCAACCTGTTGAGTACCGTGACCCACACATCCAAATTTACTTGGTATGGTGACTCACTTAAAAACAACAACAAAGAACACACAAATCAGTAAACCTGTAAATGCCTGGGGCTGGCTTTCACAACCTGTTTTCAGCTTGAGACGACCCTCAGGTTGGAAAGCGCTGTGTCAATTGACTCAGGGGGGGGGTTCTATGTTTTGGGGGATCGTGAGCAAAAAGCAGAGTTGGTTTTTATACCCCACTTTTCTCTACCTTGAAGGAGTCTCAAAGCAACTTACAATCACCTTCCCTTCCCCTCCCCACAACAGACACCTCGTAGGTGGGGCTGAGAGAGCTCTGAGAGGACTGCGACTGACTGAAGGTCAGCCAGCAGGCTTCATGTGGAGGTGTGAGGAATCAAACCCGGTTCTCCAGATTACAGTCCACCACTCTTAACCACTACACCACACTGCCCATGGCCCCCCACTACTCCTCTAACTACCACCAGGACACTCCTGCCAGCCCGCCCACATCCCCATCTGCCTGTGCTTCCCTTCTCACTGACCGTATCTCCTGTCCCTTGATGATACTGGGTGACATGTGGCATACCACCATGATGCCCATCAGGAGTGCTGCCATTACATACCCCTGGCATGTCTGTGGCAATGGGCCCTGCCCCAAACCCTGGGCCCTGGCAACTGGCCCTCCTCAGGGTATGTCAACACCGGCCCTGATTTGACCAGTCTTTAGCCTTTGCCACTCTTCCCACAGGTGTCCTCCTTTGTCTGGTTCAAAAAAAGGGGGAGGAATCAGCCAGGGATTCCAAAAATATCACCTACATCAGGGGAGGGAGGAGGGCTGGATATGTCCCATAGTTACAACTGATCATCAGACTCTAGATTTCCATTCCCCTGGAGAAAATGGCTGCTTTGGAGGATGGGCTTTATACTTCGCTGAGGCCCTTCCCTTCCCCAAATCCTGCCATCTTCAGGCGCCACCTCCAAATCTTCAGGAATTTCTCAACCCGGAGCTGGCAACCCTACCTCCATTGCACTGATGCATGACTCTACAATAGCTCTGGAGGGCTGGCCCATACCTGTGTTTTAATTGTCACAGATAGCTTGCAGGAAAAGGACAAAATATGAAATGAGATGTGTGACAGAATGTAGGCATCTTGGTCTTGCAATGTTCCTCCCGGTGAGTGACACACAAAATGCCAACAGAAGGAAGCCCGTTGCATCAGAACTGGATTTCCCTTCTCTCTCTCTGTTTAACTGCTCTTTTAGGGTACGACAACGCTACTGCTTGCACTGCCTCAAATGTCCTGAACTGCCCTCAAAGAAACTGTAGTGATGGTGGCTCTTTTCAGGGGGCCAAATCTATATATCCAGTTGGTATAAACTTCCATGCAAAACTTCCATAAACTTCCATGCAAAAATTGATAATGTGGAAGGATGAATCCTGGCTATTTCTCAGTGTCCTACAAAATTTGTCTCTTTTGATTTAATTTCAACCCACTGATTCTGGTCCACTTTTCTGGGGCAACAGAAAACAACTCCGCACCATCCTCTATGTGACAGCCCTTCAAATACTTGAAGATGGCTATCATATCACCTCTCAGTGGTCTCCTCTCTAGTCTATATATACCCAGCTCATTCAGCCTTTCCTCATAGGACTTGGTCTCCAGACCCCTCACTATCTCTGTTGCCCTCCTCTGGACACGTTCCAGCTTGTCTACATCTTTCTTAAATTGTAGTGCTAAAAACTTATAAATGAATAAATTTTTGTTCTTTATGGAGTAATCCTGCCTCAGTGATCTCCATATTCGACTTGGGCACCACAAAACTTACCTCACAGCAGTGAACCCAAAGCCTATAAGCTTGATACCTCCCTAAGAACACCTGGGATCTGAGAGGAAGGTTTATAGTTCAAAGCAAACCTGGTCCCCCAAAATCATAGAAGGCTGTGTCCCCTCCCTAGGAAGAAAAGGCCCTGTCTCAATGTCCTCCCCCCGCCCCCCACAAAGCCTAACATCGTAACAGTGAGACGGAGGAAGTTCAGTGAGAGCATCCATTTTACCTAATTTTCATTTTGCACCAACTGTGGGCCCCAATTTACACCCTATAATAAGTTATTGCAGACATGCTGGTCAGGAGGGGTTACCCACATAGACCTAGGGGGAATGTCTGAGAAAGCCGTCTTTCCCTTCCCTCCCCCCTCCCCCCTGCAAACCTCTTTGCAGAAATTGTTTGATGCCACTTCTGCTTTTTTGGGTTCCTGTCTATTTCCCTTCTTGCGGCTCTTAACAAAATCCTTCCCGAATTTCAGGCCACAAGAAGCGAGGAAGCAGCGACGCACCAGGGGCTCCTCTCCGGCTGCAGGAGAAGTAAGTCTACTCGGAGGTGTGGAGAGAAGGGGAAAAGCGGAGTCAAGAAGGGGCAAGAAATTCTAGGAACAAAAAGGGAAAGGAGCTGAACTGCAAGGGGTGGTGGTGGATAGAAATGTAAAACACCTGCTGGTGCACTGGCCCATTAAAAGAAGCCGTTCACCGACTTCCTGATTTGATTTTTCTGTTGCCCTGGTCTTGGAGTCTCTGTAACCAGGGAATCCAAAGCAAAAAGGCATTTGTTACACGGATTTCCCCCCCAGAGATGGGGAAGTGATCCTGGACCTATTTGGTTGCCTTGAATCTGAATCAACCTTTCTAAACACAGTCACTGTAGCTGGTTCAAAATGTGGTTTAGTATACAGAAGGTCACCCTGACCCGGATGGCCCAGGCTAGCCCGATCTCGTCAGATTTTGGAAGCTAAGCTGGGTCAGCCCTGGGTAGTATGTGGATGGGAGACCACCAAGGAAGTTTAGGGTTGCGATGCAGAAGCAGGCAAGGGCAAAACACATCTTAAAGTCTCTTGCCTTGAAAACCCTATGGGGTGGCCATAAGTCGGCTGTGACTTCCCACCACCACCATGTAGAGGATCATTCTGCATGGATGGGAAGATATTCTTCAGGATGGGAAGGAAGCTCTATCTTCTCCAACCACAGGCATGCAAGCCAGAGGGGTCCATTGTTCAGAAGTCACCACTGGAGAAGAAGATATGAGGCCACGGCAGGAGAAAGGATTCTGGGATCCTGCCACCTGTGTTTACTTTGACCCTAAGAACAAATTCTGAAAGCAAGCCTAAGCAGGTCTACTCACAGTCCTAGGCAAGTCTATTCCATGGGGCTTACTCCCAAGAAAGTGTTCTTTGGATTGTACTTCCTTTTCTTGAATGAAAAACCCAAAGACATTCAAGTTAAATTAATTTGGGCTTTTTAGAGACACATTTCTTTTTTGATTTTCATTTTTTAAATTGTATTAGAAAATAAATGTGCATAGATCTATCCAAACAAATTAGACCTAGGGTTGCCAGCTCCAGCTTGGGAAATTCCTGGAGATTTGGGGGCGGCGCTTGATAAGAGGGGAGTTTGAGGAGGGGAGAGCTCGTTTGGGATGTGATGTCATAGAGACCACCCTCCAAAGCTGCCATTTCCTCCAACAGAACTGAGCTCTCTGGTCTGTAGTTGGGGTCAGTTATAATTCCAGGAGAACTCCAGGCCTCACCTGGGGGTTGGCAACCCTAACACCAATGAACAAACTTTCATATATGCTTAGAGATGTCTGATAGTGTTTTACCATTCCAGGAATAAGAGTAAATAATCTATTTACAAATAAGTTGGTTTTCAACCAGCTTTGTGTCCAGTTTGGTCGAACTTGGAACAATGTCAGATCTCCAGAATTCTACATATACTATTTGTGTCTATGTATACTATTTGTGCTGCTGTTAACATATAGGATGCTAATGCTCCGTTTTTGTTGTTGTTGTTAGGATATCTTTTATTGACAGAAACTAAAATCCAGTCTCAGCCCTATAATGTTATTTCAGTCTAGAAAACAATTGTCCCAAGGGCATGTTTTCCAGATAGCTAAAAACGTACCCAGTTCCTTTTTTGCCTTCCTAACAGTTGGGATTGTAGTTGGTATTATGCTGCTCAGATAGGCTTCCTTCAGATGCCCAATTTCAGTGCGGTTAAAATAAAATTGTGCACAAACCCAGCTAGTAAAAGGCTCGGGCATATCCCTGGCTCTTCTCTCTGCCTACCCTTCTTGGCACATGATGAAGACTGCCAGCATGGCATTGTGGTTAGAGCGTCGGACTAGGATCTGGGAGACCCAGGTTTGAACCCCCACTCTGCTTTGGAAGCTTGCTGGGTGACCTTTGTCTAGTCACATACACTCAACCTAACCTACCTCACAGGGAGTCAGCGTGGTGTAGTGGTTAAGAGGGGTGGCTTGGAGCGGTGGACCCTAATCTGGTGAACTGGGTTTGATTCCCCCACTCCTCCACATGAGCGGTGGAGGTTAATCTGGTGAACTGGATTTGTTTCCCCACTCCTACGCATGAAGCCAGCTGGGTGACCTTGGGCTAGTCACAGCTCTCTCAGCCCCACCTACCTCACATGGTGTCTGTTGTGGGGAGGGGAAGGGAAGGTGATTGTAAGCCGGTTTGAGTCTCACTTAAGTGGTAGAGAAAGTCAGCATATAAAAACCAACTCTTCTTCTTCTAATACTAATACTAATGTGTGTGTGTTAAGTGCCGTCAAGTCGTTTTTCAAAATGCAGCACCCTATCAGGTGCCCCTACCCTCAACTCTGTAAAAAGACTACAGGTGACTGCCAACTTAGATAATACTTCCTTTGCTGTGTGTGTGTTAAGTGCCGTCAAGTCGCTTCCGACTCATGGCGACCCTATGAATGAAAGTCCTCCAAAATGTCCTATCTTTGACAGCCCTGCTCAGATCCTGCAAATTGAAGGCCGTGGCTTCCTTTATGGAGTCAATCCATCTCTTGTTGGGTCTTCCTCTTTTCCTGCTGCCCTCAACTTTTCCTAGCATGACTGTCTTTTCCAGTGACTCTTGTCGTCTCATGACGTGACCAAAATACGATAGCCTCAGTTTAGTCATTTTAGCTTCTAGGGTCAGTTCAGGCTTGATTTGATCTAGAACCCACTGGTTTGTTTTTTTGGCAGTCCACGGAATCCGTAACACTCTCTTCCAACACCACATTTCAAAGGAATCTATTTTCTTCCTATCAGGTTTCTTCACTGTCCAGCTTTCACACCCATACATAGTAATAGGGAATACGATGGCATGAATTAATCTAGTCTTGGTGGCCAGTGACACATCCTTACACTTCAAAATCTTTTCTAGCTCCTTCATGGCTGCCCTTCCCAGTCTCAATCTCCTTCTGATTTCTTGGCTGCAGTCTCCCTTTTGGTTGATGGTGGAGCCAAGGAATAGAAAGTCTTGAACAATTTCAATTTCCTCATTGTCAGCCTTAAAGTTGTGTAATTCTCCTGTAGTCATTACTTTTGTTTTCTTGATGTTCAGCTGTAGTCCTGCTTTGGCACTTTCTCTTTTAACTTTCAGCAGTAGTCGTTTCAAATCTTCACTATTTTCTGCCAATAATGTAGTGTCATCAGCATATCTCAAATTATTAGTTCTTCCCTCCAATTTTCATTCCACCTTCATCTCAATCTATTCCAGTTTTCCTAATTATATGTTCTGCATATAGATTGAAGAGATAGGGAGATAAAATAGATCCTTGTCTGACACCTTTGCCAATTGGAAACCATTCCGTTTCTCCATATTCTGTTCTAACTGTGGCCTCTTGCCCAGAGTACAGGTTGCGCATCAAAACGATCAGATGTAGTGGCACACCCATTTCCTTTAAAACCAGCCATAGCTTTTCATGATCCACACAGTCAAAAGCTTTGCTGTAATCTATGAAACACAAGCTGATTTTCTTCTGAAATTCTCTCATATGCTTCAGTAACCAGCGTATATTTGCAATATGATCTCTAGTGCCTCTTCCTTTTCTGAAACCAGCTTGAACATCAGGCATTTCTCGTTCCATATATGGTAACAGCCTTTGCTGTAAGATTTTGAGCATCACTTTACTTGCATGAGAAATTAATGTGATGGTCCGATAGTTGCTGCAATCTTTGATGTCTCCTTTCTTAGGAATTGGAATGTAAATGGATTGTTTCCAGTCTGTGGGCCATTGTTTTGTTTTCCATATCCATATGGAAAACAAATAATACTAACTAATACAAACTAATACTAATACTAGGAGGAGGATAAAACAGAGGGGGAGAGAAGGATGTAAGCCAGTTTGGGTCCCCATTGGGGAGAAGGGCAGTATATAAATAAAGTAATTAAATAAATAGATAATGGTGGTTCAAGGTAAACTGACCCATGACATATGAACGCAGGTGCATGGTTCTACTGGAGATAGTTTTCATTCCATTCCCTGGCATCCCATGCCACCCTGGGTAAGAATCCTTCTTTATGAGAGAGAAATAAACTATGGCTAGGGTGTATGGCTAAGAGCCCTGTGGCGCAGGGTGGTAAGCTGCAGTACTGCAGTCAAAAGCTCTGCTCATGACCTGAGTTCGATCCCGAAGGAAGTCGGTTTCAGGTAGCAGGCTCAAGGTTGACTCGGCCTTCCATCCTTCCGAGGTCGGTCAAATGAGGACCCAGATTGCTGGGGGTAAAGGGAAGATGACTGGGGACGGCACTGGCAAACCACCCCGTAAACAAAGTCTGCCGAGGAAACGTCGGGATGTGACGTCACCCCATGGGTCAGGAATGACCCGGTGCTTGCACAGGGGACCTTTACCTTACCCTAGGGTGTTTGGCTGCATCTGTACATTGTGGGTAAAAGGAGTTATTCTTAAACCACCGTTCCCTTCTCCCATACTCCATGCAAGTAAGCATATGGAGGTAGGGATGCCAGCCTCCAGGTGGGACCTAGAGATCTCCTGGAATTACAGCTCATCTCCAGACTGCACAGATCAGTTCCCCTAGAGAAAATGGATGCTTTGGAGGGTGTACTCTATGGCATTGTACCACACTAAGGTCCCTGTCCTCCCAAGGCTTCATTCCCAAATCTCCAGGAATTTCCCAACCTGGACCTGGCAACCCTACATGGAGGTGGGGAAGGCAGCCGTATATGTGAGCCTATCTCAAGATGGGCTTGTTCCACTACCATTTTTATTTCACCACCATTAAACTGGACAGCTGAATGCTGCCTGAAGTACTATAACATCTAATATACCATTTAACTAGGTTTGCCAACCTCTTGGTGGGGTCTGGAGTTCTCCCAGAATCACAGCTGATCCCCAGACTACAGACATCAGTTGCCCTGGAGCAAATGGCAGCTTTGGAGGATGGACTCTATGGTATACCATATATTCTAGGTGAAATCCCTTCCCAAATCCCCCTCCCCCACAGCATTGCTCCAAAAATTACTGGAGTTGGCAACCCTACATTTAGGACAATCTATGTACTAACAGCAAAGTTGGCCAAATATGAGGATATTTAAATCTGTTGACCGGAACTGTGAACTGGCAAGGGCCATAGGTTTGCAGAAAAATGTGAAATCTAAAAAATACAAAACATTGAGGGGTTTAAAAAACCTTAAAATGATGAATGGAACGCCTGTAGTTTTAAGCATAAGATTACCTAAATGCTTTTTGTTAGGCAGCCACAGCTTTCCAAGGCTTGGTTCAGTCAGTAAAAACAAGGGGGAAGGGGCAGAACCTTTTCCAGGCTAGTGTTGCCAGATCTGGGTTGGGAAATACCTGGATATTTGAGTGGAGGAGCCTGAAGAGGGTGGGATTTGGGGAGGGGAGGGACTTAAATGGGGTAGAATGCCATAGGGTCCACCTTCCAAAGTGGCCATTTTCTGCAGGTGAACTGATCTCTCTTGCCTGGGAGATCTCCAGTCACCACCTGGAGGCTGGCAAACCTATTCCAGGCCTATTTTGGCCTTTGAGGGAGGACATGTGGGGCCCAGGCCTGACTAGGGTTACCAGCTCCAGGTTGGGAAATCCCTGGAGATTTTGTGGTGGAATCTGAGGAGGTCAGAGTTTGGGGAGGGAAGAGGCCTCAGCCGAATATAATGCCATTGAGTCCCCCCTCGGAAGCACCCATTTCCATGGGTACAGATCTCTGATTCCTGTGGCAGCTATGTTATGGCTATACCCACCACCCAATGTCAGAATTCCAAATAGGGTTGCCAGGCTCCTCTTCTCCATCGGTGGGAGGTTTTTGGGGTGGAGCCTGAGGAGGGAAGGGACTTCAATGCTATAGAGTCCAATTGCCAAAGTGGCCATTTTCTCCTGGTGAACTGAACTCTATTGGATGGAGATCAGTTGTAATAGCAGGAGATCAAGGTTGGCCACCCTAATTCCAAAGGTGCCCACAGGCTCAAAAAAGCTGGGGACTCCTCTTCTAGAAGCTCCAGGGATATCCCTCAACCAGTTTATCCTTGACTCTTGACTCTCCCACTTTCCTTCTTCCCCTGCTACAGAGTCCCTTCTTCCCCAGAAAGAAACTTGTAACAGGATGCCAGGAGACAGGAGGTGCCATCAGCTCATGGATCCCTCCTGGAAGGTGATGAATCTTGCCTCCTTCTCAGCAGCTTTAATAGTTCTGATCTTTGCTTGCCCGTGCAAAGGTAAGTATGATATACAGAAATGAGGACATTCTGGGAAATATATCTCTACCTTTCTATAATGAGGTTCAACTCACTGGCACAAACAATCATGGCAAGGGAAAGATTTGACATGGGCCAATGAGGGCCTAAATAGGTGTGATGGAGTCCATCAACAGGGGTCTCTCATAGCTTTAACCCTTGTAGCATCTAGTCAGAGAATCACATGACTGGATTGCATTGCATTCAACATTTTCTTACCCCCGCAAGCAGAACCCAGGAAACTGGAGGAGGTTGTTTTGCCAGACGTGCCCAAGCAGGTAGTTTGCCAGGGATCCTTCATCCTCCGAAATGTGTGTAAAGGACCTTGGAACACCCTTCAATCACTTTACATTTGGAGAAAAGATTCAGGTGGCGGCCATCCCAATTGGAGCCATCTAGCCCTTTAACCACTTTTCAATACTTCTGGAATCAAAAGGAATTATATCCTTGGAGTGCTTGTTGGAGATGAATTCAGAATTAATATTCCAAGTCCTTTGCCTTCCCCCCCTTCCCCAAGCAGTAGGACCTAACCCTACCTTAAACCTCTTTTGGACTTTTAATGTGGACATCAGAGGACATTTTTCACTCATGAGGTTTAAAGCAGCCCCTGTTTCCTTTACACAAGACCTACATTGGCCAGACATATCAGGCTTATCGGTGTTATAATTTTGTTATCCATTTTAAACTTAAGGTTGACAATCATGAGGTAGGGCCTGGAGATCTCCTGGAATTACAGCTCATCTCCAGATGACAGAGATCAGTTCCCTTGGAGAAAATGGCTGGTTTGGAGAGGGAACTCTATGGCATTATACCTCGTTGAGGTCCTTCCCCTCACAGAACTCTTCCTTCCCTAGGCTGTACTCCCAAATCCAGGAAACTTCCAACTTGGAGTTAGCAACCCTATTTATACTAGTTCAATGGTTCATCTATAATATTGTAAACCCCTTCAAGGAACTGAGGGAAGAATAAGAGTTCTTCCATCCTCTGTTCTATCCTCAAAAACAACCCCGCGAGGTAGGTTAGAGTCCAATTGCCAAAGCATCCATTTTCTCCAGGGGAACTGATCTCTATCGGCTGGACATCAGTTGTAATAGCAGGAGATCTCCAGCTAGTAACTGGAGGTTGGCAACCCTAGCTGGGGGTTTAGGGTCTGTCTCTCTGGCTGGATACGCAGCAGCATCCCCTCCGAGCAATGAGCTCCGGCATCTCTGGGTATTTTCCAACATCCAGAATGGCCCTGGAAGGCCTGGGTAGAACTGTGGAAGGGCCAAGGCAAGATAGAGCTTAGCGATCCCTCTACCCATATGCCAGCTAACTCCTGTCTTCTTTCCCTGGAAGGTTTGCGGAGCCAGAATTTGGAATTCAACCTGACAGTTCCTGCCTCTGTCTCTGTGCAGCATGGCCTCTGCGTCCACGTTCCCTGCAACTTCACGTATGATCAACGTTACAGGACCAGTAACGGGACACTCTATGGTTACTGGTTTCAGAAAAATTATGGAGAAATACACAAATTTTACAAGAGCGATTACCACACTGTTCGAGGTATTCTTGTGGCCACAAATGACAAGAGCCAGACACTCAGGCCATCTGTGAATGGCCGTTTCCAGTTAACAGGCAATCCGGAGGGAGGCGATTGCTCCTTCAGCGTCCTTGATGCCAAGTCAGAGGACACAGGGGAGTACTACTTTCGAATTGAAGACAACGATCTAAGATACAGCTATGACAGTAACCCAGACCGAACTCAAAGGCCAGTCGAAGTTCTCGTGCCAGGCAAGACTTTCCTCCTTATTTATTTCCTGACTATTTGGTTGTCTTTTATGCTGCCGAGATGGAAATGTTAGCTTGATGGCTGCGGACATTACGTCAAACACATGTGCTTCCTGTTCCTGTTGCATCAGCACTTGAGTGAGGGTCATAGGGTTGCCAAATGCCCGGTGGTGGCGGGTAAAATCCCACCAATCCACTGGTCTGCCCACCGACCAGCTGAGGTCCAGTGGGCAACGCATGCATGCACACATGTGCGATGTGCCTACATCACTTCCGGGTTTACCCGGAAGCGACGCTGACGCTCTAGCAACCTCCGCAGAAACTCTATAGAAACCAGAGTTTCGGCAGAGATTGATAGAGCGTCCGCGTCGCTTCTTAGTAAACCCGGAAGTGACGTAGGCACGTCAGGTGTGACGTGTGCGCGCATTGTGAGGGGTGTGCGTTGCACAAAGCGCTCATGCACATTGCGCACTGCTGAAGAGCTGCAGCCAGTGGAGCAAAGGGACCTGGTAAGCCTAATGGAGGAGGGGTCCAGCTGGGGTTGCCAGGTCCCTCTTCCCCCATTTGCCCTCTGAAAATGTGCTTTCCATATGCTGCTTTTCTTCCTACCGGGGAACAGATACCTGCTGTGCAATCCTAATCAGAATTATACCCTTCAATATATGTCAAAGGATGTAACTCTTAGAAGGGGGCCACTCTGATTAGGATTTCACTCCTAGATTGGCTGTCTTTCCCCCATTGTAATCCCTATGGTCATTCTAGCACCAAGCAAAGGCTTTTCTGTTTCATTTAGCTGCTGCTTCATGCTTTCTGTGCTGGAGCCTATTGGAAAGGCTTGCTGCTTCATAAGTATTGTTGTACCTGTGGGGCAGGGAAATCTCCAGGAATTAACCACGGCTCTCCAGACTATAGAGGCCAGTTTCTCCAAAGGAAATGGCAGCTTTGGGGAGCGGATTCTAGGGCATCATATCCCCGCTGAGCTCCCCACTGGCCCAAAATTCCCAGGAGTTTCCCAAGCCAGAGCTGGAAACCCTGTTTGGGAATGAGTTAATGTTTTTAAGACATTTTAACCAGTGTTGCAGCTTTATTGTGTTTTGCTGAGGGTTTAACTGCTTTCTCTCGCTTTGGTTTTGAATGTGAACTTATTGTATTTTTATTGCATATTGAAGATTTTTAGCCATCTTGGAGATTTTGTTGGAAAGACGCAGCTTAGAAAGTTAAATAAACAAAAATAACAACACTCAGTCAATGAGGTGGGTGGTGGCTGTGAAGGTAGAAGACGTTTAATGGTCAGAATGCCAGATTTCTGTTCAGTTCCCAACTCTGCCATGGAAGCTCACTGGCAGTGCCATTCTAAGGACACCTTCCTGGGAGTAAGCACAACTGAATGGACTTCAGTGGGAATCTGAGTAGACTTGCTTAGGCAATATTGGCTGCAATCATGAAGGGGGGGGCAAAGCTCCTTAGGAGCCAGCGGGACCCCACAACGGTGTAAGCGCCCATTTAATCTGTGATAAGGGGTACTTATGCTGACATGGGTGGCATCCCCACCAGTGCCAGGATGCCACGGTGCAGGGCTTGGGTACAGACACTGCCTCATGGCAGCATTCTAGTGGTGCGAGTTCCCGCGCTGGCAACCTGGGAGGCGTTCCTGGGGGCGGAGCTTCCTTTAGGCAGCTTCCTAACCCAGGGGTCGGCAAACTCATTAGTCAAAAGAGCCAAATATTAACAGTACAACGATTGAGATTACTTTTGAGAGCCAAATTTCTTAAACTTAAACTATATAGGTAGGTACACTGTTTATTAACTTAATAAACTTTAATTAAAGTTTTAAGTCTTAATTAAACTATAGGTACACTGAATGAAACTTGATATCATACTTAATAGTGATCTTATTTATTGATAAAAATTAAATTGTAAGTCCCTGCCATTTTCCCCTCCCCGTCTGGAGTCCTCGTCTGGAGGCCTGGCCTACCGCCATAAAAGCCTATAGGTAGACCTGGCCTCCGGCTGAGTCCCATTGGGAGGCCAGGTCTACCCATTGGCTTTCTTGGCAGTAGACCTGGCCTCCGGAGGCCTATAGAAGCCAATTGGTAGACCTGTCCTCTGAAGGGGGACTTTTTCCCCTCCTCGGAGTCCAGGTTTACTGCCAAGAAAGCCAGTGGGTAGACATGGCCTCCCAATGGGACTCAGCCAGAGGCCAGGGCTACCAAAGGAAGCCCACCCCGCCCAACAGCTGATAGGCGGGGGGGGGGCAGGAACCGCCGAGCTGCCCGCCCAGTAATTGTGCGGCTAGAGGGGAGGGGAGGCTTTAGCCTCCCAACCATTGAGGGCAAGGGAAAGGGGGACCCGGCCATTCTCCATGGTGGGGAGGGAAGACAGCGCGCCCGCTCTCTCTCTCTCTCAGGTGCGCCGTCTCCGCAGCCCGGCTGCCGGCGCGAGCAGGCGCAAGAGCAGGGGCTCCGAACCAAGTTCGGAGAGCCGCACTCAACGGGCCAAAGAGCCGCATGCGGCTCTGGAGCCGCAGTTTTGAGACCCCTGTCCTAACCCCTTTTGCCCTGGGAATGCCCCTTCCCGCAGCAGTGTAGCTACAACACCTTTTTGGATGTCGCAGCCCCATTAAAGTTTATGGGGGCATTTTTCTATTCTTTAAATTTTACAGAAATTAAAATCCTTTTCTGAAACTGGAAAGCCTCTGTGGAGGCTGCATGGCAGCGCCACTCCTGGCCACCACAGATCTACCCCTCCCTTCAGGAATGGGTAGTAAGGTGCTCTCTGGCTGACCTAGGGCAAGTTACACTCCCTGAGGGTAACCTACCTCACAGGGCTGTAGTGAAGAAAAAGTGGAGGAGAGGAGAACAGCATTGTCAGCTGCTTTAGGTCCACACTGAGGAGAAAAGTGGGGTATATAATAACATAGCAAAGACTCAGGAGACCAACCATCAGACTTGTCATACAAATCCTGCTCTCAGTCACTCGCCAGTAATTTTCTTTTAACTCCTGTCTGGGTTTCTCTCTTTCCTTTGCTCAGAGTTTACAGAGAAACCACAGATACAGAACTCATCTGCGGTACTTTCTGGGAAGGAAGCCGTTTTTACCTGTTCAGTGCCAGGGCCCTGCACTAAGAATGAGCCCTCATTTTCGTGGATAACCAGTCTGAAAGGACAAAGATCACATGTATGGAGTCTACAGCACAGCAATGGCAGCTGGACTTACGGGTCCAACTTCACCTTTACACCCTTCCTAAAAGATCAGGGACGATCACTCATCTGCCGGGTCTGGTACCCTAATATATGGAAAGAAGTTGAGAACGCCATCCATATTGACATTGCTGGTGAGTAGCTCCCTTTGCTTACATTGACTTCCTTCCCCAGAAACTGTCACTATGTCCCCACTCCTTTTGCCCAGGGTTCCTCTTTCAATGTCCTCACCATGTTCTTTGGTTATTTCAGATCCACCCAAGACTGTCGAAATCTCCACAAATGCTACAAAACAGGAGCATCTTGGTAAGACACAAAGTCTAAAAATGTTTGACTATCCTTGCCTAGCCCTCTCTCAGCCCTGCCAATGACTTGTGATTCCCAGGTCTTCCAAGGACACAGTTATGAACTAGAGGAGCCACAAAGTTCCATTGGACAGCTAAGAACAGCAAGAGGAACAGTGGAAAGTCATATTAGATTTGCCTAGTAGAGTACAGTGGACAGGGATGTTTGTGACAGATTATGTAGGGATGGGATTTCTACATTGGAATTTGCTGACCTTGGAATTTGGGAGGCAACACTTCATTGGCTGTGCTCCTTTCTCATATACACATATGACATATGAACATATGAAGCTGCCTTATACTGAATCAGACCCTCGGTCCATCAAAGTCAGTATTGTCTACTCAGACTGGCAGCGGCTCTCCAGGGTGTCAGGCAGAGGTCTTTCACATCACCTACTTGCCTAGTGCCTTTAAGTGGAGATGCCAAGGATTGAACCTGGGACCTTCTGCATGCCAAGCAGATGCTTTTTCTGATTGTCTTCCAGAAGCAATGGGACAATTAACTCTCAAATGGGGTTTTGAGTGGCAAATCATCTTATTGTGCTGTGGCGCTTGTGGAAGTAAACCGAAGTGATGGGATCGCATTGCTCATGGCCCCACGTGTGTGATCGTCGCCCCAAAAATCTCCTGCCGGAGGAGAGGGGGGACCTGGCAACACTAGTGTTCCTGATGTTCCCTAGTGTTCCTCTCCTCCAGGCTGGCTTCTGACCTTTGTGTCAGTGTAATGGGTTTTTAGATTGTGGGGTTTTAAGTGTTAATTATATTTATGATGTATTAGTATAATTAAGGAATTACAATGTAATATAATGTTTTATGATGGAAGCCGCTCTGAGTCTGGCTTTGGCTGGGATAGAGCAGGATATAAATCTGAAAATAAATAAAATAAAAGGAAGAGGGACCATCTAGGCTGGGGGTGTCAAACATGCGCCCCCCCTCCCCGGCTGGATCCAGACCCCTGAGGACTTTTCTCCAGCCCGCGGAGCCGAGGCAGCTAGCCCCCCCTCCCTTGACCTTTTCCGGGCTTCCTGGGGCCAGATCTGGCCATGTGTGCCAGCCTGAAGCCTTCCCTCTTCCCTCCCCAGGTGCGCACAGGACAGGATCTGGCCCGGCACACCAGCCTGAAGCCTTCTTTCCTTCTTTTTTTCTTTCTTTCCCTCCGTCCCTCTCCTTACTTTTGCTCCCTCCCTCTCCCCTCTCCCTCTCTCCTATCTGTTTCTCTCTTTCTCTCTCTCCCTCCCCCTGTATATGTCTCTCTTTCTTTCTTGTTGGCCACGTCTTCCTGGACTAGGAGAGAGCTGCAGGCTCACCACCAGTCAAGGCAGCCAGTCCTCCCCTAGTCTAGATTTGGGCTAAAGAGTCTGCTGTGGGCTTGCTGGCCAAGACAGCCATGCCACCCCCCACCCCCATCCAGATCTGGGCTGGTGAGCCCACTGCAGGTTCGCCAGCCCCCTGGTTTGATTTTTTTAACAGAATTAATGGCAGGAACTAGAGATACAAACTTCACAGAAGACACTTTCAAAATCAATTAATGACATTATTTTTTTACTTTATTTTTTACTTAAAATACAAACATACTTTACAAAATAACAATAAGACTTAAATAAAAGAAAATACTGTAAGAATGTTATTGTTGTAAATTTGTTTGTGTTTTAAGTAAAAAAACAATATCATGAATTGACTTTGCCTGTATCTTTTGTAAAGTTTGTATCTCCAGTATCTGGCATTACATATAGTATTTATTTGTTTGTTTATGCGCACATGGCCTGGCCCGACCAGTTGACAATTATGTTAAATCCGGCCCTCCTAACAAATGAGTTTGACACCCCTGATCTAGGCTTATTTCAATGTTGGCTTTCCCTACTGTAGCCGTTTCAAGCACACAAAATCCCAAATCCACAAAAGCTGACATTCACCCCCACGCATAACCTTTGGGTTTTGAGACATTTCAAGTTCAATTGAGAAAATTCAAGACCTGGTTCACACATGTAGGAGACAGAGGTGGGCAAGCCCTGATAGAATCATAGCACCACTTCAGACTTTGGGAGGTTGATTCGACCTTTCGATGTTCCTTTGCATTAAAAAAGAAAAGAAAAAGAAAACCTGTATGCCAACCAAACATACAGCAGGGAAGAAAATCCACCTCCTCTTTCTTTGCTCTCTTTGCTGGTTTTCTGCTTGAAGAGATTTTTAAATATAGGGAGTGATTCCAAAATGTGCTCCTCTTAGGGCTGCCAGGTCCCCCCTGGCTCACAGTAGGGTTGCCAGATCCAGATTGGGAAACTCCAAGTGATTTGGGGATGGAGCCTGGGGAGTTCAGGGACCTCAGCTGGGTAGAATGCCACAGAGTCCACCTTCCGAAGCACCCATTTTCTCCAGGGGAACTGATCTCTGTAGTCCAGAGATTAGCTGTAATTCTGGGGGATCCCCTGGTGCCACCTGGAGGCTGGCATCCCTAGCACCTCCACCTTCAGTCTGACATAGTGCAGCCCATTCTCTGTGTGTAAAGTGCAGAAAAGTCACAGCTGACTTATGGCGACCCCAGCAAGGGGCTTTCAAGGCAAGTGAGAAGCAGAGGTGGTTTGCCATTGCTTTCCTCTGCAGAGACTTCCTTGGCGGTCAGGTCTCCCTTTTGAGAACTGGTGCTGGCTAGCTTTCAAGGTCGGATGAGATCAGGCTATACCGTGCCACCTTCCCTTCCGCAGCCCATTCTACCACATCAGTCTTTCACCACTTCATTTCCCTCTTCATCCTCCTGCATATATGAAGCAGGCCTTAGAATAAGGAAACCATGTGCACTGCAGTCCTAAAGCAGAGCCACACCTTTCTAAGCCCATTGAAGTCAACAGAGTTGGAGGGGTTGTAAATAGGGTGATTGGGAGGGAAGGCAGAATGGTATTGCCTGATCTCATCAGATCTCAGAAGCTAAGCTGGGTCAGCCCTGGTTAGTATTTGGATGGGAGACCACCAAGGAATGCCAGGGTTGCTGTGCAGAGGAAGGCACTGGCAAAACACCTCTGTTAGTCTCTTGCCTTGAAAACCCCAATAAGGAGTTGCCATAAGTCATTTGTGACTTGACGGCACTTGACACACACACACAAATAGGGTGATTAACCTCTAGGTGAGCCTGAAGTTGTCCCAGAATTACAATGGCTCTCCAGACAAGAGATCAGTTCCCCTGGAGGAAATGGCAGCTTTGGAGGGTAAACCCTATGGCATCACAACCCCTGTGAGACCTTCCTTCCCCTACCCTTCCTACCCCTATCCAAACATCACCTTCTCCAAGTGCTGGACCCCAAATCTCCAAGAATTTCCCAACCCAGAGTTGGCAACCCTGTAACAGCCATGGAAACCCCAAGCCAATCCTCTCTAACCCGAATCCTTTCCTCTTGCAGCTTTTTGCCCACCAGATTCCACGGTGGTCCAAGAAGGCGAAAGCATCAGCCTGCACTGTAAGGCAGAGAGCAGACCTGACCCCACCCTGAGCTGGACGAAGGGGAGCAAGACCCTCAACAGCAGCAGGCAGGGCGAGGAGCAAGTTCTCTTGCTGTTGGATGTCAGAGCGGAGGATGACGGGAAGTATCAGTGCCGGGCAGAGACTCCACACGGCTCAGCCAACAAGACCCTCTACTTGTGTGTGCTGTGTAAGAATCAAGGGTCGGGGGGTGGGGCTTTACCTGAGGGCATTCCTCGTAGGCTGAGACCCTTGACTTGCAGAAGCATCAGCAATCATTCCTCTTGGTTTCCAAAATAGGTGAGAGACACCTGCTATCACAAGCACATGTGCCACTGGTAGGATTTCTGGAAATCTGCACAACTGTGATGGTATCGCCAAGCAGGGCAACAGAGAGATTTGATGCTGTGGATAATCTCAGCAGACAGAAGGATTTCCAACAATGTAGCCCAACTTCTCCACCTCTTTTCTCCTGGAGAAGCCTAAAATCCTCCCGAAATAGCATTAAGATGGAGTCAGAGTTTTGCCATGGGGGGGGGAGGGGTGGGCCTGGTGAAAATGGGCCCTCGTGAAAATGTGAGGGAGGACCCACCTCAGTGCACAATGCAGAACTCATCCTCCTGACCACAACTTCAGGAATCACATGATAATTTTATATTTTAAAAAACTTCCTGTGGGTCTGATTTGTTTGTTTGTTTTGCTGTCGTCACAGCTGACTTATGGCGACCTTGTAGGGTTTTCAAGGCAAGAGACCTTCGGAGGTGGTTTGCCATTGCCTGCTTCCACATCACACCCTTGGTATTCCATGGAGGTTTCCCTTCCAAATACTAGCCATGGCTGACCCTGCTTA
Organism: Euleptes europaea; assembly: GCF_029931775.1. Lineage (NCBI taxonomy): Eukaryota > Metazoa > Chordata > Lepidosauria > Squamata > Sphaerodactylidae > Euleptes > Euleptes europaea. Next base: position 13,174,796 of record NC_079314.1, read on the forward strand.
GCTTCTGAGATCTGACAAGATCAGGCTAGTCTAGTTTACGATAGTGTAAATGTGCCCCCATGTGGTGAGAGCATAATTATGAGTAGGGGTGTGCATTCGGTTAAAGCCAAGCTGAACACACACACCCCGAAAAATACCTTATCGGTATTTGGGGGGAGGGTGGGTTACCAGAAAAAAATGGTGGCAAGTAAAGGGAGCCGAAAAGCAGATTCCAAATAATGCTGATTTTCTTCAGCATTATTAGGGCCTGCTTTGGCCCTGTTGCCATTGTTTAAAATCCCCCTCCCTCCCTTTCCCCCCCTCCCCCCCTCACTTATCTGCTGCCTGGGTCCAACGCCACCTTCAAAGTCCACGTGGACTTGGGAGGTGCCACGTATTTTTCGGATTTGGGTTTAATAAACCCAAAATTTTCAAATATCTAGGAAAAGCCGATATTGCCATTCGGACTTTTTCCGGATATTTCCAAAATTTCCAAGTTCATTAAACCCAAACCCAAAAAATGCCAGAAAAAATGATGCACAGCCCTAGTTTGAGGTCTTGAAAACACTGTGCGAAATCTGTGGCTTTTCCTCTCTTTCCTCACATGAGGGCACTTTTACACAACCTGGAATCAAAGTAGACTGATGGAGATTTCTGATCTCTTTCCAAAGGGCCAAAAGATCAGTGATGGGCTGGGGGCAGCCATCGCTATTCCCGGGTATTCTCTCCTCTGCTCACATAGAATGTGAGGGGGAGCCTGAAATTTTACAAATAAAGGTATCCATAGGTGAGGCCAGAGGAGCTGAGAGCCAGTGTTGGATCAGGAAGGGTTGCGTTTAAAGCTTACTCGATGACCTTGGACCGGTCTCTCTCTGTCTCTCTTTGTCTGTCTCTCTCTCTTTCTCAGCCTAACTTTCCTCAAATGATTGTTGCGAAGCTAAAATGGAAAAGGAGTGGACTGTGCAAAGTGCTCAGAGCTCCTTGGAGGATGAGCAGGATCCAGATTCAATAAACAAATAAAGCCTCTCTCCTCCCCGCAATCTATCATTGATTCAAACACTTTTCTCCCAGCCTGGCTCCTGAGAAAACACTTATTCCAGAGTCCCCCTAAACAGGGGGAAAGAAGGAGCTACCCAGCAACACAGGAGAGTTTCTTTTCCCATCCAGCCCAAAGCCTGAATTACTTGGTGTCCTGAAAGGATGTCCTGTCTCACTTTTTGTTCAATAATTCTTCCTCTCTCTCCTAGATATTGTATTATTGCAACATAGAGAAGGCCATGTGTTTTCAAGATGATGACCACAGACTCATAGGTAGTTTGGTATCCCAAGAATCCTTCCTTCCTTCCTTCCTTCCTTCCTTCCTTCCTTCCCTCCCTCCCTCCCTCCCTCCCTCCCCTTCTTCTTCTTCTTCTTCTTCTTCTTCCTCTTCCTCTTCTTCTTCTTCTTCTTCTTCTTCTTCTTCTTCTTCTTCTTCTTCTTCTTCTTCTTCTTCTTCTTCTTCTTCTTCTTCTTCTTCTTCTTCTTCTTCTGTAAGTTCCTAGTCCTCATGATGCAAAAAGAAAGCAAAATCAATCAACACTCTTCTCCTGTTACAATTCTCTGCAAAAAAAATTACCAAACAATGCACAACTTTTTGCAAAAAAATGTACAACATTTAAATAACGTTGGGAAGCTGCATCAGCTATGAAAAATTGCACAGGAGTTCCCTTGCAAAACATTTTTGAATTATTGCTCATAGGGAGCAGAATCTGGCTCTTTCTGGAAAGTGGGTACCGAATGTCCACAATCTTGACCCAGTCTGAGCACTACTGCTAGGCAATGTTAGAGCACCAAAACATGCCCCTAAAAAACCTTGGCATGCATAGCAAATACACATCAGGCAGGGGTGAAGAATCTCTTGGAGAGTCGTTCCTGACCCTAAATCCCCAGGGGAGTGTTAGGATGCCCTCACTCACAGGCAAGCGAGCACCACGGAAGTCATCAGTGGAAAAGGCTCTGCTCTCATCCAATGTTGATGTGTCTGTTCCAGATCCACCCAGGAGAATGATGTTCAATGTCTCCCATGCTTCTAGGAGAGGCCAAGCACTAATCCAAGGTATCCGGGAGCATTAGGGTGCAGGGATCGGCCTACGGGGACCTTTCTCTGCTGGAGGACGCTGGCTCCGAGGGGCTGTTACCCTTTCAGGGGGGTGACCGGCCCCTTTGCTGTGTTTACAGGTCCCCCCACGCACGTGGAAAACGGCGCCCAGCTGACGGCTCAGGAAGGCGACTCGTTACAGCTACTCTGCACCTCCCAAAGCTACCCTCCTGCTGAAAAGCGTTGGGTAAAGGGGGGCAGAACTTTGAAGCATCACGGCCCCTCTCCAGAATCCTGGCTGGAACTGACCAATTTAGCAGTTGAGGATGCAGGCCGCTATGCATGCCAGGTCAAGAACTCCCTAGGCTCCGCTCAGGGGATTGTCCAGCTCTCCATAGCATGTGAGTGAGTCAGGACCATCCAGAGTTAACCATTGGGACCCCATGCTGTAGGAGGAATGTTAAAGGCACTGATCTCCAGGAATTCAGTACATCTTCCCCTCTGCTGTAGACAACTTTCACACAAATTACTATAGTTAGGAAGGCTGAACTGTCTTTGAAACAGGTGCCTGGGTCTTCAGCAGCTGCAGGGCAGAGAGAAATTCACCCATTGCAGTTTCCTTTCACTGGCCTTTTATGAATGGCGGTTTCCCACGCGGTCACCACCACCCCAACTACTTCGGGACTTTGTTTTGGTTATGCATGCATTTCCTGACCTTCAGAGGTTGTCTCGCTCTCCCTGCACATTTCTGTGTGAATTGCCCGTGTTTTGGGGTGACTGTGAGGGAAACAGCCATGCATAAGAGGCCACTGTAGTCCCAGGGCTGGAGCAGCCACACAGAGATGTTAAAATAGTATAATATATCATCAGCTCCAGACTAGCTGTTTAGTCTGGAATTGACATGATTGTTTCACTCACTTTCATCAGGCATTCCAGATCATCTCATATTCAGCTTTTTGCATTCCATTTTTCCTCTGTTATGTTTTTTCTTTAAAAAGAAAGAAAGCAAACAGATCTGATTTGCCAGGATTTTTTAAAACTAGGCTGTCCTGTGTGGACAGTGAAAGTGAATGAGCTTCCCAGCACCAACATCACTAACATTTTGTCTCTTTTTTTCTCCTCTCAGTCTAACAAATTACTTCTGGTTCTCTCTTGAAACTGGCCAGTTCTATCAGGCATTCACAAATCAGTTTTTATTGGGGTGAGGCTTTAAGTACTCCTTGGGACAAAGACACTGGTCTTTTTGATATTTTTGATGATTATTTCATCAATGTGCTATTATGATTACAAGCAAAAAAAATTATGAGCAGTAACTTTGTCTTGCTACAAAGTAAAAAGCAGTAATTGAACCCTCCTCTCTTCTGACCATCATTTGATAATGAGCCATTTATTCATGATCACCACAGAAACTGGCCCGATGGAAGGAAGTAATTAGGCTGAAAATTAAGGAACTGAAAGGGAGGAGAACATTAATCGAGGCAAGACCTTTGTTGAAGGGGACTTAGTACACATGTAATAAGAACATAAGAAAAACCCTGCTGGATCAGACCAAGGCCCATCAAGTCCAGTAGCCTGATCACACAGTGGCCAACCAGGTGTAGGACACTGTATGATAGGATCATGCCTGTGTGAATAGATTGTTATGGGGATTGTGGCACTATACCATGTGCCATGTGGAAACCGCATTTCAATTCCTCTCGCAATGGAATGTGAAAGGGGATTCTTCAGCCATGCAAAAAGGTTGTCGTCTGGAACCAACCTGAGTCTGCAAATTTGACCTGTATTTTCAAACTGAACCCAGAAGGAGAAGCCAGTGGGTCTAACCAGTCTTCTCACATAGAACGTACTTTGTGCAATGGAACATACACAACAAATCCCCCAGCAGTGGCTTGGAGCAAGGCAACCTCTTCCATCCTCAGCTCAATCCTAGCTGCCTCTAGTGGAAGCCTAGCAACCACTGCTGCAACTCCTAGATCTCTTTAATTCCCTTTCCGTTGTTGTTTTTACTCCTTCCCAGATGGTCCCAGGCTCAGCAGCGACCACTCCACGAGCACGTGTTGGCAAGAGGACAATAGTCTCCGCTGCAACTGCTCTCTGAACTCCTGGCCCCCTCTCCAGATCCAGTGGGAAGTAGACGGGCAGACCCTCAGTGAGAACAGCGGCCCAGGGACCCCGGAGGTCACTTCCAGGTCCCATGAGAATGAGATTACCAGCTCTCTGAGCTGGGCAACAGGGAAGCTAGACGAGAGCCATAATGTCATTTGCCGTGGGGCAAATAATTTGGGGACCTACGCTTTGCACTTTCTAGTCTTTCCCCCCACAAAATGTGAGTGTGACATTCTGCACTGGGCATGGCTTTGTGAGGGCCTTATTATGTCTTTCTTAGGTGGGTGTATGTGTGAGCACAACCCTGAGGCCTTTTCAGTTTTGGCGAGAAGAGCCCACCATTAACGAAACACCGCTTTCCTCTAGTTGTTAGCAGGATAGATTGTGAATAGGAGAGGGCAACCTTCCACTAGGGTTGCCAACCTACAGGTACCAGCGGGAGATCTCCTGCTATTACAACTGATCTCCAGCCAATAGAGATCAGTTTGCCTGAAGAAAATGACCTCTGTGACCATTGGATTCTATGGCATTGAAGTCCCTCCCCTCCCCAAACCCCGCCCTCCTCAGGCTCCGCCCCAAAAATCTCAAGGTATTTCCCAACCCAGAGCTGGCAATCCTACTCCCCCCCCCCAACCATCACTGGGCAAACTTAAATAACATAGAGAGGCCAAAGGTGTGACTATGAACTGAGTGTTTGGTTGTTAGCCACTTGTGGGGTAAATAACTGAGGTCGATTATACCTGCATGCTGGGGGGACATATTCCCCCTCTCTCCTATCCTGGTATTTAACCATTTGTAACCATATCGGCTTGTATATACCAAGGAAGAGTCCAAGGTTAAACAAAAACTGAAGTTGATTTCCCTGTAGGGGAAAAGGTGTTTGGTGTTCAGGAATAAACTATATACAATTGGAGCTGTAGGTATAATGCCGTAGAGTTTATCTTCCAGAGTGGCCATTTTATCCAGGTGAACTGATATCCGTCGCCTGGAGATCAGATGTAATAGCGGGAGGTCTCCAGCCACCCCCTGGAGGTTGGTAACCCCAGCGGTGGGTGAGACTTCACTTGGAGAAATAGTTTGCTTAAGGATAAGTTGTCACAAAGTTAGTCAACTGGAAGCTGCCAATCTACAGTGTGAGGGCAAAACAGACAAGATTCCCGCAGATTTTCCAACCCCGTTCAAGATTTTTGGAGCTTTTACCACACAAACCTCAATCTGTCCTTAGATTCCCTCTACCCAGGAATACTAAATTTGGGAGCTTATAAATCAGTGTGTGCCCCTCAAGACCACTATACTAGACCCAGCCTTTTTCTTCCTGAAGATGGACTACGATATAGGGCTACTTCTAGCCTACCTGTCAGAATATCTAGACCCTGTCTGAGGAGAATCACAATTCATGATCTCTCTTTTTCTTCCACCATATCCCCTAAACCTCTCCCCCTGATAGTTCAGAGTTCCTTTATTGGCGTTTTAGGCTTCTCCGCTGCACCAACAGGGTGAAAAGGAAATTGGCTGATGAGGGCAAAAAGAGGATGGACTTTGCCCTCTCCCCCACTGTAAGAGTTCCCCAGATTCTAGATTAATGTGCGCACATGGTGATACTGGAAAATCTCAAAGGGGCAGAGATGAACGCCTCAATCAAATCCTGTTAAATTAGAATTAAGTTCCCACTATTTGATCCTTTCAGCTGGGGATTGAACCTGGAACCTTCTGCATGCCAAGTGGATGTTTTACCACTGGGCCCCATGATGGTTATTGGGGTGGCTCCTACCACTTCACTGAGTAAAGTTCATTCATTTGTTCATTCATTCATTCGTTCATTTGTTCGTTCATTCGTTTGTCCATCTGTCCATCCGTCCATCCATCTGTCCATCCATCCATCCATCCATCCATCCATCCATCCATCCATCCATCCATCCATCCATCCATCTATTTATACCCCACCTTTCCTTTAGGCTCAAGTTTGAATTCTTCCTCCAGACTAAGGAGTCTTTCTCCAGCTTAAGTGCCTCTTCCATGGTTGAAGAACCCTGGGTGTGATCCTGGATGCCTCCTTATAGATGGAGGCCCAGGGCACAGCCGTGGTCAAGGCAGTCTTTTTCCACCTCTGCTGGGCCAGGCAGCTGCTGCCTTTCTTCTCCCACCCCAACCTAGCCACAGTGATCCATGCTACGGTCACCTCTAGGCTAGACTACTGTAACTCACTGTACATAGGGATGCCCTTGGGACTGATCAGAAGGCTCCAGCTGGTGCAAAATGCTGCAGCAAGACTCCTTACTGGGGCCTTGCTGCGAGAGCTAGGGTTGCCAGGTCCCTCTTCACCACTGGTGGGAGGTTTTGGGGGCGGAGCCTGAGGAGGGTGGGGTTTGGGGAGGGGAGGGACTTCAATGCCATAGAGACCAATTGCCAAAGCTGCCATTTTCTCCAGGTAAACTGATCTCTATTGGCTGGAGTTCAGCTATAATAGCAGGACATCTCCAGCTAGTACCTGGAGGTTGGCAACCCTAGTGAGAGCATATAAATCCAGTGCTGTAACAGCTGCACTGACTCCAGCTGGAGTATCGGATCAGGTTTTGATCTTTAAAGCCTTACACGGCCTGGGACCTTTGTACCTACGGGACCACCGCTCGTGGTATGTCCCCCCTGAGAGCTTTATGCTCACTGAATAACAATCTACTGGTGGTCCCCGTCCCGAGGAGTGTGTGGCTGTCCTTCACGAGGGGCAGGGCTTTTTCAGTCCTGGCCCCGGCCTGGTGGAACACTCTCCCTGGCAACATCAGGGCCCTGCAGGACCTAAATGAGTTCCCCAGGGCCTGGAAAATGAACTGTTCCACCAGGCTTATACCTGAGGGCAGCCACATGTTCTTTCCTAATACCATTGCTTGCTGGCCTCCCCATCCTCCCCCCCCCCCAACTTGGCTTTGGGGGGTTTCACTGCCTGGTGTGGTTCTCTAGTGGCTACTATTTTGTGATTTATGAATGCCACCTTGTTTTATTGTATTGCATGGAGACTGTAATTTTACAGTGTGTTTTGACACGTTTTTATGCTTGAATGTTGTGACCCGCTCCGAGCCCGGTTCGCCAAGAATCAGGGCGGGCTATAAATATGAATAATAAACAGATGAATAAATTAAGCTGGAAGAAGAACCACTTAGAGGATGGTTGGATCTGCCCCAGTGTGAGGATAAAATAGAAAAAAGGGAGAATCTTAAACATGTCCCTGAGTTCCTTGGAGGAAGGGTGGAATAAAAATATGATATATTAGTAAATGATTTTCTCTGTTCCTTTCATTGTTCTTATGCCTCCTCCTTAGGGGCCATGGTGCTGAGAGTGTACATATTCTAAATGCATAATGTAATGATTGACAGATGCATTTGGAAAGCCTGCCTATTGCCAGAAAGGTGGTTCTGAGAGAGCAGGTGCCTTAGCTGACTGGTGAGCGCAGCGGTGCCAGCATTACCCAATTGCCAGTTTTCCAAAGCGGGTCCAAGCCCTCAAAAAGCTTATGCTACAATCAGTCGGGTAACCTTTTAAGCTCCGCAAGACTCTTCTTCGATTTGACCCTGAGATCTTGTTTTCGTCTAGCAGGGAACCATGCAAGTTTTGTCATTGCTGGGCTTTGTGGAGCTTTGGTGGCTATCATCCTTTGCATACTTGGCCTCGTCCTGATGAAGTGAGTGGCTCTCCTTGTGATTTCCACGCGTGTCTTGTTGGATCCCTTCCTCCATCTGGGTTGCCAACCCTCCTTTCTTTATGTTGGAATAGAATGTTTGTTAAGCGTCAAGGTGTCACCAGACTACCGTTCTTTTCTTCTCACTCATCTGCTCTCAGGTTTTATAAGCAGAGGAAAGCGAAAGCATCTTCGAAACCTGGTGATGTGGAAGTTCTGAATTCTGCCAACGGGGGGCACCAGAGAGCCAATGACGGCAGCCTGATCTATTGCAATGTTTCGGTAAGCATTGCTGCCCTGGATCCTGTTGGACCACAGAGTGAAAGCAAATAGCTCTTCGGACACTCGGACAGGCAGGATCGCATCTTGATTTTGAGATTACATAAACCTGATTAAGTTCCAGCTTCTGGTTTTGTGCTCCAAATCACAAGCATGTCTTAAAATCACTACTCAGTTGATAAATATGGGCTGAAAATCAACAACCATTCTTGCAAGACATTCTTGTGAGTAAAAAAAGAAGATAATTAATGGGCCACTTCTTTAAATATGTGCAATTTTGATTAGCCTATGGCTAAACAGAAATTGAAAACCTGCCTTTGGGCATGTTGGAAGGCCGAGAAGTAAATTTAATTCCCGCCATATCATAATTAGGGTTGTCAACCTCCGAGTACTAGCTGGAGATCTCCTGCTGTTACAACTGATCTCCAACCAATAGAGATCAGTTCACCGGGAGAAAATGGCCACTTTGGCAATTGGACTCTATGGTATTGAAGTCCCTCCCCCTCCAAACCCTGCCCTCCTCAGGCTCCACCCCCAAAAAACCTCCCGCTGGTGGCAAAGAGAGACCTGGCAACCCTAATCATAATGGATCAGCAGTTGCCCATACACCAAGCTTATCTTGATTCACTTTGCAAAGGTGCTCATCTGAGAAGCTCTGGTTAAGTAAGGTCTTTCAGAGACCATTTCCACATGGGTTATTTGCCCTGGCCTTGATGCTTCCCCTGTGGAATTATGGTGAATTTATACACATCTTGGGGTTCCCCTGGCTTTTCTACGACCGTTCTACAATCTGTTTTGCTGCAAAGTTTTGGGAAAGATCGCAGTAAAGCCTGGACGGCCATCGTGTAATGGGAAAATTCCCTGCCTATTCTCCACAGAGGCCATTTCCTCCCCTCCACCACTGGGGGCTTTTTTGTTTTTAAATCAGCCCCTGAATATAGTTATCTTATATTGTAATAGACAAGTGTGGCCCGCTGTGGATGTCTAAATCCACACATTGGGGCCACACTGGCACAAAACTTAAATTTGGAGAACCCCCAGTCTTGCAGAAAAATCTGAACACTTAAAAAAAACCACATTGGGAGGTTTATATCCCCCCTAAAAACAAAAGCACTGTCTGTATATGGATAGACAATGCACCTACTTCCCCTCTTTCTGCAGTGGGAGGGGGGTGTCCGGAAGCCAGAGTGGTCCAGGAAGTGTCTCCCTGGATGTGTGGGGGAGGCCAGGAGCCACCGTGGTCCCAGTAGTGTTGCCTTGGGTTTGCGGAGGAGGCCAGGAGCTGCCACAATCCTGGCAGCATAGCCCTTGGAGGGGAGAGGCCAGGAGCCATGGCAGTCCCAGCAGCAGCATCCCTGGCATGTGGGAGACTCTGAGAGCCATGGCTCTTGGTTAGTGGGGAGGCTTGGAGCTGCGGTGGTCCCAGCAGTGTTGCCCTTGGTATGTGTGGAGTAGCTGGGAACCGCTGCAGTTCTGGCAATGTCACCATTGGTGGATGGGGAGAAAGCTAAGAGGGGCAAGAGATTTCCCCTTGAGTATCACGGGTCTCCATTTGTAGTGATATAATTTTATAAAATTCTGTGCACCAGGATCTCTGAATTCCCAGCTTTTCTTTAAAAAAAATTTTTTGTTGTGGAGTTATAATAGGAAAGGGACAATGAATGCGACTACAGACTTTTTAAAATGAAAGGTGGAAATTCAGTGGCCCAGGGAAATAGCCATTGCTGATGAACTGGGGCAGAGAAACTGTGGGGAAACCTGCCATGTGGAAGCCCTGTTGTTGCTGTGCTGTATCAAAAGCCACAGCAGTGATGGGAAACCACACAAGCCTGTCCCCATGTGGATATCACCAAAGTGTATCTTAATTGCCCCACCCACAGGAAGCATGTAGCATTGGGACAAGGTGGCACTCTGTTCAAAGATCTGATACACTCTTCGCATTATCAGCATCTCGTTGGGAATTCTCCACTTAGACAGGTGGCGGTGGGGAAATATAACTTTTTCTAAGTTCCCCCCACTCCTTTTCTTCCAGGGTCAAAAATCACCCCGTGTCGACCAATCCAAAGCAGCCAGAGAGAGAATTTCTACATCCTTCCCCCGAGTTCCCAGTTTAAGCATCGCTGAGCCGGAAGAGCTGCATTATGCCACCCTGGAGTTCTCCAAGCTGAAAGCCAAACAAGCAACAGTTCCAGAGGAGTTTGTGGAATATACAGCCGTCAAGCAGAAATAAGTGTCAAGCAGAAATAAGTGTCAGTTTCTGAGCACAGTTTTCCAAAGTAACTTTACTGCCTCTGCACCCCTCCCAGTGGACAAGAAAAGAGAACCCTTAAGACAGGGGTGTCGAACTCAATTGTTACGGGGGGGGGGGCATATATGCCATAAATGCCATTTGGTCAGGCCGGGCCATGCCTCGCGAGCCCAGATTGAGAGTAGGGAGGGATGGCTGCCTCGGCTGGCTCGCGGGCCGGATAAGAGCTCTCAAGGGGCCGGATCCGGCCCTCGGGCCTTTCGTTTGACACCCCTGCCTTAAGACATGTTTGGAGCCGTACAATATGAAAAGAGAATTTCATTGCAACATTTCTGGCTTTGTCAAATGGATTTTCTTGAGCCTGTTAGCTGAGAAGAGGAATCCTAACCATGAACACCTAACCGTTTGGATTTTAAGCGGGCCTGAACCTTTTCTTTACTTCTGGTATGCTTCAGTGACCCACTTCCCTTTGCTTAGTCCAGTTCCATGTTTAGTCTTCTGTTCATTTCCTAGCGTGGTGTACTAGTTAGAGCAGTGGTTCCCAACCTTTTTTTGACCAGGGACCACTAGGACTTTTTTGTTCGGTGCAGGGACCCCAAGGTTCAAAATAAAAATTCTGAGAATTTGAAAATAAACTTTCATCATAACTGTTAGTTAAACATTAAACTTAGAATAATATTTGAATATATATTTTTATAATAGAGAACTTTTAATTGAAAATATTAATTTATTATGGGTTTATAACTTTGTTTCGCGGACCTTAATTTAGTTCTCGTGGACCCCTGGGGGTCCATGGACCCCCGGTTGGGAACCAGTGAGTTAGTGTCAGACGAGAATCTGAAGATGCAGATTCTGGGAGACCCGACTCTGCCATGGAAGCTCACTGGGTAACCTTGGAGCAGTCGCACACTCTCAGTCTAACCTACTTCACAGGCGGTTGTTGTAAGGTTAAAATGGAGGAGAGGCTGAAGCTGTAAGCCACTTTGGGTCCCCATTGGGGAGAAAAGGGGGTATAAATATCCAAATAACGAAATAAAGTTGTAGATAGTAGGTGGAAAACTACCTGTCTGCTGCCCGCCTGCTTGTCTGTGAAGCAAGCCATTGGCCAAGCTCCTGTGATGTCATGGAATGGTCACTGCTAAAAGGGAAAGAGGTGGCAATCGAGGGATCACCACTAGGCTAGAAAATTTGAGGGTTTTAAAAAAAGAAATATTTTGTACACTATTTTTTTAAAAATAAAACAAGTTCAATCTCTCTGACTCTGTGGGGTAATTTTCTGCTTAAAAGGGTGAAGGTAGTCCCCTGTGCAAGCACCGGGTCCCATCCTGACGTTTCCTAGGCAGACTTCGTTCACGGGGTGGTTTCCCATTGCCTTCCCCAGGCATCTTCCCTTTACCCCCAGCAAGCTGGACACTCATTTGACCGACCGCGGAAGGATGGAAGGCTGAGTCGACCTTGAGCCGCCTACCTGCAACCAACTTCCGTCGGGATCGAACTCAGGTCGTGAGCAGAGCTTGGACTGCAGTACTGCAGCTTACCACCCTGCGCCAAGGGGCTCATCTAATTTAGGAGGCGATATTTAACAACTCCTATATTTAACAACTGTTTGGAAATTCCTGGGGAGCTGGGAGTACAGCTTGGGGGAGGGGGGGTTGGAGAGGGGGGGGGCTCAATGGGGTACAGTGTCTTAGAGCCCGCCCTCCAAAGCAGCTATTTTCTGCAGGGAACTGATCTGTGTCATCTGGAAATCAGTTGTAACTGTGGGAGATCTCCAGGTCCCACCTGGAATCTGGCAGCTCTCCATGACTTAATTCCTGATACCCTTTTCTGCAGCACTAGTACTTTATACGTCTGTCTGTTTTGCAAAACATCAATGGGAAAGTCACCTGCTTTACTTGATCCCTCCTCATGGATCACTCAAAAGGGGGGTTGGGGTTGGAGCATGGAAGTACTTCTGAAGAATTGTAAGACAGGAAGCCTCTATGCGAGTAGGGTTGCCAACTTCCAGGTACTGATGCAAATAAAACAGTAGTAGGCAAAATTGAATGAGGCAATAGGCAATGGATAGCAGGCAGCAAAACAGCCAAGGCTGTAACTATATTACAAAGAAATGAATATCCAAATAAAGCTAAGCAACGAGGGTTACAAAGCAAGGAAATAACAATGTCAAGAAAAAAAATCAGCTGGAGTTGCTGATAATGAGTGCAAAAAGGTTCATATAAGACATAGAGTCATATTATAGTCAATTTCAATGTCATGTGTCTTCAGGCAACGGAGATACAGATGGTAACGCGGCTCCGGACGTATTCCAGCGTTTTCACTACAAAAGTAGCTTCATCAGCCAAAAGGCTTAATATTACTATTCCTAGGATTAAAGTGGAGCTCCCTGACGGGCTGCTATCTTGATAAATCTTCCAGGTACTAGCTGGAGATCTCCTGCTATTACAACTGATCTCCAGCCGACAGAGATCAGTTCCCCTGGAGAAAATGGTCGCTTTGGCAATTGGACTCTATGGCATCGAAATCCCTCCCTTCCCCAAACCCTGCCCTCCTTAGGCTCTGCCCCAAAAACCTCCTGCCAGTGGCAAAGAGGGACCTGGCAACCCTATATGCGAGGAACATTATTAGGGTCACCAGCTCTTGGTTGGGAAATACCTGGAGATTTAGGAGTGGAGCCTGGGGAGGGCATAGTGGCGGGGGGGACCTTGGGGTTTGATGTAGCGTTTCCAGGTCCGGGTTGGGAAACACCTGGAGATTTTGTGGGTGGAGCCTGAGGAGGGCATGGTTTGGTGCGTGGAGGGACTTCAGTGGGGTATAATGCCATAGAGTGTACCTTCCAAAACTTATTTTCTGTCACCTGGACTTATTTCTGTCACCTGGAGATCAGTTGTGGCAGGAGGTCTCCAGCCACTACCTGGAGGTTGTAATCAAACAACGGCCTGCAAGTGCTATTCAGGAGTATAGAATTCAAAGTATGGCACAAGACAATTATTTCCAAAATAGGAAAACAAAAATGCAAAACTTGCTTTTAGGGAAATATATTGAGAACAATTTTCATACAGACACACCTTGAACAGAAAAATATATAACACAATTGGTCTAAACAAGACCCCAAACCATGGCACAAAACGTTACAATGTGAAAATATTTAGGCACAAATGCTCAATTCTTATTCAGTCCGTTCCAATATTGGAACTGAGCATTTGTGCCTAAATATTTTCACATTGTAACGTTTTGTGCCATGCTTTGGGGTCTTGTTTAGACCAATTGTGTTATATATTTTTCTGTTCAAGAAGTCTGTCTGTATGAAAATTGTTCTCAATATATTTCCCTAAAAGCAAGTTTTGCATTTTTGTTCCCCTATTTTGGAAATAATTGTCTTGTGCCATACTTTGAATTCAATACTACCTGGAGGTTGGCAACCCTAAACATTATGCAGGCCCCAATCCAAAGAAGACTGGCCACCTTTCAGTCTCATTGACATCAACAAGGCATGTAGTTAATCGTAACCCATTTGCTCTCTAGGGTTGCCAACCTCCAGGTAGTGAGATCTCCCGCTATTACAACTGATCCCCAACCGATAGAGATCAGTTCCCCTGGAGAAAAGGGCCACTTTGGCAATTGGACTCTATGGCATTGAAGTCCCTCCCCTCTCCAAACCCCGCCCTCCTCAGGCTCAACCCCCCCAAATCTCCAGGTGTTTCCCTGCCTGTTCCTGGCAACCCTGTGGCTTTCGCTCGCGGCCCAAGGGCTTTGTGGTATGCACATTTTTGTTTCCTGGTGAGAGTTGCACTGGTGCAGGGTCTGGTTCTTGCTCGAAGAGCCTGAGGGACGTTTAAGAGGGTGAGGCAAGGCCCTTGCTCAAGAGAAACCCACAGGGCTGATAACAGAAACAGGACCGGATGCAAAGGGCTGCTCTGAAACACACCGTCGCGGATCGAAAGTCTGCCACCAACTGCATGCAGGCTTTCCTGGGGCTGAGCAAAATAACCAAACTTTGCATGGAGGCCCCTGAATGTGTGGCCGAGACTCAAAAGTCCGAGACACTGTGCTGTTTCTTCATTCGTTTAAAGCAGTGGTTCCCAACCTTTTTTTGACCAGGGACCACTAGGACTTTTTTGTTCGGCGCAGGGACCCCAAGGTTCAAAATAAAAATTCCGAGAATTTGAAAATAAACTTTAATCATAAGTGTTAGTTCAACATTAAACTTAGAATAATATTTGAATATATATATTTTTATAATAGAGAACTTTTAATTGAAAATATTAATTTATTATGGGTTTATAACTTTGTTTCGCGGACCTTAATTCAGTTCTCGCGGACCCCTGGGGGTCCACGGACCCCTGGTTGGGAACCAGTGGTTTAAAGAAAGACAAGTGCATTTCTTATTCATGTCCAGCCTTTTGTCCATCAGGGAAGTCAAGTTCAGCGGTTAGGGTTGCCAGGTCCCTCTTCACCTCCGGAGGGAGGTTTTGGAGGCGGAGCCTGAGGAGGGCGGGGTCTGGGGAGGGGAGGGACTTCAATGCCGTAGAGCCCAATTGCCAAAGTGACCATTTTCTCCAGGGGAACTGATATCTGTCGGCTGGAGATCAGTTGTAATAGCAGGAGATCGCCAGCTAGTACCTGGAGGTTGGCCACCCTATCAGTGGTATAGCTAGGGATTTTTGAGCTGGGGGACCAGGCACCATTTTCTGTTCTCCCTTCCCCTCTTTGTACTGAGAAAACAAATACATCATTTCAAAACTTCTCTCAGTTATTGACTGTATGCCCACTTTCCTTTCCCTTCCCGCTCTGCTCCCTTCATCCTTCTCCCATTTTCTTTTTGGCCAAGGGATGCCAGATGTTGAATAATAGCATTCTATAATATGCAACATGAAGAACAAATTGCATATTACAAAAATCGACACATGTAATTAAATGCTTCTACAATGCCTTTAATAACACACACAAAATGGAGCCCCGGGCCCTTGGGGCAATTGCCTTCCTTGTCCTATGGATGCTAGGTTATCACTGAATAGGGTTGCCAGCCTCCAGGTAGATATTCAAAGAAAAGCCTTGTGCCAAAATACAGAAGACAGACGGATATGCCATCCATTTGAAAAGGCTAACACTGTGATCCTGATCCATTTGACAGACGTCTCATATGTGATCTGAATAGAAGAGTTTGCGACTGAAGAAATCGTGGCGAAATGGGACTTTACCGGAAACCCCTCTCGCTTTTCTAATTTGCTGTTCTGTTTATTACTGGAATAAACAGCAGAGTTCCGCTTCACTAGCTGCTGTACTGTTTATTACTGTACGCACAGCAGAATTGGTCTGTGCACCACTGGCAAATGTTTTTGAGCTTCATTTTTGTTGATTTCATTTCATTTTTCCATTATTTATTTATTTATTTATTTATTTATTTATTTATTTATTTATTTATTTATTTATTTAATTCAATTTATAACCCGCCCTCCCAGGCCAAGACCAGGCTCAGGGCGGGAAACATCACACATATAATATTAACAGTAAAAGAGATAAATCTAGGATTGAAGCTGGTACTAGCTCTAAGTTACCCTGGTTTCAATATTTCCAATTAAAACATTTATGTAATAATAAACAATTTTTACAAGCTTTTTAAAAAACCCTAACTGATTTTGAAACTCTGGTTAAATTACACACTAAAACTTTATCATATTTTACTGGGGAAAACATTAGAAAAAGGAGTTATTACCTACTTAACTAAGTGGAACAAAGATTGTGGAAAAATAATTTTAGACAAACTTTGGTCACAAACTTGGAAATCATACAGCTATACATCAAGAATAGTTTTTGTCAAGATGCAAATGGTGAAACTGTTGACAAGGTGGTATCTAACTCCTGTGAAATTAAACCATATTAATAACTTCTTCTCTCCAAAGTGTTGGAAAAATTGTGGTAGTCTGGGTACCTATCTACGTTGGTGGTGGTCATGCAAACACAATAATTCTTTTTGGGACAATATTCTAAGAGAAATCCTTTTATTCACAGGTTATTCCATACCAAAACAATCAGAACTCATATTACTAAATCAAGGATATGATCCCAAAATTCCCAAGATTAGAATCCAGCTCATACAAATTCTTATTTCTATAGCAAAAATAATAATAGCATCACAATGGAGAAACAAAAATCCTCCCACAGTTTCTCTGTGGCTGAATCATATTAAAGACTTCCTGATTATGGAAAAAATATCAGAAAAAGTACAGCAAATGGAAAACCCCAACCACGAGTCACTTTTATTAGAAACATGGTTTCCAATCCTAGAAAAATTTGATATGTTGGCTTTTCCCGATTTTAAATACCTGTTTTAACTACTCAATACGTTCCAATGGGTCAAGGTTTAACCTACTATTCTTAAAGTCATTACCTCTTGATCCAATTGATCATAATGTGTGATGTTGAATAGTTGTATTGTATTTGTTTGTATGTGCGAGTTAAAAAAAATAAAAAACTACAAATTAAAAAAAACAGTAAAAGTAATAATTCTAAAATCAAACAATAAAATCCAATTAAAAACCATTAAAAACTCCAGATGGCGCTTAATTTGGTCCATAGTGCCTGGAATAGGCAGTAGGTTGCCCCCCCCTCCCCAATGAGAGTAACATAGAACAAGGGGGGATAGGGAGGCTAGCAGATGATAAATGCAGCTGTCCTCATCTGTAGGTCTAGCGGAAAAGCTCTGTCTTGCAGGCCCTGCGGAACTCTTTACAGCCAAAGAGCCATCATAAAATATAAAATATACATAAAATATGCATCCTATATTAAAATTATACAACTTCCACTTACAGCATCTCATCCATACCAGTTGGTCTGAAGGTTTACCCATACGGTCTTTGTTCTTCATAAATGTCTTCTATTTCCAGCAAACATAGGAGCAAAATTTTGTTGCAGAATATGAGATATAGCTCAACCTATCTTCCAGTAGATACTCTGTCAAGGAGGCCTCAGAGGTGTGAGAGTGTACAAATCAAGATAGGAGGGGAGTGATTAAACGATTTCTGGCATCATTATAATGTTCACAGTGAAGCAAAATATGTGCTAGCGTCTCCACCATATCCATGGGACAAGAATATTTGCATGTCTCCCTTGGGCAATGGAAAAACCTTCCTGAGAATACAGCAGATGGAAGGACATCAAATCGGGCCCTAGAAAAGGCCCATCTTAATGTTGGGGAATTGAGGTTAGATAAAGGGCTGAGTAATCGCCTGTCCATGACCTGAGGTTTTTAAAGTAGTTAGGGAGAAGAGCATTGTCATTTTGAAACTCAATATCAGTGAGATGTTGATGGACCACAGACTTGGCTTTCTTCAGTCCCAACTCTATCAGGTTTTGTGGATCAAGATGGCCTGTATGGCCCCTTCCAACACTATGATTCTATAATTCTACGATTTCCTGGAATTACAATGGACACCAGTTCCTCTGGAGAAAAGTAACTGGTTTAGAGGATGGACTCTAAGACCTCATATCCCACCAAGGTCTGTCTCCTCTTCAAATCCCAACCTCCCCAGGCTCCAGGTTTGCCAACCTCCAGGTGCTGGCTGGAGATCTCCTGCTATTACAACTGATCTCCAGGTGATAGAAATCAGTTCCCCTGGAGAAAATGGGCACTTTGGCAATTGGACTCTATGGCATTGAAGTCCTTCCCCTCTCTAAATCCAGACTCCACCCCCAAAATATCCAGGTATTTTCCAGCCCGGAGCTGGCAACCCTATCCATCCTCAAATCTCCAGGAGTTTCCCAACCGGCAGTTTGCCACCCCATAACAAGACAAAGCCCTTAGGCTCAATGAATGAATCATGTGTTTGAGAGTGCTATTTCAGAATGGAGTAGGAGCTGTGTGTGCGTGTAAGAGAGAAAAAGAACAGTGTAAACAGGAGTTAAAATATGGAACAGAAACCCGGGGCGGGGGATTACCAGCCCAAATCCACCCATGCATTTTGCAAGGGGTTCCACATAAAATCGTTCAATGGTGGCTTCTTCAGCAAAGTGAAGCCCTTTGGACTTTGCTGGATTTAGAAGCATGTGACTGTTTTAAGATTGCACTGTTGTTTGACAGAAGCAGAAGTTAAGGAAGCTGTTATAATGGGATGTTGTTCATGTGAGTTTGGCACCCAGAGATGGTGACACATGTCGGTCTTGTCACATCTAGTGCTTCACTCGGTGCTAAACTGATCAGATGCTCTGGGAATTAGGCCCCAAGACAAAATGGGGTTTGCGACAGCCATCGCATTGAGTTGGCATGGCACTCAAGTGAGTTAAAGCAGGATTTTGCCAATGAATGATGAATTTTGGCAGCAGATGCTAGACTTACCAGCATGTACCCTGTGGCTTTCCCCATTTTCTGGCATCATCTGACTTATTATTCACTGTGTACGGAAACCATCTCCTAGGCCATTTATGCATTTAGTTATTAGCCGCGCGATCCTGGCAGAACTGCCCTGGGTCTTCTTTTGAGTTATTCAGGGGTCACCATGCAGCTGCCCCGCACTTGTCCCTCAATTTCAGGAAACTCTTTTATCACGAATTTAAATTTTGCCTTGATCCCAAAGTGAAGCTAATCAAGGCAATTTCCATGAATAGTCTCAACTTCGGGTTTTCTCTTCCCCCGCTCATTCTCGCTTGTCCTGCCCTCATCCAAGCTCTCCCAGTAAAGCCATTTTTGCCACTGGTGTAAAGATCTCTGTAAAGGAGCCGGCTCCCACCCCAAATGATCAAATTAAAGAATCCCGTTGCTGGGCTGGCAGGGGGCTGGTAAGGTGTGGGCAGGCTGCTGGGCTGGTGGGACAATTTGGCAGTCATGGGGTGGGAAGTCTCCGGCGGGGAGCCGCAGTGTTTTTTGTTTTGTTTTGTTTTACAGTGCTGTTTTAAGGCCCGTCAAGCCCAGCAGTCTGTTCACACAGTGGCCAACCAGTTACTTCTAGGAAGCCCACAAACAAGACGACTGAAGCAGCACCCTCCTGACTGTGTTCCACAGCACCTAAATATAACAGGCATGCTCCTCTGATCCTGGAGAGAATAGGTATGCATCATGACTAGTATGCATTTTGACTAGTGGCCATGGATAGACCCTCTCCCCCATGAACATGTCCACTCCCCTCTTAAAGCCTTCCAAGCTGGCAGCCATCACCATATCCTGGTGTTATATCATTAAAACAGCCATGTAAAACAGAAAAATGCTGCGGCTACCCACTGGAAACTTCCTGCTTCATGGCCACCACCATTGCCTGTCCCTTCCCCCCACCTCATTGGTGTCATCTCTGGTGTCCATTGGGTAGACAAGGGGCGTTGGGTGACCCAGCACCACGGCTCACAACCTTCTGGCAGTCCGTCCGTGCCCCTTGGCAGCCAATTAAAAAGAGTAGCCTATAATTATATGTTTAGCAGCAATTCCAGTAGCATGTTGGAATAATAGTGTATATGGTCTCAATCTTAGTTTGATATATTATATTGGATTGTCTTTTAAAGTACCATGTAACAAATTGTACGGACAGTTATGTATTATAGATACTTTTGTGCTTTTTTCTGCTTTCTTTGTATTCACTATTAGGTAATAAAAATAATTATATATTTTAAAAAGAGTAGCATATACAGCGGGGAGGGACTCTGACAGCCCGCATTTTCACTGGGTTTCTTCATTGATGTAATGTACTCCTGGGATTTCATTGGGGCAATAAGCCCCCATGCATAGGGCTTTTAAGATTCAGATTAGAAAACCATGCGTCGGCAGAACGGCAAACCCTTCAAAGCATAAATGTCCCTAATGTGGGCTGACTTGTTTATATTGCATACCAGTGTTACATTCTGATAGACAAAGAAGATCGATTCCTATAAGGTTTCTTAGGCCATGCTTGTATGTTCTGTGCACTGGGAATGTTCTATACGCATTAGGGCAGCAGTGTTTAATTGATTACATGAACTGAATAAAAGCCATTTGGTTGAATAATTCATTGCTCAGTCGGGCAGCGGATTTGAAAACAAAACGGCTCACTGTTTAATATAATATGAGAGCCAGTGTGACGGCGGCAGAAACATGTTTCAAATAAATAAATAAATAAGCCATGGAACAAGTGCAGGAAGGAACGGGTGGCATAGGCCCAATAGGGCTCTCCTTTTTGAACTTCACAAAAAAAACACACAACAACAACAGTGCAAAGGGGGACATATTTGCCCGCAACTTTTTCTCAAGAAAGACATTCCTGTTTCCTTGAAAAGCTTTCCTTGTTACAACTCCAAGATGCTGGAGGGAGACGAGAATGTAAACAACAGTGAAGTCTGGAGATCATGGAAGATACCAGATACTGGGTTGAAACTGAAATTTGGATTCAAAGGCAGAGAGAATGGCTGGGTGGGCAGGGCACACCTGTAGGCATGTCTCCAGACAACTTTTCCTTTTGTTCTCCAGCCACTAGCCTAGCCTGATAATCCATAATATGGATCATAACAAGCCAATGCTTATTCAGACCCTGTGATGCAAGTGAAATAAGTCGTTGTGTGGCATTAAATCCTTTGTCTTCTTCTGAAGTGTGAATCAAGTCCACATCCTTAATCTCTCATCTGAGAAAGTTGTCCTATTTTTTCCTAGTTAAGGGCTGGTGGGCCTGAGGGGAGACTATTTCAAAGTTGGTGGGATGGTACCCCCTGGCAACCAGCACAGGGTGGGGTGGGGCGGGACTTTCTAGCTGCCAAGAGAGGCCGGAGGGAGGCTGGCGCCGACACGCCAACATCATTTCCAGAAGTGACATTGTCATGTCACTGACAGTCGTGGGGATGCTCTGGTATTTGGGCAAAAACTCTGTGGTAGAAGCAGTTTTTACCATAGAGTTTTGCCCAGACACCAAAACGTCCCTGCGATTGTCGGCGACGGGGTGATGTCACTTCTGGAAGTGATGGCGGTGCATCAGCGCCGGTCTCCCTTTGCAGCTAGGAAGTCCCCTGAGCTGCCGGTTGAATGGCACTGGGGGGAGGGGGGTAGGGCTGCCAGGTCCCCCTTCTCCTCCAGTGGGAACTTTTGGGGCAGAGTACAGGGGAACATGCACATGTGCGTGCACATGCTGACGCGCATGCGCATCAATTCCTCGCGAGGAGCCTTATACCAGTCAAACTCTGGTTTGAGTGGTATAAGTTGTAAACCGCAAGTGATGTGTGCACTGTGTGTACGCGCGCGTGCACGTTTGCCCCCTGACCCTCTGGTGATCGGTGGGCAGAGGGGTGAATTGCCAGGGGTTTGCACCTGGCAACCCTACAGGGAGCTCAGATTGGGGAATGGCAACCCTAGCTCGGAATGGAGCTCAATCGATCCACTCCGACCACTTTCCAATTAATAGGAAATGGGGTAAATGGATAGTTATGACCATCCTAGACTGAGCTTCATCTTTAATCGAGTATCTTTGGAAAGGAATGAACTTTGCATGGAAATTCAGAAGGTATAACGAGGCCCTGCAGTCCATTCCCACAGTCTATGCAGATAGACTGTGGTTTCAGAGGTCTGCAGTTGGACTGCAGTTAGAGTTGCCAACCTTCAGGTGGTGGCTGGAGATCTCCTGCTATTACAATGTCCAGGTGATAGAGATCAGTTCCCATGGAGAAAATGGCCACTTTGGCCACTGGACTCTATGGCATTGAAGTCCCTCCCCTCCCCAAACCCCGCCCTCCTCAGGCACCACCACCAAAACCTCCAGGTATTTCCCAACCCAGAGTTAGCAACCCTATCTTCAGTCCATGAGTTAGATTTGAGTCCAGTAGCACCTCAGAGACCAACAAGATACTTGTATCTGACTAAGGGAGCTGTGGCTCTTGAAAGCGTATACCCTAAGGTGCCACTGGACTGGAATCTAACATTCTATGAAGTTGTTCTTGCAAATTTTAAAATAAATTCTCACCTGCCTCAATACAAGCATTTGCATTTTTTAAATTATGAAATTTACACTCTCAGTATTGGGAATAGGATTGCTGACCTCTAAGTGGGGCCTGGCGATCTCCTGGAATTACAACTGACCTCCAGACGACAGACATCAGTTTCCCTTGGGGCAGGGGAAGGCTGCTTCGAAGGGTGCACTCTATGGTTATACTTTGCTGAGGTCCTTCCTTTCTCCAAACCTTACTCTCCCCCCAAATCTCCAGGGATTTCCCAACCTAGAGCTGACAAAGTGTCTCAACACGACCACTAGGATTCAAACCCTACTCTGATGGCTGCCAACTTGGAAAGCTTTAAGAGGGGAGTGGACATGTTCATGGAGGATAGGCCTATTCATGGTTACTAGTCAAAATGAATACTAGTCATGATGCATACCTACTCTCTCCAGTATCAGAGGTGCTGTGGAACACAGGCAGGATGGTGCAGTCGTCTTGTTTGGGGGCTTCAGTCGTCTTGTTTGGGGGCTTCCTAGAGGCCCCTGGTTGGCCACTGTGTGAGCAGACTGCTGGACTTTATGGGCCTTGGTCTGATCCAACATGGCCTTTCTTATGTTCTTATCTGCTACACCACACTGGAACTCTTGATCTGTTCTTGTTCCTGACTTTCTTTAACAGCTGTAGATATTTCTGGAATGAGCCATTCACCTCCAATAGCAGGGCTTAGAGAACAGAGCTGTGAGAAAACAGAAGTTGGCAGTTTTGCACTTGGAAAGTACATCAGACTGGAACCACAGTGAGCGGAAAAGGAGGTTTGCCTTCTCACGAGTTCCCAATAGCAAATGGTTGCTATTTCCCCCCTCGTGGGAAAACTTCAGGTCAAATAAGACCTCTAGGGAACTGTTTAAGCTTGGGGAAACGACAAGGAATAGGTTAAAAAGCCATCCTCCCCCATGCCATGAGCCTCATCCAAACCGTGGCCACCTATGGCTGCTCCTTATGAAGGGAAAATGTGCCAAAGATCCTACAGCAGGCATTCCACTGCCTCACACAGCCCAAATTGTTTCAATCCACTTGCAAATGTTTCAATCCACTTTCAGTGCACCTTAACAATCATTGGCAAGTAGATTTTGCCAGTTCACACAGTAAAATCCACCTTCAAAGTGCATTGAAAGTGCATTATTTGGGCTGTGTGAAAGTGCCCATAGAATCATAGAGTTGGAAGGGGTCACCTAGGTCATCTAGTCCAACCCCCTGCACAATGCAGGAAATCTACAACTACCTCCCCGCAAATTTACCTCATTTACCTCAGACCTGATTGAAATCTGATGCTGGCTGAGGCAAAGGCATTGGGGGGGCACTTTAGTTTTAGTGTCCCATATTGTTTAAACTAGACTGCAAGACCTTATCAAGTAGGCTAGGCTAAGAGATGTGATTGGCCCCAAAGTGCCCAATGGACTTCCTGGCATGGTGGCAATTTGAGCCAGTTTGAGCATTTCCCCAGCCCTTGTCCTGCATGCTAATCGCTCCATTGTGCCAACTAAAATGACATCAGGTAAAAGGTAAAGGTAGTCCCCTGTGCAAGCACCGGGACATTACTGACCCAAGGGGTGATGTCACATCCTGAAGTTTACTAGGCAGACTGCGTTTACGGGGTGGTTTGCCAGTGCCTTCCCCAGTTGTCTACACTTTACCCCCAGCAAACTGGACACTCATTTTACCGACCTCAGAAAGATGGAAGGCTGAGTCAACCTTGAGCCGGCTACCTGAACCCGACTTCCATCGGAATAGAACTCAGGTCGTGAGCAGAGCTTTGTCTGCAGTACTGCAGCTTACCACTCTGCACCACGGGGCTCCTAATGGCATCAGGACTGGGGGGTAAATGGCATTCCATTCTACGGAGGGGAAGGTGGACATTTGACACGGAGCTGCCATTTTCAGCGGCAGCCCTGTGCTCTTTGCATTTTATAGCCATCTGGAACCACCTCGTTGGCCACAAGCCAACACAAGCACCCTTAAAACCACTGACTAATGTAAAAAGGAGTTTATTGGCAGATTAAACTCGGGCTACGTTTGAAGTTCAAAATTATCTGATCCAGAATCTGTTCTTCCCAGTACCTCTTCATGCGGCAAGTCAACTGTGACGCCCTCACTTTTCTTGGTTAACGGATGTTGCAATCTGTGGGTGACAATCAGCAAGCTCATAATAATGGCAGAATCACTTTTGCTTCTCTGAGAGAATTCCTTCCCCCTTATTCATTCTCTGAATGAGAGCAGCAGCAGCAGAAGAGTTGGTTTTTATACCCTGCTTTTCTCTACCATAAGGAGTCTCAAAGCAGCTTACAATCTCTTTAAGAACATAAGAAGGGCCCTGCTGGATCAGACCAAGGCCCATCAAGGCCAGCAGTCTGTTCACACAGTGGCCAACCGGGTGCCTCTAGGAAGCCCCCAAATAAGACGACTGCAGCAGCACCATCCTGCCTGCGTTCTACAGCACCTAAATATAACAGGCCTGCTCCTCTGATCCTGGAGAGAATAGGTATGCATCATGACTAGTATCCATTTTAACTAGTAGCCATGAATACCCCTTTCCTCCATGAACATGTCCACTCCCCTCTTAAAGCCTTCCAGGTTGGCAGCCATCCTTCCCTTCCTCTCCCCACAACAGACACCTTGTGAGGTAGGTGGGGCTGAGAGGGTTCTGAGAGAACTGTGACTGGCCCAAGGTCACCCAGCTGGCTTCATGCGGAGGAGTGGGGAAATCAAACCCGGTTCTCCAGATTAGAGTCCGCCACTCATGTGGAGAAGTGAGAAATCAAACCTGGTTCTCCAGGATAGAGTCCACTACTCTTTAACCATGTCACCTGCCATACAAGCAAACACTCCTGCCAAAGATATGATGATTCTTATTACAGAGGCATGATCCAGTCGAAATGAAGCCTTTTGGCCTACCGTTGACTTCCAAAATCCAAATGACTTTAAAGCTGGCATCGGCTAGTTTGTTCCTTATTGCCAATTCTTCAGCTGTTTGACCACGAGCCTCCAGTGTTCTGCTTGTTCCTGGCCACGTGACATCTTGGAGCATGACAGTCTTCGGCAACGTATTTGCAACCTGCGTTTACTTTCGGTGCCTTTTCTCAAAATGCAATAGGTGATGTGAAAGACCTCCACCCAAGACCCTGGAGAGCCACTGCCAGTCTGAGTAGACAATACTGACCTTGATGGACCAATGGTTTGCTTTAGTATAACCCCACGTCATAGTATGTCTGTATAGATATCTCACTCAGCTGGCAGAGAACTTCCCAAAACTTCCCCCCCCCTTGAGCTTCTCCACACCAAGTTCTTTCTATAGCTCAACTGCTTCAGTTCTTCCCTTTCTTTACTCACAGTATCATTTGCCGGTGGTTGCTCTCCTGGTGTTTCTTTGAGTTTTCCTCATTTTTTTCCCTTCAGATTGTCTGAAAAAGCACAGGAATAACTCAAAACAAGCAAACTCAGAATTAAGAAGAAGAGTTGGTTTTTATATGCCGCCTTTCTCTACCACTTAAGGAAGAAGCAAACTGGCTTACAATCACCTTCCCCTCCCCACAACAGACACCCTGTCAGGTAGGTGAGGCTGAGAGAGTGTGACTAGCCCAAGGTCATCCAGATGACTTCGTATGAAGAAGTGGGGAAACAAATCCAGTTCACCAGATCAGACTCCACCGCTCCAAACCACGGCTCTTAACCACTACACCATGCTTTCTCTCCAGCAACTAGCAACAAAACTCTGTAGGGGGGGGGGGGGGCATTGTAATTAAAAAGTCAAGCAGCAGTAAAGAAAAGTTCCTTATTTAGTTGGCAGCTATTAATTCCCATCCAGCTGTGACATTGATAGTCCCAGGCTAGCTTGATCTTGTCAGATCTCAGAAGCTAAGCAGGATTGGCCCTGGTTAGAATTTGGATGGGAGACTTCCAAGGAATACCAGGGTCCTCATGTGGAAGCAGGCAATGGCAAACCACCCCCTGAATGTCCCTTGTCTTTAAAACTCCACCCGGAATCGCCAACTGGTGTGAGTTTTGCTTAGTTAACCTCTAGGTACTAGCTGGAGATCTCCTGCTACTACAACTGATCTCCAGCCAATAGAGATCTGTTCCCCTGGAGAAAATGGCAGCTTTGACAGAATCTATGGCATAGAAGCCCCTCACCTCCCCAAATCCCACCCTCCTCAGGCTCCGTCGCAAAAACCTCCCGCCTGTGGCGAAGAGGGACCTGGCAACCCTAGGTCGCCATAAGTCAGATGTGACTTGATGGTGTGCGTGCGCACGCACACACAATCCCCATTAATAACCATTGGTGGGCGTTTCTTTCATACCTTGTCCCAAATATCAGCCGTCTGACTGAGCACTTTCTCCTCGGGTTGCCAACCTCCAGGTGATCGCTGGAGATCTCCCAGAATTCTGACTGATCTGCAGTCTATAGTCAACAGTTTCCCGGGAGAAAATGGCTGTTTGGGAAGCTCGATTCTGTGACATTATACCCTGCTGAGATCCCGCCCCTCCCCAAACTCCACCCTTCCCAGGCTCCAACCCCCAGATCTCCAGGAATTTCCCAGTCTGGAGCTGGCAACCCTGCTTGCTCCCAAACGCATTCCTCCAAAGGGAGACCAGTATTTCCCCTTCTCATTTTTTGCAGTATCATAGGATCCTGCAGCAAACAGGTCAAGGTACAAAGGGATTGAAGTTCAAGGAGGGAGAGAAGTAGGGTTGCCATCCTCCAGGTAACAGCAGAAGATCTCCTGCTATTACAACTGACCTCCAGCCAATAGAGATCAGTTCCCCCGGAGAAAATAGCCACTTTGGCCATTGGACTCTATGGCATTGAAGTCCCTCCCCTCCCCAAACTCCGCCCTCAGGCTCCACCCCCAAAACCTCCTGCTGATTGGACCTGGTAACCCTAGAGAGAAGAGAAGATGGGGCATCTTCTTCTTGAAGTCTTGTCTGCTGCAGTGATTTCAGCACTCGTGTTTCAGGAGGGTAAGGAAGCGGCTGACTTGGGAAGCTGTAAGGCTCTGCAGCTGGGCCCTCCCTGGATGGTTGTTCGATCTCCTCTCGTCCAGGACTGGGGTGGGAAATGGTGTTCGCTAGCTGGGGGAGGGGGGCGAGTTTCTTGCCTCCTTTTCTCTGCAGGCGTGCAACGCGATGACCATGGGCACCGCCTGAACGTATCTTCTCCAGTGATTGTGCAGGAGGGGCTGTGTGGGGTCATCCCCTGCCAGTTCACTTACCCAAAGTGACCCGATGACCGACATGCTAAATTGTACGGTTGTCAGTATGCAGAGAAAAAAAACGTTCCCCCTCTTTGCTGTCAGATCCCTAGTCCTTTCCCTAAACTGGGTTTAGGTGTCGCAGGTAGACTGTAAACCCTCTGGGGCAGGGACTGCTTCCCCTCCAGGGTCAGTGAAATCCTTTGCATGCTGTTGGGGTGCAATAACACCCTGACAGTGGCAAAGTTAGTAGACCTGGTACAACCTGCGGTAGACGGGCTGGTTTTGCAGACTGTTCAGCCACCGTTTGGTTCTGGGCCTTTGCTTGCAGGTGCAGAGCGCTACCTAGTGGATAGTAAACTATCTGCAGGTGCAGAGCGCTACCTAGTAAAATGTACAGCTTTTTTTTTAATAAAGCAAAACAAATTCAATTAAAGCTCCCCCCACCCCGACCCTTGCTTAATCCTGGCCAGCTCAAAGAGGAAACTTGCATAGCTCCTTGGGAAAGCACACAGCTCGGGTTCCGACAAATGCCCAAGGAGTTCCCCAGTGGCTGGATGGCCACCCAGTGCCCCCCTTCTCAAGCTCTCGCGTGTTTGAACTTGGTGCATAAACAGTCTTTCTCTCCCTTGATCCTAACAATTGTAAAAATGTACCGCAGTGAAGGTGGTCTCTGAGGCATTTAAGGCCAAGGCCGGTCCGGGTTTTATCGAAGTCGAAACAAATAGTTTGTCACAGTGTGGAGGGCCCAGATTCAAACTTCCCAAGGTAAGTGTAAGTGTAGAACACAGACACGTTCCGCCAGTAAGGAAAGAAAAAAGCTCTGGGCAAACTGGGAGTAAAACTCGAGCTTACATTAAGAATCCGTGTGCATCTTCTGAGGAAGAAATCTTCGAAACAGGAACAACCAACCGGTAACCTGTAAAGAAAAGAAAAGAAAATAACTTTACACATGGACATGTCTGCAAAAAACAACAGTAGACATGAACACTTACCTTGAGAAATTATAGTTCATGGACTTCACTTGTCACATATGGAGACTGTACCCTCTGACCTTGAGATTTTGTATGTTGACTGATCTATTATATGGTATTTGTATTGCATGCATGTGGGAGATTTTGTACGTACAACATTGAGTTGGTTTACGTTTAGCATTATAGTTGTAGTAAGAATACATAGCGTAGAAATATCATTAAATGTGCAACTTTGATATGAAAACCTGGTAAAAATTACAATAGGTTGTTTTTTTTAAAATACAAGCCCTGGAGGTTGGCAACCACTGATTTTCAGTCTAGAGAAGCCCTTGAGATTGACAAACACTCTTTTCTCCAGGTCATTCCTGGAGGGTGGCAACAAATGTTTTTTTCTCCAGGCCAGCCGTGGAGGTTGGGAACTGAGTTTTTTCCTTCTCAGGTTTGTCAAGGAGGGTAATAAAAATTGAACTTTTGCAACTTGATTTACATTATAATGGGTTGTTTTTGCTAGAACACTATCATTCTAACAACCTAGGTTCTTCTGTTTGAGGTGACCACATGGAGGTTGGCAACCCTAGTATTCGAGCATACCAAATGGTGAGGCCCCTGTTCGAGCTTGCTTAGTATGGTCTACTGTGATGGACAACAGCTGCCGAGGGTCTCGGGCAGAGGTCTCCTCCCCAGCCTCATCCCTTGGAAATGTCAGGAATTGATTCCTGCATCTTCTGCATGCAACACCTGCTCTCTCTGCCATTGCTCTATGAGCTTAATTTAGTTTAATTGAGAGACGCAGAACTAAGATTAGCTCCTTTTACAAGGAGAAATGACTCAGCAGTCACGACTGGAGATTACGTTAAGTGCATGTCAGGCCATTTCGGCACTCATTATTTGTAACGTTTAATGAACACATGAAGCTGCCTTATACTTGGTCCATCAAAGTCAGTATTGACTACTCAGACCGGCAGCAGCTCTCCAGGGTCTCAGGCAGGGGTCTTTCACATCACCCACTTGCCTAGTCCCATTAACTGGAGATGCCGGGGATTGAACCTGGGACCTTCTGCATGCCTAGCAGATGCTCTACCACTGAGCCATGGCCCTTCTCAATGAAACGTTTTTATCTTTTTGTGTCCGCACGATTTTCCCTCCGTTTCGGATCGGAGATGGTTTCCAAACGTTTTACCTCCATGTTTTGTGCAACCGCATATAACGCTGTATCCCTTTTCTCCGTTTCTGAGAAGACTCCCCCTGAGGTGTGGACATGCTGGAGACACTATTCACGTCTCCACCCACCGGGCAGCCCCTCTCCTTCCCCTCTCCTCTCCTCCTGGCAGCCATTTCCCAGTGTCGTTTTTTTGGGGACTAATAGGGTTGCCAGGTCCCACTTCACCACCGGCGGGAGGTTTTGGGAGCGGAGCCTGAGGAGGGTGGGGTTTAGGAGGGGAGGGACTTCAATGCCATAGAGTCCAATGGCCAAAGTGGCCATTTTTCTCCAGGGGAACTGATCTCTATCAGCTGGAGATCAGCTGTAATAGCAGAAGATCTCCAGCTAGCACCTGGAGGTTGACAACCCTAGAGACTAACAAAGCAATGTAGGAGCGTTTGAATAACCCTCCATGTTGACATGCGCAAGGCGGCTCTCAGCTCAGAGGAGGAGCATGGCCGGAAGGAGGCAGGCGCCACAGCCCCAGGGTGCACGTCCGAGCCCTGGCTGGGCTTGCGGCGTTGAGCAGGTGGACGCCCTCCGAGGCGGAGGCGTTCACAAGAGGGTGAGTGGGCATCCCGCTGCGGAGGAAAAGCTATTTGTGAAAGTGAAAAACAGTGTGTGTCAGGAATCACCCCACGCACCCCAGGAAAACAAATCGGGGCAAGTGCCGACAGAGTGAAATGTTCTCAAAGAGGAGGTGTGGGTACAAAAAACAAAAGGAATGTGTCTCCAAGCCTTGAGGAATGACCACGAGTTACGGGTGCAGAAACGGCTTCCGTTGTGGCCTGCCAAGGGATAGAGTCAGTCTTCCCCTAGATATATCTGGCATCTCCCTAAAGGAGAGAGTTCATAACTTAGGGACTGCTTTTTCCAACTCTCTCTCTCTAGAGAGGGATGCTTAGGTCTGCTCTTTAGTTAGCTTCGACTGGTATGCCTGGCAGTGGCCTTTCTTCGAAAAGCGTTACCTGGCCAGTGTTAGGCTCTCATTACCTGCGAGTTAGACCGCTGCAGTGTGCTTTTCGTGGGGCTGCCTTTGAAGACTGTTTGGGAGCTCCAACTCATTAAATATGTGTCTGCAAGACGGTTAGCTGACACAGATGATAGGATCCGCTGCTTAAAGAGCAACACCAGTTGCCAGTTTGTTTCTGGGCACCGTTCAACACGCTGGTCCATACCTTTAAATGGTCTGGGACCAGGATTGGCTATATGAACCTGCCCTTCAGTTTGAGATCCTATTCCACATACTCACACCTTAGGAGGTAAAGTGAGTGACTAAGGAAGATGGGGCCTTTTCGGTAGTGGCACCTTATCTCTGGAGCTCTCTCCCCACAGCTATCTATGTGGTACCAAGTTTGTTGAGCTTTAAGCGTGAGAGGGAAATATGCATTATTTTACCTGGCCTTTGCATTTTGCTGCTTCTGATTTGGCCTATGTTTTATCCAGTTATGGCTTAATCACTCCAGATTTTTGATAACTGATTATGCTGGAAATTTGTGTACCGTTTTGCTCCATACTGGGTCATTTCTATATTTTAACTGTGCTAAGTTTCCTATGGAGTTTTTAAGCTGAGAGTGAAGGGGGAAATATCTTAAGTAAATAACTTGGGATTCGGACAGGGATTCTGAACCAGGGGTTCAGAGGCATCTTAAAGACTAAGGGCGAAAACGCACGGTCGCTTTAGCTTCCTTTATTCCCTGTTTCAGCCAGGATTCAGCCAGGATCGAACGCACATTCAGCGAAACGCATGCGCTCGATCCTGGAGGAATCCTGGCTGAAACAGGGAAGAAAGGAGGCTAAAGCGACCATGCGTTTTCGCCCTTCGGGTCAATCTAGTCAATACATGCAATACAAGTCGGGTCAGGACTCCTCCGCACTGACCTGCATAAATTTTTAGGAAGAGAGACCTTGGGACTTCTCTACAGCTATAAAATCTGACCTGGAATCCCAGGCCCTTTATGCATGGCTGTTTCCTCACCGGTCACCCCACTGATTACTTTGGGGCTTTGCTTTGATTATGCTTGCATTTTCTGTCCATCAGGGGTCACCTCACTCTCCCCCTGCAAGTTTCCGCGTGTTCCCCCTGCATTTTCTGGATGCTTGGCTAAACACGAATCCAGAAAACCCGGGCAAAATGTGCGGAAATGCACGAGGCGACCTCTGATGGTCGGAAAATGCAAGCATAATCAAAGTAGTTGGCGGGGAGACCATGAGGAAACAGCCATGCATAAATGGCCCCAGTCCCCTGCCATGTAGTAGACGGTGAGGATGTACTAGCTAGGGGTGGGGAGCGCTCTGCACATGTTCAGAGGCTCTCTACTACCCCATCTCTACTTGAGCCCTGGGATCGAAAGCACATTCTGGAGCTGATCTGGAGCTGAAATGAAACCCGGACACTGTGTCTTCATGTGTTTAAAACGAGGGTTTTATGAGCCTTCCTCAATTCTCTAAAGAGCTTTCAGCATCTGGCCTGAAGGCAAGCATCAGTGAGATTTTATTAAGTGTAGCTGCATTAATAAGTTTAATTTTAGAGATAAATGATTGCCATTAGAATAATTTAGTGCTGAACTGTTTAAAAGTTTATTATTTTCTTCTAATTGCTTCGCCGGGAAAAAAAAATCTGATTAGCACCAGCACTTCCGCATATTTATTTTTAATTGTAGAGATAATGCATTCATTTTTCTAAAACGATGACCATGATTTCAGGTGCAGTTTCAACTGTAGCTAATATCAGCAATTACCACTCATTTCCTGCTAGGAAGACCTCAGAAAAAAGGACACGCAGTCAAGAGAGTGGTTAGGGTTGCCAACCGCCAGTTACTAGCTGGAGATCTCCTGTTATTACAACTGACCTCCAGCTGATAGAGATCAGTTCCCCTGGAGAAAATGGCCGCTTTGGCAATTGGACTCTATGGCATTGAAGCCCCTCCCCAAACCCCACCCTCCGCCCCAAAATCCTACTCCCGGTGGCGAAGGGGGACCTGGCAACCCTAGGCATGGTAGATAGGATGGCTGGTCCAGGTTAGCAGCTATGTGAGTGAGCCCGGAAGCCCCCCAATTCAACTTATAATCTGGTAGGGTTGCCAACCTCCAGGTGGGGCCTGGAGATCTCCCCGAATTGCAACTGAGCCGCCGGCTAGAGAGATCAGTTTGCCTAGAGAAAATGGCTGCTTTGAAAGGTGGATTCTATGGCATTATACCCCACTAAGGTTCCTCCCCTTCCCAAATCCCACCTTCCTCACCTCCTGCCCTCAAATCTCCAGGCATTTCCCAGCCAGGAGTTGGCAATCCTAGTCTTACAAGGCTGTTCGAAGAACTGCTGCAGCCCAATTTGTACATTTAACAGAGCCAATTGTTGTGAGAGTAAAATGGAGGATGGGAGACCGACGTGTACCACCCTGAGTTCCTTAAAGGAAGGGTGTGATTTTTTAAAAAATGTACTTTAATAGATAAATAATAAAATACACCCGATTCTTTGAACCCACAGATCTAAGTCTAATTAGTGGTGTGGTCGGGGCCCTCCTCATTACGGTTGCCAGGTCTGTCTTTGCCACCGGCGAGAGGTTTTTGGGGTGGAGCCTGAGGAGGGAGGGGTTTGGGGAGGGACTTAAATGCCATAGAGTCCAATTGCCAAAGTGGCCATTTTCTCTATTGGATGGAGATCAGTTGTAATAGTAGGAGATCCCCAGCTAGTACCTGGAGGTTGGCAACCCTACTCCTCATGTTTTTGGTTGTTGTGTTCATCATCATCATCCTGGTTTGCCCAAAGTAAGTCAAACGACAGAGCATTTTTCCTTCTGGGTTGTGGGTGCTACAGACTGTGCGGTGTTGTGCTACCCACATAAGGACGTGCCTTGCAGAGAAGTGAAATGAAAAGGGAAGGAGGATCCCATCCTCTTGAGCAATGGAGTGCGAATCCATCAAGAAGGTTCTGAGCGGTGAAACTGGTGATGATGATGGTGGTGGCTTGTGTGGATTTAGGGTTGCCAACTCTGGGTTGGGAAATTCCTGGAGATTTGGGGGGTGGAGCCTGAAAAAGGTGAGGGTTGAGGAAGGGATGTCATTGCCTCCGCCCTCCAAAGAAGGTATTTTCCCCAGGGGAACTGATCTCTGTAGTCCGGAGATCAGTTGGCAACCCTATGTGGATGTCAGACGCTCCCAAGCCCTTCTTTGCATAGGATCTCCTTGCATAGGGCTTAAAGGAGATGCAGAAGCTCTTGCAGACATAAGCTGACCTTCCTTTAGGTCTTTCTAGACACTCGTCTTCTCCTGCATGGATGGACACACCGAGAAAATGTAATCCAGTGTGCACAGCTGTTGTTGGTAAATTGCTCTTAACCAGCAGTGTCTCCCTATTCAGAGTTTCACCCTTCTAAGTCCATTGAAGTCAATGGTCTCAGAAGGGTGTGACTCTATTTAGGATGGCATGGCAGGCTGCTAATTATGATTGTTGGGGATTTTTATTCCTCCAAAAATCATGCCTACTGCTTAGGACTTTCATGTGATTTCATTAATATGTGAATCTGTAGTCTTTGCCTTATTTCCTGGTGCCATTATGAATTTCCATTCCATTTTTTGTCTCTCTCTAAGAAAAAATTAACTAAAACACACCTCTTAGAGTGTTTTACATAATTAATGTTGAAACCCATTCCTGTTTGTTTTACGTAACCTTCTGTTTGCTCTAATGTATACCGTTCCCTGGCTGCTGCTAATATTTATTTTCAAAAATGAAAAAGAAAT
This sequence comes from Euleptes europaea, assembly GCF_029931775.1. NCBI lineage: Eukaryota > Metazoa > Chordata > Lepidosauria > Squamata > Sphaerodactylidae > Euleptes > Euleptes europaea. The sequence continues at coordinate 13,209,190 of NC_079314.1, forward strand.
GCTCACGTCCTTTCATGTAAGTTTCTCGTATAGTTTGTCCTTCTCCACAATATTGTTAATCCTGAAAAAAAATTCTTAATTCAACTGTACATTTTTTCACAACCCCTGACAATAACAAACTGTTTAATTTCCAAGAGCAAAATTTGTGCTTAGGTGTAATTGATCAAGTAATATTTATGTTGTGTTGCAATCGATTTATACTGAGAGCCATATTCGGAAGTCTGCAGAAAAAAAAAATCTTAAGTGGGAAAGAGATCAGGAAGACATTGATTCTTGAGCATTTTTTATGTACACTGGGAAAAAAATCAAGTATAATTTGTCAGGTTGTATTCTGACATCTCCATGGATCACAGCTGAAAACACTGTATGCCTTTAGTAAGCATTTGAAAACAGATACATTTAAACATGATTCAGACCTGATTTGTCAAGATAAACTATCCACAACATTACCTTTACCTATAAAAACAGCACTTCTCCTGGATCTGGAAGTCCAACACATATCAATTCTTGAGTGTGTTCCATGACGATTTGAGTAAAAAGTAAAATCTTTTGTTCTTGGGTTTTTCAATCTCCATATATCTATTAAGTTAAATTCTTTCATTAATTTGAAAACATTCTTCGGCAGCTTTCCAGAGGTACTATTGTGAGTCTTATCAATCGTTGGGTTTACAACTGCGTTAAAATCTCCTAAAATTATAATTTCTCCTTGATGGCATTCTGCAAGATTCTTGAACAATGTTTCATAAAAAGTTTCTTTGGCAGCATTCGGAGCATAAATGTGTGCTATTGTAAAACAAATTCCGTCTGATCTGTAAAGAATTAAGATCTGGTAACGTCCATCTCCTTCCACCCCAAACCCCAAATCTTTCCATTCATTATTTGGAGAATAAAGACACACAAGCATTAGTTTCCTTCAGGGATATACCCCCTTTACAATAGAGACATCCTGTCCTTACATACATTATGCTTGCAGACATCTATGCTCTTAATTCCAAAAGCTCTTTCTGTCTGTACTTACTAGGGAGGGACCGTGGCTCAGTGGTAGAGCATCTGCTTGGCATGCAGAAGGTCCCAGGTTCAATCCTTGGCATCTCCACTTAAAGGCACTAGGCAAGTAGGTGATGTGAAAGACCCCTGCCTGAGACCCTGGAGAGCCGCTGCCGGTCTTAGTAGTCAATACTGACTTTGATGGACCAAAGGTCTGATTCAGTATAGGGCAACTTCATGTGTTCTGGTGTACTGAAGGGATTCACCCCAACCCTCCTCAGCTCCTTCTCTCCTGGCTTCTGTAATTTTCCCTCCAAGAATTCCCAAAATGGTTTTCTCCTCACCTATCTGAAGAAGTGAGCTCCGACTCACGAAAGCTCACGCTGAAATAAATGTTGGTAATTAAGATGCCATTATATTTGGATTTTATATCAGAATTAAATAAGGTTGCCAACCTCCGGGTACTAGCTGGAGATCTCCTGCTATTACAACTGATCTCCAGCCGATAGAGATCAGTTCCCCTGGAGAAAATGGCCGCTTTGGCAATTGGACTCTATGACATTGCAGTTCCTCTTCTCCCCAAACCCTGCCCTCCTCAGGCTCCATCCCAAAACCTCCTGCCGGTGGCAAAGAGGGACCTGGCAACCCTTACTCTATGGCACTGAAGTCCTTCCCCTCTCCAAACCCCGCCCTCCTCAAACTCTGCCCCTAAAATCTCCAGGTGTTTCCCAACCTGGAGCTGGCAACACTACCCCGACGCCTTCCTTTCCACCTGCTACAACCTGCATGCCCCCCACCTCTAGGTTTGCCATCCTCACAGGGCTGTCGTGAGGATAGAGAAGGGGAGAATGTGCTGTACGCTGGTTTGGGTCCCCATTAGGGAGAAATGGGGTCTTTTTTTTTTTAAGCTGTTTATTTACCAATCTATAGTTAAACAAAGGGCAAGCAGGCTTCATTTCAAAATACTATAAAACAGCAAACAACAAAATCAAATAACAATGGAAGTTGCAGCAAAAACACACAAAACTAAGCCTACAGCAACAGGAAAAGAAAAAGAAAACAACTAAGAGGGCAGGAGCCCTACACCAGCCAGACACTGCAACTGAGTTTATGGTTAGAAAATCCAAACAATTAAGGATTGGAGAGCGAAATTGTGGATGTATTTGGGGATGGCTAAACTTACAGATTCTTTACATGGTAAAGATATGGAAGAATTTTAAAGAAACATAGTCAAAGGCCGCCACATTCTGGGATAAAACTGGCGAAAATGAATTTTACAAATATAGTTAATGAATTAAAGATAATCTTTTTTTTTCTTAAAACAAAAACAATAATAGCCATGTTAAATACTGTCAAAACACTTCTCCGGAAGTCCAGTGGTGATGGGGTACACTGTTATGGTGGGTGGGGGATATTAGAGCACTATATATTTTAAAACTTATACTATACACTGTAATTATAATGGTTGTATAAGTGCTCTGTTTGTATCTTTGCATTTTTGTTTTTTTATGATTTATGTTCTATATAATTTTTTTTGTTGTTTTTTACTTTAACAAAAAATAATAAAAATTTATATTAAAAAAAGAAAAGAAAATCCAAACAATTCGGCTCTGGCCCCGGGGTGGGGTGGGGTGGGGGAGACAGGCAAACCTGTCTATGCCGATGAACCATAGCACTTCCAGAGCTCGTGTGAACACACAGTCAAAATAATCAAATGGTCAGAACCCACAATCCATGGTCAAATAGTTGGAACCCACAACTGCTGTATCTACCATGCTCTCTTATGGTGTGGGATTCACTACAAAATTCAGGGACTCCTTTCCTCTAAACCTTCAGCTCCTGCTCCCACATCCAGGTGAACAAACAGGAACAGCAGTTGTCATTCCAGATGCCGTCAGGAAAAGTGTGGACAACAAAACTGAGGGAGAGGAAGGGTGGAAGACAAAAAAAGGAGGGGAATAAAACCCAACCTCAAAACAAAAGCTGGGTACCCAAGGTTGGGTGAAAAGAAAATATATATAAGTCTTTGTATAAATACTGAAAGTATAATTTATTAGAAGCGCTATATAAAAGTTAAAATTATTTAAAAGCATTAAAATAGCACACTGGCATTTCCGGAGGTTGATAACTGTAACCACATACCAAACGCGTTTCCACCTATGGGGCCTTCACCAGTGGTTAAGTAAAACCCTTTGTTAAACCTGCACACATTTACAGAAATACATTAATGGATACAAATACAAATACAAAGAGAGGAAGGGTTTCCAGAGATGCGCTCTAATCAATGTTGGTCCAAACTTTAGCCATACACAGCCCGGATAACCTACAAGAACCAATTTAGCCATACGATCTAACAAGCCCTGCAGATGCTTAGAGATCATCTCCATGGGGTCTTCTGAATAGGGTTGCCAACCTCCAGGTACTATCCAAAATAGGCACCTCTGTGCCAATACCAAATGGTTAGAAAAACTGCAACGGAGTCTCCAAATACAAAAGTAGCAAACAATTCTTATTGGTGCTTACACATGAATGACAACAACAGAACAGAGTGAATTACACATAAGAACTCCCGAAGATCTATACCAGTGATGGCGAACCTTTTAGAGACTGAGTGCCCAAACTGCAACCCAAAACCCACTTATTTATCGCAAAGTGCCAACACGGCAATTTAACCTGAATACTGAGGTTTTAGTTTAGAAAAAACAACACATACATTAACATCTTTTGCCTTAAAAGAAAAACACAATAAGAGCTTTCAATGATACAAACAACTTTTTATAGAAAGGTAAAAGTTTGCATTTGGCATGCTTTTGAACAGCTGGGCGGCAGGGAGTCCAGGGAAGGCAGACGCGACAGCTGCTCAACTTACCTGCGCGTGCCCACAGAGAGGGCTCAGTGTGCCAAGTCCGGCACGTGTGCCATAGGTTCGCCAACACGGATCTATACAGTATATACAACTTAAATTTAAGTGCAGTCTCTATACACCAACTGCCATGCTCTTTTTTCCCAAAAAGTGGCTCTTTTGGGACTGTACCTGTTATTGGACTCATTGAAGAAAGAGAAATATATACTTTGAAGAGCATGGCAGTTGGTGCATAGAGACTGCACTTAAATTTAAGTTGTATATACTGTATATATCTTTGTATTTGGAGACTCCGTTGCAGTTTTTCTAACCTCCAGGTACTAGCTGGAGATCTCCTGCTATTACAACTGATCTCCAGCCGATAGAGAGTGGTTCACCTGGAGAAAATGGCTGCTCTGGCAATTGGACTCTATGGCAGTGAAGTCCCTCCCCTCCCCAAACCCTTCCCTCCTCAGGCTCTGCCCCCAAAATCTCCCAACGGTGGCAAAGAGGGACCAGGCAACCCTAGAACTAAGCCACCGAGAAGGTGTGAGGTAGTGCTGTTTTTTTTTTTTATCAGCATGAGGAATGGTTTCAGCACCGCTGCGGGCCATGCGCATGGTGGGGCCCAGGCTCAAGAGCAAAAGCTGCTCACCCTCATTGAGAATGTGTGTGCAAAACCAACACAGTCCCGTTACTGACAAGAGTGTTGAGGCTTTCAGCAGAGGAGGATGACTCAAGAGCAGGAAACCGCAGGGCAACCACGACATGCATCAGCCATCGGCATCAGCCATCGGAGAAGGGACTGGGCAGAAATGGTCTGAAGGTTATTTGCAATGCAAATGACCCAAATGGAAGGCAGAAATACACGCTCCACGGGAGAGATCCATTAATGGATCTCCCCTGACTGTTTTCTCCTTTAATGGAATGTGGCTGCAGGGGAGGAGATTGCTTGCTACCCATTTGATCAGAGCGGAAGTGTCGGGCCCATACTGTCGCCAACCTCCAGGTGGGGCCTAGAGGTCTGCCGAAATCACAACTTATCTCCAGACCAAAGAGATCAGTTTCGCCTAGAGGAAACGGCAGCTTTGGAAGGTAGCCTATATGGCATTATACCTGCTGAGGTCTCTCCCCTTCCCAATCCTTGCCTATTCCGGGCTCGACCCCCCTAAAAAAAAAAATCTCAAGGAAGTTCCTGACCCAGAATTGGCCACTCTATGCTTTCTACCCATTTTGTTTTCCAGGTCAAAGTAGCCCTTCCAAACTGCCTGTTGGGGGGAAAGTACAGCTAAAGGATTAAGCATCCCACTACCTCCAGACAAATTGACAGCCCCCCATCTCAATGGCAACATGTCACTAATAGAGAAAATGATTTTTTTAAAAATCAGCCACAGATCTTCCAGAGGAAGCAAAGCTTTAGTGTCTGTTGCTGTTCTTCCATGAATAGACATGGTTTACTGATGCTCTTCAATGCCTCAGGGTACCACCAGGGGTCACTGTACTGCAAGAAAAACAGCTGGGGCAGAGTTGTGCTTCTGTTAGGGTTGCCAGCCTCCAGGTGGGGCCTGGAGTTCTTCCTGAATTGCAACTGATCTGCAGGCTACAGTGACCGGTTCTCCTGGAGGAAATGACAGTTTCGCCACTCTGCCAAGCTCCCTCCCTTCCCTAGGCACTGACCACAAACCTCCAGGAATTTCCCAGGCCAGAATTGGCAACCCTGGCTCTGTGGTTGCTTTTTAAAATTTCATCTACTCTCTCCCGTTTCTGGACTGTTCTTTTTTGGCTGCTCAACGGGTTGTTTGCTGATGTTTTGAAATTTCCATTTTGCTGTTTAGCTGGCTTTAATGAAACTATTGATTTTATTGCATGCTTTTCTTGAAAAAAATTTCTAATGTCAGCCACTTTTTGAACAATCCATCTGGAAAAAAAGATATTGCTAATAAATAAGTAAACCGTCTTCTGAGGTCTTGATGTGGTTGCAAAACCATGCTCAGAAGATAATTGTGTCCCAAAGCATCAGGGCTATAGAGATGGGGTGGGGAAGAGGGGAAGGGGGGGGGTGGCTGGCTTACATAGGGTTGCCAGCCTCCAGGTGGGACCTGGAGATCTCCCAGAATTACAACTGATCTCCAGACTATAGAGCAGTCTAGAGAAAATGGCAGCTTGACCCGTGAGGGAAATGGCAGCTTCAGAGAATGATCTCTATGGTATAGCATAAATTCCAGGTTAAATCCCTCCCCAAATTCCCCCTCCACAGACAATCACCCTGAAATCTCCAGGAATTTCTCTGTTGGAGATCGCAGCCCTAGCAACTGGGGGCCCCGCGGCTGTCCTTAGGGTTGCCAGCTCTGGGTTGGGAAATACCTGGAGGTTTTGGGGTGGAGCCTGAGGAGGGCAGGGTTTGGAGAGGGGAGGGATATCGATAGAGTATAATGCCATAGAGTCCACCTTCCAAAGCAGCCGTTTTCTCCAGTTGAACTAATCTCTGTCGCCTGTAGATCAGATGTAATCCCAGGAGACCTCCAGCCACCACCGGAAGGTTGGCAACCCTAGCTGTTCCTTATGGAGCCATTTGATCCACACCAATGAGCAGGTAACCCTGCTCCAAGCTTAGCTCCAAGCTCTCAGTAAATAGGGTTGCCAGCCCCAGGTTGCAAAACACCTGGAAATTTTGGATGTGGAGCTTGAGGACAGCTGGATTTGTGGAGGGAAGGGGTATAATGCCATAGAGTCCACCTTCCATGGTGGCCCTTTTCTCCAGGTAAACCGATCACTGTTGCCTGGAGATCAGTTGTAATAGTGGAAGATTTCCAGCCACCGCCTGGAGATTGGCATCCCTGCCAGTAGAGTCACCTGCCTAATTGCTGTAGTTCCAACCTTTCTTTAAGGGACAGACTCAGGCTACGTCTTTTTTGCCCAGCAGAAAATTATACTTCAGTGGGTGGGGTAGGGTTGCCAAGTCCCTCTTCACCATGGGCGGGAAGTTTTTGGGGTGGAGCCTGAGGAGGGGGTGGAGTTTGGGGAGGGGAGGGACTTCAATGCCATAGAGTCCAATTGCCAAAGCGGCCATTTTCTTCAGGTGAACTGATCTCTATCGGCAGGAGATCAGTTGTAATAGTAGGGGATATCCAGCTAGTTCTTGGAGGTTGGCAACCATACGTGGGGGGCACAAAGAGTAGGACTTGGCGGAACGACCAGTAGTGGAGGAGACAGCCCTTCATCATGATGAAGAGATTTGACAATGAGCCAGGCTTTTGTGCTGGGTCCAGCGTGGTGTAGTGGTTAAGAGCAGTGGTTTGGAGCGGTGGACTCTGATCTGCAGAACCGGGTTGGTTTCCCCACTCCTCCACATGAAGCCAGCTGGGTGACCTTGGGCTAGCCACAGCTCTCTTAGAGCTCTCTCAGCCCTGCCTACCTCACAGGGTGCCTGTTGTGGGAGAGGAAGGGAAGATGATTGTACGCCAGTTTGATTCGGCCTTAAGTGGTAGAGAAAGTTGGCATATAAAAACCTCCTCCTCCTCCTCTTCTTATTCTCCCCCCCCCCCCAAAAAAGATGTCCCTTTAGCCAATGGGCCAGGATGGTCATTTGCCTCCTCTGAATTTAATTGATGCAAGTCCAGTCAGACCCAGCAGGTGGCGCCAGGCACAAGCTTATAGAGCCCCGAATCTGGTTTCAGTCAGATATACCCATCCTTTCCTGGCCTCTGGAAATGCCTGGAGCATCCTTGCCCCTGCAAATAATAATAATAATAATATAATAAAATAAAAAGCATGAGGGAATCCATTCGACGGGGGTGTCAGAAGGTGCCCGAGGATCCGCGTTCCGGACACGCGCAGCACGCCCCGGGGCCTGACTCGATGTCAAGGCGGCGCGGACGTTTCATGCTCGCCCCTCTGTCAACGTGGATCCAACTTGCTCCAATTTGCACACCAGCCATGCCGTGGCAGATGGGAAACGTTAATAAAGAAGATTGCCTCTGAACCTCCGTAGAGTGCAGTTCCCTCGGCGCTCTCGGCACTTCCGACGTCCTAAAAAAGCGCTCTGCTCCTGCGTCTTGACAGCTGCTTGACTCACGGAGATTCAGCGGGTGAAGTTTTCACTGAAGTCGCAGGACAAGCTTGGCATTAATTTCCATGCTGTTAATGGTACAAGGCCCTGACCTGAAAAGGCCAGGCTGGCTGGATTTTCTTGTCTTTTGGAAGCTAAGCAGCTTCGGCTTTGGTTCAATCAATAATTTATTTTCAGTCATAGACCATCAAATCAGCCTTGGTTAATATTTGGTATGGGAGACCACCAAGGAAGTCCAGGGTTGCAACGCAGAGGCAGGCAAGGGCAAACCACCTCTGTTTGTCTCTTGCCCTGGAAACCCTGCAGCGGGCTCTCCAGCCTTGACAACCCTGCGGGCACCTTGGGTATTCCGATATGTTGTGGTGGGCATCGCCACAAAACGGCCGCTGCAGCTGATCGTCAGTCACATTGGAACGATGCCTGCTAATAAAGTAACATTTTAAAAAATCATAGAATCGCAGAATGATAGAGTTGGAAGGGACCACCAGGGTCATCTAGTCCAACCCCCTGCACAATGCAGGAAATTCACAACTGCTTTCCCCACACCCCCAGTGACCCCACACCTCCATGCCCAGAAGATGGCCAAGATGACCCCCCTAAGGGCACAGAATCAGCATTGCTGACAGATGGCCATCTAGCCTATCCTTAAAAACCTCCAGGGAAGGAGAGCTCACCAACTCTCGAGGAAGTCTGTTCCACTGAGGAATCCACTCTGACTGTTAGAAAATTCTTCCTGATTTCTAGATGGAAACTCTTTTGATTAATCGCAACCCATTGATTCTGGTACGACCTTTAGAGGCAACAGAAAATAAATCTCCAGCAGCCAATCAGAAATCCAGCCAGGCAAAAGCCCTACTTTCCCCCTTTCTAAAAACACTTAGAGGGTGCAGAAAAGGTGTCCTTAGGCACCTGGTATCCTTGGGCGCCATCTTGGGGACCCTTGCCCTACAGCTGCTGCTTGACAGCCCTTTCCACCAAAGGCACAAAAGATGTCTAAAGGATCCTGAATGGACCTTTTGCTCCCCTATGACCCTGCCTGACCATCAGGATCTTCCAGTGAGGCCCTGCTGTGCATACAGCCCTCTGTAGTTAGGGTTGCCAACCTCCAGGTACTAAAGTGAAGGAGAAAAAAGACACCTCTGTACTATTATCAGGAGGATGAGAAAACCAGTACAGGAGCAATGCTGCTAACAATGCCAATATATTATAGCTAGATGAACAGTCAAGTGGACTTGAGTCCTTACCAGGAGTGGAAGGCACTCAGCATCTTACCCCTCTGGGGAAGTATTATGCACTTTATTCTGGAAAAGGTTATTCTTTGAAACCTGATATCATGGATGTTGATATAGGATTGCATGCATTGCATCTTTTGAAGAACTGATGAAGAACTGAGCCCTTGTGCTCCGAAACGATCGTATTCTCCTTGACTGTTCATCTTGCAGCATCTGTTTTGAGAAAAGACTAAGATAATTACTTCAAAGGACTTATTTGATACTTACCAGATGGAATTCAAATGAGCTGTGGAAATTTTGTACGTCCACTGTTGTACTGAATGTTTGTGTTGTTGGTGGTTTCATTACCACATACTGTAAAGTGTATATGTAGCTGTAATATATTGGCATTGTTAGCAGCATTGCTCCTGTACTGGTTTTCTCAACCTCCAGGTACTAGCTGGAGATCTCCTGCTATTACAACTGATCTCCAGCCGATAGAGATCAGTTCCCCCGGAGAACAAGTCCCACCCCTCCCCAAACCATGCCCTCCTCAGGCTCCACCCCCAAAACCTCCTGCCGGTGGTGAAGAGGGACCTGGCAACCCTATCTGTAGTGGCACCCCAAGTCTGGAGCTCTCTCCTCATTGCTAGATGCTGAGTGCCTGGCTGAATATGCTGGGTTCAAAAGCCTCACCTATTTGCCCCGGATTTTAGATTTCTGGTTGCCGAATTTCAAAAAAGATTGTGCAGAGCAGGAGAAGGTGGAGAAAAGAGCAGCCAAGATAAACAAGAGCTCCCGTTTTGTGAGGAAAGGCTGAAGAGTATTGGGACTTGTGAGCTAAGAAAAGGGGTTGGGTGAAAGAGCTTTATAAAATCACAAATGAGGTGGAGAAAGTGGGTTGGATCCAGTGCAAAATTTCTGCTTGGGCTAGAGCTCTTGTGGAGGCACAAGAAATGGACCACATTGGCTCCATGAATACATGAAGCTGCCTTACACTGAATCAGACCCTCAGCCCATCAAAGTCAGTATTGTCTGCTCAGACCAGCAGCAGCTCTCCAGGGTCTCAGGCAGAGGTCTTTCACATCACCTACTTGCCTAGTCCCTTTAACTGGAGATGCTGGGGATTGAACCTGGGACCTTCTGCATGCCAAGCTGATGCTCTACAACTGAGCCACTGCCCCTCCTCATGCACTAAGTCAGGCTTATTGTGTTCCCACTTGTGTTTGCACTGGGGCAAGATCTTGTGCAACCAATTTCTGGGTGCTATAATATAGAGAGAGTTAAGTCCTAGGTGTTGACAAATATCTTGTGCAAGTGGAAATTCGCTAAGTCCATTTATCTTTCCGCTTGTGCATCATTGAATCCAAGCCAGTGGTTAGAACATTTTCTCCCCTCCCAAAATACTAGAACTTGGGGACACCCAATGAATCATAGAATCATAGATTGAAAGGGACCACCAGGGTCATCTAGTCCAACCCCCTGCACAATGCAGGGAATTCACAACTACCTTCCAGCGTGGTGTCGTGGTTAATTGCAGTGGTTTGGAGTGGTGGAGTCTGATCTGGAGAACCGAGCTTGATTCCCCACTCCTCCACATAAGGGGCGGAGGCTAATCTGGTGAACTGTGTTGGTTTCCCCGCTCCTACACATGAAGCCAGCTGGGTGATCTTGGGCTAGTCACAGCTCTCTCAGCCCCACCTACCTCACAGGGTGTCTGTTGTGGGGAGGGGAAGGGAAGGTGATTGCAAGCCGGTTTGATTCTTCCTTGTGGTAGAGAAAGTCGGCATATAAAAACCAACTCTTCTTCTTCCTCCCACCCCCACCCCCCATCCGTAGTGACCCCTACTCCATGCCCAGAAGATGGGGGGAAACTCTCCAGGATCCCCGGGCAATCTGGCCTGGAGGAAAATTGCTTCCTGACCCCAAAGTGGTGATCAGCATTACCCTGGGCATGTAAGAAAGGACCACAAGTGCCAAACCCTTCCTGTTCTCCCTAAGTTCACAGAATCAGCATTGCTGATGAGCCATAGATTCAGGCCGGACAAAAAGAAGTCCTTTTTTAACTCGTCGAGTAAATAAATTGCGGGCAAAGTGATGGTCCTTCATTCATATCAGGAAATAGTGTTGAAGATATTGACTGCTGCTAGAATGACAGATGTACAATATCGGAAATCCTGTGCAAAAGCTGAGCAAAGTGCAGGATGTGATAGAAACGGTGAAACTGACAGGTTTTTCAGCATTCCAGAGAAGCTGAACGCTGAGAAATGTGCTGGTACCCGATGCTCCATTACACTGGGAATGAACTGACTGCCTGAGTTATTACCAGGGTCAAAGTATTTATGATTACGCAAATGGGCGATATATTGTATTTGAATTTTTAAATAACTCTGTTACTTTATATCTCATACATTTCTCCTTTTTTATATAAAGGGGGTACTGCTTTACGGAATGAGTAATTCAGTTGGGAGATTCGCTGCCTGTGGACTTAGCAATAGTGGTTAGAGTGTCAGACTAGTACCTGGGAGGCCTGGGTTCAAATCTCCACTCATGGCATGGAAGCTTGCTGAGTGACCTTGGGCCAGTCACACTCTCTCAGCCTAACCTACCTCACAGGGTTGTTGGGAGGATAAAATGGAGGACAGGAGAATGGTGTATGCCACTTTTGGTCCCCATTTGGGAGAAAGGTGCATATCATACATACAGTACATACATACATACATACATACATACATACATACATATATACGTAATTCCCTATTACTGCGTATGGGTAAGAAAGCTGGACAGTGAAGAAAGCTGATAGGAAGAAAGTAGATTCCTTTGAAATGTGGTATTGGAGGAAAGTGTTACGGATACTGTGGACGGCCAAAAAAACCCAAAAACAAATCAGTGGGTTATAGATCAAATCAGGCCTGAACTGACCCTAGAAGCTAAAATGACTACACTATTGTACTATTGTCACATTATGAGAAGACAAGAGTCACTGGAAAAGACAATCATGCTAGGAAAAGTTGAGGGCAGCAGGAAAAGAGGAAGACCCAACAAGAGATGGATTGACTCTATGAAGGAAGCCAGGGCCCTCAATTTGCAAGTTCTGAGCAAGGCTGTCAAAGACAGGGCATTTTGGAGGACTTTGATTCATAGGGTCGCCATGAGTCGGAAGCGACTTGATGGCACTTAGCACACACACATACATACACACATACATATTTAGGGATTAGACAGATTCATGGGGGGGAGGTCCATCCATGGCTAGTAGCCACAATGACTAAAAAGAGCCTCCACATCCAGAAGCAGTAAATCTCTGAAACCCAGTGCTAACGTTAGGGAAAGGCCTTGACCTCTATGTACAGTTGCCAATTTCCAGGTGAGGCCTGGGGATCTTCCAGAATTACAACTGATCTCCAGGCTACAGAGATCAGCTCCCCTGGAGGAAAGGGCAGCTTCAGAAGGTGGACTCTTATGGCATCACAACCTGGCTGAGATCCCTCCCCAAGCTATGCCCTCTTCAAGCTCCATCCCCCAAATCTCAAGGAATTCCGCAACTTGGAGTTGGTAACCCTACCTCTGTCTCCCTGTTTGTTGGCCCTGGCTGGCGGCAAGATGTTGTACTAGATGCACCCCTGGTCTAATCCAGCAGACACTTATTCCATTCCTTTTAGAAGCAGCGTGGTGTAGTGGTTAAGAGCAGTGGTTTGGAGCAGTGGACTTTAATCTGAAGGATCGGGTTTGATTCCCCACTTTTCCACATGAGCGGCGAATGCTAATCTGGAGAACTGGATTTGTTTCCCCACTCCTACACATGAAGCCAGCTGGGTGACCTTGGGCTAGTCACAGCTCTCTCAGCCTCACCTACCTCACAGGGTGTCTGTTGTGGGGAGGGGAAGGGAAGGAGATTGTAAGCCAGTTTGATTCTTCCTTAAGTGGTAGAGAAAGTCAGCATATAAAAACCAACTCTTCTACTTCTTCTACGTCTTCTTCTTCTTCTCCTCCTCCTCCTCCTGTTTGTGATGTGGTGCTAGTACCGTTGGCCCTGACCGGAATGGCCCAGGCTAACCCGATCTTGTCAAATCTCAGAAGCTAAGCAGAGTCAGCCCATGTTTGTACTTGGATGGGAGGCCACTGAAGATGTCCAGGGTCATTATGTAGAGGCAGGCAATGGCAAACCACCTCTTAAAGTCTCTTGCCCTGAAAACCCTACAGGGTCACCATAAGTCAGCTGCAACTTGATGGCACTTGCCATCACCACCAAGGAAGTCCAGGGCTGCCAAGAAGAGGCAGGCAATGGCAAACCACCTCTGTTTGTCTCTTGCCTTGAAAAACTTTTGAGGTTGCCATAAATCGGCTGCAACTTGGCAGTGCTTTCAACCACCACCAGGACCCTAGAAGATTTATTTAGATCCGATTGCCATGGTTCTTGAAAACCGCCTGCTATTAAAAGATCTGAGACAATAGATGAATAAAATAACAGGAAGGGCTATTTTTTTAACTAAAGCAGCCCCCACCCACCCCCCTGCACCAGCCACCAAACATCCAGTCCTCACTCCTAGAAGATGTTTCAATATCCTCCCAGGCAAATATATCGAGGATTATTGAAAATGCAGTCTTGGCGTGTAGCCAAGCAAGGCCTGAAAAAACCCAGGAGAGGGGGAAAGCGCAAAATGTTGTGCTGATTTGCTGGTTTTTTAATGCTGATTTTTTAATGCTGGTGAGTGACAGAGGCCCCTGCCTTAGAGCCGACAGGTTGTGACCCAGAGATTTCCCCACTTTCCTTTAAAATCTGCTGCCGTGTCCAAGAAGCTGCCATTTCTCCTGCCCATCTGCGCCCCCTCCGGGATGGCTGCACTGAACAGGCCTCCAGATGTACTTCATTAGTGTTGCCAGGTCCCTCTTCGTCACCGACGGGAGGTTTTAGGGGCAGAGCCTGAGGAGGGCTGGGTTTGTTGAGGGGAGGGGTTTCAATGCCATAGAGTCCACTGACCAAAGTGGCCATTTTCTCCAGGTGAACTGTCTGGCGATCAGTTGTAATAGCAGGAGATCTCCAGCTAGTCCCTGGCGGTTGGCAACCCTAACTTCATAGCAGGTGGTACTGGTGGGGGGGGGGAGTGGGAGAATGGAAGTAGACCAGGGTTGTCAAACTCATATGTTATGAGGGCCGGAGATGACATAAATGTCACTCGATTGGGCTGGGCCATGCTTCTCCAGTCCAGATCGAGATGGGGAGGGGAATTTAGGTGGCTCACAGGCCAGATAAAAGCTCTCAAGGGGCCGGTTCCAGCCCGCGGGCCATATGTTTGACACCCCTGAAGCAGACCCCGCAGTTGCTTCATCTCCTGATTTAGCTGCTCATTTTACCCTAATGGGGGAGTTACCAGGTCGCAAGTTGGCAACCCTTTTCCACCTTGGCAACCAAGGGGTTAAATCATGGCCTGTAATGGCTCACAAGAAACAAGCAGGGATTTGGTTCACAAATAGGGTTGCCAGGTCCCTCTTCGCCACCGATGGGAGGTTTTTGGGGTGGAGCCTGAAGAAGGCGGGGTTTGGGGAGGGGAGGGGCTTCAACGCCATAGACTCCAATTGCCAAGGTGGCCATTTTCTCCAGGTGAACTGATCTCTATCGGCTGGAGATCAGTTGTGATAGTGGGAGATCTCCGGCCAGTACCTGGAGGTTGGCAACCCTATTCATAGGATGTTTCATTCAGAGGTGAATGGGATCCTGGGCCAATGGTTGCCAGCACTGGGTTGGGAAATGTCTGAAGATTTTGGGGGTGGAGTTTTGGGGAGGGGAGGAACCTCAGTGGATTATGATGTCATAAGATCTACCCCCCGAAGCAGCCATTTTCTCCAGAGCAACTGATCTCGCTTGCCTGGAGATCAATTATAATAGTGGGAGTCTCCAGGTGCCACCTGGAGGTTGGCAACCCTACATAGAGTCCATCTTCCAAAGCAACAATTTTATCCAGGGGAACAGTTCTCTGCTTCATGAAGGCCAGTTGTAATTCCAGGATCTCTACAGCCACCTTTCGGAGACTAGCAACCCAATCCCTAGGGTTTCCAACCTCCAGGTACTAGCTGGAGATCTCCTGCTATTACAACTGATCTGCTGCCGATAGAGCTCAGTTCACCTGGAGAAAATGGCCGCTTTGGCAATTGGACTCTATGGCATTGAAGTCCCTCCCCTCCCCAAACCCTCAACCTCCTCAGGCTCTGCCCAATAAACCTCCCGCCGGTGGCGAAGTGGGACCTGGCAACCCTATCCATCCCCGATATGTGAACGGCTTCTGCATCATGGATTCCAAACAAGGGTTGGGATATTCCTGGAGATTTGGGGGGTGGAGCCTGGGAAGGGAGGGGTTTGGGGAGGGGAGGGACCTCAGCAGGCTATAAAACCATAGCATCCACCCTCCAAAGCTGCCCTTTTCTCCGGGGGAACTGGTCTCTGTCATCTGGAGATCAGCTGTAATTCCAAGAGATCTCCAGGCCCCACCTGGAGGGTTGACAGATCTGTTCCAAACTTTTAATCCACACTTGGCCACTTTTACACTTCAGTGCAAACGCTGCCGCAAGTCCCCGGAGGTTTCCTGTCCCCGTTCTCTAGCGCCCCAATTCGTCTTCCTTCTAGCTGCTCCGGAGGGAATACCGCTCTCGGGGGAGACGGAGAAACAGATTTATCCGATGGCGACTAAAGTTCTAATGGCGGTTCTTTTCTCCCCTTTTTATTTGATCATTTATTCACGCAGGCGTTAAGGGCTGACGGATGGCTCGCTTGGGAAGCCCTCCTCCATCGCCCAAACAAAATCAGAAACGAGCCACCGGCAAATTTATTAGCCCTCCGTGGAGTCCCCTGAATTGCCCTCGGGGGAGCCGTAGCCATCGAAGGAGGGTTGGCTGGCTCCGATAGAGTAGCCAACTGAAATCTTACAGTGGTGTTATTATTTAACCCTTACACAGATGTCCAGATCAGCCAGTTGGGAGTAAAGAGCCTTGCCAAAAGCCGCTTCTGCTTGTACTTACTGGGGAGGGGCCGTGGCTCAGTGGTAGAGCAACTGCTTGGCATGCAGAAGGTCCCAGGTTCAATCCACGGCACCTCCAGTTAAAGGGACTAGGCAAGTAGGTGATGTGCAAAAACCCCGCCTGAGACCTTGGAGAGCTGCTGCCAGTCTGAGTAGACAATACTGACTTTGATGGACCAAGGGTCTGATTCTGTACAAGGCAGCTTCATGTGTTCAAGAAGAAGAGTTGGTTTTTATGTGCCCACTTTCTCTACCTTTTCAGGAGTCTCAAAGCGGCTTACGATCACCTTCCCTTCCTCTCCCCACAACAGACACCTTGCGAGGTAGGTGGAGCCGAGAGAGTTCAGAGAGAACAGGCTTCGTGTGGAAGAGTGGGGAATCCAACCCGGTTCTCCAGATTGGAGTCTGCCACTCCAAACCACTAGGCAATGCTGGTTCTCAACCCGAGGTGGGGCAGGTGCCAGGCCCACGAATTCTGGTGGGGGCCACTGCTGCTGACTCACGCACCTCCTCTGATGCCAGCACTTACACCCTTCAATCCTAGCTCCACGAGGAATGCAGAGGGTGTCTGAAAAGGAAACCATCCCCTGGAGTCTGACGAGGCTTCCTTCTTGGTAAAGAAGCTTTCTGCAGCAGTTTTAAAGGAATGTCTCCATGAGGGAGGTAAGAGGCCATGGGGGGAGTGGGGAAGTCTGTAGGTGTTGCCACCACACCACACCTCACAGGGTGTCTGTTGAGGGGAGGGGAAGGGAAGGTGATTGTAAGCCAGTTTGATTCTTCCTTAAGCGGTAGAGAAAGTCAGCATATAAAAATCAACTCCTCCTCCTCCTCCTCCTCCTCCTCCTCCTCCTCCTCCTCCTTCTTCTTCTTCTTCTTCTTCTTCTTCTTCTTCTTCTTCTTCTTCTTCTTCTTCTTCTCAATGCAAACTGTGCCTGGTGATGGTGGGCATCTTCTTTCTCAGTCCCCCCACTTACCACCAACCCATCAGCCGGCCTCCCTTTATTTTTCAACCTTCGACACCAATTTCACAGCAAGCTGATTCCATCATTCCGGGCCATTCGGCGCTTGTTAATCATCCGTCTCCCCCTCCCCACACATCACCGTTTCCAGACTCGGGCCAGCCCGTAGGGTCGGGGTTGCCAGGAAGACACCACAGGCCTGCTGGCTTATTTTTGCAATTTTATATTCGCAGAGTCCTTCTTCCATCTCATTCTCTGTCTCCGGCAATGACAATCCACCAAGCTATCAATTAGTTAGAAGAGATAAAGGGAAAGCGAGAGCGCTAGATTAGACATGATTAGATTAGAATAGCTTCATTAAAAGGCTCATGACTAGATAGATAGATAGATAGATAGATAGATAGATAGATAGATAGATAGATAGATAGATAGATAGATTCAACACAGCATTTTGAGTTGTTCATTTGTACCTTAGGAGGGGCAGCCTTCAGTGTGGCATCTGGCTGGGTAGTTGTTGTTGGCTAGAGTTGCCAGGTCCCTCTTTGCCACCGAAGGGAGGTTTCTGGGGTGGAGCCAATGCCATAGAGTCCAATTGCCAAAGCGGCCATTTTCTCCAGGTGAACTCATCTCTATTGGCTGGAGATCAGTTGTAATAGTGGGAGATCTCCAGCTAGTACCTGGAGGTTAAACCCAAATACACACAGACAATCAGGAACATGAAATAATCCAATAAATAATGGGAATCAGAATACAAAAGTACCATATATAATCAACGTCAATTCTCCAAGAAAGGTGTTACACAGTAGTGTTACAATCATGCATATCAACAAAGGTAAGTTAGGAGTAAAGATGTAGGTGCATAATTACACATCCAATCAAAAGTTCTAATACTAATGTACTATATTTTGTCTTTTTACAGGAACATCATTCCTTGTTTTCAACACATGTCAGGTTGAAGAAGAAGATGGCCGTTTCTGTTTTTATGTCTTCATCAGTTCCTCTTCAATTATATATGCTCATTCTCAGAGTATCATGAAAGATGGCCACTTTGGCAATTGGACTCTATGGCATTGAAGTCCCTCCCCTCCCCAAACCCCTTTCTCCTCAGGCTCCACCCCCAAAATCTCCAGCTATTTCCCAACCTGGAGCTGGCAACCCTACTTGGCAAGCACCAGGAAAGGAGTCAGCGGTCACTATGGCGCCCATGGTGACCACATTGGGGACCCCTCATCCAGTGTTTCATAGGATGGGTCAATCTGGCACGGACCAGCTTCACAGACACCGATAGCGGCTGTCTAACAGAATCACAGTTTTGCTTGTCCATTTGTAAAATACCAGCTGATTCACGGGCTACCTTGCAGAAAAGAGAAGGCCTGATAGATATAAAAAATCTTGTTTTGGGACACAGAGTTGCTATGGTGGTTTACAGTCCCTTTTTATCCATGAGAGAGCCAACGTGACGTAGTGGTTAAGATCAGCGGACTCTGATATGGAGAACCAGGTTCGATTCCCCAGTCCTCCACATGGAGCCTGCTGGGTGACCTTGGGCTAGACACGGTTCTCTCCGAACGCTCTACCTCACGGTTCTCTACCTCACAAGGTGTCTGTTCTGGGAGGGGGAAGGGAAGGCGATTGTAAGCTGCTTTGAGACTCCTTAAAGGTAGAGAAAAGGTGGGGTATAAAAACCAACTCTTCTTCTTGTTGTGATTCTACAATTCCTAAATCAATCTGCCTGAATCTCCATTAAAATGATCAGAGTCAAGTGAACGGAGTGTACTTTGCGTGTGGACTGGAATGAAATTAGGCTCTTAAAGAAGGGAACACCTTAATCTCTAGCCACTAGGTTTCACTCTTCTCCCAACAGCCAAAACTGGAACCCAGGAAACCTGACATAGGGTTGCCAGCCTCCAGATGTGAGCTGGAGATTACCCTGAATTACCACTGATCTGTAGGCTACATGAATCACTTGGGGTCAGGAAGCAATTTTCCTCCAGGCCAGATTGGCCAGGGATCCTGGATGGGTTTTTTTTTTTTTTGCCATCTCTGGGCATGGAGTAGGGGTCACTGGGGCTGTGGTGGAGAGGTAGTTGTGAATTTCCTACATTGTATACAGGGTTGGACTAGATGATCCTGGTGGTCCCTTCCAAAGCTATGATTCTATGATTACTTATTTATTTAAAATATTTATTCAACTTCTCCTGGAGAAAACGGCTGCTTTGGAGGGTGGACTCTATGGCATTATACCCTACTGAGGTCCCTCCCCCCCCTACATCCCACTTTCCCAGGCCCCACCCTCAAATCGCCAGGTATTTCCGAACCCCTAGTTGGCAACCCTACCCGCCCCCCCCGCCCCCGCCACGTCCTCTTAAACCACTAGACCTTACTTCTCCTTGCCAATTAAATTCTCCGGCTGCTGTGCCCATTATTGGATCTAGATTTTTATTTCCCTTTCGGAAATTGCCCTGTAATCTGCTTTGTAATCGCCACGGTGCTAATTATGCAAATGGAATGCAAATGCGGCACTCATCATAGGGAGGTTATGGGGGAACGGGGCGAGGCGCTTCAGGGCGGAGGAGAGGAGTGGAGAGGCAGGCGGTGGGGTGGCAGGCCCGGGGCTCGTGCGGGCACGGCAGAAACACTCCACCGGCGCAAGGAGAAAAACATGTTCGCCAGACCTGCTGGCCTCCTCTCTGTAACCAACCGACCCCTAAGAAATATCACAGGCAATAAAATTGACCTTGAAGCTGGAATTCCTCTCCCTGCTGCATGAGCAAAAGGCCCATCTGCGGCAGGCCTTGTCTGGGTATTTGAAGGGGGTCTCCATTTCCCCTCCCTCGCTCACGAGCACTCAGAGATATTTCAAAGTGCTTGTTATCCGGGTTGTCTTGAGCTGAGGGGAAGAAAGGGCAGAAATGTTTTAAATCAGACACGTGCCGCCGGAGGCTTGCCGCAGCCAGAAACGTGAGAAAGTGGCCCTGCCATGGGGTAAAGTGAGATGACTGTTAGGAGTGGGATACGGATGGTTTGACGCAAGGGTAGGGTTGCCATTTGACTAGGGTTGCCAACCTCCAGGTACTACCGTAACTGGAGATCTCCTGCTATTACAACTGATCTCCAGCCCATAGAGATCCGGTCCCCTGGAGAAAAGGGTCACTTTGGCCATTGGACTCTATGGCATTGAAGACCCTCCCCTCCCCAGACCCCACCCTCCTCGGGCTCCTCCCCAAAAAACTCCCGCCCGTGGCAAAGAGGGACCTGGCAACCCTACATTTGACCCATGACCCAGTTGGCACATTTAGGAGGGTCAGACTACATAATACCACTACTCTAGCCCAATGACATTGTAAAATAGCTGGTCCTTTGAAGACCAAACTACATCTGGGGCCAGGAGCTTTGCTAGGGTTGCCAACCTTCAGGTACTAGCTGGAGTTCTCTTGCTATTACCACTGATCTCCAGCCAATAGAGATCACTTCACCTGGAGAAAATGGCCGCTTTGGCCATTGGATTCTATGGCATTGAAGTCCCTCCCCTCTCCAAATCCCACCCTCCTCAGGCTCTGCCCCCAAAATCTCCAGGTATTTCCCAACCCGGGACTGGCAACCCTATTGCCACTGGACCTCTGTTTCATGTTACTATGACAGACAAACATGACTACCCCACGGGACTAATTGAAGAAAACTTCTACCTCTTTTGCCATGTTGTTGTTAAAGGCACAAGTCCCTTACCAGAAAAAGAAAGGTGACAACCCTACACAGAATACATTCAGATGTCAGTGAGGATTTCTGTAAAACTCAAAAACTGGCCTACAATTAATCCCATCTGTGAACAGATAACACTTTCTTCAATGTACAGCTTATGCAAAACCAAAACCATAAACATGATGGTACTCATCTGGGACTGATATTCATCTAGTAGACTTCTGCATAGTTCCACATGGGAACAACACGTGCTAAACTGAGACCCTCACAGGCTCTACCTCCAAAACCTCCCGTAGGTGGCGAAGAGGCACCTGGCAACCCTAAGTTTTGCCCATGGATCTCCCACCCTTTTTTTGAAGTGGAAATAGTAGCTATTCATATTGGTATTACCAGGAAGGGGAAAGGGAATTTAACCTTTCCCTGTGCTGTTTTTCTAACATCCACCTGAGCTGCAATTGTCCCCATGGGTGGAATCACACAAGTAGCTATAGAGTTTCTGCATGTTTCCCCTTGTAGGCTGTTCAAGGGAAGCAACTGAGATCAGGAAAAGAGGCAGGGTCAGTAAACAGTGACCATTATTTCTATTTAATGCAGGAGATCTGTCTGTGGTTCTCTGATATCCCATCAAGTTTGGTGGAGGGATATGCATTCAGCTAATTAATAAAGATCCATCCTTTATCGCATTCACTCTTTAACACAGTTATTGTAACTAATCTAACTGCGATAATTTCTGCCGTTTGGTAATGTTTTGAGCATTATTCTGGTACCCTGCCATCTGATTTCATTTCCCCAAGTAGTAGGAGAAACTGAAGAGGGGAAAGTGACAGTCCCCATTGAGGACAAAAAGGGAGGTATAAACATTTAAACAAAGGATGAATGAATAAAACTAGTATGTGTCTGACAGGGATGGCATCCAACCAAAAGAGTAGCCCATTACCACCGAACAAGATGATAAAAGCTGGCATTTCTGCGAGACCAGTGAAGGATTATATCTATACATGTGAGAGAGAACCATTGATCCCCAGAACTGATCTCTCTAATGTTTAATTTCATGTAAACGCTTCTTCACCTTTCCCCACAATCTTGCTGCAGCTCCTATTAGTAGGGTTGCCAACCTCCAGGTGATGGCTGGAGATCTCCTGCTAATACAACTGATATCCAGCTGATAGAGAGAAAAAGGGCCGCTTTGGCAATTGAACTCTATGGCATTGAAATCCCTCCCCTCCCCAAACCCCGCCCTCCTCAGGCTCCGCCCCAAAAATCTCCCGCTGGTGGCGAAGAGGGACCTGGCAACCCTACCTATTAGCCCCAATAAGGAAAAAGACACGTACTCTCCCATTTTCGTGATAGGGGAATGGGTTTGTTTGAAAATAAAAATAGTGCATGTGAGGGGCACTAAAAGCTGCCCTATCCTTACATCAGTCCTTGAAGAATTGTTCCCAGAATGCTCTGATATTGGAAATCTGCCAGGAAGGGGGAAAATAGCAAAGGTAGCTGAGCACAGTGAGTTAAGATGTGTGTACAGAATCATAAAATCATAGAGTTGGAAGGGACCACCAGGGTCATCTAGTCCAACCCCCTGAGCAATGCAGGAAATTCCAAACTACCTCCCCCCCCACCACACCCCCAGTGACCCCTCCTGCATGCCCAGAAGATGGCCAAGATGCCCTCCCTCTCATGATCTGCCTAAGGTCATAGAATCAGCATTGCTGACAGATGGCCATCTAGCTTCTGCTTAAAAACCTCCAGGGAAGGAGCGCTTACCACCTCCTGAGGAAGCCTGTTCCACTGAGGAACTGCTCTAACTGTTAGAAACTTCTTCCTAATGACTAGACGGAAACTCTTTTGATTTAATTTCAACCCATTGTTTCTGGTCCGACCTTCTGGGGCAATAGGAAACAACTCGGCACCCTCCTCTATGTGACAGCCCTTCAAGTACTTGAAGATGGTTATCAGATCCCCTCCTCTCCAGGTTAAACATACCCAGCTCTTTCAACCTTTCCTCGTAGGACTTGGTCTCCAGACCCCTCATCAGCTTTGTTGCCCTCCTCTGGACACATTCCAGCTTGTATATGTGTTTTAGCACCCGTTGCCTGGGATGTCTCACTTTGGTTTAAGAAGAGTTCCCCCTCACTCTTCTCAAGGATCCAAAAAAAAAAAGCAGGGAAAATTCGCACCAATTCACACTTCTCTGGTCCCACTGTGCCAGCCAGACACGTCATTGCCTTTCAGACTGGGATGCTTTCAGTCTGGAGCTGCCTGAAATTTGGCAGGGAGGATCCCTTGGGCGAGGGTGGGGGTGGGGGGGACCCCATCTGTGAGAATTTCCTCTTGACTTGGTGGGGAAGGAAAATTACAGGTGAAAATAAGTTTCCCTTTGAAACGGAAGAGAGCGAGCCAAAGGTAATCGTCAAGAAAACGAATACAAAATATTAACAGACTTAAGGACAACCTGAAGAATCCATTTGCTCCCTGCTCTGCCCCTTAGGGTTCCCGCTAAGGAAGCTTTAAGCCTTCACACCTTGATTGTAGCACTTGATGGGGAAAGCTGTCGGCTGTCTGAGACATCTGCAGAGGTACTCCTAAAAAGCGTCCTCAAATGGCTTTAAATCTTTCTTGCCTTGAAAAGAAAAGTGTGAACGCTTAGTGCCGTTAAAAAAACAAGACTGAATCACTCTCCAGCGGAAGGCACTCTTCGGTTATACCTGCAAGCTCAGGGGACAAAGGCATAATGCAACAACTCCCCTTTTGGCAAGAACGCTACGAGGAAAGTTCACAGGACGAGATGGTGTCATTTTGGGTCACAATGGGGTACCGGCAGCTTTTTATGGCTTGGAGTTGATTTGACTGTAGTCTACTGAGTTGCAGGATCAGGCAGGCAGGAGGGGATTTAGGCCTGATTAAAGCTTCCTAGGACTTCTCGCTCGACCCCATTTGAATGCCCCGCGGAAATCACCAACATCGTAATTATCTGGTTGGGAAGGCAGATCGGCCCCTAGAAGTTCATCTCTGCTTTGGAATGCAAAATGAAATCCTGCCCATTCGTAGGGTTGCCAGCCTCCAGGTGGTACCCGGAGATCTCCCGCTATTACAACTGATCTCCAGGCGACCAAGATTAGTTCACCTGGAGAAAATGGTCGCTTTGGAGGGTGGCTTCTTTGGCATTATGCCCTGCTGACATCCCTCCCTTCCCCAAACCCTGCCCTCCCTAGGCTCCACCCCAAAATCACCTGGTATTTTCCAATCTGGAGCTGGCAACCCTCCACATTCGCCATCACTGATCCTTTGGACTGGGTTGTTTTGTGAGTGCCTCTATACAAACAATCGTCAACATTACCCTCAATGATATGGGGTTGGTTCCGGGGAAGGGCTGTGGGTCAGTGGTAGAGCATCTGCTTGGTGTGCAGAAGGTAGGGTTGCCAACCTCCAGGTACTAGATGGAGATCTTCTGCTATTACAACTGATCTCCAGCAGATAGAGATCAGTTCACCTGATGAAAATGGCTGCTTTGGCAATTGGACTCTATGGCATTGAAGTCCCTCCCCTCCCCAAACCCCACCCTCCTCAGGCTCCACCCTAAAAACCTCCCGCCGGTGGCAAAGAGAGACCTGGCAACCCTAGCAGAAGGTCCCAGGTTCAATCCCCGGCATCTCTAGTCAAAAGGAGCAGGTCAAAAGTGGTGTGAAAGATTTCTGCCTGAGACAGGGTTACCTACCTCCAGATACTAGCTGGAGATCTCCCACTATTACAACTGATCTCCAGGTGATAGAAATGAGTTCCCCTGGAGGAGATGGTCGCTTTGACAATTAGACTCTATGGCACTGAAGTACCTCCCCTCTCCAAACCCCGCCAACCTCAGGCTCTGCCCCAAAAACCTCCAGGTATTTCCCAACCCGGAGCTGGCAACCCTAGCCTGAGACTCTGGAGAGCCCCTGCCAGTCTGAGTAGACAATACTGATCTTGATAGACCGATAGATTCGGTATAAGGCAGCTTCATGTGTTCAGATTTTCCACTTACAGAAGGCACTTCTGCCAGCAGGACAGAACTTTCTTGCTTCCCTCTCTGGCACTGCAGCAGCCCACGAATCTCCCAAAAGGTTGTTCTTGTGGGACAGGGGACTTTCCAAAATGGCACGAGGAGTAAATTGGTCTACATCAGCAAGAAGGGGTTGGCAGAAATTACTCTTTCCCTTCCGTGGGTGGAAAACTGAGTCTGGATCCAACCCATCGCCTGATGTGCAGCCCTTTGTTTTTGAGTATCTTTCTCTCTCTTTGGGTCAATTTCCTCCTCTTATTCTTCTTGCAATAGGTTTTCTAATGTGGATGCTACCCCACCCCTCAGCATGTTTGTGGGTGCAAAGAAGCAGCTGAATTTCCAAGTACTTTTCAGCCATGGCTGATGCTGGGAATACAATTCCACGGGGAAAATATAATAAGGAGCACGTGCGCGCAACTCCCTGCATGGATGTAGGGGGAGAACTCTCCCATGCAAGCAAACTTTTCTGAACGCTCACCCAGGAAACTGGTAAGTACTGAGCGGAGGCAGAAAACCCAAACAGCTCCTCCTAGGGTGGTAAACATGATAATCTCCATTAGGGGCTGATTCCCATTCTATCTGCGATCCACAGCGGAGTAAACATTTTCCAATCTTCAATCAAAACAGGATCCTTTAAATATCCCTGTAAGACATAAAACTATGCTATGTCTGTAACATATTTCAAACCACACTTCCAACATTTAAAAACTTTTGAATCATTATAGGATGGGGGAGACTTGTCTTAGCAGTAGTGTGTGCGAAAAGGATCTTGAGGTCTTAGTAGACCAAACACTGAACATGAGTCAGCAGTGTGATGTGGTAGCTACAAAGGCAAATGCGACCTTGGGCTGTATCAACCGAGGTATAGTGTCCAGATCATGCAAAATGATGGTATCGATTTACTCTGCTCTGGTTAGACCTCACCTAGAGTATTGTGTTCAGTTTGGGGCACCACAATTTAAGAAGGCTGTAGACAAGCTGGAACGTGACCAGAGGAGGGCCACAAAGATGGTGAGGGGTCTGGAGACCAAGTCCTATGAGGAAAGTTTGAGGGAGTTGGGTATGTTTAGTGATCATATCACTGTTTTCTCCAGGGGAACTGATCTATATCGGCTGGAGATCAGTTGTAAGAGCAGGAGATTTGCAACTAGTATCTGGAGGTTGGCAACCCTAGGTACCATAGAGACAGGCAAATTCCGGTTCACCAGATTAGCATCCGCCGCTCATGTGGAGGAGTGGGGAATGAAACCAGGTTCTCCAGATTAGAGTCCACTGCTCCAAACTTCTCAGTCTTCTCCTCTCCAGGCTAAACATCCAACAGATTGAAATTAAATCCAAAGAGTTTCCGTCTAGACATTAGGAAGAAGTTTCTAACAGTTAGAGCGGTTCCTCAGTGGAACAGGCTTCCTCGGGAGGTGGTAAGCTCTCCTTCCCTGGAGGTTTTTAAGCAGAGGCTAGATGACTTTGAACGGAGCAGCCTTTCGAGCGCTTTTGAATTCCCTTGATACTTTCAGAGAATTAACTACTTTGGTATTAAGAGGAGCCTTGTCTCCCGTCATTTAAACGGTGCGCTGATGAAGCCGCCGCTGCGGCGGTGAAAACGTTAAATTAATCCGGACTGCTTTTCGATTTGATCACTTCCACCGTCTTTTTTAAGAACATTCATGAATGAAAAATATTTTGGACTAGCTTATTAATTCCAGACGACTACATTGAAGACTTCTTGAGAGCTATGTATATGTTTATTGTATTGTGTTGTTGACTTGTGTCTCAGTTCACCCTTGCACTTTGTTCACTTTCACTAAAGTTTTGTTTTGCATTATAGAATATTGGTACTTATCCTTTTTGAACTGCTGTAACCTCCAGGTAGTAGCTAGAGATCTCCAGCTATTACAACTGATCTCCAGCTGATAGAGATCAGTTCCCCTGGAGAAAATGGCCACTTTGGCCATTGGACTCTATGGCATTGAAGTCCCTCCCTTCTCTAAACCCTACCCTCCTTAGGCTCCGCCCTAAAAATCTCCTACCGGTGGCGAAGAGGGACCTGGCAACCTACACACCTACCTCACAAGGTGTCTGATGTGGGGAGAGAAAGGGAAGGTGATTGTAAGCCGCTTTAGACTCCTTAAAAGGTAGAGAAAAGCGGGGTGTGAAAACCAACTCTTCTCCTAGATACTTGCACCTTCTTTTCTGCTTAGTGAGGTCCCAAAACAGCTTACAGCATTGCTCTCTAGGATTGCCAGGTCCCTCTTGGCTACAGTGGGAGGTTTTGGGGGCGGAGCCTGAGGAGGGCGGGGTTTGGGGAGGGGAGGGACTTCAATGCCATAGAGTCCAATTGCCAAAGCGGCCATTTTCTCCAGGTGAACTGATCTCTATCGGCTGGAGATCAGTTGTAATAGCAGGAGATCTCCAGCTAGTACCTGGAGGTTGGCAACCCGATTGCTCTCCCATCCTCCATTTTTATCCTCACAATGACCCTGTGAGTAGGGTTGCCAACCTCCAGGTGGTGGCTGGAAGATCTCCCGCTATTACAACTGATCACCAGATGACAGAGATAATTTCCCCTGGAGAAAATGGCAGCTTTGGCTATTGGACTCAATGGCATTGAAGTCTCTCCCCTCCCCAAACCCCGCCTCCTCATACTCCACCCCCAAAATCTCCAGGTATTTGCCAACCCAGAGCTGGCAACCCTACCTGTGAGGTAGGTTAGGCAAAGGGAGAATGAAAGGCAGAACGCTGGCAACCAGTGGGAACCTTTTGGGACAGGGGAGCAACACTGAGAGTTGATGTGCGGTGTTGTGATGTCACTTCTAATCTGAATTTAGAAGTGATGCTACAACCTCCAAGGAATTTACTGTCTTTGTGGTACCATTAGGGTTGTCAGGTCCCTCTTTGCCACTGGTGGGAGGTTTGGGGAGGGACTTCAATGCCATAGAGTCCAATTGCCAAAGCGGCCATTTTCTCCAGGGGAACTGATCTATATCGGCTGGAGATCAGTTGCAAGAGCAGGAGATTTGCAACTAGTATCTGGAGGTTGGCAACCCTAGGTACCATAGAGACCGGCAAATTCCTCGAGGGTTGTGAAGTCACTTCTCAGCTGAAACAGAAGGGATGTCATGAGTCCTTGCATGATGTTCCTGCCCCCTTGCTCCCACTGGAGTGAAGAGATCCGGCGCAGTCCGGAGCCTGAGAGCAGGAGCTTGCCCACCGCCCCAGGAGTATGGCAAGCGTAGCCGAAGGTCACTCAGCAAGCTTCCATGGCTGAGATTTCAAAGATTATGAGTCAGAAAAACAGATTAATGTGCTTTGTCACATTGTGGTAGGTCAAAATGGAAATCAAGCTTGAAAATACAAAGCGTGTCTTTTAAATTTTAATGCCCATGAGAAAAACGAATGATGAATAGCCCTTCCCCTGTGTCCCGAAACCTCTTGGCTGAGTAAGGCTGCCTCACCCTACTTTACTTGCCTTATTTTGGGGTGGCCAGTTCAGAAAGTTCAGCCCCATGGCAACAACGCAGAAAGGCCACCATGGAAGTGCCCCTGAGCATGCACAGAATGCTCTGTCAGCAGGCTAGGCAAGGCCTATCTGGACTGATCACTTGAACACGTGAAGCTGCCTTCTACGGAATCAGACCCTCCATGGTCCATTGAAGTCATTATTGTCTACTCCACTGGTTCCCAACCGGGGGTCCACGGACCCCCAGGGGTCCGCGAGAACTAAATTAAGGTCCGCGAAACAAAGTTATAAACCCATAATAAATTACTATTTTCAATTAAAAGTTCTCTATTATAAAAAATATATTCAAATATTATTCTAAGTTTAATGTTTAACTAACAGTTCTGATTAAAGTTTATTTTCAAATTCTCGGAATTTTTATTTTGAACTTTGGGGTCCCTGCACCGAACAAAAAAGTCCTAGTGGTCCCTGGTCAAAAAAAGGTTGGGAACCACTGGTCTACTCAGACCAGCAGTGGCTCTCCAGGGTCTCAGGCAGAGGTCTTTTCACATCATTCCAATTACAACCTGGAATTGCAACCAATCTCCGGATGACAGAGGTCAGTTCCCTGGAAAAAATGGCTGCTTTGGAGGGTGGCCTCTATGGCATTTTCTACCAATGAGATCCCTCCCCTCACCAAACCCTGCCCTCCCCAGCCCCTAAATCTCCAGGTATTTCCCAACCCAGAGTTGGCAACCCTAGCTATGCTTCTTTGATAGGGATGCCAGCCTCCAGGTGGGACCTGGGGGATCCCCTGGAATTACAGCTCGTCTTCAGACTACAGAGATCAGTTCCCCTGGAGAAAATTGATGCTTTGTGGGGGGTGGACTCTATGGCATTGTACCCCACTGAGGTTCCTGTCCTCCCTGGGCTCCACCCTCAAATCTCTAGGAGTTTCCCAACTTAGATCTGGCAACCCAACCCCCCGACCACCATCGGTGGCCAGGGGGAACCTGGCAACCCTATTCTTTGAGCTGAAAACTGGGCCACTAGTGTGGGTCACTTTGCCTGGGACTTCCAAGAAACACCACAGAACAAGCAAAGGTGGGTTTTTTTTCTCACCAGCGGTGCTGGGAAGTCTTCCACAGATGTGGAGGAGAAGAATTCTTCCAGCTGTTCTGGCCTCAGCAAAATCGGTGTGGGGATGGGAGGTGGGAGGTGGCTGATGAGCAGTCATGAGCTTCATCTTCACCACCGAAGCTCTGCAGATTTCCCTGGTGAGTTGGAAGCCATTTCTTTGGGTGCAATCCAGCAGATGTCAGCATGGAGTCTAGGGTTGCCAACCTCCAGGGAACCTCTGAAATGGACTGAATATACTAGCCTGGTTAGGCAGAAGGATCAGCCTTCTACCCAGGGGGAGTTTAAACTTGTGCTTATAAGATAAGCAAAGAAATACATACCAAGTGAAAAGATTAAGGTTGAGGAACTGATGAAGAATGAAACGGCCGTCTTCCTCACCTGTCTGACTTCTGATGAATATATTGTTGCTAAGGAAGAAGAAAAAAATATTGTTAGAATTACTATATACATGGTGATGTGTTTACTTACCTATATTTAAAACCAGGATTATACACTTACCTGTTTGTATGCACCTACTTGTGAACAATACATGTGACTTTGTAATTTATGACCTGTGCTTGGATATGACTTTTGCATTATGATGGTAATATTGGAATTATATTGAAATTGCTTGGAATATTTGTTTTCTGTGTGAAATTTGGTTTAACCTCCAGGTGGTGGCTGGAGATCCCCCACCCCCCCGCTATTACAACAGATCTCCAGCTGATAGAGATCAGTTCCCCTGGAGAAAATGGCCACTGTGGCAATTGGTCTCTGTGACATTGAAGCCCTCCCCAGGCTCCACCCCCCAAATCTCCAAGTATTTCCCAACCTGGAGCTAGCAACCCTACAAGAGAGGAGGAGGAAGAAGAGTTGGGTTTTTTTTACACCGCTTTTCTCTACATTTATGGAGTCTCAAGGCTGCTAACAATCGCCCTTCCCTTCCTCTCCCCCAACAGACACCTTGTGAGGTAGGTGAGGCTGAAAGAACTCTACTGGAGAGCCGCTGCCAGTCAGAGTAGACAAGGCTGACTTTGCTAGACCAATGGCCTGACTCAGGATGAAGCAGCTCCGCGCGAAGAAGCCAACAAGTCTGGGGGGAGTTTCACGTTGCCATCCTGAGCCCCGAACCTGCGACCTCCTGGAGTATATTAAAGAGGAAACAAACAGCAGCCGTCAGATCTCAGGAGCCAAGGAGGGGAGGGCCCTGGTTAGTATTTGAATGGGAGGTCTCCAAGGAAGTCCAGGGTCGCTACGCAGAGGCGGGCAACAGCAAACCACCTCCGTTCGTCTCTTGCCTTGAAAGCCTTACAGGGTTGCCGTAAGTCGGCTGTGACTCGACGGCCCTTTCCACCCCCCCCCCAAGCAATGCACTGATTCGTAATATATGATTTAAGCATTATTTTCTAGCTGCTTTCTTAAACCGCCCAGGGGCGCTAGGCAGGGGGCGCGGCACTTTGCAAGGCAGACTGGTCATGCCAGAAAAGGAAATGCTTTACAGCGTAGCCTATGAATGTCCTCAGAGAAGAGCATGTTCCCGTCTTTCTCTCCCTCTTGCGCACTCGCGGCACACAGAATAATTGCGCCATAACAGAAGGCTCTTGTCTGCATCCCTGGCCGTCTTTTCGAGGGTAAATGGCTCCAGGTATCTCCGAAAGCCAATTAATTAGTTGACAAACGAGAGCCTAATCCAATTAAGACCCATTTTCCGGGTGTAATGAAAAGGGTTCCCACGCAGGAAAGGTAGCAGTGGAGTTATTTCTCCCCCCCAAATGGTCGATTTGGCCTCCAAACGGGGAAAAAACCCATCATAACATCTTAAAAGTGTTTATCCAGAAATTGGTCACCCACCACTGAGAAGCAGCTGCCTCCAAGAAGGAGGAGACGGAAGCCCGGCACACCGGGATCCGTGAGATGCAGAGGATGCACCTGCCTTGCAGGGAGAATGTGGCAGATGTTTCAACAACACAAGTCTGAGATAGAGAAAGAGCCGCTTTGCACAACGCGAGGCGATTGTGTTTGTCCCGGCAGGGTAACGTCGTTCCCGTGTCTTCCACAGAAAACGCACCGACCGTGACAAGGGGATGATATGTTCTTAAGCAGTCAGGGAGCCCATGCTGGGGACTCCCAGCCAATCAGGGTTCCTAGGTATTGTGGACCTGAGTGTTTGGGAAACTTGCGCCTTGTAGGTGTTTACAGCGTGGCACAGCGGTGCGGTTGCAGTATTTGTATGCAGTGTGAGCGGATAAGGATAAAAGCGCCACCATCACCATGCATCTGTGGCTGATGCCCGGAGGGATCCTTCTTACCACTTGATGATGAAGAAGAAGAGTTGGTTTTTATATGCTGACTTTCTCTACCACTTAAGGCAGAATCAAACCGGCTTCCCTTCCCCTCCCCATAACAGACACCCTGTGAGGTAGGTGAACCTGAGTGAGCGTGACTTGCTCAAGGTCACCCGGTTGGCTTTGTGTATAGGTGTGGGGAAACAACTCCAGTTCACCAGATTAGCCTCCGCCACTCATGTGGAGGAGTGGGGACTCAGACTCCACCGCTCCAAACCGCTGCTCTTAACCACTACATCACGCTGGCTCTTGGTTGGATGATATAGATAACTGAACTGCCTAAGCCCTGATAGCCAGCCTGAGGTAGTCCCCTCTGATCTGCAGACACTAGCAGTTAGCTACCCTCGGCTCCTATGACCTGCTAACCAAATGGCACATGGAAGTAGGTTATTGCTCGGTCTCCCGCCACACATATACGGTGACAAGAGCTTAGCAGCTATTTAGCTAGTGAAGTTTGTCCAATAGTTGCCTGCATAGATCCTACTCAGTGAATTGTAGACTAACCATAAAGGGAATAGATCATGATGGGTAGCTGTGTTACCTGCAGCAGTTAAAAAAAGAGAAAGAGTCCAGTAGCACCTTAAAGACTAACAAAATTTCTGGCAGGGTATGAGCTTTCGTGAGCTGCAGCTCATGTCTTCAGATACAGGTAGAATGTGAGTCCGTCTAACCTTAAATAGAGAAGAGTCAATTCACCCACTTATTGGCAATAGCATGTAAATGTCAATATCAGGTAAATAACATTAGAAGAAGAAGAGTTTGTTTTTATATGCTGACTTTCTCTGCCATTTAAGGAAGAATCAAACCAACTTATAATCACCATCCCTTCCCCTCCCCACAACAGACACCCTGTGAAGTAGGTGAGGCTGAGAGAGCTGTGACTAGCCCAAGGTTCCCCAGCTGGCTTTGTGTGTAGGAGTGGGGAAACCAACCCGGTTCACCAGATTAGCATCCGCCGCTCATGTGGAGGAGTGGGGAATGAAACCAGGTTCTCCAGATTAGAGTCCACTGCTCCAAACCACTGCTCTTAACCACTACACCATGCAGGCATGATTGGATCAGGTGTGATATGAAGAAGGGTAGTAGGCATGGAGAATGTTCATGGAGGACAGGTCTATTCATGGCCACTAGTAAAAATGGATACTGTAGCAAACTCTTATGGTTAATATGGCGGTCGCTGGGCAGGCCCTGATTGCTTCTGAGAATATTAGATCATAACAGTTCATACGTCTTCTCTCTTGATATATACTGTCCAAAGTCTACTGACTGTATAGTGACCTAATGACCTCAGTGGAGCAACCTTAAAGGGATTAGCAACTCTAAAGAGATTAAAGTCTACTAAGCTCATCATCCTATGTAACAGACAGCCAGTGTTTTGCTTAAGGAATGCTGTCCTCAAAAAGGAATGTTTCATTGTCTTCTCTATGCCTTGATCTTATTAATCATTAATCGTGGTATGCCTTGCCTAAGTTCTATTGTCTAAAATACTGATCAACCTTGCTATGTGTTTTGCTTAATAAAAACCTGAGAGCTCCACTGAGATGGCAGAGCTGGTCCTCTCACGAATCAAGATACAGTTGTTTGTGTTCTCCCCTCAAAGCACCGTGTGTGCTTTCCCCAAGGCACTTTCGGGGTGCCTTCCCTTCAGGATACTAGTCATGATGCACACCTATTCTCTCCAGGATCAGAGGAGCATGCCTATACCATTAGGTGCTTTGGAACACAGGCAGGATAATACTGCTGCAGTCGTCTTGTTTGAGGGCTTCCTAGAGACACATGGTTGGCCACTGTGTGAACAGACTGCTGGACATGATGGACCTCGGTCTGATCCAGAATGGCTCTTCTTATGTTCTTATGAGAAATCAGCATTGGTAATGAGACAGGATTCCCAGGTCTCTACTCAAGCCCGGAGAATGCATTGTTTTGAGCTTCGTTATTAGTTGTAATTCAACAGTCTCTTTCTAATCGCCCTTTGAAACCCCTTTGTAAGGGAGCTGCTACTCTTAAATCAGCAACTGAATGTCCTGGAAGGTTAAAATGTCCCCCCACTGGTTTTTGAATGTTGTAGTTTCTGATGTCAGACCTAGGTGCATTTAATCTTTGTCACGGGGACTGGCCTTTTTGTCCAATGTAGAGGGTGGAAGGGCATTGCTGGCATGCGATGGCATAAATCACATTAGAAGATGAGCAGGAGTAAAGGGAAGGGAAAGAAAATTGGCACTGAGCCCCAGGTAGGCAAGGAAAATTAGTCAGTTAATTTCGCCACCACCACTCAGATCTGCAGCTGGAAAAGCAGTACTTGCCAGATGTCTGCATGGCAGGCCTCCACTAAGGAAGCCCCAACAGAAAACTGGCAACCCTATCCCCAGCATAGAAATAGATCAAGGTTATTGGTTCTTGTAGGTTATCCGGGCTGTGTAACCGTGGTCTTGGAATTTCAAGACCACGGTTACACAGCCCGGATAACCTACAAGAACCAATGAACTCTGACCGTGAAAGCCTTCGACAAGATCAAGGTTAGTTATTGGACTCTGATCTGGGAGACCTGGGTTTGAATCCCTGCTCTGCCATGGAAGCTTGCTTGGGCCAATCAGTCACTGTTGGCCTAGCCTACCTATCTTGTTATCTGAATTTGGGATATTTCCTCTACTAGGACCTCAAAGTGGGGCTTCCTCTCCTGAATGTGAAATTGAAAGAGATTTTTTTTTTTGACAGGCTGTGGCTCCTTGGTAGAGCATCTGCTTGGCATGCAGAAGGTCCCAGTTTCAATCCCTGGCATATCCAGTTAAAAGACCTGCCAGTAGGTGATGAGAAAGACCTCTGCCTGAGACCCTGGAGAGCTGCTGCCGGTCAGATTAGGCCATACTAACTTTGATGGACCAAGGGTCTGATTCCGTATAAGGCAGCTTCATGTGTTCATGCGTCTTTGCAAACTCTCAATGTTGCTCTGGATCTTGCAGATAGGATAAGGGTTTTGCAAGGGTTAGGGTTGCCAGGTCCCTCTTTGCCACCAGCGGGAGGGTTTGGGGCGGAGCCTGAGGAGGGCGGGGTTTGGGGAGGGGAGGGACTTCAATGCCATAGAGTCCGATTGCTCAAGCGGCCATTTTCTCCAGGGGAACTGATCTCTGTAGGCTGGAGATCAGTTGTAATAGCAGGAGCTCTCCAGCCACTGCCTGGAGGTTGGCAACCCTAGCAGGGGTAAACAAGTCCTTTATAGTTAACCACAGATATGTTTGTCGTATGATTTTCACCCGGCAGTAAAAGGGAGTCCTAGGAGAGCCAGCCAAACGCCTGATGCCCCTCTGTTCCCTCTCCCCCGTGGATCTTTTCTTATTCTTTAAACACAAAGGGCTGGATGGGAGCCAAGCTGTCCTGCAGTAACTTCTGTCGCCATTAACTCGGGCTCTTTCATTTAGCTCAATAGCTCTGACGTTCTGGCAAAAAGAGCAGATATTGATCAGAAAGAGAGGGAGGCGGAGGGGAGAAATTTACAATCCGGCATCTCCTTGCGGCTTCTCGTGTGGTTTGAGTCGGGCTGTGTGGCTCCTCCCTCTGTCTGCACGGATTTGTCTGCTGCAGTCCAGAGCCTGGCTTTGGGTCCTGCCAAGGGTTGCCAACCCTTGGGTCCTGCCAAGGGTTGCCAACTCCAGGGCCTGGAGATCTCCTGGAAGGACAATGGATTCCCCCCCCCATGAAATAAATCATCCCCCCCCCCCTAGAGAAAATGGCCACTTTGGAGGGTGGACTCTATGGCATGAGGGTTGCCAACCTCCAGGTGGAGCCTGGAGACCTCTCGGAATTACAGCTGATCTCGAGACTTCAGGGATCAGATCCCCTACAGGAAAAAAAAAAGGCTGCTTTAGAAGATGAACTATATGGAAAATCCTCCCACCCCCCAGCTTCTGCCCCCTAAGCTCCAGGAAATTTCCAACCCAGAGTTGGCAACCCTAATTATAAACCACTGAGGCCACTCCCCCGCCTAAACCCCACTCTTCCCAGACTCCACCCTCCCAATCTGTAAGAATTCTCCAATCTGGAGTTGGCAATCCTAGTCCTACCTATACATAGGGTTGCCAGGTCCCTCTTCGCTACCGGCGGGAGGTTTTGGGGGTGGGGCCTAAGGAAGGCGGGGTTTGGGGAGGGGAGGGGAGGGACTTCAATGCCATAGAGTCCAATTGCTAAAGCGGCCATTTTCTCCAGGGGAACGGATCTCTGTCGGCTGGAGATCAGTTGTAATAGCAGATCTCCAGCTACCTGGAGGTTGGCAACCCTACCTATACAGCCCTGCAATCCTGCAGAAGTATGGTGGGAGAGCACAGAATGTGGGGCACAGAATTTGGTTTCTGGAAAACATCACCTTTCACTCTATTGTTGGTTTACGCATGGATAGAGTTGCCATCCTCCAGGTATTAGCTGGAGATCTCCTCCTATTACAACTGATCTCCAGCCGATAGAGATCAGTTCAACTGGAGAAAATGGCCGCTTTGGCCATTGGACTCTAAGGCATTGAAGTCCCTCCCCTTCCCAAACCCCACCCTCCTCAGACTCCACCCCGAAAACCTCCTGCCGGTGGCAAAGAGGGACCTGGCAACCCTACACATGGACATGCGTCTCAAATTAGGGTTGCCAGCTCTGCGTTGGGAAATAACTGGAGATTTGGGAGAGGGGTTGAGCCTGAGAAGGGTGGGGTTTGGGGAGGGGAGGGTATAATGCCCTCAGCAGGATATAATGGCAAAGAGTCCAATTGCCAAAGCGCCCATCTTCTCCAGGGGAGCTGATCTCTGTCACCTGGAGATCAGATGTAATAGCAGGAGATCTCCAGCCACAACCTGGAGGTTGGCAACCCTATGACAAATAGAACTGCAGCCATGAGCAGTGTGGTTGTGGCACCCATTAAACAGATTGATGGGGGCTCCTAGACAAGGTCAGGCCTGATTAAAAAAAAATTCTTGGGGCCCTTATAATAATATACGGTCGAACACGCAACCTGCTCAGGCTTGAAAAACAACTGTATAATTTATCCTTGAACGCGTGTATCTATTTTCTGAGACCACTGAGGAAGGCCTTTTGGCCGAAACGCATCAGGTTTTTGTGCGTTCCTTTATTCTTAAGCTCATATGACCGAAGATCTTGAGCATGAAGAATACATAAAAGATAAAACAACATTAAAAGATGACAAAATCTTAAAGGACTTAAAACATAATAGTACAAATATAAACAATAAAATAGATAATACCTCCAGTTAGCACATAAGAAAATATGTACATAGACCTATCCAATTCATGTATAATCAACAATAAAATCATTTCAATGTAACTTTCAAGGAACTATTGCCAGATATTTTGCAACACATCTAGTTATTTCTGTTTATGCGTGTTAGCAAACTCTATCGTTTATATATAGCGGTTTTAATACCTCTATGAGGCTTTGGTTTTTATTCTTTTTATGAATTTGTGCACACAATAAAGAAACTACTCTTTTAAAAAATGTTAGCTCTACAGTTTTGGTTTCTAGCCTGTTTTTTGGGTTGGGTTGGGTTTCCTTCTTACTTGTTTGAGTGAACTTCACCTTTTGTTCTGAGCAAATCTTGAGTCCATTTGGGCATGAAGCCAATTACAAGTCTTGGTGCCAGGGCAGGCCTAAGAGGCCTCATCCAAAATTAGGGTTGCCAGCTCCGGGTTGGCAAATTCCTGGAGATTTTGGAGGCGGAGCCTGAGGAGGGCGGGGTTTGGAGAGGGAAGGGACTTCAATGCCATAGAGTCCAATTTGCCAAAGCAGCCATTTTCTCCAGGGGAACTGATCTCTACCGGCTGGAGATCGGTTGTAATAGAGGGAGATCTCCAGCCACCACCTGGAGGTTGGAAACCCTATCCAAAATGCTTTGGCCAAGGACAGGTGCGTGAAGACAGACACCTGATCGGGGGGGAGGGGGGAAGCCAAGATTGCTTTGGCAATTTTAAGTGACAGAAAGGCGAGGTGCTATGGCTCAGTGGAAAAGCCTCTCCTTTGCACGCAGAAGGTCCTGGGTTCAATCCACGGTATATTCCATTAAAGATTAGGTCATAGATGATGGGAAAGACCTTTGCCCTGACACCTGGAGGTTGGCAAGCCTATCAAGAAATCAGGTGAAACTTTTCCACAGCATGGAGATTAAGCCAAATGCCTGTTAATTCTGCAGATCTAGATGCACCACAACCTCAACAGCGCGTATCTACCTGGCCATTTTGTTTCTGGACATGATGGGATGAAGGTTGCTCTGGACACCAGATGGTACAGTCGGTTCTTGTGCTGTCCTAAAAACCAACAATTCTAGAAAATACACCAACTAAGACTGAAATACCCCTTCTTAATACTTAGATTTTACTAACTCAGCCAGGAGGAGAATTTAGATATTCTTCCTATATATAAAGGGGGATTTGTGGCCGTGAAGACCGTTTTGGCACGGCTGGTGGTTCCACGTTGCTTGCAAGGATGTCTGAATATTTTTTTTCCAACATCCCTTTGTCCTCCCATTCATATGCAATGTTCCCACACCAGAGTTAGCATCCTCCAGAGCTATATTCATTATAAAATTATGAAGGGTAAGTAGACCGAGAGAACATTTTTGTCATTTCTCAGAGCATTAAAATACACCTCTGTGGAACGGATGGGAAGTCAGTTCCAGATGGATAAAATGAAATATTTCTCCCCGCAAATGTGTGATTTATTTATTTATTTATTTAATTGCATTTATAGCCTACGCTCATTCCCAGCAAGCCGGGCGCAGAGCGGGTCACAACACTATAATCTTAAAAACACCAGTTAAAACTAGGGTTGCCAATTTCCAGGCGTCAGGGCATCTCCCGCTATTACAACTGATCTCCAGCTGATAGAGATCAGTTCCCCCTGGAGAAAATGGCCACTTTGGCATTTGGACTCTATGGCATCGAAGTCCCTCCCCAAACCCCGCCCTCCTCAGGCTCCGCCCCAAAAACCTCCCACCGGTGGAGAAGAGGGACCTGGCAACCCTAGTTAAATCATGCTTTAAAATTATATGTTCCAAACTGTACAATAAGCAAGCTGGCATTCATTGTCACCTATCATAGGGACTGGAAAAACCTGGTCAGGCAGTGGACCCCCCCCCAAAAAAAAAACAATTTGGGGGGAGGATGGGGAGGCCAGCAACAATAGTAATGGGGAGAGAACTTGTGGCTGCCCTCATTTGTAGGTAGGATTGCCAACCTCCAGGTGGTACTACCCAAACAAAAACCTATGCTGAAATGATTTGGTTATAATAGTAACAACAGCACGAAGGCTCCTTGTATATATATGTATAAATTTACTGTGAGAGAATATTACAGAAAGAATGTCATGTAAAGGATTGACAAAAAACGTCCAAGAATTGTATATTTCTAACCATTCAACATAACATAAACAGGTAAGATCATGAATGGCTAAACATCAAAAACATAATTGTACAGGTTACTTCACCATAAACATAATTGTACAGGTTAATTCACCATAAACCTTTCAATAGGTAGAAAATGACAACGTATTCTTCCACAGCAACAAGACGACACCTCTAGATCGGTGATCGTTTCGCTAGATAATAGCTTCTTCAGTTGTATGCTAAGGGCATGCTTGCCTCTGTAAATAATATGTAACATACATTTAAT
Source organism: Euleptes europaea (assembly GCF_029931775.1). Taxonomy (NCBI): domain Eukaryota; kingdom Metazoa; phylum Chordata; class Lepidosauria; order Squamata; family Sphaerodactylidae; genus Euleptes; species Euleptes europaea. Next base: position 13,248,564 of record NC_079314.1, read on the forward strand.
GTAAGGATTCTTAAATTCAGAAAACAATTATAGTATCAAATATTATTTTAAGTCTTACCAAATTCATGATTCAAAATTATCAAGGTTCAATTCAATTGAGATTCTACAATCCGCAGGGCAAAATTGCCTCTGTAATAAGAATATTTATATACATAAAATTTCATGAAAAATTTAATTATATATTATTTATTATTTTTGTTGAGCAAAAAGCAGAGAAACAAGGTCAAAAGGCTTACCCTAATGAAAATGTAACCGACCCACCGGGTTCTCCTGTTGTAAATTTCCTAAGACACTAGTGATTTCTTATGTCTGGGTTTCAATCACTCACGGCTGTGAGTCATTAGGGGAAAGCTAATAATGATGATGCAGGGGAATTTGTTGGAAACACCTTAAAGAAAGCATCCCAAGTCCAATTCATTATTTAAGCCGGCAGGAGCGGCATGATTATGACGTTCACCTTTGGACTTTACACTTGATCATCTTCCAATTGTTGGATTTGCTCCGAGTCCACCCTTGGAGATAGCCATTGGGCTTTTGTTGCATTTATTGAACTTTGTTATATAGTTGCACAATTGTATAGTATTTGTTGCATTTGTATGTAATTGCATTGTTGAACTTTGAATAATATTGTTGTTATATTGATACTTCGAGCCTACCCTGTTTAGTTCTTACCATCCTCCAGGTGGTGGCTGGATTTCTCCTGGGATTACAACTGAACTCCAGCCGATACAGATCAGTTCGCCTGGAGAAAATGGCTGCTTTGGAAGGTGGACTCGATGGCATGAAACACTGCTGAGGTCCCTCCCCTCCTCAAACCCCACCCTCCGCAGGCTACACCCCCCCCAAATCTCCAGGTATTTCTTAATCCGGAGCAGGCAACCCTAGCCACAAAATACACGGCAGTTTTACTACTCTTGAATAGGGTTGCCAACCTCCAGGTAGTAGCTGGAGATCTCCCGCTATTACAACTGATCTCCAGGAGACAGAGATCAGTTCCCCTGGAGAAAATGGCCTCTTGCTCAATTGGACTCTATGGCACTGAAGTCCCTCCCCTCCTCAACCCACCTCCTTAGGCTGCGCCCTAAAAATCTCCAGGTATTTCCCAACCTGGAGCTGGCAACCCTGCTCTTAAAGTTTGTTTGACAAGGCGGAGCTCACTGAAATCTCAGCTAAGTTTAAGCCCTGCAAGAGTTTTCTGTTTCAGTGGTTTCGTTTTGGTTTGATATAATATAGAAGGTTTTATAAAAACTGTATTCCTAAATATAGAAGTTCGATTCTCTCTCCTCCGTACATTCCTCTGATGCTTTTTAATAAGAGTCAGCTAAGCGATCTCTGCTATCTTGTGGCAATGAATTCTGCGCGTTAATTAGGCCTTCCGTGAAGTCAGTCTCACTTGCCGAGTTACCTTTTAACTCGAGATGCCAAAAATCCAGCCAGGAATCTTTTGAAGGTAAACCACACACCCAGACCCTAAAGCCAGGGTCCCTCCCAGTTTGACTGGCGGACTCTACAAACATCATTTATATGACTGCCAGAAAGGGAACCTGCCTTCCAAAGCTAATGAAAGTACTCAGGCGGGACTCACAGAGACCCGTACTGTGACCATTAGCGAGCACTGCCTTCCCATGGCTTCCCTTTTTTGAGCACCGGGCAATCTTTGAAAGCCCTTCCCCCATCCCAGAATAAGTTATCGCCTAACGGCGCTTCTTCCATCCTGTGCTTCGCTTAACGGCAGGGAAAGGGAGCGTGTCTCTTTGGAGCCGTGATGGATCATCCAATTTAGGCCCCGCAAAATGAAGTGTGAGTGAATCCATTGACAAACTGGTGGGGAATTAATTCCCATCAGGGTTAACCAGTCGAGCGCTGCAGCGGGGAGACTTTCCAAGGGTGCCCGCTCAGAAGGATCAGGCGGTGCCGATTAGTTACCCCTTAACACCCTTTAAGCGGCCTGTCACCCTCACAGTCGGGATGGGTAATGGGGTATTTTTTTCCCCTTCCACCGTATTCATTCCTACATCTCACACAGTTCTTATCTCTGTATTGGTGGCTATGAGCAGAGGCTGATAATTATCCCAAGGTGAAGAACGGCTAGTGTTAAGGGATACGAACTTGCATATGCTTAGCTAAAAGGCTGCAGGGTCTTGTCTTTTTGTTTTTTTTTTAAGAGCAAGGCAGAAGTTAAAGCAGGGGTCTGTGTCTGTGGGCTCCAGGGTGCCCTCCGACACCTTACCTGGTGCCCGCCAAGTGTTTTTAGGTTGGCAGCCCTACATAGAGTCCATCTTCCAAAGCAACAATTTTATCCAGGGGGACAGTTCTCTGTCTCATGAAGGCCAGTTGTAATTCCAGGATCTCTCCAGCCACCTTTCAGCGACTAGCAACCCAATCCCTAGGGTTTCCAGCCTCCAGGTACTAGCTGGAGATCTCCTGCCGATAGAGATCAGTTCACCTGGAGAAAATGGCCGCTTCGGCAATTGGACTCTACGGCATTGAAGTCCCTCCCCTCCCCAAACCCCACCCTCCTCAGGCTCCGCCCCCCAAATCTCCAGGTATTTCCCAACCTGGAGCTGGCAAGCCTAGGTGGGAAGGAAAACTGACTCTCTTTTCCCTGCCTCCCCTACACTCTATTCACTGTTTCCAATGCAGATCGGAAGGCGCCTTGGGGAATGTAAACCACTGTGCCCCCTGGGGAATGTAGCCCTCAGGGTGCCTGCCCGTCATGGCATCCGACACCCTGAAGACTTCATCCCTCAGGGATCCACTGAAGTGCAGCAGCTCCAGCTAATTGTAAACAGCATCCCAGAAGCAGGCCGAGGTGGAGGAAAGAAAGTCTGTTCCCACCTTCTTGCTTGTTGGTAGGGTTGCCAGGTCCCTCTTCACCATCAGCGGGAGATTTTTGGGACGGAGCCCGAGGAGGGTGGGGTTTGAGGAGGGGAGGGACTTCAATGCCAGAGTCCAATGGCCAAAGCGGCCATTTTCTGCAGGTGAACTGATCTCTATCAGCTGATGATAGGGTTGCCAGCCTCCAGGTACTAGCTGGAGATCTGCTGTTACAACTGATCTCCAGCCAACAGAGATCAGTTCACCAGGAGAAAATGGCCGCTTTGGCCATTGGACTCTAGGGCATTGAAGTCCCTCCCCTCTCCAAATCCTGCCCTCCTCAAGCACCACCCCCAAAATCTCCAGGTATTTCCCAACCTGAAGCTGGCAACCCTACTGCCAACCTCCAGTTCTCCCAGAAGCAGCATATCACACTGCCCCTTTCTCACTCTTTTCCCTGCAAAAGAGGACTGTGTAGCTTTCTCCTACATCTCTGTCAGACTGGCCTGGTACCAAACTGGCAAAATGTGCCTGGCTTCGCTTCTGGATCTTGGTTCTGGTGTCTGCTGAAAAGCATGTCCGCCCTTCTGTCTCCTTATCAACAGAAGCCACAGGCCTTGAACATTGGCCGTCTTCCCTGCGCTTTGTCCCCCAGCCTCATCCTTTCCAGAGGGCACAGGGGTCACTGGCAGACAAGGCAGAGGCTGGCGGCTGCTAATCCTGACCCACAACAGGCTGTGGCATCAGTGCTAAGCTGCATCCTCTCCCCTTCCCCTTCACATAGTTCTTCTCCATCCAAGACTTTGTGTGTTTGTTTGTTTGTTTGTAACCTTCCCAAGCTCAAAACCGAAGGCCCAATGAAAATGTCCAAGTCCTAAAGCCTCAAACTGGCCAGAGATGATCAAGGTGAAAGTCTAATATGGGACATGTCCAGCAAAATGGGGAAACTGGGGAAATCACTCTGTCTAGAATAGGTAGGGTTGCCAGGTCCCTCTTCGCCACCGGTGGGAGGTTTTGGGGGCGGAGCCTGAGGAGGACGGGGTTTGGGAGGGTAGAGAGCTCAATGCCATAGAGTCCAACTGCCAACGCAGCCATTTTCTCCAGGGGAACTGATCTCTGTCGCCTGGAGATCAGTTGTAATAGTGAGAGATATAGTCCAGCCACCACAGAGATGTTGGCAACCCTAGCTGGCAACCATGCCCACCTTGCTGACTCGGAGAGGTTCTGATGGTGGAATGTTGCGGCATCCTAGAGATTCAAGAGGAATCAGGGGAACTGATCTCTATCGGCTGGAGATCAGTTGTAATAGCAGGAGATCTCCAGCTAGTACCTGGAGGTTAGCAACCCTAAGAATAGGGTTGCCAGCTCTGGGTTGGGAAATACCTGGAGATTTTGGGGGGGGTGGAGCCTGAAGACGGCATGGTTTGGAGAGGGTAGGGACTTCAGTGCCATAGAGCCCAATTGCCAAAGAAGCCATTTTCTCCAGGTGAACTGATCTGTGTTGCCTGGAGATCCGTTGAAATAGCGGGAGATCTCCAGCCACCACCTGGAGGTTGGCAACCCTAGTCTAGAATAAACTTCTACTTTGGGTTCCAACTTTATCAGATTCAAGACTCGTTGTTAATCTCAGTTTGTAGAATGAACACAACTTTCTATTTTTTAAAACTAGGTATGTCTATCTTTCTGCTCACTCATATTCTTAATTTAATCGTTCTTTACCTGTTTTTCTTAAACCCCCCCAAAAATGTGTTGCTACTAGGTGTACTTAGAGAAATGGCCCTCTTTGGGAATGATCCACCAGTAGAATATGTAGTGGTTAGAGTGTTGGACTAATATCTGGGAGACCTGGCTTCAAATCCCTGCTCTGCCAGGAAAACTCAGTGGCTGAACTTAGGCTAGAGTTGCCAACCTCCAGGTGGTAGCTGGAGATCTCCTGCTACCATTCAAGTCTTTCCCTTTCTCATACACCTCCCTCCTCAGACTCCATCCCCCAAATCTCCAGGTATTTCCCAACTTGGAGCTGGCAACCCTACCTTAGGCCAGCCACTAGGGTTACCAACCTCCAGGTAGAGCCTGACGTTCTCCCATAATTGCGACTGATCTCCAGATGACATAGATCAGTTCTCCTGGAGAAAATGGCCACTTCAGAGGTAAAACTCTTTGGCATTATATGCTGCTGAGATCCCTCCCTTCCCCAAACTCCCCCCTCTCCTGTCTCCGTTCCCGAAATCTCCAGGAATTTCCCAACACAGAGTTGGCAACCCTAGTAATTACACAGAGCTGACCTATTGTAGTCTCTCCTTTTGGCTGAAGGAACCCACCCTAAGTCACTAAAACAATCGATGAATCATTAAAGCAAATCAATAAAACCCATTGATCATTTTTTTAAAAATCCTAGCTCAGGCTGCCAATCTGGCCACCAGAAAAGCATGGCATGCTGTCAGTTATTGAATGAGTTTCTTTGTAAGGCACTACAAATACCTGAAGATATTTGATGTGTTTATTACAGGCATATATACATTTAACATCTTGCTTGCTAAGACTATTGTGTGTACGCTACATCATTAAAGTACAGTGGGTTGGCAGTTCTTTGCCTATAAAAACATACTACTCAGAAAGCTGGATTGGAAAGGACTTCTGCCTGAGTCTTTGGCCAGCCACTTCCACTCCATAGACAACGCTGGATTTGGCAGGTGAGGGGTTTGTAGGGCTTTGGAAAGGGACACACATTAATAGCAGGAGATTACAACTGCTATCACAACTGCTTTCCAGCAGATAATCAATTTACCTGGAGGAAATGGCCGTGTTGGCAATTGGACTCTATGGCATTGAAGTCCCTCCCCTCCCCAAACCCTGCCCTCCTCAGGCTCTGCCCCCAAAATACCCAGGTATTTCCCAACCTGGACCTGGCAACCCTACACATGAATGAGGCTGGGGGGGTAGGGTTGCCAACTCCAGGTTGGGAAATTCCTGGAGATTTTGGGGTAAGGCCTGGGGAGGATGGGGTTTGGGGAGGGGCAGGACCTCAGAGGGGTATAATGCCATAGAGTAGGGTCTACCGTCCGAAGCTGCCATTTTCTTCAGAGGAACTGATCTCTGTCATCTGGAGATCAGCTGGAATTCCAGGAGGTCTCCAGGCCCCACCTGAAGTTTGGCAACCCTACTGGGGGTCTCGGAGGTGCTCAGGCCAAGCTCCAAGACCATTATTAGAATATAGCCTATATATGTTGTTTCACAATTAAAAGCTCTGCCACCATGATGGAACTATGCCCCTAACACTACTTCATCCCGTTTCAGGTCGCCATATCTCAACCCAGATATCATGCATATACAGTACAGGCTATGTGTGTTATTCCAGCATTAAACATCTCCCTTCCCCTTTGTCACTAATGAGAGTATATGCATGGGATGAGGATGAAGTTTGTGACCAGTTTGTACCCCTGACCGGATAACACAAATGTGAACACATGAAGCTGCCTTTTACTGAACCAGACCCTTGGTCCATCAAAGTCAGTATTGTCGATTCAGACCGGCAGCAGCTCTCCAGGGTCTCAGGTAGGGGTCTTTCACATCACCTACTTGCCTAGTCCCTTTAACTGGAGATGCCGGGGATTGAACCTGGGACCTTCTGAATGCCAAGCAGATGCTCTACCACTGAGCCACGACCCCTCCCCATGCAAATGAATCTGATGAACTCATCTCATCTGCAAACACATTACATAAACCCCTCTGTTGATGGCCTATAGAGAGACCCACACCACATAAATGCCCCTACCAATTGTATATAAAAAGAACCAGTCAACATGGGCAAAAAAAGCAGAGAATCGAACCCTGTGACAAAAAAGTTAAACATTGCTGGAGATCCTGTGTGAGGCCGATATGACACTACTTAATATGGACTAGTGGGGGGGGGGACCTGGGACACCCCGGTCATTGACTCCATCAAATAATATTTTCAGAAGCTCTGCAACTTGATTTAAACATACCACCAGCTGAAGAGATAGAATTTCCTGCATGGGTTTGCATTTGCCCTGTGGCTCTTTTTGTACCTGGGTTGTTCCTCGTGGAAAGCAGGCATGCAGATATGTGTGGGCAGCAACTCAGTTTAGAAGAGACACCAGCGTTGTTCACGTATTACAGTGAACGCACCTGCAACCTGCCTCTACGTCTGTGTGCCTGTTTGTTAGAAAGATCCAATGTGTGTTGACTTTAGGAATGAAACTGGGGACCAGTCTAGGGTTGCCAACCTCCAGGTGGCCCTGGAGATCTCCCGGAATTACAACTGATTGCCAGATTACAGAGATCAGTTCCCCTGAAGAACGGGCTGCTCAGGAGGGTGGGCTTTATGGTATTATACTCTGCTGAGGTCCTAGGGTTGCCAGGAGGGTGGTTTCGGGTTGCAATTGCCCACCAATCCACCCAGCTGCTCCGGAGCAGGATTGTGTGCATGGCTGTGCATGCGCGTGATTGCCCCAGCCTAGGGTTGCTAGGTCCCTCTTCGCCACCGATGGGAGGTTTTGGGGCGGAGCCTGAGAAGGACGGGGTTTGGGGAGGGGAGGGACTTCATTGCCATAGAGTCCAATTGCCAAAGCGGCCCTTTTCTCAAGGTGAACTGATCTCTATTGGCTGGAGATCAGTTGTAATATCAGGAGATCTCCAGCTACTACCTGGAGGTTAAACCACAAAAATAAAGCACACCTGTGCTAGTACCATAAGATTAGGAAATCAGCACAGAGATATCAGTACAAAGTGGGCACAGAATATTAGTGTTTAAACATATAATAAACCTAAGTGCAGTGATACATACAAGAAACACAGATATACAATTCTTTTTCTAATGCAGTCTTTATGCAAAAAGGTTTTCTTGCGTGATGGTAATTGTAGGAGAATTCTTAAAACAGTCCATAAGGTACTTCAATAAATATCTTCATAAGGAAACAGTTTCCTTATGAAGATATTTATTGAAGTACCTTATGGACTGTTTTAAGAATTCTCCTACAATTACCATCACGCAAGAAAACCTTTTTGCATAAAGACTGCATTAGAAAAAGAATTGTATATCTGTAGATATAGTTGTATGTGTTTCTTGTATGTATCACTGCACTTAGGTTTATTATATGTTTAAACACTAATATTCTGTGTCCACTTTGTACTGACATCTCTGTGCTGACTACCTGGAGGTTGGCAACCCTACCGCGCCCAGCCCCCTAAACCCCCCTGTTGTTGGAGAGGGGGGACCTGGCAACCCTCTGAGGTCCCACCCCTCCCCAAACCTTGCCCTCCCCAGGCTCCACCCCCAAAACCTCCAGGAATTTCCCAACCCACACCTGGCAACCCTAGGCCAGTCCTTGGATAAATGTGCGGTTTCAATAGACACGTACAGTTGCACACGCATGCAATGCAACATAAGCATTAAGTGTACACTGGCTCTTTCTTACAAACAGATACACGCACAGACATGCAGGCTGTACGTACATTGACTATAACGTGCGAACGGGACTACTGAGGCCCTGCAAGCCCCACAGCAGCGTGCTTTCGAGGCATCACATTTCAATCAAACCTCAGAGAGAGGTTTGCAGGAATTTGCCCCAAAGAGGTGCAGTTGGCAATCTCCCCTCTTAGCTGGGGGGACAACGTGGGGGGAAACCTGGTAGCAAATGAAGTTAAATACCCTATTGTCACGGGGAAATTAACACCTTATAAATCACCCCGACAGGCGCTGGTTAAGGACAATTTTCTTCCTGTCAGGTCTCCTGGCGCATGATGTATTGGACAATATTTCCCAGGCTGCGCGCAGAGGTTTAGGCCCGAGGTGTTGCCATAACAACATAATTTTGGTCAGAGGTTTTATCTCTATCGCTCCCCTCTCCATATGGACATAATAGAAATATTTGGGGTTAGGCTGAACCTCGAAGGGACGACGATTCGGCGGCTCCTCGACACGGAGAAGAAGGGGGGGAACCCGTCCGCTGACGTGCCGAGGGTTCGGGTCACACACAATCGCGCACTTTGAGGTTAATACAGCGGTGACTGTATGCGCCGGCTGTCTCCTCTCTATCATCTTAGCTTGGCCTTTGCGCGAGCCTCGGCGTCCCTGAAGCTTGCTCTCCTTTTTATTTATTTTTTTACCCAGCCCTTTTCGTGCGCAAGCGGCCGTCACCATCCTTACGGCGGTTGGCGCCGGAGGGAAACCCGTCGAGACAAATCGGAGCGGCTATTCCCTTTTCACAGCCGGCGCCCTGCGGCTCACCGCCGGGGGGGAGAGTGGTCCGAGGGGTGACTTAGGACCAGGAAGATCTGGGTTCCGATTCTCGCTCAGCTGCAATGAAGGCCTCTGGGTGATCTTGGACCTCTTGCCTTCTCTCGGTCTTAATGTACTTCATACGGTAGCCGTAGAGCAGAGGTCCCCAACTTAGTGCCTATACGGTGCCCAGTAATGTGTTTCCTGGTGTCGTCTACCTGTTCCCGCCCCAAAGCATCTCTTCCCCCAAAACAAAGAGCCAATCCTGCCATTAGAACAAGAGAAATAGGGTTGCCAGGTCCCTCTTCGCCATCGGCGGGGGGTTTGGGGGGCAGAGTCTGAGGAGGGCAGGGTTTGGGGAGGGGAGGGACTTCAGTTGCCACAGAGTCCAATTGCCGAAGTGGCCATGTTCTCCAGGTGAACTGATCTCTATCGGCTGGAGAGCAGCTGTAATAGCAGGAGATCTCTAGCTAGTACCTGGAGGTTGGCAACCCTATTCAGAAGACCCCATGGAGGTAACTCTAGCATCACGGTGAACATATGTACAATCAGTGTACAGCGTGCACACGATTTTTCTCTTTATGTGCATTAATTCTTACATTCTGTTCATCAGCTGAATGCCTTATTTACCCCCCACATTTACTCAATGACTGGTTCCTGGTTTTATTTTCAAATGGCACACGAGTTGGCTCTTTCTTCCAAATATATTTATGTAGAAGAAGAATTGGTTTTTACACCCCACTTTTCTCTACCGTAAGGAGTCCCAGAAAGCTTATAATAACCTTCCCCCTCCCCAACAGACACCCTGTGAGGTAGGTGGGGCTGAGAGAGTTCTGAGAGAACTGTGACTGGCCCAAGGTCACCCAGCAGGCTCCATGTGGAGGAGTGGGGAATCGAACCTGGTGCTCCAGATCAGAGTCCACCATTCATGTGGTGGAGTGGGGAATCAAACCTGGTTCATCAGATTAGTCTGCTGCTCTTAACCACCATGCTGGTTATTTATTTAACCTCAGAGTTGGAAGGGACCACCAGCGTCATCTAGTCCAATGCCAGCATAGGAACTACAGCTATAATATTCCCAACAAGTAGGTATCCAATTGATACCTAAAAACCTCCCACAACAAAGTCTACCACCTCACAAGGGAGTAGGGTTGCCAACCTCCAGGTACTAACTGGAGATCTCCTACTATTAACAACTGGTCTCCAGACGACAGAGATCAGTTCACCTGGAGAAAATGGCCACTTTGGCCATTGGACTCTATGGCATTGAAGTCCCTCCCCTCTCCAAACCCTGCCCTCCTCAGGCTCCGCCCCCAAAACCTCCCACTGGTGACGAAGAGAGACCTGGCAACCCTACAAGGGAGACTGTTCCAGTGTCAAACGCACCCCATGATGTACATGTAGGAAGTACCTTTGCTCACCATAATGTGTATACAGAGGTAATGCAGTCATTCAAAGGGACTAGGAACTTGAAGGACTTCCGTTTGGTAATCTTTGAGCTTGTATAAACGTACTGGCTTCCAGGTTGCAATCGGGCAATTTCCTTTTTCACTCTGAAACCCACCAATGAACAGGGAGACAAGGTCCCCATAGCTGCCGATGCCTGGTTTTCCTCTGTTCATTCTCTCCCCACGCCTACCATGTTGACTTCCTCTTGCTTCCGGAACCTTCCTTCATACAGCAAATGGCAGACCTATATGAACACAAGGGTTTGGAGGAAAATGGGCGGGGGAGGCTGTTAAAATGATTTTCAAATGGATTTCTCAACATGATTGAATTGCCTTTTCTTTTCTTTTTTTACGATATTATTTTCGTGTAAAAGACCTGAAGCACCAATTGGCTGGAACTCCATATATCATCCTCATTCTCTACTCTGAAGAACGCAAGATGGATCCTAAATGTTTGTCGGGAGGCTTCAGCCTATGACTGTGATTTGGCATCGGCTTCATGGCAAAGCAGTAGCCACAGGTCGGTTTCCGAGACACACAGTGCCCCCATGATTTGCGGGGGGGAGGTTTACACGCACCCTCAAGTGGACCCATAGAAATTGAGGCTGCTTTTGAACAGGAGTTTAGATTCACCCTGGATATCAAACTGAAGCAGGTTTTTGTGTAGTGCCACATTACCTTGTCTTCCACTTGCTCATCTCTCTCTTTCTGGAGGGCCAGCGTGGTGTAGTGGTTAAGAACGGTGGTTTGGAGCGGTGGACTCTGATCTGGAGAACCGGGTTTGATTCTCCACTCCTCTACATGAGAGGCGGATGCTAATCTGGTGAATTGGGTTGGTTTCCCCACTCCTACACATGAAGCCAGCTGGGTGACCTTGGGCTAGTCACACTCTCTCAGCCCCAACTACCTCACAGGGTGTCTGTTGTAGGGAGGGGAGGGGAAGGTGATTGTAAGCCGGTTTGATTCTTCCTTAAGTGGTAGAGAAAGTTGGCATATAAAAACCAACTCTTCGTCTTCTTCTTATTCTTCTGCTTCTCCTGCTTGTGCTGGTGTTTCCCAAACCTGCTTTACTGTAGGATTGCCAGCCTCCAGGTTAAAAACATAGGAACATAAGAAAAGCCCTGCTGGATCAAGCCAAGGCCCATCAAATCCAGCAGTTAGTTCACACAGTAGCCAACAAGGTGCCTCTAGGAAGCCCACAAGCAAGACTGCAGCAACATCCTGCCTGTGTTCCACAGCACCTAATAAAATAGGCACGCTCCTCTGATACTAGAGAATAGGTATACGTCATGACTAGGGTTGCCAACCTCCTGTTACTAGCAGGAGATCTCCTGCTATTACAACTGATCTCCAGCTGATAGAGATCAGTTCACCTGGAGAAAAGGGCCACTTTGGCAATTGAACTCTACGGCATTGAAGTCCCTCCCCTCCCCAAACTCCGCCCTCTTCAGGCTCCGCTCCAAAAACCTCCCACCGGTTGTGAAGAGGGATCTGGCAACCCTATGACTAGTATTCATTTTGACTAGTAGCCATGGATAGTCCTATCCTCCATGAACATGTCCACTCACCTCTTAAAGCCTTCCATGTAGGCAGCCATCACCAGATCCTGGGACAGGAAGTTCCACAATTCAACTATGCCTTGTGTGAAGAAAGACCTCCTTTATCTGTTTTGAATCTCTCACCCTCCAGCTTCAGCAGATGACCCCGCATTCTAGGTTGAGCCTGGCATTCTCCAGGGATTATAACTGATCTCCAGACAACAGAGGTCAGTTCCCTAGGGGGAAAAGATAGCTTCAGAGGGTGGATTCCGTGGCATCACATTCCCCATTGAGCTCCCTTCCCTCCACAAATTCTGCCCTCCTAGGCACCATCCACAAATCTCCAGGAATTTCCCAATCTGAAGTTGGCAATCCTCTTGCTGATCTTTCCAGAATGGGTTCTAGTCACAGTGGGTTGGCCAACGTGTAGATGGGACAGTGTAGATCTCCAAACTTCCCCGCCCACTAGGGTTATCAATTCTCGATTTGGAAATTCTTGGAGATTTTGGGGGTTGGAACCTGTGGAGAGCAGGTTTTGCAAAGGGGAGGGATCTTGGCCGGATAACATACCGTAGAGTCCAAGGGGGGCATTTTCTCCAGAGGGACTCATTGCTCTCTTCTGGAAACCAGTTCTAATTCCAGGAGATCTCCAGGCCCCACCTGGAGGCTGGCAACCCTACTGCCCACATTGGTACAGTTTCGTTCCACATCCCTTAATCCTTGACATTACCACACACACAACCTCTAGCACTAGTGGATTTATGCTGGCTTCGTAGAAACAGCTCATCTCCAGACACAAAGGTTCCTGCCCTCCCCAGGCTCCATACCCAAATCTCCAGGAGTTCTCCCACCTGGATCTGGCAACCATGCCCCCCATCCCCCACTGGTGGAAGCGGGGACCTGGCAACCCTAGGCTACCAGCTGTTTTAAATTATTGATTTTTAACATGTGTTGTTTATGTATGCTATGGAATTTTATTATTATTTACACTGTAAGGCACCCTGAGTTCCTATAAGGTAGAAAGGTGGCTAATAGGTGTTTAGATATAATACATAAATAGAAAAGAGGATGTGTTTGCTAGCAAACTATGCAAAACAAGGGGATTTTTTTTGCAGAGGGAGAAGGTGTGCATTCCAAATGCAACAGTTCAATTTTTTTCCTCTTCTGGTCTGACTACGCACTGCTAGGTCTGGATCTCTCTCTGCATGCGGCAGCAGTTTGTATATCTCCAAGCCCTGTTTATTAACTCCAGATAATTTTCTGCTAATATTAGCTTGTAAGCCCCATAATAACTTCTTCATCATCACATTATAAACCTTTGACCTTCTCCTCCAGCCACTTCAGAGCAATAAAAAAAAATCACACACCCAATAAATACTCAGCACAGGACTGACCACAGCTATTACAAAGAGCCAAGCCAAGAGAGGGCAACGCGGCTGTATTTTTCCTGGGTTGTTACAACCGATTCTCATTCTAGTGCTACTTCTGCGGTAACTACTTGGCTTCTGTTCTGTCTGCAGACAGAAATCACTCCCTGTCATGTTGCTTACCTGAAGGCCGCACCGCAGCAGTTTTTCAAACGGCTCTGTCTTCAACGAACACTGCCCGTGTTGACCTCTGCTGAGGACAATCTGTCCTTGCAAAGGATTCTTGGGCACACTGTAGGGAGTGGCACAGTTCAACTGGAGCTAGGGTTGCCAGCCTCCAGGTACTAGATGAAGATCTCTCGCTATTACAACTGATCTCCAGCCGATAAAGATCAGTTCCTCTGGAGAAAATGGCTGCATTGGCAATTGGACTCTATGGCATTGAAGTCCCTCCCCTCCCCAAACCCTGCCTTATGCAAGCTCCGCCCCAAAAGCTCCCACCAATGGCGAAGAGGGACCTGGCAATCCCTACCTGGAGCGCTGGCCTGATCTTCTGGCCAGCGCTGTTGCTGCCATCTGGGGTTGTCAATTCCAGGTTGAGAAATTCCTGAAGATTTGGAGGTGGAGCCTGAGGAGGGTGGGGTTTGGAGAGAGGAGGGACTTCAATGCCATAGAGTCCAATGGCCAAAGCAGCCATTTTCTGCAGGGGAACTGATCTCTGTCACCTGGAAATCAGCTGTAATAAGGGGAGAACTCTACCCACCACCTGGAGATTGGCAACACTAAGCCTGAGGATCGTGTGGTTTGAGAATGGGAGGGACTTCAGTAGGTTATCACACCATAGAGTTTACCCTCCAAATAGGGTTGCCAACCTCCAGGTACTAGCTGGCGATTTCTTGCTGTTACAGCTAATCTCCAGCCAATAGAGATCAGTTCACCTGGAGAAAATGACCGCTTTGGCAACTGGATTCTATGGCACTTAAGTCCCTCCCCTCCCCAAACCCCAACCTCCTCATGCTACACCCCAAAAACTTCCCACCTGGAGAAGTGATCGCTGTAGTCCAGAGGTCACTTGTAATTCTGGGAGATCTCCAGGCTCTGCCTGGAGGTTGGCAACTAGAGTTGGCAACCTCCAGGTGGTAGCTGAACATCTTCTGGGATTACAACTGATCTCCAGGCAACAGAGATCAGTTCACCTGGAGAAAATGGCCGCTTTGGCAATTGGACTCTATGGCATTATACCCTATTGAAGTCCCTCCCCTCCCCAAACCTGTCCTCCTCAGGCTCCACCCCCAAAATCTCCAGGTGTTTCCCAACTTGGAGCTGGCAACCCTATTGACAACTATTTGCAGAGAAGGTTGACTTCTATTGGGGAGGATTGAAGTTCCCTTGCTCTCCACCCCATCCCCACCCATCTGTTTCCAGACACAGTTAAAAATCCCAGGTGCTTACCTTTAAGACCCTAAACTGCTGGGGGTTTGGGGTTGTGTTGCCAACTCCGGATTGGGAAATTCCTGGAGATTTGGAGGCAGAGCCTGGAGGGGCAGAGTTTGAGGAAGGGAGAGATCTCAGCAGGGATGTGACCCAACCTTCTAAGCTGCCATTTTCTCCAAGGGAACAGATCCTTGTTGCCTGGAGATCAGCGGTAATTGTAAGAGAACTCCGGGCCCCGTTAGAAGCCGGCAATCTTCGGCTGGGACACTTGAAGGCCTACGTTGTCCCTTATCTCCAGCCCACCTGTTAAGATCCTCTTCCCAAGCTCTGCTCTTTGAGCCCCTGCGTACCAAAGAGAGGCAGATGGCAGCCACAGACGGGGCTTTTCCAGTGGTAGCACCTCTCCTTTGGAATGCCCTCCCCTTGGCGGTTCCTTCCTTAGACCCCAGGCCTAAATGTTCCTTTTTACCAAGGCTGAGCAAATTCCTTCTTCTTTCTCCGTTTTTCTGGTCTCCACCTAGCCCCGTGTTGGCGAACCTATGGCACGAGTGCCGGACTTGGCACGCCGAGCCCTCTCTGTGGGCACGCGCGGGTAAGTTGAGCAGCCCTCGCGTCTGCCTTCCCTGGACTCCCCGCCGCCCAGCTTAGGGTCTTTGAACAAACATTAATTGTTCAAAAGCATGCCAAATGCAAACTTTTACCTTTCAATAAAAGGTTGTTTGTATCATTGAAAGCTCTGTTATTGTGTTTTTCTTTTAAGGCAAAAGATGTTAATGTATGTGTTGTTTTTTCTAAACTAAAACCTCAGTATTCAGGTTAAATTGCCGTGTTGGCACTTTGCAATAAATAAGTGGGTTTTGGGTTGCAGTTTGGGCACTCAGTATCTAAAAGGTTCGCCATCACTGACCTAGCCTGAGAACTGCTTCATGGATATTGTTGCAGACTGCTGAATGTTGTTTTATGCTGCTGTGCTCCCCCAGAGTGTGGCTGTTTTCCAGGGCTTTGCTTCGATATTGATCGTTGTTATTTTTTTGTGATAATAATGTATTACTTTCACTTCGTGAGCTGCCTTGGGCCAGTCTCCGGAGAGGCGGCGTGTACATTTGCCTTCCAAATAATGGCAAAATAAATAAATGGGGACTGGCTTTTAATGGGCTATCGGACACAAAGGTGTCCGTAGGCCCCATGCGCCTCAGCTCTCTTCCCGCTTCCAATTATGACCCTGATGATGGGTACTTTCTTGTACTCTTTTTCACCCTACTGGTGCCAGCCAGTCTAAAAGGAGAAAGTTGGCAGGGGCCCTGAGGCTGATCGGGAGGGGTTTCTGAAAGAGGCAACAGAGTACAATTCCCTTGGGCTCTGATTCCTCCATGGCTTTCTCCCAATGGGAAAAGAAAAAAAAACCCACAGAAGATTGACCCAGAGTCTCTGGACCCTATGCCGGCCGGACTAAGGGCTCACCCGTGCCCACCTCTAACGCCACCCCTGCCAGTTTTTTCGCTTCCTTCAAGGCCTTCGTCCAAACCCAGCTGCCAGGGAAAAAGAAAGCTGCTGAAACCTAAGCGAGGGACGGAAACAAACTCCCCTCCCCATACAGCTGACACATATTTCACCAACAACACAACCAATGCCATCTATTATCATCAAAAACGGCTTTGTATTTGATGCAGCACCGGCGACATCATATTAAAAGCACTGACAACGGACAAATGCGCATTCACAAATAGAGATGCACTACGAGGAGGGAGGGGGGGGTTCCAGGCAAATCCCTGTTTCACGTCAATCCGTCATCAGGTAACGAACAGTGAAGAATATCCTCGGAAAAAGAGGCGCTGCGCTGCGATAGCTGTTTAAGGAGACCGCTAATACTGTTCGAGGAGGCGGGGCGGGGAATAAAATTCCACAAGAGACCTTGAAACTATTCAAGTGTTTAATACAGTTCGGTGGTTGACAAGAGGAATCCAAATGGCTTGCAGTAGCAATCCCCCTCCAAGGAGGAGGGGGAACATTAGCATCAATCATCCTAACAGTTCTTCCCTTTTGATATTCAGCTGGATTACATATGAAAAGTTTCGATTAAGGTGCGTTCCTTTACTAAAGATGAAATTGGATGGCCCCTCCTCAGATCCTGACTTTTCCATCCGGACTTTGGATTCTTTCACAGCCAGGAAACATTTTTGGTCTTTGGGGGGGGGGGGGGCAGGCTGTGATTCAATATTAAGAAGGAGGAGTTGGTTTTTATATGCAGACTTTCTCTACCGCTTAAGGCAGAATCAAACCGGCTTACAATCACCTTCCCTTCCCCTCCCCTCAACAGACACCCTGTGAGGTGGGTGGGGCTGAGAGAGTGTGACTAGCCCAAGGTCACCCAGCTGGCTTCAGGTGCAGGAGCAGGGAAGCAAATCCAGTTCACCAGATTAGCATCTGCATTATATTCCCCAAACCTTGCCCTCCCCTAAGCTCTACCCCAAAAATCTCCAGGCATTTCCCAGCCCGGAGTTGGCAGTCATGCTCAGTGGGTTCAATCCCCAACATTTCCAACTAAAAGGAACAGGTAGTAGGTGATGTGAGGGACCTTGATCCGAGACCTTGGAGAGCTGGCCAATCAGAGAAGACAGTACTGACCTTGATACTCCAACAGACTGGCTCAGTAGAAGGCAGCTTAATGAGTCACCATGGATGGCGAGAAAGGCAGAGCAGAAGGTAGGACTGGGGCTCAGCGGACAAGCATCTGCTTGGTATGTAGAAGGTTGCAGGTTTCATCTCTGGCATCTCCAGTTAAAAAGGATCAGGATAGAGGAGATGTGAAAGAGCTCTGCCTGTAGGGCTGCCAACCTCCAAGTACTAGCTGGAGATCTCCTGCTATTACAACTGATCTCCAGCTGATAGAGATCAGTTCGCCTGGAGAAAAGGGCCGCTTTGGCCTCTATGGCGTTGAAGTCCCTCCCCTCCCGAAATCCTGCCCTCCTCAGGCTCCGCCCCAAAAACCTCCCGCTGGTGGCGAAGAGGGACCTGGCAACCCTATTTGCCTGAGACCTTGGACAGCTGGGTCAACCTCAGTTTAGGACGTGAACGCTGAGACACAGTTCACTCTTACAGCGACTTGAAAGTGTTGTCTTTTAGGAACAGAGAAGCCTGCTGTCTGCACCAGTCACTGCAAGATGAGATTCTGAGCAGTGACTCATGCAGAGACATAATGGGCTTACTCCTACCAGGCCAGGCATTTCTGCAGCTGAGTTACTGACTGGTCCCGTAACAGGATGCCCTCAGAGGAAGATGCCCATTTCGGAGGGGCTCAGAGGCGTTTGTGGGAGTCTAATGATTTAATTGCTTTCTTGCCACATGCCAGGAAGAGGGCCCTTACACACAGTTTTGGGAAGGACTACAGTACAATAATGTCACTTGTAAGTTTTCCTCTGGGGTTGGGGAAGGGTCACGGCCTCTCTTGCATTAGAAGATGTACGGGTGGTATAATTAAGAGCATGAAATAGGACCCTTTGACCATGCATAAAGAGGGTCAGCGTGGGGTGACCCTTGGCCTCGGGTGACTGGCTGCAGAGGGCGATGGGACCACCCCACCCACACACACACATTTAGAAAAAAAAACCCTGCCTTGGCACCAAAAGAAAAATTCTCTCTTCAACACAACTATGAACCGCTTCTGATTGTCCTACGCCATCAAACATGACAGCCGCTGAAAAATCAAAGCAGCGTTATTGCTTTTAAAGAAAAGGAAAGGAATCGGTATCCTTCAAAGCAACCGTCCGAGACACCGATGGGGGCGGGGGAGAAGGGAGAGGATTTCTACCAAGGTGATCGATTTGGGTGGGGGTATATCAATTATGGGACCTGTTTTCTAAACGTCCGTTAATTAGAATTGAGGACGTCGATGAGAATTACGGTCTTGAATAAATACCCCGGCCAAACGTATGGCTTTGTTAGACTTAATAGGACAATTACGGCACGTTCGATACAAATTAATAATTTATCCTTGAAATTATTTTTCTCCAAGGTTTAAGTAATGTGGCAATCGGATCCATGCGTTGCTATTGATGGGCCGAAGGTCCGCGCGCTGCGACCAGGGAGAAAGGGAGAGACGCTGCGGAATTACTTATGGTGCGGAGGGGAAACGGCTGCATGGTGCAATGAACAGTGTGTTGGTTGAAAGACATCGGGAACGATGTGCCAACCACCAGGATAAACAGTGTGAGTGGCCGTCTTGAAAACCTTGGGTCCCTGTCAGTAAACAGTGGCCTATTTCCCAAACTTATTCTGGGGGGTTAGCAGATAAGGGTTATTGTGGATTTTGCTTGTAGAATTATCTTTTATCTCTTTGAAAGCCAGTCCCGAACAGACCACCACATGGTGTGAGAACCAGGGTTGCCAACCATAGGGCTGCCAAACTCGAGGTGAGGCCTGGAGAATTCCAGAATTACAACTGCTCTGCATACTACAGATAGGGTTGCCAGGTCCCTCTTCGCCACCGGCGGGAGGTTTTTGGGGCAGAGCCTGAAGAGGGCATAGTTTGGGGAGAGGAGGGACTTCAGTACCATAGAGTCCAATTGCCAAAGAGGCCGTTTTCTCCAGGGGAACTGATCTCTGATCTGCGGGAGATCAGTTTTAATAGCGGGAGATCTCCGTCTAGTACCTGGAGATTAGTAGTCAAAAACCGGCTACAAGTGCTGCTCAGGAGTTCTGAATTCAAAGCCAAAGCACAAGCAAAGTCCACCCAAAATAAGGCTACTCTAATACAATATTGCTGTTTAGAAAAATATATTGGAATCTCGCAAACACTACCGCAGTTGAGAAAACAAGAATTTTACAAACTGGTCTATTTTAGACCCGTTATAATGGCGCACTAGGCGTTACAAAGTAGTAAATATCTGCGTGAACGCTCAAATAATCTCAAGTCCATACATATAAAGTGCAACAATCAAGCTGAAGGAGTGTACCTTCCCTGTATGCCGTCCATGCATACAGGGAAGGTACACTCTGTCTTATGAATGAACCTTGCCCGGAAGGACTAGAAGCTTGAGAAAGTCTTACATGAAATGGAACTATACCGGAATTCCATTGCACAGAGTCCTGATTCCGTTGCTTGATTATTGCACTTTATATGTATGGACTTGAGATGATTTGAGCGTTCATGCCGATATTTACTACTTTGTAACGCCTAGTGCGCCATTATATCGGGTCTAAAATAGACCAGTTAGTAAAATTCTTGTTTTCTCAACTGCGGTTGTGTTTGTGAGATTCCAATATATTTTTCTAAACAGCAATATTGTATTATAGTAGCCTTATTTTGGGTTGACTTTGCTGGTGCTTTGGCTTTGAATTCAGAGTACCTGGAGATTGGCAACCCTAGTTGGGTCGGGCCCCTGTGGTCCAACATGTAATGTGTATTTTGGCCCCTGGAACTGGGGAATACATCATCCACCTCTAGACCTCAGTTGAACACCCTTTAGCCAGGAGTTGCTCTGAGTCTCTTCCTTTCCCTATTCAGCCCGTGATCTTTCTGGGCCAGGGATTCTGCTTTTCTCCCTCTGTACAGCGCGTGAGATTAAATTTGTGATGGAAGGGAGGTGTGTGGCGGTGGTGGTGGGGAGATGGAGGTGATGAGGTGTGGGCAGGGCTATAACACCCGTGATAATGACGCACCGTCTTTCACTGCAGAAGCCTCCGCTCTGAGTGGGAGCAGTTCTCCTGCTGACAAGGCAGCATGAAGGATCCCTCCTGCTGCCTGTGGGTTGGCAAGTGGGAGGGAAACATGAAAATCAATGAGATATCAGCGCCTGTGGTTTGAGAGACAGAGAAATAGACCGCAGCAGAGATGCATCATCTTTGACAGAGACGGGTTTTTTATCTCCCCCAGCAACAGAAAGGGAGTCGGAGAGGTTCCGCTGCACCTCCAACATCGCTTCGGCATACTGTAGTGGTCCTTAAACTTGGGTCCTGTCGAGGGTCTGCTATTCCGGTTTGCCTCATTCTCAACTAGGGTTGCCAAGTGCTAGGTGGTGGCGGGCATACCCCCGTCAATCCACCTGGCTGCCCGCCGACCAGCTGAGGGTCGGGGGGCAATGCATGCACGCGCGCCTGCCCGCAGCCGGAAGGGCGGCATCTCAAGAGGCCTTTTCCACTCAAACTGGGAGTTTGAGTGGTAAATGGCCCTTTGTGATGTGTTTCACAACCGGAAGTGCTGCATCGCAAGAGGCCTTTTCCACTCAAACTCCCAGTTTGAGTGGTAAAGGCGTCTTGATGCAGCACTTCCGGTTGTAAACCAGAAGTGACGTAATCGCATCAGTGCGGCCGTGCGCGCATGCGCGATCCCACCTCACCTTTACCCTAAAAACCTCCCACCGAAGGACAGGAGGGGCCCGGCAAGCCTAATCTCATTGCACAGCTGCTTCATAAGAGGATGCTGGAAAGAATTTAGAATTCAGCTTCAGCTGAGGCATATACTTAGGGTTGTCAACCTCCAGGTGGTGGCTGGAGATCTCCTGGGATTATAACTGATCTCCAGGCGACAGAGATCAGTTCCCCTGGAGAAAATGGCCACCTTGAAAGGTGGACTCTGTGGCATTATACCCCACCAAAGTCCCCCCTCCCCAAACCCCACCCTCCTCAGGCTCCGCCCTCAAAATCTCCAGTTATTTCCCATCCCAGAGCTAGCAGCCCTAACTGTTAATTAGCATGATATGCCGACATATAATGTTAAATGGCATACCTTGAAATCTAATATCTGAGGAGGTCAAAATACAGCTAAGAAATCCGGCAAAGAGTATTTGACAAGAATACAGAAAATTGGATAATACCTGAAGGATACATTTCAAACGTCACAGGATTAGAGGGAAATTCTGGAGAGCCAAGTCATTTCCGCTCTAAAACAATGCAGAGTCCTCCAGGTTAGCTGGCAGAGTTTTCTCAAAAACTCTTAAGTGGGAATAATGCCTAAAAAAACCTCTGTGTGCTGCAGAATTGAGACTCTTACTCTAGCTTGTGTGAAATTTAAGGTACATATTTCCCTGCTGTCCACGAAACATGTGCTTTTAGAGATTTGTTTTGGAACAAGACGTTATCTTGTAAAACAAGTGGTTCGAGCCCTGCATTTTCGGAGATATTGGGAAAGTACAGGCAGAAGGAATACTTGAACAGGAGAAGGTGGGTACCAAGGTTCTTGTAAGGTTACCAACCTCCAGGTGGGGCCTGGAGTTCTCCCAGAATTACAGCTGAGCTCCAGATAGCCTTACTAAGTTCCCTTTGGGTACACATTTGCCCGCCGACCCTCAGGTGGTCGGCGGGCGGAGGGGTAAATTGCCAAGGGTTTGCCCGCCACCAGCGGGCACCTGGCAACCCTACTGCCATCGCACTTATTATATCCCGTAGCCTATAAAAGGAACCACCCACAGGAAACTTAAGTCAACAACCAAGTTGTAATAACTCCACAGCACCCTGTACTGAAACAGAACAGAACTTTATTGGAACATAAGCAAGGCCTGATCTGAACCCTGCTAGGCTTTAAACAGCCACAGCCAGCAACCAACAACAGAGTGAAACTAAAGCAAAGGCTTTTACCTTAAGGGATCATTTTAAAATAACTATACCATGCCATAAGAGAACATAAAACAATTCACAACGGCCCATTATACAACACCCCTCTTCTTCTAACGCATGTGCGTTCGATCCTGGCTAAATCCTGGCTGAAACAGGGAATAAAGGAGGCTAAAGTGACCATGCGTTTTCGCCCTAAAACTCAATCTACAATGTCAATCTATCTGCTGGTTTTCTTATTCTGCCGGGGGCCAGTCATGTCCGAATTCGTCTATCATAGATCTTGACCCTCCTTCCCCTGGGGCTCCTGCTTAGGATAACCAGGTCGCTCCTCACCACCAGCGGGAGCTTTGCGGGAGCATGGGCTGGTGGCCACGACCCGCGCAATGCGTAAGGTTGCCAACCTCCAGGTAGTAGCTGGAGATCTCCTGCTAGTACAACTGATCTCCAGCCGATAAGAGTTCAGTTCACCTGGAGAAAATGGCCACTTTGGCCATTGGACTCTATGGCATTGAAGTCCCTCCCCAATCCCAGCCCTCCTCAGGCTCCACCCCTAAAAATCTCCAGGTATTGCCCAACCTGGAGCTAGCAACCCTATCAATGCACCGACGTCACTTCCAGGTTTACCCAGAAGCGACGTGGACACTCTAGCAATCGCCAGAGAAACTCAATTTCCATAGAGTTTCGGGGCTGCCAATCGCAGCCCCCCCTTCACTGGCCCTCTTCTGCCGGCTGACCAGCTGAGGGTCAACAGGCAGCCTGGCAGATTGGCAGGCTTTTGCCCTCCCCCAAATGACAGTTGGCAAGCCTACTCCTGCGCCCTAGTTCTGATATGCGGGGTTCTTGTGCATCTGCTTCTGATTGTTGGGCACCCCCTGTGATGGGGTTATCCCCTTCCTCCGATGCCTCTAGGACAACCCCATCTCCCCAATGTCCTTGCTGACCTTGCCCTGCTACTGCCAACCCTTCACCTGCTGGGTACTCTGATGGCGTCCTATGGACATGGTCCACGTGTCTCTTAAGTATCTGTCCTGAAGACAGCTCTACCTGAAAATTCTGGCCCCGTTTGTTCCTTCGCCCTCCTGGTAACCCATCATCTGGTTCCTCCAAAAGCAGATGCCCAAACATGGTCTCCTGGTTGAATGGCATCATTGATACATAAATGTTTCACTCCAACACAGCCTGGTGACTACTACAGGTCACACAAAAAATTCACATGTGAGCATAGCAAGCAAACAATAGCTTTTACCTGGATGGAGCCCTTCCGCGTCAATAATACACCCCAAGTATTATACTGAGGAGGCCATAAAAGAACACTTATTCCTCTGTAGTTTGAATCACACATTTTGGAGTCTCTCCAATACCATCTTCTGTGTATTTAAATGACTTTCCTGTTCTACACCAGAGATCGGAATATCGTCCCAACAGACCAAAACATTGGGGATCCCTTGTAACACCCCCTCCATGGCCTTTCGAAGACACCCCAAATGGGAGGCGCGTATACCAAAATAACTCACAATGCATGTTAATTGTAAGCAAATCCTTAGACTCCTCATCCAAAAGCAGCTGTTGATAAGCATGACTAAGACCTAGTTTGGAAAACCCAGTCCCTCCTGCTAAGGATGCAAATAAATCCTCAACTTTAGGCAGAGGAGAGGGATCCAGATTCGCACCTCTGTGGATAGTGACTTTATAATCTCCACAAATCCATCTGCCTTAGCTACGAGGACAATTTGGGTGGCCCAGTGTGAAAACTGGACTGGTTCCAGAATATCATCCTTCTACAGGCACTGTAATTCTGCTTCCACTTTACTGCGCAAAGCATATGGCACAGATGGGGTCTCAAAAAACGAGACATTGCTCTTTTATGCAGGGATGCTCCCCCGCAGTCACCCCCGCCGACTGCTTCGGGGCTTCCTTTTGATTATGCTTGCCTTTCCCGACTGTCAGAGGTCACCTCCCTCTCCCCGCACTTTTCGCCTGCGTTGTCCAGGTGATGTTTTAGCCCAAATCTGGAAAACGTGGGCAAAACACGCGGAAACATGTGGGAAGTGCAAGGAGACCTCTGATGGCTGGGAAAGGCATGTATAATCAAAAGGAAGCCCCGAAGCAGTCGGCAGGGTGACCGCGGGGAAACAGCCTGCATAAATGGCCTGTGTACCTGGGCTCACCTGAATCTTTGCTGCTATCTCAGTTTGTGCGCTGAACTCTGGACTAAAGATCTCTTTTGTTTGCTCCAACACCTCCTCTGGAGACTGGGAGCAGAGCACAAAAAAAAAATGTTCTGCCAATCCAATCCCAATTCACACAGCCAATTCTGGTCCATAGAGGCAGGGCCTTTTCCTTGCACCACCCACAAAAATAAATTTTTGTATGTCACTGACAGATGTGCCTTGCCTGACAGGGGAATAGCTTCTCCTGTATAAGCTTGAAGCCGCAGATCCACTGGTTGTGAAGGTGGTGGTCTGGCTGGGGCCCATAAGTTATTAAAGGTGTCCTCTCCTATTATGGGAAATGTTGCTCCAGTGTCCACTTTCCTGTCTGGAGTGCATCTGGCAATGGTTACTTGGGCTCGAACTGGCGGTGAACGGTGATCACTCAAGGTATACACAGCATACAATCCATCACTGTCATCTTCACCATCTTCATTGCCCTGGTCCACTGAGTTGGCATTTCTCTCTCTCGACACTGCCGTCTCACTGGCTGGCGGAGGGGGTGGCAGCTACGAGTCACACCGACGCGGTAAACGTCCCCTGCGATGGAAACGCCAGCAAACTGTGCCTCGAAAGCGACAACGGGCAGAACTGTGCAGGGAACCACAACGGAAACAGCACTCTGTCTTGGTCTGGACAGGAAACCCTTTCAGCCTGCCCTTGGGGAGGACATGAGGCCGTGGTTTCTGCGCCAGCCCTGATGGACGTGCTGCCACCCGATTCAATCCTGCCGCATCCTCTTTTCCACTCCTCTGTAACTCCCGCGCTTGCTGCGTGGCCAGTTCTGTGGCCGCAGCAACGTCCACTGCTGTTTTAAGATCAAGGTCCTTCCCCCCCACCCAACAGACGGTGTTGTATTGCCTGATCAAGTATGCCTGCAACAAACCTGTCATGCAACATCCGGTCTAGGGAAGCTCCAAAGTCACAGGATTCAGCCAAAGAATGCAGTTCTGCCACAAATTCAGAAATAGGTTCACCGGGCTCCTCCTGGCGACTATGACATTTGAGGGACTGGAGCACTGCTGAAGGCTGCAGTTGTTGTACCAGAGTGCACAATCTATATATCTAATTCCCACATGCGCCACATCCCACATCTGCAGATTTAGCTATCCGCAGGCTGGGTACCCACTCACCCCAAACACCCTAGGTCTGCAAAAATCTGACATTTTGTTTTAAATGGGGGGATCCTCCCCTAAATTACCTCAGGTTGTTGGCAACCATGGTGGGCGCGGTAGTGTTTTCTGGCAGAAGCCTCAATGTGCCAACCTGGAGCCGTTCCAACACACCGAGGGAGGGTGTAGGGAGAATGTTCTGTGTGTAGGGTTGCCCACTGCCAGGTAGTATCAAGAGATCTCCTGCTAATTCAACTGATCTCCAGCCGATAGAGATCAGATCACCTGGAGAAAAATGAACTCTATGGCATTGAAGTCCCTCCCCTCCCCAAACCCTGCCCTCATCAGGCTGCACCCCAGAAACCTCCAGCTGGTGGTGAAGAGGGACCTGGTAACCCTATCTGTGTGCCATTTTGAGAGAGAGTGAGGGGAAAGCGTCAATGCGCTGTTGAGAGAGACACAGAGAAAATGGGGAGGGAGAAAGCCTCCACACCATTTAGAGGGAGGGAGGGAGGGAAAGTGGGGTGCCTCAAGGTGCCGTTGAGGGGGGGGGAGGGTGCAGCGGAGCGTCTGTCCTCCCGTCTCCGCAAGTTTCTTGTGGGTCGCCGCTTGTTCATTCAAAGTTTTCTCACCTGGCTTTTGAGAAGAAATTGGTTTTCATACGCCGATTTTCTCGAGTTTTTAAGGAGAATCAAACCGGCTTACAATCCCCTTCCCTTCCTCTCCCCACAACAGGCACCTTGTGAGGTAGGTGGGGCTGAGAGAGTTCGGAGAGAACTGTGACTGGCCCAAGGTCACCCTGCAGGCTTCATGTGGAGGAGTGGGGAAACTAACCCGGTTCTCCAGATTAGCGTCCATAACTCTTAACCACTACACTGCACTGGCTTTCAGCTGCCACCAGCTTTCTTAAAAGGGTATAAGTCTTTTGCCTACAAACAGTCAAAAATAATTTTAAGAATTCTACTGGTCTGCATCTTCAATCTTGTTAGCTTTAAAGAAATATGCCAGCCTCTCAACGTATACTCAGACCACGCACTTACTCCATCAAGTTCTTGCATGGCACCATACATCACCATGGTCATTGTAGGTTATCCTCACTGCCACTGTAGTAACTCCACACCACCTATGGTTGCCAGGTACTCCCTGGCCACTGGCAGGAGATGGGGGTATGGTTGCCAGATCCAGGTTAAACTCCTGAAGATTTGGGGATGGAGCCTGGGGAGGACCGGGACCTCGGTGGGGTGCAACGCCACAGACTCCACCCTCCAAAGCATCCATTTTCTGCAGTCTGGAGAAGAGCTGTAATTCCAGGGGATCCCCAGATCCCACCTCGAGGCTGGCATCCCTCACAACACCTGGCGCCAGAACAGAACCAAACTTTATTAGAACATAACCAAGAACTGGTCTGGGCCCCGTTAGGCCATTACCAGCCACACTAGAGTTGCCAGGTCCCTCTTCACCACCGGTGGGATGTTTTTGGGGTGGAGCCTGAGGAGGGCGGGGTTTGGGGAGGGGAAGGACTTCAATGGCATAGAGTCCAATTGCCACAGCGGCCGTTACCTCCAGGTGAACCGATCTCTGTCGGCTGGAGATCAGTTGTAATAGCAGGAGATCTCCAGCTAGTACTGATAAGCCCGTCTTATTGTATCAATATTCAATCACAATAAAACAGTAGGAAGTTGAAGATTCAAAGCAGTTTGTTTTATTGGCCAATACACAAAACGCCTGGTGGAAATTGCCCTAAGCGCAGGACAATTCACACACACATGAAAGGGTTACAAGCATGAATATAGACTTCGATAATGGGTGGTTACAGAGGCGTAATACACACGTAAGACCCAACTGCCCAATACTTGGGACCCCCACATTAGCATAACCTATAACAGAATTGAAGGCGTTGCAGAGAAAGTGGTGATCTAATGCTCTCTAATGAGCAGAGAAGACCCACCAGTGTCAGGTGCTTCTATGTTTGATCCTAAGTTTCTGCAATTCTTCTTATCTTGGACTCTGCCAGCTGCCAGAACTAACTAAGGGAGTTTTCCTATCTGGCCCCTATGTGTGGGGAGCCAGCTCATGAAAGCACACTGGGGCCTTCTATGGATTCTCTAATTAGCTTCTAACTAGCAAAGCTGGGCCTCTTATACTCAAGGCCTTTAACATATATGTGCTTGGTGTAACTTTAATCATAGATGCCAACTCTTATATATTGAGTATGGCATATTCATAAGTGCAGATTATACTTTATTGATTACAAAGAATATTTCAAATCAAAGAATATATTTCTAATACATTTCCCATAGCAAATAATGATTTCAGGCATTACAGTACCTAGCGGTTGGCAACCCTATGGATGTGGGGTGAGGTGCCCCAAAGCAAGAAAGCTCTTGGAGGTGATGGGTCTGCTGCAGTCCCTCTGTGGATAGGATTGCCAGGTCCCTCAATGCCCCCGGCAGGAGGTTTTAGGGGCAGAGCCTGAGGAGGACAGGGTTTGGGGAGGGAAGGGACTCAATGCCATAGAGTCCAATTGCCCAAGTGGCCATTTTCTCCAGGTGAACTGATCTCTATATCCGCTGGCGATCAGTTGTAATAGCAGGAGATCTCCAGCTAGTACCTGGAGGTTGGCAACCCTAAGCCACGCCCAGCAACCAGCAACTTAAGTGAAAAGTGAAAGCAAAGCAAAGGCTTTCCCCTTAAGGGATCATGTTAAAATAACTATACCATACAATACTGGAACATCAACAAATTCAAAGCTGCCCATGCACCACACAAGTTTTTAAAATATTTGCCTGTCAAAGGATCTCCTAGAAAGCATCAACTTTACCTAGGGTTGCCAGGTTCCTCTTCACCACTGGCGGGAGATTTTTGGGGCGGAGCCTGAGGAGGGTGGGGTTTGGGGAGGTGAAGGACTTAGAGACCAATTGCTAAAGTGGCTATTTTTCTCTAGGTGAACTGATCTCTATCAGTGGGAGATGAGTTGTAATAGCAGGCGATCTCCATCTAATACCTGGAGGTTGGCAACCCTAACTTTACCTAATGCCTGTCACCAGTAGATAGGGTTGCCAACCTCCAAGTGGTGGCTAGAGATCTACCACTATTACAACTGATCTCCAGCCGATAGAGATCAATTCACCTTGGGAAAATGGCCACTTTGGCAAGTGGACTCTAAGGCATTAAAGTCCCTCCCCAAACCCCGCCCTTCTCAGGCTCTGCTCCAAAAATCTCCAGGTAGTTCCCAACCCAGAGATGGCAACTAATGAGAAGAGTGTTCAGAGACTCATTATAGGTCTTTCAACCTCAGTCACTGCCTACAAGGGGAGGGGAGGACATAGGGATGCCAACCTCCAGGTAGGGCCTGGAGATCTTCTGGACTTTCAACTGATCTCCAGATTACAGAGATCAGTTTCCCTGGAGGAAATGGCCGTTTTGGAGGCAAACTGTATGACATCCCATCCCTGCTGAACCCCTCCCCCTCCCCAAACTCTGCCCCCCCCCAGACACCACCCCCAAACCCACAGGAATTTCCCATCCTAGAATTGGCATCCTTACAAGGTTCTCCCCCATCTGCTGATTCTCACTTGCAAATTCCCCTTTCCTCTGATTTCTGCTGTTGCTAGAACTGAGCCGTAGGAAAACAATTAAATGTGGCCACAGAAGAGGACAGGGCATTTGCAGGGGAGAATTGGCAGGTGTAGGACAGGTTAAGTATCGCCTTCCTGGTGCCATTCGTCCTTTGCAAGTATCCCCACCCCAGCTCTGCATTATTGTTATGGGGGAAACATGGGACACTGGTTCACCTCCTCATCTCTGATTCTGCTCTTTGGTACTGCTAATCTGTATGTTGATCACTGTGTCATTCAAACTGAGCTCCTAAATACCATAATTTGCACAACTCGGTATAGCAGCAAAGTGGCTACATGCAATAGAAAAATAATTAACCAGCTGTGCATGGTTTGATGATATAATCCCATATTTTTATAGAGCAGGCTAAAACCTTTGGCCTGTTATCGGCAGCTCCCCACTCCACCCCCAAGCTATTGGCCATTGGATGAACTGCAGTGATGTCATGGAATATTTATGAACTTTCTGACTCCTTGAAAGGGAAAACCTGTCCACAAGCAGATGCTGGTAAAGGGTGTGGGATTAATAAGGGAGGTGAAAACTTTGCTAGACAGCAGTTTACTCAGGGTTTAGGAATGAAAGAGTTTAGGGTTTAGGAATGAAGGAGTGCCAGCATGGTGTAGTGGTTAAGAACAGCCGAGTCTAATCCCCACTCCTCCACATGAAGCCTGCTGGGTGACTTTGGGCTAGTTACAGCCCCACCTACCTTGCAAGGTGTCTGTTGTGGGGAGAGGAAGGGAAGGAGATTGTAAACCGGTTTCATTCTCCTTAAAAATGATAAAGTCGACATATAAAAAAAATCCTCCTCCACATGAGCGGTGGATGCTAATCTGGGTTGGTTTCCCCACCCCTATACACAATGCCAGCCAGGTGACCTTGGGCTACTCACAGCTCTCTTAGAGCTCTCTCAGCCCCACCTACCTCACAGGGTGTCTCTGGTGGGGAGGGGAAAGGATGGTGATTGTAAGCCAGTTTGATTCTCCCTTAAGTAGTAAAGTTGGCATATTAAAACCAACCCTTCTCCTCCTCCTCCTCCTCCTTGTGTTGTAGATGCAAAAAAAGAGCCCGGAATGCCAGAATGTTGCAGGCCATGGAGTTCAAGTTATCATGAAAGAGATGTTGGGGAGTGGATTACATATATTGATTTTAGGGTTGCCAACTGCCAAGTAGTCCACAAAATTAAGGCTCAGTGCTGCAAGGATAATTGGAGCAACCCAAAACAGCACTATGACAATTTTCTTATGCAAAGAATAAGTGAATTTTATAATAGTGAAAAAGTGAAAAATTATATACAAATATGTAGAAAATTGAGGTACCACAAGATACAAAATTTACAATATGCAATCCAGTAAATATGACCATTAAAAGGATATCACAGATCCTAATTCAATAGGTAAGTCAGAGTATGCGACCCATTAAGGTATCTTTTTATATAAGGTCTTTGGTAATTCCAAAATTTGTTTCCAGGTTTTAGACAAAGTGAATACAACACAACTGGAACAAAGCCACAAAGGAGAGATGCCAGGACGTGTCATCTAGATCGGGACCACGTTTCGCTTATGGCTTCATCAGCTACCTGTATCAGGAATGAATATATAAATATCCTAATAGGTGACGTCTCATGAGGACCGCAAATAATTTGTATGTGGGTCTCAAAAGGTGCAGGGTGGCTGGCCTGGGGCGGGCCAGGAGGAGGAGCCACTGGTTAGGCGGCTCCCTATCCCGGTTCGGCCCATTACGCCGGCGCCGCCATGGCGGTGCTGCATCGCAGCCTCGCTGTTCCCTATGGGGCGAAAGGCCCCAGTTAAACAACAACAAAAAAGCCGCGAAACGGCGTTTTTGTTTAACGGTGTACAGGAATCGGCTTAGGAAGAGGCGCCACTGCACCTCTTCCCCGCCGTCCCCGTATGCCGCCAGCTCAGTAATGGGCTGTAAGGGGATGTGAGCTGTGTGAACAGAATGCTGGACTTGATGGCCCTTTGGGTGATCCAGCAGGGCTCTTATGTTCTTAACAAATGGCACACAGTGTAAAAGAACAGGTGCTTTGTCCATTACACAGGTAGAGTGGAACTAGGGCTGACAACTCTAGACTGGGAAATTCCTGGAGATTTGACAGCGATGCCTGTGGAAGGTGGAGTCTGGGAAAGGGTTTTGCCCAGAATCGATGGTATACCATAAAGTCCACCCTCCAAAGCTGCTATTTTCTCCAGGGGAACTGATGTCTACAGTCTGGAAACCAGTTGCAATTCTGGGACATCTCTAGGAGGGTACCCCTAAGTGGGACCATGTGTAGGGTTGCCAGCCTCCAGGTTCTAGCTGGAGATCTCCTGCTATTACAACTGATCTCCAGCCAACAGAGATCAGTTCACCTGGAGAAAATGGCCACTTGGGCAATTGGACTCTATGGCATTGAAGTCCCTCCCCTCCCCAAACCGCGCCCTCCTCAGGCTCTGCCCCAAAAACCTCCCGCCGGTGGCAAAGAGGGACCTAGCAACCTTAACCATGTGTATGCGTTCCTCCTTCTAGCCCAACAGTGTCAATCCTGACTTCACAGTCTGAGAGAACCATGTCCCGTTTTATATTTCTGATCACATATTGTTTAAGACAGGGGTGTCAAATTCATTTGTTACGAGGGCCGGATGTGACATAAATGTCACTTGGTCAGGCTGGGCCATGCCTCGCCAACCCAGATTGGGACGGGGGGGGGGGGGCTGCCTTGCTGCCCGGATAAGAGCTCTCAAGGGGACGGATCCTGCCCTCGGGCTTCATGTTTGACACCCCTGGTTTGGATACTTGAAAATGTACAGAAGCCATACCCCTATGTAAGGTTCCCACTGGCAGAAGGTTCCTCTTTGCCACCAGCAGAAAGTTTTGGGGGCAGAACCTGAGGAGGGTGAGGTTTGGGGAGGGGGGGACTTCGATGCCATAGAGTCCAATTCCCAAAGCGGCCATTTTTTCCAGGTGAACTGATCTTTCTTGGCTGGAGATCAGTAGTAATAGCAGGAGATCTCCAGCTAGTACCTGGAGGTTGGCAACCTTACCCCTGTGCGATGTGTCAGTTGTCAAGGTGGTTCTGCTAAGGGTCCATGAACTCTGACTTCTGCCACGCAAAGGCAGCGCTCTCCCAACGAAGATAACCCCCACTACGGACAAAGTTGCGGTTGCTTTATTTTCCTATCTCCACTTGCAGGAGGCACAGAACTTCTCCAAGCTTGGCCTAGTCAGATCTCTCAAGGGCACGAAGGTAATGTAAGAGTCTGCTGGTTTCCCATTGATCCGAGCACCGTACCGGCTGCGTCAAAGAGGCCCAAGTAACGTAGAAACCACTCGGGAATCGACCAGACAGTAAACTGGCCGATTGATTTCCTATGGCAGCCAGACACATAGGAGGTGGGGATGGCATGAACGAGCAATACAAGGTCTAAGTGGAGAATGAACATCACAGCCGCACAGATTCCTTGGGGTTGGGCTGAAGCGTGTAGAGAGCCATCCCATTTTTTCCCCCATCCCACCGTTTCATCCAAGGAGATCAAGCTCTCCACTTTTCCTTGGTCCTCACAACAACCCCGTGAAGTAGATTCAGCTGAGGAAGTAAGAAGAGCTGGTTTTTATATGCCGACTTTCTCTCCCACTTAAGTAAAAATCAAACCAGCTTACAGTCGCCTTCCCTTCCACTCCCCACAACAGACACCCTGTGAGGTAGGTGAGGCTGAGAGAGCTGTGACTAGCCCAAGGTCACCCAGCTGGCTTCATGTGTAGGAGTGGGGAAACCAACCCGGTTCACCAAATTAGTGTCCCCCACTTATGTGGAGGAGTGGGGGATCAAACCCATTTCTCCAGATCAGAGTCCACCGCTCCAACCACCGCTCTTAACCACTATACCATGCTGGCTCTACACCAACTGGCCTCAAGTCACTCAGTGAGCTCCATGACTGAGTGAGGATTTGAACCTAGGTCTCCCCACTTCCCCACATGCTCACCACTACACCACATTGACTTGGTCTCTTAAGCAACACCCTACAGCGACCTACTAATATAGCCATTTAAGGATTCGTTGGCAAGTCCTTAGCGTGGGAAGACTTAATGCAGGGATCCCCAAAGTGGTGCCCATGGACATAGGGTTGCCAACCTCCAGGTAATAGCTGGAGATCTCCTGCTATTACAACTGATCTCCAGATGATAGGCATCAATTGCCCTGGAGAAAATGGCCGCTTTGGTAATTGGACTCTATGGCACTGAAGTCTCTCCCCACCTCAAACACCGCCCTCCTCAGGCTCTGCCTCCAAAACCTCCTGCCGATGGTAAAGAGGGACCTGGCAACCCTACATGGATATCATGCCACCTGCCAATGTCTTTTCTGCCCCCCAAGTGTTTTTAGGAAGTGGGTGGGGCCAGGTAGGGCTTTTGCCCACCGAGGCTTCGGACTGACTAATGGAGATTTGATTGGCTGGGCAGATTTTTTAAACTGTTGCTTTGGCAGCAGCTGCCACCACGCCACAAGGATCTACACTGTGTTACTGAAGCTAACATATGGCAATCATTTTGGGACTGGCCCCACTTGTTGGAGCTTTTGGAGCTCCACCATGGAGCTCCATTTTGTTGGAGCTGCCACCATGTGTCCACAGGCTCAAAAAGGTTGGGGACCTCTGACTTAACGGGTATATTCTATCCAATTGTTTCTGCCTTCCAGCATTCTGGCCAAGGGGGATCAACTGACAAGCACCAGGCACTTATTTTCACATTATCATAAAATTAAATTTGATTCTATTAATATGAAATAGTGCCGTGCACATTAGGCTCTTTCTATCGAGCTTCCTGCCGCTCTGCATTGATCCTTCCCCTGATGCTAGAGTACCTTTTGTTCCCTCCACCCCGGCATCCCATTTACCACAAAAATTCTGGCGGTGAGCCTGTGGTTTTCTGACCCGGGGATGAGTGCTTTTCTGAGGGTGAGCGTACGTGAGTTTGCAACAGCCGCGTGGAAGCTGCCGGGAAATGGTTCCGCACGGCTTCAGCTCGACAAAGTGGGCATTGACTAGGGCTGCCAACGTTTCGTTGTGGCCTTGCTGGCACCGAAATAAGCTTCACCCCCACCCCTCCATCGTTTCAGTGTTTCACAGTGCCGCCCTGAACAGAGCTACACCCTTCTAAGCCCATTAAGTCAATTGGTTGACGAGTTGGGTTGCCAACCTCCAGGTGGGGTCTGGGGTTCTCCGGGAATTACAACCGAGCTCCAGATGACAGTGATAGGGTTGCCGACCTCCAGGTGGGGCCTAGAGACCTCCCAGAATTACAACTGATCCCCGGACAACAGAGATCAGTTCCCCTGGAGAAAATGGCTGCTTTGGAGGGTGGACTCTATGTAGGATTGCCAACCTCCAGGTACTAGCTAGAGATCTCCTGCTATTACAACTGATCTCCCGCCGATAGAGATCAGTTCACCTGGAGAAAATGGCCACTTTGGCCATTGGACTCTATGGCATTGAAGTCCCTCCCCTCCCCAAACCCCGCCTTCCTCATGCTCTGCCCCCAAAACCTCCCGCCGGTAGTGAAGAGGGACCTGGCAACCCTAACTCTATGGTATTTTACCCTGCTGAGGATTATAGTGTTATTGTCCTGCATTAAAATTCAAAACTGGCATGAATGCTGATAGCTCTGGACCCACAATCCAACACAGATCCAAACATCTTTAAACCCAACAGTATCAGTGGGCTCAGATATCATTGACTCTGTGCTGGACTGTAAATTAGTTTTCCTTCATTTTCATTAAATTGAGCTTCACTGTTGCGGATCAGCACCAGAAGTCAACAGGAGATCTCCAGCTAGTACCTGGAGGGAAGCAACCCTAATTTAGGACTGTAGAGTCCGAGGCATGGTGGAGGGCATTATAGATGGCTGTTCAAAATGCGAGGTGGTGTTGCCATATAAACCAAGACGCCATTGCTTGGGAACCATTCTTTAGACCTGCAGAACACTGATAATTTTATCTTCATTTTTCAGCCCCTTCCACTTCCTCCCTCCCGCCCCCTTAGTCGGGAGCAGGATCAAGGTAATTGACCGTATTTAATCTTATACACTAATATGTTTAAAATGATCCCTCTAATCTGACCTTGTTAATCTCTTCATCTGTTTCATCTGGTTAAGCCTTTAAATTCTAATCCTTAATCTGTGTGCTGGAAGATTTCTCCTTTTCCTCTCTCTCTCTCTCTACCCCCCACACCCCATCCACCCCAGTCTCTTCTTCTACCTGCCTGTTTGTACTAGAGCTGAACTAACTGTGGCATGGAACGGACCTGGAGTTTGGATGGAGGCCTCCACATTTTATTTCCTGTTGAGGAGGGTGAATGAGAATTAGGGCAGAAGTTTCGAAACGAGGAGTGTCTCGGTTAGGGTTGCCAACTTTGGGTCAGGAAATTCCTGGAGATTTGGGGTGGGGCCTAGGGAGGGCGGGGCTTGAGGAGGGGCTTCAGAAGGTTATAATGCCATAGAGGCCAAAGCAGCCTTTTCCACCAAGGGAACTAATCCCTGCAGTCTAAAGATCCGTTGTAATTCTGGGATATCTCCAGGCTGCCCATGGAGGTTGGCAACAGTAGTACTTACCATTTAAGGAGCGGTTGGTTGGTGCGCTTGCTAGCTCTTCCGAGAGCAACCAACAGCCATAGGGGCCATCCCATAATCTCTGGAATATGGGACCATGATCCATTCCGCTTCTGAATGGAGCTGCCTACCCAAATACCAGGTTCGAATCCAAATAGTAAAATATTAAAATATTTCTTCACACACCTTAGTTCAATTGTGGACCTCTCTACCCTAGGATGTGGCGATGGTTGCCAACTTGAAGGCTTTAAGAGGAGAGTGGACATGTTCATGGAGGAGAGGGCTATTCATGGCTACTAGTCAAAATGAATACTAGTCATGATGCATGCCTATTCTCTTCAGGTTGCTGCAGTCGTCTTGCTTGTGAGCTTCCTAGAGGCCCCTGGTTGGCCAATGTGTGGACAGACTGCTGGACTTGATGGACCTTGGTCTGATCCAGCAGGGCTTTTCTTATGTTCTTATGTTCTTATCTATCATCCACGCTTCGTCTAGTTTCTATCCCAGGGTACTTTTCACTATGTTCACTGAGAGTCCGTGTGGTGTAGTGGTTAGAGTGTCTGGCTATGATCGGAGAGGCCCAGGTTCAAACCCCAGTTATGCCATGGAAGCTGGCTTGGGCCAGCCTAACCTACTGCACAGGGTTGTTTTGAGCATAAAAAGGATAAAATGGAGGAAAGACAGACGAGGTAAGCCGCTTTGGGTTCCCAAGTGGGGAGAAAGGGGTGTACGTTGAGGAAATAAATAAATAAAGCTATTTCTGGCTGGGATGACCGAACTAGTTATACTCTATATGAAGATACAAAGCTCCCTTATACTGTACTAGACCACTGGTCTGTCAAGCTCAGCAGTGTCTCCTGGAAGCAGATCCATAAGGCCTGGAACAGTGGTATTTCCTATCATTTGGGACCAAGTGATTTATTATCCAAACTATGTGGCTGTTGCTGGGAATCTTTCTGGGAATGCTTCGTTGAAGTGGATATCACTGCGCTCCAGATGTCTCTTCTCCCCCAATGGGTCACAGCCCACGGGGTGGGTAATTCCAGATACGATTACATCATATGACACATCACATTTAGCTGAAAGTGACGAGGAGAGTTACCGTAGCAGAAGCCTGGTTTGGGGAAATATGTAGTTTAGGGCCTGAGATCATTCGTTGCCAAGAATTTAGCCTAGGACCTTCTAGATCAGTGGTTCCCAACCTGGGGTACACATACCCCCAGGGGTATGAACCAGGATATTTAGGGACACATTAAAAAATTGAATGGGAAAAGGCATTTGAAATAACTTATGCCAGGACTACCGTAATTATTTCCCAGGGCTAATTATTGACAGTACAAAAAGCTGTCATTTTTTTCTGAGCAGTTTTAAAAAATTGTTTTCAGGTTGAGTGTACATTTCTCATATTTTTGGTTTTTAAACTGTCCTATCATTAGTTAAAAAAACCCCATTAAATATATTTGAGGGTGTGGCTTATGGAATCAAGGGGCGGGGCTTGTTGGGTTTGGGGGCAGGGCTTCAGCGCATCTTCTTGCTGTTTGGTTCCACCTTCCGAGTCTAACCTTGAATCTTTTATCCCCCCCTTTCGTCGCCGCCGCCTTCTCTTCCTCCTTCTCTCTGTCACTATTTCTGCTCTTCTCTTCTAGACTGAATGAGTCGGAGACGGCTCCTTTGTACCTGTTAACCATCTTGGGCCCACCATCCATGACGCCACTTAAGACCTTCATTACTATGTGCGGCACGAGTTTAATGAAGTGGCTGAGCTCTTGTACCGCATAATGAGGAGGGCTTCGCGCGGCTCATTATATTTGCTTCTCCTTTTGTGCAAATTCTGTTTCTACACTCCAGAATTCAAAGAACAATCATCAGAAACGGAACAATTTAAAAAAAAATAATAATAGAGGGGGAATAAAAACCCTCGCCTCTTTTGAAACCGTCACCCCGATTACGGATATGTTGAAAGACTTTGCGCCGGTTGAACCCTTTCGGACATGGGGAGGTTAGATCTAGCGCTGGGAGGTGGGGGTGGAATTAAATCCACACGTGAAAACTGACAATAGATATTTTTATGTGGCTTTTAACTTCCCTCTTTGTTTAGTTTTTATCAAAGGGATGTTTCCATTCATTCGAATGCCATCCGTTCAAGGGTCCAAATTTAGAATTGCCCCCGGGGCACATGGCTTTTAATTATCTTCTCAGACACTGTCTTTAAACAAACATCATCAAACAACGCTGTTTCCATTATTCTGAAGAATCCCCATCCCACCTTTTCTGTGGAACTGTCTATCTGTCTAGTACATTTCGATCCTACTCTCGCCCCAAAGAAGTCAGATCCTCCCTTCTGTATTTTTCCTCGCAACGATGTTGTGAGGTAGGTTAGGCTGAGAGACTGCGACTGGCCTACGGTCCCTGAACACATGAACACCTGAAGCTGCCTTATACTGAATCAGACCCTTGGTCCATCAAAGTCAGTATTGCCTACTCAGACCGGCAGCGGCTCTCCAGGGTCTCAGGCGAAGGTCTTTCACATCATCTATTTGCCTAGTCCCTTTACTGGGAGATGCTGGGGTTTGAACCTGGGACCTTCTGCATGCCAAGCGGATGCTCTACCACTGAGCCGCGGCCCCTCCCTGAGCATGGTTTATGGCAGAGTGGGGTTCTGAACCACGACCCCCCCCGATTGTACACTAACCACTAAACCATACTATCTCTCAAAACAACTAACAACTTCTGAAGCCAAATAAAACAAGAAGTCAACGGATTTGGGAAGGTGTGACTGTTTAGGATTGCGCTGTTAAGTCAACTGCAATGGGAAAGAAATTGCTTATCAACAAACTAAGTCAGTGGGGCGGTCTGCATTCAGACATCTACACTAACCAGAGGCAGCTTAATTTGAATTTCATCTGAGTCAGGCCAAGGAGGTGGGAAAAGCTGCGTCTGCCAAAATTCCTTGATCTGCATAATTATGAAAAGTGTTCTCTCTTTTTTTTTTGCCCCAAGGCAACCCAGCACGAGGAGAAAAAATGGGCAGAGAGGATCGAGCAGTTAAAACCGGGTCTCAGGATGTCTCCTGGGTCTAAGATAGGCCCTTCCGTGTTGATTGACATATTTATATCCTGCTTTTCTTCCCAAAGGAAACCCAAAGCAACTTACCATGTCATTCTCCCCGCTTCCAATTTTATCCTCACAACAACCCTGCCAGGTAGGTTAGGCTGAGAGACAGGAAGACCTGGCTGAAGGTCTTCCTACACATTTCCATGGCAGAGCAGAGATTCGAACCTGGGGCTCCTCCAGTTCCTCGTCCAACACTCTGACCAGTACACCACACTGGTTCTCTCAACAGAAGTACCTCTTCATTCCCTGTTTTTAATAGCTGGTAGAGATGATATTGCCCTTGCCTGAATGACTGAGGCTAGCCTAGGGTGCCAACCTCCAGGTAGTAGCTGGAGATCTCCTGCTATTACAACTGATCTCCAGCCAATAGAGATCAGTTCAATTGGAGAAAATGGCCACTTTGGCAATTGGACCCTATGGCATTCAAGTCCCCTCTCCTCTCCTCCCCTCCCCTCCCCAAACCCTGCCCTCCTCAGGCTCCACCCCCAAAACATCCTGCCAATGGTGAAGAGGGACCTGGCAACCCTAGGCTAGCCTGATCTCATCAGATCTCAGAAGCTAAGCAGGGTCGGCCCTGGTTAGTACTTGGATGGGAGACCACCAAGGAAGTCCAGGGTTGCTACGCCGAGGCAGGCAATGGTGAACCACCTCTGAATATCCGAAAACCCAAAGGGGTCACCATAAGTCGGCTGCGACTTGACACAGGTTCAAGAAGGATCATAAGCAGCTAATATTGTATGTCTTCCTTTTTACTTATTTTCATCTGTTTTAGTATTATTTTACTTTATATTTTAGTGAGGACAAGAGATGACCTCGCGCCCAGCCCTCGCAATGTCCAGGTCTTCCCAGTCCTGTTGTTACGTGATTCTTCAATTCATCAATCACAGGAAGACTGATTGAAGACATGATATTTAAACTTACAACCTATGCAACACTTTTAATTCTACGGGTATAACAGCATTCTGGTCTAGGATCGTCATAAATACTTACTGACTTACTTTTTAATTCGACGCGACTTGACCGCACTTTCTACCCAAGATGATGCTAAGGGGGAAAAGCAAAGAGGGAGGAAACATGATGAGAACCCAGAAGTGCGGGATCGTTTTAGCAGTCTGTGACTGTGCCCTACCACTCCTCCCCCCCCCCAAGTTCCTTGGTTGGGGGGCTCAGTCGGGCCCAGGCATTGAGAGCCGTAATTATCCCTGTTTGTTTGCATTTGGTATTTGCCAGCAATAAACGTAATTAGTTTTGGTCCTCCCTGCGGGAGACCGAGGGTAGGTCACATGGCCCAGCTGGGTGGGGGGGCAGCATTCCTGGGTCCTTTGGGGAAGAAGGGTAGGGCTGACTTGCAGGGAGGGGGGGAGCGGAGTAAGGACTCCAGGCTTCTCTTCCTCGTTGGTTGCTATGCGTTTTTCTCGCCCAATGTAATTGACTTAATGACTTCCTAACTAATTAAATGTCTGCCGCAACAGCCACTGTTTACCATTTATTTAGCAAATGAGTGATACGCCACACAGAGAAAAGGAGCCAGCGCAGCTTCTGCTCAGAGGGCGACCCGTTTAATCTGCGTGCATCAGTCGCTGCAGTCTGTTGGGCAGGGCCAGAGCCTAATTTGGGGGGGCCCCGGGCAGACAGTGGCCAGGAGGACCCCAGCTAGGGTTGCCAACTGCCAGGTAGTAGCAGGAGATCTCCTGCTAATACAACTGATCTCCAGCCGATGGAGATCAGTTCACCTGGAGAAAATGGCCGCTTTGGCAATTGGACTCTATGGCATTGAAGTCCCTCCCCAAACCCCGCCCTCCTCAGGCTCTGCCCCAAAAATCTCCCACCGGTGGCAAAGAGGGACCTGGCAACCCTACCCCCAGCCCATCCACAACCAGGGCTCCCCGATGTAGAGTTGCCTACCTCCAGGTGGTGGCTGGAGATCTCCCACTATTACAACTGATCTCCAGGCAACAGAGATCAATTCCCCTGGAGAAAATGGCCGCTTGGGCGATTAGACTCTATGTAGGGTTGCCAACCTCCAGGTAGTAGCTGGCAATCTCCTGCTATTACAACTGATCTTCAGTCGATAGAGATCTGTTCCCCTGGAGAAAATGGCCGCTTGGGCAATTGGACTCTATGTAGGGTTGCCAGGTCCTTCTTCTCCTCCGGCGGGAGGCCGTTTGGTTGAAAGCATGAGTGTGCGCGCGCCGACACATGTGCGTCACTTCCGGTTTAGAACCGGAAGTGCCGCCTCGCAGGGGGGCTTATACCTCTAAGTTTGAGTGGTAAAGCTGCCCTTTACCACTCAAACTAAGAGGTATAAGGCCCCTTGCGAGGCGGCACTTCCAATTCTAAACCGGAAGCGACACGTGTGCGTTGGCGCGCACTCTTGCACGTTTACCCACCGACCCTCAGGTGGTCGGCGGGCAGAGGGGCAAATTGCCGGGGGTTTGCCCGCCACCAGCTGGCACCTGGCAACCCTAACTCTATGGCATTGAAATCCCTCCCCTCCCCAAACCCTGTCCTCCTCAGGCTCCACCCGAAAAACCTCCCACTGGTGGCGAAGAGGGACCTGGCAACCTTAACTCTATGGCATTGAAGTCCCTCCCCTCTCCAAACCCCGCCCTCCTCAAACTCTGCCCCTAAAATCTCCAGGTGTTTCTCAACCTGGAGCTGGCAATCCTACCCTGATGCCTTCCTTTCCACCTGCTACAACCTGCATGTCCCTACCTCTAGGATTGGCATCCTCACAGGGCTGTTGTGAGGATAGAGAAGGTGCTGTAAGCTGGTTTGGGTCCCCATTAGGGAGAAATGTAGGGTATAAATATTCCGATTTAGTTGGCCTTCAAAGGTGGTTAGGCAAAGTCATGGGGAGGTCCCTCAATGGGTATCAACCATGACAAGTAAGTGGAACCTCTGTGTTCAAGAGCAGTAATTCTCTGAATATTGATGCTAGGGGCAACACCAGCTTTGGCCTAGGTAAGTTGTATGTAGGCCTTTTGGGGGAATCCGGTTAATATTCAAGACTTGCCAACATTTGGAAAGTTGCAATTCAGAATCTGAAGGCAAGACTTTTGACTGTGAAGTTATTCCTCCAAATTTGGGGCAGGTGTCAAACATGAAACCTTGCGAGTTGCCAGACTATTTATTGCCTGCCAGCGATCAATTGCAAAATATTGCAGTCACATCTACTTGGATGTTAAAGACAGAAGTGCATTGCAACAGGGCCCAGCGAATATTCGGCATCCAGGCAAAAAATCAAATTAGTGCAGAATTACCCTTAAAATGTAGATCTGCCCCAAACCTCCTCATCCTGAGAGCCAAGCTGCCAGGGTTCAGAGTCTAATAAATCATCTGTGTCATATGACTGTTCATGCGGCATAGTGATGATGAAGAGATTGAGCTAGTTGCCAACTCTGAGTTGGGAAATACCTGGAGATTTTGGGGGTGGAGCCTGGGGAAGGCAGGGTTATGGAGGGGAGAGACAATACCACCCTCCAGAGTAGCCATTTCCTCCAGGGGAACTGATTTCTGTCATCTGGGGAACAACTGTTATTCCAGGTGATCTCCAGGCCCCACCTGGAGGTTGGCAACCCTAGATTGAGCATAGAATCGGGGAGGGGACTTCTCAGCTGAATTTAAGCTTCTGCCCTCTACTTTTCGATGGCCTTGGGCAACCCACTGGCTCTCAGCAGCAGACCCCCCCTCCAAATGGGGATCATAATTCTGGCCTGTTTTACTAGGTGCTTGTAAAGATTGCTCTGATAACGCGAAGTGCTTTCAGCATTCAAAAAGTGCTGTAATAAATACACGATCGTTTAAGGGACGCATGATCTAATCCCGTCTGGCGTTTGTTTCATTTATTAAAGCTAGGCTGTTGAGAGAGAGACTAGTCCAAGGTCACCCAGAAAGCTTACATGGAAGAACCATGCTGGGTCTCATGAAGTTGGGTACTGTGTTTTTCTACACTGTGCTGCACTCTTATGGGCACGTGAGACCCCTTCCTGTAACCAGATCTGAACTCAGGATCCTTAACTTGGCTAGTGCTGACCCACACTGTAGTTCTCAATGCTCATCCTGACTCGTTCACAAAGCAGTAAATACCAGTTTGACTCACCTTCTCCCTCCGTCTTTCCTGCCTACCATCCATTATGTGGGGAAAGCATACCTAGAGAGAGCCAGCATGGTGTTGTGGTTAAGAAAAATGGTTCGGAGCAGTGGACTTTAATCTGGAGAACAGGGTTTGATTCCCCACTCCTCCACATGAACAGAGGACGCTAATCTGGAGCTGGTTGGTTTCCTCCCTCCTCCACATGAAGCCAGGTGGGGGACCTTGGGCTGGTCACTGCTCTGATCGAGCTCTCTCAGCCCCACCTACCTCACAGGGTGCCTGTTGTGGGAAGGGGAAGGCAATTGTAAGCCGGTTTGATTCTTCCTTAAGTGGTAGAGAAAGTCAGCATATAAAAACCAACTCTTCTTCTTCAAGCTAATTGAAGGACAGAATAATTTTAAAAAAATTGTTTTGATTCTTTGAAGGGGGCTTTAATGGAGATCAGCTTTGCTCAACCTAAGCTGATACATTGCTGACCTCTCAGGTCTCGCAAAGGATGGCTACTCTGGAATTTGTAAGCACGGGAGAATAATGAACACAGGAGGGTCAGCTTGGGGATGGGGACCTGGGTGCCACTTGTCCTCCAGCTTTTGAATCAAAGCAACGAACCGGCAGCTCCAACTTGTCGCGTCCGTTCTTTCCTTGCTGCTCGGGGCGTCTTCCTCGCCATCTATTTCCACCCACTCCGATGTTGCGTACCAGACCGATGGGCCCACCTAACCTGGTACTGTTGCCTTGGCCCCAATAGATCAGACTGATGGCCCCCAGCTAGCGTCGAAGTGTGAAATTCGATTACGACGTCCCTATCATTAGCCTCATTGCTATAGCAACAGATGTTATTAGCAGTCATAAAATTTCCCAACCCCTTTATTAAATCTAACTGTGGAATTTGACTCCTTGACCTGCTGTGTCTGTTGCAGCTGTTCGGTGGTGAGCATATGGGGGATTGGCAGCGTTGTCTCCTGGGCCGTCTTGCTAGAAACCACCAGGAGTCCTGGATCCCTTTCCAGACAGGAAACAAAGTTGAATGAAGTCTGGAGTAACATGGCCACCTTGTTGCCGGGAAGGGGTGCTTGTCTC
The DNA here is from genome assembly GCF_029931775.1 of Euleptes europaea. Classification (NCBI taxonomy): domain Eukaryota; kingdom Metazoa; phylum Chordata; class Lepidosauria; order Squamata; family Sphaerodactylidae; genus Euleptes; species Euleptes europaea. The sequence continues at coordinate 13,292,784 of NC_079314.1, forward strand.
TTTAAGAGCGCCGAGCTAACCAGGGTGAAGACAGACAGACGTTCTGAGGATGAAGAAGACAGACTGAGGATGAAGAAGACAGCTGGCAAAAGGGATCTGAACACATATTCGTTTCATTCCATGGCATATATGACCGTGGCACTCTTCTGACCTTGTTTCCTTCCTGTGGCCCCCCTGCCCTACTGGTAGAAAGGTAGCTATTTGAATGCTTTGTTTGTAAATAGCCAAGGAACAAAGAAACAGAAACAGCCACACAAAATGCACACATGCAGTTCTTATTGGGAAACTGAAATTTACAAAAAATACCCCACAAAAAGGGAATACAACATGCTAATAAACAACAACGTTCACATTCAAGGGAGAACAAAGCCTCTAGTTGCACAAGATTACAGCGATGCAAAAACCCAGTTGCAAACGATGCATAGAAGTGCAACGAAGAAAGTCATGTGTTAGGTTTTCATGTGTTTCTGTTTTCTTCACTTCTCACTTCCCTCTGTGGCCCCCTAGTCTCGTGCTGTGGCCCCCATTATGCAATTTTCACCTGTGGCCCCCTTGGAATATCCTGGGCCCCCCGGGGGGCCATATGGCCCCAGGTTGAGAACCACTGGCATATATTTCCATGACAGAAGACATTTCTGCAGATCACTTTAACCAAACGTAGAATGTACGCCTGGAGCTTTTGCAAACAGAGAGCGAGACCTGCGCTCGGGGGGGGGGGGTCAGCTTTACAAAACGGAGGATTTTGGGGGTGCATCCACCCTCTTCTCAATTTAAAAAGGTGCAAATGATCCATAAAACGTGTTTGTCCAAATAACTTACGTCACGGTGGAATAAAAATCTCATTGCAAACGATGCTAAAGGGACAATATGTCGCTGTCTGTCTTGCTCTAGGGTTGCCATGTTTTAAATTAGCCCTGTTCCTGAGCTTTGGCAGCAGCTGGACTCATAGAAATTTAACTGGGGAAGACTTTTCCACCACGTCTTCCCATGTCGGAAGAAGCATCACCAACTAAATTTCTGCAAACAAAGCAGGATTCTGGGGAAAGCATGCTGGGATTGTTTCTCAAATCAATAAGATCTTTAAGAAAATGTTTACATATTTACATAACACCTATTACATAAGAAGTTAAAAGCTGGGAAGCATTCATGGCATTGCCTGCCCCCTCAATCATTAGTTAAGCTGATGTGCTATCCTGGAATGTTCATCAACATTCCAACTGTTGATGGGAAGGGGACAGTTGCAAAAAAAATGCAGCTACTTCAAAGGGAAGCGGAGAGGAAAATTCAGTTTCTTGAGAGGGAAGACCTCAGTCAGTGACGTGAGAGAGAAATGGTGGTACGCTGCTGGGTTAAGTGGATGCGGAGAGCAGAAATTAATTAATACACTTTCGTCCCTGGCATTGTTATCACCTGACTCCCCCTGCCTGGCGATTGGCAGGTGAATGCGTGCGCTGACTTGCTGGGAAAAGAAACGTCTTTAAATGTGACACTGACTGCCACGAAAGTTCTCGCCGTGGCGTTGGTTCTGTGACATCTCATTCACGCAGCCAAGTCATCGCTTGGTAGGGCACCCAGCAAATGAGGCCCATTCGAGGGTTGCCACCTTTTTGCGATCTGTCTCTGTGCCTGTAACAGGATGCCGCCTGACCAAATACTGCCAGGAGATAATGATATCTCCAGGCCATGGAAGGCATTATAGGCTGATTCCTGCCAATCAAGCTGTTCTTAGAGTTACAGGAATGGGCCATGTTGCTCTACATTGGCAATCCATAAACCATATTGGTTTATAGTCTCCATGAACTGGGAACTGTGAGGGAATGTAGTATCCCTTCTTTTGCCACGATATATCTGCCATGCCTCTGCCAAAGCCTGTGAAAAGCGAAGCCACGATAAATCTGCTAGTCCTTACGGTGCCATAGTAAGCTTATTTGATTTAATATTTTCCCCCCACCTCTTGGCAAGGCTCCAGTGTGTCCTATAGCTGTGGGCAAGCAGAAATTCAGCAGGTGAAGCGTCCCATGTTGAATTTCCTGTGGAAGGAGGAGGAGGAGGAGAAGGAGAAGGAGAGTTGTTTTTTATATGCCCACTTTCTATACCACTTAAGGAAGAATCAAACTGGCTTACAATCACCTTCCCTTCCCCTCTCCACAACAGACACCCTGTGAGGGAGGTGGGGCTGAGAAAGTTCTAAGAGAGCTGTGACTAGCCCAAGGTCACCCAGCTGGCTTCATGTGTAGGAGTGAGGAAACAAATCCAGTTTCCCAGATTAGCGTCCGCCGCTCATGTGGAAGAGTGGGGAATCATACCCATTTCTCCAGATCAGAGTCCACTGCTCCAAACCACTGCTCTTAACCACTACACCACGCTGGCTCCAGCAGTTAAACGTGCGAGAGACTGAGTGCAAAAAAAAAAAAAAAAAAGTTGGCAATCATGCTTAAAGAAGGATGCAGCAGGAATAAGGGACGGTGCAGGTAGTCCGAGCAAATGAAGCAGAGAGAATAGAAAGAGAACCCATCTCTCTAACCCCCCCCTTCCCAAACGACTCCTTGGGAATTGCTCATATTAATGATCCTCTTTCTATCCCAGACGCTGAGTGGTTCGTCGCTAATGGTGTAAAGAGGGCCAATTAAACCCCTGGTAATTAGCATCCATCACTGGCTCGCGAACATCAGCGTTTCTGGAACTGATATTGTATCAAAATTAATATCAGAAGGCAGCAGCAGGGGGCGCTACCCTTAGAGTCACAGCCCTGACCCACAGCGGCCTGCTGTGCCCCCATTCGGGGTGGGTGGGGGCGCTGTACCACTGGAGGGTGGAAGGAGGTTGCCAGTCCTGGGACAGTGGAAGAAATCGTAGAATCATAGTGTTGGAAGGGACCATACAGGCCATCTAGTCTAACCCCCTGCTCAATGCAGGATCAGCCTAGAGCAGTGATGGCGAACCTTTTAGAGACTGAGTGCCCAAACTGCAACCAAAAACCCACTTATTTATCGCCGAGTGCCAATGCGGCAATTTAACCTGAATACCACCCCCAGAGGGGGCTCAGAGGGAGAGGCTAGGGTTGCCAAGTTCCTCTTCGCCATGAGTGGGAGGTTTTTGGGGTGGCGCCTGAGGAGGGCGGGGTTTGGGGAAGGACTTCAGTGCCATAGAGTCCAATTGCCAAAGTGGCAATTTTTTCCAGGGGAACTGATCTCTATTGGTTGGAGATCACCTGTAATAGCAGATCTCCAGCTAGTACCTGGAGATTGGCAACTAGTTCCTTAGTGTTTTCTCTCTACATATCAAGACAAATGGAAAGGTGTTTGGAGGATAGCTTGTGGGCACTTCAAAGGTGGAATAGGACTGCACGCCCCTCCGCCCGCACAGACCCAGAGGGTGCCGGAGAAGCCGCTGGAGGGAAAGAAGGAAGGAAGGAAGGAAAGAAGGGAAGGGAGGGGGAAAGGGAAGGAAGGGAGGGAGAGAAAGAAAGAAAAAGAGAGAGAAAGGGAGAAAGAAATGGAGCAAGGGAGAGAAAGAAAAGGACAGAGGGAGACAGAAAAAGAAAGAGGCCATTTATGCATGGGAGGTTTTGCCTTGGATTTGCCACTCGGTGGGGCGCGGCAGCAGGCTTGTGAGAGGCAAGCAGGGTGGGGCAGAGGGCACCTCCTTCGCACCCACCGACCAGCCATGCCCCTCCGCCCGCACAGGCCCAGAGGGCGCCGGAGAAGCCGCCGGCCATGCCGAGTGTGAGCGCTCGGCTTCTGTTCCCCGCTCTCCCACCCGCCTGGCTGGCCGCGCACGCTCCAGCGGCGGCAATGGCGGCAGCTTCTGTGGGAGAGTCCGGGGGCCACCGCCAATCATGCCGGAAGTTCCCCACCCCTGGGCTACAGCCTCCCCCATCCGGGGTGGGGCAGAGCCGGAAAGACCAGTGGCTTGGAGGAACCGTGCGTGCCGGCAGAAAGGGCTACGCGTGCCGGAAGTGGCACCCGTGCCATAGGTTCGCCAACACGGGCCTAGAGCATCCTTGACTAGTGTTAGTCCGGCCTCTGCTTAAAGGCTGCCAGTGAGGGGGAGCTCACCACCTCCCTAGGCAGCCGATTCCACTGTTGAACAACTCAGCCCGAGACCCTTTATAACTGATTATGTTATGAATGGGGGAAAGCATTTCATTCACACCAAGGATGTGTTTTATCATGACACCGTTAGGTTAGAATCACAGAATCATAGACTGGGAAGGGGCTGTACAAGTCATTTAGTTCAACCCCTTGCTCGATGCAAGATCAGCCTAAAAGCATCCCTGATAAATGTTTGTCCAACCACTGCTTGAAGACTGCCAGAGTGGGGGAGCTCACCACTGCTGAACTACACTTACTGTGAAATTTATTTTCCCCCTAACGTCCAGCCATTACCTTTCCGCCTGCAATTTAAACCCACTATTGCGAGTCCTATCCTCTGCTGCCAACAGGAACAGCTCCCTGCCCTCCTCTAAGTGACAGCCCTTCAAATACTTAAAGAGAGCAAGCATTAGGGTTGCCAGGTCCCTCTTCACCACTGGTGGGAGATTTTTGGGGTGGAGACTGAGGAGAATGGGGTTTGGGGAGGGGAGGGACTTCAATGCCATAGAGTCCAAGTGCCAAAGCAGCCGTTTTCTCCAGGTGAACTGATCTCTATTGGCTGGAGATCACTTGTAATAGCAGGAAATCTCCAGCTAGTACTTGGAGGTTGGCAGCTCAAGCAATCATGTCCCCCCTCAACCTCCTCCAGGCTGAACATTCCCAACTCCCTCAGCCTTTCCTCGTAGGGCTTGGTCTCCAGGCCTGATCATCCTCGGTGCTCTCCTCTGCACCCGCTCCATTCTGTCCACACCCTTTTTGAAGTGAGCCAGCTGTGCCATTCACCTGGGCTTCACCATCCAGGAAAAGAGGGTCACCACATTTTTTTTTACCCCAGCCTAGCTTGTGTGTCTTCACCAGCTTTCAATAATGCAGATATTCAGAGGGTTTGTTGTGGTTGTTAGTAATGACAAAGGTGCCCTGACCTATATGGCTAGGGTTGTGAGTTCTGGTTGTGGAACACTTGGAGATTGGGGTGGGGAGGGGGGCTGGAGAGGGGCCCTCAGCAGGGTATAATTTATTTGTTTTATTTATTTATTTTTGAATTTATATCCTGCTCTATCCTGGCCAAAGCTCAGAGAGGCTCATGTTATTAAAATATTGTCTATATTCGTTTGTATACAAAATAATTTACAATTAAAAGCGTAGTTCATAGTTATAAAATCTAACTGGCTCCTAGTTCGTAGCACACAGGGCAGCAGCCACCCTGAAGGGGAAGGGTCTGGATCCCTGAACCTTAACCCAATAAGTGAGGCAGAGGGGGAAAAAGGGGAGAAGGGAAAATGCTATACAGTCCACCCTCCAAAGCAGCCATTTTTTCCAGAGGAACTGATCTCTGTAGTCTGGAGATCAATTGTAATAGCAGGAAATCTCCAGCTGCTACCTGGAGGTTGGCAACCCTATGTATGGCCTGAGTTAGCCAGATCTCAGCAGCTCTCAGAAGCGATACCTGTTTATTGACTGTTTTGTTTATTGTAAGCAGCCCTTAGCCCAGCCTTGCTGGGAAGAGTGGGGTATAAATAGAAGAAGAAGAAGAAGAAGAAGAAGAAGAAGACGAAGACGAAGACGAAGAAGAAGAATCAACCTTGGATCAACTTGGGTGAGAGAACATCATGGAAGTCCAGGGTTGCTATGCAGAGGCAGGGAATGGCAAACCACCTCTGCTCCTCCCTTGCCTTGAAAACCCGATAGCGCTGCCATAAGTCAGCTGCGATTTTATGGCACTTTCCACCACAATAGCCAAGGCAATAGGAATTGTAATGGTTAGAGCAGGGGTGTCCAATCTTTTGGCTTCCCTGGGCCACATTGGAAAAAGAAGAATGGTCTTGGGCCACACATAAAATACACTAACACTAATGATAGCTGATTCATAATGTTTTAAGTAAGTTTACGATTTTGTGTTGGGCCGCATACGGCCCATGGGCCACAGTTTGGACGAGCCTGGGTTAGAGTGTCGGCCTAGGATCCAGGAGAAGCAGATTGAAATCCCTACCCTGATCATGAAGCTCACTCAGTGACCTCGGACCAGTCACTACCTCTCAGGCCAACCTATGTCATGGGTAGGGTTGCCAACCTCCAGGTAGGGCTGGGAGATTCCCCCAGAAAAACAAGTTATCTGCAGACTGCAGAGATCAGTTCCCCCGAAGGTGGAGGTGCCAGCCTCCAGGCTCCTCTGGAATTACAGTGCACCTCCAGACTACAGAGACCGGTTCTTCTGGAGAAAATGGATGCTGTGGAGGGTGGACTCTGTGGCATTGTACCCCACTGAGGTCCTTTTCCTCCCCAGGGTCCTTCCCCATATCTATAGGAGTTTCCTAACCTGGATCTGGCCACCCTACCCCCCCATCCCCCGTCGGTGGCCATGGGGGACCTAGCAACCCTACCTGGGGGATACAGCTGCTTCAGAGGTTGGACTGTATGGCATTATACCCTGCTCAAGTTCCATCCCTTCCCCCAACACCCACCCACCCCACTTCCCAGGTTCCAGCCCCAAACATCCAGGAATTTCCTAAACCAGAGCTGATAACCGACTCGCAGGAAGAGATAAAGAGACCAGTGTTGTAACCCGCTGTCTGTCACCCTGTGGGCCCTGGCCCAAATGTGGGTCATGAAGCCCGTGAAAGGTTGCCCCTAGGCTTTTGCAGTTTTATTGATTTGCTCTGGGTTTTTTTTTTTTTTTAATTAGGTCACCACACTGATTAAATTTGGACTTGTGGGTCACCAGACCAAGAAGGCTGGGAAACACTGTTGACAGCCATTTATGGTCTTCATGGGGGTGGGGAGAAGAAAGTGGGGGTATAAATAGGATTGCCAGCCTCCAGGTGTGGGCTGGAGATTACATCTGATCTCCAGATGACAGAGGTCAGTTCCCTTGGAGAAAATGGCTGCATTGGAGGGTGGACTTTGTGGCATTCTTCCCCGCTGAGGGTCTGATTCAGTATAAGGCATCTTCATGTATTCAATTAGAGAAGCACATCCCAGAATCCAATGCGAACAAAGGATACTGGCTTACAGCTCTCCACCTGTGTAGGACTCAAAACTCGCCCTTTTGCTTTCCAGGAATACTGTGAGTGTGCAAGAGTTTTTAAAAAGGCACATTTTGGAACTGCACACGATTGTCATTTGCCAACACTGTTCACGCCGTTGCAACACACCTGCGCATTTTCCTTGCCGGTCCGCAAACATGCTTCGTCGCTTGCAGCCACATCTGGTGACATTTAAAGAGTGACTGAGAAATCCATGCGTATTTTTTTTTATTATTAAGGGATGCCATCAAGAAATTTGTTCAATAAAATGGACAACACTAATGCAGAAGATCTGGATTTTGGAATGGCAGAAATGTTCTCTAGGGTCGTCCCCCACCCCCAGTGGAATTGCACATTTTGTGTCTGATGGCTCTTAAAAAAGAAAATCCCCATGTGAAATACGGCTGCTTACACTTAACGCTACTTAAAGCTATTTCAGCTCTTCAAAGCATCTCCATCTGACAGATCCAGAGCTTGCTGCCAAATTGACAACAACCCTGCAATTGTGACCATATTCAGAACATAAGAAAAGCCCTGCTGTATCAGACCAAGGCCCATCAAGTCCAGCAGTCTGTTCACACAGTGGCCAACCAGGGGCCTCCAGGAAGCCCGCAAATGACTGCAGCAGCATCCTGCCTGTGTTCCACAACACCTAAGATAATAGGCATGCTCCTCTGATACTGGAGAGAATAGGTATGCATCAGGATTCATTTTAACTAGTAGCCATGGAGAGCCCTCTCCTCCATGAAGATGTTCGTTTCCCTTTTAAAGCCTTCCAAGCTGGTGGCCATCACTTCATCCTGGGGCAAGGAGTTCCACAATTTAATGATGCGTCGTGTGAAGAAATACTTCCTTTTATCTGTTTTGAATCTCTCACCCTTCAGCTTCAGCAGATGACCCAGCGTTCCGGTATTACGAGAGAGGGAGAAAAGCTTCTCCCTGTCCACTCTCTCCATACCATGCACAATTTTATAGACCTCTATCATGTCTCCCCTTAACCCCCTTCCTTCCAAGCTAAACAGCCCTAAACATTTTAACCGCTCCTCGTAGGGTAGTTGCTCTAGCTCCCTGATCATTTTGGTTGCTCTTTTCTGCACCTTCTCAAGCTCTGCAATATCCTTTTTTTAAGGTGCGGTGACCAGAACTGTACACAGTATTCCAAGTGTGGTCTCACCACAGATTTGTGCAAGGGCAGTATGATAGCAGCAGTTTTATTCCCTATTCCTTATCTAATTATGGCCAGCATGGAATTTGCCTTTTTCACAGCAGCCGCACACTGGGTTGACATCTTCATCGAGCTATCCGCTACCACCCCAAGATCCCTTTCTTGGTCTGTCGCTGTCAGCACAGATCCCATCAGTGTATATATGCTGGGATTTTTTTGCTCCAATATGCATAACTTTTGCATATTGCCGGTAGGGGCCGGGGAGGTTTACCTGATGAGTTCATGGCAGCGGTGAAATTCACACCAGTGCCTTCCTTGAGTCATACCTCAAAGATAAAGAAGAGGTATGCGAGTGTGTGTGTTTATGTGGGTGTGTGCGCGCCATCAGGTCACATCTGAATTATGGTGACCGCGTAGGGTTTGCACGGCAAGAGACGTTAAGAGGTGGTTTGCCATTGTCGGCCTCCGAGTCACGACCCTGATAATTCTTGGATGTTGCCCATCCAAATTCTAACCTTGCTTAGCTTCAGAGATTTGATGAGATCAGGGTAGCCTGAGGTTATCCAGGTCAGGTCATAAAGAAGACAGGACCCTTGAATTGACAGAAAAGCTGCTCCCCCACTGATTCAGATATGGGCTGAAACTCAGGGGGAGGGGGTATAACCCAGTTTCCTCAATTCCAATTGCTCTCCATTGCTTTCCATTGGGAGAAAGCATATTCCTGTTCCCCCCCCCCCCCGTGTGCTAGAGAGCAAACTTCAGCTTGGGGGGGGCATTTGAGGTTTGCACCACCACCACCACCCCATCTGAATCAGGCCTTTCCCAAGACACTATTTACCAATTTTTCAAAATGTGCAGGATTTCCGCCTGGATCTCCCAACCTCTCTTCCTCGTTTGCTTAGGGTCAAATTAGACATCCCAGCGGGAATTCTGTGAACAGACCTCCTGCGGCTTTTGAAAATTGTTAATAGCAGCTATGTGTATTTGTGTGTGTGGGGGGGGGAGGGAGGGGGTAATTGAATCAGGGAAGGGCAGCTGAGCTGGGGGGTGGGAGGTTAAACCCTTTACTCTCAAGCTCCTTTCATTACTTAAATCTCCACCCACCCCCCAAATATATTACAGTACCGAATAGATACCTGTAAGTTTCCCTCGGTATCAACTTGCAGGGAGCAATTTCAGTTGGGAAAAGGATGCCAGGAAAGGAGAAGTTCCCCACTGCAGGGCTAAAGCCCCTCACCCCAGTCAGGGTTGCTTTAAAAATGTTTTTAAAAATGGAGGAAGCCTCATCAGTAGGGTTACCAACCTCCAGGTACTAGCTGGAGATCACCTGCTATTACAACTGATCTCCAGCCGATAGAGATCAGTTCCTCTGGAGAAAATGGCCACTTCAGCAATTGGACTTTATGGCACTGAAGTCCCTCCTCTCCCCAAACCCCACCCTCCTCAGGCTCTGCCCAAAAAAACTCCCACCATTGGCGAAAGGGGACCTGGCAACCCTACTCATCAGGGATCGCCTACTCTTGTGTCTCCTCCGGCCTTTAGTTGCTGTGTTTTACTCCAGCTTGCCAAAGGGCAAAGGGTGGATGGACTTAGGGTTGCCCAGTATGGGTTGGGAAATTCCTGGTGATTTAGGGGTGGAGCCCGGGGGAGGGCAGGATTTGGGGAGGGGAGTAGCTCAGCAGGGATTGGATGCCATCGAGTCCACCCTGCAAATAGGGTTGCCAGCTTCGGGTTTGGAAATACCCAGAGATTTGGGTGGGTGGATGAGGGGGGACATGATTGCTCTCTTTAAGTATTTGAAGGAGAACAAAGGAGGGTAGGAGGCTGTTCCTGTTGGCAGCAGGGGATAGAATTCACAATTATGGTTAGCAATTAGGGCAAAGGTACTGGCTGGATATTAGGAATTTGTTTTTTTTACAGGAAGAGGCAGAAGAAAAAGAAGAAGACGAGTTGGTTTTTTATATGCCAACTTTCTCTACCGCTTAAGGGAGACTCAAACCGGCTTACAATCACCTTCCCTTCCCCTCCCCACAACAGACACCCTGTGAGGTAGGTGGGGCTGAGAGAGTTCGTAGAGAACTGTGACTAGCCCAAGGTCAACCAGCTGGCCTTATGTGTAGGAGTGGGGAAACCAACCCGGTTCACCAGATTAGCGTCCGCTGCTCATGTGGAGGAGTGGGGAATTGAACCTGGTTCTCCAGATTAGAGTCCACCACTCCAAACCACTGCTCTTAACCACTACACCATGCTGGCTCTCTGAGGGCGGGGTTTGGGGAGGGGCCAGACCTCAGTGAGGTATAATGCCATAGAGTCCACCTTCCAAAGCAGCTGTTTCCTCCAGGTGTACTGAACGGGGGTGCCAGCCTCATGGTGGGACCTGGGGATCCCCTGGAATTACAACTCATCTACAGACTACAGAGATCGGTTCCCCTGGAGAAAATGGATGCTTCGGAGGACGGGCTCTATGGCATCGTACCCCACTGAGGTCCCTGTCCTGCCCAGGCTCCACCCCCAAATCTCCAGGAACTTCCCAGCTTTCTGAGTTGGCAACCCTCTGGTGAAGGGACTCAAGAAGGTTGACAGGGTGTTCTATGGGCCAGCCGCCAACAAGAAGGCTTTTGCAATGTTGGGTGAAAGCATGCCTGCCCTTAAACCCTCCTCCCTTCTGCACAATTAAAGGCACAGCAGCCTTTTCCTGTGTATCAGTTGGCAACCTTAAGGATGCCCATCAGGGGCCAAAGGAGGAGTTATAATGGGGGAAAGCAACCCAGAGATGATGGAAGAGAGAGAGCCACTTGGGGTGTGTGTGTGTGCTATTGGTAATATAATTATTGGTGACTTGCCTGGGAAAAGTTTGATTGATTGATTTGCTTCATCGATTCCCTGCCTTTCTCCCCAACAGAGACCCAAAGCGGCTGGCAGCATTCTCCTCTCCCCCATTTTACCCTCACAACAACCCTGCCAGGCAGGTTAGGCTGAGAGGGTGCGACTGGCCCAAGGCCAGCCAGTGAGCTTCCACGGCAGAGCGGGGATTCGAACCCGGGTCTTCCAGATGCCAGGCTGATGCTCTAGCCACTTCAGGTTGCCAACCTCCAGGTGGTAGCCGGAGATCTCCTGAACTACAAGCGATTCCCTGGAGGACATGGCCACTTTGAAGGGCGGACTCTACGACGACCCTGCGGAGCTCCCTTCCCAAACTTTGCCCTTCAGGTTCCACCTCCCAAATCTCCAGGGATTTCCCAACCCAGACCTGGCAACCTTATAACCACGACACCACACTAGCTGTCCTGTCACCCACCAGGAGTTACCACTGGAGGAGGTTAAAAGAAGGAAAGGTTTCGAGGCAGGGCATCATTGGGGCCGGAGCTCAGAGCACCTGGATTCTCTATTCAGTACTAAGGGCTGAATTTCCTGAATCGGTCGGAGCATTGGCGAGGAGGGGCAGGAGAAGAGAGTTGCGCTTCACCGAAGTTGGCATGCAGCGGTGCAGTCACAGAATCATAGAGTTGGAAGGGGACCCCAGGGTCATCTAGTCCAACCCCCTGCACAATGCAGGAAACTCACAACTACAGTCTCTGTACGACTTTCCTGACATAGCATCCCCCCCTCCACGAGATTATATGAACCGGAAAGGCTGAGGGAGGGGTCCCATGTGATCCCTTTGGTGCAGTGGCCCAGAGAAGTACAGTTTGGCTCCCGTCCTGAATCCCCCAAAGCAGTCATTTTTTTAATTTTCAAAAAGTGCCCCGGAGCATGTGCAGAGAGTCCCCCTCCCACTGAACAGCCGCAGCCTAGGACGAAGGAGCGCAGCTCCTGGGCAAGTGAAGGAACCAGATCTGGGGCTGGGGTGGGGAAGAGAGCTCCTAGAATGGGAAGGGGGGGATTGCTCCAGGGAAGGGAAAGTGCAAGGGGGGTGGGCGGATTAGCTTTGCAAATGAGCCAGAGGGAAGACTTCGGAGTTGGGGATGGGGAAGAAATTGCACAGGCTGAAAACCCCTCCCTGGCTCCCCCCCTACCCACAAACCCATCCTTGATGATCTGGGGGGTGTGAACTAAGGAGTGGGGGCTGCAGGGGAGGCAGGGAAGGAGAGATCCCAGTCGGGATCTCCCCGGGCTTCCCTGATCATCGGGTTGATGATCTCTCGTGATATGTCTGGTAAAAAATCTATGTCTTTAGTACATGCATTTTTAATCCTCATTTATTTGACAATATGTACATATGTAAAATTAATAATAGTATGTACTGGGACAATATTCATTGGGGCAAGTAGATGTATGCCTAATTATACATAGTATGTATTATGTAAAATTAATAACAGTATGTACTGGGACAATATTCATAGGGCAAGTAGATGTATGCCTAATTATACATAGTATGTAATATGTATAATTAATAACAGTATGTACTGGGACAATATTCATGGGGCAAGTAGATGTATGCCTAATTATACATAGTATGTTTAATGTAAAATTAATAACAGTATGTACTGGGACAATATTCATGGGGCAAGTAGATGTATGCCTAATTATACACAGTATGTATTATGTAAAATTAATAATAGCATGTACTGGGACAATATTCATGGGGCAAGTAGATGTATGGCTTATTATACATAGTATGTAATATGTAAAATTAATAATAGTATGTACTGGGACAATATTCATGGGGCAAGTAGATGTATGGCTTATTATACATAGTATGTAATATGTAAAATTAATAACAGTATGTACTGGGACAATATTCACGGGGCAAGTAGACGTATGCCTAATTATACATAGTATGTAATATGTAAAATTAATAACAGTATGTACCGGGACAATATTCACGGGGCAAGTAGATGTATGCCTAATTATACATAGTATGTAATATGTAAAATTAATAACAGTATGTACCGGGACAATATTCACGGGGCAAGTAGATGTATGCCTAATTATACATAGTATGTAATATGTAAAATTAATGATAGCATGTACTGGGACAATATTCATGGGGCAAGTAGATGTATGCCTAATTATACATCATGGGGGGGGCGCTCTCCTTTCTCCCCCCTCCCCTTTCTCCCCCCTCCCCTCCCCCCTCCCCTTTCTCCCCCCCTCCTCCCCTTTCTCCCCCCCTCCCCTCCCCTCCCCGGCATCGCTGCAGTAACAAAGGACCTCTCATAAACCACCTTCTCCCCCCCACCTTTCCTCGGCCCCGCCCACCCCCTCCCATTGGAGGGCCCCCTCCCGCCTCATTTGCATGGCCGGCCCCTTTCCCCCCCCCGGCCCGCCCGCTCCCCCCATTGGCCCGCCCGGGCGCCGCCCTCTTCTCTGCCCAACTGTCTGTCACGCTCGGCGCGCGCCCCCCTCCCTCCCGGAGCATCCCCCGCTCCCCTCCCCTCCCCGGTCCTCCCCCCCCCCTTCTGAGATGCAGCAGGGCTGGCGGGCTGGACGCGCGAGGCAGGCTGCCGTCTCCCCCTCCGCCGCTGCCCGCCTCCGCCGCGCGCTGCCCGCGTCCCCCCGCCGCAGATCCCCCCCGGCCCGACCAGGCAGAGCCATGACCGGCGCCCCGCTCCTCCGGCTCCTCTGCAGGATCGCGGCGATGTGCCTCTCGCAAGGTACCGCAGTCCGGGCTGGGGCGCGGGAGGGCGCGGGCGGCGGACCCGAGGCCCCCCTGGGCACGCGTGTGCGTGTGCATGTGCATGCAGGCGCGCGTGGCACGGGCATCCCCCCGCTGGGCTCCTGCGTGCCACGGTGGGTGCTCTTTGGACGCCGGTCTTGCCCAGGTTTCCCCTGGGGGGGCTGTCCCATCCTGGACGGGTCCCGTCCCCCCCACCTGTGCCGGTCCCGCAGGAATACACCATCCCAGTGTCACGGATGCCCGCCGCGGAAACCCAGATCCCCCCCCACCCTCCTGCGAACGAGGTGTCACAACAACTGCAAGCGTGCTGTGTGGATGCAAAGATAAATCTGGCACCCCCTTACCGACATCCAGCTGCCTGGGTGGCTGGCTGGCTTCAGGGGGTGCCGTCCTGTGGGGATGCAAAAATGCATCTGGCACCCCCTTACCGACATCCAGCTGCCTGGCTGGCTGGCTGGCTTCAGGGGGTGCCGTCCTCCCCCTGCCGTTTCGCCAAGCCCTTCTCCCGTGCGTTTGGGTACCACTCGCGTACTGAATTGGCACGCTTGTGCCTGCCACGGGGTGGTGGTGGTGGGGGGGGAGAGGAGGCTCCGACCGAGCTGGGTCGAGAATCTGCAGAGGGGCTGGATGTGCAAGGCGGAGGGAACACTGAGCGCACTGTTTGGCTCTGGTGAGGCACAGGAGGGGATGTGTGTGTGTGTGTGTGTGTGTGCGCCGGGCGGGCGGACAGACGTGTGGAGGGAGGAAAGTCCCTGAATGAAAGGTTTGTATGTGTGTCCGTGGCTGGGTGAGGACCCTTGTCTTCGTGGGGATGAATTAAGAAGGGGGGGTGAAACGGGTGGGGGGGCTTGTGTAATGTCGGAGGAAGGGGGTGGCGGGAGGAGGTGACGGAGGTGAGGATGGGTAATTGTGGCAGCGATGGTGACCGGAATATTTATAGCGGCGTGGACGGACCCGAAGGGATGGAAACCGCCGAAGGTGAGAGGCACGCAGAGGGAGGCCAGTGGGCCAAGCCACAGAGCCCCATTTGGGAAGAGGAACTCTGGGGTCCTCTGCACGCTTACCTGGGACTGAGCCCCATGGAACTCAGTGGGACTTATTGCCAAGGAAACGGGCGCGGTGAGGTTGGAGCGCCTGATGCGAAGTCCCTCTCTCTGGTGGCTCTTCTTCTCCGTTGACCCCGCTGGCTCCGTCGTTCGTTATTTGGGTCCTGGTTCTGGCATGCGTCTGTGTATGGGGTCGAGGGCTGAAGTTATAGGACCAATTGGGGGAGCTCACGGCCTTCTGGGAAGGATGGAGCCAGCCCTATCAGCCCTATCAGGAGTGGCATTGTGGGTACTGGCATGACGTGACCGGAGAGAGGGCCCGTTTTTTTGGAGTGGGTGTGATCCCTGGCCTTTTGGCGTGGCCATGGGCATTGATGGGGAGGGCCGTGCGGATCAGTGACCGGGGGCGATGGTGCTGGCGTGTCGGTTTCTTGTGGCGGCGCGGATCGGGCTCGTGTGAGGCTGGGGCTTTGGGTCACCCTGAGCAGCTGTTGGTTTAAGAACCCGAGAAAAGCTCTGCAGGTTTGGATCGAGGCATCCTCGCTTCCGGCATTTGGATTCCAACAGTGGCCAGCAAGACACACCTGGAGTCTCACAAGCAGGGCCTGCAAACAACAACCTTCTCCTGTTAGTCCCTAGCATTTGGCCTTCAGAGGTATACTGCCTCTGAACTTGGAGGTTCCATGTAGGTAGTCCTGGTGTTAATTAGGTGTATTTCCTTTTGCTTCTCCAGAAGCTGCTGCCGAACAAATTACTTGGGTGGCCCCCAGTTCTAGGACTGTTAGAAGGGGAGAAGAATTTCTCTCCCTCTACTCTCTCCAGATATACAGAGGCTGGCAGGGCAGTAAGTGTGAGATATTGTTGGTGACAATTAGAATCATAGAGTTGGAAGGGACCACCAGGCTCATCTAGTCCAACCCCTTGCACAATGCAGGAAATTGACAACTACCTCCCCCCCACACCCCCAGTGACCCCTATTCCACTCCCAGAAGATGGCCAAAAAAAAGACCCCTCCAGGATCCCTGGCCAATCTGGCCTGGAGAAAAATGGCTTCCTGACCCCCAAAGAGTCGATTGGCTCTACCCTGGGCGTGCAAGAAAGGGCCACGAGAGCCAAACACTGACACGACTCTTCCTGCCCTCCCTCCCTGTTGGTGACAATCTTACCACGGTCGCTGGGGAGGGCTCCTCAGTTCGTTTCCGGTGCCTGCAACGATCTCATTATTTTGTGGTTCTTCTTGCTCCATGGGTAATATCTGCCAAGGCAGGACTGCCGCTCGTCGCGTGGCCAACCGAGAGTCCTGCGGCACCTCAAAGACCGGCGCATCTATTGTGCCGGAAGATGTCATGCACTGGAACCCACATCTTCGGTTGCACACCCAAAAGCTTTAACTGCTATAAAACCGTCGGACTGGAAGCTGGAGAACTCTGGCTTGCTCTTGCTGCAAAAGATGAAGGCGCAGAATGCCTGTGGTGTTCGTACTTCCGCATAATGGAACTCCGGAAGTGTAATTTGCCCTGAAAAGCAGTCACAGAGGGCTCTGTTCACTGGGGAAGGAAACTCTTCCCTCTCCCCACGCTATGGTTTCCAATGGAAAAAGCACCCCCTCCCCAAAACAAATACTCTTCTCTCTCTCTGTTTTCCTTTCCAGGGCTTAAAGCAGTGGTTTCTCATTGGTGCAACCTGCACTGGGAGCCCCCCCCCCAACCCCCTGCATCTGCTTTCTTGAGCCCAAAACCACATCTGGAGTTTGAATGGTGGAACTCCAAGCAGGGCAGTTTGGTTTTGCCAACCGGCCGCTGTGGATTGAAGCCCCGGTTGGCTGAGGCGTTGGGGTGGACTGTACCTCTTTGCTGCCCTGAGCAAAGTGTAATTATTTGTTAAAATATTTATACGCCGCCTTCCCTTTTGCCTCAAGTGCCTCCAATTTAAGGAGCCTTCCTCCAGCTTAAGTGGCGCTTCTGTTGGAAGAAGAACCACTTAGGTTGGAGGGAGAGGCACTTGGTGGATGGTTGGATCCATTCCATTGTCATTAAGGTGAGCAACATCCTTGGGGGAGCCTGCGCAGGCGAGGACGATATTTATTTCTATTTATGTGTTTACATTATTTATAGTCCACCTTCCTCTCTTGGACTCAGGTCGGTTTCCGCAGAGTGAGTCAATGCAATCGGCGGATGGCACATTCAGTAAACAATGCAGTAGGGTTAGGGTGGTAGAACTGACCAGAAGTCTAAAAACAGGACGGAAGCAAAGCATAAGTATTAACATGACACATTAACAGTTCGTTCCTAAGGAGAGTTACTCCAGTCTAAGTAACCATGGGCTTAGACTGGAGTAACTCTCCTTAGGAATGCACTGTAAATGATACAAAAATCCCATAGTCGGATCCTAGTTTCAGCAAGTTGTACACCGTAGTATAGACCGCAGTCCCTAATACTTTTTCCAAGTAACTTTGGGACTTATTTAGCGCAGGGCAAGTCTATTGCCTGCGTAGAAAAGCCCTCGTGAATAATTCAGCTTTGCATAGTTTGCGGAAAGCCAGGAGAGTGGGAGCCTTCCCGGCCTCCTCTGGCAGGCCGTTCCATAAGGTTGGGGCCACAACGGAGAAGGCCACGTGTTCAGGCAGTTGTTGACTTTGCCCATTTGCAGGTAGGCGCCTGCCGAAGACCATGCCCTGATGTCCATCTGAGCGGCAGCAAGATCAGTGTTGGTACATAGATCTTTGCCAACAGAGCATGCTGAGATTGGCATCAGTAGAGCGGGGCCTGTTTCCATCTGAACGTGCCCAGTCTTTTTGGAGGCCTGGCACCCAGTTTATGGAACTCCTTCCCCAGACAGGTACAGGAGGCATCCACCAACGTTGCATTCACTCAGACATCGTGTTTCATCTTTGAAGAAAAAAATCTCCCAAGCTTCTAACGGTTAATTGTGCTTTTTGTTCCTGGGTTTCTTCCTTCTTTGCTGCTTGAGTACTATCCTGTTGCTTTGTTGTTTAAATTTTAATGTACCTGGATTTTGTGTAGTTGTTGGTTTTAAAAAAACTTGCTTTTTTTCCTGCAATGTTTGTGTTGGGATATGAAAAAAAGCAGGAAGTGTTTAAATTAAATAAAAGTCAAGGTAATCCTAAACAGAGATGCCCTTCTAAACCCATGGATATCAGTGGACTGAGAAAGGTTTAGAAGCCAGTTGGAATCTGGGTATGGTAGCCAAACTGGCATCTGCATGTTACATACATGGACATAAGAACATAGGAAAAGCCATGCTGGATCAGACCAAGGCCCATCAAGTCCAGCAGTCTGTTCACACGGTGGCCAACCAGGTGCCTCGAGGAAGCCCACAAACAAGATGACTGCAGCAGCATCCTGCCTGTGTTCCATAACACCTAATATAGGTGGTGCTACATGCACCCATATCTGAGCCCACCACAGTGGCCTCCTCTCCTGCTCCACCGTTAACAGGGGTGGCCGGGGGTGGGTGGGCTGAGAGCTCTCTAAGAGAGCTGTGACTCACCCAAGGTCATCCAGCTGGCTTCATGTGGAGGAGTGGGGAAAGAAATCCAGTTCGCCAGATTAGCCTTCGCCACTCAGGTGGAGGAGTGGGGACTCAAACCCGGTTCTCTAGATCAGAGTCCACCACTCCAAACCACTGCTCTTAACCACTACACTACGATGGCTCTCAAGCCCTCTGTGAGCAGCAGAGACCCCTGGCTGGATACATAAGAGCGTAAGAAAGGTCCTGTTGGTCCATTTCTCTCTTTCTTAGCCCTTCAGCCCGAGACCCTTTATAACTGATGATATTATGAATGGGGGGCGGGAAGCATTTCATTCACACCGAGAATTGGCTTTATCATGACACCTTTAGGTTAGAATCACAGAGTTGAAAGAAACCATACAGGCCATCTAGTCCAACCCCCTGCTCAGTGCAGGATCAACCTAAAGCATTACTGATGAGTGTCTGTCCAGCCTCTGCTTGAAGACTGCTGGTGAGGGGGAGCTCATCACCTCCCTAGGCAGCCGATTCCACCCGGTGGTGTAGTGGTTAGGAGGGGTGGACTCTCATCTGGAGAACTGGGTTTGATTCCCCACTCCTACACATGAAGCCTGCTGGGTGACCTCGGGCTAGTCACAGTTCTCTCTCGGCCTCACCTACCTCACAAGGTGTCTGTTGTGGGGAGAAGAAGGGAAGGAGATTGTAAGCCAGTTTGATTCTCCTTAAAAGGTAGAGAAAACCGGCATATCAAAACCAACTCTTCTTCCTGTAAAAAAACAAATTCCTAAAACCCAGACGGTACCTTTCCACCCGTAACTGAAACCCATTATTGCGAGTCCTATCCTCTGTTGCCAACAGGAAGAGCTCCCTGCCCACCTCTAGGTGACAGCCCTTCAGTCATGTTCTCCGCAACCTCCTCTTCTCCAGGCTGAACATTCCCAACTCCCTCAGCCTTTCCTCACAGGGCTCGGTCTCCATTTGCCTTTTTAGCTACTGTGTCCCACTGCTGACTCATGTTCAGTGTATGGTCTACTAAGACCCCTAGGTCCTTTTTTGCATGTGGCATCCTCTGTGCTGTAAGTCTCATGTCCCCCCTCAACCTACGCATCTCCAGGCTGAACATTCCCTCACCCTTTCCTCGTAGGGGTTGGTCTCTAGGAAAATCATACAGGAAAACCCAGTTGCTAAAGTGAATTGAAAGTGCATTATCCAATGTGTTTGAAAGCAGTCTGGAGACTGACTCAGACCCTCGGCCCATCCAGCTCAGGATTTTCTCCTCTGCCTGGCAGCCGCTCTCCAGGGTCTCGGGCAGAGAAAGGTCTTTCCTCACACCTGCTGCCTGAGAGCTTGTTTAGCTGCTGATACCAGGCGCTGAACCTGGGGACCATCTGGATACAAAGCAGGTGTTCTACCACCTCTATGATCACCGCTACTGCTGTGATACCTTTGGTAGGGTTGTTACTATTTCCACCGAAATGGTTACATAGAAATCCTGGTTGGTATCTGGGTCTGGTAGGCAAGCTGGAACCTGCATGTTACACACATGAAGCTGCCTTATATTGAATCAGACCCTTGGTCCATCAAAGTCAGTATTGTCTACTCAGACTGGCAGCAGCTCTCCAGGGTCTCGGAGGTCTTTCGCATCACTTTCTGCCTGGTCCTCTTAACTGAAGGTGCCGGGGATTGAACTGGAGACTGGAATGAATGGGCTTAGACTGGCAACTGTAGATGTACATGGGGCTGAAACCCCCAGTGAGGCCTCGGAAAAGAAATCACACCAATGCAATCCTATGCAGAGTAGCTCCAGTCTAAGCTGATTTCAGTGGGCTTCTTGGCGTAATTCTGCATAAGAATGCAGTATGCAATATAAATTTCATGTTCGTGCCCCATATTTTGAACTCGGGGTCCTCCACCATTTTGAGTTGCCAGCTCCGGGATTGGGGAATTCCAGGAGCTTTGGGGGTGAAACTTGGGGGAGGTGGGGCTTAGGGAGGGAAGGGTTATAATGCCTCAGTAGGATATAATGCCTTAGAGCAGGGGTGTCAAACTCATTTGTTACGAGGGGCAGATATGACATAAATATCACTGGGTCGGGCCATGCCATGCCTCGCCAGCCCAGATCGAGAGTGGGGAGGGGGTGGCTGCCTCGGCTGGCTTGTGGGCCAGATAAGAGCTCTCAAGGGGCCAGATCCAGCCCGCGGGCCTTATGTTTGACACACCATTCCTTCGAGTCTACCCTCCAAAGCAGCCGTTTTCTCCAGGTAGGGTTGCCAGATGCCTCTTCGCCACCAGAAGGAAGTTTTTGGGCTGGAGCCTGAGGAGGGAGGGATTTGGGGAGGGGAGGGAGTTCAATGCCATAAAATCCAATTGCCAAAGTGGCCGTTTTCTCCAGGGGAGCAGATCTCTATTGGCTGGAGATCAGTTGTAATAGCAGGAGACCTCCAGCTACTACCTGGAGGTTGGCAACCTTATTTCCAGGGGCTCTGATCTCTGTTTTCTGGAGACCAGTTGCCGTCCCAGGAGATCTCCCGGCCTCACCTGGAGGTTGGCAACCCTGCTGGCATCTGAAAAAGGGAACTCCTGGCCTTTTACGCCACTGATTTGTCAGAAACTTCCTTCTGGTTTCCTAACCTAAATTTGTTTGTATCCAATTTTCTACTGTCGGTTTTGATGGTACGGGCTGCTAGCTCTGCAACACGCACCCCCTGACGCTGATATGTCTACTACCGTATCCGGTAGTCCAGTACTGCAGATTGCATTGGGGGGGAGCAGGGGGTGTCCATGACAATGATACCAGGGCAGTTGCCCATGTCAGGAGGGGTATGGTTGGTATTTTTACCTTTCTTGTTGGCAGCCACTGTTCCTGTGTGATTTGGTTTTGTCCTCCTTTTCTGGGGTTGGCTTCTCAGCAGTTGGCGCATGTATACCGACAAGACTGGCGATGCTCATTTCGGTGTCTGCGGCACCACTGGGAATCTATTCAGCTTGCCAAGGTTGGGTTTCAAACGTTCTTGTACCTGGTCAGAGCCAGACCATTGAAGGGAAACCCAAAAGCCTTCAGTCTGTGAGCAGGCCCTAGAGAACTCCACCGAAAGATCTAGGATTCGAAGCTTTCTGTTTGCTTCTCACGGTGTACTGGAAGATATTTTGGGCTGGAGGAGGGGCCGTGGCCCAGTGGTAGAGCATCTGCTTGGCATACAGAAGGTCCCTGGTTCAATCCCCGGCAGACCTCCGCCTGTGACCCTGGAGAGCCACTGCCAGTCAGAGTAGACAATACTGTCTTTGAGGTCTGATTCAATATAGGGCAGCTTGATGGGGTTTTTTTTGTTTGTTAGGCAGGGGCCATGGCTCGATGTTAAGAGCATCTGCTTGGCATGCAGAAGGTCCCAGGTTCAATCCCCGGCATCTCCAGTTAAAGGGACGAGGCAAGTAGGTGATGTGAAAGACCCCTGCCTGAGACCCTGGAGAGCCGCTGCCGGTCTGAGTAGACAATACTGACTTGGATGGACCAAGGGTCTGATTCAGTACAAGGCAGCTTCATGTGTTCATGTATTCTGTAGTGGGAGGGGGGAGGAACCACTTTGTGGGGGGAGCGCCTCTCACTGTGGGCACTGCCACCTTGCCCCGTTGCCTGGCCGCATTCCCTCCTGCTTTACTTGGTTCTGCAGAAATGCATGGGGGAAGTGGGTCAGACAGATGCCCGCACATGAGCCCCTGCAGTCTCCGGTGCACAAAAGGATGCATTGTGGCTGAACGCTGTTGTGTCGTGAAAAGCACTGTGGTTTTCGTGGTTTTAACTATTGCGCCAGGACTGGGGAACTCCAGGCCCGAATTCCCAGTCAGCCGAGAATCTTACTGAATGACCGTTGGCCAGGGGTGTCAAACATAAGGCCCCTTGAGAGCTCTTATCCAGCCCGCGTGACAGCTGAGGCAGCCACTCCCCCTCTTGATCTGAGCTGGCGAGGCATGGTCTGGCACGACCAAGTGACATTTATGTAGGGATGCCAACCTCCAGGTGCTAGCTGGAGATCTGCTATTACAACTGATCACCAGCTGATAGAGATCAGTTCCCCTGGAGAAAATAGCTGCATTGGCAATTGGACTCTATGGCATTGAAGTCCCTCCCCAAACCCCGCCCTCCTCAGACTCCGCCCCAAAAACCTCCTGCCAGTGCCAGAGAGGGACCTGGCAACCCTACATTTATGTCATATCTGGCCCTCATAACAATTGAGTTCGACACCCCTACCATAGGCCAAACGCTCTCTCAGCCTAACCTCTTAATTTATTTAGAATATTTCTATGCTGCCTCTTCAGAGTCCTGCTTGAGGTGGCGTACAATTAAAACCACCATCTTTAAAAATGCCTCGCAGGGTTGTTGTGAGGGCAAAAGGAACAGGGGGAGAAACTTATATGGTGTCTTGAGCTCCTTGGGCTGAGGACTATCTAGAACTTGCACAGACAGACAGTCAGACCATCAATCCATCAAGGTCAGTATTGTCTACTCAGGCTGGCAGCAGCTCTCCAGGATTTCAATGTCGCATCACCTGCTGCCTGATCCTTTTAACTGGAGGTGCCGAGAATTGAACCTGGGACTTTCTGCATGCCAAGCAGATGCTCTACCACTGAGCCATGGCTCCTACCTAACAAAAGAGCACATGAAGCTGCCGTATATTGAATCAGACCGCCGA
The DNA here is from genome assembly GCF_029931775.1 of Euleptes europaea. NCBI lineage: Eukaryota > Metazoa > Chordata > Lepidosauria > Squamata > Sphaerodactylidae > Euleptes > Euleptes europaea. The sequence goes on from NC_079314.1 coordinate 13,315,909, forward strand.
CTATCATAATCAGTATTGTCTACTCTGACTGGTAGCATAAGGTTGCCAACCTCCAGGTACTAGCTGGAGTTCCCCTACTGTTACAACTGATCTCCAACCGATAGAAATCAGTTCACCTGGAGAAAATGGCCGCTTTGGCAATTGGACGCTATGGCATTGAAATCCTTCCCCTCCTTAGGCTCTGCCCCAAAAACCTCCTGCCGGAGGCGAAGAAGGACCTGGCAACCCTACGACAGTGGCTTTCCAGGGTCACAGACAGAGGTCTGCCAGGGATTGAACCTGGGACCTTCTGCATGCCAAGCAGATGCCGTACCACTAAATCCCTGCCCCTTCCTGACATACAGGCAGATAAATAGAGCAGTCCCAAAATCTGGCCTTAGAACCCATGTGTGGGATACACAGTTTGAACACTGCGCACTAAATGAGCATTTGAGCTCTTTGCCAACTCTAGCTTTATTCAAACCAAAAACCCAAATCTGGCAAGTGGCCTACAGGCAATGCTACTGGCAGGGATGTTTCTTTCCCCTCTTTGGCTGGCAAGCCTCATGGGTGGACGGGCGCAGAATCCAGCATCACATGGATGGCAGAAGCTGCCTTATACCGTGTGTGTATCCCTATTGTCTCTTCTGAATGGCAGAAGCTCTCTAGGGGTCTTGCAGAGAAAAGCTTTGCCCGGCACCTGTGACCCGAGATCCTTTCTCTTGAGACGCCAGGGGACTGAATTTTGGCAGGGGCAGCGGTTTGTCAGCTGAGGAACTTATATCTGGGAGAGAGAATACGTCGAAGTCCCTTCCCTTCCCCCATGTCGAAAATCCTTTCCAGAATGACAGAGGCATAACCAGAGCTGTTCTACACTCCGTCCTAAAAATGCAAAAATGAAATGTTATAGCCAGGCAATCCCCACGACCCTCTGGGTCTTGTGTGAATTATGCAAACGAAGCTAATTTGCACAAACCTTATATTGTAAGATTCCCCCCACCCATAAGGTTTATCATCTTCCATCATTCATTCTGATTTTTTTTCTAGTCTAGGGTTGCCAACCTCCAGGTGGTGGCTGGAGATCTCCAGGCAACAAAGATCTCCAGGCAATAAAGATCAGTTCCCCTGGAGAAAATGGCCGCTTTGGCAATTGGACTCTATGGCATTGAATTCCCTCCCCAAACCCCACCCTCCTCAGGCTCTGCTCAAAAAATCTCCAGGTATTTCCCAACCTGGAGCTGGCAACCTTTTTCTAGGCCCTGGGAAACACTTGGAGCTGTTCCCTAAACCCTATTCTTCTTCACTGGAATCTCTATTGCCTCTCTGTCTTCTGAGATTTAAGCAGGTATCATCCAGACTCTTTCAAACATATTTTTGCAATCCCAAGGAGTAAAAACCTGCTCTTTTTTAAAAAAAGAGAGAGCTAAAATTCTCAGCCAAAATTCCATGCCCATTAGCACAGCCAGTGTGGTGCAATGGTTAAAGTGTCGGATTAGGATCTGGGAGACCCAGGTTCGAATTCATGCTCTGCCGTGGAAGCTTGCTGGGTGACCTTGGGCCAGCCGCACGCTCCCCGCCTAACCTGCCTCACAGGGTTGTTGTGAGAGTAAAATGGAGGAGAGAGAATGATGTGAGCCGTTGGGGCGAAAGGGGGGATAGAAATAGAGTAAATACACTCTGTTTGTCCCCCCCCCCTCCCCACACCATACTCCTGTGAGATCACTGCATAGTCCTGTTCGCATCTGCCAGTCTGCCTTACATAAGGTGATTAGGTAATAGTTTGAAATCCGAGGGCCGAGTTTCTTATTGTTGGTTGTATACTTTAAGTGTGTAGTTGCAGTCTGTTGTGGACATGATTTGCAAGGCAATGTTGATGGTAGGGAGAATGGCAGAGAATTTATTTTTCTTCTTTATTTACTTCATTTGCATCCTGCCTTTCTCCCTGATGAGGGATGCAAATGAACATAAGAACATAAGAAAGGCCCTGCTGGATCAGACCAAGGCCCATCAAGTCCAGCAGTCTGTTCACACGGTGGCCAACCAGGGGCCTCTAGGAAGCCACTAACAAGACGACTGCAGCAGCACCATCCTGCCCGTGTTCCACCGCACCCAAAATAATAAGTATGCTCCTCTGATCCTGGAGAGAATAGGTATGCAGCATGACTAGTATCCATTCTAACTAACAGCCATGAATACCGCTCTCCTCCATGAATATGTCCACTCCCCTCTTAAAGCCCTCCAAGCTGGCAGCCATCACCACATCCTGGGGCAGGGAGTTCCACAATTTAACTATGCGTTGTGTGAAAAAATACTTCCTTTTATCTGTTTTGAATCTCTCGCCCTCCAGCTTTAGCAGATGAGCCCGTGTTCTAGTATTATGGGAGAGGGAGAAAAACTTCTCCCTGTCCACTCTCTCCAAACCAATCATAATTTTATAGACCTCTATCATTCTCCTCTCCTCCATTGTATCCTCTCAACAACCCTGTGAGTAGGGTTGCCAGGTCCCTCTTCGCCACCTGCGGGAGGTTTTTTTGGGCAGAGCCTGAGGCAGGCGGAGTTTGGGGAGGGGAGGGACTTCATTGCCATAGAGTCCAGTTGCCAAAGTGGCCTTTTTCTCCAGGGGAACTGATCTCTATTGGCTGGAGATCAATTGTAATAGCGAGAGATCTCCAGCTAGTACCTGGAGGTTGAACACATTAAGCTGCCTTATACTGAATCAGACCCTTGGTCCATCAAAGTCAGTATTGTCTATTCAGACTGGCAGCGGCTCTCCAGGGTCTCAGACAGAGGTCTTTCACATCACCTACTTGCCTAGTCCCTTTAACTGGAGATACTGGGGCTTGAACCTGGGACCTTCTGCATGCCAAGCAAATGCTCTACCACTGAACCACGGCCCCTTCATATGTTTATGCATTAGGGTTGCCAGCTCTGAGCTGGGAAATACCTGGAGATTTTGGGGATGGCGCCTGAGGAGGGCAGGGTTTCCAGAGGGGAGGGACTTCAATGCCATAGCGTCCAATTGCCAAAGTTGCCATTTTCTCCAGGAGAACTCATCTCTGTTGCCTGGAGATCAGTCGTAATAGCAGGAGATCTCCAGCCACCACCTGGAGGTTGGCAACCCTATCATGTGTCTATGTTCCCTATGTTGAAAGGTTGATAAGGTTGTAAGGTCTTCAATCCATTGGATTACTGGAGGTGGGCATTTATCTCTCCAGGGTTGTAATAGAAGTCTTTTAGCAATTGTAAGGGCACGGAGGGTCCATTTTCATTGATCCTGAGTTAGTCTCCTGGAGACAGGCCACTGTTTTAAAAGTACATCAGCATCCTCAAAGATCAGTGCATAGTCTAATACAAAATTGATAGGAATAATTACTACCTCCCACAAAGGCTGAATAACTGGACAAGCCCAAAGCATATGTTTAAGAGACCCCTCAAGTTACAGGGCCAGCAATTAGACAGCGCTGGAATGGTTTTAATTTGGCAACCAGAGTGCTACGGAATTGGATTTTCGAAACTCCCAAGGAACATTTTCTTTTATTTCCCTGAACTATTTCTTTCCAGACAGGCTAATGATATAAGCTGTTGATTCTTTGCGCATGTTTTAAAAGGAACTGTAAAATATGCCCTTTTTCTTCCTTAATGTAAGAACTTCCTTGGTGGCTTAAACCCTGAATTTGCCTAGTTCAGCAATTCATGCCCAACAGCGCTCAACCGTGGTGCTTCTAGGAAACCTACACACAAAGCAGGAAAGGGAAAGCTTTGCCCGGCTGTTGATCGCTAGTGTTTGCTACTCAGAGGTAGACTGCCTCTGAACATGGAGGTTCCATTTAGCCATCATGTTCAACAGCCCTTGAGTGATTTCTCCTTGGTGAATTTGTCTGATCCTCCCAACAACCCTGTGAGGTAGGTTAGGGCTGAGAGCCTGTGATTGGTCCAAGGTCACCCAGTGAACGTCCATGGCAGAGGCGCGCTTTGAGCCTGGGTCTCCTAGTCTGATGCTCTAACTGCTACTCCACACTGTCAGTTTTACCCCCAGGATCTCGGGCTGCCGTGTCCCTGGTTTGCCTCCAGTCAGTGCCTCGTCCATGGAGGATAGGGTTGCCAACCTCCAGGCACTAGCTGGTGATCTCCTGCGATTACAACTGATCTCCAGCCAATAGAGATCAGTTCACCTGGAGAAAACGGCCGCGTTGGCAATTGGACTCTATGGCAATGAAGTCCCTCCCCTCCCCAAACCCCTCCCGCCACAGGCTCTGCCCAAAAAACCTCCCGCCGGTGGCGAAGAGGGACCTGTCAACCCTAATCGCGACCCCTTCCGCGTGTTGAGGGGTATGTGCTGAGGCTGGTTGGAACCGGGTCGAAAATGCCCAAATGGAAAAACTCCCCTGGAATTTAAACCTTTGGAGACAGGTGTCCTTCAGCAGGCCTTTGTAGCCCCCATAACAACAGGGGTCGGGGGGGAAGGCTACAGTTGCACTCCATTTGGCAAGGGTCTGTGGCCGAGTGGGAAGAGAATCAGCTTTACATGAGGAAGGCTGCATGTTCAAACCCTGTCATTTCCAGTTAAAAAGATGAGATCAGAGGTGTTGTGAAAGGCCTTGGCCGGAGAGCCTGGAAAGAGGCTGCCGCTCAGAGGAAACAAACGCCTGACTCAGGATAAGGCAGTTTCATGCATTCTCGTTAATGAGAGAGGCCGTGGCTCAGTGGTAGAGCCTCTGCTTTGCCTACAGAGGGTCCCTGGTTCAATTCCCCAGCCTGTACGATGACAGGATTTCAGGTAGCAGGTGTTTCAAAAATGCCTGAGGCCCTGGAGAACCACTGCTCTTCAGAGTCCTGAGCAAGAGGGATCAGTGGCTTAAGCTGGTAGATGGCAGCTCCATATGCTCAGGTGCCTCTTTTCAGCAAAGGAGATATCTGGACATATGGACCGACCAGAATTGGTCTCAGGCAAAGAAAGGTTATCTGCCAGTGACGGCTTCGTAAGAACATATCAGACCAAGGCCCATCGAGTCCAGCAGTCTGTTCACACAGTGGCCAACCAGGTGCCTCTAGGAAGCCACATACAAGACGACTGCAGCAGCACCATCCTGCCTGTGTTCCACCGCACCCAAAATAATAGGCATGCTCCTCTGATACTAGAGAGAATAGGTATGCAGCATGACTAGTATCCATTCTAACTAACAGCCATGAATACCCCTCTCCTCCATGAATATGTCCATTCCCCTCTTAAAACCCTCCAAGCTGGCATCCATCACCACATCCTGGGGCAGGGAGTTCCACAATTTAACTATGTGTTGTGTTCAAAAATACTTCCTTTTATCTGTTTTGAATCTCTCGCTCTCCAGCTTTAGCAGATGACCCCGTGTTCTAGTATTATGGGAGAGGGAGAAAAACTTCTCCCTGTCCACTCTCTGCAAACCATGCATAATTTTATAGACCTCTATCATGTCTCCCCTCAGCCGCCTTCTTTCCAAGCTAAACAGCCCTAAGCGTCTTAACCGCTCCCCATAGGACAGTTGCTCTAGTCCCCTAATCATTTTGGTTGCTCTTTTCTGTACCTTTTCAAGCTCTGTAATATCCTTTTTTAGGTGTGGTGACCAGAACTGTACATAGTACTCCAAGTGTGGTCTCACCAAAGATTTGTACAAGGGCAGTATGATATCAGCAGTTTTATTCTCTATTCCTCGTCTAATTATGGCCTGCATGGAATTTGCCTTTTTTACAGCAGCCGCACACTGGGTTGACATCTTCATTGAGCTGTCCACTACCACCCCAAGATCCCTTTCTTGGTCTGTCACTGTCAGCACAGATCCCATCAGTGTATATATGCTGGGATTTTTTGCCCCAATATGCATCACTTTACACTTACTCACATTGAATCTCATTTGCCATTTTAATGCCCATTCTTCCAGTATGCAGAGATCCTTCTGGAGCTCTTCACAGTCCAATTTTGTTTTAACCACTCTAAATAATTTGGTGTCATCTGCAAACTTGGCTACTTTACTGTTTAACCCCAGCTTCCTGAAATGCTGTAACTGAAAATGTCAGGGATCGAACCTGGGACTTTGTCCATGCAGAGGAGATTCTCTGCCTCTGAGCTTTGGCCCCCTCCCTGCCATGGTGCCAATGTGGGGGTGGAGGCCCAAAATCCCACATCTTCTTGGCAATCCTGCTTTGGGTACAAGCTTTCCGGAAGGCTTGTACCAAAGCAGGTTTGGGAAAGATCACAACGGAGCAGGTATTTCCCAACCCAGAGCTGGCAACCTCAAAGGTGGATGATTGCTTGCATCAAGCCAAGATCCTGGGGAGCTGCTGGCAGTCTGAGTAGACAGTATTGACCTTGATGGACCAATGGTCTGATTCAGTACAAGTAGGGTTGCCAGCTCCGGGATGGGAAATAGCTGGAGATTTTGGGGGCGGAGCCTGAGGAGGATGGGGTTTGGAGAGGGGAGGGACTTCAACGCCATAGAGCCCAATGGCCAAAGCAGCCATTTCCCCCAGGGGAACTGATTTCTATCGCCTGGAGATCAGTTTTAATAGCAGGAGTTCTCCAGCTACTACCTGCAGGTTGGCAACCCTAAGTACAAGGCAGCTTTTGTGTGTGTGTGTGTGTGTTTGTGTGTGTGTGTTCCCTCATGTGCTTGAGGATGGACACCAAAGTTTCAGTTTTGGAGGCCAGGCAGAGGGCAACATCTGCATGGAAGCAGCCCTAGACTCTGTGACAGGGTTGCCAACTCTGGCTTGCAAAAAACTTGGCGATTTGGGGGTGGGACCCATGGAGGGCAGAGTTGGGGGGGGATGGAACTAGGGTTGCCAACCTCCAGGTACTAGCTGGAGATCCCCTGCTATTACAACTGATCTCCGGCCAATAGAGATCAGTTCCCCTGGAGAAAATGGCCACTTTGGCAACGGGACTCTACGGCATTGAAGTCCCTCCCCTCCCCAAACCCCGCCCTCCTCAGGCTCCGCCCCAAAAACCTCCCTCTGTGGCAAAGAGGGACCTGGCAACTCTAGATGGAGCTCAGCAGATATGTGATTCCGCCCTCCACCCTCCATAACTGCTGTTTTCGCCAGGGAAGCTGGTATCTGAAGATCAGGAGTTTCCCAACCTAGATCTGGCAACCCTACCCCTCCATCCCTCTTCGGTGGCTGGGGAGGGGGGAATCTACCATTAGGTCGCCCTCCCCCATTATTCCATCTGCTTTCCGTAGGCCTTTTTAGTCGTGCACATCCTGGGTTGTTTTACAAGCCCGGAAGATGTGTGTCCTTTAGGTGAAAGATATGCTAGGAAAGCCTTCTCGTCCTCTAGAGCTGTTAGCAAAACAAGCTTCCCCACCCGGGCCGCCGTGTACCGCATTGTGTCTTTATGTTGATGCGTCTGCATTTACATGAGCGGGCCTGAGAGGGACCGGACGCATCCATCCGACCGGCCGCCCCCCCCCCCCGGAGATTTACGGCGCAATCTTAGACAGTTACGCCTGTCTAAGCCCAACGGGAGTTAACGCCGCAGAGGATTGGGCTGTTAACTTCTGGAGACCCCCGGAAAGGGAGTTGATCCCAGAAGGACGACAACTCTGGTGGCAAACAAAGAGGCCGTGTTAACAAGGCATCCCTCCAAAGGGCCGAAAGAGGGCCAGTGATTTAATGGGTCCAGAAAGTAGGGTCTTTAGCACCCAGGGATGGTGGGAGCGCTTAGCGGTTTTACCAAGCTGCTGTTGTAGCCCCAGACTGATCTCCAAATAAAAAGGGGTCGGTGTTGTTGGCCATTTATGCCTGGCTGTTTCCTCGCCATCACCCCGCCGACTTCTTTGATGAGGCTTTGCTTTGATGATGCATGTGTTTCCCATCTGATATCCAGTGGTTCTCAACCATTTTTACTCCATCCCCCCCCTTTCCCCATTGTTCAGAATATAATTCCCCCTTTCCCAAGATGTGTGTGTGTGTAAAGTGCCGTCAAGTCGCAGCCGACTTATGGCGACTCCTTTATGGGGTTTTCAAGGCAAGAGACTAACAGAGGTGGTTTGCCTGTTCCTTCCCCTGTATAGCAGCCCTGGACTTCCTTGGTGGTCTCCCATCCAAATACTAACCAGGGCTGACCCTTCTTAACTTCTGAGATCTGAGAGATCAGGCTAGCCTGGGCCATCCAGGTCAGGGCTTCCCAAGATAGTCTAACTCAAAAAAAAACCCCTACAATTTTACAGATTGTACATAATCTACAGGACATCACATTTTGCTGAATAGTGGTCCCAGTCCCCACCTTGCAACCCGGGGGTGGTGGTGGTGGAAATTCCCCCCTTGTTGAGAACGCCTGGCCTAGTAGTTTTCAATTTGACAAGAAAACATCAAGAACGCTTCAGCTTGTTAGAGAAATGAACACCTAACAAAAATTTAATACCTTTGTCCCGTCTGAAATCTTTACCTGATGAATTGTTACCTGTATCCCTGATTGTATGTATAATGGACTAAAGACTCTATGACTAATTGGTAGAAATATACTCTGTATTTACATCAGTTTATATTATGTTATACACTGCTGCTCAAATCAACAACTCATTGCTATTTGCAAAAAAATGTAAATATAGAAATTGCATTAAGAATACAATTTCATATACAGTTTGATGGGTACCATATTATGTTGTTTATCCTTGTGTGTTCTGACCGTCAGAGTTTGCCTTGCTCTCCCCTCACGTTTCTGCGCATTTTGCCTGCGTTTTCTGGATTTGTGTTTAGGTAGCATCCAGAAAACCCGGGCAAAATGCGTGGAAATGCACAGGGAGAGCGAGGCAATATCTGATGGTGGGAAAATGCATGCATAATCAAGGCAAAGCCCTGAAGTAGTCGGCAGAGTGACTGCAAGAAAATAGCTATGCATAAATGGCCTTAGACACTGTCCTTTCTGACCCTGTGCAGGCCAGGTAGCTCACCTGCCTCAGCTTTGCTTGTGTGGTTGAAACTCTAGAGACTAAGCCTTAAATCCCATGTCTCAAACTGTAGAGTACACCGGTTGGCTCTGGGTAGGGTTCCCAGATCCCCCTGGGCCACTGGCAAGGAGGGGTCTTCCAGCTCCACATTGAGAAACGTCTGGAGATTTGGGGGTGGAGCCTGGGGAGGACAGGGACTTCAGTGGGGTATAATGCTACAGCGTCCACCCTCCAAAGCATCCATTTTCTCCTGGGGAACTGATCTCTGTAGTCTGGAGATGACCTGTAATTCCAGGAGATAGCCAGGCCCCATCTGGAGGCTGGCATCCCTAGCTCTGGAGTCCCCACCCTGTGTAACAGCCAGAGGACAGCTTGGGTTGTCCTCAGTTCCCATGTATTCAGTGCCCAATTCAGATCAGGACTGCAGGTCAGGTAGAGAAGGGTCTTCAGCCTCCCCCTGTGCTGGTTTCCTGATATGCAGTGGCTCCTGGGCGCACTATTTGGCCTGTCCTCAAAACCTACTGGTATTTAGGGTTGCCAGGTCGTTCCTCACCACCAACGGGAGCTTTGCGGGGGTGTGGCTGGCAAGGGTGTGGCCGTGATTGGGGCGTTTACATCCTGCATGATGTGCCATCACTTTCAGAGGTGATTGCTAGCGCATCCATGTTGCTTCCAGGTAAACCCAGAAGTGACACCGGTGGGCCGCGTGCACGTCAATTGTGGTGGTGGGGGGGCTCAGCTGGCCCTCTTCCACTGGCCGACCAGCTAAGAGTCGGCAGGCAGCCCGATGGATTGGCAGGCTTTTGCCCGCCCCCACTGTTCAGTTGGCAAGCCTACTTGTATCGCTGGATACTGGGTATGCGAGAACTGAGAAAAAAACCCGGCAGCTTTTATCTGACTGTAACAAAGGGTGGAGACCCCGGTTGCAACGTGGGCTCAGTGATAGGGCATCTGCTCTGCATGCAGAAGGTCCCAGGTTCCGTCCCCGGCATCTCCATTGAAAAGGACCAAATTGTAGGCTGCTGTCAGGCTGCTATCTCGGTTTCGTTATTGCCTCTGTCTCTGCGCTGTATTGTCTGCCCCCCAAGGTCGCATACCTAGGCCTGGGAACTCAGCTCCTGGGAAACTGTATTCAGCCTATGCGTGTAATCTCCCGCCTTTCCTGCCTTATAATATCTCCCAGCTAGTGAGTCTCTCATAGCTGTCATTTTATTCGTTTGCACTGTATGCCTATTTGACCAGTAAAAGCCATCTGTTTGGACTCTATATGACTTTGTGGTGATTTCTGGTTCTGTGGGCCAAGGGCTGACATTATGACAGCTATCTCTCTTCACCATTCTACTAGCCAGGCTGGAGCCCAGGGGGGTTCGCCTGCCACTTGGATGGGAGCTGTGCAGCTCTCCAGGTGATCTATTACCCTGGAGCCCTTCTCTGAGGATCCTACTCTGTTACAAGACTTAATCGCTGAACTTTTCCGGACGACCCGAGAGGTTTGCCGCTTGAGGGGACTGGTACAGGAACAGTGGCAATCTCTTACAGGACGTCTCTGGATGTTAACGTCGGAGGATACTGATGCTCGTTTAGATCTTCAGGACTTGGATCAATTACTGGACGATGCCCGATTGGCGACTGAGGATTTACAAATATTAACTGGACTTTTGGATAATCTTATTTCTCGAGAAACTCTTTCTACCATGGCGGGAGCCCCGCCGGAGGGTTTTTCCCTGATCCCGGATGCAGCCAGCTGTCAGGCTGAGGCCAAGCGAGTCGCTATTAGCACCGCTCTTCTCCTTGTGGAATGTACAAAGGACACCCCGGTAGCCACCTTGGCTCAAGTTTTGACCTCGACTTTTGGAGCCGAGGCACCCGCACTGGCGGTTCGAGTACAACCTCTGCTGGGCGGGGAACCCGACCCCATACTCTCACTCCTGGAGACAGAACTTTTGCCGCGCATTACGGCAGAGACTGCCCTAAGACTTGAGAACGCCAAAGTTCTTGCGGATCAGCAAGCCGCCGAAGTGGCTAAGGTCGCAAGAGAGAGAGAGGCTGCGGAAGCAGCCAGGGCGGCTGCAGCAAGGATTAGGAATCAGGCGAACGTGGACACGCGCCCCAAGGACAATGTACTAGGGCTATCAGGTCTGTCTTTTTCCCCGGCGTTTGTCCCGTCGCGCGCGACCCAACGCGCACGCCGTTTGGCTGACCGACGTCGAGATTCAGGAGAGTCTGAAGACGAGGATTTATATGGGGATAGCTCTCAATGGGCCACAAGCTTCCGGACCAGTAAGCCTCATCTTACTGGTGGCCCAAGTGAGGAGGTTCATCTCTTACGAGCCCAGAATCGGGAGCTCTCCGACCGTGTTGATCAACTCCAGGAAGTAATGGAACGTATGCTTCAGGAGAACAGGCAATTACAACAAACCCTGATAGCTCAGAGACAGCCCGTTCCGATACCGGGTCAGGGGGTACCCGTACAGCCACCCGCTAATGTGCCTGCTCCACCCTTGCCTCCTGGAGCTCCTGTTGCTCCTCCGCCCGGACCACCCGTGCAACCACCCGCTAATGTGCCTGCTCCACCCTTGCCTCCTGGAGCTCCTGTTGTCCCTCCGCCCGGACCACCCGTGCAACCGGGTCAACCTGCGCCCGGCCCTTGGAAGCAACTCAAATTGAGGACTACGTATGACGGATCTCTCGAGACTTTGCCTTGTTTCTTGCATCAAGTGGACAGTTATATGCGAGAACAAGGACAACTTTTCCCCACGGAAGATAGCCGGGTGCGTTACGTAGCTTCCCTTCTGACAGGTAAAGCGGCTGACTGGATGGTCCTCCAGTTTGACACCCGCTCTCGTGCTATTCGTTCCCTCAACAACTTCATGACTGCCCTGAGAAGGAGGTTTGAGGACCCCTTCCTGGGGGAAAGAGCCAAAACGGAACTCTTACAATTAAAACAAGGCTCTGCTACAGTACGAGAATTTGCCGATGAATTTCAACGACTGGCAAGTAAAATTGTAGGTTGGCCCGAGACCACCCTGATCCATCATTTCAGGGAAGCCTTGCATCCTGACATTCTGAACTGGTCTTACATGCGGGGCGATCCCGATACCCTCGAAGACTGGATCCTATTAGCCGAGGAAGTGGAAAGCCGCCGACGCTTTATTTCTCTCGTCCGTCAAAAGCACAAGGAAAAAGGCACCCAAAAGCCTCAACCCAAGGCACCACTGCTTGTCCCACGAAATCCCCCACGTCCGCCCCAGGAACGTGAAGCCCGATTTCAGAGGGGTGCCTGTCTTACTTGCGGAGAAATGGGCCACTTTGCAGCCGTTTGCCCGCGCCGCCAGGAATTATTTCGTCCCAGCACGACAACCCGCGCCCGAGGTCGTCCACCACGCAGAGGCACCGCGGCCACCCGCAGCGCAGCTCCGGGAAGACCCACACCCTCTGCACTCCATGCCGGGGACCCAGCCTCCCTGCCTACTACCAACGACCCCGCCGGGTCTCGGATTACAAGTGCCCCATTGGGGGACAACTTTCCCTCTTCGGATGAGGAAAATCCTTGGATTTCTCCAGCCTTAAACCTGGAATCTCCCCTCGACTTGTCAAAAAACGGCTCCGGTCTGTGGTGAATGGAGCGTCTCCACAGACCTCTCAGGATCTTCCTATCAAACCGAATGCTCCTACCAAAATCAAAGAAGTGGACTCCACTGTCTACGTGGATGCAGTTTTACAACAACTTAACGGTGGCCCACAAATCCCCGTCAAAGCACTAATTGACTCCGGTTGCTGTCGCACTCTCATAAGCGAAGCCACTTTTGCTGCACTCAGAGCCGACTCTGAGGCTTTACCCGCCCCCGTCCAATTTGCCCAAATGGACGGAAGCCATTTCCAGGGGGGTCCAGTTGATCACCGCACCATAGGGGTGGCAATGGGAATTGGTTCCCACTGGGAACAAATAGACTTCACTATAGCCCCTATCCGATTTGAAGTGGTCTTGGGAATTAACTGGATTAAAGGACATAGTCCCAGTATTGATTGGGAAACAAACACTATCTCCTTCGCTAGTCCCACCTGCGACCAGCATCGGCAAAACTTTGCTCTGCTATACCCGCCCGTTCCAGCATTAACCTCTACTGCCCCAACACCACCGGCTCTACCCGCTGTATACCGGGACTTTGAAGATGTCTTCGACCTTAGGGAATGTGATGCCTTACCCCCCCACCGGGCCTCAGACTGTGCGATTGAAGTGGTAAAGGACTGCACATTAACCAAGAGTAAGATTTACCCTATGAGCGCTTCCGAGCGCACTGTCCTCCGGGACTTTTTGGACAAAAACCTCGCCAGAGGGTTCATTCGCCCTTCGAATGCCCCAAACTCGGCCCCCGCGTTTTTCGTCCGGAAAAAAGAGGGCGACCTTCGCCTGTGCATTGACTTCAGAAAGCTCAATGCGGTTACCCAGACCAACGCCTATCCTATCCCATTAATATCAGATATTTTGGGACAATTACAGGAAGGCCGTGTGTTCTCTAAATTAGACTTGGTGGAAGCTTACTACCGAGTCCGTATCCGCGAAGGGGATGAACACCTCACTGCCTTCTCTAGCTGTTTCGGAATGTATGAATTCCTTGTGATGCCGTTCGGATTAAAAGGGGCCCCGGGGGTCTTCATGCAACTCATCAATGAAATCCTACATGACCTTCTATATCGTGGGGTGGTGGTCTACTTAGATGACATTCTCATTTATTCGAAAACTATGGACGAGCATGTGGCTCTGGTCAGGGAAGTTCTGCAACGCCTGCGTAACCATCAACTTTTCGCAAAACTAGCTAAGTGCGAATTTCACCAAAGCAAACTCATGTTTTTGGGATACATCATCTCCCACCAAGGTCTTCGCATGGACCCCGCCAAAGTCCAAGCCGTCCTCGATTGGACTCCCCCCACCAACCGTAAGCAAGTACAGCAATTTCTGGGATTTGCAAACTTCTATCGAGGATTCATCCCTAACTTCGCCCAGGTGGCTCTACCCATTACAGACCTACTGAAAACTAAGGGAAAAGTAAGCTCAGCTGCCTTGCCCTCCGCAAAAATCCTATGGACTGAGCAATGCCAAGCCGCCTTTCTGGCCCTCAAACGCCTCTTCACTTCGGAGCCGGTGCTACAGCACCCAGACCCAAATCAAATGTTCATTGTGCAAGTCGATGCTTCCGATGTAGCCATGGGAGGGGCTCTCCTCCAGCAAGGACCGGATGGTCTTCTTCACCCTTGCGCTTACTTTTCAAAAAAATTTGCGCACGCTCAATTAAACTGGCCCATCTGGGAGAAAGAGGCCTCAGCAGTTCATCATGCACTGACTCTATGGCGACAATTCTTGGAAGGGTCTAAAGTCCCCTTTGAGGTTTGGACCGATCACAAAAATCTAGCTGCCCTCACGGGGTCCCATAAGCTATCGGCGAAACAACAACGGTGGGCGGAGTTCTTTGCTCAGTTCCGTTTCACCCTGAAGCACGTCCCTGGGAAGCAGAACGTTCTCGCGGATGCCCTCTCCCGTTTACCACAATATCCGGTAAAACTCGAGAGACCCACCAACTCTCTGTTCACCCCTATGCAACGTGGGGCCCTACCTATGCTGGCTGTGCAAACTCGATCCCAGCATCAGCACACCTTACCCAACTTACAAGCTCCGCCAGCCCAACCGGCTGCCCAGCCGCCACCGCAACAAACCGGAGTTCCCGCCCTTCCTACCCCTCCGACCACCCAGCCGCCTGCAGTCTGCGCGCCGCCGCACGTAAGCACTAGCCCCATAACTGTTTCTAAGATCTCCATGGCCGACGGGGGGGCCCCCTCCAAAATCCCCATCTCCGAGTCCTTTTTAACTGTCCTGCGGGACCAGTGCCTTTTAGAACGTTCCGCTCATACCCTACCTCCTGGTGTTTTGGAACAAGGAGGATCCTGGTACAAGGACTCGAAATTGTATGTACCCAAAGCTCTCCGGAAGGACGTTTTACATTTAGCTCATGGAGCCAAAACAGCTGGGCACTTTGGGTTTCTGAAAACCCTTCACTTATTGCGCAGACAGTTCTGGTGGGGGGGAATGCGTTCCGACATTGACTCCTTCATCCGCAGCTGTCCCGTTTGTGCCGCTGCGAAACGATCGCAGGGCAAACCCCCGGGACTGCTACAACCTCTTGAAACGCCCAGCAAACCTTGGGAAGTGATTGCTATGGACTTCATGACTGATCTCCCTCTCAGTGGGGGTAAAACTGTGTTGTGGGTTGTTACTGATTTGTTTTCTAAGCAAATACATTTGATTCCATGCGCAGGGATCCCCTCTGCTCAGAAACTGGCCCGCCTCTTCGTGACGCATATCTTTCGTTTACATTCGTTTCCGCGTAAAATAATTTGTGACCGCGGAAGTGGTTTCGTTTCTAAGTTTTGGAAAGCTTTCCTCAAGTTGGTGGGAGTGGAACAAGGGTTGTCTAGTGCATACCATCCTCAAACTGATGGTCAAACTGAACGTGTCAATGCTGTACTTGAATGTTATTTACGCTGTTATGTTAACTACCACCAGGATAACTGGGTGGAACTGTTACCTTTAGCAGAATATGCCTACAATAATGCCATGCATCAATCCACAGGTTTTAGCCCATTTTTTGCTGTGTATGGACAAGATTTCAGTCCCATCGCTCCTGCAGATGATGTGGAGGGGGAGGGGAACCCCGACATTGCCTCCTGGGCACACGCCCTCCGTACCACTTGGCCCTGGCTCGTTAGCAACCTCGACCGGGCCAAACGTAAATACAAAGCGCAAGCTGACAAACATCGCTCCCCCGGGGGTGATCTACAAGTGGGTGCTTTGGTTTACCTTTCCACCAAAAATCTCCGTTCCACCCAACCGTGCCATAAGCTCAGTGCTAAATTCATTGGCCCTTTCCCCATCACCCGGGTCATAAACCCTGTCACGGTGGAACTGGCTCTCCCCAGATCCTTGAGGCGTGTGCATCCTGTTTTCCACATTAGCCTCCTCAAACCCCATGTTGCTTCTCCACAGTGGCATCCGGACCCACCTCCTGCGCAACCCATCATGGTGGGGGGGGAGGAACACTTCGAAGTCTCCAAAATCCTTGACTCCCGTGTTCACCATGGCAACCTGCAATATTTAGTCCGTTGGAAACATTTCCCCCCTGCCTATGACGAATGGGTGCGCGCACGGGATGTCTCCGCCCCCGACCTCGTCGACGCCTTTCACATTGCTTACCCGGATAGGCCAGCCCCCTTGCGAACTGGGAGGGGGCCTTGAGGGGAGCAGAATGTCAGGCTGCTATCTCGGTTTCGTTATTGCCTCTGTCTCTGCGCTGTATTGTCTGCCCCCCAAGGTCGCATACCTAGGCCTGGGAACTCAGCTCCTGGGAAACTGTATTCAGCCTATGCGTGTAATCTCCCGCCTTTCCTGCCTTATAATATCTCCCAGCTAGTGAGTCTCTCATAGCTGTCATTTTATTCGTTTGCACTGTATGCCTATTTGACCAGTAAAAGCCATCTGTTTGGACTCTATATGACTTTGTGGTGATTTCTGGTTCTGTGGGCCAAGGGCTGTGGAAAGCTTCTGCCCGAAACTCTGGAGACCCACTGCCAATCTGTGTAGACAACACTGACCTGGATGGACAAGTGGTCTTATTCAGTAATCTTGTTCACAAGGTACAGTGAATGCACGCACAATCTGTGTACAGTGTACAGTTGAACCTTGTATGTGCATTGAATAATTCTCACGCTACAGTTGATGCATGTACGGCTGAACGTTTGATTGAAACCCCTCATTTATCCAGGTACTGTTCCCAGTTTTATTTGTAAAGCGAATGCATGTTAGCTGTTTCTTGCAAACAGGCCTACACAGGATGTACATGGATTCACTGTAACGTGCAAACAGGGCTGGTTATGAGGCAGCTCCCTGATTTCAGCCTGTGTAATGTGTGAATTGGCCATACCCAAAAGTCAGAGAGAATGAGCAATTTTGTTTGGACAGGGCTGATCTTTTTTTTAGGGGGATGCGCAGTCTGCTTTCTCTAAGGCATGGTGAGCCTTTTGTCTGATACCACACCGGGAACAGAGGCTGACACAAAACCCTTTCCCTTGGAAAAGCACTCCGAGACAAATCAGAGTCGGGCAGGAAAAAACAGTGCTGGACACCTCCTTTCTGAAGGACGAGAGACCCGGCCTGCTGCTCGGGAAGGTAACCGGTGTCATCATAATTTCTGCGAGGGGAAGGGAAGGAAGTGACAGGTTAGGTTGCCAGCGCCGGCGTGAGGAGAGCGGAGGGAAGGTCGTCTAAGCGGCTGCTTGAAGGGTGTCTTGTGTGGACTATCAATGAAGCGGCGAGCCAGATGGAGAAAGAAGCTGACAGGGCAGTTGGGGCTTACCTGGCCCGGAACGGCACAGGACAGAAGGAGCGGAGCTAAGCCCAAACAGCCTTTGTCCGGCAGCTGCCAAACGCTGTTCTGGAAACCCTGGGGCTCTGTGAAAGCTTATCAGGGATTCCTGAATGAGAAAGCCAATGATAGTGAAGGAATGCAGAAGGCACGCTCTTGAATCCAAAGGGGAGACAACAGATTCCGCAAGTCCCTTCGCAAACTATGTGCTCCCTACAATATGTGCTCCAGCATCCTTTGCATCATATAAGGGTTCCTCATCTGGAGGGTAGTATTTCCGAGAAGACGGGGACAAGGGGGACAAAATGCTGGGGGTCCAGGTCACTCGGGGGGAGGGCATGGGAGTGAGGCATAGGGCAGGGGTGCGAAACATAAGGCCTATGGTCCAGATCCAGCCCCGTGAGAGCTCTTATCTCCCTCGAGCCAGTTGAGGCAGCCATCCCCCCACTCTCGATCTGGGCTGGCGAGGCATGGCCCGGCCCGACCAAGTGACATTTATGTCATATCCTCGTAACAACACCCTTGGCATAGGGTCTGCCTTGATAACAGTGTTGGGGTTAGATCTCAGTAGCAGGAAAAGGGCTGGGTAGGCAGCCCTGCTCGAGGGCTTCTCAGCCACGGGAGGGAGCTGTGCTTCACTGGGAGAGCCCCTGTTTTGTGTGGAGAAGGTCCCGATCCCTGGCACCTCCAGTTGACAAGGATCAGGAATTGGTTGACGCAAAAGGCCTCTACCTGAGACCCTGGAGAGCCACCGTCGATAAACAATGCTGAGTTTGATAGACCAATGGTACAACTCCCTATCAGGCCACAAGTGTTGATGTGCATGACAATTTATATTGAAAGTGTACCCCGAAGGCGGGATATTTGAAAACAGTTGCCGCAGCAAGAGAATGAAATTCGTGTACGTTGACCCTCAATCACCTGTCGATCTATGCATTCAGATTCATTACATAGCTGCTAGTACCATTTCTATGACTACAGGGATGATTCTGTATCGGGGAGGGTGTTTGACTGTCCCCCCCTCCTGTGCTCTATTTTAAATATACTCACTTGGGATGTTCGGAGGGTTGGACATGGGAAAGTATTCCAACGAGCAATCCTTGACCTTCAACCAAAGTGTAATCTTTTTTAAAATCCTGCTTTTCAGCTAAAAATTGGTTCCCAAAAGGATTTCTGGTAATCACAATCAAATAGAGATGCCAATGAAAGTTCAATGCCAAATGTTACTTTGGGAGGGGCTACTCAGCTGGAGCTACATCTGGGCATGACAGAGGGATGCCCGCTAGGGTTGCCAGCTGCAGGTTGGGAAATTCTTGGAGGCTTGGGGGTGGAGCTTGGGGATGGTGGGGTCTGGGGAGGGGAAGGACCTCAGCAGGATATAATGCCATGAAGTCCACCCTCCAAAGGAGACATTTTCTCAAGGTGAACTGTTGTCTAGTCTGGAGATCAGTTGTAGTTCCAGGAGATCTCCGGGTCCCACCCAGAGGTTGGCAGCTTTAACCCTCCTCTCCCTCTGTGGCTATTGGTTCAGGGGCTCTGTCCCAGTTCTGCTACGTGATCAGATGTATCTGAATGCACAGATGCAGCAAAGTAACCCGCCTTCTGGGTCCAGAAAAGCAGAGAGGTCTGCGACCGGCAGAAATGATGTAAATGAGGCCAACTGGCACAGCTTTGCAGAATTGATTCTGTGCCGGTTGGTTCAGGGGGGAAGGAGCTCTGTGGGGCATCGCAGACTCGCATACTCTGAAGCACAGCATTGCCATGATAACGACTAGAAGCGTGAGCTTGGATCCGATGCCTTGCTTTCGCTTGCTTCCAATGCCGAGGTAATGCTCTATAAGAACAGAAAAAAAGCCCTCCTGGATCAGACCAAGGCCCATCAAGTCCAGCAGTCTGTTCACACAGTGGACAACCAGGTTCCTCTAGGAAGCCCACAAACAAGACGACTGCAACTACATTGTCCTGCCTGGGTTCCTCAGCACCTAATATAATAGGCATGTTCCTGTGATACTGTAGAGAATAGGTACGCACCATGACTAGTATTCATTTTGACTAGGAGCTATGGAGAGCCCTCATGAACATGTCTGCTCCCCTCTTAAAGCCTTCCAAGTTGGCAGCCATCGCCACATCCTGGGGCAGGGAGTTCCACAATTTAACTGTGCGTTGTGCGAAGAAATACTTCCTTTTATCTGTTTTGAATCTCTCACCCTGCAGCTTCAGCAGATGACCCCGCACCCTAGTATTATGGGAGAGGGAGAAAAGCTTCTCCCTGTCCACTCTCTCCAGACCATGCCTAATTTTATAGACCTCTATCATGTCTCCCCTTAGCCGCCTTCTTTCTGGCTCTGCGAGGGGGACTCTTTGTTCTGTCGCTGAGCGCTTTTGGTTCATTGAATGAGACTGTTCTTACGTGAGCAGAGGCACTTTGCACCGGAGTAACGCACTCCGTAGCGGAGGATACTTGAAGACAACTCCACAAGCCTGAGATTCTCAGGAGACTGAATCTGCCCCCGCTATTATATTCTGCACTCTTTGTAGAGTCGCAAAACACGCACCCCTTATCTGCAGGCTCAAGTTGGGAGCCCCGCCGCTACGTCTGCGCGAGGATGCACGGAGGAAGGGCCGGGCCCTGGGCTGTCAGCTTTGTACGCCTCTTTAGAGAGGCTCACCTCCCGCTCCGAGAGCCACTGTGATAAAAGGGACGGCCAATCAGCCCGCGAGATAACAAGGCGCGCCTGCCAGAATCGAGCCGTCAAACTTTGCGCGCGCGTCAGGGCGCTGGCGAGCGTTTGCATTGAGGTATGTTTGCTTGCAAAAAGCCTGCCTATTTATATCGCACCGGAATCTTGCGGCTGAGGAATATTTTATGCATCGGAGGGAAGAAGACATAATCAGGGTAAACATCAACGGCGGGGCGCAGTCTTTTTCTTTGCAAAGAGCGATATTTATAAAATAACTTTATAGAAGCAGACAGTGGGGGCTCAAGGTCTGAGGGTCCTTTAGGCCTTCTCAGCGGAAGAGATCCACCCTCTAGCCGAGGCGGGGAATACGACAAACCGATTTCTCCTTACTGTCTCTGCCATTTTTGCTTGTTCCTTGGGAAGTGAGAAGGTTCCTAGTGGCATGTTATGTTAACCTTAATTGGATTTCCCAAAACGTAGTTTAATGGTAAAAAAATAACCATGGGGGCTAGGATAGCCAGGTGCCCCCTGGCCACCGACGGGGGATGGGGGGCAGGGTTGCCATATCCAGGTTGGGAAAATCCTGGATGTTTGGGGATGGAGCCTTGGGAAGGCAGGGACCTCAGTGGGGTACAATGCCACAGAGTCCACCCTCCAAGGCATCGATTTTCCCCACATGAACATGTGAAGCTGCCTAATACTGAACCAGACCCTTGGTCCATCAAAATCAGTATTGTCTACTCAGACTGGCAGTGGCTCTCCAGGGTGTCAGGCAGAGGTCTTTCACATCACCAACTTGCCTAGTCCCTTTAACTGGAGTTGCCGGGATTGAACCTGGGACCTTCTGCATGCCAGGCAGATAACGTTGCCACCCTCCAGGTACTAGCTGGAGACCTCCCGCTATTACAACTGATCTCCAGCCGATAGAGATAGTGCCCCTGGAGAAAACGGCCACTTTGGCAATTGGACTCTATGGCGTTGAAGTCCCTCCTCTCCTCAGGCTCTGCCCCAAAACCCTCCCGCCAGTGGCAAAGAGGGACCTGGCAACCCTAGCTGGCAACCCTCCACCACCCCTCTGTAGCTCCAGCCCTGGAAACAAAAGTTAAAATTAGCACCCTGCTGTATTTTCACAATGTTCAATATGTAACTCCCTCTTCCAAAAGGATCCTTTTTCATACTAGCAAATCTTCTCTGTTCCCTTTTTTTGGGGGGGCAGGGAAATCAATGCCCCTGTCGAAATCGGTTGCTCTCAGCTGAAACTGCTGGCAATTTTTTTTGTCCCACACCAATTCCCATATTGCTCTATGCCTCAACGGCAGGCAATGACTGCCATAATGAAGAAGAAGAGGAGTAGTAGTTGGTTTTTATATGCCGACTTCCTCTACCATTTAAGGGAGACTCAAACTGGCTTACAATCACCTTCTCTTCCCCGCACCACAACAGACACCCTGTGAGGTAGGTGGGGATGAGAGAGCTGTGACCTAGCCCAAGGTCACTCAGCTGGCTGAATTTGGAGGAGTGGGGAAACAAATCCGGTTCACCAGATTAACGTCCACTGCTCACTTGGAGGAGTGGGAAATCAACCCCAGTTCTCCAGATTAGAGTCCACCAGACGCCATCATCGAACGTCATGCAGCCTTCAGTGTTCAATGCTGTCACGCAGTGGGCTTCCGTCATTCATGCGTGTGGTTGCTGTCGCCCGCCTCAATTTCATTGCCAGCGTGAGCGTTGCAACCTCATGCAACTACCGATGCAAAATTTCAGGGAGTTTTGCAACTGCTGAAGACACTCCGAAATAGATGGCTAGTTATGGCTTAATCTCTGAGGACCTGCTCCGATGCCGGGGGGCCCTGGCGACCCCAGCGCCCGAAAAGGTTTGACTGCTGTTTCTCCTATAACAGACGCAACCGACGATCATCCAAGCCAAATGATTCCTTGTGTAGGCTTGAGGTAGGGGTTAATGAAAATAATAAGAGCAGCTTTCTGAAATGGATGAAAGGAGATGTAAATGCACAAACTTCTGATGCCGGTTGTAGGAGTCAAAAGAAGTGTACCCAATCTCCCCCATGCCCTGTTCTAAACGCCAATTGTTCTGCCCACCCTAAAGGCAAAAGTTCACATATTGAAGGTTTCACTTTAAAGATAAGCAACACTTCACGAATAGCCTCAAATAGCCAAGTATTACAGGGCAGCCGAAGTACAGAAGTTCACCGGATAAGACAGTAGCTTAGATGAATCTCCAAGAACGTATTAAATCATACAGTAGTTTATGGACTGTCAGATAACACACCTGGCTAATTGGGCAAAAGGTATGCCCAAATGACACCAAGATGAACATCTCTCATGCGTTATCTCATTCGGGAAAGGTAAAAAACGGTATTTGTTTATCACAGGTGTAAAAGTTGGCATGAAAAAATAAGGAAAAGGGCTAAAGTCATCCAAAGTCCAGTGTCGATTAAGCTAAAGGCCAAAATTAATCGTGTGAGATCATGGGCAAAAGATAACCAAAAGATAAGAGGGTGGACTAGACAAAGAACTCACAAAAGGTATAAATACATGTCTGTACTGCATGCTTTTTTGAAAAGTTGTATTTGCTGTCTTGAGACAAAGTTCTTCCTGCTAGCAAATAAAATTACCTCTTGCTTCCCCCCAAGGAACCCTAAGTCGTCCTTGTTCTTGGTGAGTCTGTGCCATAGAGCGGAGGTTTGGCTTTTGCATCCAACACTTGGGCTTCTGGCGTGTTTCGGGCCCTCATTCAAAATGCTACTGTTGACCTTTCCGACCCTAAATGGTTGCGAAGGCGGTCCCTGATGGGCTGTATCTCAGTGGCAGAACGCCTGCCTTGCATACCGAAGGCCTCGGGTTCGATCCTTGGCCCTCCCACTGAGAATATCTTGGGTGGAAAGTCTGGGGGAAGACTTTTCACTGCTTGGGAGGTGCTGCTAGTCAGAGTACTGAGCTAGACTTGGTGTACACTGTAGATGTGTAAATAAGGTTGCCAACCTCCAGGTGAAGCCTGGAGATCTCCCAGAATTACAACCGATTCCCAGATAGGGTTGCCAGCTCTGGGTTGGGAAATTCCTGGAGATTTGGAGGTGGAGCCTGAGGAGGGCGGGGGCTGGAGAGGGGAGGGACTTCAATCCATAGAGTCCAATTGCCAAAGCAGCCATTTTCTCCAGGGGAACTGATCTCTGTTGCCTGATCAGTTGCAATAGCAGGAGATCTACAGCCAGTACCTGGAGGTTGACAACCCTACTCACAAGGTGTCTGCTGTGGGTAGAGGAGGGGAAGGTGATTGTAAGCCGGTTTGAGATTCCTTAAAGGTTAGGGTTGCCAACCTCCAGGTACTAGCTGGAGATCTCCTGCTATTACAAGCGATCTGCAGCCGATAGAGATCAGTTCCCCTGGAGAAAATGGCCATTTTGGCAATTGGACTCTATGGCATTGAAGTCCCTCCCCTCCCCAAACCCCGCCCTCCTCAGGCTCCACCCTCAAACCTCCAGGAATTCCTCAATGTGGAGTCTTCAAGCCCCAGCCAGAGGATGTGCTTGTGTGGCTCTTGGGAGAGTGGACGTGTTGCGCTCCCTCCCTCCATGTGCAGAATCCCCTCTTTCTGAGTCACCCTGATTAGGAGGAGGCAGAAAAAGCTATTTATTTAATTAGAGCTCAAGATTTCAGGCCTCGTTCGTTCCTTGAGAGGCACGAGGACATCTCAGAGCGGCGGCCGTTCCTCCCAGCGACTGCTGACGTTGACAGAGTGGGGGAGATGTCTGGAGGAATCAATGCCGTCGGAGTCGCTGGGGTTGGCACCAAGGAGCCCGGGGTGGGGGGTCTGTTCTCCGCCGGGGAGGGAGGGGGCTGGGTCTCAAGGCTCAAGCCAAGAAGTCTTGGCATTTTGGGATACTTCGGTTTCCATCACGTGTCGGAACCGCCTTGCTGGATCCTTCTAATCCAACTGAGCCCAGCCAAATCCTTCCGGGAGGTCATGAACCAGGTGTGGCTGTCCTCCCCCGGTTACCTGCTGACAGTAGGGTTGTCAACCTCCAGGTACTAGCTGGAGATCTGCTGCTATTAGAACTGATCTCCAGCCGATAGAAATCAGTTCCCCTGGGAAAAAATGGCTGCTTTGGCAATTGGACTCTATGGCATTGAAGTCCCTCCCCCTCCCCAAACCCCACCCTCCTCAGGCTCCGCCCCAAAAACCTCCCACCGATGGCGAAGAGGGACCTGGCAACCCTAGCTGACAATGACCGTCTGTATGGCTTAGGGTTGCCAGGTGCCTCTTCGCCACTGGTGGGAGGTTTTTAGGGCGGAGGCTGAGGAGGGCAGGGTTTGGGGAGTGGGAGGGACTTCAATGCCATAGAGTCCAATTGTCAAAGCGGCCATTTTCTCCAAGGGAACTGATCTCTGTCAGTTGATCAGTTGTACTAGCAGGAGATTTCCAGCTACTACCTGAAGGTTTTGTAAGAAGAATTCACCAGTACTGTAAGAGTAGGTTAGCAAAAACAACCAGTACACGCTCACTTATAAAGAATTCTCAATATTTAACTATGACAATAAGTTACATAACAGCGTGACCCATCTGTAAAAAAGTGATAGTGGCAAACTAGTGGCAAACAACCCCAATACAAAATCAAACAAAACAAGCATTAAAAAAAGTAATTTCAAACCCCCCTCCACATTTTATATACTCCTTTCAGCATCATATAGTTAACCCTGTTTTCAGCATGGCAAGATGATCAGCCAGATCGCTTTGTGCTGAGAGGCTTAGCGAGGGCAGCAGACCAGACAGTGCGGCACAGTTGCAAATTCTTTGGGGCCTTGTGCTTGCATCAAAACAGAGTATGTAAAGCCTTTGTAGCGGGCCAGAGGAAACTGGAGACGTGATATTAAACAGTCGCCTTCATTACCTTTGCGAAGGAGCAGTCTCTCTGAGTAGAAGGGGATATAACATTGGGAGCCTGCGCCAGGCTCAGAAATGTCTAGTTGTGGAACTGGTAACAACTGCAGGACCCGACACATGTCACAGCTCGGATGAGAGAGATGACCTGGGGGAAATGTATCTCCCCCCCCACCCAAGCCGCAGCTCGCACATTTGTGGCCGCGTGCCTCAGTATGCAACTGGCTTCGGTAGCAGCTAATATAATGCTCATTGTTTGACTTCAAGTTGTAACCAGCTCATGGTGAACCCGGGCCCATGGGGTTTTCAAGGCAAGAGAGGGGCCGAGGGGGTTTGCCATTGCCTTCCTCTCCATGGCAACCTCAGTTTTACTTGGTGGTCTCCCATCCAAGTACTAACCAGGGCCGACCCTGCTTAGCTTCTGAGATCTGATGAGATCAGGCTAGGCTGGGCTGTCAGGGTGCTCATTAGCGGCTACTGGGAGCTTTATAGTCGAATCTGATGTGGTCATTCAGTCAATATTATCACTACAATCTTCTAGTGTCTATAGGTAGAGGGACTTAGCCTCCCAGAAGAAGGAGGAGTTGGTTTTCTCTACCTTGTTTAAGGAGAATCAAACCAGCTTACAATTTCCTTCCCATCCTCTCCCCATACCAGGCACCTTGGGAGATAGGTGGGGCTGAGAGAATTTGGAGAGAACTGTGACTAGCCCAAGGTCACCCAGCTGGTGTCATGTGTAGGAGTAGGGAAACCAACCCAGTCCTCCAGATTAGAGTCCACCATTCATGTGGAGGAGTGGGGAAACCAACCCGGTTCACCGGATTAGAGTCCATCCTCATGTGGAGGAGTGGGGAAACCAACCCAGTTCTTCAGATTAGAATTCGCCCCTCACGTGGAGGAGTGGGGAATCGAACCCAGTTCACCAGATTAGAGTCCCCTGCTCATGAAAAGGAGTGGGCAATCAAACCTGGTTCTCCAGATTAGAGTCCGTCACTCTTACCACTACACCACCCCAAAGGGTCTTGGAGAATGGGTTACCCTCACCGAGTGACCCAGCCCAACATAGGGTCAAAAACCCTCAACTCCCATCCCAAACTCAGATCCATCTTTCCTCCAGTGATTCATTCTTTCCAAGAATGGCAGCGTCTTGTACTCTATGCAAGCCCACCACGGTCATTAAATCCTACGTATCATGACTCACGGCCGTTTTGTCGGTTTATTCTAGGAAGATCGGGCTAAAATAACACATCAGAACAAATCAAAGCCTCGACGCGCTCCATCCGTTTCTCAGAGGGAAAAAGGCAGCTTCGGTTGGCGCTGCGGTGCAGAGATCTTTATTTGGGGAGGTTTCTCCTGGCCTTCCAAGTGCAGGGTTTGGGCACAGGACAGGGTGTGGAAAATGGTCCTAGAATTGAAGTGCATCATTTGCGAATCCCAAAGTGGAATGCAGCTCTCTAGCCGCAGATGGATGCTGAATCTTGAAATAAAAAAAAATAATAACTTTTGGAATCTGGGCAGATGGGGGGCTGAGCTTGGTGATATTTTTTTATGCTGGACGGAGGAGCTCGCAGTTTTGGGTGGGAATAGGAAGAGGAAGAAGAAGAAGTTATATGCGAGTTTCTCTATCTTTTAAGGAGAATCAAACCCGCTTGAATCTCCTTCCCTGCCTCTCCCCACAACAGACACCCTGTGGAGTAGGTGAGGCTGAGAGAGCTCTAAGAGAACTGTGACTAGCCCAAGATCACCCAGCTGGCTTCATGTGGAGGAGTGGGGAAACCAACCCGGTTCACCGGATTAGTGTCCGCTGCTCATGCGGAGGAGTGGGGAATCAAACCCAGTTCTCCAGACTAGAGTCCATCAATCTTAACCACTATGCCTCGCTGGCTCAAATGCTAAAAAATAAATAATATTTTTTTATAAATTTAAAAAAAAAGGCTGAAGGGGGGAAACAGCCTGGGCTTTTGCTTTTCTGGCAGTAATCCTGCATGAAAAAATAGTCTGGCAGGGCTGGAGGGTTTCTAGTAACTGCCGTCTTACCACTATGCCTGTGTATTGCCACCTGCCTGGAACCGCAAAGAATTGAACAAGGGTTGCCAATTTTGGGAGATTTGCATCTGGATCCTGAGGAGGGCAGGATTTAGGGAGGGGGAAGGACCTCAGCAGGGTATAATACCATAGGCTCAACCCTCCAGGGGGACTGATCGTGGTTGTCTGGGGACTAGTGGTTATTCTGAGAGATCTTCAGACCCCACCTGGAGGTTGGCAAGCCTAGATGAAGCGTGTCAAGGACCCATCAGGTAATAATACCTGACCAGGTGGGTTTCAGTTAAAAAAAATGAATGCTGATGACATCAAAATAGTTATCTTCAGATTTCTCAAATTAGAGGAGGAAATCCCTCAAAGAGTCAAAGGTTTGTGCTTCTCAGACAGATACCTGTACAAGTGCAGCTGTTGACTGCTGAATCAGACTGTTAGTCTTTCAGCATTGTCTGCTCTGACTGGCAGCAGCTCTCCTACATCTCAGAGGACTTTTGCATCCCCTACTAACTTGATCCTTTAAAAATAAAATAAATACATGCAAATGCCTGGGACTGAACCCAGGACCTTCTTCATACAAAGCAGCTGCTGTACCACTGAGCTATGGATGCTCCTCCAGAATCTGGGTATGCCAGTCCATTTCTTGGCTGTAAATATGAGAATCCCAGGAGTAGCTGCAGAATTATTTGTTTTGAAAGCATCCAGAACTTTTCTTTTAAAAAGCAAGCTGCTAGTCCTCATGGCTGGGAAGCTGGAGCTAATCCAAGACCGGACCTTCCGCCATCCGACTTACATTTTAAAAAATTCCTTTTCCTTCTTTTTGTCTCTCCCAGCGGCTTTGTATCATGCACGATTATTCCGTGCCGTTTTAATGAATATATGATAATGAGATCAAAACTCGGTGATATCGTATATTGTCGCGGAAAGTTGTTTATTAATATGTTGATTATAGTGGTTCATCTGTTTATTTATACGGCTAATTATAGCTATCTAATACCAGCGCTGAAAGAGAACGGGTGGAAGGGGAAACCCCTCGTGGGTGCCAAACGGAAGGGGGGACGATTTGCAAAACAGCCGAAGCAATTTGCAACTCAGGTAGCAGGACGTGCAACCCCCCCCCCCCCGCCCCGGCTTTTCTCATAAATACTGCTGAGCGATGACCAGTTAATATCATCTTTGACTTGCAATGCCATGGAGGGATTTAAAAAAATATTTTGACGCCAGAGCGCCTTTGCCGGAAAATAAAGAGATCTATGTATTTTGAACGCCTGCTTCCAGTTTTTTGGGGAGGTTTAAGATATAAGAAACTATCTTCTGATGGAGGGTCAGACCAATGTTGTCTACCCTGCCTGGCAGCAGATTGCCAGGGCCTTCATAGCATAATTCAGAATCACAGAATCATACAGTAGGAAGGGACCACCAGGGTCATCTAGTCCAACCTCCTGCACAATGCAGGAAATTAACAACTATCTCCCCTCCCCCAGTGACCCCTGCTCTAGGCCCAGAGGAAGGCAAAATCCCTGGCCACGATCCCTTGCCAATCTGGCCTGGAGGAAAATTCCTTCCTGAACCTAATGTGGCGATCAGCATTTCCCTGGGCATGTAAGAAAGGGCCACGAGAGCCAAGCACTGACTCATCCCTTCCTGCCCTCCCTCTCCTGAGCTGCCTAAATTCACAGAATCAGCATTGCTGTCAGATGGCCATCCAGCCTCTGCCTGAGACCCCGGAGAGCCGCTGCCGGTCTGAGTAGACAATACTGACTTTGACGGACCAAGGGTCTGATTCAGTGTAAGGCAGCTTCATGTGTTCATGGAAGCTTGCTGGGAATTGCCAGCATAGACAATATCTAAATGGTGTATGCCACCCTATGCCACCCTTGGGAATCTCATTTGAGGCTCTTGAGAATTGCAGTTCTTGAAAGTAAAAAACTAAGTTTCTAGACCTCATGGTTACAAAAATAAATTTGACAACATGATGGGGGGGGAGGGGAGTCTAACAGATCAGAAACGGTGAAGGACGTAGCAAAGAAGAATTGGTATAAAGAATAAGTAAAATAAATTGTCCTGATTCTTGTTCTGTTTCACTTTTTGGCTGTGGTGGGTTCCGAGCCGATATATCAAGGCATGTCGAGGACTGACGTAGGTTTTTCCCACTTGAGGGCGAACCATTTTAGAATGAGAATCTTGTCGAACAACTGGAAACATCTTTACCAGCTGTATTTTTGGCATCTGCTCCATTCGCGAGAAGGATATGCAAAGTGTGTTAATGACAAGCGACGAAAATATGCAAATGAACAGCTACACTCCAGCTTGTGAAATATGTGGCGTTCTCCCCCTGAACAATTCACACAGTCTTAGTTTAGAGAGAGGCAGAGATGCCAGAAAACAAGAGTGGGTTGAGTTTAAGGATCGATGCCAGAGAGAGAGAGAGAGAGAAACACAATTATATGGAGAGATGCAGTAGTAACTTGAGGGGCAGTAGGTTCACGTATGGTTGCCAACTCCCAATGGGGAAAAACCTGGAGATTTGGGATGGAGTTTGGGGAAGGTGAGCTTTGGGAAATGGAGGGACTTCAGTGGGGTATAATGCCGCAGAATCCACCCTCCAAAGCATCCATTTTCTCCAGGGGAACTGATCTCTGCCATCTAGAGATCAGTTGGCATTCCGGGAGATCTCCACCCCCACCCCTCAACTGGAGGTTGGCAACCCTAGTTCATTCATGGCAGGCAAAAAAAGCATACTTCTACGCATACAAGTTATAATTAACTTGTGGAACTCACTGCCACAAGATGTAGTAACAGCTTCTCGCTTAGCTTGCTTTCCCGATTTAGTTGTTTAGTATTACTGTTTCCCCAACCCCCAAAGGCTCCAGGCAGGCTTGCTTACCACCAGAACCGCAGGCATAGCAGACTTAATATAATGCAATATTAAAAGCCTCAAAGAAACATGCAAACAAGACATTACCTCCTAACCACAATAATTCAATCAAACGAGGATGCAGGCGAGAGAATAATGGAATCAGCAGCAAAAGGAAGTGTACCAGCTTAAGCAGAAGGCCTTTTGGGAAAGGACCACATTGGTAAAATTGATAGAAGAGATGTCTATACAAATGGCTGTTAGCTAAATGGAGCTTCTGTGTTCAGGGGCAGTGTACCTCTGCTTACAAGATGCTTAGGGAGACAGCTAGGGTTGCCAACCTCCAGGTACTAGCTGGAGATCTGCTATTACATCTGATCTCCAGCCGATTGAGATCAGTTCACCTGGAGAAAAGGGCTGCTTTGGCAATTGGACTCTATGACTCTGAAGTCCCTCCCCTCCCCAAACCCTGCCCTCCTCAGGCTCCGCCCCAAAAATCTCCAGGTATTTCCCAACCTGGAGCTGGCAACCCTACAGGACAAGTTAAAGTAACATGTTCATGCCTGACCTTTAGGTATCCCAGAGGCATTTCCCTGGCTTCCTTCACTGAATGAAGAACGCTGGAGAGAGGCTATGATTCAGGGGAAGAGCATTTGCTTTGCATGCACAATAGGGTTGCCAACCTCCAGGTACTAGTGATTAAAGGAAACCTATGCTGGCAATAGAATACAGCTGGACCCAATAAACAGCACGTGGGCTCAAAATCGAAATACAATGCAAAGAAGTGATTATTACAAAAACCATTAATACATGATGACCAACTGCCAATGGAAAAACAATTGTATTAGATGGGCATTAAAGGCATGCCAACTTCAAATGAGAAAACAATAATATAAATGTAGGCGTGAGTCCTGCCGACTACAGGTGAACAAAAACAAATTGGGGAATAAGCAAAAGCATATAATACAGAAGCATTCAATTCATGCCGCTACAAATAGACCCCATAGACTACGAAGTACCAAAAATACTTAAAGTCCCCACGAAAGTGGATCAATGTCAATGTCAATGGTCATGTAAATGGAGTCTTTTGCCACAAAGAGTCTAAAACCGGGCCAGCCTTGCCTGCAGCCTTGCCGGCTGGCCCAATTTTAGACTCTTCTTGGGTCAAAAGGACCAGGCGGCCGGCAAAGTGAAAGACCTCTGCCCGAGGCCTCAGACAGCTGCAGCCAGTCACAGGAGATAATAGCGATCCTTGCTAAACCAATTAAATTTGACTCCAGTAGCCTCTAGGGTTGCCAGCTCCCACTTGGAAAATACTTGGAGAAAATACCTGTAGCCACCCTGGGCTGCAGTAGAACAGTTAAGATTTGACTACAGCAGCATCTTAGAGTAGGGTTGCCAGCCCCAGGTTGAGAAATACCTGGAGATTTTGCGGGTGGAGCTCGGGGAGGGTGGGGCTTGGAGAGGGGCGGGACCTCACCAGAGTATAATGCCATAGAGGCCACCCTCCAAAGCAGCCATTTTCTCCAGGGGAACTGATCTCGGTTGCCTGGAGATCAGTTGTAATAGTGGGAGATCTCCAGCCACCGCCTGGAGGTTGGCAGCCCTAGTAGCACCTTAGAGATCAACAAGAGTTTCAGGGCACAAGCTTTCTGTAAGTAGGGTTGCCAACCTCCAGGTGGTAGCTGGAGATCTCCCACAATTACAAGTGATCTCCAGGTGACAGAGATCAGTCCCCCTGGAGAAAATGGCCGCGTTGGCAATTGGACTCTATGGCATTCTACCCCATTAGAGTCCCTCCCCTCTCCAAATCCCACCCTCCTTAGGCTCCACCCCCCACAATCTCCAGGTATTTCTCAACCTGGGGCTGGCAACCCTACTCTACGATGCTGCTGTAGTCAAATCTTAACTGTTCTACTGCAGCCCAGGGTGGCTACCCTGTGAGACTATCTCGATAGACCAAGGGTTTGACTCAGGGTAAAGCAACTCCGTGTGTATATAAGGACTCTGGGCCTGAGCAGGGGGCTCATCCTCTACCTAATCTACTTGATCTTGGACGAGTCACACTTGGACTCAGCCTAATCCACCCCTCGGGCCCATCGCAAGGTTGCGGCACCTCTCGGATCTCATTGCGGAAGGTTGATGATACAGAGATGGATGATGGACGACCGATGGATGGATGGTGGATGAATGGTTCCTTAGGTGATTCGGATCGTTTTGCTTTCCATTCGTCATATTCCAGGCATTCAAGGCGGGGGTAACAATTCACCAAGCCTAACCAAAACACTGCAGAGTGTATGCGTGAGTGTGTGTGTGTATGTTCTCTCCCACCTCCCAAAAAAAAAGCCTCTAGTCTCTGAAGCACCATCTAAAGGCCAGGGGCTCTTTCCAGACCTCTAGATATTGCCTGAATGATGGCAGATATCAGCGTAAGCGCAGAGACACAAAATGAAAGCCACGCACCGATCGATGATCCGATGATATATCAGATGAGGATGGATGGGTAAAGATAGAGACAGGATAGCGGAGGGAGAGATAAAAGCGCCGGTCCCTGGTCGGCCGGTACTTTTTAACAGGGGCTATATTTTGAATACGGCCAGAGCTGGAAGGGTTTTCTTGCTGAGTCACTCCTGACGCAAGAAATTGCCCAAAGTCCCAGAGAGAGAATGAGAGAGACAGCCCTTTTGGCTCAGCTGCAGCAAAAAGGAACCACTGGTCCAAGGGGTGTGGGGAGGGGAGGGACTTCAGGGGGGTATAATGCCATAGAGTCCACCTTCCAAAGCGGCCATTTTCTCCAGGGGAACTGATTTTGGCCGGCTGGAGATCAACTGTAAAAGCGAGAGACCTCCAGGTGCCACCTGGAGGTTGGCAACCCTATGTCTGGGGCATTTCTCTCTGCTGTTTGCATCAGGACGCTCCACTGGGATGCTGCTGTCCCTCCGCCTGTCTGTGTCCCTAGTAGGGTTGCCAACTCCGGGTTGGGAAATTCCTGGAGATTTGGGGGTGGAGCTTGGGAGGCTGGAATTTGGGGAGGGGAGGGACCTCCGTGGTGTATAACACTGTAGCGTGCACCTTCCAAACCATCCTTTTTCTCCAGGGGAACTGGAGCCTGGATTTCAGTAGTAATTCTGGGAGATCGCCAGGTCCCACCTGGAGTTTGGCAAGCCTACTCCCTAGAGAACCTGGCCCATTCCTGCCCCTCTGCTCCCTGAGGCAGGCCAGATGGAATAGGGTTGCCAGGTCCCTCTTCAGCACCGCAGGAGGCTTTTGGGGCGGAGCCTGAGGAGGGCAGGGTTTGGGGAGGGGAGGGACTTCAACGCCATAGAGTCCAGTGGCCAAAGCGGCCCTTTTCTCCAGGGGAACTGATCGCGATCAGCTGGAGATCAGTTGTAATAGCAGGAGATCTCCAGCTATTACCTGGAGGTTGGCAACCCTACGGATGGAAGGAGAGAACTCCTGGAGGGGCTTTGAGATGTGGATAGGTGTGGGTGGTCCAGAGAGCCTTGGGCCGAAGGAACAAGGGCCAAACTGACGCCTTTTCAGCGGCGCATGGAGCGCCGTCCAATTCATAATTGCGCGGGCTCTCCGTGTGCCGGGCCTGCGCATGGTGCCACAAGGCCTTTCAGGACCTTTGATTTGTCATTGCAGTCTCCCTATTATTTTGCCCTGGGCCTGGAGGAGGGCCCTTCGGTGATAGTTTCAATTTTCCTCCGTAGAGGTCTGGGGACGGTTGTTTCATAGGCAAAGGCGTCTCGTGTTTCGGCCCCATTTTCAACCACAGGTTCTCCGGGGAGCATTGATTTGTTGTTGCGAGGCATTATTTACACTGGATGGCATTTGTAGAATCCCTGGGCTCCATCTGTCGTTCTCGCCATCTATCACTCCCTGGAGCATCCCCCCTTTCCCCTGTCGTGTCTGTCTGTCAGCCTGCGACTCCTCCAGTTCCATGCTAAACGTGCCCCCCCCCTGTCTTTGGGATAACACGCCCCTCCCTTCCAACACGCGTCCCAAGATTAGCCGCAGGGCTGGAAAAATACCAGGTGCCTAGTTATCGGGGCTCTTAGGAAGCTGGAATGGGTTTTCAAACCGGACCGTTTATCTCTCTGTCACTCTCTCTCTCTCTCTCTCTCTCTGCCTTCCGTCCCCCATATTTCTTATCTGTCGCCAACCATCCCTCCATTACATCCATCTGGCTGGTTTAAATGTGAATCTGCCCTTGAGATCCTCTGTAACATTGTGGAGAAGGCTGCCAGCCCGGACACTTCCCGATCCAGTCCTCGCCTCGGCCCCGTGCTCGCTACGAGGGTTCAGTTCAGACTAGGGTTGCCAACCTCCAGGTAATAATTTATAAAAATACTTGGAGTTACCGGAAGCCTGTCTTGGTTTGAATCAATCTTGATGTTATGTTTTGATTGTAAATAATATCCAAGTTTGGAAAAATATTATTTTGTGCAGAAACAAAAGCACCAATAAGAAATTTATTTTGTGCAAACTGATCTCAATGGTCTTTGTAAATTAGCCATAGTGGTTGCTTTTTTTGACTAACCTCCAGGTAATAGCTGGAGATCTCCTGCTATTACAACCAATCTCCAGCTGATAGAGATCTCCCCATGTAAGTGGCTCAGGCGCAGGTGGGAACTGGGGTTCCCTGAAGGACTGGATTTACAACTGATCCCCAGATGATACCCTGTGAGCAGCCCTAGTAGGAACGGTGATCTCCAGATGATACCCTATGAGCAGACCTAGTAGGAATGGTGATCTCCAGGCGATACCCTATGAGCAGCCCTAGTAGGAACGGTGATCTCCAGATGATACCCTATGAGCAGACCTAGTAGGAACGGTGATCTCCAGGCGATACCCTATGAGCAGCCCTAGTAGGAACGGTGATCTCCAGATGATAACCTATGAGCAGACCTAGTAGGAACGGTGATCTCCAGGCGATACCCTATGAGTAGCCCTAGTAGGAACGGTGATCTCCAGATGATACCCTATGAGCAGCCCTAGTAGGAACGGTGATCTCCAGATGATACCCTATGAGCAGCCCTGGTAGGAACGGTGATCTTCAGACGATACCCTAAGAGCAGCCCTAGTAGGAACGGTGATCTCCAGATGATACCCTAAGAGCAGACCTAACAGGAACGGTGATCTCCAGACGATACCCTATGAGCAGCCCTAGTAGGAACGGTGATCTCCAGATGATACCCTATGAGCAGCCCTAGTAGGAACGGTGATCTCCAGATGATACCCTATGAGCAGCCCTAGTAGGAACGGTGATCTCCAGATGATACCCTATGAGCAGCCCTAGTAGGAACGGTGATCTCCAGATGATACCCTATGAGCAGCCCTGGTAGGAACGGTGATCTTCAGACGATACCCTAAGAGCAGCCCTAGTAGGAACGGTGATCTCCAGATGATACCCTAAGAGCAGACCTAACAGGAACGGTGATCTCCAGACGATACCCTATGAGCAGCCCTAGTAGGAACGGTGATCTCCAGATGATACCCTATGAGCAGCCCTAGTAGGAACGGTGATCTCCAGATGATACCCTATGAGCAGCCCTAGTAGGAACGGTGCCCACACGTGACACTCCCTCTCAGCCGTTCTGGACATCTGGTTTATTATGAGCAGCCTTGCGTGTGGCTTTCCTCCTCCCTTGGCACAGACCCAGTTCCAGACCAAGCTTTCAACTAGCTTCCATGTGTCATGTTGTCTAAGTGTGGGTGTCTTTAACCATAGGGTTGCCAGGTCCATCTTCGCCAGCTGTGGGAAGTTTTGGGGGTGGAGCCTGAGGAGGGTGGGGTTTGGAAAGGGGAGGGACTTCAATACCTTGGAGTCCAATTGCCAAAGTGGCCATTTTCTCCAGGTGATCTCTATCGGCTGGAGATCAGTTATAAGAGTGGGAGATCTCCAGCTAGTACCTGGAGGTTGCCAACCCTACTTAACCAGCTGAGGTGTGTTTCTTTCATAGTACGTTTTGGCGCATCCATGCACTTGGGTTGCTTCCACATGGGGGTGTGAAAATGTGCCTCTATCGTGGCACCACAGGAGCAGGTGGGAACTTGGGTTCCAATCGATTTCTCTGGATAAAATGGCTGTTTTGGAGGGTGGACTCTATGGCATTATTTTGTGCTGAGGTCCCTCTCCTCCCCAAACCCTCTCCTCCCCAGGATCCATGATAAAATCTGGAATTTCTTAGCCTGAAGTGCGCAGCTAGGGTTGCCTGCTCCAGGTTGGGAAATACCTGGAGATTTTTGGGGCGGAGCCTGAGGAGGGCGGAGTTTGGGGAGGGGAGGGACTTCAGTTACCAAAGCGGCCATTTTTCTCCAGGGGAACTGATCTCTATCGGCTGGAGATCAGTTGTAACAGCAGGAGATTTCCAGCTAGTACCTATGCGCAGCCCTAGTAGGAATGGTACCCATACGAACACTCTCTCACCGCTGTTCTGGACATACCCATTGAAACCGGAGAAAAACAAGTGGAGCATGATGTTCCCTATGAATGGAGGCGCTTCAAGCCTTCTGTGCGAGCAAAAATCCCCGTGCGGAAGCATCCAGGGTTGGGTCTTGGCTATCGTTGCGGCGTAGCTATCAGTTGCAACCAGATTGTTTGGTCCCCCGCAGGAAAATCCGGCGGCGAATTATTGCTCTAGCACACCGATGGAGCAACGTCCGGCCATTTGCACATGCAGCTTTAGACTCTGATTATAGTTTAACCCTGCTTGAGGAATCCCAGTTACTGGTGAAGAAGCAAACCTCAGTTTGGTAAGGTGCCTGTCTTCAGATATCCTGATGAACTTGAGCTAGTTGAAGATTTCGGCCCTCTGTGCGCCATATGAACGGAGCGGGAATAAGGGGGCACGCACGGCTGACAAGATAGGGCTGCCAACCTCCAGGCTGGAGTTCTCCTGGAACTACAACTGATCTCCAGGCTACAAAGATCAGTTTCCCCGGAGAAAATGGCATCTTCAGAGGGCAGACACGATTATAGACTGGGGGTCCTGAACATAGTGCCCGGGGGCGCCATAGTTCCCACCAGCTTTCCTGGCGCCCGTCCACTGCCCGGCAGGTTTCTGATGCCTTGTGTGTATTCAGTAACATATTTTAAAGCCATATGTTCATTTTAAAAGGCACCCTGTTATACAGAGCGTCTGCCTGCAATGTAGAACTGTTACTCTTCTCGGATGAGAAACTGTCACTGTTGGGCTTCTCGCAGGATATGTTATTAGATATTGGAAAAACTGAAGCTTTCACCAAAATTAAAAAGCGCATTAAAGAGCTTGATTACAACAGCACAACGTTTCGTGCTCGCCACGTTTGTTCGTCCCAGTTCTTTGGGATACCACCACCACGTGTCTTTCTAGAGCCTTCTGTTTAGCTAGACTGAATGCTAACCCCTCGATGGTGATGCAGGGCAGAATTCTGAATATACCATACCCAGACAGGACATGTCCTTGCTCTTCTGGCTCTATTGATCCATTGGCTCGTGCTCTCTTGGAATGCCGCTGTTACGAGGAACTTCGATCACATTAGATCTCGCCCCCTTTAACATATAAATCTAATGCCTCAGTGTCCGACATAATGCCTTTTTTACTAAGTGACAGGGATCCCAAGGCTACATTGTCAGTGGAAAGATTTGTTTCAGTCCTTATATCCCTCAAACATTCGATATATGCTGCTCAAGATCAATGGATCAAGGAGCTTCTAAGGGATAAAGGGAAGGAAAGTGTTACTCTTAGAGTTAGGCATAGCCTCAGTCCCTGATATTTTGGGGTTGGCTCTGCCGTCTGCAGCAACCATGTTGTGGCTGTGCCCGCCACCCTGTGTGAGAATTCGAGAGGGGTCTGCAGGCTAGAAAAGGTTGGGGGCCCCTGACAGAGGTTCTAGGTGAAATCCCAAATTCCCCCTTCTACAGGGCCCACCCCCAAATCTCCAGGAATTTCCCCAGCTGGAGCTGGCAACCCTATGACCAGCAGGTTTGTGACCGTGATGAACAAACTCTGGCTTGTTCATAAACAAAAGCCATGAAATCCCTTTTTATTAAGACCAACCGAAAGGACGCTGAACAGTATGCAAGCCTTCGAGTTCGACAGGACTCTTCATCAGATGAAGAATTCTGTTGAGCTGTAAAGCTTATGTGATTTGGTGTCATTTTGGTTGGTTTTAATCCAAGGCTGTCATGGCTTTTGGTTTGGGGTTATGTTTTTGGAGCAATATGACTACAACCACCAGTCTTTTTTTTTTTTTTTTAACTTTCTTATTAGGTTTTTTGGATCACAATACCTTAAGAACATTAAGCGTAATATAAACAAATTAAAAAAAAATTTAGTGAACAGAAGTTTCCCAACAGCTCCTAATAACCAGGAGTCGGCTAACAACTTTTTATTTCTGCATACGTTTTCGTTCCCGCATCAAGGGCTCATGGAGCTTGTTTATTAAAATGAAGTTTGAAGTTCATTTGAGGAAGGGGCTCTAGAGCACAGAAACTGTGTGCTGGGATAAAATTTTATTAGATCTTCGGCGTTACTTCAGAGGGAGACTCCGGTGTGAAATTGCTGAATTGGGATTTTAATTGAGAGGTTCCACGCTCTCTCTCCCTTTCCCTTTCCTGCCAGGTTGAAATGGGATTTTTCTCTCACTAGAAAATGTTAACCATTTCAGCCAAAAAACCCCACAAAAATTCCAGATGTCAACTAGTTTATCATAGAGGTTCCAGCCTCCAGATGGGCCCTGGAGTTCTCCCTAGGGTTGCCAACCTCCAGGGGGTGGCTGGAGATCTCCCGCCATTACGACTGATCTCCAGGCGACAGGTTGCCAGGTGCCTCTGCATGATCAACGGGGGGTTTTGGGGGCAGAGCCTGAGGAGGGCACGGTTTGGTAAGGGGACTTCATTGCCATAGAGTCTAATTGCCAAAGCAACCATTTTCTCCAGGGGAACTGATTTCTATCGGCTGGAGATCAGTTGTAATAGCAGATATCCAACTAGTACCTGGAGGTTGGCAACATTAAGGTGACAGAGATCAGTTCCCCTGGAGAAAATGGCCGCTTTGGCCATTGGACTCTGTGGCATTGAAGTCCCTCCCCTCTCCAAACCCCGCCCTCCTCAGGCTCCTCCCACAAAATCTCCAGGTATTTCC
The DNA here is from genome assembly GCF_029931775.1 of Euleptes europaea. Lineage (NCBI taxonomy): Eukaryota > Metazoa > Chordata > Lepidosauria > Squamata > Sphaerodactylidae > Euleptes > Euleptes europaea. The sequence continues at coordinate 13,354,832 of NC_079314.1, forward strand.
CAACCTGGAGCTGGCAACCCTACCCCCCCTGCCAGTGGCCAGGGGGATCTGAAGCCCTCCTTCCTGACTGGTGGTGAATGGTCTCTGTTTTTCTTGATGAGATTTGAATTGTACATTATTTACATTTCATTGTGTATTTTCCTGCATTTCAGGATACCTTGACCCTAGAGTCGCCAACTCCAGGTTGAAAAATTGCTTGAGATTTGGGGATGGAGCCTGGGGAAAGCAGGGTTTGGGGAAGGGAGGGACCTCAGCGGGGCATAATGCCATAGATTTCCCCCTCCAAATCAGTCAGTGTAACTGGGGTTGCCAACCTCCAGGTACTAGCTGGAGATCTCCTGGGTTAGTGGTTGCTAACCTTTTTTCACTTGCGTACCTCTTGGCAGCCCATTGCCATAAACTGTATCCCCATATTACCAAAATGCTTGTAATTAATATATTGCTGTTATTTCAGATGCATTTTCCCGCCATTGTTCAATATTTTCCATGTACCCCTAAATGTCTTGGCTCATACCCCTGGGGGTACACCTACCCTAGATTGGGAACTGCTGTCCTGGGTGATCTCTGACTAATGCAGATCAGTTCACCAGCAGAAAACGGTCGCTCTGGATGGTGGATTCTACAGCACTGTACCCCACTGAAGTCCCTCCACTCTCAAACCTCGCCCTCCTCAGGCTCTGCCCTGAAAATCTCCAGGAATTTCCCAACCCAGAGCTGGCAACTCTAAGGGTAACTGATCTCTGTCATCTGGAGATCAGTTGTAGTTCTGGGAGGTTTCCAGGCCCCACCTGGAGGTTGGCGACTCTAAGGAAGACCAGCTCTAGCCCTCTTTGGGGAGGTTCCTTAACAACCTCCACAGCTGGAAAAATGGCTCTCTTCTCCTCCAGCTGTAGCTCAATGGATAGGGTTGCCAACCTCCAGGTACTAGCTGGAGATTTCCTGCTATTACAACTGATCTCCAGCCGATAGAGATCAGTTCACCTGGAGAAAATGGCCGCTTTGTCAATTGGACTCTATGGCATTGAAGTCACTCTCCTCCCCAAACTCCGCCCTCCTCAGGCTCCATCTCACAAACCTCCCACCAGGGGCGAAATGGGACCTGGCAACCCTATTGATGCAGCAGGGCCCAACCTGCAGATTGCAGGCAGCGGAAGCCCCTTGCTATTTCCAGCTCAGTCCTATCCAGAGTTACTAAGCCCACTGATTTTGACAGCCCGAGAGTGGAATAAGTCCGAGTAGGATTGCTCTGACAGAAAGCCCCAGATACAGGTTTTATATACAGTGTGTTTAAATCTATTTATGCAGAGCACAGTGCAACTGTTAAGTATTTTTAATGATGATTGGTGTTTGCCCCGGCATTTATTTTTAGAGTCAGGGCTTGGCTTGGAGCAGAGCAAATGAGAATCAAGGAGAGAAGGACTCTGAGCATTGGCAAAGGGCCTTCCCTTCCTTGCCAATCACAGCCAGATCTCACTTGTCTGGGGACCATTCAGTCTAGGGTTGCCAGCCTCCAGATCTCCTGCTATTACAACTGATCTCCAGCCGATAGAGATCAGTTCGCCTGGAGAAAATGGCTGCTTTGGCAATTGGACTTTATGACATTGAAGTCCCTCCCCAAACCCTGCCCTTTTCAGGCTCCTCCCCAAAAACCTGCCGCCAGTGGCGAAGAGGGACCTGGCAACCCTAATTCAGTCGCAGAAAGACTTACCAAGATCAGACGCAGGGTAGAAGAAGAAAAAGAAGAAGAGTTGGTTTTTATACCCTGATTTTCCCTACCTCTCCCCACAACAGACACCTTGTGAGGTAGGTGGGGCTGAGAGAGTCTGGAGAGAACTGTGACTAGCCCAAGGTCACCCAGCAGGCTTCATGTATAGGTGTGGGGAAACCAGATTAGAGTCCACCGCTCATGTGGAGGAATGGGGAATCAAACCCGGTTCTCCGCATTAGAGTCCACCTCTCTTTACCACTACAACACGCTGGTTCTTGAGGTGGTTTCCCATTGCCTGCCTCCACACGGCAACCCCTGTCCTTAAAGGTAAAGAAAATCGGGGTATAAAAACCAACTCTTCTTCTTCATCATCACCTTGAAAAACCTACAGTAGAGCATCTGCTTGGCATGCAGAAGGTCCCAGGTTAATTCCTCATCTCCAGTTAAAAGGATCATGTTGCAGGTGATGTGGAAGATCTCCGCCTGAGATTCTGAAGAGTAGACATTAGTGCCTTTGAGGGACCAATGTCCTGACCCATTATAAGTCAGGTCCATGCATGTTCATCCACAGTGGCTTCTCGGTGGTGCAGATCCAGACCCCTTTGCTATTGCTCAGGATAAGCCCGATGGGGTCACCAAAAGTCAGTTTTGACTTGCCGTCTCCTTCTACCACTTCCTGGTCTACAGAAACCTCCAGATTTCCAGCGTGCTGAGCAATGCGGACTTGTCAGTGGTCAAAGATTGTGGACTAAGGCTCCAATATTAGGGTTGCCAACCTCCAGGTGTTGGCTGGAGATCTCTTGTTATTCCAACTGATCTCCAGGCGACAGAGATCAGTTCCCCTGGAGAAAATGGCCGCTTTGGCAATTGGACTCTATGGCATTGAAGTCCCTCTCCTCTCCAAACCCCGCCCTCCTTAGCCCCCTCCCCAAATCTCCAACCTGGAGCTGGCAACCCTATTCAGTGTGCTGCATAGTCTCTCTTCCTTCTCCATGTGGCTATGATTTCCCAGCTCCCCCCCCAGCTCCAACCCCTCTTTCCCCCCCATCCTGTAGGTTTGTAAAACACAAAGAGAGAGAGAGAGAGAGAGAGAGAGAGAGAGAGAGAGAGAGAGAGAGAGAGAGAGAGAGAGAGAGGTAATTATTTGAAAATCTTTTTTTTGAGAAGCCAGATATTCAAATAACTACACACATTTGTACAGGGAGGGATAAAAATGGATCCAGACAACACTTGGGGGGATTGACCTGATTTATCTTGGTCTGCAGAATCCTTTGCATGGAATTTGTCAGGGCAGGAAACAGACCTTGGCTTTGAACCAAGGCAACGCAAGCGAGGTGGCTTATGAAATCCTGGTTTGGGGGAAGGTTATATGCAGAAAACTGTGTGGCTGTGATGGAGAGATCTCTCTCTGTGTGTGTACACATTGGGGAACCTCCCTCTCTTCTTCTCCTCTCACCTCCTTTTGCCAAGACCGCAGCCCCCCCCCCCCATGCAGACTCCTTATCTCTGGCTCTAACTAATCAGTTCCCCACCCCCCACCCACCCAGCCACGCTTCCTTCTGCTGCCTCTGCATTTTCCACCTGGCTGCTCCCTCCTCTTCTTCTGCGTCTTGGTGCTGGGCGGATGAGTTCGGCTTGTCGTCACTACAGGGCAGATGTTTGCCCCCCCCAGCTGGCCCATCTGAGCAGGGGTGGGGGGCTGCATCCCTGCTCCCACTAACTGAAAACAAACCACCCCGAAGGCTAAGTGCTGCTACGGAAATTGCAGAGAGAAAGACAGAGCCGAGAATTTCTGCCACGTTGGGAGTTATCTACCTATTTTTTCAGGACCAGCCCCAAATCCCTGGCTTTGCAATGCTGATGCAGGAGGGAGATCAAGGATTGATAATATTGTTTGAACACATCCAGAAGAAATAGTTGGGTTATGCCTGTGTTAGGTCCGAAAACATCCCGAGCTACATGGCCCAGGCTAGCCTGATCTCGTCAGATCTCGGAAGCTAAGCAGGGTTGACCCTGGCTAGGGTTGTCAGGTTCGGGTTGGGAAATACCTGGAGTCTTGGGGGTTGGAACCTGAGGAGGGCGGCGTTTGGGGAGGGAATGGTCTTCAATAGGGTAGGATGCCATAGAGCCCACCTTCCAAAGCAGCCGTTTTCTCCAGGTGAACTGATCTCTATTGCCTGGAGATAAGATGTAATAGCGGGAGATCTCCAGCCGCCACCTGGAGGTTGGCATCCCTAGCCCTGGCTAAGGCCACGGAATACCAGGGTTGCTACACAGGCAATGGGAAACCACCTCTGAACATCTCTTGCCTTGAAAGCCCCACAGGGTTGCCATAAGTCAGCTGACTTGATGGCATTTTTTCCTGGAAGTAAGTCCCAGTGGCCCAGGCTAGCCTGATCTCATCAGATCTCGGCTGCTAAGCAGGGGAAGCCATGGTCAGTTAGATGGGAGACTACCAAGGAAGTCCAGGGTTGCTATGCAGAGGCAAACAATGGCAAACCACATCTCAACTTTGCCGTGAAAACCCTTTGAGGTCTCCATAAGTCCACTGTGACTTGACAGAACTTTCAAGGTAAGAGATGTTCAGAGGTGGTTTGCCATTGCCTGTCTCCACGTCACCCTGGTATTCCTTGGAGGTTTTCCATCTAAATGCTAGCCAGGGTCAGGGATGAGAGTGTGTGGCTGGCCCAGGGTCACCCAGCAAGCTTCCACGGTGTGAGTGGGGATTTGAACCTGGGATTCCCAGGTCCACTACAGCACGTTGGCTCTCATATTGAGACATAAGCAGCGTGAATGCCCCAGACTAGCCTGAACTTCTCAGAGGAAGAGGAGGAAGAAGAAGCGCTGGTTTTTATATGCCGACTTGGTCTACCTTTTAAGGGGAATCAAACTGGTTTACTATTGCCTTTCCTTCCTCTCCCCACAACAGACACCTTGTGAGGTAGGTGGGGCTGAGAGAGCTTGGAGAGAACTGTGACTAGCCCAAGGTCACCCAACAGGCTTCGTGTGGAGGAGGGAAACCCGGTTCTCCAGATTAGAGTCCACTTCTTTAACCACCACACCACAAGTTAAGCAGGGTCGGCCATGGTTAGTACTTAGATGGGATGCCACCAAGAAAGCCCAGAGTTGCTATGCAGAGAAAGTCAATTACAAAGAACGACTCTTGCCTTGGAAACCCCATGAGGGATTGCTATGCTATGAGTTGGTTGCAACTTCACAGCACTTTGCAGCACTTTATGAATTATTGGGGCTTAACACGAGCAAGAGCAAAGGGGTTCGGAACCGAACCACCGAGAAACTGCTGTGGGTGGAGCTGCCTTATACTGGATCAGGCTGGTCGGTCCATCATCGCCACTTATTGCCTACTCAGACTGACAGTACCTCTTCAGGGTCTCTGGTGGACGTCTTCCACAACACCTGATCCTTTTAACTGGAGAGGCCGGGGATTGAACCTGGGACCTTCTGCACGCCAAGCAGATGCTCTACCACTGGGCCACCGCCCCTTTTTAAGCATGGGTTGACTTCCAGATGCACAGTGGGGAGTGTTTAGAGCTGTAAGTAGGCAATTTACTTGTCCTTAGTGATTCAGTGTTCTCCGAGCCAGACCAAGTATGACATCAGGAAGTCTGTGAACAAAAATCCTACTTTTTTTTTTTTTTTAAATGGAAACAATCATTTTAGGATGAAGGGAAGTCAACTGTTTTATTTTCCCCATCAAGCCAGAGCTGACGTATGGTGACCCTGTTAGGTTTTCAGGGTGAGAGACGTTCAGAGGTGGGTTGCCATTACCTGCCTCTGTGTCACAACCCTGTATTTGCTGGTCTCCCCTCCAGGTTCTAACCAGGGCCGACCCTGCTTAGCTTCCAAGATCTGACGAGACTGGGCTAGCTTGGGCTATCAACTTACAACCATCATTTTATGGTACCAGAACAATTCCCCTCTAAGGCAAATAGCGGCTTCCGGGGGCTGCATGGAGTGGGGGGGAATGGTGAGGGGTTAAGGGTTAAACTCTTCTTCCCCAGATTGTGACCTTCCGGGTTTTTCCCAGGGGAGGGGCTGTGGCTCAGTGGTAGAGCATCTGCTTGGCATGCAGAAGGTCCCAGGTTCAATCCCCGGCATCTCCAGTTAGAGACTAGGTGAGTAGGTGATGTGAAAGACCCCTGCCTGAGACCCTGGAGAACTGCTGCCGGTCTGAGTAGACAGTACTGACCTTGGTGGATCAAGGGTCTGATTCAGTATAAAGCAGCTTCATGTGTTCCACTGCTTTGCTCCATTGGAAGCAACCCTGGTCTCACCAATACCCAGGTTCTTTCATAGATACCCCCCTCCCCAAGGTCTCCCTCTAAACAAGTCAGGGATTGAAGCAGGCATTTTCTGCATCCAAAATCATGTGCGGTACCACTACAGCTCTTTCCCCCCCCCACTTATTTTTATCCCATTGTTCTAAATGAGCACCCTGTTCTTTATTCCAAAATGTCTTGTGTTTCCTTGCTAGTTTGAGGGTGTCCCTTGCTAGATTGCAGGTGCCGGGGGAGACAGGCATGCGTCCGGACCAGGGCGATGCATGGAGCATCACATGGCTTCTGAGAAGAACATTAGATTTCTGGCTCCATCCCTAAATCCCTTCCATTATTCCTGGGCTGGAGGGAGGGGTGGGGAGGGGAGGGGGGGGCGTCTCTTCATTGCAATTCATTGCAGAGACATCCTTCCTTCCTTCCGCTGCCCCTCGCAGCGCGTGGGGATTAACTGCAGCTGCTTTTCCACCGCAGTGGCCCCCCATCACACCATCAGGAGGTGGGCAGGTGAAGTGAACCGGGAAATAGCGCCAAGGCGGGTTCTGCCGCAGACTCCAGTCTTCACGTTTATCAGATCAGCTCCTTCGGAAAATGCCAGCTCGGTGGGGAAAGGGGGGGGCGTCGCTTTGAGATCCCGGCCTCCTTGTGTGTTAGGCAGAGCAGGGAAAAGCAAAAATAAAGGACGCGTCAGGGCCTGCGTTTACCAGCAGCCCAGAACGCCAGCTTCCTAGGCATAGCATCATAGAATGATAGCGTTTGGAAGGGACCATACAGGCCATCTAGTCCAACCCCCTACTCAATGCAGGATCGGCCTAGAGCACCCCTGATGACCGTTCGTCCCTCCTCTGCTTGAAGACTGCCGATGGGGGGGGGGGCTCACCACCTCCCTAGGCAGCCAATTCCACTGTCGAACAACTTAGCCCGAGACCCTTTATAACTGATGATGTTATGAATGGGGGGGAGCCTTTCATTCACACCAAGGATTTTATCATGACACCTTTAGGTTAGAATCATGGAATCCTAGAGCTGGAAGGGGCCATAAAGGCCATCTAGTCCAACCCCCTGCTCAACACAGGATCAGCCTAGAGCATCCCTGATGAGTCTTTGTCCAGCGTCTGCTTGAAGACTGCCAGTGAGAGGGAGCTCACCACCTCCCTAGGTAGCTGATTCCACTGCCGAACAACTCTTACTATGAAGAAATTTTCCCTGATATCCAGCCGGTACCTTTCCGCCCACAATGTAAACCCATTATTGCGGGTCCTATCCTCTGCTGCCAACAGGAGCAGCTCCCTGCCCTCCTCTAAGTGACAGCCCTTCAGATACTTCAAGAGAGCAATCATGTCCCCCCTCAACCTCCTCTTCTATGTATATGCATACACACACACACACACTCACGCAGGTAGCCTATATGGCTACTTGCCGGGCTCTCTCTTTCTCTCCGTCGCTGTGCTCCAAATCTTATGAAAAGAGGCATAAAAAAGGCACCCCCCCCTGTACTATTTATATGTGAAAAGAAGCCCCGTGATTTTGTTCAGGAAGGAAACTCTGAGATAAAGCGCAGGCCTGGAATCCAGGTGACTGGCATCCTTCCCAGCCCGCGAACTCCAGTGGCTGGCATCGAGAGGTCCGCAGAAGGCCCGCTCTCCCTTGGCAGCTGGAGCCGAGCCAGCCGCACCACCTGCCAGGGGCAAGATGCCCTCTTTATCCCCGACCTCCCCCCCCCGTCCCCTCTCCATTGTAATCTCCGCCCAAAGCCAGCCAGGTTTTTCCACCCGGCAGATGTGCCGCCGTTCGGGGTGACCTTCTCCCCCAGGGGACGCCGCAGGCTGTAAAAGCACTTTTCCTCCCCCAGCCAGGCTTCTATCACTCAGCGGCTGAGATCAGGAGAGAGAAAATCCTTGAGTAATTGTAGAGGGTTTTGATGATTATTATTCTCGTCGCTGTCCAGCAGTTCTTCGTTGGCAGGTTTCCCCTGCAGCAAGGGGCATATATTTCGCAGGTCAGGGCTGGAGCTTTTTCGCCAAGGGTTCCTGATTCTAGCTGCAAGAAGCAGGACCCTGGGAGGGCCGCTGGGTTTCCTACTCGGGTGGACTGCATTTTATGGAGACAGTGGACAGGGAGGAGCTTTTCTCCCTCTCTCAAAATACTGGGACATGGGGTCATCTGCTGAAGCTACAGGGTGAGAGATTCAAAACAGGTTCAAGGAAGTATTTCTTCACACAACACATAGTTCAATTGTGGAACTTCCTGCCCCAGGATGTGGTGACAGCTGTCAACTTGGGAGGCTTTAAGAGGGGAGTGGACATGTTCATGGAGGAGAAGGCTATCAATGGCTACTAGTCAAAATGGCTACTAGTCACGATGCATACCTATTCTCTCCAGGATCAGAGGAGCATGCCTATTCTCTTAGGTGCTGTCGAACACAGGCAAGATAATGCTGCTGCAGTCGTCTTGTTTGGGGGCTTCCTAGAGGCACCTGGTTGGCCACCGTGTGAACAGACTGCTGGACTTGATGGGCCTGGGTCTGATCCAGCATGGCCTTTCTTATGTTCTTAGAGCTGCCAGCTTTCAAGCATTGCTCGGCTCCTGTGCTTTTTACAGTAGCTTGCCACAAAAGTCTTTATCAGGTGATTCTCATCCTCGTGGAAATTAAAGCGAAGAGGAAGACCAAGGTTCTTCGTGTTTAGGTGGCTGCTAAAAGTGCCGGAGCAGGGCTGCTTAAGGGAAAGTGGCAATTGCCGCCTCTGTGTTAGATAGGAACCGAGCGATGAGCCGTCATTTGACATATTCTTAATATTTCTGATGTTTATTTCAGTTGCTAGCTAAAGTTGTCAACATTTTATGTCAAAAATAACCCGCTGTGTAGTTGTGGCTGGGTGGTGGTGGTGGGTAAGAAGCGTAACCCTGCATGGAAAGGGTTCGGCACGTAGGGATGCCGGCCTCCAAGTGGGGTGTGGGAATCTCCCAGAAGTACAATCGACCTCCAGATGAGAGAGATCAGTTCCCCTGGAGAAAATGGCTTCTTTGGAGGGTGGAGTTTGTGGCATTATACACCATTGAGGTCCTTCCCCTCCCCAAGCCTCACCCTCCCCAGGCTCTGCCCCCAAACCGCCCAGAATTTCTCAATCTGGAGGTGGCAACCCTTCCCAGCAATGGAAGAGTAGTGGTCGTGCCTGGACCTGGGAGCCCTGAGTTCAAAGTCTGACTCAGTCAGGAAGCTCATCACATGATCTCGAGCCAGCCAAGCTCTCTCTCTCTCAGCCTGAAGGAAGGGAGGCGTTTGTGACCTGCACACAGCTCCTTGGAGGAAGGGTGGGGGAAAGCATGTGAGATTCACTGGCCCTCAAAACAAATGACCAACGCGATTATGGTTTTCTTAATAAAAACAGCAAGATCTTGACTGGCAAGCACACCCCCTCTCCCTGTCTTGTCTGAGCCTCCATCTTCTACTTATCTGAGTGGTAAGGTTGCCAGGTCCCCCCGTCCACTGGCAGGAGATGAGGGGTAGGGTTGCCAGATCCAGTTTGGGAAACTCCATGAGATTTCCAGATGGAGCCTGGGGAGGACAGAGACCTCAGAGGGCCAAGATGCCATAGAGTCCACCCTCCCAAGCATCCATTTTTTCCAGGGGAATTGGTCTCTGTAGTCTGGAGATTAGGTGTAATTCTGGGGGATCCACTGGTCCCACCTGGAGGCTGGCGTTCCTACTCAATGAGCCTGAGAAAAAGAACTAGCCAATAGTAAATTGCATTGAAATCTGAAAGTTTGGGGAAGAAAGTCTGAGGCTGATATTCAGATAACTTGGATGATATGCAACCCTTTATCTCACAGGGAACTGGGGCATAGTATGAGAATACACCTTGCCTCTCTGGACCATGCTGTAGATTCAGGTCTTTTATGCATGGCTGTTTCTCTTGCCGTCACCCCTCCGATTACTTCAGGTGTTTGTGTTGATTATGCATGTCGTTTCCAGCCGTCAGAGGTCGCCTCGCTCTCCCCCTGCATTCCCCCATGTTTTGTCCACATTTTCAGAGAACTATTGTATCTTAAATTTGAAAACGTGGGTAAGACTCAGGGGGGAGAGCGTGGTGACCTCTGATGGTCGGAAACGGCATGCACAATCAACACAAAGACCTGAAGTCGTTGGAGGGGTGACAGCGAGTGAAACAGCCATGCATAAAAGACCTCAGATGTCACCAGTGACATAATGGGGCCAAATCCTGCATGGGTAGATTCAGATCACACCAGTGACTGCTGGATTTTATCTGCAAGACCGACCACACGGTCTGAACCACACCTGTGATACTTGCAGCGCCATCCTATAAAGTGACACTCACCTATGTCCATTGCAGTCAGAGGGTGCGGAAGTGTGTAACTCTGCTTAGGATGGCATTAGGGTTGCCAACCTCCAGGTACTAGCTGGAGATCTCCTGCTATTACAACTGATCTCCAGCCGATAGAGATCAGTTCACCTGGAGAAAATGGCTGCTTTGGCAATTGGACTCTATGGCATTGAAGTCCCTCCCCTCCCTAAACCCCGCCCTCCTCAGGCTCCGCTACAAAAATATCCAGGTATTTCGCAACCCGGAGCTGGCAACCCTAGACGGCATTGTTGGCCCCGCTTAGATGTTGCACCTCTGTGTGGATGGGCAGCAGGAGTTGGAGTCAGAACGCAGGTGGGGTAAGGTCTCTCTTGGCAACTCCCCACTCAATGTAGCGCTGAGTATTGCCTGAATTGACTGTAATGGGGGGGAAATCAGTATGCGCATTGAAAAGCGCATGGGGTGCTTCTTTGTTGAAGCCACATAGGGGTTATACGTATGCGATCGCCAATTATAGTTTTATCGGCATCTCCGTAAAGCAAAATATATCCAAATTTCAGAGGTTTCTGCATAGTTTTAGCAGAGTACTTTGTCTTCCTCCGATGAAGGGAGTTTTGAGTCTCAAAAGCTTATACCCCAAAAATCTTGTTGGCCTTTAAGGCGTTACTGGACTCGAACCTAGATGTCTTTCCCCATAATATTAGCAGTGCAAAAAGGGAAAAAAAACATTAAAAAAAACAAGACAATAGGAAATAGCTAACTGCGTTTTTCAAATTGGGATTACTGGGTGGGGTTTTCCCTGAAGAATGTTCTCAAAATCTTGGCTATCCCAGGAATCTTTCTTATATCTAACCTAGCCTAATCTGAGGTTGCAGGTTAGGTTTAACATTTAACCACCCAGTAAAGCACCTGTGCAAAAGAGTATTTATTTTCTTCGTTTATACCCCACCTGTCTCCCAGTGGGGACCCAAACGGTGTACCTTTGTTTTCTCCTCCATTTTTATCCTCACAACAGCCTTGTGAGGTAGGCGAGGCAGACAGCATGACTGGCTGGAACTTCCCTGTCCGGGTGGGGATTCGAACCTGGCTCTTCCAGATCCTAGTCCAATTCTCTAAACATGACACCACACTGGGATAGTTAAGCGTGGGCTCTGTAGGAAGGAGGCAACTGGACAAACCCTGAATGTGCTCATAACAACTTTTTAAAAAAATTCTGAATTTGGATAGGAAAATCAAATGCATAATTATAGGATGGGTGAGACTTGTCTTGGCAGTACTGTGTGCGAAAAGGATCTAGGGGTCTTAGTAGACCATACACTGAACATGAGTCAGCAGTGTTATGTGATAGCTAAAAAGGCAAATGCGATTTTTGTGCTGTTATCGACTGAAGTGTAGTGTCCAGATCACGCGAAGTGAAGGTATCACTTTACTCTGCTCTGGTTAGACCTCACCTGGAGTATTGTGCTCAGTTTTGGTCACCACAATTTAAGAAGGACGTAGACAAGCTGAAGGGCAGCGAAGATGGTGAGGGGTCTGGAGACCATGTCCTATGAGGAAAGGTTGAAGGAGCTTGGTATGTTTAGCCTGGAGAGGCCTGAGAGGTGATATGATAACCCTCTTCATGTACTTGAAGGGCTGTCATATAGAGGATGGTGTGGAGTTGTTTTCTGTGTCCCCAGAAGGTCGGACCAGAACCAGCAGGTTGAAATTAGATCAAAAGCGTTTTTGGCTAAACATTAAGAAAACTTCCTGACAGTTAGAGCAGTTTCTCAGTGGAACAGGCTTCCTTGGGAGGTGGTGGGCTCTCCTTCTTTGGAGGTTTTTAAGCAGAGGCTAGATGCCCATCTGAAATCAACACTGATTCTGTGAACTTAGGCAGATCATGAGAGGGAGGGCAGGAAGGGTTGCGTCAGTGCTTGGCTCTCGTGGCCCATTCTTACACGCCCAAGGTAATGCTGATCTCCATTTTGGGGTCAGGAAGGAATTTTCATCCAGGCCATATTGGCCAGGGATCCTGGAGGGTTTTTTGTTTGTTTTTTTGCCATCTTCTGGGCATGGAGTAGGGATCACTGGGGATGTAGGGAGAGGTAGTTGTGAATTTCCTGCATTGTGCAAGGGGTTGGACTAGATGACCCTGGTGGTCCCTTCCAACTCTATGATTCTGTGATTCTATGATTCTGAATTATGCTGTGAAGGCAGCAGGTTCAGAGAAATTAAGCACCATGATAAAGACCTTGCCTGTTTGGCCAACTGGGCATGCGCAGGGATCTCAAAGCCCTCCATGAGAGCTCCCGTACAGTGTGACTTGGATCTACCCAGCTGTTCCCTCCCCCTAATTGGAATCTAGATAAACTTGTAATGGAAAGAAAATTGTTTCCTAATGTTCAAAAGCTGTAAGAAACAAACATCGCCTACCCTTTCATGTTAATCCTCTTTGGGGGTTTTGTAAGAAAATGATACATGGGATCTTCGAGGGCGATAGCTGCGCAGAGAAGCAACGAGACACCATGCGCGTTATGCTCCATGCGTGTTAACGGCCTTGACACTCTATACATGTACCGGACAAGCTAAGGACCATGTCCGGCTGTTAAGGTTTCCGGCCTCCAGGGGGGAATTACAGCTGATCTCCAGACTTCCCAGGAGCCAAGCAATGATTTGTCGTTTAACATATTCTTAATATTTCTCACGTTTATTTCAGTTGCTAGCTAAAGTTGTCAATATTTTATTTCAAAAAAATAACCTGCTGTATAGCCGTGGCTGGGGTGGTGGCAGAGGTGAGTAAAGCTGGCTAGCATAAACCTGCATGTAAAGGAAGGGGTCAGCACATAGGGTTGCCAGCTCCAGGTTGGGAAATACCTGGAGATTTGGGGAGTGGAGCCTGAGGAGGGCGGGGGGGCGGAGTAGGGAGGGACTTCAGTGCCACAGAGTCCAATTGACAAAGCAGCCATTTTCTCCATGGGAACTGATTTCTATCACTGGGAGATCAGTTTTAATAGTGGGCGATCTTCAGGTGGGGCCTGGGGATCTCCCAGAACTACAGCCAATCTCCAGACTACAGAGATCAGTTCCCTAGGAGAAAACGGATGCTTTGGAAAGGGGACTCTGTGTTACTATGCCCGCTGAGGTCCCTCCCCTCCCTAATCTCCAGCATTTTCCCAACCTGGACTTGGCAACCCTACCAGTTGTGCCATCTAGAAGAGTTTTTGGGAAATACATGCATTCTTTAGCCCCCACCAAGGCTAGTACTTCAGTCTGCATCCCAACTGCACTAATGGTCACTTTGCCTTAGCAGGGCTTGGTTTGGTTCCTGGCCAGCAAATATCAGCTCCCGGGCTCCTGCTATTACTCCCTGTGTCTGAGCTCAGCCCCTACAGTGTTTAGGGTTGCCAACCTCCAGGTAGCACCTGGCGATCTCCTGCTATTATAATTTGGGGTCTGTTTGAATCTCCAAACAACCAAGATCATCTCCCCTGGAGAAAATGGCTGCTCTGGAGAGTCAATTCTATGGCATTATACCCTGATTTTTAAAAAATATATATATTATTTTTCAAACAAAACATACAAACATAAATGCCAGGTTATTACATTGCACTGGAACTTACTTTATGATTACAATCCAGTTATCACCTTCTTTGACTTAGTTTTCCATTTTCTGATTATATTTGCATATCTGACAATGCATTTCTTACTTAAATTCTTACATTCCACTTTTATTGGTTGTCAGTTGTACAGTCAAGGAACGCTTTCCATTTTTCATAGAACTCAGAGGTTGATCTATCGTGCACTAAAGATGTTAATTTAGCCATAGCTAAATATTCTGCTGACTTGTTTGCCCATTCAGTTACATCTGGGTATTCACTTAAATCTGTGAGAGAGCCAGCGTGGTGTAGTGGTTAAGAGCAGTGGTTTGGAGCGGTGGATTCTAATCAGGAGAACTGGGTTTGATTCCCCCACTCCTCCACATGAACAGCAAACACTAATCTGGTGAACTGGATTGGTTTCCCCACTCCTCCACATGAAGCAAGCTGGGTGACCTTGGGCTAGTCACAGCTCTCTTAGAGCTCTCTCAGCCTCACCTACCTCACAGGGTGTCTGTTGTGGGGAGGGGAAGGGAAAAGGATTGCGTAAGCCAGTTTGATTCTTCCTTGAGTGGTAGGGAAAGTAGGCATATAAAAACACTCGGCGGGCACCAGGAAAGGTGATGGTGGGTGCCATGACACTCACAGGCACCACGTGGGGGACCCCTGGGTTAAGCAATAACTGGACCAGATGGGAACTTTGGGTACTGCAATAGATGCTGGGGATTTCGTGTATTTACACATTTTCTTGTAGAAGAATGCCTATTTATTTCTATATCATTTCTAGTCGATCTTTCTTTCTGAGGCTCAAGGGGATTACAAACTTTATAAAAAGTGCAAGAGAAGCAGTAATACAGACTGTAAAGAATGCCTTTAAACTAACATAATAAATTAGAGAACCATTCCATAGCAACAGTGTGATACATGCAATATAAACGCCATTAAACTAGGGTACAAACTTAGAAAACCATGCCATGAAAACAGAGTAATGAATACAGTAAGACAATGCCATAAAACTAGACTACAAAATTGGGGGGGGGGATGCAATAAAAACAGCACAATGCATACACTAAACCAAGCAGTAAAAAGTGCCCAAAGGTTTCCCACAGATGAAACTACAAAACCCATTCCCTTGATCAAAAATGTGGTCCTGACTTATTTTGTGTGTGTGAGAGAGAGTAATTCTCTATGTGTATATTGATTTTTTTCTTCATTCTTTGAATCCTGTATTCCTAAATTCAGAGTGGACTGGCAAAGCAGATGGCCTTATGACCATAGGCTAGGGTTGCCAACCTCCAGGTACTAGCTGGAGATCTCAAGCTATTACAACCGATCTCCAGCCGATAGAGATCAGTTCCCCTGGAGAACATGGCCGCTTTGGCAATTGGACTCTATGGCATTGAAGACTCTCCCCAAACCCCGCCCTCCCCAGGCTCCGCCCCCAAAAAACCTCCTGCCGGTCGTGAAGAGAGACCTGGCAACCCTGATGCACAAGGTCTAGGGTTGTCCATCTCCAGGTGGGGCCTGGAGATCTCCTGGGATGATGACTCATCCCCAGGTAGGGTTGCCAGGTCCCTCTTTGCCACCCGCAGGAGGTTTTTGGGGCGGAGCCTGAGGAGGGCGGGGTTTGGCGAGGGGAGGGTCTTCAATGCCACAGAGTCCAATTGCCAAAGCGGCCGTTTTCTCCAGGGGAACTGATCTCCATCAGCTGGAGATCAGTTGTAATAGCAGGAGATCTCCAGCTAGTACCTGGAGGTTGGCAACCCTACGAAGAGGAACCTGGCAACCCTACCATAGGCCTAGGGAACTCTCTCTCTCTCTCTCTCCTCCCTCCCTCCCTTTCTCTTTCTTTATCTTTTTCTCTTTCTCTCTCTCTCCCCCCCCCTTTTAACTGCTGCCTCAGCGACTGTGTGAAGCTGAGCGGGGCTGGCAGGCGCGTCTCTCTCGTTTGCTGCTCCCACCCCAGTGGCCTTTTCACAATCAATAAGCTTGCAAAGAGCCACTTTCTTATTAAAATCCAGGCCTCTCTCTGCCTTTGCATCCCTGCCTATCTTGCTGTCCCCCCTCCCTTTTTTTTGGCCTCTGCCAGGATGAAGAGAGGCGGTCACAGCAGACAGACAGCTCCTGCCAGCCCCGGGCCCGGGAAGAGAGAGGGAGGGACTGGAGGAGGTGGGTTAGATTGGATGGGGAGAGGAGGCTAAAAATTAGAAAGGAGAAGAAAAGAAAAATTAGAAAGGAGAATGGGGATGGGAAGGATGCTGGATTGCAAGGAGGGAAACGGCTAAATGGATGCTGGACTGCAAGGAGGGAAACGGCTAAATTTGTCGCGTTCAGTGGAGACCGGGGCTGTAACTGCATGGGGCCTGTTGGGGTCCCCCTTCCCAAATTTTCAGTTTTAAAAAAATGTAAATCTCTTTCTTAAATAAGCAGCTCAGGCTTTCCTTGCTCGAGGGTCCCAGGTTCGTTTTCTGGGGTCAGGAATCTCAGGTTGCAGCCAGCACGGCGTAGTGGTTAAGAGCAGCGGCCTCTAATCTGGAGAACCGGGTTTGAGTCCCCGCTCCTCCACGTGAAGCCTGCTGGGTGACCTTGGGCTAGTCACGGTTCTCTCCGAACTCTCTCAGCCCCACCTACTTCACAGAGTGCCGGTTGTGGGGAGAGGAAGGGAAGGCTGGTAGGAAAAAAAATCAGTGTATAAAAAGCAACTCCTCTTCTTAAATCCATCACATTTTATTCCACTTTTTCTCAAAGGAGTTTAGGGTACCTGGTTCTCCTCTCACAATAACCTTTTAAGGTAGGTTAGACAGAGAAAGAAACAGTAGCTGGGCCAAGGTTACCTGCGGATTTCAACTCAGGTCTCCCGAGCTGGCGCATTGACCCTCATACTAAAAGGATTCTTCTCTGCCTCCAGGACCATGGAGAGCTCTTAGCAGTCAGAGTAGACAATGGGCGAAAACGCATGGTCGCTTTATCCTCCTTTAATCCCTGTTTCAGCCAGGATTCAGCCTGGATCGAACGCATGCGTTTTGCTTAATGTGCGTTCGATCCGGGCTAAAACAGGGATTAAAGGAGGATAAAGCGACCATGCGTTTTCGCCCAATGTTAATTTATGTGGACCAATAGCCTAAATTAGTAGAACCCTGTGAAATAAATTAGGCTGAAAGTGACTGGCCCATTATAGGATTGCTAGCTCTTGGGTTGGGAAATTCCCAGCAATTTTAGAGGTGGAAGGTGGGGGAAGACTTGGTTTGGTTTGGGGAGGGTCTTCAGCAGGGTATAATACCATGGAGTCTACCTTCCAAAGCAGCCATTTTCAAGACTGGATAAAAAAGATGCTGGAATTGACTGAGACGGCGAAACTCACAGCTCTGATAAATCAGAATGAGAATGAACAATTTTGGGGAGAATGGGAGGCTTGGAGAATGTACTGTGAAAACTACTTTTTAACGGGACCATTTAAAGGATACTCATTGATCTAATCCCTTATTCATATTTTGGGTTAATTTTTATATTAGGTATTGATTTCATAATGTTGGATATGACAAGAACAGATAAATTAAAATAATATTGGGATTAGTCCTGTTAGCAAAAGATTATACAATTTAATTTTAGACGGAAGAGGGAGAGGGGAAAGTCATTTGATTGTTAAATTAGAAAAATATTTGTTTTTCTCTTTATTATTATTATTAGATTGTTTTTATGGATATATTAAATGAAGAAAAATAAAAAAAATGATTTAAAAACAAACAAACAAAGCAGCCATTTTCTTAGGGGAACTGATCGTAGTTGTTTGGACATCAGTTGTAATTCTGGGAGATCTCCAGTGTGCCACCCCACCCCCACCCCAAGATTGGCAACCCCATGGCCTGTCACCCAGTAAGCTTCATGGTTGAACAAGGAATTGAACCTGGATCACCCTGGTTCTAGTCTAACACCAGAACCATTGTACCTCATTGGTTATCATAGTAAGGGAAGCCCAAACATGCAGGTAGCATTTTAACCAACTGCTTCCTTTAAAAAAAAAAACCTTTTCCCAGCATTGTGCAATGGTCAAAAGTGGTGGACTCTAATCAGGAGAAGCAGGTTTGATTCCCCGCTCCTCCACATGAGCGGTGGGCTCTAATCTGGTGAACAGGCTTGGTTTCCCCACTCCTACACATGAAGCCAGCTGGGTGACCTTGGACTAGTCACAGCTCTCTCTGAACTCTCTCAGCCCCACCTACCTCACAAGGTGTCTGTTGTGGGGGGGGGGAAGGCTATTGTAAGCCGCTTTGATACTCCTTATGGTAGAGAAAAGCAGGGTATAAGAACCAATACTACTACTTCTTCTTCTTCTTCTTCATCTTCTTCTTGTGTTCTGGTCAGTGAGGGCAAAGGGAATGGAATAACTGACAACCACTTAAAAAAATAAAACGAATGTTTATGTTTATTTAATCCCAAATTTCTAAAAGCCTATATGTGTTTGGGCATTTATACACTGCTTTTCTCTCTGGTGGGAAACACAAGCAGCGTACAACACCATTCTCCCTTTTACACTCCCAACAACTCTTTGAGGGAGGTTTGGGAGTAAGAGAGTGACGGGCTCAAGTTGCCCCAGTGAGCTTCCATGGCAGAGTGGGGATTCGAACCTGGGTGTTCCAGATCCTGGTCCAACACTGCTGACCACTCTGCACTGTGCTCTTTGTTTACTTTTAGGCCCATTTGCCAATTTTTTTTTTTCTGGCTGCAGGCCTGAAATGGAGACAAAACAGCGAGAGACTTGTGAATTGTTTGGTTCCTGGGCACTGCGTCACCCTGTGTGGTATGGTGTTCCAAACACTGGAAGAGCCACTAAATGTGCCATTATACGCATGTATGTGCCATCAAGTCACCAACAGACTCATGGCGACTCCATTAAGTGGTATAAGTGGAGCGGCAGAGGCTAATCTGGTGAACCGGGTTGATTTCCCCATGAAGCCAGCTGGGTGACCTTGGGCTAGTCACAGCTCTCTTAGAGCTCTCTCAGCCCCACATACCTCACAGGGTGCCTGTTGTGGGGAGGGAAAGGGAAGGTGATTGTAAGTCAGTTTGATTCTTCCTTAAGTAGTGGAGAAAGTTGGCATATAAACACTTCTTCTTCTTCTTCCTCCTCCTCCTCCTCCTCCAAGGCAAGTGAAAAGAAGAGGTAGTTTGCTGTTGCCTTCCTTTGCAGAGTCCTTGGTCACCCATCCAAGTACCAACCCTGCTTAGCTTCTGAAATCTCACAAAATTGGGCTGTACCGTGCTGCCTTCCCTCCCAAGAAGCAAAGGTATATACCTTTCTAAACCCATTGACTTCAATGGAGTTAGAAGGGCGTAACTCTTCTTAGGACCACCCTGTCTGCTTAGGACCACCCTGTCTACCCTGTCTGATTCCAGGCAGCTGGTACCCACTGTCAGCTTGTTTGTCTGGCTTCCGAGCAACACTTAATTTCTAGTTATTTGTCTGGTCTTGCACCGGTTTCCCACGGCCGAGTTGCTGAGTCGGATCTGGGCTGGCGCCTGGAGGAGCCAGGCTATGACACCCCGTGCCCAGGTGAAGAGTGATTGATGGCACGTCACAAAGGTCAGGAGCTAATTGAGTAATTGGGGAATGGCAGCCATTTATTGACAGAGATTGATTGCCAGAGCAGGGCAGGAGGAGACGAGGTGTGGAGAGGGGGGCTGCCGAGACAGGCGGCAGGATGGGCGAGATGTGTCCAGAAAGGGATGGAAGGCCGAGAATGCCCTGAAAGTATTCTGACTCAGCACAGGTCAGGAGAGGAGCTTATACCTGGATGAGGGAACAAGGTTGCCAACTGATCAGAGAACACTTGCCTGCTCCTGTGTCTTTTATATGGCAGTCTGACCTGCAAAATGCAGCTTGGGTGAATAGGCGTTTGGAGAAGAAGCATCCCTGGCATTTCCAGCCGAAAGGGAGCAGGCTGTGGCTGAGTGGTAGAGCATCTCCTTGGCATGCAGAAGGTCCCAGGTTCGATCCCAGTTGACAGGATTAGGTTGCAGGTGATGTGCAAGACCTCTGTCTGAGACCCTGGGGGGGGGGGGGTGCTGCCAGTCTGAGTAGACAATGCTGACCTTGCTGACCCGGATAACCCACAAGAACCAATGCTGACCTTGATAGCCCAAGGGTTTTATTCAATTTAAGGCAGCTTCATGTGTTCACGTGTTTCATTATTTATCACCACCTAAATTTCTGCAGAGGGATGGAAAATGGTATAGTATAGCCCGATTTCGTCAGATCTTGTATGCTAGAAATGTAATGAAGAAATAAAATCAATAAATAAGTGGATTCTATGGTATTGAAGTCCCTCCCCTCCCCAAACCCCGCCCTCCTCAGGTTGCACCCCTAAAATTTCCAGGTATTTCCCAACCCGGAGCTGGCAACCCTACAAGTAGGGTTGGTACTTGGATGGGGGACCCCCAAGGAAGGCTCTGCCGAGGAAGGCAATGGCAAACCCACCTCTGCTTCTCACTTGCCTTAAAGCCCCTGGCTGGGGTCACTGTAAATCGTTGCAACTTGACGGTGCATGCGCGCATAAGGCAGACGTAGCTGGGCACCAGAGCAAAAAGGCAGGAAGAGTTTTTTAAAAAACCGGCAACCTTCCTCTTCTGTGTCCCTCTGAGAGCCTTGGAGGAAAATGTTGCAAATAAACAACAGTCAGGATGCTATTTTAGGACAGTCTGGGAGGCGACATGTCTCATCTGTTTGTTTTCATTCACACATAATTATCACTCAGGAAAATATATAAAGTATTTGATCATTTACTTCATTTATACCCTGCTTTTTTCCCCTGATGGGGAACCAAATTTGCTCCCGTTATTCTCCTCTTCTCCATTTTAGCCTCACAACAATCCTGCGAGGTAGGTTGAGGTAAGAGTGGGTGACTGGCCCAAGGTCACCCAGTGAGCTTCTGAGGCAGAGTAGGAATTCAAACCTGGGTCTTCCAGATGGCGGCGTGACACTCTAACCACTACACCATGCTGGATTTCAGGCCAAACTCACTGCTTGTACATGGAATTGTTGTCAACAATGAAATGGGCCTACATACTAGATATACATGTCAAAGGCACAAGGAAGGAAGGAAGGAAGGAAGGAAGGAAGGAAGGAAGGAAGGAAGGAAGGAAGGAAGGAAGGAAGGAAGGAAGGAAGGAAGGAAGGAAGGAAGGAAGGAAGGAAGGAAGGAAGGAAGGATAATGCTGCTGCAGTCGTCTTGCTTGGGGGCTTCCTAGAGGCCCCTGGTTGGCCACTGTGTGAACAGACTGCTGGACTTGATGGACCTTAGTCTGATCCAGCGGGGCTTTTCTTATGTTCTTATGTTCAGAAGGAAGGAAGGAAGAGTTCTGATAACACCGCTAAAATTGTTAGATGTACGAAAGCATCTACAACAAAGAATCTGCTGCTTTCTCCGGCACACAGAGCACTCGTGTGGTATAGTGGTTAGAGTATCAGACTAGGAAACCTTGGTTTCAAATCTCTGCTTGCCTAAAACCTACTGGGTAATCTTGGGCTGATCATTTTTTCTCAGCATAACCTTCATAGGGTTGTGATGAGGATAAATCTGAGAAGAAGAGACCCGCAGACACTGCACGGAGCTTCTTGGAGGAAGGCTTTGGAAAAAATCCACTGATTAAAATATTTCGGGGATTGGGCCATTCAATATCTCACTATATCTCCTCTTTCTTCCACCATGGATGGTGTACCGGGGGTGGGGGATTCCCAGGTGCCTTTCCCTTCCCCACAGCCACTTACCAAATTTAAACCTGCTACACTTCGGCAATGTTGCTATCTTTGGGGTTGGGAAATTCCTGGAGATTTGGAGGTGGAGCCTAGGGAAGGGCGGGATTTGGGGAGGGGAGGGACCTCAGTGGGATATCATGCCAGAGAGTCCACCCTCTAAAGCAAACATTTTCTCCGGGGGAACTGATCTCTGCAGTCTGGAGAGCAGTTGTAATTCTGAGAATTCGCCAGGCTTTTTCTCCTGGAGGCTTGTCACCCTATCACTACCCCTAGACAACTCTGCTAGCCTCTTACCAATGCAAAGTAGTGCCCATAAAGTGGGCCATAATTTTAAAGACCTTAAACCTAGGGTTGTCAACCTCCAGATACTTGCTGGAGATCGCCTGCTATTACAACTGATCTCCAGCCGATAGAGATTGAAGTGCCTCCCCTCCCCAAACCCCACCGTCCTCAGGCTCCGCCCCAGAAACCTCCCGCCAGTAGCGAAGAGGGACCTGGCAACCCTACTTAAACCCCATCCCGCCCCTGCAGGTCATGTGTTTTAATCAGACCCTCCTTGGTTCATTCCTTTCCCACCCCTCCATAGGTGATAATACTTCTCGAACAGCCCCAAGATCTGAAACGGCATCTGCGATCTGCAACCACAGATCTGTTCTTTGTGCTGTTGAGGTGTACGGAAGATAGCAGGCAGTTGGCAAAGCGGATTATTAAATGCTTTTTTAATTTTTTTAAATTATTTTTAATAATATTACAGTTAATTTCATCATCATTTGTCTTAATAGGAAAAAAACACACACAAACATTTCTCATATGTTTATAATACTTTCTGTAACTTCCCCTCCCTCCTCCTCTGTCCATTTAAAATTCTAATACTCCCCTTTGCATTTACTATCTAACTCGTCATGGTTCTTTATATTTAAATTTCACTAAAAATCTTAGTAGTCAAAAATAAACCATTACCATTGATCTATAAACATTCGAATTAGGTCAATACATATCCTTTAATATTTACCAAGTTTAATTCATTTTCACAATATGTTATCCATGCCTCCCATTCTCCCACAAATTCCGCATTGTCCTTTTGATTTATCAACGCTGTAAGTTTAGCCATTTGCGGATTATTAAATGCTAACTGGCCTTTAATAACAGGCTATCGGCCCAGAGGAGAGAGCTCGAGTTGGGTCCATTTGCTCCTCTGGATAATGCTTCGGCCCTGGGAAGAAACATTCCTCGCCCCAGTCCTCCTTTCTGGCACATCTGGTCCCAGATGTGGAATCTGGCGTGAATTATCTCGGCCGCTCTGACCCCACCTTCGGCATCCATCCCTTTGGGGACCAGATTAGTGTTTCGGAAACTAACATGGCCGCCTCGGTGCCACTGAGAAGGACATGAATATTCAAATGGCGATGCTCGAGTTTGAAAACAGTGCCCTCGATTTGAGCTGTAGGGCTGGCCCCCCAATCCAGTTTCCCTGGCGATGAGAGGGTGGAGGGGAGGCTGTGAGTGGGATGGGGGGGGGCGCGAAAGAAAGAAGATGAGACGGTAGAAGCGGCTCCGGAGGCTGCGCCAGGAGATTTCGGTTCCTTTAAATTTCTTTGAAGGATTATGGAGGTTTTAAGGCGGAGGATGGGTTTAAAAGCAGGATTAGTCTGGCTTAAGCTATTGTGAGTGTGCGAGTGTGTGCGAGTGAGTGCGAGAGAAAGTTCTTGTGTATCCATATTTCAAAACACCTTTTGTTCATGCATTATGTGCGTACGTATCTGTCTCAATCACATTAATGGGCAGGTGGTAACGTGCAGTGTTACTCATTCTTTACTCTAGGTTGAGTGGGAACGTGGCTGTGAGTGATATTATTTATTTTTATTATTATACAGGGATGTTTTACGGTCTCTGGCAGAGTATTTATTTATTTGAAATATTTATGAACACATGAAACTGCCTTATACGGCATCAGGCCCTCGGTCCATCAAAGTCAGTATTGTCTACTCAGACTGGCGGCCGATCTCCAGGGTCTCAGGCAGAGGTCTTTCACATCACCTACTGCCAGATCCTTTAACTGGAGATGCTGGGGATTGAACCTGGGACCTTCTGCATGCCAAGCAGATGTTCTGTCACTGGGCCACGGCTCCTCCCCCCATGCTCACGCTATGCCTTTCCATTGCTCACATCTGCAAGGCAAGCTTACAACAATTAAAGAGAACTTTACACAAAACATTACAAAATAACCACATTGTGACACCACCAGTAAAAGAAAACACATTGAAACTTTAGGGTTTAAGGGGCCACTATTTACCTGCAATCCCAGATAGGCACGCCTGGCTGAATCCCACTCATGATGGAGCCAAGTGGGTCTTGCTTGGGAAGGAGTTCTACAAAGTGAGGGGCCATCCTTGAAAAGGCCCCATCTGCTTTTGCACTTCACACATGACAATCCTACATGTAGGCCGTCAACACTAGCAAAGATATGTACATGGTAATGCTTAAAGAACATACATATGCCAGTTTTCTTGCTGGAAAGGTGATGAACATCAAGAAATTACTCAGGCACAGCTTTTTCTCGCATGGAAAATTAGTGGTGGGCTTCTAACACCCCCACCCCTAATGGTTGCCAACCTGCAGGTGGGGCGTGGACACCTCCCAGAATTACAATAGGTCTCCAGATGACAGAGATCAGTTTCCCTGAAGAAAATGGCTGCTTCAGAGGTTAGACTGTATGCCATTATACCCTGCTGAAGTCCCTCCCTTCCCCAAAACCCCACCCTCCCTATCCTGGACCCCCAAATCTCCAGGAATTTCCCAACCCAGAGTTGGCAGCCCTGCCCTCAATTATCCTCACTACAATCCTGTGAGGTGGACTGGGGGGGGGGAGAGAGAGAGAAAGAGAGAGAGAAAGAGAGAGAGACTGGCCCAAGGTAACCTGGTTTTCACTTAAAATAAAGAAACTCTTTTCCATGAATAGTTCCGGGTTGGGAATTACCTGGAGATTTTGGAGATGGAGCCTGAGGAGGGAGGGCTTGGAGAGGGGAGGGACTTCAATGCCACAGAGTCCAGTTGCCAAAGTCGCCATTTGCTCCAGGGGAACTGATCTCTGTTGCCCGGAGATCGCTTGTAACAGCGGGAGATCTCCAGCCACCACCTGGAGGCTGGCAACCCTACATATAGGCAACATATGGCTCTCTGTATATGTCTGTAGTCTTGTTGTAATCTCATAAAATGCAGCCAATATAACCACCTTCCATTCTCCGAAGGTTTTTGCTCCCGTTCAGGCAGCGTGGAAGGTATCCGTCATTCTATGCTTTCCTGCCCCTTGTATAGATCGTCTAAGAAGGCCTTTTTGGGGATCATTTCTCAGGAACGTGATTGGTTGTCCTTCATTGGATAGACGGATTTATCTTTTATCAGATGTGATCGCAGCGTACGGAGTTGCAAAGTCCGGGGCCGGTTCCTTCTTGGTGTGTTTGAAACGCGATGCCGAATGGCAGAGGTGGCGATGAGCAGATTTGGAATGATTCATTGTTTTGTTTTACACAACTATTTTGATGTTGCAAGACATTCTCCCTCGGTGCGAAGAAACAGATGTGCTTGGATTCGAGTTGCCACAATCCCTTTATTTATTTATTTTTTGGGGAGGGGGGGGGAGAAATGTAGATTGCCAGAGCTAATTGTTGGAAAGGCAGGGATGGAAATGGAAACTAGTGCAGGAAAGCAAAGGAGAGGAGCTAATGTTTTACAGCTCAGATCTGACGTAGGGTTGCCAGGTCCCTCTTCCCCACCGGTGGGAGGTTTTTGGGGCGGAGCCTGAAGAGGGAGGGGTTTGGGGAAGGGAGGGACTTCTATGCCATAGAGTCCAATTGCCAAAGCGGCCAATTTCTTTAGGTGAACTGATCTCTATCGGCTGGAGATCAGTTGTAATAGCAGGAGATCTCCAGCTAGTACCTGGAGGTTGGCAACCCTAATCTGAGTCCCCAACCTTTTTGAGCCTGTGGGCACCTTTGGAATTGTGGCACAGTGTGGTGGTCTCAGCCACAAAATGGCTGCTGCAGGAGGCGGAGCCAGTCCCAAAATAGCCATCACAGCTTACCTTCAGTTGCACAGTGAAGATCCTTGTGCTGGGGGGCAGCTGCTGCCAAAGCACTTTTAAAAAAAAAACCCCAAACAAAACCCTATACAGTCAATCAAATCTCTAATGACCAATCAGAAGCTTGACTGGGTAAAAGCCCCACCTGGTCCCTCCCACTTTCTAGAAACCCTTTGTGGGTGCCAGAAAAGGTATTGGCAGGCACCGTGACCCCCACAGGCACCAACTTAGGGACCCTTGGTTTAATTGAATTAAATTAATTTAATTGATTGTCGGAATGCAAGCCACTCTGCTAACTGCGGTTAGTTAGGGTCTGATATACCAGGACCAGAAACCATTGTTTGGGCTTGATTTTTGAACTATGGGTTTAACTATGAGTCTTAACTATGGATTTACAGGATGTCTGAATGCTTTCTCGTGGGTTAATGCTAGCCTGTTCTCTGGCAGTGCCCTCCCAGGAAACAGAGAGAAGGAGAGGAAGCCCAGATTTGTTGAGGCAAGCAAGGACGGGTGATTTCTGGCAGCAGTCTACGGTTGCCAGCTCTGGGTTGGGAAATTCCTGGAGATTTGGGGATGGATCTTAGGGAAGATGGGGTTTGGGGAGGGGAGGGATCTCACTGGGGACGTGATGCCATAGAGTGAGAGTTTCCAGCGCTGGGTTGGGAAATACCTGGAGATGTGAGGGGTGGAGCCTGAGGAGGGTGGGGTTTGAGGAGGGGAGGGACTAGGGCCATAGAGTCCACCTGCCACAGCGACCATTTTCTCCAGGTGAACTGATCTCTGTCACCAGGAGATCAGTTTTAATCGCAGGAGATCTCCAGCCACCACCTGGAGGTTGGCAACCCTACCTAGAGTCTACCCTTGTCAATCTGTCATGGAGCCTTTCCACACTGCAGAGTGTTCTGGGAAGGGCATACCAGTGCACACATTTCATATGGAGAATTTGCCAGTTCTGTGAGCCTAATGGCTGCGCTGCAGAATGTGCAGGCCAGAACACAACCATGCATTTTAGGAATTTCTCTCATTCGGACATGTGAGCCAGCTACTGAGCGGTCCATGTCCTGGTCTGAGGAAGATTAACCATCGAGACAGGAAGATTACCGGATCCCTGTTTGCCTACACTCTTGATACAGGTCAAGGGAACCCCAAAACAGCACTATATGTCCAAGAACGCATGCTACATAGCAAGCTGGTGGATTGCCCTGGAGGCACCCTTACAAGATTCATGTTATGATCTAAAAGGTCTATTTATCTTGGACATCTTTGTATTTTGCATATAAGCTTTATATTGTTATATACTCTTGCACTTTGAAGTTGACACACTTTTTGATATTTTGATAACAACATTCACTCTTTGCATACTATTTGTGGTTTTGCCTTTCTGTTGTTTATTGTTCACAACCTCCAGGTACTAGCTGGAGATCTCCTGCTGTTACAACTCATCTCCAGCTGCTAGAGATCAGTTCACCTGGAGAAAAGGGCTGCTTTGGCAATATAGGACTCTATGGCATTGAAGTCCCTCCCCTCCCCAGACCCCGCCCTCCACAGGCTGCGCCCCAAAAATCTCCAGGTATTTCCCAACCCGGAGCTGGCAACCCTAGACTATAGGGTTGCCAGGGCCCTCTTCGCCACCAGTGGGAGGTTTTTGGGGTGAAGCCTGAGGAGGGCATGGTTTCAGGAGGGGAGGGACTTCAATGCCATAGAGTCCAATTGCCAAAGCGGCCATTTTCTTCAGATGAACAGATCGGTATCGGCTGGAGATCAGTTGTAATAGCAGGAGATCTCCAGCTAGTACCTGGAGGTTGGCAATCCTACTAGACTAGGATCTGGGAGACTCAGGTTCAGGGAAACTTGCTGGGTTATCTTGGGCTAGTAGGATTGCCAGGGATTGCTAGATTTAGATTGGGAAACTCCTGGAGATTTGGGGATGGAGCCTGGGGGAGATAGGGATCTCAGTGGGGTGGAATGCCATAGACTCCACTCTCCAAAACGTTTATTTTCTCCAGGGGAACTGATCTCTGTTGTCTGGAGATGAGTTGTAATTCTGGGGGATCCCCACGTCTCCCCTGGAAGCTGGTTTCCCTATGGGCCAGTCACGCACTCTCAGCTGCACCTACCTCCCAGGGTTGTCGGGAAAATGAAACGGAGGACAGGAGAACGACATAAGCCGTTGTGGGTTCCCATTGTGGAGAAAGGAGGGGGTATAAATGAAGTAAATACAAGAATAACAAAATGTTTGCACGAGGAGCCCCTGAAAAGCTTTCAGGGGGCTCCATCCGGAATGCACTTTGCAAACCACAGGCCTGGACCCCTCCCCACCCCCCCTCCCCGAAGCTTTCCGCATGGCACCTCTCAGCCCTGACTTCTCAGCCCTGCCAACGTCACCCTCTTCTCTCTGCCTCTTAAATTCACCTCGCTCCAATTTACATAATTCCCAGGCACCATTAATCATTCTAATTAGCTGGAGCCAGTGAACTGAACACTAGAGAAGAAGGCAGAAAGGGTGGGGGGGAGTCCGGCTTAACTGGCATGGGGGAAGAGAATAAATGCGGGGAAGGGGGCATTAGTGATTTGCTCGGCTCAATGGCTCGGGGATAGATTTTCTGGCAGGGCACCGTGCCTTGAACAAGCGCGTGAAAGGCAGGCGTTCAGCTGGTAAAGCTAGCTCTCCCCCCCACCCCCCAAAAAAAGCCAGTAAGGAAGCTGTGAGTCCCTGCTAAGTAGGGTTGCCAACCTCCAGGTGGTGGCTGGCGATCTCCCACTATTACAACTGATCTCCAGGTGGCATAGGGTTGCCAGGTCCCTCTGCATGATCAGCGGGAGGTTTGGGGGGCAGAGCCTGAGGAGGGAACGGTTTGCTAAGGGGAGGGACTTCATTGCCATAGAGTCCAATTGCCAAAGCAACCATTTTCTCCAGGGGAACTGATTTCTATCGGCTGGAGATCAGTTGTAATAGCAGATATCCAACTAGTACCTGGAGGTTGGCAACCTTAAGGTGACAGAGATCAGTTCCCCTGGAGAAAATGGCCACTTTGGCAATTGGACTCTGGCACTGAAGCCTCTCCTACCTCCAAACCCCATCCTCCTCAGGCTCCCCCCCAAATCTCCAAATATTTCCCAACTCAGAGCTGGCAACCCAACTGCTAAAGTTGCCAACTCTGGGTTGGGAAATTCCTGGAGATTGGAGTTTGGGGAAGGGGAGGGGGGAACCTCAACAAGAATTTGATGCCATTGTGTCCTCCTTCTGAAGTAACATTGCCAATCTCCAGGTGGAGGCTGGGGATCTCCTGGAATTACAATTGATCTCCATTCTGCATAAAATCACTTACGTATTTAATACTCATTTATTTAAAACATTTATTCCATTTCTCCTGGTGACAATGGCTGCTTTGGAAGGTAGACTGCATGGCATTATACCCTGCCAAGGTCCCTTCCCTCTAGGGTTGCCAGGTTCCTCTTCACCACCAGTGGGAGGTTTTTGGGGCGGAGCCTGGGGAGGGCGTGGTGTGGAGAGGGGAGGGACTTCAATGCCATAGAATCCAATTGCCAAAGCGGCCATTTTCTCCAGGTGAACTGATCTCTAGTTTGGGGTTGTCTTGTTTGGGGGCTTCCTAGAGGCACCTGGTTGGCCACTGTGTGAAAAGACTTGATGGGCTTGATGGGCCTTGGTGTGATCAAGCAGGGCTTTTCTTATGGTCTTACATTCTATCGGCTGGAGATCAGTTGTAATAGCAGGAGATCTCCAGCTAGTACCTGGAGGTTGGAAACCCCCCTTCCCTCCCTAAAGCCGACTCTCCACCCTCAAATCTCCAGATAGTTCCGCAGCCAGAAATGGCAACCCTATTGTGAAGCTGCCATTTTCTCCATGGGAACTGATCGTAGTGGCCCGGAGAGCAGTTTTAACCGGGAGGGGGTCAACTCTTAGCCTCTGCTTCGAAAACTAGCCGTGAGCGCATGAGGTCGATTTTATGCCAGCCTCCCCACCTCCACCCTCCACTTGGTTTTGCAATATGGAAGCAATAATACTGACAAGATTGTCGCGGCGCTGTGAAGAACTGACATCACGTACCTGAAGTGCTTAGAACACTTCATTGAAATATGAAGTATTGTTCTCATTTAAATATTATTTTTCCACCATAGCTGGGTGGTCTTCTTTTTTTTTACACTCCACTGTTGAATTTCAACCTCCTTTGCCGTTATCAAAAGCGCAGGAGGAGGGGGGAAAGGAAGGGAAAAAAACCTGTGGGTTGGGTTTCTTTTGTCAAATTGTGTTTCAGCGGCATGAGAGACAATAAGAGGACGGCAAGAAATCTCACAAAAATGGATTATAGGTGTAAGGAAGGTTGAGGAGAGTCAGGTTGAGGAGGGTATGGTGTTGGCACCCACCCACACACACTCATAATGTCACTCACCCATCCTTAATTCAGCTGATACTGTTGTGTTTGTGGCTGAGTTGAGCACAACATAGGGTTGCCATCCTCCTGGTGGAGCCAGGAGATCGCCTGGAATGGTGACTGATCTCAAGACAACCAGTTTCCCTGGAGAAAGTGGCTGCTTTGGAGGGTAGACTCTATGGCATCATACCCTGCGGAGGTCCCTCCGCAGGTTCTACCCCTAAATCTCCAGGAATCTCTCAACCCAGAGTTGGCAACCCTAGTACACCATGATCAAGAGTCATCCATTACTCTTCAAGGATACTGTGCCAGGTGGCTGCAGCATTTACCATAGAGCAGGGGTGTCGAACATGCGGCCTACGGGCTGGATACGGCCCCTGAGGAGGAGGAGGAGAAGAAGAAGAAGAAGAGGTGTTTATATGCCGACTTTCTCCACCACTTAAGGAAGAATCAAACCGACTTACAATCACCTTCCCTTTCCCTCCCCACAACAAACAGGCACCCTGTGAGGTAGGTGGGGCTGAGAGAGCTGTGACTAGCCCAAGGTCACCCAGCTGGCTTCATGTGTAGGAGTGGGGAGACAAATCCAGTTCACCAGATTAGCGTCCGCTGCTCTCGTAGAGGAGTGGGGAATCAAACCCGGTTCTCCAGATCAGAGTCCACTGCTCCAAACCACTGTTCTTAACCACTACAACGTGCTGGCTCCCCACACCACGCTGGCTCCCCATAATTCTGGGAGATCTGTTCCTCTGGGTGGCACAGCTGCATTCTGCTGAATCCAACTGTAGCTTTTATTAAAAAGAGCGGCAGAAACCATAGTTGGGGATCTCTTAATGAAATAGAAGGGTTCCGTAGAGTCCACCTGGCATCCCTGGCATCAGAAAACAGGGTCACCGGCACTTCACAGGCTGGCGTGGGGAAAATGGGGGGCTCACCGGTGCTGTGCCAGTTTATGATGTCACTTCCGGCACGAAACCAGATTGTATTGGGTCGGGATAAGGCTGTAGGATTTGCCCAAAATCCTTTTTTTGTTCCAAAATTCTGGTTTTGCACCAGAATTGATGTTGCATGCCGGTGCAATGCCTGTACTCCTGCTCCGGCCCTCTAATTCCATCTGGTGGGTAGCTAGCTAGGGTTGCCAACTCTGGTTGCTAAATTCCTGGAGATTTTGAGGGTGGAATTTGGGGAGGATGGGCATGGGGGGGGGGAAGGACCTCAGGAGGGTATAATGACACAAGAGTTCAGTCTCCAAAGCATCCATTTCTGCAGGGGAACTGATCTCTGTCGTCTGCAGACTAGTCGTAATTCTGGGAGATCTCCAGGCTCTGCCTGGAGGTTGGCAGCCCTACAACCAGCTGGCTAGCACCTGGGCTGTCTCCCACACCACTTACCTTCCATGTCCCTGGATTTTTCTTTCCGAGCAGTGAGGGAATGCACATTGTTTCCAATTAAACAGAAGTCTTCACCAAGCAGAAAAGCAAAGCTCCCAGTAGATAGAGGGCAACGTCACCCATTAAAGCAGAGCAGAAGGTTAAGATGGATAAAAAAATCCTCAGGGAATGATACTCTTTTTCTTGCTCTCACCCTAGAAACAGACGTCACAGTTAATTTTCCCTTCCTTCATCTTCCCCGTGCGAACTTTCCCATTTTCAGATGGCAAGTTCCGGTATCTTTCATAGTAATGGGATACAGACAGCTGTCGCTGTGTTGGTCCCAGAGATTAAGAGAGACAAAATGGGTTTAGGTGATAACTTTATGACAACATTAGGGAGCCCAGAAGTGTGCTAGCAACAGTACTGACTTCTCTTGTCTTTCAAGCAAAAATCAAAGCGTCGGTTTCGACAGTGGCGTGGGTGCATCCAGTCCCCAGTTCGGGAAGGGGGGGTTATCCCTAGGGTTGCCAGCTATGGGCTGGGAAATACCTGGAGATTTTGGGGGTGGAGCCTGAGGAGGGCAGGGTTTGGAGAGGGGAGGGACTTCAATTCCATAGAGTCCAATTGCCCAAGCAGCCATTTTCTCCAGTTGAGCTAATCTCTATCGGCTGGAGATCAGTTGTAATAGCAGGAGATCTCTAGCCACCATTCGACTTTTATCTAATTTTGTAATTTATATTAATTTTGCAGTTTTATTAAGTCAGTTAATTTTATGCATAACTTTGGGCTGGTCAAACAGACCGTATCAATAAACTTACTTACTTACTTACTTACTTGCCTGAAGGTTGGCAAGCCTACATGGAGTCCAGTTGCCAAAGCAGCCATTTTTTCCAGGGGAACTGATCTCTATCGCCTGGAGATCAGTTGTAATAGCGGAATATCTCCAGCCACCACCTGGAGGCTGGCAACCCTAGTTGTTTGTGTTTTCTCAGACCCCTGTTTAGGGTTGCCAAGCCCCCCTGGCCACCGGTGGGAGATGGTGAGGGTAGGGTTGCCAGATCCAGGTTGGGAAAATCCTGGAGATTTGGGGATGCAGCCTGGGGAGGACAGGGACCTCAGTGGAGTACGATCCACAGAGTCCACCCTCTGAAGCATCAATTTTCTTGAGGGAAACTGATCTCTGTTGTCAGGAGATGAAGTGTCATTCCAGGGGATCTTCCGGTCCCACCTGGAGGCTGGCATCCCTAACCCTGTTGGAGCCTGGAGCAAAAGCCTGTGTTCCAAAATGGGTGCAAAAAGCCATTGAAATTCCTATGGCCTTTTCTGCACTTGATGGTGTGATCCAGGTGCTTGTGAGGTCTTGAAGGATTCTTGCAAAGATGGTTTTCAAAGGTGGGTCAACCGATTCAAGGAGGAGAGGTCCATCAATGGCTACTAGCCGTGGTGACTGAAGGGAGCCTCCGTATACAGAGGCAGGAGACCTCTGGATACCAGGGCTAGGAGGTAACAGCAGGGGAAGGCCTTGGCCTCTATGCCCTGTTTGTTTGCTCTTCAGGACCACCAGTTGGCCTCTGAGTGAAAGAGGATGTGGAAGAAGATGGACCACTGGTCTGATCCAGCAGGGATAGGGTTGCCAACCTCTAGGTAGTTGAGCAAACCAAAAACAGCAACAATCCAAACAATTTAAGTGAAAAAAACAATATTATTTTGCATAAGCAATAAGGTCTTAATTACAAGGATGAAACAAACTGTCATCACATGTGAGAAGGAACACAAAGAGAACCATAAATATTGTTCTTCATTCGTGATAACAGACAAAATAAAGTCCTGATCCAACTCAGTAGAATAATACGTGGTTCATGAGGTTAGACAAATCCAATGTCCCTGGAACAGAAGCCCGGTTGTCTTTCTGTTTCGGCTAATATGTAGCCTTCCTCAGCGGCCACTGTATCAAAATATACAATCAAATATATACAACAATGCGGCATACAACATGGAATCAACAAAAATAGTAACAGTATTTTATACAATATTATACAATGCAGTAACAATTCATACTTACACGCGAGCTGATAGTAGCTGGAGATATCCCGCTATTATGACTGATCTTCAAGTGACAGAGGTCAGTTCACCTGGAGAAAATGGCTGCTTTGACAATTGGACTCTATGGCATTGAAGTCCCTCCCATCTCCAAACCCCGCCCTCCATAGGCTCCACCTCCAAAATCTCCAGGTATTTCCCAACTCGGAGCTGGCAATCCTAAACAGGGATCAGATGTTCTTGATGTTACCAAAGAAGGGTAGTGGTAGAGAAGGTCTAATTTGTTCCGGGGCGGAGGGCAGCACAAGTTTCTGAAAAGGTCTTGCGTGCTCTCATGAATGAGCAATACATCTAGGGTGACTAAGGTTACCAACCTCCCACTTGGCCCTGGAGTAGGGCTGCCAACCTCCAGGTGGTTGCTGGAGATCTCCTGCTATTACAACTGATCTCCAGGTGACAGAGGTCAGTTCCCCTGGAGAAAATGGCCACTTTGTAGGGTTTCCAGGTTCCTCTTTGCCACTGGCGGGAGGTTTTCAGGGCAGAACCTGAGGAGGACGGGGTTTGGGGAGGGACTTCAAAGCCATAGAGTCCAGTTTCCAAAGCGGCCATTTTCTTCAAGTGAACTGATCTCTGTCGCCTGGAGATCAGCTGGAATAGTGGGAGATCTCCAGCTACTTCTTGGAGGTTTGTAATCCTACCGCTTTGGCAATTGGACTCTGTGGCATGGATGTCCCTCCCCTCTCCAAGCCCCGTCTTCCTCAGGCCCCTCCCCCAAAATCTCCAGGTATTTCCCAACCTGGAGCTGGCAACCCTAGCCTGGAGATCTCCCAGAATTACAACTGCTCTCCAGACTATGCAGATCAGTTGCTGTAAAGAAAATGGCTGCTTTGGAGGGTCAACTCTGTGACATTAATTTTAGTTAGATTTGTACCCCGTCCTTTCCTGGCTACAGTCAGGCTCAGGGCAGTTACCAACAAGCATAAACAATCAAATACAGTACATATTATAAAATTTAAAAGTCATAAGAGCCATAATACCGACACAATACAGAAACGGGGATATCCGGGCAGGAAAGAACAGAGGCAAAAGAAGAGAACGCAGCAACCCTAAATTATAATTAAAAATTATACTTGGCTGAAATCCCTCCCCTCCCCAAATCCTGTCCTTCCAGGATCCGCCCCCAAATCTCCCAACCTGAAGTTGGCAACCCTGAGGGTGGCTGAGCATCACAGGAGATGTGGCTGCCATTTATTACTAACCCCGCAGAATATTATTTCATATTTTCCACTGATATCCCACCTTTCTGCTATAATGGAACTCAGTAGGATCTCCCAGCCCAGGCACCAATTTGACCCAGATCTTTTTACCTTCAGCAAGGTGGCTACATAGAATCATAGAGTTAGAAGAGGCCATATAGGCCATCTAGTCCAACCCCTGCTTTATGCAGATTCAGGCTAGAGCAAGGGTGGGGAACTTCTGGCCCACATGCCGTTTAAGGCCCGCGACATCATTGGTGCGGCCCGCGGAGTCTCCTGTGGAAGCCGCTGCCATTGCTGCCTAAGGGCCGTGCGCATGCGCATGTGTGTGAGAAGCCGGGAGGGCTTCCCCCGATTGCGCCAGGCTGCTTGCGTGTGTGTGTGTGTGGAGGGGGGGGAAGCCAGGAGGGCTTCCCCCAATCCCCGGGCCGTGGAAGTGCTTGCATGGCCTGGTGAGTGTGTGTGTGTGTGTGTGTGTGTGTGTGTGGAGGGGGGGAAGCCAGGAGGGCTTCCCCCAATCACCGGGCCACATAAGCGCTTGCTTGGCCCGGTGAGTGCGTGTGTATATGTGGAGGGGGGGGGAAAGCCGGGAAGGCGTGTGTGCTTGTGTGTGTGTGTGGGGGAAGCCTCCCTCCCTTTCCTTCCTTCCCTCCCTCCCTCCTCTGCATAGCCTTTCCTAGGGTTGCCAACCTCCAGGTTGTGGCTGGAGACCAGGTGGTGGCAACCCTAGCCTCTCCCCCCCCCCCCACCAGGAGATCTACACCTGGTATGGCCTCTGAATGATGTTAAAAATGTGCAAATGGCCCTTGGCCGTAAAAAGGTTCCCCACCCCTGGGCTAGAGCATCCCTGACAAATGTTTGTCCAGCCTCTGCTCAAAGACTGCCAGTGAGGGGGAGCGCACCACCTCCCTAGGGAGCCAATTCCACCGTTGAACAACTCTTACTGTAAAAAACTTTTTCCTAGTACCCAGCTGGTACCTTTCTGCCTGCAGTTTAAACCCACTATTGCGAGTCCTATCCTCTTCTGCCAACAGGAACGGCTCCCTGCCCTCTTCTAAGTGACAGCCCTTCAAATACTTAAAGAGAGCAATCATGCACTTTCCCTGGGGTGTTGTCTGTGCATGTGTGGATCTATCCAAAGCCTAGGGTACCTTGTGGCCTTCCTGGCAGTAACTGGACTCTGAACACCCCGAACTCGCCAAATTCGGCTCCCCGTTTCCCCCCCTTTTTTGAGTTTGGTTCAATTCAAACCGAAAAACCGTCGAATCGGGGGAAATTCGGCTGTTTTTCGGTTCGGGCCAAACCAAACTGCCACCACAGCCCAAGGATCTTCACTGTGTGACTGAAAGTAACCTGTGGCAGCCATTTCATGGCTGGCTCCACCTCTTGTGGCAGCCATTTCGTGGCTGGCTCCACCTCTTGTGGCAGCCATTTCGTGGCTGGCTCCACCTCTTGTGGCAGCCATTTTGTAGCAGTGCTGGGGCAGCATCCTAAAAGGGCCAGCAAGCTCAGAAAGGTTGGAGACCGCCACACCCCAAGATTTTACCTGCAAAACAATGAGCTGCTTGGAATCCAAACAAGCCACGGACCACACTGGGGTGTGGTCCGTCTTCTACAGCAGGTGTCGAGAATTCAGTGCCCAGCTTTGTCCTTGTGATGTGTGTCAGAAATGTGGCTTTCTCATGTCACGGGCAAAGCAGGGTCTCTGGGAGTTTTTTATGGCGCCTCCAGAGCGCCTCCTTACAAACCAGCCCCCCTCCCCAAGAAGCATAACCCGTGTGAATATTATAAAGGTGACTACATTTCTGAGCCAGGATAATGTCCATTCCCTTCTCTTCCCTGCCAAGCCTGAATAGGTTGGGGATTTTTTTTTTAAGCATCTGTGCGCGCGCATGGTGTGTATGCATGGTGTTGCATAATTTAGTGGCTAACAGCAGGAGCGCTGAGCTGAGAAATCCCGGCTTGAATTCTCGCCTCGGCAGTGAACTCGGCGGGTGGCCTGAGGCGAGCCGCTATCTCTCAGGCTCAGCTCTCTGCCTGCAATATGAAGATACCCTATCCTACCTTGCAGGGCTGTTGTAATGAGATAATCTGTAGGAAGGTTTTTTTTAAAAAAAAAGCACAGGAAAGAAAGCAGCTCTGGGGGAAGTTATTTCTGCCTCCGCGTAACGTTTAGAGGTCTTAGGCATGCTGTGATAGCGTGCCTTCCCACTCCAACTCTTGGCACCGGCACAAAACAGCAACACGTCTAAGGATTCCTACATGTGCTTCGAGGAAGAGAAAACCTGGGGCTGCCATTTTCAGCGGTATCCCTGTGTCCAGTCCAGGACCCAGTTCTGCCTTGCATTTGTGTGTGTGCAAAGCGCCGTCAAGTCTTAGCCGACTTGTAGCGACTCCTGGTGGGGTTTTCAAGGCAAGTGATTAAGCAGAGGTGGTTTGCCAGGGCCTTCCTCTGCAGAGTCTTCCTTGGAGGTCTCCCGTCCAAGTACCAACCCAGCTAGGGTTGCCAACCTCCGGTTGGTGGCTGGAGATCTCCTGGGATTACAACTGACCTGCAGGTGACAGAGATCAGTTCACCTGGAGAAAATGTCTGCTTTTTTTTTTAATATATATTTTTATTATTTTTCAATAATTGCTATACATCTCATTTGACAATACGTCCTATATACCAATCTTTGATTCGATAAAAAATAAAAAAAATATCAGGTGCATGTCTTCAATGTTAAATATAATTAATAATAATTGACTTCCCCACCGACTTCCTCCCTCCCTACAAATATCTGGTCTCTCCTTTGTATTAATATTTTCTAATCCTTATAAGTCATTATTTTAATGTTGTACTTTCCCCTTATTTAATATATTTCGATAAGCAATAATAATATAATATTAATAATAAAGAGAGAGAAAAAAAGAAAAGATCATTTAAATAATAGAAACAGAGACATAGCAAAGCACATTAACATAATTTTTACCCCTCCCTTCCTCCAAAGAGCTCAAGGGGATGCACATGATTGTCTGTTCCTCGATTTTTAATCTCCGCGTGAGATAGGCTAAGACAACGCAACTGGCCCAAGGTCATCCAGTGAACAACATGGCTGAGTCAGGATTTGAACCTTGGTCTCCCGCATCGCTCCCATGTTACAGCAAACACACAAACAACCTGCATGCACATTTATCCACTTGTTTGTAAGAAAGAGCCAGCCCAACATGTGTTTGCTTTATGAATGAAATCAGGAATCAGCCCCTGGGTAAACGTGGGGGTTTCATTCGCACGCTCAGCTGGACACGTGTTGAATGTAACATGAGAATTACATTAAGTGTGTGCCGTACTTTGGTTGTATGCATGGCTGTTTCACTCGCCGTCACCCCTCCAACGACTTTGGGTCTTTGTTTGGATTATGCATGCTGTTTCCGACTGTCAGAGGTCGCCTCGCTCTCCCCCTTGCCTTTCCCTGTGTTTTGCCCGCGTTTTCAAATTCGAGATAAAACAGGTCTCTGAAAATGCAGGCAAAATGCAGGGAAGCACAATATTCAGATACTCGGATGATATGCAACCCTTTATCCCACAGGGAGCTGGGGCATAATAGGAGAATACGCCTTGCCTCTCTGGACCATACTGTAGATTCAGGACTTTTATGCATGGCTGTTTCACTTGCTGTCACCCCTCCGATTACTTTGGGTGTTGGTTTTGATTATGCGTGCCGTTTCCGGCTGTCAGAGGCCACCTGGCTCTCCCCCTGCATTCCCCCATGCTTTGCCCACGTTTTCGGAGACCTGTTTTATCTCAAATTTGAAAATGTGGGCAAAAGGCAGGGGGAGAGCAAGGCGACCTCTGACAGCTGGAAACGGCATGCGTAATAACGCAAAGACCCGAAGTCTTCGGAGGGGTGACGGCGAGGGAAACAGCCATGCAAAAAGGCCTATGTGTGTGAACAGGGCGACTTAAGGCTCACCAGCTAGTACCTGGAAGTTGGCAACCCTACCAGAAGTGCCACCACTATGTACCACCCACATGCCCTTCTTCAGTGATGCTGGGCAGTTCGGAGAACAGGTACAGACAGCGGGCAGGCAAGCCACATGGGTGTAGGTCAGCAGCAGTGGGCCCCACCAGACTTGGGATCCCCAAGTCCAGGTGGGACTTGGGGATCTCCCGGGATCACATCTCATCTCCAGACTACATAGATCACTTCCCCTGGAGAAAATGGATTCTTGGAGGGTGGACTCCTTGGCATAGTGCCCCACTGAGGTCCTCCCCTCCTCAAAGCCTGGGCCCTGGATACCCTACACCTGTTGCCCTGGGCCCTGGCTAGGGTTGCCAACCTCCAGGTGGTGGCTGGAGATCTCCCGCTATTACAACTGATCTCCAGGCGACAGAGATCAGTTCCCCTGGAGAGATCAGTTTCCCAACCTGGAGCTGGCAACCCTAGCCCTGGCAATTGCCCTACGTTGGGGTATGCTGACGCTGGCCCAAGCGGTATAATATATCGCTATTAATATTGTTGTTGTTAGAGATTACTAAAAGGGAAGTGCTGGTGTAGTCCTTTCAAA
The DNA here is from genome assembly GCF_029931775.1 of Euleptes europaea. Classification (NCBI taxonomy): domain Eukaryota; kingdom Metazoa; phylum Chordata; class Lepidosauria; order Squamata; family Sphaerodactylidae; genus Euleptes; species Euleptes europaea. The sequence goes on from NC_079314.1 coordinate 13,394,177, forward strand.
GGGAAACACAAAACCCAGCCATCCCACGAAGCTGCCTTTTTTCTCACACATTATTGGCCCCGCTGGTTTTTTGTTGCCGTCGTTTTCAACCTTTCTGAGCCAGAACATTTACGTTCCTTCTGTGGAAAACATATATGACGGTGTCCTGAGCTTGGTCACATATAAGGGAGGGCGGAACGCACAGCCCAAAGATAAAAGCCGCCGAGCCGCGTGTCGGGATCCAGAGATTCAAAAGGCAGCAGAAAGACTCAGCCGCCGAGCAGATTGGGGGGGAGGAGGAGGAGGGCAGGGGGCGGGGGGGGGAGAAGGGAGCCTGGCGCTGTGAGCCATGAATTCATCCCCATCTCCCCAGGTTTGACCTTCCCGACTCCTTCAGGTAGAAAGAATGATATTGACGGGCAGCCATGGATGCCGGTGGGACGTGAAGGCAGTAAGCCAGCGAGACAAAGGGAAGGGGGAAGGGCTGGGGATATCCATATGGATGGGCCTGAGCAATGCGGGAGGAGAGTCCGGAGCCCAGCGTGCGGAAATAGGATAGGTCCGGTTATATTTGACGGTGATAGGGTTATCCATGGATACTAGTCAGAATGGATACTAGTCATGAGGCATACCTATTCTCAACAGCAGCAGAGGAGCATGCCTGTTATCTTAGGTGCTGGGGAACACAGGCAGGATGGTGCTGCTGCAGTCGTCCTATTTGGGGGCTTCCTCGAGGCCCCTGGTTGGCCACTGTGTGAGCAGGCTGCTGGCCTTGATGGGCCTTGGTCTGATCTAGCATGGCTTTTCTTATGCTTCTTAGGGTAGCCAGCTCCGGGTTGGGAAATACTTTTTTGGGGTGGAGCCTGAGGAAGGCAGGGTTTGGGGAGGGGAGGGACTTCAATGCCATAGAGTCCAATAGCCAAAGCGGCCATTTTCTCCAGGGGAACTGACCTCTATCGGCTGGAGATCAGTTGTAACTGCAGGAGATCTCCAGCTAGTACCTGGCTGGAGGCTGGCAACCCTAGTTGAGAAATATCTGGAGATTTTGGAGGTGGAGCCTAGGGAGGGCAGGCTTTGGGGAGGGGAGGGACCTCAGCTGGGTATAATGCCATAAAGTTCATCCTTCAATGCCTCCAATGGCCCAAAGTGGCCATTTTCTCCAGGGTAACTGATCCTGGTCTTCTGGAGATCAGTTGTAATACCGGGAAATCTATAGGTGCCATTTGGACATTGGCAACCCTAGAAGCTAGTGAAGACAGAGCCCTTCTTGTGAGACAATCTAGGCTTTCTACCAGCATACTTGCTGGTTGTTAGTGAGGCTCATTCTCAGCCAGCAGTGAACAAACACTACGGATGCCAGTCTCCAGGTGGGGCCTGGAGAATTACATTCTGGGACCTCCTAGAATTACACCTATTCTCCAGACTACAGTCATCAATTCCCCTGGAGAAAAGGTGAACTGTATGGCATTGTATCCCACTGAGTTCTCTCTCCTCCCCAGGCTCCATCCGGAAATCTCCAGGAGTTTCCCAACCTCGAGCTGTCAACCCTTCCCTCCCATCCCCCACGGGTGGCTAGGGGGACCTGGCAGCCCTACCACTAAGATAGGTAGAAGATGAAGGCTCAGATGAGATAGGGAGAAGGTGTGGGCTTACCAGTCAAGATCTTCTCGTTTTTATTAGGAAAACCATCATTGGTTTGGTCATTTGTCTTGGGGGCCAGTGAATCTCACACGCTTCCCCTCACCCTTCCTCCCAGGAGATCTGTGTAGGTTACAAACCTCTCCCGTCCTTCAGGCTGGGAGAGAACGGGAGAGCAAGACTGGCTCGAGAGCATCTGATGAGCTTCATGACTGAGCAGGACTTTGAACCTCCACCGCGACTCTGAGGCAGGCTTAGCTTGGAAGCCCCACAGAACTCTCTGAGTAACCCCGAGTGACCAACACATATATGGAGTCTCAGTTCCTAAGGGTTATGAACTTGCAGGGCCAGAAGGGTACAGGCTGACCACACAGTAAGGTTGCCAGGTGGGTGGTTTTGGCAGGTCCCCGCTAGCCACCGGCGGAAGATGGGGGGTAGGGTTACCAGATCCAGGTTAGGAAGCTCCTGGAGATTTGGGGATGGAGTCTGGGGAGGACAGGGACCTCAGTGGGGAACAATGCCCTACAGCAGGGGTGTCGAACCCAATTGTTATGGGGACTGGATATAACATAAATGTCACTTGGTGTGGCGGTTGAGAACAGTGGTTTGGAGCGGTGGACTCTGATCTGGAGAACCAGGTTTGATTCCCCACTCCTCCACATGAGCGGCGGATGCTAATCTGGTGAACTGGATTTGTTTCCCCACTCCTACACACAAAGCCAGCTGGGTGGCTTTGGGCTAGTCACAGCTCTCTCAGCCTCACCTACCTCACAGGGTGTCTGTTGTGGGGAAGGGAAGGGGATTGTAAGCCGGTTTGATTCTTCCTTAAGTGGTAGAGAAAGTCGGCATATAAAAACCAGCTCTTCTTGTTGTTGTTGTTGTTGTTGTTGTCGGCTCCGGGTTGGGAAATACCTGGAGATTTGTGGGGCGGAGCCTGAGGGCGGGGTTTGGGGAGGGGAGGGACTTTAATGCCATAGAGTCCAATTGCCAAAACAGCCACTTTCTCCAGGTGAACTGATCTTTACTGGCTGGAGATCAGTTGTAATAGCAGGAGATCTCCAACTAGGACCTAGAGGTTGGCAACCTTACAGATAACTGTAACTCCTTCATCTTAGTTGGCTACTGTATACAGATAACTCCTTCATCTTATGATTGAATTTTGCACAGAAGGACTAGAAGCTTGAGAAAGTCTTACATGAAATGGAACTATACCGGAAGTCCATGGCACAGAGTCCTGATTCTGTTGCTTGATTGTTGCACTTTATATGTATGGACTTGATACGTATTGAGCATTTCACGCCTAGGATTACAATTTTGTAACGCCTAGTGCGCTATTATATTGAGTCTATATTGACCAGTTTGTAAATTTTCTATTTTCTTCTCAACTGCGGTTGTGTTTGTGAGATTTCAACCTGTAATATATTTTTTCTAAACAGAAATATTGCATTACAGTAGCCTACTTTGGGTTCACCTTTGCTTGTGCTCTGCCCTTGAATCCAAAGCCTCCAGATCCTAGCTGCAGTTCTCCTGCTATTACAACTGATCTCCAGCCGATAGAGATCAGTTCACCTGGAGAAAATGGCTGCTTTGACAATTGGACTCTATGGCATTGAAGTCCCTCCTCAGGCTCCGCCCCAAAAACCTCCTGCCGGTGGCGAAGAGGGACCTGGCAACCCTACTGCGGCCGCTTTAGCACTCAAACCTCTCAAAAGCTGCCGTTTGGGGAGTTTGAGTGCTAAAGCGACCGTGGCAATACGGTGCTTCCGGGGGTAAGCCTGGAAGTGACGCGATCGCATTGCTTGCAGCTGCGCACATGCGCGTTCGCCCCAGCCCTGCACCCAAAACCTCCCACCGGTGGAGAGGTGGGACCTGGCAACCCTACCACACAGGCCAATGCAAGAAATGGGGGGGGGGATCTGGAGTGATTTCAGAGAACTGGGTCATATGGGATGAGTGGTTATTTTCGCAAGCAGAGTCAGATAAGTGGTCTGCCCACCCCAAAGATGCTCATTTTCTGCTCTGCGTTGGGCCAAAGCAGAGGGATGCCGGCAGAGCACGGGATTCCCCCGGCGGAAAGATTAATGAGGCAGACAGGAAAAACCCAGATAGCCTGTGTGCATTATTTGTTGCCAACCCAAAGAGAAATGCCTCGGTCCGGTGGTGGGGGGGGCAGGGGGGAACGTTCTGCGAAAAAGACCAAGATGCTGTGGAAGCAATCAATGAGTGGGTAACACGTCTGCAGTTTATTAGTCAAGGATTGTACCTTTGCAGACAGGGAAGAGATGCTTAAATACTGGGTTTGGATGCGATTTTAACAGAAATGCAAGGGGGGAAACACAAATGGAGGACACATTACCTCTAGACAGGACAGGCAGACTCATGAAACATTCAACGTTTGCATGAAAATACTGACCAGGCGCCAGTGTACATGCAGTGTGCTTGTGAATTGTTCCTGTCAGCATTCATAGCTCTATTGCAGGGGTGTCAATCTTAAGGCCCGCGGGACAGTTCTGGCCCCTTGAGAGCTGTTATCCGGCTCGCGAGCCGGTTGAGGCACCCCCAACTCGAGTCCTGAACTAGGCTGGTGAGGCATAGCCCGGACTGACCAAATGACCTGTATGTCATATCCAGCCTTTGTAAGAAATGAGTTTGACACCCCTGATCTAATGCCTGATGAAAATGTGGCTTCAGTTATCTGTAAGGTTGCCAACCTCTAGGTCCTAGTTGGAGATCTCCTGCTATTACAACTGATCTCCAGCCAGTAAAGATCAGTTCACCTGGAGAAAATGGCTGCTTTGGCAATTGGACTCTATGGCATTAAAGTCCCTCCCCTCCCCAAACCCCACCCTCAGGCTCCGCCCCACAAATCTCCAGGTATTTCCCAACCCGGAGCCGGCAACAACAACAACAAGAAGAGCTGGTTTTTATATGCTGACTTTCTCTACCACTTAAGGAAGAATCAAACCGGCTTACAATCCCCTTCCCTTCCCCACAACAGACACCCTGTGAGGTAGGTGAGGCTGAGAGAGCTGTGACTAGTCCAAAGCCACCCAGCTGGCTTTGTGTGTAGGAGTGGGGAAACAAATCCAGTTCACCAGATTAGCATCCGCCGCTCATGTGGAGGAGTGGGGAATCAAATCTGGTTCTCCAGATCAGAGTCCACCGCTCCAAACCACCGTTCTCAACCGCTACACCAAGTGACATTTATGTTATATCCAGTCCCCATAACAATTGAGTTCGACACCCCTGCTGTATTGCATTGTTCCCCACTGAGGTCCCTGTCCTCCCCAGACTCCATCCCCAAATCTCCAGGAGCTTCCTAACCTGGATCTGGTATCCCTACCCCCCATCCTCCGCTGGGGGCTAGCGGGGACCTGGCAACCCTAGGCTCAAAAATCAAAATGGTTGGCTGAAGTATGATGTAACCAAAGCATGCCTGGGCTCTGACGGCGGTATTGGTGTGCTTTGGGGGTGGGGGTGTACCGATCCAAGAGGAAGGAGCACTGCTGGCTTTCTGTAGCAGCTGTCGAGCTGTCTGAGAGGCACAATGTCGGCAGCTGGAGATTGACAGTCCCCACTCGTAGCTGGCGCAAGAACACGAAGTAAACACGGTGTCACATCCAAGCGAGAGCCGCCAATTAGATACCTGTCCTTTGCAAACTGTCATAAAGTCAGGCCATCTGGGGTGGGGAACGGACAGGGGAGATACCTGGGAAAGACTCCGGAGGAATCGGCCAGGCACGGTGGTACGATCTTGGGTGCATGTGGGGTGGGGGGGTGAGGAAGAGCGCCAGGTTGGCAGAGGAAACCTGGCAGGTCGTGTGCAGGCTGTGATTGATCTCTGTCCATGTCTTTCTCTTCCCTCGTCACCTTCTCTCTGGTCCTGCATGCAAAGTAACCGTCTGCCTCCCCGGCTCATGTCCGGCTCCATCCGTCAGCCAGACAGAATCTTAATCAACCGCTTCACCGGGAAGAACTAGGGGGGCTCTATCACATGCTCACTAACACACACACACACACAACTTATCTGTGAGCAGATTTAAGAATCCACAAGGTCACCCAGGGCCTTTTGGCTTTGGGTCGTTCCACCCCGCGCATACAGGAAACCCATCCTTTTATTGTGAATCTGGAGGGGAAAAATTATCCCTTCCGGTTCTGTAAATTACAAATATGTATTGCACTGAACGCTTTCTGCTTTTTTATGGTCGCAACTCGCAGTTACAGAGGAGCGGATATTTCTCTTGGAAAACTGCTTAGACTATTTTGTCTTTTCCAAAGCTCTTAGGCACACTTTCCCATGTTGGCTGCTCCGCCTTCCTTCTTTCAGGACTGATCATGGAAGCAATTCCCATCCACTCAGGGATCCCAGAACGAACGCCATGATGTCATGACATTGTGTAGCCGATCGGAGTTGTCTGGGTCGTGATGTCACGAACGGCAAGCGAGGGCCATTTAAAGGAATCGACAGATATTTTCACAAAAAGGGAGTGAAAAAGCAGTCGCCAGGAAGGGGAATTATTTTTTCCCACCTTGCTGAAAATATTCATGAGAAACAGAAAGTGGGTTTGACTCTGTTGTAATGAGGGCTTCGGTCCACATCGGCCATTTGACCACTATTGTTTGAAATGGTAGTTTTCAATAGGAGCAGAAAATGAAACACGGTATACCTTCAAACAATGACATTTTCAGATTTCAGTCTCTCTCTCTCTCTCTCTCACGCACACACACACAACACACAAGCAAATTTGGGAACTTTTCAAACATTGCATTAAAAATGGTCTTTGAAGGGTGTTTTTAAACGTCAGGTTTTAACAAGCATCAGGCAACGCTTTTATGTCTCAGATTGCTAAAGGCTGTATTTTACACCTTTGTTTCCCCTTCGGTTTATAAATTTAAGGGCCAAATTATGTAAAATATCTCTTGTTATTGTCCCAGTGCCTTTTCCCCCAAAATTATTAAAGGTAGCCACAAGAAATTCTGCTTTTATGGGGATACAAAACTGAGGGTGAGAGGGGGTGTTATGCTGCTCTACATCGCACGCCAGCTGCCTCTTCCTGCAGAAAAGGGGGAATATGGGTATGATGCAGATGCCTACATCACCCACCCCCCCATGGACCTTCAGAAGACCAAGTTATACTGGGGAAACCGTGAGACAGAAAAGGTTAAACACCAAAGCCACTGCGCCAGTCCCCAAGCAGATGAAGGTGCGCTAGTTGTGAAGTTGCGCTAGTTAAGATGCGTTCTATTAAAGGAGAACACAGATGGCTGGCATAACAAGAGCTGGCATCTGGTCACTTTCTGATAACCTCAGCCATTGGTCCTAGCTGTGTCCCCCTCCCTTTCCGTTCTGCTTGGGGTTGTCAACCTCCAGGTGAGGCCTGGAGATCTCCCGGAATTACAGACTGATCTCCAGGCTACAGAGATCAGTTCCCCTGGAGAAAATGACCTCTTTGGTGTCTGGGATATAGGCGTTATACCATGCTGAGGTCCCTCCCATCTCCAAACCCTGCCCTTCCCAGGCTCCACCCCTCAAATATCCATAGGGTTGCCAGCCTCCAGGTGGTCAGCAAACTAGAAACAGCACTTCACAAGCTAGACACAATGATTATAAAGTAGTGGTATTTAATAACATATCCACCACTGATAGTATATAGGCAAAAACATGTGTTGTTAATTATTGCCTTAAAAGTAACACCAAAGAGAGGACTATGCCTTGTTACAAACAAATAACAGTATTATAGGTAAGTCCATGAAAGGGGGTGCCAACCTCCCTTTCTTCCACAGATATGCTTCTTGAGAGTAGCAATTCAGTAGTGCAGTTGTTCTCAACAGAAGCCCGGTGATCTTTCTGTTTCAGCGATTAATGCCTTCTTTAGGGACCAACGCTGGCTGTTATTAACATTCTCTGCGTTGGCCTTGCCTATATATTATCAGTGGTGGATATGTTATTAAATACCACTACTTTATAATCATTGTGTCTAGCTTGTGAAGTGCTGTTTCTAGTTTGCTGAGTATCCTACAGCACGCTAACCTTTGTTTACCACACCTCCAGGTGGTGGCTGGAGATCTGCCATTACAACTGATCTCCAGTCGAAAGAGATCAGTTCCCCAGGAGAAAATGGCCGCTTTGGAAGGACTCCATAGCATTGACGTCCCTCCCCTCTCCAAACCCCACCCTCCTCAGGCTCCGCCCCCAAAATCTCCAGGTATTTCCCAACCCAGAGCTGGCAACCCTAAATATCCATGAATTTCCCAACTGGAATTTGCAAGTATATTTCTGCTGTGGTTGGTTTCATTCACTCCTGCAGGCTGGGGCGAATCCTAACACCCCAGGTTACTACTTCAGGACCAAATCTGCCCTTCACGGTGATCCTGGCTTAGGATTGCCAACCTCCAGGCTGGGCAACCTCAACCTCCAGGTTGAGATCTCCCAGAATTACAACTGATCTCCAGACTACACAGATCAGTGCCCCTGGAGAAAATGGCTGCTTTGGGGGGTGGTCTCTATGGCATTGGACCCTGCTGAGCTCCATCTCCAAACCCTGCCCTCTCTAGGCTCCACCCCCAAAATCTCCAGGAACTTCCCAACCTGGAATTGGCAACCTACCTTGGCACCAAAAACCCTATTAGTACAATGTGATGTAGTGGTGAAGAGCAGTGGTTAGGAGCTGTGTACTCTGATCTGGAGAACCGGGTTTGATTCCCCACTCCTCCACACGAAGCCAGCTGGGTGACGTTGGGCTAGTCACAGCTCTCTGAGAGCTCTCTCAGCCTCGCCCACCTCACAGGATGTCTGTTCTGGGGAGGGGAAGGGAAGGTGATTGTACGCCGGTTTCTTCCTTAAGTGGTGGAGAAAGTCGGCATATAAAAACCCCTGCAACGTACGAACGCTTTCTCTAGAGTGCTCGGCTCCTTGCCCTTCCCGACGGCGGGCGTTCTGCTAAACCATACCCAGTGATATTGCAGTTGAAAAGCCGGCTGTCAACATATAAAAACAAGTCACTCACTAGTCCATAATAACTGGCAAATTAGGAGAACCCCCTTTGGAAGCTCTCCAAGTGCCCCTGGACCAAGAGCATTTGCTCGAGACTGAGACACAGATCTGCATCGCCCCTGGGCCAAGCTGAGGATTAATCGGGAATCGAAGGGTGTGATCTCACATCCACACAGTGGGAAAAGGGGGCTCCATTCGAGTCCCTCTGCCCTCTTCCCTGGATCAGTTCATACAAGCAGCTAGCTCTGCAGCCAGAGGCATGGCACGATGAAGAGGGAGTTCACTGGAAGCTTCCCAACTCCATAAATAAATAAATCCATAATAAAGACGGTGCCCAGAGGTCCCCGCTATATATTTGCTGACTAAACTCTGACCGGTAGGTCACTCCCTGGAGCTGATGCCTGTCATTTATAGAACCAAACTCCTAGCTAAGATGGAGCCTAGAGTTTCTTGCTTCCAGCCAGAGCCTGGATAGGGTTGCCAACCTCCAGGTGGTGGCTGGAGATCTCCTGCTGTTACAACGGATCTCCAGGCAACAGAGATCAGTTCCCCTGGAGAAAATGGCTGCTTTGGCAATTGGACTCTATGGCGTTCAAGTCCCTCCCCTCCCCAACCCTGCCCTCCTCAGGCTCCACTCCTCCAATATCCAGGAATTTGCCGACTTGGAAATTGCAAGTCTATTTCTGCTATGATTGCTGTTGTTTATTCCTACAGGGTGGGGGGAGAGTGAATCCTAACACCCTTGGACACTACTGCTGGACCAATTCTGCCCTTCAATCCTGATCCTGGCTTTGGGTTACCAACCTCCAGGTTGGGTTTGGAGAGCTTCCAGAATTACAGCTGATCTCCTGATGGCAGAGAGATCAGTTCCCTACAGAAAGTACACTGCACTGACCCATCCCATGCCCCTGTGACGTATGAATGCTTTCTCTAGAGCAGGGGTGTAAAAGATAAGGCCTGCGGGCTGGATCCGGCCCCCTGCGAGCCAGCAGAGGCAGCCACCCACCCCGCACTCTCGATCTGGGCTGGCGAGGCATGGCCCCGCCCAACCAAGTGGCGTCAATTTAATATCCAGCCCTCGTAACCCCGACACCCCTGCTCTAGAGTATTTGGCTCCGTGTTCATCCCAATTGCTGGCATTCTGCTAATTCATACCCAATGATATTTGAGTTGAAAAGTCAGCCGTCAACGTGTAACAGCGAGTTACTTGCTCGTCCATAACGATTGGCAATTTTAGGAGAATACCCTTTGGAAGCCTTACAAGCACCCCTGGGCCAAGAGAATTTGCTTGAGACTGAAATGCCGATCTGCTTTGCTTCTAGCGCAAGGAGATTTTTAATCGGGAGTCAAAGGGCTTTTATGCATAGCTGTTTCCCTCGCGGTCACCCCTCTGGGACTTCGTTTGGATTATGCATGCCGTTTCCGACCGTCAGAGGTCGCCTCGCTCTCCCCCTGCGTTTCCCCGTGTTTTCAAATTCGAGATAAAACAGGTCCCTGGAAATGTGGGCAAAATGCGGGGAAACGCAAGGGGAGAGCGAGGCGACCTCTGACGGTCGGAAACGGCATGCGTAATGAAAACAAAGGCCTGAAAGACCAAAGGGTGCAATCTCATGTGCATACGGCGGAAAAAGGGGGCTCCATCCATCTCCTTCCAAGCCCCTCTGCCCTCTTTCCTGGCTCGACTCACATCAGTGGCTGGCTGCGTAACCGGCGGCACGGCCAGATGAGCAGGGAGTTTGCTGGAAGCTTCTTAACATTGATAAATAAATCCATAATAAAGACGGTGCCCACTGGGTCCCCGCTATATATTTGCTGACTAAACTCTGACCGGTAGGTCGGTAGGCCACTTCCTGGGCTTAACACCGCCAGACCCCTAGCTAAGAAGGAGCGGGGGCAGGGTGTGTCTGTACCCCTGCGGCAGAAAATGTACAAGTAATTGAATGGTGCCTGTCGTTTTTTGCCCTCGTAAGGCCAATAAGCACTCGGGGGGTGAGTTAGATCTGAAAAAGGGCATACGAAGCAAGTTGCTACTAGGGGCGGGAGCAGAAGTGGCTGTTGCTACTGGCACAAAGTCCTTTTCTCCCTCCTGATTTTTCATTACGCTACTCTGTGGCTCCCAGTGTGACATACGCACATGCAATTCGTCACTCGACGCAGCGATGGGCATGCATGCACCAAGTGGCCAGAGCAAACTGGCAAATCTTGCGACTTTGTGACTGTGGCAAAAAACAACAACCAACAACCAATCCTGGGTGTTTAAAATTGTCAAATTGTCTCCAGATAGGGTTGCCAGCCTCCAGGGAGTGGCTGGAGATCCCCTGCTATTGCAACGGATCTCCAGGCGACAGAGATCAGTTCCCCTGGAGAAAATGGCTGCTTTGAAAGGTGGACTCTATGGCGTTATACCCTGCTGAGGTCCCTTCCCTTCCCAAACCCTGCCCTCCCTAGGCTCCACCCCCAATATCTCCAGGAATTTCACAACCGCTAGCTGGCAAACCTGTATAGGAATGCCAAGCTCCATGTGGGGCAGGGGATCCCCCACCCCCAGGTCCTGTTGCCTCTCCCTGCTGGAAGCACCAGCAGGAGAAAACTTAAAAAAAAAAAATAAGGCCTTGTCTACTTACAGGAAATTTGCCATAGAGTCCCAGGTGTTTCCAAAGCTACCTGAAAGCGGTAAAAGATTAGGGTTGCCAACTTCCAGGTACTAGCTGGAGATCTCCTGGTATTACAACTGATCTCCAGCCAATATAGATCAGTTCAACTGGAGAAAATGGCCACTTTGGCAATTGGACTTTATGGCATTGAAGTCCCTCCCCTCCCCAAACCCCGCCCTCCTCAGGCTCCGCCCCAAAACCTCCCGCCGGTGGTGAGGATGGACCTGGCAACCCTACGAAAGGTAGCTTCAGGAATTGTCTGAAACTAGGGTTGCCATTTCTGAGCCAGGAAATTCCTGGAGATTTTGGGGTGGAGCCTAGGGAGGGCGGGGTTTAGGGAGGGGAGGGCCCTCAGTTAGGTTGCCAACCTCCAGGTGGTGGCTGGAGATCTCCTGCTATTACAACTGATCTCCAGAGGAGGGAGACCAGTGCCCCTGGAGAAAATAGCCGCTTTGGCAATTGGACTCTATGGCATTGAAGTCCCTCCCCTCTCCAACCCCCGCCCTCCTCAGGCTCCACCCCCCCCCAAATCTCCAGGTATTTCCCAAGTCAGAGCTTGCAACCCTATCTTCAGATCCAGAGTTTATTGTCAGGAACGAGTTTGCACACAGACCCAGGGTGACTTTTATCCCCTCAGATAAATTTAGCCAGTCAGCTAAGTAATGGGATCAGTACAAGCAGCATTAACCACGAAGTATCAGATCCAATCCTGTTAGCACTCGGCCTTCTCCCTCCCCGAGTTCTCCGTTTGATTCCGCACAAACCTCTCCGAACCTTTCCTCAGTCTCTGGAGGCAGAATGACATTAGTTCACTGCAGGGGGCAGCTAGTGGGTTTTTGACAGGGAAACATGGCTGAGGAAGATCGGATGAGGCACCCTTCCCTTGATAAGCCCTCGGGGGATGCTAGATTCCATGCGGGCGCACACTCATGTGCATGTCCAGAGGAGGAGCGGCTTCCACCTTGAGTCACTCTCTGGCATGAATTTTCTGTTGCTGTCCCAGATAGGAGCTGGCACTCAAATTGCCCCTCTTGGTGGGCTGGATATTCAGTCCGCGGCCATTTGCATCACAGACTCGCAACCCGAGCCCCTGGGTTCTATTTCCACCTGGAATCTAGTGGGCTAGAGCAGGGGTCTGCAAACTGCGGCTCCCAAGCCGCATGCGGCTCTTTGGCCCTTTGAGTGCGGCTCTCCGAACTTGGTTTGGAGCCCCTGCTCTCGCGCCCGCTCACGCCGGCAGCCAGGCTGCGGAGCCGGCGTGCCTAAGAGAGAGAGAGAGAGAGAGCAGGCGAGTGGGCATGCTGTCTCTCCCCCCCCCCCCCCGCCGCCGTGGAGAATGGCCAGGTCCCCCTTTCCCTTGCCCTCAATGGTTGGGAGGCTAAAGCCTCCCCTCTAGCCGTGCGATTGCTGGGCTGGCGGCTCGGCGGTTCCTGCCCCGCCCGCCTATCAGCTGTTGGGCGGGGTGGGCTTCCTTTGGTAGTCCTGGCCTCCGGCTGAGTCCCATTGGGAGGCCATGTCTACCCACTGGCTTTCTTGGCGGTAGACCTGGACTCCGAGGAGGGGGAAAAGTCCCCCTTCAGAGGCCAGGTCTACCAATTGGCTTCTATGGGCCTCCGGAGGCCAGGTCTACTGCCAAGAAAGCCAATGGATAGACCTGGCCTTCCAATGAGACTCAGCCGGAGGCCAGGTCTACCAATAGGCTTTTATGGTAGACCAGGCCTCCAGACGAGGACTCCGGACGGGGAGGGGGAAATGGCAGGGACTTACAATTTAATTTTTATCAATAAATAAGATCACTATTAAGTATGATATCAAGTTTTATTCAGTGTACCTATAGTTTAATTAAGACTTAAAACTTTAATTAAAGTTTATTAATAAACAGTGTACCTACCTATATAGTTTAAGTTTAAGAAATTTGGCTCTCAAAAGAAATCTCAATCGTTGTACTGTTGATATTTGGCTCTTTTGACTAATGAGTTTGCCGACCCCTGGGCTAGAGCAAAATTAAGGTGGCTGGAAGGTTGAGGGGTGCCTATTAGCTATGCTGGCCAAATAGAACCTCCATGTTCAGAGGCAGTATACCTTGGAATACCGGTTGCTGGTGGCAAAGAATAGGAGAAGGGCCGTGGCCATGCCTTGCTTTGAATGTCTTTACACATTGTGATAAAATTACATCCACGGGGGCGGGGAGGACTTATCTTGTTCTGGGCTCGACGGAGCCCTTTTGCCATTCCCCTTTTCAGGGATTTGTTAATTGCTTGCATTCCCCATCCTGGACTTTTACATAGCAAAGAGGACCAAGGGTTTCTTTGGGGGCAAAATCCAGATGGATCTCTACTAGGGTTGCCAGGTGCTCAAGAGCAGGGATTGCACGTGTGCACGGCCACTGGGACACAATCGCATCACTTCCCGCCAGCGTTTTGGAGGTTTGAGTGCTAAAGTGGCCGTCGTGTTGCGGCGCTTCTGGGGGTAAACCCGGAAGTGGCATGATCGCATCATGCATGGCCATGTGCATGCACAATCGCCCCAGCCCCACCTCCCAAAAACTCCTGCCGATGGAGAGGAGGACCTGGCAATCCTAACCTCTACTCTAGTCGGACAGGCCCCACTCTGCCAGACAGATATACACGGTGGAGTGATGTGATTAGAGAGGAATTGGGGAGGGGTGGTTTTGAATAGAGGTAGGAGGTCAAATCATGCCTCCCTGAAAGAAAAGGGAGCCATTAAATGACAAGGGAGGGCCAAATGTCTCTCCCCCCCCCAGTCCCGTGTGGTTCGAACTCTGTGCCAGCGAGACTTGTGTTCTTATGAGCTTTAGGTCCTACGTTCTGTTTTCCCTCTCATCTCTTTCTCCCTGTTTTAGGGCAGTCATTTAGTGGATCCTGGAAGCCTAAATTATCAGACTAATTATTAGGGTTGCCAACCTCCAGATACTGGGGTTGCCAGGTCCCTCTTCACCACCAGCAGGAGGTTGTGGGGGTAGAGCCTGATCAGGGCAGGGTTTGGGGAGGGGAGGGGCTTCCAAGCCATAGAGTCCAGTTGCCAAAGTGGCCATTTCCTCCAGGTGAACTGATCTCTATCGGCTGGAGATCAGCTGTAATAGCAGGAGTTTGCCATCTAGTACCTGGAGGTTGGCAACCCTACCAGGTACTAGCTGGCGATCTCCTGCTATTACAACTGATCTCCAGCCGATAGAGATCAATTCAATTCTCCGCTTTGGCACCTGGACTATATGGCATTGAAGTCCCTCCCCCTCCCCAAACCCCACCCCCCTCAGGGTTGCCATGTAGGTGGCTTCAGCGAGCAACTGCCCACCAATCCACCCAGCTGCTCTGGAGCAGGGTTTGCGCTACTGTGCGCAACACAATTATGTAGGGTTGCCGGGTCCCTCTTCGCTACCAGTTGGAGGTTTTGGGGGCAGAGCCTGAGGAGGGCGGGGTTTGGAGAGGGGAGGGACTTCAATGCCATAGAGTCCAATGGCCAAAGTGGCCATTTTCTCCAGGTGAACTGATCTCTATCAGCTGAAGATCAGTTGTAATAGTGGGAGATCTCCAGCTAGGACCTCGTGCTGGTGGCAAAGAGGGACCTGGCAACCCGCCAAGGATCTCCAGCTAGTCCCTGTAGGTTGGCAACCCTAATTATACCCCAGTGAGGCCCCTCCCTCAAATCTACAGTAATTTCCCAGCCCGGAGCCGGCAACCCTAGACACAGCATTCGAAGCTTGCCTATTTCCACATCTTTGGTAGAGGACGTTCTACTAAATGAAGTACTATTCCTAACCATGCATGCGTATAATCGGGAATGCGTGGGAAGCCGTTCCTCCACCGGACCCTAATGGCATCTTCTGTCTTTCACTGCGCAGGGCTGCTGGTGCGGAGTGCGGATTTTAACCAGCCAGCGGACAACTATACAGTCTGCCAGGGGGACAACGCAACGCTAAGGTGAGTTGCCGGCGTCTGATGGGGGACAGTGAACGGGCTGGTGTGTGAGAGACAGTTCTCCCTGCCGCTTGCTACTGTGTACGCTCCTTGACAACTTGTTAAAGTGGCCCAGCAAAGTATGGCTGGGTTCCTCACAACTGATGAAAATATGGTTCTCTTTCTTCCTAAAGAACGCCCTCCCCAAGGCATCTGCTTGGATATACCATTTAGGTAGAATTGCCAACCTCCGGGTGTCGCCTGGAGATCTCCCGCTATCACAATTCATCTCCAGCCGACCAAGAACTGGAGAAAATGGCTGCTTTGGAGAGTGGACTCTATGGCATTATACTTGGCTGAGGTCCCTTCACTCCCCAAACTCTGTCCTCTTCAGCCTCCACCCCCAAAGTATTTCCCAAGTTGGAGTTGGCAACCCTAGTGTCTGGTCACCTGATCTGTAATTGGCTATGATTCACCTTGTGTTGTGACGGTATCACGTTGTGTGCTTGGCCCCAATCCCGCAGGTGGGAGCCAACAATGTAGAGCGGGCGTGGAAAAGAGGCACTGTATAGATGGTTGCCAACCTCCAGGTGGTGGCTGGAGATTTCCTAGGATCACAAGTGATCTCCAGACTACAGAGCTTAATTCATTTGGAGAAAAGGTGGACTCTGTGAGATTGTACCCCATTAATGTCCCCCCTCCCCAAACTCCGCCCTCCTCAGGCTCCACCCCCAAAATCTCCATGTATTTCCCAACCCAGAGTTGGCGACCTTACCAAAGAACGTTACAGACTTCAAATGCCAACCTTCTGGTGACCCCTGGCTCAAAGAGTGTCCAGCTGGCCTCGGCCAGGGCCAGGGCTTTCTCTGCCTTGGCCCCTGCCTGGTGGAATAGCCTCTCCAGTGAGACCAGGGCCCTTCAGGACCTTGGAGAGTTCTGCAGGGCCTGTAAAACAGAGCTAATCCTCCGGGTTTACGGTTGAGGCCAGCTAAGGTTCCTTTAGCTGTAAATGCTGGCCTCCCCAACCCTCCACTACTGATCCCCCCCTTTTACCATCTATGGGGGCCTATCCATCTGTTTGCCCCTCTGAAGCTCCATGTGACAATCCGGAGGCGGGGGCGCCATTGGATAGCTCCATGCTATTGAGGATTTTTACAGGGCTGTTTTAATTGCTGTTTTAAAGGTTTTATTCTATTTTAATGTCTACTGGAGTTTTATGCGAGCCGCTCTGAGCCTGGCCTTTGGCTGGATAGGGTGGGGTATAAATTAAATAAATGAATAAAGAAATAAAGCCAAGGCTGGACTTTTCATAGTTGGGATTAAGTGGGAATTTCACCAATGGCCGCTTTTCCCAGCACAAGAAGAGGGGATGCTTTTGTTATACACCTGTATAGTCCCCCCACACTCTATTCTGCCAAAGGCCCTTGCTGATTTCTGCTAACATTCTGTGTAGTGTTGCCAACTCTCAGTTGGGAAATTCCTGGAGATTTGGGGGTGGAACCTAAGAAGGACAGGCTTGAGGATGGGAGGGACTTCAGTGGGGTACAGTGGCATCAAGTCCACCCTCCAAAGCATCCATTTTCTCCAGGGGAACTGATCCTCTGTAGTCTGGAGATGAGCTGTAATTCCAGATCTCTAGGGTTGCCAGGTCCCTTTCTGCCGTCGGTGGGAGGTTTTGGGGGTGGAGCCTGAGGAGGGCAGGGTTTGGGGAGGGAAGGGGCTTCAATGCCATAGAGTCTAATTGCCAAAGCAGCCATTTCCTCCAGGTGGAGTGATCTCTATCGGCTGGAGATTAGTTGTAATAGCAGGAGCTCTCCAGCTACTACCTGGAGGTTGAATAAATATACAGTTAGCCTGCTATATAGTTAGTTAGCAGAACCCAAAATAGCAGAAAACATTCACTAAGACAATAGTTCAATTAGGCATATGTATTTCCAATAATATATTTATTAGTAATGCCCAAATTATGTGAATTCCTATCAATTCTAAATCATATCAGTTCGCATATATGCTGTTGAATCACAAACATTTCTAATCAGTAAAGTCTTTTGCGAGTATCTCGCCAACTTGCGTCTGTTCCAATGCCTTTCAGTTTTGCTAACTACCTGGATGTTGGCAACCCTACAGATCTCCAGCCTCCACTTGGAGGTTGGCGCCTATCCTGCTGCCCCATGCTGCGTGTCCCCTGGCAGTGCAGCCCTTTGAGGGGAACCTTGAGAGCTTTTGGTTTCCCTTTGCATGCCTAGGCAGAAGGAAAAATTGGGGGACGGGCGATAGAGAGCCCCACAGGCCATCGTGCATGGCTGTCATGCAGGCTGTGCATGGCCTCAAGACCCATGAGATCCAACCCGCCTGCTATTGAGGAACGGCAGCCTCCTTCCCAAAGCTCCCTCTAGCGGTGCACGGATTTTTCGCCTGAATTCTCTGGCCTGTCAAAGCACTCCGACTGGGGGACTGAACGGCACCTTTCCCTGACCCCGTCCTCCCGTTGTCCCTTCCCTTCCTCCCTTAACTCAGCGCAATTTCATGCCACTGGCATGTGGTTCAATAATTCAGCCCCCTCCCCCCCCACCCGCACGCACGATTAAAGTTTCATCACGACATCCTGGCTGTATTTAAATAAAAGATGGGCCCCTGGCAAAATGCACTATTACCTTCTCATAATGTGTTAATAGCAACCAGAGAAGACTCACGGAATGGCTAATAACTCTGTCAAGCATGGCATAAATTCCTGGGCTTTGATTTTAATACTTTTTTTTTTTGCATTTGCTTCAAAATCAGACACTTTCCAGTATCGAAGGGAATATTGTTCGTAAAGGTCTTGGACCTTGCATGTAGCCTGTGCCCCGCCGTCTCATTCCCCGCATGGCTAGAATTCCAAACAGCGTTATAAATCAGCCGTTGGGGTTGGGGGAGAGACTCGGCATGGATGGAGGCTGTGGCGCTGCAGAAAAGGGGTTTAATTCTGCCCCCCTCCTGCCGTTTGCTGCTTGAAACCCCCTCCCCTTGGCTGCTGTAAACTCTGGTGTAGAAGCAAGGCAAACCAAGCACAGTACGGCCCTGGTCCAAAATGAGGGACAAGTGGATTTTCGCAGTTCTCTTTAGGGCTGTTGAATTAAAAAAAAATTCGGTATAATTCGGATTCGGCCGAATTCAGCCCGTTTAGATTCGGGATATGCCGAAGTCCGAACTCCCCCACTTCGGATCCGTTCAATTCGGCGGGAATTCAAAGTTCAGAAAAAAATTCGGCCGAATAAAGCCATTAAAAACACAATCGCGCCTTTCCGCGGCTCTGGGGGGGGCATTTTTGGGGTTAGAGGTCCCAAACTTTCGGCAGAGCTTCAAAGGACGTTTATTGAAAGACTCCCCAAGTTTTGTAAAGATTGGGTCAGGGGGGGCTGAGATATGGGCCCTGAAAGGGGTCCCCCCCACCCTTAATGTGCATCTCTCAGCAGAGCTTGCCGCCCACGCACAAAGCTCCCAGCCCCGACAACAGCTGAGACGTTTGCAAACCAACTGCAAAACAACACAACCTTGTAAGACAACACCTTTGCAACACACAACTGAAACCTCCCCCCTCAAACCAGGGAGCGAGAGACTCGAGGGGGAACACACACCCCAGGCAGAACCGACGAAAGCCCCCTTTGGCTTCCCCCCCATCCACAGAAACTGCTCCCTCCCCACACACACACAGACTCTGCTTTCCCCCCCCACACACACACATACACAGGAGAAAAATTATAGATTAAAGCCCCCAAAGGGGTCTTACTGTGGCTGTCTTCTGTTCCATCAAGAGGGGCTGAAGAGGACTTGTAATCCAAGATGATTCCAATTAGGCACAGGACGTTTTGCTCTGGAGATGCACAGGATCGGCTGATCCATTCATCCCAATAGGGAAAAGGGGAAAGGGGAAAGGGGAAAGCCCATATCTCGGGACCCCCTGACCCAATGTTCACAAAACTTGGGGGGTATCTTAAGAACACTGGTCTGAAACTCCGCTCAAAGTTTGGGATCTGCACCCCCAAAAATGTGCCCCCTGCAGCCATGGAAAGAGAAAAGGGGGGAGGCGATATTTCTGCCCCCACTGAACCCATCTTTACAAAACTTGGGTAGTATCTTAAGAATAATTGACTGAAGCTATGCTAAAAGTTTGGGGGCTATATCCCCAAAAAAGCGCCCTCTGCAGCCACATAAATGGAAAAAGGGGGGGAGGGAAAAGGGGGAGAGCCCATATCTCGAGACCCCCTGACCCAATGTTTACAAAACATGGGGGGTATCTTAAGAACACTGGTCTGAAACTCCGCTCAAAGTTTGGGATCTGTACGCCCAAAAATGCGCCCCCTGCAGCCATGGAAAGAAAAAGGGGGGGAGCCCATATCTCGGGACCCCCTGACCCAATGTTTACAAAACTTGGGGGGGTATCTTAAGAAGCTTCATCTGAAGCTCCAGTGAAATTTTGTGTCTGTACCCCAAAAAATACACCCCCTGCAGCCACAGAAAGGAGCGAATGTGCACAAGCACCCCCCCACACACACACACACGAGGATTTCACTCTCTCTTTCTCTCTCTCCCTGGCCGGGCCGCACATCAGCTGATTCCTCCAGTACTCAATCCTGACTGATTGGCCAGAAGAAGACCCAGCTTGGCCACCGATTTACCGGGGGAGGAGAATGCTGCTTACTGACGGTTATGCTGCTTACTGACGGCCCCGAATTTGCCGAATTTATTCGCGAACTCCCGAACTCGCTGAATTCGGCTCCCCCGGTTGCCCGCCAGTTTTGAGTTCGGTTCCTCCCGAACTAAAAACCACTGAATCAGGGGAAATTCGGCTGATTTTCAGTTCGGGCCGAACCGAATCAACAGCCCTAGTTCTCTTCCTTGATTGTTCTTTTATTGTGGCTTCCTGAATTCTGGTTTAAGCAGGAAAATTTCTAAAATTAATTCCCGAAAAATGTCGCGCACCATTTGCCAACATTAGGGTTGCCATCCCCCAGGTGCTAGCTGGAGATCTCCTGCTATTACAACTGATCTCCAGCCGATAGAGATCAAGTCACCTGGAGAAGATGGCCGCTTTGGCAATTTATGGCATTGAAGTCCCTGCCCTCCCCAAACCCCGTCCCCTTCAGGTTCCACCCCAAAAACCTCCCACCAGTTGCAAAGAGGGACCTGGCAACCCTAGCCATCATTCTTAACCTTTCTGTTCATATGTATCTTCCCCCCTGTTTGTGTTACCCACATGCATGTGTGTACATAGCAAAAGAGAAATCTTAATGTGATTACAAATGCAGTTACATTAAGATTTTTTGGGGGTGTGGTGTTTTACTAATGCATACACAAGCACTAGAACATTGCTAAAACACTGCCCAAAAAATCTTGCTGTGATTATCCATATCATAACATCAAGTTTTGTGAGGGTGTGGTGTTTTACTGATGCATACATGGGTAGTAGCACATTGGTAAAACACTGCAAAAGGAAAATCTTAATGTGATTATCCATACCATTACATCAAGATTTTGTCTCTGTGTGTGTGTGTGTGTGTGTGTGTGTTTGTGTGTAGTGTTTTACTAACGCATGTGGGGGTACCTGTGCCTTGTTAAAATGCTGCAAAAAATGTTGATGTGATTTATACATGCTGTTACGTCAAGATTTTTTGTGTGCAGTGTTTTATAGATGCATACACAGGCCTCTGTGTGTTGCTAAAACACGGTAAAAAATCTTAGTGTGATTATCCATACCATTACATCAACACTTTTTAATGTGTGGGGTGTTTTACCAACGCATACGTGAGCACTTCCACTTTGCTAAGCACCATGTAAAAAATGATGGTGCAATCTGGTAATTTTAGATTCTGGACTTAATTTTGGGTGCAGAATTACTTTCCTGTGTTTTTCCCCCCTCTTCTCTGTTAGCGGAAGTGTCCTTGGCTGGGAGGAAAGTGCTTAGAATTATTTATTAGAATTATATTCTGTCCTTCCTCTAAGGATCTCAAGATGATATACCTGGTTCCTCCTCCCCAGTGTTATTCTCACAGTAACCCTGTGACGTAGGTGAGACTGAGAAAGTGACTGCATCAGGGTCACCCAGGATGCTTGGGGATTTGAATCCAGGTCTTTGTGATTGTAATCCGCGGAGTGACACAGTTACTCGTCTGGCTGTAGACCAACACTCCAACCACTACACTGTACTGG
The DNA here is from genome assembly GCF_029931775.1 of Euleptes europaea. Lineage (NCBI taxonomy): Eukaryota > Metazoa > Chordata > Lepidosauria > Squamata > Sphaerodactylidae > Euleptes > Euleptes europaea. Next base: position 13,415,548 of record NC_079314.1, read on the forward strand.
CTGTTCAGACAGAATACTTGTGGGTACATAAGCCACAGGTGGAGAGAGGGGTGTTACAAAGGTTGAGCCTGTGTGCTCCTTTACGTATTTCACATTTATTTTAATGTATTTTATTCACTTCATTTATACCCCACTTTTCTTCCCAGTGGGGACCTAAAGCGGCTTGCAACGGTGTCTCCTTCTCTGTTACAAGCATAACTCTGAGATATTTTGGGTTCCGTTCCAGACCACCACAATAAAGCGAATGTCGCAATAAAGCAAGTCACACTAATATTTGGGGTTTCCCAGTGCATATAAAAGTTATGTTTCCACTATACTATAGTCTGTTAAGTGTGTAGGGTTGCCAACCTCCAGGTACTAGCTGGAGATCTCCCGCAATTACAACTGATCTCCAGGCGATAGAGATTAGTTGACCTGGAGAAAATGGCTGCTTTGGCAATTGGACTCTATGGCATCGAAATCCCTCCCCTCACCAAACCCCGCCCTCCTCAGGCTCCGCCCCCAAAAACCTCCCACTGGTGGCGAAGAGGGACCTGGCAACCCTGCTAGAGGTCCCCTGTTGGCCACTGTGTGAACAGTCTGCTGGACTTGATGGACCATAGTCTGATCAGGAAAAGAGGAAGACCCAACAAGAGATGGATTGCAATAAAGGAAGCCACAGCCTTCAGTTTGCAAGATCTGAACAAGGCTGTCAAAGATAGGACATTTTGGAGGACTTTCATTCATAGGGTCGCCATGAGTCGGAAGCGACTTGACGGCACTTAACACCCACACACAGTCTGATCCAGCATGGCCTTTCTTATGTTCTTATGTTCTTTAGTCGGCCGGGCCTCGACGGCAGCCGGTTTCCACCCCCACAAAAGCCCTCGAACCCGCACCGGCGGCTCTCTTGGCTCCATCCAGCAGAGAGCAGGGCCTGTTTGCCAAATTCCGGCCTGACTCGCACTCCCTGAACCTGCGTCAAAAAGCAAGCGGGGCTTCTAGAGGGAGGGAAGCCAGACAGGCGTCCGCGGGGAGCTTTTCATCTCTCCCCCCGCAGCCATGCCTGCCTCTGCATCCCTCCCCCTCTGCACACACGCAGCTGGAGGTTGTGAGTCAGCAACGCCGAGACCGTGTGGCTGTGATGCCCGCACCTCTCCCCGCCCGTCGGCACCCCTCTCGGCTCAGCCTGCAGTGCGCCGGGTTCTCGCCAGCCTGAATCAGCAGAGGCTCTGACCTGCTTTCTGAGACCTCTCCCTCCTATGCTCGCTGCAGGAGAGAAAGCGGGGAAGGGGAGGGGGGAAGGCCCCCAAACGCTCTGCAGGATCCCTGCAAGAGACACCCCGTGCCCGGGATGCCAAAGCCTGTGCCCTCCCCTGGAGAGAGAGCCGTAATGAGGTGGGGTCTGGAGATCTCCTGGTATTACCGTTGATCTTCGTACAGCAGAGATCTGTTCCCCTGGAGAGATCAGCAGCTTTGGCAGGTGGACTGTATGGCATTATACCCTGCAGAGGTCTCTCCCCAGACTCCACCTCCCAAAATCGCCAGGTATTTCCTAATACCAGTGTGGTGTAGTGGTAAAGAGCGGTGGACTCTTATCTGGAGAACCGGGTTTGATTCCCCGTTCCTCCACATGAGCGACAAACTCTAATCTGGAGAACTGGGTTCGATTCCTCACTCCTCCACATGAGCAGTGGATGCTAAGCTGGAGAAACGAGTTCGATTCTCCCCTCCTCCACATGAGCTGCAAACTCTAACCTGGAGAACCGGGTTTGATTCCCCACTCCTACACATGCAGCCTGCTGGTTGACCTTGGGCTAGTCACAGTTCTCTCTGAACTCTCTCAGCCCCGCTTTCCTCACAAGGTGTCTGTTGTGGGGAGAGGGGGGGGGAGAAGGAGATTGTAAGCCATTTTGAGACTCCTTAAAGGTAGAGAAAAGTGGGATATAAAAATCAACTCCTTCTTCTAACCCAGAGTTGGCTCCCCCAGCTGTAACTGCCACCCGTTCCTGACCCACCTCATGGTCAGTAGAAGAATGATCTTGCAGGATCAGACCGGGGTGGAGAGAGTTGACACAGAGAGTTTTTCCTCCCTCTCCCAAAATACTAGAACTCAAGGGCATCCAATGAAGCTGATGGGTAGTAAATTCAGGATGGACGAAAGGAAATACTTCTTTACAGAGCGAGTGATTAAAAAGTGGAATTATCTGCCAGAAAATGTAGTGATGGCCACAGGCATAGTCGGTTTTTAAAGGGGATTAGACAGACTCAAGGATGATAGGTTTACCAGTGGCTACTATCCATTGCAACTAAAGGGAACCTCCACTTTCAGAGGCAGTCAACCTCTGAAAGCCATTGCCAGGGGGCAAAATCAGGGGAAGGGTTCTGCTTCTATGCCCTGTGGTTGTACCTCTAGAAGAGATGATTGGCCACTGTGTGAGACAGGATGCTGGACCAGGTGGGCCACTGGTTTCATCCAGCAGGGTTCTTCTTATACTCGTGGTCTAGGTCAGGGGTGTCGAACTCAATTGTTATGAGGGCTGGATAGGACATAAATATCACTTGGTCGGGTCGGGCCACGCCTCGCCAGCCCAGATCGAGAGGTGACGCGCGTCTGCCTCGGCTGGCTCACGGGCCGGATAAGAGCTCTCAAGGGGCCGTGTCGGCCTGCGGGCCTTATGTTTGACACCTCTTGTCTAGAGTCTGTTTCCAACAGCGGCCAGTCAGATGCTTCTGGGAGGGTTGCACATAGGGCAGCGAAACACTACCCATTCCGTAGTGCTTGGCACTGAGGTATACTGCCCCTCTCCATGGAGGTTCTCCTTAGCTTAACATGGCTATCAGCTGCCGAGAGACCTATCCTCTGTTGCTTTGTTTAATCTGTTTTTTTTTAAAGCCATCCAAGCTAGTAGCTTGTCACCATTTCATGTAGCCCTGGGTTCCAGAAGTTGTGTGAAAATGTTCTTCCTTTGGTCAGTCCTGCAACTATTGCCAGTCAGTGTCTCCAAGTTCTGGTTCTGGTATTATTTGTAGTGATTTGTTGAATTGTTATCCTTCCCTTCCGCCAAGGGACCCAGGATAGCTGCCTATGCCTTTAGAAACGCCCCGTAACTTCTCCCTCCCAGATTCCCTCCAATCCCCTAGTCTGCATCAACCAGGACTCTGGTTTTTCATCCAGGGAGGAGGACGAGGGCAGAAGAAATGGTATCTGCCTCGAATCCTGCTTCCTATCCCCACTTTTAAAAATATAATGGGCATCTCCAAGTTGAAGCTTAGCTATTCTAGCTGGCCAGAAGACTGCGTTTAATAATGTACACTTACTAGAATTTTTGTTAGTGCTTTCTTTCATACCACGTGTTATATATGTTATATATGAAGTGAATAATATAACATATAAAGTAATTGTTTATATTCCAGTAGTTTTTGAATACAACTATGGGGGTTACCCCACTTGTATTCCCAGGGATGTATTAAGAGTTTGAAAATGTTATAAAAAATATTGTTCGCACTTTCTATGTATTCCCACCGATGTATTAAGAGTTTAAAAACGTTATAAAAAATACTGTTTGCACTTTGTTTGGCCCCTTTAGTTGTGAAGACGTCTTCCAACCATTTATAAGCCGTGGTATCCAAAAACCCTTTTAAAGCGATGTTTTTTATAACACTTTCAAACTCTTAATACATCGCTGGGAATACAAAGTGCGGTAACCCCCTATATTGTACAGTTGAAATTACTTCTTTGAAAACCTCCAGGTGGGGGCTAGAGTTCTCCCAGAATGGCAACGGATCTCCAGATGACAGAGATCAGTTCCCCTGGAGAAAAGGGCTGCTTTGGAGGATGGACTGTAGGGCATTATACCTTTCTGAGGTCACTCCCCTCTCCAAACCCTGCCCTCCCCAGGCTCCACCCCCCACCCTCAAATCTTCAGGAATTTCCAAGCTGGAGTTGGCAATCCTAGCAGGATACACACATTATACATAGGTGCATGAGTCTTTTCCAGCAATAGGATTTTTTAAAAGCAAAAAGTCCTTGTGGAAGGTTGGACTGTTGAAGGAAGAATGGGTGGTGGTGGTTTGCTTCATCCTTTTCTAACCAGCTCTTATCTCAGATTTACACCCCTGCAAGCTGGTTTCACAACAGTGGGGGGAAAGAAGGTGGGAGGGACAACTTCTTGCTACCCATGGGGAGCAGAGCAGTTAGGGGAGGCCATATTGAGCACAAAAATAGGTGGCAAGGAAGTAGACTTGCTAGGTCCCCCCTGGGCACCAGTGGAGGATGGGGGGTAGGGTGGCCAGATTAGGGTTGCCAGGTCCCTCTTCACCACCAGTGGGAGGTTTTGGGGTGGAACCTGAGGAGGGTGGGGTTTGGGGAGGGGAGGGACTTCAATGCCATAGAGTCCAATTGCCAAAGCGGCCATTTTCTCCAGGTGAACTGATCTCTATCAGCTGGAGATCAATTGTAATAGCTGGAGATCTCCAGCTACTACCTGGAGGTTGGCAACTTTAGGTCAGATCCAGGTTTACTGGAGATTAGGGAATGGAGCCTGGGGAGGATATAAGAACATAAGAAAAGCCCTGCTGGATCAGACCAAGGCCCATCAAGTCCAGCAGTCTGTTCACACAGTGGCCAACCAGGTGCCTCTAGGAAGCCCACAAACAAGATGACTGCAGCAGCCTTGTCCTGCCTGGGTTCCACAGCACCTAATATAATAGGCATGCTCCTCTGATCATGGAGAGAATAGGTGTGTATTATAACTAGTATCCATTTTGACTAATAGCCATGCATAGCCCTCTCCTCCACAAACATATCCACTCCCCTCTTAAAGCCTTCCAAGTTGGCAGCCGTCACTACATCCTGGGGCAGGGAGTTCCACAATTTAATGATACGTTGTGCGAAGAAATACTTCCTTTTGTCTGTTTTGAATTTCTCCCCCTCCAGCTTCAGCAGGTGACCCCTCAGTGGGGTATAGTGCCCAGAGAGTCCACTGTCCAAAGCATGCATCTGCTCCAGTTCTCGCGGAGAAAATGGCAGCTTTGTACGATGGATTCTATGGCATCACATCCTTGCTGGCCTCCCTCTCCTTCCCAAGCTCTGCCTTCCTCAGGCTCAACTCCCAAACCTCCAGGAATTTCCCAGCCCTGAGTTGGCAACCCCAGCCTCCGTCCTGATTTCAAGGAGTGAGAAAAAGAGAGCCCAAGAGTTTTTTTTCCTCCCGCTCTTCTTTGGTTATCTTCGGAACGCTTGTCCAATCTGCGCCTGACAGCTGTCAGGGACCAAGAAACGGGATTACTTAGCGCCCACTCGCCTTCCAGGCGAGAGAAAAACGCTCGCCGATAATTAAATCTCCCGGCTGGAAGCCGGAGGGGTGCGGAGAGGGAGCCCGGAGGAAGGAGGGAAGGAACGGCTGCCCAGGCGTCAGGAAAAGCGAGCAGCATTGGGATGGGGAGCCGGAGCTGAGCACCGGCATTGCATCCAAAGGCATCTCTATAGCAATTAAACCCGCAGCCGAGTTCAGGAGTCCGGTTCCCCGCCCCCACCCCCCAAATTCTTGTTATTTTCACAAATCTGCAGTTTGGAAGGTGTTCAGTCTTTTCAGGGCCTGATAAAAAGAGCTGGAATCACTTCCTCTTCTTCGACTCCCAGCCCAGTTGGCATCTCTTCGCCCCAATGGCCTGCCATTATTGACCTTGACTTGCCGATCTCTTTCCCACAGCTGCTACATAGACCAGCAAGTGACCCGCGTGGCCTGGCTGAACCGTTCCAACATCCTCTACGCCGGCAACGACAAGTGGTCCATCGACTCGCGGGTGCAGCTGCTGACCAACAGCGCCTCCGAATTCAGCATCGTCATCACCCAGGTGGACCTATACGACGAGGGCCTCTACACCTGCTCCTTCCAGACGCAGGACAAGCCCCACACCTCGCAGGTGTATCTCATCGTTCATGGTACGGGCGTGGGACGGGTCACACGAACACATGATGTTTCCTTGCACTGAGTCAGACCACTGATCTAGCGAGGTTGCCGCGGTCTACTGGCAGCAGCTCTCCAGGGTCTCGGGCGGAGGTCTTTTCTATCGCCTCCGACATGATCCCTGTAACAGAAGATGCCGGGGACTGAACCTGCGGCATTCTGTATGTAAAGAAGATGCTCTAGCACTCAGCAATGGCCCCTCCCCTTATCCAGAACACATAAAGCTGGCTTATTCTGGTGTATCAAGGTCAGTATTGCCTACTCTGACTGGCAGCAGCTCTCCAGGGTCTCAGATTGAGGTCTTCCATGTCTCCTACTAACCGGCCCTTTTCACTGGACGTGCCGGGGACTAAATACAGGACCTTCTGCGTATAAAGCTGATGTTCAGCCACTTAGCCACAGACGCTGCCCTATTTGGGTCCCTCCCATCTCCTACTTATTTGAACTTATTTGTTTATTAGTAGTAGTAGTATTAGAGGGCCAGTGTGTTGTAGTGGTTAAGGTGTTGGACTAGGATCTGGGAAGCCCAAGTTCGAATCCCCACTCCGCCGTGGAAACTTGCTGGGTGACCTTGGGCCAGGCACACACTCTCAGCCTTGATCCTGCCAAGTATCTGGATGGGAGACCTCCAAGGAATACCAGGGCTGTGATGCAGAGGCAGGCAATGGCAAACCACCTCTGAACGTCTCTTGCCTTGACAACCCTACGGCAGGGGTGTTAAACATAAGGCCCGCGGGCCGGATCCAGCCCCTTGAGAACTCTTATCCAGCCCACAAGGCATCCGGCACCCCCCACTCTCGATCTGGGCTGGCGAGGCATGGCCCGGGCCGACCAAGTGGCATTTATGTCATATCCAGCCCTCGTAACAATTGAGTTCGACACCCCTGCCCTACAGGGTTGCCATGAGTCAGTTGTGACTTGACAGCAAAAAATATATATCCTTATTGGTGTAACTTGGGACTCGATGTGGTGTCGGACACACCTGTAATTCTTTTCACGTGCTTAAGGGTCTAGTCCAGAGGTATATGATGTGGTAGCCCCTTGCTGAACCAAAGTAGTGCTGAGTCCGGACAGTGTCAGGAAGGAAGACCATTCGGGGATCCCTCTCCTTGCCATGAGCCGTGCTTTGGTGAAAGAAAGGCAAGAAATACATTTACTAACAAAAAAAAACTCGGTGGCCCCATGGTTTGATCAAACTGGGTTGTCCTTCTGAGACTAGGGTTGCCAGGTCCCTCTTCGCCACCAGCAGGAGGTTTTGGGGGTGGAGCCTGAGGAGGGCGGGGTTTGGGGAGGGACTTCAGTGCCATAGAGTCCAACTGCCACAGCGGCCATTTTCTCCAGGGGAACTGATCTCTATTGCCTGGAGATCAGTTGCAATAGGAGGTGATCTCCAGCTAGTACCGGGTGGTTGGCAACCCTATGGATGTGGGGTGAAGTGCCCCCAAAGCAAGAAAGCCCTTGGAGATGATGGGCTTGCCGCAGACTTTCTGTTGGTAGGGTTGCCAGGTCCCTCTTCGCTATCGGCGGAAGATTTTTTTGGCCGGAGCTTGAGGAGGGTGGGGTTTGGGAGGGGAGGGACTTAAATGCCATAGAGTCCAATTGCCAAAGCGGCCATGTTCTCCAGGGGAACTGATCTCTATCGACCGGAGATCAGTTGTAATAGCAGGAGATCTCCAGCTAGTACCTGGAGGTTGGCAACCCTAACTGAGAGGGCAGACAAACTTTTAATTCCCACTGTAGAAGAGCCCATTTCAACAGATTTCACTTTCCTTGCCGTGGCGTGGCCAGCTGCCATTCCTCAAATGGTAACAGTGCAGGCGCCCGGTCTGTCTTTGCATGTGGTCATTCTGAATATCCGTATATAAAAATTCACCCCCCTGAAAAGGGCCGCCCTTTGGCCCTGGCCAAGGAATCTCTCGCCATCTGTCAAAACCGCCAGTCTCTTCCCTCCTTCCTTCTGGCTCTTTTGCTGATTCCCAGCCGCCTCCAGGATTTCTGCAGCATTGGCAAAAGCCAGAACTGCAACGCTATCCACCCCGTAATTACCCCCCCTCCCTTTCCCCAGGGTTGCTGGAGCCGAGAAAACTGGTACAATAGGCGCTGATTGGACCCGGTCCGGAACGAAGCCGCCTGGGCGTCAGGAAACAGCTGTTCCCAGCTGCTCCATCATTCGCTGCCGTCGACGTCACCCCAACCTATTGGGGCAGACAATGGGGATCGTTTAGGCCCAGTCAGGAAAAAAGCAATTTCTTTTTCGGGGCCTCTTCCGCTGGGCCAGAGAAAACAGCCATCGGGAATTAACCCAGAAGGCACCCGGCGCGGGGATGTGCTGAAGCGGCACTGGGAAGGCACCTGTTTCTGGGGTGGGGCAGTTTGCGAAATGTTGATCAAAAGCCCTGTCGTTATTTTAATATGTATTGCGGGGACCACCGCCCCCGGAGGGGAAGTGGTACACCCCTGTTGACCCCCCTAATTTATTCTTCACTGTGGAATCCCTGGGTGCTGCCACACCTCCCGTTTTCTCCAGAACTCATTTTCTCGCTCAGGTGTTCTGCAGAATCTGGACAATTTTGCTGCCAGAACTTTGCATCTCAGTGTTTCACCTGCTGTCCTCCCGTCTTTTTCCAGGCTTGCTTTGGGGCGCTTGTCCTGATTTTGCAATTCAAGTACAGTGCCAGCCTGTCCAGTGTGGACTGGCAAAGTGCTCTCGACTCCCTTGGTAGAGAGGAAGTGGTCTTGAATGCTGTTGGTCAGAGAATCTCCATCTTTCCGCACTCCTTGCTCTTGTTTCCTCCATGCACTGCCAGCATTACCTGCCCCACCCATAAGAGTGTTCTGGAAAAGGCTAAAATCTCACAGAGAGGGATTGGTAGGAGTGAGATTCCACCTGCGTGATCTTGACCCAAGGATTTCCCATCTGATTCTCAGCATGGATCCTCAAACATACCACTCTGGGGCACCTGAGATGTTTTCTTCCAAGCCAAGACACAGGCAAAGGACTCCTCAAGCCTGTTCCCTACCATTGTGATCTGCAGCTTACTGTATATCAAATCCAGGAGCCATGTTTTTGAACTGAGCAAGAGCTGAATGAATAAACATTGGCAAAGGGCTCTTTTGGTGGTGGGAAGTGCCGTGAAGACACAGATGACTTATGGTGACCTATAGGGTTTTCAAGGCAAGGGACATTCAGAGATAGTTTGCCATTGCCTGCCACTGCACAGCAAACCTGGACTTCCTTGGTGGTCTCCCATCCCCATCCAAGTACTAACCGTGGCTGATCCTGTTTAGCTTCCAAGATTTGACTAGATCAGACTAGCTTAGGCTATCCAGGTGAGCGCAAAGGGCTCTTTTTAATTTTTTTGCCTTCAAATCACAGCTGACTTATGGCAACCCCGCAGGGTTATCCAGGCAAGACACTTCGGAGGTGGTTTGCCATTACCTGTCTCTGCCTCACAACCCTGGCATTCCTTGGAGGTCTCCCATCCAAATACTTGCCAGGGTCAAGGCTGAAAGTATGTGACTGGCCCAAGGTCATCCAGCAAGCTGCCATGGCGCAAGAGGGATTTGAACCTGGGTTTCTCAGGTCCTAGTCCAACACCTTAACCACTGTACCATGCTCTCATAAGAACATAAGAGAAGCCCTGCTGAATCTGACCAAGGCCCATCAAGTCCAGCAGTCTGTTCACACAGTGGCCAACCAGGTGCCTCTAGGAGGCCCACAAGCAAGACGACTGCAGCAGCACCCTGCCTGTCTTCCACAGCACCTAGTATAATAGGCATGCTCTTCTGATCCTGGAGAGAATAGGTATGCAGCATGACTAGTATCATCATCATTACCTTTATTAGGCATTTACATCAGTATACCATAAACAGAATTACAAAATCGGTTAAAACAGATTACATTAAAATGACATTACTTAGAAGTACGTACAAACTGCTCACGAATCCTTTGTGCAGACAGGAGAAAACTAGCTACTTGTTGGGTAACGGTAGGGTTTCTATCAGATAAAAGGTACATCACTGACTGCTGATCTGAAAGACTCTGTTCACTAGGCAGTAGGGGTTTAATATAAGTATTCCTCGGCCTCATGTAAAGCTGGCTGTACAACAGCACGTGAGCTAGGTGTTCAGGATCCCCAGTCTTACATGGACAATACCTATCAATAAAAGGGATTCCTTTGTATCTTCCTTGTAGGATAGCTGAGGGAAGAATGTTAAGTCTAGCGAGCATGAAAGCTCTGCGAATGTCCGGTGACTCCAAATAAGACAAGTGGGAAGCTGCAGCTCCATAAGCCGGAGTAATACCATGAAACATGGGGGAACAATGTCTATTAGCTAGGGAGGTTAAGGTCTGCATTTCTATATCTAGTAGGCGCTGGCGTATCAATCTAAATGCTTGCTCTTCCCCAAGCATCAAAAGAGAATCAAATGGGATACCGACAGACTTGATTTTCCTGATAATTAATTTCGACCACTGGCTTATGAGCATGACTAGTATTCATTTTGACTAGTAGCCAAGGATACTTCTCCATGAACATGTCTACTCCCCTGTTAAAGCCTTCCAAGTTGGCAGCCATCACCACAATCTGGGGCAGGGAGTTCTACAAGTTAACCATGTGTTGTGTGAAGAAAGACCTCCTTTTCGACGGGCTCTTTTACCCCAGCAAAAAATGTCTCGGGCCGAATTCTCCCCTTGTGTACCTCAGTCGCTCACTCTGGTGCGTGGGCATGACTGCTGAGGAAAATAAAGGCAGAGCTCTCCCCCAAGCCTCCACTGTTGCTCACATTGGGGTTCAGGAGCCCTTTGCAAACAAAGGCACCTGAGCTTGCACGGCTAGAACCACCGTTGCTGGCCATGCAACCCTTGCACAGTTCAAAATACGGCCCCTCCACTGAGAAGGAAATGAGTTGCCAATTCCCTCTGAAACATGGAATACCACTGAGAAAACACTTTGTACTTCTAACAGTGCGATTTTGTATTGCTAACAGTGCAATCTTTGGTAGAAGTCGATGAACCTTTTTTTTTTTTACCCTCAAGTGGCAGCTGACTTATGGCGATCCTGTAGTGTTTTCCAAGCAAGAGACGTTCAGAGGTGGTTTTCTTTTACCTGCCTCTGCGTTGCGACCCTGGTGTTCCTTGGTTGTCTTCCATCCAAGTACTAACCTGGGCCAACCCTGCTTCGCTTCTGAGATCTGGTGAGATCGGTCTAGCCCGTCTTAGAAGGGTGTAATTCTTGATTTCCCCACCTTATCCATAAAAGGGGTAAGGTGGGAAAATCATGAATTATACCCTTCTAAGACAGCCAGTAATCAGAAATTCCCAGATGATTCCCCCACCTTATCCATAAAGGGATAAGGTGGGGAAACCATCTAGGAATTTCTGATTATAGGCTGATTTTTAAAAACAAGTTGGCTCAATATCCTACCTGACAATATAGAGCATTTTTTGAAGACGACAATTTTCCGATTCAGTTTGTACTGGGGGAAAACTGGCTGGCATTCACCCCCCACCCACCCCCAAACAGTGCCCTCAGCCTGACTCTATGCAAAGGAACATGGGGCAGGAATATATCACTCCAGCACAAAGCTCTTGTGATGGCAATCAAAGGGAGAGGCAAGCATGGTTAGATTAGTCAGGACAATGTGTGAATGAAATAAAAAGACAGGCGTTGGCATGGGACCCAGACACGGGAATGGCATCCGGAATAACGGCGGTGAGTGGAAACACAGCTTGGGACAAGAACAGTCCTGAGCTCGTTTCGGCCCTCAGTGGTTGTGGGATCCATCAGAGGCACGGAATAATTTAGGGATGCATGGTTTTAAGGGATAGGGGGGGTAGGGTTGCCAGATCCAGGTTGGGAGACTCCAGGAGATTTGGGGATGGAGCCTGGGGAGGACAGGGTACAGTGCCGTAGAGACCACCCTCCAAAGCATCCATTTTCTCCAAGGGAACTGGTCTTTGTAGTCTGGAGATTAGCTATAATTCTGGGGGATCCCCGGGTCGCACTTGTTGGCTGGCATCCCTGTTGCCCAGAGATGCGGTGGGTTCTCACTTTTTGGTGGTTTTTAAGCAGAGGCTGGATTACTGTTTTTTCAGGGATAATCACAGAATCATAGAGCTGGAAGGGACCACCAGGGTCATCTAGTCCAACCCCCTGCACAATGAAGGACATTCACAACTACCTCCCCCCCCCCCACATCCCTAGTGACCCCAACCCTCCTCCCACCATGCGGGATCCCACAATCAAAGCACTCCCGACAGATGGCCATCCGGCCTCTGCTTAAAGACCTCCAAAGAGGGGGATTCCACCACCCTCCAAGGCAGTCCATGCCACCATCGAACAGCTCTCACTGTCAGGAAGTTCTTCCTAATGTTTAGGTGGAATCACTTTTCTATTAGTTTAAATCCATTACTCCATGTCCTAGTCTCTGGAGCAACAGAGAACAAGCTAGTTCCCTCATCAACATGGCATCCCTTCAAATATTTAAACATGGCTATCATGTCTCCCCTCAACCTTCTCTTCTCCAAACTAAACAAACCCAACTCCCTAAGTCTCTCCTCCTAGGTCATGGATTCCAGACCTCTGACCATTCTGGATGCTTTAGGTTATCCTGGATTGCAGAGGAGGTTGGACAGGATGGTCTGTGGGACCCTTCCAACGTTTTAATTCTATGACTCTGTGTAGGGAAAGGCATTTCTCTGCCTGAGAGTATGGACAACTGTGGCCAGACAGAGGAGACCATGCTAGACTAGCAGTGCCATCCTAAACCGAGTTACACCCTTCTAGACCCACTGAAATCAGTGGTCGTAGCTCTGTTTAGGATTGCACTGTAAACAGGACAGTGGTCTGCCTCTACAGAAGGTACCTGAACCCGTTCCCTGGAGGGGTTGGGATCAGGGCTGTCTCCGAGAGAACGGCACCCCGTGGCGGTGGGAGGCCAGAGCTGTCTTCATATTCACCACCTGTCTCCTCCGACCTTCACAGTCCCGGCTCGGATCGTGAACATTTCGTCCGCTGTGACCGTCAACGAGGGAAGCAACGTGAACCTGCTCTGCCTAGCCCAAGGGAAGCCAGAGCCGACGGTAACTTGGCGGCAGCTGAAAGGTAAGGCAGGCTGGAGGGGGGAGGAGGGATCAGGTCGACCCCTTTTGACAGACCTGTGCTCACTGTTCTGAGCGACTCGTTTTTGTCGTGAGAATGAAAGAAGGCGAGCGTAGAAAAACCAGAATGGGCGTTGGCAGAAACGTGTGTCCAAAGCAGGATTCGTCCCAAAGAAATGCATTATGTTGCTACACGAAATCCTTTAAGAGGTGCAAAATTTGCAGGTTTCAGCATTTTGAGCATCTCAGCTTCTTTGTTGTTGTTGTTGTTGTTAAGTTTCTAGTCCTTAAGATTGACTTAGTAAAATCCTAGAAGCTGAAGGAATGGGGTGGGCTGGACAACCCACTGGGAGGAATTGGGGGGCGGGATAATTGTGCTGGCATTGAGTTTAGGGTGAATCCTAGAGTGTCAGCCTGACATGATGTTGCTTGCAGTTTTTTTTTGCTGGAAGTGACCATGGGCATGCCCTTGCAATGCCAGCAGCCTCCCCCCCCACCTGATCTCCCCCTATTTTCTCCTGCTAACATGTGAAGCGAAGAGCCCTGTGGCGCAGAGTGGTAAGCTGCAGTACTGCAGTCCAAGCTCTGCTCACGACCCGAGTTCGATCCCGACAGAAGTTGGTTTCAGGTAGCCGACTCAGGGTTGACTCAGCCTTCCATCCTTCCGAGGTCGGTAAAATGAGTACCCAGCTTGCTGGGGGTAAAGGGAAGATGACTGGGGAAGGCACTGGCAAACCACCCCATAAACAAAGTCTGCCTAGGAAACGTCGAGATGTGACGTCACCCCTTTGGTGAGGAATGACCCGGTGCTTGCACAGGGGACCTTTACCTTTAACATGTGAAGTACTGTTGGGGAACGAGGGTAATCATTGGGGGATTTGCCCCTGCCCTAAGCTGAATAGTGTTTGCAGTGGAAATTTTGGGGCTTCTCCTCGTCCCTATCAGAATCAAACTAGCATAAGGCTTTATTGCTGACACCCCGCTAAAGAATAGTGGGATATTTTGTGGCTTTATTCCTATCCAAGCCCACTGATTTCACTGTGAATCTGTGTAAATATGTATATGAACAGCCTTTTTCGGGAAAAACTCACTTTGGTTTTGTAGGATGCCTCCATCGTCACTATCTTAGGAAAGGCATCTGTGTACGAATGAAGGCGGAATGCGGTTTGCAAGATGGCGCCTGCCACCCGCAGTTTTTGTTGGCCATTTACGCAGGGCTGTTGCCCTCGCCATCACCCCGCCGACTGCTCCAGCGCTTTGTTCGGATTATGCATGCCTTTCCCGACCACCAGAGGTCACCTCACTCTCCCTGCGTGTTTCCCTGTGTTTTGCCAGGAGTTTTCCAGATGCTGCTTTAGCGAGAATCCGAAAAACGCGGGCAAAATGCAGATACGTGCAGGGAGAGGGAGGCAGCCCCTGACTGTCGGGAAAGGCATGCATAATCAAAGTGAAGCACCGGAGCAGTCGGCAGGGGTGATCGCAGGGAAACAGCCCCCCATAAATGGCTGTTAAGAACATCCACAGAAAAAAAGCTTGATTTTGATCCCTCCCTCTTGGCCACTGCCTCCATGCCAGCACCTACCAATCCGAATCTTTGGGCCAAGCGATAAGAGGAGTTTTTGAACAAGTCGGGTATGAGTTCCCTGGACAGTGTGGGCTGAGGAAGTGCTCGTGCCCCCTGCAGCTCCTAGATGGTTGTGGGGGAAGCGAGTTCGGGCCGGGGAACCTTGACCCGACTCGTTGAAAAATGCCTCTTGTTAGGACCTTTGATGTGCAAAATGCTCTGCAATCTTCACCTAATTTAGCTTGCTGTAAGTGCAGAGGAAGGCACTGGCAAACCATTTCTGTTAGTCCCTTGCCGTGAAAACCCCAAAAGGGGTCGCCATAAGTCGGCTGCGACTTGACGGCACTTCACACACACACACAATTCGCTTTAGCCTGTAAAGCTGATCCTCAGCATGCCCATTATACAGTTGGAAGATTGAGGCCCATAGATGGCAGCCAGCCCCATGCCACTCACTGAGCCAAGCTGGAGACTTCCAAGCCTCCCAGGTCCAGCACTTGCTCCAGTTTCTGACCTGTGATCCTCAACCACAGCTAACTTTTACTTTCCTTTACCACGCTCGCCACCCCCTTGCCTTTCTCTAAAGCAAAATCACATTGTGTGACTTAACCCGAACACAGACCACCAGCTGTCTGTATTGTTGCCTGGGCTATTGCCTGACGACTCCCCTTGGTTTTGCATTTTGCAAAAGCAGGTTCGTGGCACCTCTGATAGTCTACGCCAGGGATGTCAAACATAAGGCCCGGGGGCCAGATCCTAGCCCCTTGAGAAGTCTTATTCGGCTCGCGAGCCAGTCAAGGCAGCCACCATCCCCACTCTCCCCTGGCATGGCCCGGCCCGACCAAGTGACATTTATGTTACATCCAGCTCCCGTAACAAGTGAGTTCGACACCCCTGGTCTACGGTATAGGAGTTGTGTTTGGCTTGCTGGTCCACGCATGGTGCAGCCTAAACCCCTGCTGATCCAGAGGGTAATTGGTCATCTCTTCCCGGGATCCCCCCTCACTTCTAAACCATACCGCTTGCATTGTACTTGCTCCCATTCCCCGGTGCAAGGCAGCCGTGAGTGCAGGAGGGGTTGATAACTGCTGTGTTGTCGTATGTGTTTTCGTGTGTGTAAGTCTGTGTTTGTGTCTGTCTCCCTACCGCTGGCCCTGTCTCCCCTCCCCGACCCCAACCCCCGGTCCCTCCCCCATAGATGGATTCACCAGCGAAGGGGAATATCTGGAGATTACGGAGATCAACCGGCAACAGGCCGGAGAATATGAGTGCATCACAGCGAACGGCGTCTCGTTACCGGACAGGAAACGGGTTCTTATCACTGTCAATTGTAAGTGCTCCCCAAAACACTTCTGTGATCCCCTCTCTCGCCTACTTTAAACTGTACTGGGGGGCTCTGGAGTCTATAGAAGGGTTCTAGCACTGGACTGGAAATTAGTACTACGGGGGGGGGTCAAGCTAACCATTACATTGGAGATCCCTGATTGGCTATCCCAAAGTTTTTGTTCATATTTGTTCAGCTGTGTGGTGCTCCCTATCGGGTTGGGACAAAAGCAGTATGGGAAGGAGGGGTATGTCTTTGTGTCAGTCATGGAGCAACGCCCTTCCCTTTCTGAGAACCGGGCTGTGCACATCACTGATGGGCCAGCCAGTGTGCTAGTCAGGAAGCCCCCTCCCCTCCCCTTACTGGAGCGGTTTTCATAAATAGGGAATCCGACAGTCAGGACAAGAAAAGACAGCGCAGAACAAATGTCCCAGTGGGGAAATAGGTCAGAGTTTTAATGGGGGAGAAATGAAATACAGCAGAAAGCTTGTGGAAAGCTAGCTGGCTTTTAATCCATCAGTGACGTGTATTTTGGTTGAGTAGTAAAACCTAGAGCAGGGCAGGGAAGATCACATCCTGCAGATGAAAATCCCACACCCACTCCTTTTTGAAGATAACGTCTGTCTTCACCCTGAATCTTGCCAAGAAATTAGTGCCAACTCTGGCGCATTGGAGTCATATGTTCAGGATTGTTGTTATTTTTTTTTTCCTTACAAGGGCCCTTCTGGTATTGTCTACAGTCATGCGCTTCAGCTGTCTCTATTTACTATTTTCTGGCAGCTATCCCTATACGAGAGCCAGTGTGGTGTAGTGGTCAAGAGCGGCGGACTCTAATCTAGAGAAGCAGGTTCGATTCCCCACTCCTACGCATGAAGCCTGCTGGGTGACCTTGGGCCATTCACAGTTCTCTCCGAACTCTCTCAGCCCATGTGAAGGCAGGCAAAGGCAAACCATCTGTGAAAGCTTCTTCCCTTGAAAACCCTATGGGATTGCCATAAGTTGGCTGTGCCTTGATGGCATAATCACACACACACATCCCTATATTGCCCCATAGTTTCCTTTCGTTAAGATTTTCAGCACTGACAGCAGACCTTCTTCGCGGTTCTGCTCCCTCTCTGGCAATTGAATTTGAACAGCCAGCTCTGCAAGGTGAAAATAGAAACAGTTGTTTGACAAGGACCGATGAGGACTCGAAGCATTACTGCCAGTGTGAACTGCATGCGTATGGACATTAAAGCACCATGTGCAGAACACATCCTGCTAGCTCAGGAACTGCAACCACAGAAGTAGATTTTGAACTGATGATAACTGTGGATGGAGTAGTATGCCTTTTTAAAAGGTAAAGGTCCCCTGTGCAAGCACCGGGTCATTCCTGACCCATGGGGTGACGTCGCATCCCGACGTTTACTAGGCAGACTTTGTTTACGGGCTTTGTTGCCAGTGCCTTCCCCGGTCATCTTCCCTTTACCCCCAGCAAGCTGGGTCCTCATTTGACCAAGCTTGGAAGGATGGAAGGCTGAGTCAACCTTGAGACGGCTACCTGAAACCAACTTCCGTCGGGATCGAACTCAGGTCGTGAGCAGAGCTTGGACTGCAGTACTGCAGCTTACCACTCTGTGCCACGGGGTCCCTCAGTATGCCTTTTAGTACATCTTTAACAAGGAGATTAATTAGTAAGTATTAATCTCACCCTCTTTCCAGGATGCTCAGGGCAATGCATATCATTCTCCCCTTATCCATTTTTATCCTTACAACAACCCTGTGAGGTTGTTTTGGCCACTGGCCCAAGGTCGCCAAGTACGTTTCATGGCATGTGAGGATTTAAATCCAGATCTCTCCAGTCCTGGTCCAGCACTACTACGCCACATTGGCTCTTGGTACATTCACACACATGCATATTCTCATTTGTGAAATGTAGACAGGTGTGTGCCTGCGCTCACATATCCAGCATACTAAGGAATACCTGGTAACACAGAGGTCCCCACTATGGCACCCATGGATACCACGATGCCCACCAGCATCTTTCCTGATGCCGGTTAAGTGAATTTAGAAAGTGGGCAGGGCTTTTCCTCGTCAGGGCATCTGGTTGGCCATTGGAGATCTGGCTGGCTGTGCAGATTTTAAAAAACAGTCCCTCAGCAGCCGCTGACACCACAGCACAAGAATCTGTAACTGAAGAGATGCAACGTGCGTGCAAGAAAATATTTTAAACAATATATTCGTTTGAAAAAGCATCCTGTTATAAAGGGTTTCTGCCTGAAATGCTAAGACTTACCATTACAGTTATGCATGACCTTACTCCTTGACGTTTTGTGGCTGGCTGTGCCTCCTGTGGCAGCCCTTTCGTGGTGGTGTCCACCACCCTGTGTTCGAATTCCAAAGGTGCCTGCAGGCTCAAAAACATCGGGGAACCCTGCTCTAGCATTTCACAAACTGAAATGGGGATGTGTTTGGAACACCAATTCTCAGATCAAGGCTCACTGCTCAAGCCATCCCATTGTCGTTACACTTTGCCGAAGTCCTGATGAATGCTAAAGTGGTATGAAGCCAATATAGGCTTGTAGTATGGACAGGTCCTAAATCTTCCACTCATTTAAAAGCCAGGAAGGTGTTTGTTAATTTTGTTAAAAGGCATACTACAAATCATTAATGTCCTCTAATAGGTTATCGACTCTTCAAAATGTACCTCGGTCAAACTGTAGGCTATGCGCTCCACAGCGCCGTCTTTTTTGTGTGTGTGTCTGTTATCACTAGAAATGGTATATCCATGCCACGATTTAACTAATAAACACTGGAGAGGATGCCAATTCCTTCATAACTGCTCTGGCCGTGGTGAGGAATTGTAACAAGGAATTCCCCCAAAGGCAAAAGTGAGGGCCATACGAATAGTGATTTATCACGGCACCAGAAAATAGGGAGGGGTGGCAGAGCATAGCTCAGTGGTAGAGCATCTGCCTGGCATGCAGAAGGCCCCAGGTTCAATCCGCGGCATTTCCAGCTAAAAGGATCAGATATAGGGTGATGGAAAGACCCTGGAGAGTCGCTGTCAGTCTGGGGTCTTTTATGCATGGCTGTTTCCCTCAAGGTCACCCCTCCGAGGACTTCAGGTCTTTGTTTGGATTACGCATGCCGTTTCCGACCGTCAGTGGTCGCCTCGCTCTCCCCTTGCGTTTCCCCGCATTTTGCCTGCGTTTTCAGGGACCTGTTTTGTCTCAAATTTCAAAACACGGGCAAAATGCAGGGAAACGCAAGGGGAGAGCGAGGCGACCACTGACGGTCGGAAACGGCATGCGTTGTGATTAACAACAAAGACCCGAAGTGGGCGGAGGGGTGACCGTGATAGAAACAGCTATGCATAAAAGGTGGATGATACCGACGATAATAAATCAGTTGTCTGGTTCAGTATAAGGTAGTTTCGCGTGTTCATTTTCTAGGGAGGGACCACAACTCAGTGGTAGAGCATCTGCCTGGCATTACAGAAGGTCCCAGGTTCAATCCTCAGCATCTCCAGCCGAAAAGGATCAGGTCGCTGGACGCACTCAGCTGGCTCGAGATGGCCTGTGTGCAGCCCATCTGTTGAGGAAGATGGCCCTGCAAGGCAGAGATGCGACCTCGCTTCCACTAACACACCTCTCTGCCCCCCACTCTCTCCCCAGACCCTCCAACCATCACAGACGTAAAAGATTCTCCTTCCTTGCTGGGAAAGCCGGCTCTGCTACGTTGCGAGGCTATGGCGGTGCCGCCTGCCGAGTTTCAGTGGTTCAAAGACGACAAACAGTAAGTCGCTCGCTTTCCTTCTTCCTAATCCCTGACGCCTGCTGCTGCTGATACAGCTAAGGTGAATCGATACCACCTTCATTCTTTCCCCCCAGAGAATCCTGGGAACTGGAGTCCTGCAGGTGGTGGAGTCCCGAAGCCACCTTTGCCAGACTGCAGTTCCCAGGAATCTTTGTGAGATCTGATGACCATTAAAGTCGTATCAAGCCCATATAGGTTTGTAGTGTGGACAGGCCCTAAATCTCTAAGCTGGCTGCTGGAAAACCTTGTTCGGTTTTCCATTTGGGAAGCTGGTGCCCTTTCTCACCGGAGACTCCTGTTTCTTTGTCTTCTCCTGTGCATTGGTCAGGCTGCACCTGGAGTACTGTGTGCAGTTCTGGAGGCCTCACTTCCAAAAGGATGTGGACAGAATGGAACGGGTGCAGAGGAGAGCGACGAGGATGATCGGGGCCTGGAGACCAAGCCCTACGAGGAAAGGCTGAGGAACCTGGGAATGTTCAGTCTGGAGAAGAGGAGGTTGAGGGGGGACACGATTGCTCTCTTTAAGTATTTGAAGGGCTGTCACTTAGAGGAGGGAAGGGAGCTGTTCCTATTGGCAGCAGAGGATAAGACTCGCAATAATGGGTTCAAATTGCAGGTGGAAAGGTACCGGATGGATATTAGGAAAATAATTTTTATAGTAAGAGTTTTTCGACAGTGGAATTGGCTGCCCAGGGAGGTGCTGAGTTCACCCTCACTGGCAGTCTTCGAGTAGCAGCTGGACAAACACTTGTCAGGGATGCTCTAGAGTCTAGGCTGATCCTGCATTGAGCATGGGGTCAGACTAGATGGCCTGTATGGTCCCGTCCAACTATGTGATTCTATGAAAGCTTTGATCTTGGAAATCTTGTTGGTCTCTGTGGTGCTGCTGGACTTGAATCTAGCTGTTCTGTTGCAAACCAACACAGCCACCCTTGGAAACTATCTTCCGCCAGTGTTTACCAAGAGAAATCTCCAGGGACGACTGCCCAATGAATGGTCTAATAGTCAGAGAGTACCACATGGGCATGGTTTGGGGAGTGGAATTCATAAGAAAAACCAAAGAAATACACTCCTTCAAAACTAGAAATGCTTTTATTCTAAAAAAGCATTAATTTCTCTAGTCCACAAAAGCCTATGTTAGAATAAAAGTTAGAACATAAGAACATAAGAAAGGCCCTGCTGGATCAGACCAAGGCCCATCAAGTCCAGCAGTCTGCTCACACAGTGGTCAATCAGGTGCCTCTAGGAAGCCCACAAACAAGACCACTGCAGCAGCACCATCCTGCCTGTGTTCCACAGCACCTAATATAATGGGCATGCTCCTCTGATCCTGGAGAGAATAGGTGTGTATTATAACTAGTATCCATTTTGACTAGTAGCCATGGATAGCCCTCTCCTCCATGAACATGTCCACTCCCCTCTTAAAGCCTTCCTAGTTGGCAGCCATCACCACATCCTGGGGCAGGGAGTTCCACAATTTAACTATTGTTGGTTCATCTTTAAGATGCCACAAGACTCCAGGGTCATTTTTTTGCTGATGGAATTGGTGGGGGCTGGTGGAACGGGGAGATTGTTCCTGCTTTTCTCCCTGTCTGTGCAAAACTCCAGTTTTGGAGACCGACACCTTCCAAGAGGATCGCAGTTAACTCTGAAACAGTCTCCAGATGATTTTTCCGCAACGCTCCCATGTCAGTGTGGTGCTAAAAATTCACGGTTCAAACCACTCGTGTCTCAGAGGGGCCATTTGTGGCCCGGCCTGCTCGATGACAAGAACCCGCAGGTCGTTATCATATTTCATTAGGAAACGGCGCTAGAGGGGTGTTGAGCATCAAGTGTGAAAAGGGGAGGGGGAGAGTCAAACCTGGCAATGCAAAGGATTGCCCATGAGACATGAAAAAAACAGAGATTCAGTTATGGTCTGTTAAGGCAGTGCAGAATGGAATGCATAGACTCAAATTGTAAAAAGAAGAAAACCCAGAAAACGTCTAACGTCCCTGGCCAATCTAGCCTGCAGGGAAATTGCTTCCTGACCCCAAAATGGCGATCGGCATTACCCTGGGCAGGTAAGAAAGGGCTACTAGAGCCAAGCACTAATGCAACCCTTCCTGCCCTCCCTCTCATGATCTGCCTAAGTTCACAGAATCAGCCTTGCTGGCAGATCGCCATCTAGCCCTCTGCTTAAAAACCTCCAAAGAAGGAGAACCCACCACCTCCCAAGGAAGCCTGCTCCACTGAGGAACCACTCCAACTTTCAGAAAGGCATCCAGGGTGGCTTTCAGCCCTGTCATCTCTTTTCAGTCCCAAGAATCTCAGGATTGGAAAGCACGAAGTAATAACAAGAGATGAGCATGCCTCAGAGCATGTGCAGTATGCATTGGTAGCTATCACAAGTTTGGCCCTGACCTAGATGGCCCAGGCCCACCTGATCTCATCAGATCTTGGAAGCTAAGCAGGATTGGCCCTGGTCTGGTTAGTATTTGGATGGGAGACCACCAAGGAAGTCCAGGGTCGCTATACAGAGGCAGGCAATGGCAAACCACCTCTGTTAGTCTCTTGCCTAGAAAACCCTACAGCAGGGGTGTCGAACTCATTTGTTACAAGGGCCAGATATGACATAAATGTCCTTTGGTCAGGCTGGGCCATGTGTACCATAAAATTTAATGCCATGGGATACAAACTTTATAGAAGACACAGGCAAAGCCATGTAATGGTGGCTGCCCCGGCTTGCTCGCAGGCTGTATAAGCGCTCTCAAGTGGCCGGATTCGACCCTCAGGCCTTATGTTTGACAATCCTTCCCTAGAGGGTTGCTGTAAGTTGGCTGCGACTTGACTGCCCCACCCCCCAAAAAAACTCACATGTCTGGGATTCAGATGAAGACCTTCCAGGTATGCTTTCTGGGAAATCAATTGGTGAGGCTTAACAAGATATGATGGGAGAGAGCCGCTAATGGAAGCGGGGGAGGCAGAGGGAGGCAGACCGCTCTGCAGGTAAGAAATTGGATCTTCCTTCTTTTTTTGGACGACAATTTGAAACATAATATGAAAAAAAAAAACCCAGCAAATACTGGAAGACATTTGGATCCACTCCTGACTCATCTCTTGAAGGGTGCGGTTACCCCTTTGTCAAGGGTGGTGAGTCTATGCCTGTAGAAGGCCACAGCAGGTGGAAAGGGACACCGCTGCGCGCACACACACCCCACGCTTGGGACAGCTCTACCTGTTGAACTGCTGCCTGTTGCACATCCTTTGTCCCTGAAGGGGGGGAGTGGCAAGTAATTTCTGTTCTTGAGAGTTCAGGGTGGAGCTGTAATTTGAGGGTGATTAATTGGTATGAAATCTTGTTAACTATATTTGGGACAGAAGAACCAAGAACCCTAACCGCTGCTGACATTAACAAAGGAAAAGGGCCGGTGTTGTGTAGTGGTTCGAGTGTCAGACTGGGATCTGGGAGACCCAGGTTCTAATTCGTACTCTGCCATGGATGCTTGCTGAGTAACCTTTGGCCAGTCACATATACTCAGCCTAAGCTAATTCGCAGGGTTACTGTGAAGATAAAAGGGAGGAGAGGAGAATGAAGGAAAATGATGTTGTAAACCACTTTGGGTTGTCGCAGGGGAGAAAAGTGGGATATAAGTATCGAAATAAATAAATAAATATGTAAAGGAAGAATCATCAAATCATTGAATCATAGAGTTGGAAGGGACCTCCAGGGTCATCTAGTCCAACCCCTTGCACAATGCAGGAAATTCACAGCTACCTCCCCCCCCCACACCCCCAGTGACCTTCATGCCCAGAAGATGGCCAAAAAAACCCAACTCCAGGATTCCTTGCCAAACTGTCCTAGAAGAAAATTGCTTCCCAACCCCAAACTGATGCTTGGCATTTCCCTGGGCATGTAAGAAGGGGCCATGAGAGCCAAGCACTGACTCAATCCTTCCTGCCCTCCCTCTCATGATCTGCTCAAGTTCACAGAATCAGCCTTGCTGACAGATGGTCATCTAGCCTCTGCTTAAAAACCTCCAAAGAAGGGGAGCCCACCACATCCTGAGGAATTCTGTTCCACTGAGGAATCACTCTGTCAGAAATGTTTATCCAAACACTAATATTTATCCAAAAACTCTGATTTAATTTCAACCTGTTGATTCTGGTCTGACCTTCTAGGGCAACTTCAGGTACTTGCCCTTCAGGTATTTGAAGATGGTTATCAGGTCACCTCTCAGTCGTCTCCTCTCTAGGCTAAACATACCACACTCCTTCAGCCTTTCCTCATAGGACTTGGTCTCCAGACCCCTTACCATTTTCGTTGCCCTCCTCTGGACACGTTCCAGCTTGTCTACATCCTTCTTAAATTGTGGTGCCCAAAACTGAACACAGTACTCTAGGTGAGGTCTAACCAGATCAGTGTAAAGCAATACCATCACTTCCTGTGATCTGGACTTCATGTGTGGGCCATTCCACCCAGCCCCCTCCTGGGAGGATTCTTGTTTGCCCTCATGCCCCCACCAAGCCCTATTGAGCTAGCTGGCTGTGGGGAGATCCAAGAGCAGCCCTGACCACCCTTGATCCAGGATGTTGCTGTGTTCTCCGCTCCCAGATCGACCAGGTTTGGTGGGTGCTTCCAGGGTGGGTTTGCTTTAATTTCAACACTGCTGCCAGGGCCGGGCTAGCCAGAACCACCCACGACACAATAGCAGGGCAAATCCATCAAGATAACATGAAGAAGAAGAAGAAGAAGAAGAAGAAGAAGAAGAAGAAGAAGAAGAAGAAGAAGAAGAAGAAGAGTTGATTTTTATATGCTGACTTTCTCTCCCACTGAAGGAAGAATCAAGCCGGCTTACAATCACCTTCCCTTCCCCTCCCCACAACAGATACCCTGTGAGGTAGGTGGGTCTGAGAGAGCTCTAGGAGCTGT
The DNA here is from genome assembly GCF_029931775.1 of Euleptes europaea. Classification (NCBI taxonomy): domain Eukaryota; kingdom Metazoa; phylum Chordata; class Lepidosauria; order Squamata; family Sphaerodactylidae; genus Euleptes; species Euleptes europaea. The sequence continues at coordinate 13,440,199 of NC_079314.1, forward strand.
GACTAGCCCAAGGTCACCCAGCTGGCTTCGTGTTTAGGAGTGTGGAAACAAATCCAGTTCACCTGTTTAGCCTCCACCGTTCATGTGGAGTAGTGGGTAATCAAACTGGGTTCTCCAGATCAGAGTCCAAACCACCGCTGTTAACCACTACACCGCTGTTAACCACTACATCACACTGCATTGTTAAGTCTCAGTGGCTTACTCCAGGCCCAAGCAATGCATGATCATCTCAATATTTATTTATTTATCTATCTATTTATTTATTTACAGTCCAAGTTTCTCATGGAGACTCAGATTGGTGGCCGTGGAAAGTTCCACCAAGTCGCAGCTTACTTTTTTCTTTTTTCCTTCCCGTGTTCTTAGACCGAGGTCTTAAACAATACAACCATAAAACTTAAATAGGACCCCTATCTAAAAACACCTCCAACCCTTCTCTGCAGTTTCTAAAAAATGAGCAACAAAATAAGTACACAGAGGGTCAGAGTCCTCTAAGAGGAATGGAACCATTTGCTCTAAAGTTGCTTGAGAAAACGTGGACCATTTGTTAAAACACGTCATAATCCGTTTTAGCCTAAGTTGGGATGCATAAGGGCATGTGAGGGCGTGTTCACGCATGCCGAATAATGCACTTTCAATCCACTTCCAATGCACTTTGCAGATGGATTTTACTGTGTGAATCGGAAAAATCTAATGGTTAAAGTGCATTACAAATGATGGTTAAAGTGCATTGAAAGTGAATTAAAGTGCATTATTCAGCATGTATAAAAGCGCCCTGAAACAAGCATAGAATATTGGATATGATAGAGAATGCAGCTACGCTGCAGAAAAAATGGTACGACATCAGTAGCAAATTGTGCAGCGATGGTGGGATAATACATAATGCAAGCGTATCATATGGATTCGTTGACAGTCCCGTTCCCTTTATAAAAGCGCTTTCCAGAACGATTCCCTATATAGCCCTGTTACCTTTATTGAAACGCCTTCCTGAACAATTCAGTTTCGCAGAGTGTATGAAATGCCAAAAGCGTGGGAGCCTTCCTGACCTCATCAAGGCAGGCCATTTCATGAGGTAGGGGGGGCCACAAGAGAGAACGCACATGTGCGGGTCGTTGTTGATCTTGCCTGAACATGGCCCAGCAGTCATGCGTGGCAACGGCGCACGAGGGGGCTCAATAAATGTCCTGTTTTAACTGCCGGCCGTGAATGCAAAACCAGGGAGATTGTCAAGCTTCTACTCCCCCATCCCTCCCAGCCAATGGACCGGCTCATACGTTGGTGGGCCTGGTTTAATCGAACCCAAGGCAAGCTGTCCATAAAAGACAAAAGAAGGCGAGAGAGAGAGGGGGGGGGATCAGTTGGGACGCGTCCATTGGCCCACTAAGAAAGGGGTGCGGGCGTGGGGAATTCTGCCATGGCTGTCACGTTTAATAATGATGAAGTGGCCCTTCTCTCCAGAGCTCCAGACACTCTCGCACACTTTATGAGAGGGAGGGAGGCAGGTAAGATGGGATTCTGGATCCGCCGCTGCTGTGGGGATTGTGGTCCAACGGAAGATGGATCGCCTGTCTGACAGGCTTGAGCAGAGACAAACAACCACTGGGGCTGCGGGGAGGTGGCCCCAGGGAGGTGCGGAAACTGCCAAGAACCCTTTCGACTGCATCCGCAGATCCAGCTTTTCCCATCCACCACTGGGACGGGCTGATTTCTAGGCATATTTTTTTTGAAATTCCCCCCTTTTGAATTTTTGTCCCGAATCTTCGGCTTCCGAAACCCCTGACCCGGTTTGCAGCACGTCAGTGCCACTCCGTGTTGACAGTTTTGATTTTTTCCACTTTGTTCAGACAGGGGCAATTTTACTCCGGTGCGGATATTTTCTTTTTCTTCATGCACTACTGACTTAGGCCCACCTGCTGTGGCTTCAGGGTCCCCTTTTTTGTGCCATGGTTTAATCAACGTCCAGATGAGCAAGAGCATCTCCATAACTTGCTTTAAAAAGGAAGATGCAAATTGTACAGGGACATGCATGCAGCACACCTCCTGAATTAATGTGAGGAATGCTCTGAGTTTAACTGGAAGGCTTGCATAGCATGCTGACTGCAACCAGGGCACGGAGAGCAAGCGTGGTGTAGTGGTTAAGAGCGGTGGTTAGGAGCAGTGGAGAACCGGATTTGATTCCCTGTTCCTCCACATGAACAGCAGACGCTAATGTGATAAACCAAGTTGGTTTTCCCTCTACTCCACATGAAGCCAGCTTGGTGACCTTGGGCTAGTCACAGCTCTCTTAGAGCTCTCTCAGCCCCACCTACCTCACAGGGTGTCTGTTGTGGGGAGGGGAAGGGAAGGTGATTGTAAGCCGGTTTGATTCTGCCTTAAGTGGTAGAGAAAGTCTGCATATAAAAACCAACTCCTACTCCTTCCCCTCCTCTTCCTCCAATACAGAGGAAGGCAATGACAAACCACCTTCTGGGTTCTGGGCCCTGGAGTTCTCCTGGAATGATAACTGATCTCAGTTCTCTTGGAGGAAATGGCAGATTTGGATGGCAGACTCTATAGCATCACATCCCTGCTGAGCTCCCTCCCCTCCTCAGGCTCCACCCCCGAATCTCCAGGAATTTCCCAGCACGGAGTTGGAAACCCTGCGTATTTTGCTTCAATTCTATTAATTATTTTTTTGAACTTTAATCCAGACTTTCTCTCCGCAAGAAGACACAACCACTAACAAAATCCAGCACGTATCAACATGTACTGATAAGGCACTATAAACATCAGCCTGGAAACTGGCATTTAATAAAATGGCACCGCCCTCATAAAACCGGGCACAAAGGGTACAAAGCCCCAAAGTGAATCCTGAAGCAATTGAACAGAGCTTGGTAATGGCTCCCCGAAGCTCCACTGGCTTTAATGGGGCTTGGTCGTGATTAACTTTTGCTGGACGGTTCCCATAAAATGGCAAAAGCTTGCTCAAGAGGGGAGGGGAAGAGTTTCACTTGTTTGCGAAAAGAAAACAGTCACACGTTGGCAAGACTCATTAAGAACATAAGGTGGACCAGTGTTGTATAGTCATCAGAGTCTCAGATTAGGATCCGAGTTCAAATCCCTACTTTGCCATGAACATGACATACTGGCCTTAAACCAATCACCTTCCCTTACCCAAACATGCCTCTCACAGGGTTATTGTGAGGATAAAATGAGGAAGGGCTGTATATACTACCCTGAATTCAAGAGTGGAACAAAAATAGAAATACGCCATGCCATGCCTTGAGATACTCCTCTTTCCCTCAGAGATGGTGCAAGAGCAAAAGAACTCAGGTTGTGCAAAAGAGAAAACCGCCATCCTCCTTTCCCCCCTGAAGAGAACAGTGTTTTTATGGTGGAAGGATGGCTCTGTACAAGGTCTGACAATACTGATAATATCAAGGCCGGGACAGTACTGACCGTGATAGAGCAATGGTTTGACTCTATATAAGGCAGCTTCATGTGTTCTTGTTAAGGGGAGGGGCTGTGGCTTGGTGGTAGAGCCTCTGCTTTGCGTGTAAAAGGTTCCAGGTTCAATCCCCGGCATCTCCCGTTCAAGGGATCTAGAACAGGTGATCTCAATCTGATACCCTCCCGGCCCTCAACAGGATGAGATATGAGTTGGCCATTGGTAGGCTTGGTTGGGTTCTCCAGCTGTGGTTCTCCAGCTTGCCGGGGAGGTGGTATGAGTGACATGGTACCTTGAACCATCCCTGCCTGGAATGCCAGATAGGGACAGGAGGTGAGATCAGACCAGCTCCTCCCACTATTTGTAATGGGCGCTATCCATGCGTGGCAATGCTTTAACGATGTACCCTTCCGCGGTCTCCCTCCCTGCCCTCTTCCTAGCAGAGTCATCGGCGGCGTGGACGGGCTGCAGATCCAGAATGAGCGAACTCGCTCCATGCTGCTCTTCACCAATGTTACCACTCGGCACTACGGCAACTACACCTGCCTGGCTTCCAACAGTTTGGGCTCGTTCAATGTCAGCTTGCGGCTTATCAGTGAGTCCCCCGTGCTCCTTAGCAGTTCTCTTCACTGTTTCCCAGGTTTTCTCGCCAAACCAGGTTTGCCGGTTGAAACCCCTTGGGGTTTGGAAAGGCCCAGGGCTAAATCTAGTACAGCGAATGGCAATCCCAAAGCATGGTTTCTCGACGTGGGGTGCGTAGGGATACCAGCAAGGAGTAGGGGGTGAGCACAACTTCAAACCAAGAAGTCCAGGCTCAGGTGCCCCCCCCCCCCGGGGCTCACAACCTCTTTGTGGGGTTGCGGAAAGGGAGTGAGTAATTAAATTGTGGGATTCACTGCCTGTAGATGTAGCAATGGAGTCGATTAGACGGATTCATGGAGGATAGGTCCATCAGTGGCAACTAGCCACTGGTGACCAAAGGAATCCACCATATTCAGAAGCAGGGCAATCTTCTGTATATCTGTGCTAGATGGCAGTATCAGGGGAAAGCCTTTGCTTTTATGCCCTGTTTGGTGGCCCTCTAGGACAACTGGTTGGCCCGTGAGTGAGGCAGGATGCTGGACTAGATGGACCACTCGTCTGATCTAGGAAATATCTTCTTAAGTTCTTGTGAGGAGCAACCCATATTTGCTGCAGTGTAAATTCTTCAGGTGGGACATGAAGTGGTGCTGAGGGTGGACATTTGTAGGAATGAGGGAAAGAGGGGAGAGTAGTGTAGGAACGGGGTAGGATCAAAGCGTAAGTACATAAGAAGAGCCCTGCTGGATCTGACCAAGTGGTCCATCTAGTCCAGCGTCCTTCTCACACAGTGGTCACCCAGTTCCTCTGAAGGTCCAACAACAGGGCATAGAGACTGATGCCTTCCCCAGATGTTGCTTCCTGGCACTGGTATTCAGAGGTTTACTGCCTCAGAACATGGGGGTTCCTTGTCGTCACCGTGGCTAGTAGCCACTGACATTCTCCATGAGCAACATGGAGGGGAAGACATGTGTAGGAGTCATATTGGACAGTGGTTGCCAAACCTTTTCCACTTGTGTACCCCCTTGGCACCCCATTTCCATAAATTGTACCCCTCATATTACCAAATGTTTGTAATGAATATAGTTGCTGTTATTTCAAATGCCTTCTCCTGCCATTATTCAATTTTTTTCATGTACTCTTAAATATCCTGGTTCATGCCCCTGGGGGTATGTGTACCCCAGGTTGGGAACCACCAATATAGGATGTTGTGAGAGCTTTGTAGGTCCATTCCCCTCAATCTTAATGACTGTTTTCCCCTCTTTCCACAGGACCAGGTGCTCTGGAAAACATGGCCGTCTCTGGGCAGGCTTCTCCCCTCTTCTTGGGCTTGCTGTCCTGTGCATTTGTGACTCTGTTGTTTAAAATTTAGGGCCGGCCAGGGAAACAAAGCAGAACAAGGCAAGGGAACTAGTGAACGAGAAAGAATCCGAAAGAGAGAGAAAGAGAGAGAGAGAGAGAGAGATGCATCTCTACTTTCTGGGAAAGATGAAGCAAGAGAAACGAAATTTATCAAGAACCCCATCACTGTGAGGGATAGAAGAAAACAAAACACACACACACACACACACAACAAATATGCATTTGTTTCTACAGCCATCGATCTTCACCCTCCATCTCAGACACTTCCAGTCGAACTTGTTATTTAACACAACTGAAAAGACAGAGGGCTCTAAAGGGTTAACTGCAAACAACATTCCCCCTTCCTCCCCCCCACCTCTGCGACTTAATAAACCATCATTCTCTTCCTTGAGTCAACTGGACCTTTCGAGAACCCAATGCACCATCCTGGAATGCCAGTTCCGTACAGATGTTTTTTGGGGGGGAGGGTGTTCTGGGGTGACCGTGTTCATTTTTCTCTCCCAATTTTTCATCTGCTGTTGTTCGGGGCGAGAATTCCAGCAGTCCGTCTGAATTTCTGGGCTTCCCTTTTTACTGCTTTCGGGCTGGGCTGGGAATCTCCCGTGCAAATGGAATTATTTCCCCAGTTCCTTCGAATGGATTTGTATTGCCAGCTTCGACTCATGCCTGGGGCTGGGAAACTTGGAAGTGAGATCGGGAAGGCGATCGGCCCAGCCATGCAGCCTAGGCACCGAACGCATCTCCTTTTAAAAAATGTTGGCAATGCAAGAAAGCCTGACTTAATTTATGCTCCCGCCACAAGAATTGCCCTGAAGGCTGGCAATGGGACTCGGACCCACAGCCCTTCAATGTGTTGCCGCTTCAGAGTCCTCGGAAGAACTCACGTGTCAGTGAATTGAGTTTGCTCAGTTTTTAAGGCATGGCATACCTACCCCTTAAACCGTGAGGGATGAGAAGGTCCTAGCCAATGAGGTTGGTCACCAGGTAACTTTTCGTTGTCTATAGGCTGAAGCAAGGAAGAGGGGGAGAATCCATCGCTGTTTGTTGCATCAGGCGGTGTTGAATGTAAAAGTATCGGGGGAGTCTCCGAGTTGCAACCCGGCAACCCTGTTCGCAAAGACGCAGTCTCATTTTGGGCTGGGGAATTGTTCTTGCTTTATGCTCCGACTGTTGCTTCATGGTCGGGATTACATTTTTCCTCTCAAAAAATCATTACGTGGGACATCTGCCAGCTCCTTAAATCAATGACATTCGTTTGCACTTTCACAAAAAATCTTTTTCCTGGTGATTTCCCTAGTGGTGAGGATTCCCATTCCCCCCCTCCCCATTTATACCTGCTCTCTATATATTTGTTGAACGAAAGGATTGTGCGCTTGAAATTTTCCATGTTTATGTGTCTCCCTCTTCTTCTTTTTTGTACACAGAGTAATATTCTAAAGTTATTGTTATTCATTGCACCTTAGAAACCCCTGACTTCAAAATCCAAACCCAACAAGGAGGGTAATCCTTTGACTTAAGGTCAACGAATGTGTCGTAAAGTACTGAGCTAAAGCTTTTGAGTCCCCCCAGAACTCTTCTTTGGGATGGACTTTCAGTAAAAACATTTTTTTTTAAAGTAGGACTAAAATTGATGAAAATATCTTTCAGGGCATAATGGAGAAGGCCCAGTCTGGGGTTTGTTTACGATGGAGTGCAGGAGGTATTATGCAATCATATTTTAGGCGAGACCTTGTTAGGTGCTGGACAGATTTCAGGGTGCCCCCCCCCCAGGGCTTCTTGGGTCAGAGAAGCAACCAATGGCCGTCCGAGCCTTTGAAAAGAGGCTGGTCATAACGTGGCTTCTCGGTCAGATGGAGTGATAACCAGGGCTTGTTGGGTTCTGCGCTTCTGCAATTCACCCCCCCCAAAAAAAGCCCAGAATTTGATAGTGGTCATTTATGCATGGGAGTTTTACCTAAGGTTCGTTGCTGGCTGGACCCACGCTTTCCTGTTGGGAATCTATGCACCAACAGTCTTCAAGCTCAAATCAAGTCCCGCCCCTTTAAATGCTGCTTTTTAATTGGCTTACTTGTAGTGCTTACTGTGAGAGAAAACCCAATTGCCACATAAAACCCAATTGCCACATAAAACCCCCAAAACCCAATTGCCACATAAAAAAGCATTTTAACAACAACAACAACATAGGAGCAATCTGAAAAGAAGGGGCAGGGGAGAAGTCCAAGCCTCGATTTTAAATAGCCTTTCTTGTGCTCAGAAAGAGCTTCTAGAAAGCCGAAAGTATTTGAATCCCCGCCTCTGGACATGCTGCTTTGTAATGGGCTGTGAGCAGGGATTTCACCCGGGCTTTGCTCTGGGAAGATTGAAGAGTCGGGTTAACAGAGGAAGGGGAAGACCCGGACATTACGAGGGCTGGCAGTGAGGTCATCACTAATGGAATGAAAACTCAGGCATAACTGCAAGGAACAACCGAGACAGACCGGGGGCAAACGTGAGTGCAAGTACCCATGTATAAATGACCAGTGAGTGCAAGATTCAGCATCCTGAGCTTCCATTCAAACGAAAATATTTCCACCCCCTACCGCTGTCAAGAGGGTTTAAAAACGAGTGGCTAATCTCTGATGATATCTCTGGTCCAAGAAGACTTTCCGTGTTTACGGTTGGGTTTTCTGTTCCCTGCCGAACATCTTGCTCTTCTCCACCGCTAGGGAAATAAAGCTGCAGGAAGGCGGTTACTTGGGTTTTATTTTCTGCATCGGAAGCAGCTTGGATCGCTGCTCCTGGTGTGTGTGTGTGTGTGTGTGCTCACGGTGCTTTTGCTTCCGGTGAACAAGGCCAAGCAGGTTTTTGTATTGCTCGGGGGGTGGAACTGCATACTACACAGCCGCTACCTACCAGTGGAAAAGGTGCAAGCGTCAGGACTGATAGCATGTAATTCTCATCCGATAGAAGTGCAGTCCTAAACAGAGTTACACCCTGCTAAGTCCATTGAAACCAGATTCGTTTAAAGGGGCACAACTCTGGTTTGAACTTCTTTGTAAATCACTTCCGATGCCTTTTCATCGTTGGGGGCCTATATTCAGCAGTTCGACACAAAATGGACCGCCTTCTGACAAGTAGAAAAACTGCTCCTTATATTTATTTATCAATATTTTAGATTTATACCCTGTCCCTCCCCCATCGCAACAGGGCTCGGGGCCGGTCACAACCAAATCAAATGCATTTAAAAACAGAAACAATTCGATTAACGTCTATGAAATGCAAATAAGGTGGCGCCCTAAGCTCCCAGCAGAACTGACCCCTGAGAATAGCAAACCCTCCACAAAGTAGGTGAAGAGGGGAACCTAGGGGAGCATATAGAAGGGGGGGGGTCTGCCCAGTGACTGGTGGATGTAATGGAGCAGCCAAAAGTCATCAACCAGGTGCCTGGAACATCTCCATCTTGCAGGCCCTGGTCTCCTCAGACAGGGAGTTCCACCAGGCAGGGCCCATGGCCGAAAAGGCCCTGGCCCTGGCGGAGGACGATCGGACTGCTGTCGGGCCAACCTCAAGGCGGGGCCTGGAGTTTCCCCAGAATTACAACTGATCTCTGGACTATAGAGATCAGCTGCCCTGGAGGAAATGGTAGCATTGGAAGCATTGGACTCTGTGGTATACTCTAGGACTTCCATTTGAGCCTAAGATAGAAGTCCTAGAGCAGCAATACATCCCCTCTCTCTCTTTCCCCTTCCCCAGTTCTCTCCCCTTCCCCAGGGACTGCCCCCTCCCCAAATCTCCAAGAATTTTCCCAGCTGGAGTTGGCAATTCTAATTTCAAATATGTCGTTACAACAACAGAGAATGGAGAAACTTTGCCCCGATAAAACTGTGGCCCGAACATCTGGAATGTGCTGCCGCTATATCATGAATGGGAGCTCTTCTCAAATTATCCAAATTCCTCCCCAGATTTTTGAGTTCTGCTGTGATTTCCGTAGTAGAACTGGCGATTAGGATTACTCCATGGATTTTTTTTTTAAATTTCCAAACGTCATTTGGAATCGCCTCCCTCCTCTGGATTACCAGTGCACACGCAACAGATGTTAAAACTAGAGCGATCTTGAAGTGTTCGTGTGCATGGTTATATCACGATTCTTTCTCTCTGTTATTTTGTGTACATCGGTAAAACGCGGCACCGAAAGAATCTGGCTGTGTTATGATCACAGGCTGCCTTTTGGCGTTTCCTCTGCGCGCAAACGAAGCGAAGCCATCGAAAGCCGCGGCGGACGGCTCACGCTCCGATTCCAGAATTAATTTTAGAAATTCTCCTAGCTGAACAGAATTAAGGAGCTGCGGGTTGCAGCACAGATGGATATTCGGAACCAACGGGGGAACAGAATAGGGGGGGAATCCGCTCACCCCGAATTGGTGCTTTCTCTTTTACTACGCATTGCTGACACTGCTATCCTAAGCACACTTGCATGCTTCTAAGCCTGTTTCCATCAATGGACTCAGGAGAGTGTAACTCTGCTTCGGACGGCACTGTGCGAGAGAGGAGAAGATGGTGCAGGATTGCTATTCCTGAGGATAACTTTTGGGGGGTTTTGCCGTCAAGTCACAGCCGACTTACAACGACCTGTAGGATTTTCCTTGCAAGAGATTTCAGAGTTGGCTGGTCATTGCCTACCCCTGTGTAAGCGACCCTGGACTTCCTTGGTGGTCTCCCATCCAAATACTGACCAGGGCTGACCCTGCTTAGCTACCGAGATTGGACTATCCAGGGTCAGATAATAACTTTGGGGCTGTAATATACATTTGCACCCTTCAAAACTTGCAAAACGGTCAATCGTGGGACAAAACACGTGAGCACACCACGGGAAGGGAAGCCAGTCTGGGCCCACTTTTCGACTCTCCTGCAAGCAATTTCTGTCTCCAGCCTAAGTTATGCAAAAATATGCAAATGCTTTGCAATTTGCTCAATTTCCACATGTATTCAGGTTTGCAGCTTTTCCTGGCACAGGATTTACATGAACTTGTTTTGAATTTTAACTAGAGAACCCACAACCCTATGCAGGTGTGTGTATGTTACGATTTTGCTGAATTCAGCTTTCTGAAAATCGTAGCCTTTTTCTTTTTAAGAGCAAGCTTATGGTTAGGGCAATATGTTTGAAAGTTTGTGTGCAATGCTGCTGGGATCTCCAAAGCCAAAGATTTCCACGGGCAGGACTTCCGTGGCCTTCCGTTGCCCTCCCCTTGAAAAGCGGAAGAAGAGTTGACAGTCAAACGACAGCTTAAATGACTCAAATAAGGAGGTGGATTTGCATAATTTATCCAGGTTGCAGAAATGGGCATTTGGGTGCAGAATTTCAGTTACCTCAGTGGAGATTTCCCCTTTTTTGTATGGAGCCCTGGTTATAATCCAGAATCCTGGGTATGCATGCTGCGAACCTTCTCCAGGCAGGGAAAGAGCCAGGCATGGTTATCATCAGCATGAAGGCATTCCCGTTCCCACTCCCCTCTGCCTCTAGAGTCTGTTCCAGCCTTCTGCCCTCCAAGTTGCTTCTCTTCTCGGGGTTATTGGCATTGGAGCAGGTGGTCCTGAAGATCAGCAAGCAGTGGAAAGACTGAGTCTAGGAAAAGTTAAGAACTGATGGTATTTACGTTTGCATGCTTTGCGGCGGGGAGGCATTGCAACGACGCATTCTTCTGGTTTTCCTTCCCAATGAGTTTGAGCTGGAAGTTGCAGAAGAGAAAGTGGAGGAGGAGGCATTTGTAATACAAATGGGCATTCTGGCTAATGTCATTTTTTTAAATTTGTTTTGCTTTGTGCACATTGCAAACTCAACGGAAGCAGGAGCTGCTTCTAGACTTGTGCACTTTTGGTGGGCTGTGCACATAATTTGAGGCTGGGTACAGGCTTTTTCACAGGCCTGGAGGTACTGTTGGTCAGCTGTGATTGCCTTCAGACCCATACTTGCTTTTTTGTGTGGGTGTGTCATGCCTTGGTTTCCGGTCCAACCAGGTTTTGTCCATTCCTGTAATGCCGGAGTCCCCAACATGGAGCCCATGGGCACCCATGATCCTGCTGACACCTTTCCTGGCGCCTGCCAAGTGGGGGCAGGTGGGGCTTTTCTCCAGTAAGGCTTCTGATTGGCTGGGCGTATTTTTTAAAACAGATGTTGCTTTGGCAGCAGCTACAGCCGCAGCACAAGGATCTTTGCTGTGTAGGGTTGCCAGGTCCCTCTTTGCCACTGGCAGGTTTTGGGGGCGGAGCCTGAGGAGGGCAAGGTTTGGGGAGCGGAGGGACTTCAATGCCATAGAGTCCAATTGCCAAAGGGGCCATTTTCTCCAGGGGAACTGCTCTCTCTCGGCTGGAGTTCCGTTGTAACCTCCGGCTAGTACCTGGAGGTTGGCTCTGTACCAATTGAAGTTTCTGAACATTTTTCAAGGGCAGCCCCACGTAGAGTGCATTGCAGTCATCTAGTCCAGATGTAACCAGGGCATGCACCACAGTGGCCAGTGGCTTCATAGATGTCAGCAAAGGATGGCCACCTCAGAAAGGGCCTTCTCGGTCGTGGCCCCAAAACGTTGGAACTCCCTCCCCAGGGAGATTCGTCTGTCTCCCTCTATCAGTGTCTTTCACCAGCAAATGTGCACTTTTTTGTTTCGTCTGGCATACTCCCAATAATGGTTACTGGCCCTTCTGGTGCTGCTTGAGTATGTGTTTTTAATTGCATTTTAATAATGTTAACTGTATTTTTAATTGATAGACGCTTTAATGTTTTTTTTTTTACGTTCGCCACCTTGTGGACCCTGATCAGCTGGAAAGGCAGCATAAAAAATGTTTTAAATAATAATACAGGCATTAAAATGTTTTAAATAATAATACAGGTTGAGTAACCCTTATTCGGATATCCGATAGCCGTACTGATCCGAAAACCGGACCTTTTGAGCCGGCATGCAGGCATTACTCACGGGCCCTCAGCAGTGCCATGGATGGTTCAATGTACACAAAATTATTTAAAAATTACATTCAGGCTATGTTTATAAAGTTTACATAAAACATATATAAAACATAAATGCATTTCGTGCTTAGACTTGAATGCCGTCCCCAGGATATTTCATTATGCATATGCGAAAATTCTAAAATATTCCAAAATATGGAAAGATCCAATGTACGGACCACTTCTGGTCCCGAGCAGTCCGGATAAGGGATACTCAGCCTGTAATGATAATCTGGTGTGCAATAGTTATGTAGTGCAGTTCTGCAGCCCCCATTCATTATCATGAGGTTTGGTCAGGACCTTGCCTCTGGGCTCGGGACCCTACGCTGACTCTTTTCCGTTCTGCAAAGTCCTTCGTGGTACCCCACCTGAGATGATCCCTTCACTGGGGTCAGGGTAGTCCCTACCCCTCTCTCCCATCCTCCCCTGCAACATGTTGCAATCTGTCTAGCTGTTCATTCCACCAGTTTCTGTCCGTTCCTATCAACAGGTATTGCTATTTAACATTTGTTGCAGTCAGTATGCAAGCCATAGAAGTGGCACATTCCTTCCGGTACTTCCCAGCCCTGCAAAGGTTTGCATGCCTTCATTGGGTGGACAGGATGGAGGCAAAGTCAGTGAACAGTGGGGACTGGCAGTGGAAAAACTGCCATTCATAGGGCCAAGGCACCGAATACATACTCTGAGCAAATACCCATATGTCCCTCCAGGCCACAAACAGCAAATATGCAGAGGACTGCCACTGTTATCTGAGCAGTACAATTTAAAAATCACGTCAGCTGGATTTAAGTCTGTCGTTGTAATGCAAGATTTTAATTTGAATAGATTTCATGAATTGCAGCTACCGACTGAGGAGGGTTTGGCCAAGATCTCTTGTCGGAAACAAAATGGGTTTTGAACAGTTTTGCCTGGTAGCAGTACAGTAAGTAATTTTCTTGGTAGTGGTACCGGAAGCAATTGGCTTGGTAGTGGTACAGGAAGTAATTGGCTTGGTAGTGGTATAGGAAATGCCCCCTTGATTAATCTTAGAATTCAGAATCCTCTTCCACTGAACCTCTGGTATACCTGAGATGAGTTTGCATGATCATATTTCACTGAGGACGCTTACTACAAGGCAAGCAATTCCTGACGTTTTTCCATGTCTGATTGCTTTTATAAATGTGCCCTGAACAAGCAAAAGGGAAACAGAAGCAAGGGTTTCCTCTGCAAAAATAAAATAAAAAAGGCAAGTGGCCTTTTGAAAACACAGCAGTGGCACGGGCTGTACTACACATGTTACAAATGGCAGGGCTTTCTCCCCTCTTGGGAATATTTCTTTGTTAAGCAGGATCCTGTGAAATCAGCCTCTCTGGCATTGTCATACACAGTATTTTAAAAGGCTTTGGGCTTCTCTTGTGTCGCTTGTATGCGTGTATGGGTAATCTTAATGCTGAAGAACAAGAGAGCCGCTTTGAAATGGATTTTCTAGCCAGGCTGCTGCAGCACTAGTGCTGGAAGAGGTGTGCATGGCAAACTTGTATGGCAAACCTGGGCAAGAGGACAATGGTTGGTGAACTTAGCTTAGGGTTGCCAGTCCCTCTTTGCCACCGGCGGGAGGTTTTGGGGGCGGAGCATGAGGAGGCCTGGGTTTGGGGAGGGGAGGGACTTCAGTGCCATAGAGTCCAATTGCCAAAGGGGCCATTTCCTCCAGGTGAACTGTTCTTTGTTGGCTGGAGATCAGTTGTAATAGCAGGAGATCTCCAGCCGCCACCTGGAGGTTGGCAACCCTAGCTTAGCTAAAGAACAGAGGCCTATATTTCTGCTTCTCTATCCTTTTCTGCATTACAGCCCCCCACCCTGGATCAGTAGATTAGAGCAAAAAAGGACATGAAGTATGGTCTGAAGCATGCGTTATGGTGGCTCACTCGACTTGTGACTTACTTGTCCAAAAAGCCCCACTGTCTAAGCTTTGCTTTTGAATGATAGATCCACTGGGTTGCCAGTTGTGGGTTGGGAAAACTGGAGATTTTAAGGGTGGAGCCTGAGGAGGGTAGGGTTTGAGGAGAGGAGGGACCTCAGCAGGGTAGAATGCCATAGAGTCCACCTTCCAAGGTGGCCATTTTTCCAGGCGAACTGATCTCTGTCACCTGGAGATCAGTTGTAATCCCAGGAGATCTCCAGCCACCACCTGGAGGCTGGCAACCCTACAGATTTGGGTGATATAAACAGAACACTTCATCATCATCATCCAACTTTCATCCCTGATTTGAGAGTTTTTAATTACTTGGACCCATTCCCAAGATTAAATGGATGCATTCGTTATCTTCCTTTTTAAATTCAAATTTTGTGCAGAGAGATGCACATGTGCAGTTTGCCACACATGTTCCTTCAGGTGCCACACATCTTCCTCTGTGTTTTACTGATGAGCAAGTGCACATTGATAGAACACTGCAAAAAAAAAAAACCCTCAACAGTCAGGATGGCGTGGTAGGTATGGTTGTGTCAAGATTCATTTTGTGTGGTGTTTTACCAATGCAAAGGAGCACATGTACGCAGGAAAACACTGCAGGAAAACAGAATCTTGGCACAGTCATATTTTGGTCACATCAGGGTTGTCTTTTGTGCAGCCAGTGTGACGCAGCAATTCGATTGTTCAAGTACAATTGGGGAGATGAGTTCAAATCTCCATTCTGCCATGAAACGCACTGGTTAAGTGTGGGCCAATCAAGCTCCCAGACAAATGGTGCAATCCTATGCAAAGTGACTCCCCATCTATTAAAATCAGTGGGCTTAGAGTGGAGCACTTTGCATCGGATTGCACTGTACCCTACCTGTCAGAGTTGTTGTAAGGATAAAATGGGGAAAGGGTGCATGTATGCTTCTTTCTTTCTTTTCTTTATTTTTTTGTGCTGTCAAGTCACAGCTGACTTATGGTGACCCCATAGGATTTTAAAGGCAAGAGATGGTCAGAGGTGGTTTGCCATAGCCTGCCTCTGTGTCAGAACCAGGGTTACCAGGTCCCTCTTTGCCACCGGCAGGAGATTTTTGGGGTGGTGCCTGAGGAGGGTGGGGTTTGGGGAGGGGAGGGACTCCAATGCCATAGTGTCCAATTGCCAAAGTGACCGTTTTCTCCAGGTGAACTGATCTCTATCAGCTGGAGATCAGCTGTAATAGCGGGAGATCTCCAGCTAGTACCTGGAGGTTGGCAACCCTAGTCACAACCTTGTTATTCTTTGGAGGTTGCCCATCCAAATACTAACCAGGGCTGGCCCTGCTTAGCTTCTGAGATCTGGCGAGATCAGGCTAGCAAGGTAGAAATGCAATAAGTAACCTACTAACTTACACTAGTGACACAGACGGAGAAAAGACAGAAAGGAGCTGAAAATAGACGCTAACTGCCTGTGAGCCAGTGCTGGGATTTTTAAAAGGCATCGAATTCAAACAGCAGGGCTCCCTTAAAGACGAGCAAAATTAATTCCGGAGTATCCTTTCATGAGTCAGAGCTCACTTTAACAGCTACGTGGAACGTACGTCTGTTAGGCAGATGGGCTTATACGAAAAGCTGCAAGCCACCGAAAGGCACGGGGTGGGGGAGAGCTTTCAAAGGTGATTCCCACACCGATTCAGGCCTGGGCGGCTTCTCTGTTGCTGCCGCCACTGGCAATCCAGTGCAGCGGCGATAGGGATTCCAGCTAGCATGTTTCCCCTGCCGTTTCCTTGCCCCAACCCTTGGCAGTGGCTGACCCCTCCTCCCCTGGGCCCCCAGGGCTTTTTAATCTTCTTTAAAAATCAGAAATTAATTATCTTATAACATTATAACAATACGTGCATCAGGTTTCTTTTTTTTCTTTTCTTTTTAGTTGAGTCTCTAGCCTCTTCCGTTGTGGAGATGTGCCGTTCCACTTACACCTCCATCAACGAAAGGAGCTGGAGACTAACTTAAAAAAAAAGCAAGCTGTGAATTCAGAGAATCTGGTACTTAAATGGTTATAATATAGCGATATTCCATTGCCACGTTTTTAAAGCCCCCCCCCCCCGATTGGCAGGTAGAAGAAATGGCTAGTGTGGACAGAGTCAGTGTGGTTGCCAACCTCCAGGTGGTGGCTGGAGATCTCCCACTATTACAACTAATCTCCAGGTGACAGAAATCAGTGCCCCTGAAGAAAATGGCTGCTTTGGCAATTGGACTCTATGGCATTGAAGTCCCTCCCCTCCTCAAACCCCATCCTCCTCAGGTTCCGCCCCCCAAACCTCCAGGTATTTCCCAACCCAGAGCTGGCAACCCTAGGGGTCAGAGAAAATGGCTACATGTGGGTAGGGAAATCCAAACTTTCCCAACCACAGCAGCCTTCAAAGTTTTCATGCAATCTTTCCCAAAACTTCTCAGGCAAAGCAGGTTTGAGAAAGATCAGAGAAAAGCTGGGGAAGCCCCCATAGTATGGTTGCCAACCTCCAGGTGGTAGCTGGAGATCTCCCGCTATTACAAGTGACCTCCAGACGACAGAGATCAATTCATCTGGAGAAAATGGCTGCTATGGAAAGGACTCTATGGCACTATACCCACTGAAGTCCCTCCCTTCCCCAAACCCCACCCTCCTCAGGCTCCACCCCCCAAATATCGAGTTATTTCCCAACCCAGAGCTGGCAACCATACCCCATAGGTACACGAATGCACCATGATGGCTTGGGAAAGCAGGAAAATCACCTGGAGGTTGGCAACCCCACATAGAGTCCAATTGCCAAAGCAGCCATTTTCTCCATCTCTATCGGCTGGAGAGCAGTTATAATAGCAGGAGATCTCCAGCTAGTACCTGGAGGTTGGCAACCCTACATAGTGTCCACCCTCCAAAGCAGCCATTTCCTCCAGCGGAACTGATCTCAAGTCGTCTGCAGATCAGTTGTAATTCTGGGAGATCTCCAGGCCTCACCTGGAGATTGGCAACCCTATGCCAGGACAACACAGGACCAGAACTGAGGGGAAATTGCTCATTTTTAATGTCATGTGTGCAAATGCCCTTATTAGTTCCTCTAATGAGGAAAGAAGGCCAGGAGGTAAAGATGAGGGTGGAGAACTCACTTTCCTCCGATCCTGGTATCATGTTTGCTGTACCGCCTTAACCTAGCGGGCTAAGCCTCGACCTTTGAAGCCAACCTATTACTTTGGAAGGGATGAGAAGGGTAAGCTTTGGAGACACCATTAGGCTTAGGAAGTCAGGAGGAGGCATTTGAAGCCGAGTCTGTGAAGGAAAACCAGAATCCTGGGATCTCTGGGCTTTCTTTGCATTTTGAGATAATCTTTGCGTTTTTGCTGGGCAATCATCTTTTGCTGGTGGTGGGGAGGCGGGGAGTTAAGCAGCCCTAGGTGTATTTTTGCTGAAGATACAGCCGCTGTAATATATACAGTGGCATCTATGAAGCAGAAAAGCCTGTGTCTCAAGGAGTTTGCAGTCTAAATATTGACAATGCAGGGAAGTAGAAGGAGGGTGTGTCACATGGCTAGTTCTCCAAGCCCCAGGGCCTCTGATAGGGTTGCCAACCTCCAGGTAGTTATAGGAAATCACAGGCACTTATGGCAAAAATACAGACATATTTATGCTGTTATAACAAATATACTGTGAGCACAAGCACAAGTACAAACACACACATGAACTTTATAATCCAATAGATGCCAAAACATGATTATACATGTGTAAAATCCATCTGGAGTGGCATCAAAAGTCCGTGTGACTCAAAATCTTCAACGCTGTGTGATGAAAGCCAAAATAGGTCTCCGGTAAGTATCCTATTTCGCAACCGCTTTTTCATCATTGGCAGTCCACAAAGACAAATTCCTCAGAACTTTTGTTCCGAATACCGGCTCATAGCCTCCCTGTAATGCTGGATGACGAATCTGCATCATCTGATGATGCAGTGTTTGTGGACTGCCAATGACGAAAAAGCGGTTGCGAAATAGGATACTTACCGGAGACCTATTTTGGCTTTCACCACACAGCGTTGAAGATTTTGAGTCACACGGACTTTTGATGCCACTCCAGATGGATTTTACACATGTATAATCATGTTTTGGCATCTATTGGATTGTAAAGTTCATATGTGTGTTTGTACTTGTGCTTGTGCTCACAGTATATTTGTTATAACAGCATAATTGCATCTGTATTTTTTGCCATAAGTGCCTGTGATTTCCTATAGCCACTTTTGGGGGCACTCGTTTCAGTTTTGATTGCTAAACCTCCAGGTAGTGGCTGGGGATCTCCCACTGTTACAACTGATCTCCAGCCGATAGAGATCAGTTCCCCTGGAGAAAATAGCTGCTTTGGCAATTGGACTCTATGGCATTGCATTTCCCCCCCAAATCCCGCCCTCCTCATGCTCCGCCCCCAAAACCTCCCTTTGGTGGCAAAGAGGGACCTGGCAACCCTAAGCTAAGTTCACCAACCATCGTCCTCTTGCCCAGGTTTGCCATACAAGTTTGCCATGCACACCTCTTCCAGCACTAGTGCTGCAGCAATCTTGCTAGAAAAACCATTTCAAAGCGGCTCTCTTGTTCTTTGGCTTCGGCATTAAGATTACCCATACATGCATACAAGCGACACAAGAGAAGCCCAAAGCCTTTTAAAATTGACAGGCATTTCCCAACATGGAGCTGGCAACCCTACCCATTGAAGGCCCTCCCCTCTCCAAACCCTGCCCTCCTTAGGCTCCACCCCCCAAATCTTCAGGTATTTCCCAACCTGGAGCTGCCAACCCTACAAGTAGGGTTGAGAGGCAAGGCCTGGCAACTGGCAGGAGATGGGGGGAAGTGGGTTCTTACTGTGAGGAGAGGCCACAATCTTCGTCACTGCGCAATGATGTCGCTTCTGGGTCATGCTGGCATCGTGCCGGAGTGATGCTCTAGCACTCACCCTAAAACTCTATGGTTCCATTGAGTTTCTAGGCAAGTGCCAGAGCATCACTGCGGTGTGATGCCGGCACTTTCTGGTCGCACCGAAAGTGATGTCAACATGTGGCAATTGAGGTCCCTGCCGCCCCTTGTTTTACCCGCATGCTCCTGCCCACCAAGCAGATAAGCATCAGGGGGTATCAGAAATAATTACCTGGAGTTTGCCCCCCATAAGTGGGCACCTAGTAATCCTACCTACAAGGGAACACATCTCTGTGGGTAAATACATAGGTAGATAGAACTTGGCAGAGACCAGGGCAGAAAGGGAGAGAGGCAGAGGGGTTTGGGGAGGTGACAGCATCCAGCGTAAAGTATTAACCCCCCTTCCGTACAGACCTTTCCAGGCCTTTGAGAGAACGACCTAGATTCTCATAACTGCCACTAGAGCTAGTATGTCTATTACCAGTCCTCACAATGAGCCGAGTAAGAAGAGATGCCCGTGTGCGGGAGGATATCCTGATGGAACTACTGGGCCAGAGAGTAGCTAGGTAGAATTGGGTAGACAGGGGAAACTTGGTTGACCGTGGTTGAGAGCAATCTACAAGTAGGGTTGCCAGGTTCCCCCCTCTCCCCCGGTGGTAGGTTTTTGAGGCGGAGCTGAGCCAGGGATTGTGTGTGTGCAGCTGCACCAACGAGATCGCGTCACTTCCGGTTTACACCTGGAAGTGCCGCATCGCAACGGGCCTTTGACCAGCCAAACTGGGGGTTTGAATGGTAAAAGGCTCATTGAGATGTGCCAATCTAAGCGACCTGGCAACCCTATCTTTAGGTTGCCCATTCATTATCCTAGGCTTTCCCCCCAGAAAAAAACCTAGTTAGCTAGCAAATATGCAGTTTAGACCTCTGAAAATCCCTTCCAATGTTGACGCAGTTTTCTTTTTCTTTCTTTCTTTCTTTCTTTCTTTCTTTCTTTCTTTCTTTCTTTCTTTCTTTCTTTCTTTCTTTCTTTCTTTCTTTCTTTCTTCCTTCCTTCCTTCCTTCCTTCCTTCCTTCCTTCCTTTCGTCCTCTTTCTTCCTTCCTTCCTTCCTTCCTTCCTTCCTTCCTTTCTTTCTTTCTTTCTTTCTTCCTTCCTTCCTTCCTTCCTTCCTTCCTTCCTTCCTTCCTTCCTTCCTTCCTTCCTTCCTTCCTTCCTTCCTTCCTTCCTTCCTTCCTTTCTTTCTTTCTTTCTTTCTTTCTTTCTTTCTTTCTTTCTTTCTTTCTTTCTTTCTTTCTTTCTTTCTTTCTTTCTTTCTTTCTTTCTTTCTTTCTTTCTCCCAGGATTACAGTTGAGATCTGTTCCCCTGGAGGAAATGGCACTTTGGAAGGTAACCTCTGTGGCATCACTTACCTCCGGAGTTCCCTCTCCTCAAACTCTGCCCTCCCCAGGCTCTGCCCCCAAATCTCCAGGAAACTCCCAACCGGAAGTTGGCAACCCAAAGTTACTTCTCTCTGCCTGTCAACTTTCTCTCTTCCATCTCTCTTTCGGGTTTGTTCTCCTCTAGGAGGAAAACTTTTTTTTTTTTTTTACTACAGCTTACTGTCATTTCCCTGGGAATGTGTTCTGGAGCATAGCATGCTGCAGGTCTTTCTGTAGAAACCAGACAGAAATGCGGCGGGTTTAGCTTTGCCAGCGATGGGCCGCAGTGGTAGAAAGGAAGGATGCACAAGCAAAGGCCCGTGTCTCAGAACGAGCAACGCATTTGAGAAGCGCAGGCGTGTAGAGGGACGGCCACCCCATCGCTTATAGAATCCCCTTCCCTTTGAGACTTGTGCCCTTTTCATACAGGCAGCATTAAGCCATGAGGTGCACGTGTGCGAATGAGTCACCACTTATCAAACGCCCGCAGGAGAACATTCCTCAAGCCCTGGTGCTTCTCCACAGAGTCAGGTCACCCATTGGGTTGTTGTGAGTCATCCAAAGATGAGCAAAAACCAGGAGATGCACACGGAGCTGCGAATCAGTCTCTTCGAGCCTCGCCAGAGCCCGAGTATCTTTCCCCAGCGCTCGTCTTTCCATTTGGGCTGGGGTTGGGGGGAGCGGAGAATGAGCTTTAACACAGTCGAGGGCCGGGCTCTTTAATATATGCAACGTTCACAGCTGTTGGACGGGATTTCGAGTCTGCATTTTTAACAGGATTTTATATTGGTTTTTAAGCCGTCGCGGCCCATCCTGAGCCCTCGGGAGAAGGTTGGCTGTACAGTCGCATACATACATGCATCAGCGAATGCGCTCCCCTCCCTTTGTTTCAAGAGCGGTGCCACAAATAAATAAATAAAGCCTCCAACCGTGCTCGAGCTGGGTCCCAGTGCCACCGGCTTCAACCCCTAAACGTCTTTCGTGCCCAAGTGGCACAACGGCATAACGTTGCCGCGACACGTGGGAATTTGTTACGAGGGAGACGGGTGGGACAAGTATGCGCCACGCTGACTGTTAGCTCTTCTGGCCATTGCCTGGTGTTACTACCAGTGCTATGGTGATCTTAGCGAGATAGGGTTGCCATCCTCCAGGTGGGTCCTAGAGATCTCCTGGAATCGAGTTGATCTCCAGGCAACAGAGATCAGTTCCCTGGGAGGAAATGGCAGTTTTGAGAGTGGATGCTGGCACTATTCCATGCTGAGGTTCCTCCCCTCCCCGAACTCCACCCTTCCCACAACCCAGCCCTAAATCTCCAAGAATTTCCCAATCCGGAGTTGGCAACCCGATGTGTGAAGCTGACAATGTTTACGTGAGTTTATTGTCCTGCTTTACACACGCATACTTCAGAATCACATATTATTGGCAGGGAGGTGTCTTTGTTGACGGCGTGTCATTAACATGTCCCAGCATCAACCCATGTGCGTGAAGTGAGTGATGGCTCAAATAGGGTCATGTGTATGCATGACCTTGGGAGTAGGGTTGTCAGCTCCGGGTTGGGAAATACCTAGAGAATTTTTGGAGCGGAGCCTGAGGAGGGCTTGGTTTGGGGAAGGGAGGGACTTCAATGCCATAGAGTCAAATTGCCAAAGAGCCCATTTTCTCCCGGGGAACTGATCTCTATCGGCTGGAGATCAGTTGTAATAGCAGATTACCTGGAAGCTAGCACCTGGAAGCTGGCAACCCTACTTGGGAGTGATGGTTGGTCAGAGGATGGACATGCAAGTTCCTGTTTTTGTGTTGGAGCCACATGTGGATGAGCAGTTTGCAAGCCGCGAGTTATCCATGTGTAAAGCACGAGTAGGCTTTACACAGTCCAGTGTCACGAGGAAGCCACGTTCAGTCATGAGGGAATCACAAGCAAATAGTACAATGCATGAGGAAATGGTCATGGAAACCGTGAAAGAGTAAACGGTGAGGAAATCCAGTGTAAAACCAGGAGTAAAGCATGTGCTAGCTATGTGTGATATATAACTTCCTGAACAATTTCATGTAAGCCAGGTGCCAGCCTCAATCAGTCTCTTCCAGAAAATTATTTTCAAACGTATCATATGTATATCACATGCTAAGCATGTGAATGCAAGGTGCAAACCAACATCTAGTCCCCTGGCGTAAACATATGTGTAAACCATGTGTCAACCCATGTGTACACCATGTGTAAGTCACATGAAAATCCACATGTAATACATGTCAGTACTAATGAAAACATACATACACTCATGAGTAGGTACATGCTCATGGTGCCATTTGGGAGTAAACTTATTACAATTTTCCATATTTATGCCTTGATGTACTGGACAGCATTGCTTGTCTAGTATCCTAAACCGACAATGATATTTTAGTTTAACAGTGTTAATAAATAAAAAAATGAGACATTCTCAGTCTATGTGTGAAGCGCAAGAACACATTATCAAGGTGTGTGGAGTGTGCAAACAACATGTAAACTTTTAATGCCCATGTAAACAAAAAGAATTGTTTTAAACAGTTGCACACTGTGTATAAACTATATGTAAACAAGGCATAACTTTGTGTAAAGCACTTGTAAACGCTGTGTAAAGTGCATGCCAAGAAAAAAAAGTGCAGACTCATTATAAAGCATATGCAAATCCATTGTAAAGCACAGGCAGAACAAGGTGTGAACTCCGTGTAAATTGTGTGAAAAAGCAATGTGCGTACTCTGCCTAAAGCATGTGTAAGCAGAGTGCAAGTCTTTCCCAAATCGCCACACCATGTAAAGTATGTGCAAAAAAACAAAAAACAAAAAAAAGGGATGTAAATGATTTGTGGAGCACATGTAAGCCAGATGTATAATAGTTGTAAAGTGTGTGTGTGTGTGCGCGCATTGCAAAGAGTTTGAGCTCTTTTCAAACCAGGTGTAAACAATTCATCAAGCATGTGGAAACAGAGTGTAAGCTCTATGGAAAGCATGTGAAAAGCCATTGCTAGCTAGGTGGGATGTGTGAGAAGATTTTTCAGTAAAGCAAAGCTATGGTTGCCAACCTCCTGGTGGGGCCTGGAGGTCTCCCAGAATTACAAATGATCTCCAGATGACAGAAGTCCATTCCCCTGGAGAAGATAGCTTCTTTGGAGGGTGGACTCTGTGGTATACACCCTGATGAACCCCCTCTCCACCCCCAAACTCCAACCCTGCCAACATCTCCAGGAGTTCCCCAACCCACAGTTGGCAACCCTAAAGACGCCAAATGATTTTGAACAGAGTGGCAAGCTCTGTGTGCATAAACAGGGTGTAATCTATGTGCTGAGGGTTTTGCAAACAGTTTTAAAAAACTGAAACTAGGTAAGGGGGGTGGGGGAGGCCGTAAACCTTCCCCAGGCTTTACACAGACTTTACACCTTGTCTGCACCTGCAAATTACTTGTGCAAGCCACTAATTAATATGCACCATGTCAGTATTGTAAAATTTGAGGGTGGGGAAGGGGGAATAGGGGATTGATGGTTCTTCTTTTCTCCCCCCCCCCCCGCCCCAAGGAAGAGCGCTGAGCGATTTCTGATGGAGCGGGTGGTTCTTCCTCTGCCGCCCCCGCTGTTCTTATGCACGACTTGGTGATAAATTTAGACCAGAGGTGAGACGCTTCTGGGCTACTGGCGTCAGAGAAGTGAACCGATTTAGGGGGCCCGCCCGCACCTCTCTGGAAAAGATCGATGATTCCTATCGAGGGCAGCCGTGCAAGCCGACAGGCCTGTTCCTTCCCCCTCATTTAACAGCGGCAGGTTCAGGCAGAAGCCCCAGCAGGTGTCGCTTTCCGCAGCACAGAGAGTATTCCAAGAAAGCCTTACCTGTTTAATTTCTGCCCGTCGCGCGTCTGTTAAACGAGCAGGACTCCCAGCAAGGGGAAAGCGAGGGCAACTCTGAAGGGGCCACACGATTAGGATCTCCCGTATTTCTTGTTTAAAGACTAAAAGCAATGGAGTTAGGGGAGATTCAATCAAGGCTGTGATAGGGAGGGAAGAGTTGATCGTAACTCTTCCCCCCTGGGGCCATTTGCCCCTCTTTTCCCCACCCGAAGCTGCTATTTGCCCACAAGTATAAATTTTCCAGAAGAGATGTCCCATAGCTAAGGTTGCCAACCTGCAGGCTGGAACCACACGCAATGTTCAAAATACAGAGGCCGCTTGAGAAAGTCCACTTCGGGGTGCAGTTTTCAAAGAGAAAGATGCCTAGAGGTTTACATCCCTTTAGTTCTTGGATGCTAGTTGGGTGGGGATGCCAGCTCCGGGTCAGGGAAATACCTGGAGATTTTGTGGGCTGAGCCTGACCTGAGGAGGGTGGGGTTTGGAGAGGGGAGGGACTTCAGTGTCATAGAGGCCAATTGCCCAAGCGGCCGTGTTCTACAAGGGAGCTGATCTCTGTCGCCTGGAGGTCAGATGTAATAGTGGGAGATCTCCAGCCACCAACTGGAGGTTGGCAACCTTGCAGTTGGGGGAAGTTCTGGTGCAGACTGGCCATGTGGGAAAGATTTCAAAGGTGGGAGAGAAGCAGGAGTGTAAACCTAGCAAAGGAGAAAAAAGAGATGGGAAAGAGAGAAGGGTGATGGTTGTAGGGTTGCCAACCTCCAGGTGGGGGCTGGAGTTCTCCCAGGATGACACTCGATCACCAGATTCATTCCCCTGGAGGAAATGGCAATTTGGAGGTTAACCTCTGTGGCATCACATACCTCCTGAGTTCCCTCTCAAACCCTGCCCTCCCCAGGTTCTTGCCCCCAAATCTCCAGGAAATTCCCAGCCGGGAGTTGGCAATCCTTGGTGGGAGGCCCCTTTTTACTGGGCCAAGGCTCAGTAAAGGTTTTTAACAACTCCAGAGGATGCAGAAGATCCACCGGTTAGCCTTAAGCCTCTGTAGTAGATGGGAAAGTTTGGTCCACAGCGTTCCTTGCCTCTGCATCAGCTGCTAAAGTCACAGATCTCCTTCCCTACCAAGAGCAGGGTTGCCAGGTCCCTCTTCGCCACCGGCGGGAGGTTTTTGGGGCAGAGCCTGAGGAGGGCAGGGTTTGGGGAGGGGAGGGACTTCAACACCATAGAGTCCAATTGCCAAAGCGGCCATTTTCTCTAGGTGAACTGATGTCTATCGGCTGAAGATCTGTTGTAATAGCAGGAGATCTCCAGCTAGTACCTGGAGGTTGGCAACCCTAACAAAGAGGGTGATTCCCCCCCCCCATGAAGCAGAGACAAGAACAAAATATAATTAAAAATATGCAGTAGAGTTGCCAACTGGCTCGGAAAACCTAACCTGGTCAGTTCCGATGCCTTTCACTGAGGTTGGATTTCCACCAGTCATTTGATGCTTTTCCTGATCTGGAGCGGAAGGCTAATTCCACCTGCTCTGGGGTCAAACTGGTGTTAAAAGGAGGTGGAGAGTTCAAATTTGGTAGCAGAAAAGAAGCAGAGTGAGATAGAAGGGACAGTTGAAGGGAAAGGGGGTAGGAGGCGGGGGTAGGGTTGCCAACCTCCAGGTACTAGCTGGAGATCTGCTATTACAACTGATCTCCAGGCAACAGAGATCAGTTTGCCTGGAGGAAATGGCCGCTTTGGCCATTGGACTCTATGGCATTGAAGTCCCTCCCCTTCCCAAGCTCCGCCCTCCTCAGTCTCCACCCCAAAAATCTCCAGGTATTTCCCAACCCGGAGCTGGCAACCCTAGGCGAGGGAAGGATAGAGATGAAGTAATAGAAAGCAAGGAAGGTGGTATGAGCGGACTGTGACTAGGGTTGCCAGTTTTGGGTTGAGAAATACCTGGAGATTTTGGGGGCGGAGCCTGAGAAGTTTCAGGGTTTGGGGATGGGAGGGACTTCAATGCCATAGAGTCCAATTACCAAAGCGGCCCTTTTCTCCAGGGGAACAGATCTCTAGCGGCTGGAGATCAGTTGTAATAGCGGGAGATCTCCAGCCACCACCTGGAAGCTGGCAACCCTAACTATGAGATGGGGGAAACAGCAGCATGGGATAAGGGATATGTGGGTTCTGATATGGAACTCCTTTCCCCCAGATCTGGCAACGGCCACTCACTTGGGTAGCTTTAAAGACGGGTTTGACACACCCACGGAGGACGGGCTTGTTAATGGCTATTCGCAAAAGCGATGAAGAGTGGAGCTCCTGCGTTCAGAGGCAGTGTACCTCTGATGACCAGGTGCTGAGGACAAGCGACAGGTGCTGATTGTGCCCTGCCTGTGAGCTTCCCCGAAGAACCTGGTTGGCAGTGCAGGGTTGGAGCTTGGTCTAATCCCAAATGGAGATCAGGCAGCGGAAGAAAGGTGGGGTGAATGAATGATAGGGTTGCCAGTGCCGGGTTGGGAAATACCTGGAGATTTTTGGGGTGGAGCCTGAGGAGGGCGGGGTTTGGGGAGGGGAGAGACTTCAATGCCATAGAGTCCAATTACCAAAGTGGTCATTTTCTCCAGGTGAACTGATCTCTACTGGCTGGAGATCAGTTGTAATAGCAGCCACCACCTGGAGGTTGGCAACCCTAATGAATGAACTGGTAGCGAGGAATGAACCGGGTAGGGTGCGCGGTCTAAGGAGGCGATCTCAGCCAGGTTTACTGGGAAGCATGTCTCATTTTGGTCAGTGGGGTTTGCTTCCAGGAGAGGGTTCTTAGGTTTGCGGCCTAATTCGGGCGAAGGTCTCAGCCCACACGCTCCATCAGTGGTCCCATGCTCAATCACGGTCGCAGAGGTTCGGGGGTGGGATAATAAGAGGGCAGCCGGGCGGGGGGCATGGTGGGGGATGCTGTACCTCAAAGTTTTAAAAAATGACAAAAAAAAACTATTGTAAAAAAAAAGAGAGAGAAACTTTATTGCAAGCAAAGCAAGCAAAACCACCTTGTCTTCCATCTCATGAGCCCCCTTGGGGGGGGCCCACACCCATCGTAGGGAAGCTGTACCCCATCCCAAAGAGGCGGGATTCGAACACACCTCATAAAGCAGGGACTCGAACCCATCTCCAGCTGGTGGGGGGCGCTACGGCTGGATTCCTGATCCTTTGGGTTATTTTTTTAATTTATTTATTGTTTTTTGCCAAATCCATGAGGGAAAAAAATTACAAATTAAAGTACTAAAAAAAAAAGTTCTTTCTTTTTCCAATAAAATCAAAATAAAACCATGAAAGGGAGTCCTGTGTTTGTCTAAAATACAGCGGGTACTGCAAAGGGGTGGGGGTGGACAGAAGGAAAAGGGAGAGGGAAAGAAAGGTGTGTGTGGGGGAACAGGGTTGTACAAGATTTTCAGCCTTTTTTCAGATATCAAGGAATCTCTGGAGCATTTCTTAATTGTAAAGCGGAGCCACAATCCTGAGAGAAGGGAGAAGCAGGAAGAAGTAAATAGCAAGGCGACTGTCATGAAAAGATATCTGAAGCAGTGAGCTGTGGCTCACGAAAGCTCCTACCCCGCCAGCAATTTTGTCCGTCTTTAAGGTGCTACTGGACTCTGGCTCTTTTCTCCTGCTACAGACAGACTAACACGGCGACCCGTCAGGATCTATCTCCGTGGAAGGCACCTGCGAGGTAGGCTAGGCTGAGAGTGTGTGACTGGGCCAAGGTCACTAAGCCAGCTTCCAATGGCAGAGTGGGGATTCGAACCCGGGTCTCCCAGATCCCAGTCTGACACTGTACCCACCACGCCGGGCTGGCTCTGATGGATCACTGGTCTGATCCCAGCACGGCACCTCTTGCGTTTTTAACTCCTATAAGTGGAAATTCTGATCCACGGTCACAATTGTTACAAGGAAGCCAAGAATAGTCAGAGCAGATTGTACGAAGTTTGTGGTGTTTTAGGGCGAAAACGCACCGTCGCTTTATCCTCCTTTAATCCCTGTTTCATCCAGGATCGAACCCATGCGTTTCGCCTAATGTGCGTTCGATCCTGGCTAAAACAGGGATTAAAGGAGGATAAAGCGACCGCGCGTTTTTGCCCTTACAGACTAATTGATGTACCTGAATCTTTCGAAGATGTCATTTGGTTCCGTTATGTTCCCAAACTGGAACAAAGGGTGGTAGTTAGTCCACATGGACTAATCCAGTGTTGCAGGATGTGACGCTGCATTGATGGACACGGGAAACTCTGCCTTTTATGCATGGCTGTTTCCCTCCCGGTCACCCCTCCAACGACTTCGGGTCTTTGTTTGGATTATGCATGCCGTTTCCGGCTGTCAGAGGTCGCCTCGCTCTCCCCCAGCGTTTCTGCACTTTTTGCCTGCGTTTTCAAATTTGTGATAAAACAGGTCCCTGAAAACATGGGCAAAGGGCGCGAAAACGAGCAGGGAGAGCGAGGTGACCTCTGACGGTCGGAAGCGGCATGCATATTCCAAACAAAGACCCAAAGTCAGTGATGGCGAACCTTTTAGAGACCGAGTGCCCAAACTGCAACCCAAAACCCACTTATTTAGCGCAAAGTGCCAACACGGCAATTTAACCTGAATACTGAGGTTTTAGTTTAGAAGCCCACATCTATAATGAGGAGGTAGCACATACCCATCAGGGTTAGTAACCCGTGATGGACTTTTCCTCCAGAAATTTGTCCAATCCCCTCTTAAAGGCATCTAGGCTAGATGCCATCACCACATCCTGTGGCAAGGAGTTCCACAGGTTAATTACATGCTGGGTAAGTGGGTGTTCTTTCTGTTAGTAGGGGATTTCACTGAAAGGTGGGAGGCGCCACAAAGCCCGCGCTGTGGCCCAAGCGCTCTGCTCCCCTCCAGCTATGCCACGCTGTGAGCTATGCTCCCCTCCAACCTAGCTCCTCTCCAACCCCACCACAGGAATCACCTTTGCCACAGACTCAACAGACTCAACAGGCTGCCGTCCGCGCCGCACCCTCACGCCGCATGTGAGCCGCTCGGCATGTGAGCCACCCTGCTGCATGTGACAGGGGAGGGAGGAAGCGCTCCCATTGGGCTGCTGGGCAGAGGGGCAGGTGATGTGAGAAATGCCCTCAGGCGCACGTGGAAAGGGGGAGTGGAGCAGCCCGGCCCCGCGTCCCTCCAGCTTTCTAGTAACGAATTCAGGCGAACTCTGTGCTGGGGCGATGGCGCACGTGCCCACAGAGAGGGCTCTGAGTGCCCTCTTTGGCACGGGTGCCATAGGTTCGCCACCACTGCCCAAAGTCCTCGGAGGGGTGACCGTGAGGGAAACAGCCAAGCACAGAAGGCCTGCATTTTCCAATCAATGTGGATTAAAAGGCTACGACTGCATCTGCATTGTGGGAGAGGAGGAAGAAGAAGAGTCGGTTTTTATATGCCAACTTTCTCCACCTTTTAAGGAGAATCAAACCAGCTTACAATCGCCTTCCCTTCCTCTCCCCACAACAGACACCTTGTGAGGTAGATGGGGCTGAGCGAGTTTGGAGAGAACGGTGACTGGCCCAAGGTCACCCAGCTGGCTTCATGTGGAGGAGTGGGGAATCCAACCCGGTTCGCCAGATTAGAGTCCATCCCTCTAACCACTACACCATGCTGGCTCCTATGTACAAACAGAGCAAGAGTCGGGGAGGAAGAGGCTGGAGAGCTGGGCCTGAAGGAGCTTCTGCCGAACCCACGAGACGATTCCTGTCTCCCCGCAGTTGTCCATTTTGCTTAACGGTCAGAGCGGCGGCCCCGGCTGAGGCCGGCGGGAGGTCAAGGCAGCCAGGCAGAAAAGGAGGGCATGAACGAAATGGCCGGGGGTCTTGAGCGGATGTGAGAACAGGCAGGAGGCGGCGGAGAGCCGACTGTCAGATCCCATCCCGTCATGGCTGCCTGCCATCGCAGCCACGCTGTGTTGGCTGTCCGGACTTTTTCCCGTGACAGCTCTCTCCTGTCTTGAAGTGGGGCTGGCCCTGGTAAGGTTCACCGCTGGCTCTGAATCTTCCCAGCCTGCCCCATGGTCACGACCAGCTGGGACTGGTGAGGGCCAGATTAATTGTTATTCTAGGTATGCTGCAGGCTAGGGTTCCCATACTATAGCGTATTGGAACCCTAGGGTTGCCAACCTCCAGGTACTTGTGAGAAATATACTACGCGCTCAGTTGCTAATAATATCTGAAAAGCAACTATGAAACGATGTCGAAGTACAAATTTTTTTTATTGTGCATCTATCTCAAACAAGACAAACATACATGTGAGGGCTTACAATATATACAGTGAACAAAAAAAGCCTCAAAAACAGGACAAATTTTAAACATGAAAACAAATGTAGCATAAACATACGCAACAAGCTCAAAAGTTTCAGAAACAACGAGAGATGAACAAGGCGCCGAGGCAAAAAGCGCGGGGCGCCGTTGAAGAGCTGAAGTAGGCGAAGCGCAAGGCACAAGAGGCGCGGGGCACGGAAACGCCTTCCGGATAGTGGGCGTTTTCCCCAAAAAGTGTGGCTTCTTCAGCCAGACTTCACCTTTATAGTGAATCAACTTTAAACTCCATGAGATACAATCCAGGCATTCACAATTTTTCTAGTGTCTGTTTCGACTGCTCCTACTGTTTCTCTAAGCAGAACTTTGCCCCTCCCCAGAGGCCCTGCCCTAGGGTTGTCAGGTCCCTCTTTGCCACCTGCATGAGGTTTTTGGGGCCAAGCCTGAGGAGGGTGGGGTTTGGTACCCACAGGGGAGGAAGTAGGGTTGCCAGCTCCGTTTGGGAAACCCCTGGAGATTGTGGGGGTGGGTTCTGAGGAGGGCGGGGTTTGGGAAGGGGAGGGACCTCAATGCCATAGAGTCCAATTGCCAAAGCGGCCATTTTCTCCAGGTGACCTGATCTCTATGGGCTGCAGATCAGTTGTAATCGTGGGAGATCTCCAGCTGCTACCTGGAGGTTGGCAACCCTACTTAGAAAGTGACGACTCAACATCCTTAATTCCAGGTCTGGTGTGAGCACTGCATGTACTGTAAGGCAAATATTTTAACTTGGCCGTGGTGGTGAATGCCTTTGGTTCTCGCTCTCCGCATGCCTGGCACCCCCGCCCCCCCCAGAACCCCAAGGGCTTCCTATCAGCCTCCTCGCAGGCCTCTTTCCGCTCATCTCTGACCTGACCCGCAGTCCCAGGCTGTCTCCAATCAGAGCAATGGCCCATCACAGAGCTCCGATTCATTTAGCTTTCATCAGGGCTCCCATTTAAAAGCCACAAAAATGATTGAAGAGCCAGGAGGGAGTCGGCTATCAGGACAGATTAGCCGGGTTAAATACCAAAAGCTCATCCAGGAGAGTGAGGAGGAGGGGGAAGGGCAGCGAGCAAAGCTGGGAGGAGGGGGCCGGGGCAGAATTGGGGGGAATATCTAGGGGGCAGGGTAGGGTTGCCAACCTCCAGGTACTAGCTGGAGATCTCCTGCTATTACAACTGATCTCCAGCATATAAAGATAAGTTCACCTGGAGAAAATGGCTGCTTTGGCAATTGGACTCCATGGCATTGAAGTCCCTCCCCTCCCCCAAACCCCACCCTTCTCGGGCGTGGCCCCAAAAACCTCCCACTGGTGGCAAAGAGGGACTTGACAACCCTAGGGCAGGGCCTCTGGGGAAGAGCAAAGTTCTAGGGGCCCTGGTCACCTGGCCAGGTGCTGCTGTTGTGCAGGTATGAGTTCAATAGTAGTGGTATTATTCAAGAGAAGGAAAAGGGGATCTCAGCCCAGCTACTGTCTCTCGGCCTAACCTACCTTATAGGGCTGTTGTGAAGCTAACATGGGAGGGTAGGGTTGCCAGATGCCAGGTGGTAGTGAGCTACCCTAGGGTTGCCAGCTCCAGGTGGGGAAATACCTGGAGAGTTTGGGGGTGGAGTCTGAGGAGGGCAGGGTTTGGAGAGGGGAAGGACTTCAATGCCATAGAGTCCAATTGCCAAAGCGGCCATTTTGTCCAGGTGAACTGATCTTTATCGCCTGGAGATCAGTTGTAATAGCAGGAGATCTCCAGCCACCACCTGGAGGTTGGCAATCCTAGGCTACCCCCACCACCATACCCAAGTGCCTTCAACTGATCGATTTGGTACCGGGAGGGAAGAGGGAGGAAACAGTGTCATCAATGCTGTGACATCATTTCCAGGCGAAAACCCAGACGTGACATCACAGGGGCTCCCACCAAGCTGCTCTAGGAATTCCAGTAATCTCTATGGTCTTTAACGTAGAGCTTTGAGGAATTCCTAGACCATCGCAAGGGTCTGTTGATGTCTTTGAAAGGTGGAGTGACCTGGGGGAGTCCAGGGATCCTGAATACATACACGCTGGCGTTTTACAGATGTAAATAGGACTCCCCTGGAATAGTTTCCAATACTCCGATCCCCATAGCAAGATTCACTGCCGCACTAGGCTAGGAAAACACACCCTCTCTTTAACACGCCTGAGAGGCAGTGTTGTCTTCTGCACACCAGGCCAAATGAGGAAGTTATACTTGAATGTCAGGGCAGGCATGTCTAAATCACACAGACTTGGAAGGATTTCAAGGTTAGGTTTAATTAATTAATTAATTCAGTGACTGCCTCTCAGCCGTGACAGTTTTCAACGCAGTTAACAATGACTTATATATATATATATATATATATATATATATATATATATATATATATATATATATATATATATATATATTAACAATTCACATTTGACCAACAAAACACACAAAATCGGCCATAAGCCAAAATGAACAGCAGAGACAGAACCGTCAACACAGATTAAGCTACAATGAAATCAAATACTCTTCCCCTTAAATAAAGAACAAACCCTCAGCGTGAATCTTTTGTTTAATGTAATCTCTTTGGCAGATCTGACAACTTTGTACTTTCTTCCCCCCCCACCCAATTTTTTTTTTAAAGTAAGGAAAAAGCTGTCTGCTGGACTTGCAAAGGGACGCAGTAGCAAAGGCACTCCCTGAGATATTTAAGACACCGACTGTGCTGTTAAAAGCTGGGGACTGTGGCTCAGTGGTAGAGCTTCTGCTTGGCATGCAGAAGGCCCCAAGTTCAATCCCCGGCATCCCCAGTTAAAGACAAACAGGCACTAGATGATGCGAAAGACCTCTGCCTGAGACCCTGGAGAGCCGCTGCCAGTCTGAGTAGACAATACTGGCTTTGATGGACTGATGTTATGAAATGGTTCGGCAATGATGGCGCTTCTAGACAGCGTCAGATGTTCATGATGGCTTGCAGGTGAGCAGCTGAACCCCACGGGGTTTCTGGATCACCTTCCTGGGCAGCCCCATCTAGAGCATATTATAGTAACGCTAGAGCCCTGTTCGCAAGTTGCAGTGAACACACGTATAAACCATGTACAGTGGGCGCTTGATTTTCTTTAATATGTACATCGAGTCATTCTCACATTACATTCAACCTGCACAGATGAATTTGTGATACAAGCTGCATGTTTATCCAGGAACTGCTCCATAGGTTCAGTTGCAAAGAGAACACGTGGGTTCTTTCTTACAAACTGATGTACACATGTACAGTACGGCTGCCAACCTCCAGGTGAGGCCCGGAGAGCTCTCAGAATTGCAACTGATCTCCAGACAACAGAGATCAGTTCCTATGGAGGAAATGGCTAGTTGGGGGGGGGGGAGAATCTATGGCATTATACCCTGCTGAGGTCCTCTCCACTCCCCTAAACCCCACCTTCCCTAGGTTCCACCCGCAAATCTGCCTAATGTAGAGGCAGGATGTATGTTGGAATTGCATTCCCTTCCTCTCCCCACAACAGACACCTTGTGAGGTAGGTGAGGCTGAGAGAGATCTAAGAGAACTGTGACTAGCCCAAGGTCACCCAGCTGGCTTCATGTGGAGGAGCGGGGAATCAAACCCGGTTCTCCAGATTAGAGTCTACTGCTCCATACCACCGTAAAAAATGGCACAGAGATGCTCAACTCAAGTAGGCTTTTAATGCTGGGCTTTTAAAGCCGGGCGTTTAAATATTTTTAGGAACTTGGGATGGTTTTTATGTTTTATCGCGTTTAACTTCGAAAATTGCCTCAAGCAGGTTCTCTGGAGAAGAAGAGTTGGTTTTTCTATACTGACTTTCTCTACCACTTAAGGAAGAATCAAACCAGCTTAAAATCCCCTCCCGTCTCCACAATAGACACCCTGGGAGGTAGGTGGGGCTGAGTGTGACTAGCCCAAGGTCACCCAGCAGGCTTCGTGTGGAGGAGTGGGGGATCAAACCTGGTTCTCCAGATCAGAGTCCGCTGCTCCAAAGCACAGCTCTTAACCACCACACCACGCTGGCTCTCTTGTGGAGGGTGGAGTTCTGGGAGAGGAGGGAGCTTGGCAGGGATGTGAAAGCTGCCATTTCCTCCCGGGGATCTGACCTCTGCAGTCTGGAGAGCAGCTGTTGTTGCAGGAGAACTCCACCCCACCTGAAGGCTGGCAACCCAAAATGGTTTGCAGGTCCCCTTTCACGTGTGAATACAGTTTCTGAATCACAGCAGGGGGCAGCACTCCGGTCCTGGACCTTGGTCGCAAGGAGGATGAGAACTTTGGCAGGTGAAATGCGGGAGCCTTTGGGCAGGAGAAACCGCCTAAATGGGGCATGTGCGCCACCTTCCCAAGCGGGCAGCACCTCTACCTTCTTCTAAATCCTTGGAATCAGCGCTGTCTCTTATTCTGTCCTTGGCTGCAAACGTGAGCTGACAGCTCTTTGGAAACGACAAGCAACTCAGCCCTTGGCTCTAGGAGGTCGCTTAAGCACCAGCAGTCTCCAAGCTCACAAGTCCCGCCCCTTTAAATGCTGCTTTGTAATTGGCTTACTTCACAGTGCTCACTGTGAGAGAAACCCCCCCCCAAAACCCAATTGCTGCATAAAAAAGCATTTTAAGAACAACATAATCAACAACAACAACAAAACGGAGCAATTGAAAGTGGGGAGAAATCCAAGCCTCGGTTTTAGAAAATCTTTCTTGTGCTCAGAAAGAGCTCCCAGGAAGCAGGAAGCATTTGAATCCCGCCTCTTGACACACTGCTTTGTAATTGGCTGTGAGAGAAGCTAAGCCTACGTGTCCCACGCTTTGCCTTATGCACGGGGATTTCACCCGGGCTGAGCTCAGGGGAGAGGGAAGAATCGGGTTAACAGAGGAACGGGAAATCCTGGGGTTTGTGATGGCTGGCAGCGAGGTCATCTCTAATGGACAGAAAACTCATGCATAAATCCGAGGAACAACCGAGACAGACTGGAGGCGAATGTGAGTGAACGTACCCATGCATAAATGATCGGAGAGCTCTTTCTGTCTCGTGCCAAGGACTCCATGTAGGAAGTGAAGGACTTTGCACTGTCTCTTACCTCAGACTGCAGAGGACAAAACTAGTGAGTCACAGAGATAGAGGGGACAAGACACTGGGGCATCCTTTCTCTACTGCTCTGAACTATCCCTTTGATGTGTAGATTGTTACTCTTAGGGAAACTTCCTTCTTCCTCACCTCCTCACACATGCGGGCATTTTTCTCCATCTTGCCACCATGAGGGGTCTCCCTCCACCTGGGTCTCCCTCCACCTTAGTTAGTTAGAATAGATAGGGAACTATATTTTACTCTATCCTATCCAGAAATGGATTTCCTACAGTAAATTAAGTATATTAATTGAATAGACAAAAGGCTCCGAGCAATTTTGTTCCTGGCACACACAGAGGCTTGGATGGGCTTCTCTGCGCACATTTAGCCTTTGTGCACTCTGCTGAATTAACAAGGATTTGGGCATAATGAAGCCCTCAAAATCCAACACGCCGATGGCTCCGTAGTCAAGTCCATTCCAAGCGACCTGGTGATATCCTCAGTGCAGCCGCGGAAACCTCAGAAACCCCAAAATAGTTTTTCTCTATATTGTACATACTTCCAATGCCTGACTCCCATGGCTGTATGCAACATACCCAAAAGATTTCTCACTGGACCCCCTGGTCTCCTGTACCTGGGCTAGCTAGGTTGCAGCTCCAGCCATCTGGGGATCCACAATGCAAGTTCAGTTCCCATCACTATGCCAAAGAAAACCAAGGCTTGGGTTCCAGAAGCTTGCACCCCACATAGAATCACAGAGTTGGAAGGGACCTCCAGGGTCATCTAGTCCAACCCCCTGCACAATAGAGGAAATTCACAACTACCTCTCCCCCACACCCCCAGTGACCCCTGTTCCATGCCCAGAAGATGGCTAAAATAAATCCTCCAGGATCCCTGGCCAATCTGGCCTGCAGGAAAATTGTTTCCTGACCCCAAAGTGGCTATCGGCATTCCCCTGGGCATGTAAGAAAGGGCCCCGAGAGCCAAGCGCTGACTCAACCCTTCCTGCCCTCCCTCTCATGATCTGCCTACGTTCACAGAACCAGCCTTGCTGACAGATGGCCATCCAGCCTCTGTTTAAAAACCTGCAAAGAAGGGGAGCCCACCACCTCCCGAGGAAGCCTCTTCCACCAGGGAACCGCTCTGTCAGGAAGTTCTTCCTAATGTTTAGCTGGAAACACTTTTCATTTAATTTCAACTCGTTAGTTGACGCAACCTTTTGGAGCAAGAGAAAACAACTCCACACCGTCCTCTATATGACAGCCCTTCAAGTACCTGAAGATGGTTATCGTATCACCTCTCAGTCGTCTCCTCTCCTTGTCCCGTGCTTAATCCTTTATTAAGAAGCGGTTCCATTTCTGGAGTCCCCCATTGATGTGCGGCCTGAAGCTTTCTCCTGAGTCGAAGTCTCATGATGTGCCATCCCGAAGTCAGACCTGAGTAGCACTGCGAACATTCTTGGCTCTGGGCTGTGGCAGTGTGGCAGTAGCGTGGCTACTGGCATCGAAGGGCTGGGGAGAATGGGGGCGGAAGGGGTCAGAAAGAAGTAAGAAGGAAGCAGGGATTCCCCTTCTGCAGAACCATCGCCCCCCCCCATATTAATTTAGGGGGATCTATGCCTTCCGCGCAAAGGAAGAAACATTCTAGAAGAAGCCAGCCCCCATTGGCAGGTCCAGGATTTGGGGGGGGGGGGACACCTGGGTGAGAGAACTGCAGACGGAGCCATTTCACCAGCATACAAACGCAAGGGCTGTTCGGCAGCTACAGCACAGCCAAGACATAGGGGTGCCCGCTCTGGGCTGGGAAATACCTGGAGATTTTAGGGGTGGAGCCTGAGGAGGGTGGGGTTAGGGAAGGGAGGGACTTCAATGCCATAGAGTCTACATGGAGAGCCAGCATGGTGTAGTGGTTAAGCATGGTGGTTTGGAGCGGTGGACTCTGATCTGGAGAACTGGTTTGATACCCCACTCCTCCACATGAGCGGCGGAGGCTAATCTGGTGAACCGGGTTGGTTTCCTCACTCCTACACATGAAGCCAGCTGGGTGACCTTGGGCTAGTCACCCAAGGGGAGAGACTTCAATGTCTTGGAGTCCAATTGGCCAAGAGGCCATTTTCTCCAGGTGAACTGATCTCGATCGGCTGGAGATCAGCTGTAATAGCAGGAGTTCTCCAGCTAGTACCTGGAGGTTGGCAACTCTATCCCCCTGGTCCTTTTTAACTGGAGATACCAGGGATTGAACCTGGGAATTTCTGCCTGAGAAGCAGAAGCTCTACCACTGAACCACAGCCCTCCGAGGCTGGCCCCACCTCCTGCAGCTGCCATTTTGTGGCTGCGCCCACCTCCCTGTGTCAGAATTCCAAATGTGCCCCCAGGCTAAAAAAGGTTGTGGACCCCTTTGCTAAGGGATCATGGTCCACCTACACTAGGTGTGGTGGGGAGGTAGTTGTGAATGTCCTGCATTGTGCAGGGGGTTGGACTAGATGACCCTGGTGGTCCCTTCCAACTCTATGATTCTATGATTCTAAGACCAGTACCACTCTATCCAGCAAGAGACTCCTGTCTCCCAGCACAACACTGGGGAAGGGGGATTTCTGCAGAAATCACACAACAGGGGGCTCTTTGCGGCTAGATCTGGGTGCTGCGTCTAAGCTGAAGGGCTGCATGGAAAGGGCAGGCCTTACCAAGGTGGCCGGCCCTCCGTATCTGTGCAGATGTTCTTCGTAGGTGATGGCATAGATGTCCGAGTCTCCAGAGGACCAGCGGGGGTTGCCCCAAGAGGGCTCGTTCGACTCCTTACTGTGCGGGAACTGGAATGGAGTTCAGAGAGAAAA
The DNA here is from genome assembly GCF_029931775.1 of Euleptes europaea. Taxonomy (NCBI): domain Eukaryota; kingdom Metazoa; phylum Chordata; class Lepidosauria; order Squamata; family Sphaerodactylidae; genus Euleptes; species Euleptes europaea. The sequence goes on from NC_079314.1 coordinate 13,478,898, forward strand.
AGAAAACAGGGTCAGCAATCCCAACAGCCATAGCGGTGTTGCGGCTAGAGTGCTGGACGAGGATCTGGGAGACCTGGGTTCAAATCTCCGCTCTGCCATGGAAGCTTAATGAGTGACCTTGGGCCTGTCAAGTGCTCTCTGCCTAGCCTACCTCACAGGGTTGTACTGTGGATAAGATGGAAGAGAGGAGGTGGAACCCACTTTGGGTCTCCCACTGGGACTAAATGAATGAAATAAATACATAATAAGATGGATGGGTAGGGGCTTTTGAACAGTACCTCCTCCTAGAGACAATCTACACAGCACAACGACCTTCAAGCTTCTCAGACCCCCAGATTATACCCAATCACTCTCACCTGGCGAGACAGGTAATGTTGCCGCTTCTCCGGTGGTGTGGGGGGGTCTTTCTGCTTGCGTGCTACAAGAAATTAAAAACAACATTAGGGCCTCGTATTGAGAGACTGACTATCCCTGAATGCCAAAATATATACAGCACAAACCATAACCCAGGAGACTGTACCATTCCATTATTTCCAGTTACTCATGTGCACTACCAACTCCTATTTGCATGAAACCAGCTTCCTCTCCTCATTTAATATGACTGGCCAGTTCAGGAACAGACAACGTCTTGGTTTTTCCTTCTTCATGTTTATTATGAGTCTTCTCAGAGTCAGGGCAGGTAGAACCAGATACCGACACGTCCAATTTGCCACGGAGAACAAGGGCTTTTATGTCAGACAGTAAAATCATAGGGGAGCATACATGGAGTCCATAGTCCACAGTCAAACTGTGTGAAGTTCCAAAGTGATTCTGGGTCTAAAGCAGGGGTGGGGAACCTTTTTTCTGCCAAGGGCCATTTGGATATTTATAACATCATTTTCGGGCCATACAAACTTATCAACTTAAAAATTAGCCAACCAATACGTTTCTCCACGGCCTGGGTTGGAAAAGGGTTAACACAGTTTCTTGGGCGGTCCTAGCAGCTCCATAGCTAATGACTCTTCTGCAAGGGGGAAAGAAGGTTCCTTTTCTTGGCAAAACAAATTCACATCTGCCTTGAATAGCAGCTATTCCTGTCCGCGGGAGGGGGTGGATTGCCAGTCTTAGATCCTTCTGAGCTAGAAAGATCTTAGATCCTTCTGACCTGCCAGGACCCACAAAGGGCCAGACCAAATGACTTCACAGGCCTTAAACGGCCCCAGGGCCTGACGTTCCCCACCCCTGGTCTAAAGTGAAGCATCCTGAAAATCCCAACTCCCATTAAAAAAATGTTTCTAGCCTGGTAAGGGCTGCACCTGATCACCGAGTTTTTAATGAGCACTTTCACATGTGCTGAACAATGCGCTTCCAATCCACTTTCAATGCAGAAGAAGAAGAGTTGGTTTTTACATGCCGATTTTCTCTACCATTTAAGGAAGAATCAAACTGGCTTATTATCATTTTCCCTTCCCGTCCCCACAACAGACACCTTGTGAAGCATGTGGGGCTGAGAGAGTTCAGAGAGAACTGTGACTAGCCCAAGGTCACCCAGCTGGCTTCATGTGGAGGAGTGGGGAAACCAACCTGGTTCACCAGATTAGCATCCGCCACTCATGTGGAGGAGCGGGGAATCAAACCCGGTTCTCCAGATTAGAGTCTACTGCTCCATACCACCGCTCTTAACTACTACACCACACTGGCTCTCTTAATGATCATTTGCAAATGGATGTTGCTATTTCACACAGGTCTTTTATGCAGGGACGTTTCCCCACAGTCACCCCCGCCAACTACTTCGGGACTTCCTTTTGCTTATGCGTGCCTTTTTTGCCAGTCGGAGGTCGCCTCGCTCTCCCCGCACAGTTGCCTGTTTTTTCCAGATGCTGTTTTAGCCAAAGTCTGGAAAATGGGGGCAAACTGCGTGGGGAGAACGAGGCAACCTCAGACTGGCAGAAAAGGCATGCATAATCAAAAGGAAGCCCCGAAGCAAGTCGGCGGGGGTGACCACGGGAGAACATTCCTGCATAAAAGGCCACAGTAAAATCCAGCTGCAAAGAGCATTGAAAGCGGATTGAAAGTATATTATTCGGCATGTGTGAAAGCGCCTGATGAATTTTGGCAGGACTCTTGAGTTAAATGCCGAAGACGAGAATGTTGAAAGTCACTTTTGGGTCCCCACTGGAGAGCAAAGGGAGGTATCAATGAAGGAAATAAATAGATAAAATGGAAGAAGGAAACTGGGCGAGGCTTAGGGTGCTTTAACACATGCCGAATAATGCACTTTCAATCCGCTTTCAATTCACTTTGTAAGTGGATTTTGCTGTGTGAAATGGCAAAATCCACTTGCAAACGATCATTAAAGTGCATTGAAAATGGACTGAAAGTTCATTATTCAGAATGTGTGCAAGCGCCTTTAGAGATAAGGGTTTACGCTTCCAAACTGATTGGTGAGAAAAAGGATTATTCCCTTCTCCTACCCATTTTACAAATGATCCAAAGGATTGCAGCGACCTTTCTATGACGGGCTCTTGATTTTGGTTGGCCCTGACCTTCGCAGTCATTTCATGCTCATTGGTCGGAAAGTCGATCAATCGTGTCCCACGTCAGGTTTCACTGACAGCCATTTTGACTCGGTCCAAATCAGCCTTTTTTACTTGGTCCAACCAGCTTGTGGAAGAGATCTTTGTCTCTGGCGAACCCGGAAAGGATCCCTTGGCCCCCGCGCCACTCACCTCGGCGGACAAAGAAGACCAGCAGGACCAAAAGGGCGAGGATCAGAAGGACGCCCAAGATGGAGCCGATCACAATCCCAGCAATGGCACCAGGGCTCAGTTGTGGCTCTGCAAAACCTAAGTCATAAGAACATAAGAAAGGCCCTGCTGGATCAGACCAAGGCCCATCAAGTCCAGCAGTCTGTTCACACAGGGGCCAACCAGGTGCCTCTAGAAAGCCCCCAAACAAGACGACTGCAGCAGCATTGTCCTGCCTGTGTTCCACAGCACCTAAATATAGTAGGCATGCTCTGTTGATCCTTTATGGCATGCTTCTTTATGCTCCTTTATGGCTGGGCCATAAGCAATAAAATGGATTTCAATAGGGAGAAGTATAAGGTACTTCACCTAGGCAGAAACAACATAAGGCACAGGTACAGGATGGGAGATAGTTGGCTTGACAACAGTACACGTGAAAGAGATCTGGGAGTCTTAGTGGACCACAAACTGAATATTCGTCAACAGTGTGATATGGCAGCTAAGAAGGTCAATGCAATTCTGGGCTGCATCAAAAGGAGTATTGACTCTAGATCAAGGGAAGTAATACTGCCACTGTATTCTGCATTGGTCAGACCTCACTTGGAATACTGTGCCAGTTTTGGCCTCCACAGTTTAAGAAGGATGTTGACAAGTTGGAGCGTGTCCAGAGGAGAGCGACCAGAATGGTCAAAGGTCTGGAATCTATGCCCTATGAGGAGAGACTTAAGGAGCTGGGTTTGTTTAGTCTGGAGAGAAGGTTAAGGGGTGACATGATAGCCATGTTTAAATATTTGAAGGGATGCAGAGTTAATGAGGGAACTAGCTTGTTCTCTTTTGCTTCAGAGACTAGGACACGGAGTAATGGATTTAAACTAAGAGAAAAGCGATTCCACCTAAACATTAGGAAGAACTTTCTGACAGTAAGGGCGGTTCGACGGTGGAATGCACTGCCTCGGGGGGGTGGGGGGTGGAGTCCCCCTCTTTGGAGGTCTTTAAGCAGAGGTTGGATGGCAGTCTGTCGGGAATGCTTTGATTGCGGCATCCTGCATGGCAGGGGGTTGGATGGCCCTTGTGGTCTCTTCCAACCTTGTGTGATTTTGTGATCCTGGAGAGAATAGGTATGCATCATGACTAGTATCCATTTTGACTAGTAGCCATGGATAGCCCTATCCGCCATGAACATGTCCACTCTCCTCTTAAAGCCTTCCAAGTTTGCCGCCATCACCACATCTTGGGGCAGAGAGTTCGACCATTTAACTAAGTTGGGATTCGAAACTCAAGAGTTCCAGGAATGGTTCGGCCTTTCAGCCCCTTTCAAGCTATGAAAGACTGACACGCGCATGCACATAACATGAACACAATGTGCAGATGTGCCCTCCACCAAGGATCCTTCCATTTAAGCGACGGGCTGTCAGAACAGCCCTGCAAATAAAATCACTAAAGTAATCCCCGCAAACCGCTCTGGAAAGCGTGGGAATTACCAGGAAAGGTTCCTTAATTGCTGCATAATGCTAGCGGGACAGATGAACAGTCGAAAATGTGTCCCGGTTTACCACACAGGCGTCTTGGGGCTCCATGTCACTTTGCTCTTCCGGCCTCGGTTTTCAGCGGGTTGGGGGGTGCGAGGTTGAACGGGAACGGGGGATCAGCGCTACGTAAATGTTTAATCAGGATTTGGGGACCTGTCGAGATTAATAATGGGATAGGGACAGCCTTGGCAATCTGCCTTCCCATGATGTCCCTGTGAACGAGCGTGGCGGGGTTGTGTGTCGGGTTGCCAGCTCCAGGTTGAGAAATATCTGGAGATTTTGGGGGTGGAGCCTGAGGAGGGCGGGGTTTGGGGAGGGGAGGGACTTCAATGCCAAAGAATCCAATGACCAAAATGGCCATTTCCTCCAGGGGAACTGATCTCTATCAGCTGGAGATCAGTTGTAATAGCAGGAGATCTCCAGCCACCACCTGGAGGCTGGCAACCCTAGCTGCCAATAAATAAAAAACCCTACGTTAGTCAAATGCAGTCCTAAAGAAAACAACCTTCAACTCCCTCCTGCAGATCAAGAGTGAGGGGGCCAGGAGCATCTTTCTGGGAAGGTTGTTCTATAATCGTGGGGCTGCCACCGAAAAGGCCCTCTCTCATGTACCCACCAATGAGGCTTTTTTGGTCAATGGGATAATGAGGAGGGCCACTCCCTGTGATCTTAATTCCCAGGCAAGAATGTATGGGAGGAGACTAGGGAGGGGCCGTGGCTCGGTGGAAGAGCATTTGCTTGGCATGCAGAAGGTCCCAGGTTCAATCCCCGGCATCTCCAGTTCAAGGGACTAGGCAAGTAGGAGGTGATGTGAAAGACCCCTGCCTGAGACCCTGGAAAGCTGCTGCTGGTCTGAGTAGACAATACTGCCTTTGATGGACCAAGGGTCTGGTTCAGTAAAAGGCAGCTTCATGTGTCCATGTGTTGCTAAGTCCCTCTTTGTCACCAGCGGGAGGTTTTTGGGGCAGAGCCTGAGGAGGGCAGGGTTTGGGGAGGGGAGGGACTTCAATGCCATAGAGTCCAATTACCAAGGTGTCCATCTTCTCCAGGGGGAACTGATCTCTATCGGCTGGAGATCAGTTGTAATAACAGGAGATCTCTAGCTGCCACCTGGAGGTTGTCAACCCTAGAGGAGACGGTCCTTCAGATATCCTAGTCCCAAGCCACGTGGAGCTTCAAAGGACAAAACCAACACCGGTGACTTGAGTAGTTTCATTTGCAAGGCTGTTCTGTCGAGCATCCTCTCTTCGATTCTACAAAGCGTACCTGGCTGGAGGGTCAGGACCTGAGAAGGGTTTCCAGCTTGGGTTCCCAAGAGGGGCACCACCCGGAAGGAATACGAGGACTGGGGTTGCAGCCCCACCACGGTGGTGGACCGGTTGGTGGCTCCCACGGTTTGTACCGTTTCCCACTCTGAGGCGGAACGGCCTTGCCGGGGGCCCTGCATCTGGATCCAGAAGCCGGTGACCACAGATTCGCTGGGAACCGTCCAAGCGATGGCTGCAGATGCAAGATCAGGTCCATAGGACAATGTCCACTCCGAGACGGTGGGACCTGCCAAGGTCGGGAAACACAAAAACCGGTCATGTGGAGCTGCTGCTTCGATATGAGGGGGGGGGGTAAATACAGGGTAAATACTCCAATTCACAGGGATGATTGTAGGGGGTACTGGGAAAGATGAACCGGGCCTCCCAGGCAAAACCAGGAAGGTTGCCATCTTTTAAAATTGGCCCTGCAACTCTGCTTTTATCAGTAGCATGGCACAGCATCTTCATCATCGATATTATGGTTTACTTTATTTATACCCCACCCTTCTCCCTAGGTTGCCAACCTCCAGGTGGTCAGGAATCAAAGGTCTGCACTCGTATAAAGCTCAATAAAGCACATACAACTCACTTTGCAAGCAAATATATTGTGAGGTGGAGCCTCACCAAAACAATATCCCGAAGATATAAATATAAATACAGAGCAGGGACTTGTTATAATGCAAAAAATTACATCAAGTAAGTGTCTTTACATAGAAAAATCAGGTGCACAAAAATTGACAATTTATTATTAATATTATATTATTATTGCTTATCAAAATATATTAAATAAGGGGAAAGTATAACATTAAAATAATGACTTATAAGGATTAGAAAATATTAATACAAAGGAGACACCGGATATTTGTAGGGAGGGAGGAAGGCGGTGGGGAAGTCAATTATTATTAATTATATTTAACACTGAAGACATGCACCTAATAAGTTTTTAATTTTTTATCAAATCAAAGATTGGTATATAGCAATTATTGGTGTATAGCAATTATTGAAATTTTTTTTATATATATATATATAAATTCTTCACAGCCAATCAAATCTCTAATGACCAATCAGAAGCCTTGCTGGGCAAAAGCTCTACCTGGGCCCACCCACTTTCTAAAAAGACCAGGAAATGTGTTGGTGGCCCCCATGGCACACATTAGCCCCACGTTGGGGACCCCTGGTGTAGTGGCTAAGGTGTCAGACTAGGATCTGGGAGAGCCAGGTTCGAATCCCTGTTCTAGTGGGCTAGTCAGTTCTCTCTGAACTCTTCCAGCCCTACCTACCACACAAGGTGTCTGTTGTGGGGAGGGGAAGGTGCTTGTAAGCCGCTTTGAGACTCCTTAAAGGTGGAGAAAAGCAGGGTATAAAAACCAAGCCTTTTTCTTCTTCTTCTGCCATAGAAGCTCACAGGGGGATAGGGTTGCCAGGTCCCCCCTCTTCTCCGGCAGGAGGTTTTTTGGGCGGAGCTTAGGCAGGGACCACGCACACGTGGCCACGCTGACTCGATCACGTAACTTCCGGTTTATACCCGGAAGCCCCGCATTTCAACAGGCCTTTTACCACTCAAACTGGGCGTTTGAGTAATAAAAGGCCCATTGCAATGTGGCAATTCCAGGTGTAAAAGTGACGTGACCCCGGCCATGAGCACACACGATCCCTGCTTCCAAGCGGGGCAACGGACTGGCAAGCAATCTCCTGTCCATCTAAACGGCCTGGCAACCGTACTGGGTGACCTTGGGCCAGTCACACACTCGTCGCCTAGCCTACCTCACAGGGTGGTTGTGAAGGTAACAGGGAGGAGAGAAGAATGGTGCGACTTTGAGTTCCATCTGGGGAGCAAGGCAGGGTATAAATGAAGTAAATAAATAAATGGGCACATTCCCCCCACCCACCTCCATTTCTGGGTTCACTGGAGGGAGGAACTCACCAATGAGAGTGAGGTTGGTATTTTGGGACCCCAGTGGGTTGGTGCAGTTGGCGCTGTAATCCCCCAGGTCCTGAGGGGCAGTGAAGTTCCAGATGGCGAGGCTGGTCCCGTTGGGGCTGAGCGCAAAACGGTCTCCGGCAGAAACCAGCGGCTGCCCACTCCGACGCCAGTCGATCTCGGCCGGGTTGAAGGTGCCCTGGCAGTGCATTTCCATGGTGACCGTCCCTCCCGCGTCCTCGGAGGCCTGGAACGAGAGGAAGACCCCCGAGGGGGCTTCTGCGGAGGGAGAGCGAGTCAGGTCGATGAACTAACGTTGCCCGGAAAATCTGAGAGGTGGCACGTTTTAGGCTGGAATCTCGCGTTTTACTTTTGGGGCCAGGCAATCTTCCATTATCACTTTTGGGTGGTGTGGCTTCTTTTGCGGTCTCTTTTTTATTGTTATGAGTCACACTGGCACCTTCCCCTTTCGACTTCCAATGTGGTCAGGGAGGGATAAACGGGTTCCCCCACCATTCTATCTTAGAATCACAGAATAGTAGAGTTGGGACCACCAGGGCCATCTAGTCCAACCCCCTGCACAATGCAGGAAATTCACAACTACCTCCCCCCCCCAAAACACACACACAGTGACCCCTACTTCATGCCCAGAAGATGGCAAAACAAACCCTCCAGGATCCCTGGCCAATCTGGAGGTAAATTGCTTCCTGACCCCAAAGTGGCGATCGGCATTACCCTGGACATGCAATAGGGTTGCCAGGTCCCTCTTCGCCACTGGCGGGAGGTTTTTGGGGTGGAGCTTGAGGAGGGTGGGACTTGGGGAGGCGAGGGACTTCAATGCCATAGAGTCCAATTGCCAAAGCAGACATTTTATCCAAGGGAAGTGATCTCTGTTGGCTGGAGATCAGTTGTAATAGCAGGAGATCTCCAGCTAGTACCTGGAGGTTGGCAACCCTACCTGGAGATCTCCTGCTAACACAGCTGGTCTCCAGACAGCCAAGATCAGTCCCCCTGGAGAAAATGGCTAATTTGGAGGGTGGAGTCTATGGCATTATACCTTGCTGAGGTCTCTCCCCACCCCAACCCCCCAGGCTCTCCCCCCTCCAAATCTCTAGGTAGGGTTGCCAACCTCCAGGTACTTGCTGGAGATCTCCTGCTATTACAACTGATCTCCAGTCGACAGAGATCAGTTCCCCTGGAGAAAATGGCCGCTTTGGCAACTGGACTCTTTGGCAACCCCTCCTCTCCCCAAACCCCGCCCTCCTCAGGCTCCACCCAAAAAATCTCCAGGTTTTTCCCAACCCACAGCTGGCATCCCTACTTATAGGGCATAGTGATCTCCCAGAATGACATCTGATATCCAGACTACAAAGATCCATTCCCCTGTCGGAAACGGCAGCTTTAAAGGGCGGACTATACAACTTCCCATTCCCACTGTAGCCCCTGCCCGAACTCTGCCGTCACCAATCACAGTTTCCAGGAATTTATTAAACTGGAGTTGGTAACCCTAAGTCCTACTGGGGCTTTGGGCTCCCCCTCCTGGCCATTTCTGGATGTACACCCAGGTCCAGTTGAACTCACCTGGAATTACGCTGCAGTTCCTCCCCCCAGTCAAATGGCTTGCCAAGCAGGTGATGTTCCGGCCACTGAGCCCAGCTGGGAAAGGAGAGGCCACCAGTTGCTCCAAGTGAGAGGAAGTGACCTCCTTGTCCACCGGTAGGCCCTGGAAGCTTAAATGGGGATCGGGCGATCCCCCGGGCCAGGAACAACCAAAAAGCAAAGAAGAGCCGTTGTTTGCCGAAGACACCGAGCACTGGGGTAATCCAGTGGGTCGTTCTAAGGAAAGACAAGGGGGAAAAAAATAAAAGGCATTCATGAAAACCAACCAGACTGGATCCAGAGGTGTACAGCAGGATCCTTGCCCTGTTTGTAGCAGTTAGCAATAGGAATTTTGTGTCTCCAAGAAATACGGTTGACATAGAGAGATTAGTTATAATCCTGGGAGAATTCCAGGCCCCACCTGGATGTTGGCAACACTACCCTGGCACACACTGGCCCTGTTTGGTTCCTGAACACGGTGTGTGTGGGGAAAGCAGCTTCAGCCCCTCTCCCACAACATTTTCACCCCCTGCAGACTGCCCCATGGTACCGCTATTGGCTCCGTTATGAAAATCCACTTCCTTATATGACACCCCATGAGGATCTGTGGCTCAGTGCATCGGCTTGGCATGCAGAAGGTCCCAGGTAGGGTTGCCAACCTCCAGGTGGTGTCCGGAGATCTCCCGCTATTACAACTGATCTCCAGGCGACAGAGGTCAGTTCCCCTGGAGAAAATGGCTCCTTTGGAAGATGGACTCTATGGCATTGAACCCCGCCTTCCTCAGGCTCCACCCCCAAAACCTCCAGGTATTCCCAACCCGGAGCTGGCAACCCTAGTCCCAGATTCAACCCCCAACATCTCCCATTGAAAGGAGCAGGCAGTAGGTGATGTGAAAGACCTCTGCCTGAGCTAGGGTTGCCAGATACCAGGTAATGGTGGGCAAACTGTTAATTAAGGGGGCTGATGCCACCCCTCAGCTGGCCAGCAGGCAGAAGCAGACCAGCTGAAGGGGGGCGATTAACATCACTTCCGGGGTTCCAAGTGCAAGGGTTCTGGAAGTGACAGGCTCTAGCCCATTCCTCCAAAAACTCTATGGTTTCCATAAAGTTTTTTTTAGGAATGTGCTTGAGCATCCTCGTCACTTCCGGGGTAAACCTAGACGTTATTGTGCTGATCACCCCCCTGCAACCCCACCACAATGAAGCTCCCACTGGTGGCGAGGGAGGACCTGGCCACCCTAGCCTGAGCCACCAGAGAGCTGCTGCCAGCCTGAGCAGACAATACTGACCTTGATGGACCAAGGGTCTGATTCAGTTTAAGGCAGCTTCATGTGTGACCGTGTGACACAGAGGAAGCCCAAGTGCAGGGGACAAGAGGGATAATTTTTAAAAATACAGTAGGAAAAACACACATGACTTTTGCAAAGTTGCCTGTAGCAGCTTCACGAGGTGGTTTGAGGTTGCAAAAAGAGAATGGGTGGGGGGGAGGCAAAAGCTGCTTCTCTCCTACAGTTGCCAACCACCAGGTGCAGGGTTGCCAACCTACAGGTATTAGCTGGAGATCTCCTGGGATTACAACTGATCTCCAGCCGATAGAGATCAGTTCACCTGGAGAAAATGGTCGCTTTGGATGGTGGATTCTATAGCATTATACTCCATTTAAGTCCTGCTCCTCCCCAAACCCCACCCTCCATCAAAGTCAGTGTTGTCTGCTCAGACTGGCAGTGGCTCTCCAGGGTCTCAAGCAGAGGGCTTTCACATCACCTACCTGCCTAGTCCCTTTAACTGGAGATGCCAGGGATTGAACCTGGGACCTGCTGCATGCTAAGCAGATGCTCTACCACTGAGCCACGGCCCCTAACATGATGTCTGCAGCAGCATCCTGCCTGTGTTCCACAGCACCTAATATAATAGGCATGTTCCTCTGATACTGGAGAGGACAGGGATGCATCATGACTAGTATTCATTTTGACTAGTAGCCATGGATAGCGCTATCCTCCATGAACATGTCCACTCCCTTCTTAAAGCCCTCCAAGTTGGCAGCCATCACCACATCCTGCGGTATGGAGTCCTACAATTTCCACAAGGCAGGCAATGGCAAAGCCCCTCTGAACATCTCTTGCCTTGAAAACCCTACAGGGTCACTATAAGTTGGCTAGACTTGACGGAGCTTTCCACCACCTCCAGCGGGGACAGGCCCTAACCTGGATGGCCCAGGCTAGCCCAATCTCATCAGATCTCGGAAGCTTAGGAGGGTCGGCCTTGGTTAGTACTCAGATGAGAGACCACCAGGGAAGTCCATGGTAGCCACTTCGAGGCAGGCAATGGCAACCACATCTGAGCGTCTCTTGCCTCGAAAACCCTACGGGGCAGCTACAAGCCGATTGCAATGTGACACTTTCCACCCCCACCGGGGGGGCGACAGAGGACCCAACCACCTCACTCAACTAACGGGCAACGACGAGACGGTAGGTCGTTCGGACACTCCGATTGGTGTGCTGGTTGATGGCCAAACACGAATACGTCCCTTCCTGATTCAGCTGCACGCTGGAGAGCAGAAGAGTGGGCAAGGCAGGCACCCCGGGATACTCGGGATCTGCCACGTTCCAGTAGATCATTGCCGGGGGCTGGGAGGATGCCAGGCATGTGAGGTTCACGCTGGTGTTCACCAGCACAAAGCCCTCTGCCTCGAATTCTTGATCCGACGAGGAGACGGTGATTCGGGGGGTCTCGGGGCCATCTGGGAGGAAAGGAAACATCGCTGTGATATAATACAGCACCGGCAAAATACCTGTTTGCTAGCGTTTAAAAAAAATGCCCAAGACAGCCAATTTATCTACCAGGTCTATAAGTGCAGGGGGGGTCCACCTCTTTGGTGCGGCTTTCCATATCCAGGTTGCAACCTCATTGACGAATGGGGCCATTCGAATTGATGGAGTGGCCGTTTAGCTGCGGCAAGGCGGCCCCTGATGGTCTTTCGTTCTGCCCGGCCAGCCAGAATGCAGAGAGCTTCTCTACGGTCCAGTTCGCACGACCGCTTCCGCTGGTGGAGGAATGTTCGGCCTTCCTCCCTGAGCCGTGTTTGCTCGCGGCCACCTGGATCGCCAGCCGCAACCGCAGACGGGGAAGTGGTGTGCGTGTTTTTGGAAGGACGGGTGTCCTGTGTGAAACCGTGGCTTGCGCTGAATTATTCAGGCAGCCTGATTTCTGGGGGGGGGGGGGAATACAGCGTTGGGTGTAGGGTTGCCAGCTTCCAGGTGGGGACTGGAGATTTCCTGGAATGACAACTGATCTCCAGATGAAAGAGATCAGTTCCCCTGGAGAAAATGGCTGCTTTGGAGGGTGGGTCATCTGGTATTATATTAGGGTGGCCAACCTCCAGGTAGTAGCTGGAGATCTTCTGCTATTACAACTGATCTCCAGGTGACAGGGATCAGTTCACCTGGAGAAAATGGCTGCTTTGGAAGGTGAACGCTATGACATTATACCCCACTGAAGCCCCTCCCTGCCCCAGACCCCACCCTATCCACCCCCCAAAGCTCCAGGTATTTCTCAACCCAGAGCTGGCAACCCTACATTATATCCTGCTGAGGTCACTCCCTAGGCTCCACCCCCAAAAAGTCCAGGAATTTCCCAACCCAGTGCTGGCAATCTTATAGGGTTGCCAACCGCCAGGTACTAGCTGGAGATCTCCTGTTCACCTGGAGAAAATGGCCGCTTTGGCAATTGGACTCTATGGCATTGAAGTCCCCTCCCCAAACCACGCCCTCCTCAGTCTCCGCCCCAAAAACCTCCCGCTGGTGGCGAAGAGGGACCTGGCATCCCTACAATCTTAAGTCTGGGTCTGGTCAAGTCCTGGATGGGAGATCATTTGCAGGGCTACTGACAAGGGGGGGGGGGCTGGAGGGACAAAATTTGGGGGACCCAAGTCAGCTGGAAGGCCCCTTAAGCCAGCGTCCTGCTCCATCCAGCCGAATGCCTTTCCGCTGGTTTTCCTTTTGATGCAGGTCTGGCTGCATCCACTAGGGATGCAGAGAGCTCTGAGCGGAGTAAAAAAGCTTTACACTGTAGTCCGGAGATCAACTGTAAAACCAGGAGATCTCCAGGCCTCGCCTGGAGGTTGGCAACCCTAATCTGAGTGGGCAATACTAACCTTGATAGAGCAGTGGTTTGACTTGGTATAAGACAGGTTCACGTTTTCCAGGATGGAAGAGAAAAGGGTTGCCAACATATAAGGAACAATCCAATAAATAAATATAGAACAAACGGGCTGTTTTCAAGTCTTTCAACGCATTGTTAATCTGCCCTCCCATACCTTGGGCACAGGAATTCCCAGAAACCTAAATTCTAATAAAAAAAACAGAGTAAGACCATCTGTCTCTCACGAATACTCACAGTAGACAGTGAGCTGAGCCGAGTCGGTCCCGCTACTGAACGGGTTGGAGACAGTGCAACGGAAGACGCCTGCATCAATGCGCTGAGGGTTAAGTATCTTCAGGGTGCCTCCAGAGAGCAAATATTGGTGGTTCTCGCCCAGGGGCTGCCCATCCTTGGTCCAGGTGACAGAACCCAGGACTGGGCCACAGGTCAGGGTCACCACCGAGCCGTCCCCTTCAACCACCTTCTCAGGTGACAGAACCACAAAGACGTTGCGCACCTCCTCTGAGAAGACACACAAAAGGATGGGGCCAGGGACCGGTTCCACACATTGCTGCTCTGACCACTGGGTACCACTCTCCACCCACCCCCCCGTTAATCAAAGTGACCCATTCTTCTCAATTCCCTCCCCTATACATCCATGCATTAGTCCAAAATTAGTAGCCCACAGGTCAAAGGAGAAGAGTTGGTTTTTATATGCCGACTTTCTCTACCACTTAAGGAAGAATCAAACCAGTTTACAATCACCTTCCCTTCCCCTCCCCACAACAGACACCTTGTGAGGTAGGTGGGGATGAGAAAGTTCAGAGAGAACTGTGACTAGCCCAGGGTCACCCAGCAGGCTTCATGTGTAGGAGTGGGGAAACCAACCCGGTTCACCAGATTAGCATCCGCCGCTCATGTGAAGGAGTGGGGGATCAAACCCGGTTCTTCAGATTAGAGTCCACTGCTCTTAACCACTACACCACGCCGGCTGACCAGTCACTTTGGCACGAGGCCGCCGTCAGAATGGCCACTGTGCTTTGCTTGGCTGCCTGAGGCAACCTCTTCCTTATGCTAATGCACAGTGTGCAATAGGTGAGCAACATGTCCAACACCATCAGGAAACCCAACAGCCAGAGATTTGAGCAGGAGGAAGAAACAGTGTCCAGGGACGAGCTGGAAGTGGGTAAGGGTTGCCAGACTGTACCAGATTACAGATTCTGGAGGCCTGGTTGAAGGAGAAGATGGGGTGTGCAAAAAACTAAAAACTTAGCCACCTGCAATGCATGCAGTAGGGTTGCCAGCTATGGGTTGGGAAATACCTGGAGATTTGGGGGGTGGAGCCTCTTGGAGAGGGGAGGGACTTCAATGCCATAGAGTCCAAGGTGGCCATTTTCTCCAGGAGAACTGATCTCTCTCGCCTGGAGATAAGTTGTAATAGCGGGAGATCTCCAGCCACCACCTGTAGGCTGGCAACCCTAACATGCAGTAATAGAAGACCAGAGGTCTTCTGCAGTGGCTGTTGGAAGGTTGTAGTAAAAAATGGCACAGAGATGCTCAACTCAAGTAGGCTTTTAATGCTGGGCTTTTAAAGCCGGGCGTTTTCATATTTTTAGGAACTTGGGAAGGTTTTTATGTTTTATCGCGTTTAGCTTCGAAAATTGCCTCAAGCAGGTTCTCTGGAGAAGAAGAGTTGGTTTTTCTATACTGACTTTCTCTACCACTTAAGGAAGAATCAAACCATCTTAAAATCCCCTCCCGTCTCCACAATAGACACCCTGGGAGGTAGGTGGGGCTGAGTGTGACTAGCCCAAGGTCACCCAGCAGGCTTCGTGTGGAGGAGTGGGGAATCAAACCGGGTTCTCCAGATCAGACTCCACTGCTCCAAACCACCACTCTCAGCCTCTACACCACGCTGGCAGATTAGGAAATTTCCAAACCCAGCAACTGCACTGCAGAAAGGTGAAACGCAAACTAGCCAAAATGTACGGAGTAATGTCATCAAAATGTTGGAAATGTCAAGAAGAAGTTGGTTCTTTTCACCACGTTTGGTGGCTGTGTGAAAAGGCAAAAAACTTTTGGGATATGATTTACAATGAATTAAGGTTGATAGTACAATATAACATCCCCAAACCACCGGAAATAATGTTGCTAAGTATAATACCAGACTCTATAGTGACTCAGAGATCATTTTTGATACATGCCACTACGGCTGCAAGACTGGTCTATGCAACGAAATGGAAAACGTCTGAGATACCAGATAAGACTGCCTGGATAGATAAAATGATGGAACTGGCTGAAATGGCAAAACGTACTGCATTAATAAACCAAAAGGAAAACACGGAATTTGTGGGAGAATGGGAGGCATGGACAACATACTGTGCAAATGAACTTAACTTGGGAAACATTAAGGGATATGTTTTGATCTAATTCAAATTGTTTGAAGTAATTAAGATACCAAAGTTAAAGATTAGATTTTAAGATAATGATAAATGTGGGTTATTATAATGAATTAGACTTTAATTACAAAGAGAGAAATAAAGATATTAAATGGATAGAGGAGGGGAGAGGGGAAGTTAATTATATATTTATTAGATATATATATATATATATTATATCTAATATATATCTAATTAACTTATCTATATAATATATCTATAATATAATATATATAATAATATATATAGATATATAATATCTATAATATAATATCTATATCTATATATATCTATATATATCTATATATCTATATATATCTAGATAGATAGATAGATAGATAGATAGATAGATAGATAGATAGATAGATAGATAGATAGATATAATATAAACCCACATTTATCATTATCTTAAAATCTAATCTTTAACTTTGGTATCTATCTATATATTATATATATATTATATATTATATAGATATATATATATATTAGTGATAAGATAGAAATTGTTCATATTATATACTATGATTGGAATGATACAATTGAATGTGAATAAGTTTGAAAAAAAAGAAAAAAAAAGAAAGGTGAAACGCCTGCTCACCATAAACCTTGAGCGTGATGTTGGCCTCCAGCCCACTGCTTCCTACGGGCCCCACCGTCACCGTGTAGACACCGGAATCAGAGGGGTTCAGTGTAGTGATGTTGAGGCTACCGCTCGCGGGATCCACGCGGAACCGAAGCCGGAAGCTGCTGTCAACCACGACTGTGAAATTGGGTCTGAAGCCTCCTATGGCCAGATACTTCTGATTCTTCTCCCAGGCAATGAAGGTGGGAGTCTCAGGAGCAGGTAAAGAGAACGGCAGGGCGAGAGACACGTTGTCCCCAGCAAGTCTGTCCAGGGGGGTGGAAGGAAGGGCAGGGACTAGAAGGGCTGAACGCGAGGAGAGAGAGAAAAAGAGACAGCCGTGATAGTCTTGTTAGTTTCCTTGGTACAGCATTAGACCTAGGGTTGCCAACCTCCAGGTTGTGACTGGAGATCTCCCGAGATTACAATTGATCACCAGCTGACAGAGATCAGTTTGCCTGGATAAAGTGGCTGCTTTGGAGGGTGGCCAGCTCCAGGTTGGGAAATACCTGGAGATTTTCGGGGCGGAGCTTGAGGAGGGTGGGGTTTGGGGAAGGGAGGGAATTCAATGCCAAAGAGTCCAATTGCCAAATCAGCTATTTTCTCCAGGTGAACTGATCTCTATCAGTAGGGTTGCCAGCCTCCAGGCACTAGCTGGAGATCTCCTGCTATTACAACTGATCTCCAGCCGATAGAGATCAGTTCACCTGGAGAAAATGGCTGCTTTGCAAATTGGACTCTATGGCATTGAAGTCCCTCCCCTCTCCAAACCCCATCCTCCTCAAGCTCTGCCCCAAAAATCTCCCGATCAGTTCTCCTGAAGAAAACAGCCACTTTGGAAGAAGAAGAGTTGGTTTTTATATGCCGACTTTCCCTACCTTTTAAGGAGAATCAAAGCAGCTTGCAATCTCCTTCCCTTCCTCTCCCCAAAGCAGACACCTTGTGCCGTAGGTGAGGCTGAGAAAGCTCTAAGAGAGCTGTGACTAGCCCAAGGTCACCCAGCTGGCTTCATGTGTGGGAGTGGGGAAACCAACCCAGTCCACCAGACTAGAGTCCATCGGTCATGTGGAGGAATGGGGAATCAGACCCGGTTCTCCAGATTAGAGTCCATAGCTCCTATCACTACACCATGCTGGTTGGTGGACTCCAGGGCATTATACCCAAATCCTGCCCTCCCCTGGCCCAACCTCCAAATCTCCACAGATTTCCCAGCCTAGATTTGCCAACCCTGCTAGAGAAAGAAATGTGGGGCCATAAGTGGTTTTTCAAATCCTTCCTCTCACAATTCCAGCTTCTTATAAACAAAATTGCCGACAATTTGTTCTCTTGATGGTTCTCCAAAATGTGTGGGCAAATTTATGCAGCCTGATAGTGGGCCTGACTAGGGGTTGCCCACTCTGGGTGGGCAAATATTTGAAGATTTTGATGGAGCCTGAGGAGGGCAGGGTTTGGGGAGGGGAGCGACTTCAATGTGGTATAATGTCCTAAAGTCCACCTTCCAAAGCAATAGGGATGCCAACTTCCAGGTACTAGCTGTGTTTCTCTCTATATTACCTTACAAAATTATTATGAGTCAATGACATTAAAAAAAAAAATCTAGATTCAAGTCCAGTAGCACGGTAGAGATCAACAAGATCTTTGGGGTATAAACTTTCAAGAATCAAAACTCCCTTCACCAGATTAAAAATATATATTCTCGTTGAGGCTGGAGTGCTCTTTGTCGCAAATTTGGGGGGGGGGAATCAAAATTTGAATGTGGCAGTCTTCACATTTCATTTTTAAAACGCCTCAGGCGTAATTATTGGAGGCTGGTTCTAAGGCAAAGAGTTTTAAGCATCAAATGGCCAGATTAAAATACGTCTTTCACCCTTTTAAAAATTCCTTTTACAAGTTACTGGGAAAGTGGGAGGGGGGGAGAATCCCTGAAAGCTACAAAAATGTAAATTACCGCTTTTGCCAACAGCAGATTTCAAACTTTTCCAAACATTTCATGTCATTTGGAACTGAGCAGCCAATTTCAGCAAAGAGGATTTTGCTTGGCAATTCTCCCATTCACCCAGCCCCCAAATTATGCTGGAGAAAGGGGATGATTTGGGGGTAGATTTGAAGGGACGGCAGGGCTGGTTTTTTGCACGCGAGGCAAACAGTTGCCCTGTTCTCATCTCCGCTCGCAGGTTTTGAAGGTATCTGTTGGGCTTCAGAAACCTGCAAAACGTATTTGACGAGAAAAATAATAATAAAATGGGGGAGCGCGCCTGCCCCCCCGTCCCCCGCAATGGACGCCTCTCTCATCTTACCTTCATCCTCTTAAAATCTATTGTCATTCATCAGCCTTAGTTTCTAATTAGCTCTAATTAATGTTATATAGCAATGAACAATAATGCTAAAACTCACTCCCAAAGCTTGCTAACAGCTGTTTTAAATTTGCATGCATTTAAATAAATTACATGTCTGTTAAATTATTTAACTTTACAAGGGGAAAGCTTGCTGGAATGGCGCCTGCCTAGAAGGGGCAGGATGGCCGCCACCTTTGGAATCCGGTCCAGCACTTTGCACATTTCACTCGTCTGAACAGAAAATTACTACTATATTTTTTTCAAGGGAGGGTGAGCGTCTTTGGCATCTCAAGAGCGGTGGACGGTCTCTTTGAATCCTTCCTCACAGTGGCTTTGACAGATGTTTACCTGCATCCAGACAAAAATCTCCACCAGCTGCATTTTTCCTATAAACTGTGACGGGGATGGCCTTCATCATCCCTGTATTCGCCCCAACCTGCTCTCACCCCTCCGGTTCTTTGGTCTTCTCTCGGTAGTTATCAGAGCCCGCACAGAGAGAGCTTAGGGGATGAATCCAGGGCAAGGGATCTTGCTGGGAGCAATCGACGAGTCTCAGAAACAGCTCCGACTTGAGCTAAATTGGGAACAAAGGTGTCTCTCCTGACATCCAGCAGCCCCCTCCCTGACCCTCGCCTAGATTTGCCAGGCTTACAAAGGCCAATTTGAAGAAAGTCATTGGACAGAACAATTCTTAGGTAGTGACTTTGCTAGGGAATTCATGAAAGGAGAAGTGAAATATTCATGCAGCCGCTCCGAGGATGTGGGCGTATTGCTAATGCTTGGAATTGGATATATCTTTACATGGCTCCTGATCCCACGCTACCTCGGGGGGTTCCTGGCAGTCCTGGTTTGCTACTTGCTCGTGGCTGAGTGTAGGACCTCGGCATACAGATCACCTTGGCCATATCTAGTACCCGGGGTGGGCTGGGGTTGCCAACTCAAGGTTGGAAAATTCCTGGAGATTTGGGGGTGGAGCCTGGGGAGGGTGGCATATGGGGAGGGGTCACAGCAGGGTGTCATGTCATAGAGGCTACCCTCCAAAACAGACATTTTCTCCAGGGGAACCGATCTCTGTAGTTTAGGGATCAGTTGCAATTGCAGGAGATCTCCAGGCACCACTGGCAGGTTGGCAACCATTTTCTCTTCTACCATCCTGTCTTGCTCTAGTTTGACTTCCTCCTTTCCTTCCTATGGCAGTGAGGATTCCAAAATGATGTTGGACATGTGAATTACACACAGGTTGTTTACGCATGGGTACTTTCACTCACGTCTGTCTTGGTTGTTCCCTGAAGTTATGCATGAGTTTTCTGTCCATTAGAGATGACCTTGCAGCCATCCCTCACAAATCCCGGGACTTTTCCTTCCTCTATTAACCCGATTTGTCAATCTCTTCTGAGATCAGCCCGGGTGAAATCACCATGCATAAGGCAAAGCGCGGGACAGGGGAGCTAGGGGGAGAGATATTTCTCTCACAGAAAGCACTATAGCCAATTACAAAGCAGCGTTTCAAGGGGCGGGGATTCAATTGCTTCCCAATTTGAGCTTGGAGACTGCTGGTGCAGAGATTCCCAACAGGAAAGTGGGGGTCCAGCGAGCAATGAACCTCAGGTAAAACTCCCATGCATAAACAACCACCGTCTTCCTTGAGCAGGTCTCTTACTGTATTGTCATCTGCAAGACCCTTTCCCGTTCCACCATGATTTCTCACGCAGCCCTTAACATTAAAGGGAAAAACAAGGGTATTGCTTCTTGAGGCAGTTGTCTTATACGTAGGGTTGCCAGCTCGGGGTTGGGAAATACCTGGAGATTTTTGGGGTCGAGCCTGAGGAGGGAGGGGAGGGCCTTCAATGCCATCGAGTCCAATTGCCAAAGCGGCCATTTTCTCCAGGGGAACTGATTTCTATCAGCTGGAGATCAGTTGTAATAGCAGGAGACCTCCAGCTAGTACCTGGAGGTTGGGGCAACCCTAGTTGTACAGTTAAGCTACAACTGGATATTCTGCCCCCAGCTGGAGATCAGTTGTAATAGCAGGAGATCTCCAGCTAGTGCCTGGAGGTTGGCAACCCTAGTTGTACAGTTAAGCCACAACTGGATATTCTGCCCCCAGCTGCAGATCAGTTGTAATAGCAGGAGATCTCCAGCTAGTACCTGGAGGTTGGCAAGCCTAGTTGTACAGTTAAGCCACGACTGGATATCCTGCCCCCCATGAAGTACAGCGTCCTCCTTGAACCGTCTACCAGTTATTAAATCAAGGGGGTGACATGCCAGCTGGTCATGGAAATGGGCTGTGCATTTTTGCGGGAACTCCGGCAACATCTTGCCACTACTTGAAAATCAGTGATAAATGCGGCTGACCCATTTTTTGTTCTGGGAAATGCAGGCTCCTTTTCCAGAACATGCTGGCCTGTCCTGGCTAGCTTTCACCAGCAGTGTCGAGACCGAACTCCCAGAATCCATTCTGTATCGATGCATAAGGTGGCTAGGTTTCCCCCTCGCGCTATTTTGGTTTCCTTGACTCCATCCCCCTCGCACAGTAAAACAACGTGTTGCCGGCCGACGACGGTGTCCTTTGACTCGTCTACCACCGGACGGAGAATAAAATCCCCACACTGCTCAGGGTTTGTTTTTGGGAAGAACGCAACCAACTCGGGGAAGTCTGAAGGTGGCAGCTTGCGTCACCCTCCCCTCCGTTGGGTTAATAGCCTTATATACGAGTTGGGCCCGCCACCCATCTCAATATTCGAGTCTCGGTTTCCTTCCGCAAACCCCTTTAGTGTCTGTCAACGCTCCCGAGGAGAGGCAACGCGCTCCGATTTATTTGCCCGGTTCTAATCCCGGCCCTTCCTTTCCATCTCCGGCTCTTTGAAACCATCCATATCACAAAAACCCCCAAGCCAGCGAGGCCTGCAGGTCCGAGGCCCTTATAAATTAAAAGCCGAGCAACGGCGTCGGCCGCACGCCAGGGGCTGCATTAGCGGGAGCTGAGTGAGGAGAGCCGGGAGGCAGCAGGGGGACGCAGACAAGGGAAGATGGATGAAAATTGGCTCGGTGGGAGCCCGGCAGCCACCACAGGCTGTAATGGATGGGCCGGCTCCCTGCGGGGAAAGAGAGTGGGGCACGGATGGGAGAAGGTCATAAATCTAACAGGAGGGGGGCTGTGGGGTGGGCATTCCAGGTCACTGCCGTCTGGGTCCGGCTTTGAGAAGACGGTGGGAGACGGAAGCAAGGTGGCCGTCTTCGCTCCCCCTGCCGCCCTGCGCTTTTGGCAGGTGTGTTCAAAGGAAGGCATCCACAGAGGAAGCTCCCCCGCTGTCGAAACGACTGAGGCTTGGGTTTCCAACCTCCAGGTACCTAAAATACTCACTAGCACTGTTGATCACTTAGTAGCAATAAAGAAACAGTGCAGGCTTAACTATATCAAATGCATCTATTCAAATTGCTACAAAAAGTGCAACGCATCAACATTACAAGTGCTAAATAACAATACTAGTGCTCACATCGATATATACGTATATGTACAGTAATTGTCAACAGAATGACAAGCAACAATGTATAAAGCACAATGGCTATCTCCAACAAAATATTAAAAAGGCCAAAGAAGTCTTTAAGCCAGCGTCTGAAGGATCAAATTCGCTGCTCCAATCTTACTCGTAGACAAGTGAAAGAGGAAACGCTATTCCGGATACTCGTAGCGCTTTCACCACACGCTTGGCTTCATCAGCCTCAGTCATGGAGGATAAAGCCCATAGTTTTAAATTCTTTCCAGGAGTTTCTTCAAAGTTCGTTTTCAATGTTAGATTTATTTTGTATTTTATTTTGTGTTAATTTTATAGCTCCCACGAAGAATGGGCTGCTAAGATTTTGACTGATCTCCAGCCGGCAGAGATCAGTTCACCTGGAGAAAATGGCTGCTTTGGCCATTGGACTCTATGGCACTGAAGCCCCTCTCCTCCCCAAACCCCGCCCTCCTCAGGCTTCACCCCCAAAACCTCCCGCCGATGGCGAAGAGGGTCCTGGCAACCCTAACCGAGGCTATGTCTGTTGCTAAAATGGCCACCATGGGCTGGCCAAATGAAGTGGGGGGAGTGGAGAATCAAGAACATCCACCCTTCTCCCCACATGTAACTAGGGTTGCCACCATCCCTGGCACCTGGAAGGAGTCAGGGCGTAGGGTGGCCAGGTCCAAGTTGGGAAACCCCTAGAGTTGGACGTGGAGCCTGCGGAGGACAGAGACCTCAGCGGGGTATAATGCCTCGGAGTCCACTCTCCATCCATTTTCTCCAGGAGAACTGATCCCTATAGTCTGGAGATGAGCTGTAGTTTGGGGGCTCCCCCAAGTCCCACATGGAGGCTGGGTGGAGCCAAGTAAGACTTCTGTCCAGTATGGCTTCTGAGGGGCCATTGGAAAAAGACTGGGTCTGCAGATTCACAAAAACATTGCTTCGGTAGCAACTGCCACCACACCATGAGAATCTGCAGAGTGTGCATGCAAGAATCTGCAGTGTGTGTATGTGTGTGTGTGTGTGCAAGAAAATGTTTTGAAACAATATGTTCATTTAAAAAAAGCATCCTGTGAAAAAGGAGCTTCTGCTTGAAATGTTGACGAGTTAGAAACTGCTGAATTACAGTTGATATTCAAACTAAAGACAATGCATTTACCTGGGCTGAATAAAGACCTTTGCTTCATGGCTCACGACCAATGCTGATTTCTCCACACCCATCTCTCCCCTGGACATCACAGACTCTTCTGCATCCCACACCTCATCCCATCACGCCTGCTAGTCACATTGACATACTGTTAACATTTACCTACTAATGCTTGTCTGAATTCACTCTCCTCTACTTAAAGACAGATGGATTCACATTCTAGCTGTATCTGAAGAAGTGAGCTGTGACTCGCGAAAGCTCATACCCTGCCAGAAAATATTTTTGTTAGTCTTTAAGGTGCTACTGGACTCTTGCTCTTTTCTATTACTGTTAGAGTGATGCATGACCTCCCTCCCTTACATTTTTGTGGCTGGCGCCATCTCTTGTGGCAGCCCTTTTGTGGTTGCGCCCATCACTATTTGGGTGCTTTCATGCATGCTGAATAATGCACCGTCAATCCACTTTCAATGCACTTTAACGATTGTTTGCAAGTGGATTTTGCCGATTCACCCAGGCCTTTTATGCCAGGAAGTTTCCCCCGTGGTCACCGCCACCGACTGCTTCAGGGCTTTCTTTTTATTATGCATGCCTTTTCCAACTATCAGAGGCCTCCTTGCACTCCTCTCAAGGAATTTGGCACTCGCAGCAAGGAATTTGGGTCAGATGTGTATTTGGAGTTCTGCGCTGAGAACTCAGTTCCCAGGCGTACACAAGCACAATCTGGATTGAGACCACAGCATGTGAGGACAAGGAGTGTCAGCCTCCCTCTCCCCCCTCCCATGATCCTGACCCAGGGTTGCCAACCTCCAGGTGGTGGCTGGAGACCTCCCGCTATTATCACTGATCTCCAGGTGACAGAGATCAGTTCCCCTGGAGAAAATTGCCACTTTGGCAATTGGACTCGATGGCATTGAAGTCCCTCCCCTCCCTCCTCAGGCTCTACCCCAAAAATCTCCAGGTATTTCCCAACCTGGAGCTGGCAACCCTATCCTGACCTGAAATCACCCCAACAAATATCTGTACGATTCCCCAACAGCCAAATAGCGGATCCCTCCGAGGTGTTTGTGGTTGGAAACACAATGCAGGTGCTGAAGGCTGAAGCTCCTTTCCCTCAGCAATCCTTACAACGACTCTGTAAGGTAGGCCACTCTAAATATCCTCCGATTAAACGTATTTCTAAATATCCCCATTATCAGTACAGTGGTTAGAGTGTCAGATTAAACCGAGGGAGAACTGGGTTCAAATCGTTAGTCAAGATGCTCACTGGGTAACTCTGAGCCTGTTGTGTTTTCTCTCTCTCTCTCTGCCAGCCTACCTCACAGAGCTGTTGTAAAGATACAATGGAGGAAGGGAACTGGTACACTTCCCTGAGCTCCCTGGAGGAAGATTGATATATATGTATACGTACAAATGATAAAATATATATACATATATGTATATGTATATATAGGAGCCCCGTGGCCCAAAGCTCTGCTCATGACCTGAGTTCGATCCCGACGGAAGTCGGTTTCAGGTAGCCGGCTCAAGGTTGACTCAGCCTTCCATCCTCCCGAGGTCGGTGAAATGAGCACCCAGCTTGCTGGGGGTAAAGGGAAGATGAATGGGGAAGGCACTGGCAAACCACCCCGTAAACAAAAGTCTGCCTAGGAAACGTGGGGATGTGACGTCACCCCATGGGTCAAGAATGACCCGGTGCTTGCACAGGGGACCTTTACCTATATGTACATATATTTTTTAAAATGAAAATATTGAACTGAGAAATGCAGGCCGAGGTGGGTCATAGGTAGGGTTGCCAGGTCCCTCTTCGCCACCGGTGGGAGGTTTTGGGGGCAGAGCCTGAGGAGGGCGGGGTTTGGGGAGGGACTTAGAGTCCAATTGCCAAAGCGGCCATTTTTCTCCAGGGGAACTGATCTCTATCGGCTGGAGATCAGTTGTAATAGCAGGAGATCTCCAGTTAGTACCTGGAGGTTGGCAACCCTAGTCATAGGGTACATGAAGGCCGGAGCCCATTTCAGATGAGGCATTTAAACCGATGCTTCAAACTGATCAAAGAAATTCAGGCATCCAGATTTGTGTCAAAACCTCCAGAATTCCACCAAGCAAAGATACCCAGGGTTGCCAACCCCCAGGTGGTACCTGGAGATCTCCCGTTATTACAATTGATCTCCAGATGATCAAGAT
The DNA here is from genome assembly GCF_029931775.1 of Euleptes europaea. NCBI lineage: Eukaryota > Metazoa > Chordata > Lepidosauria > Squamata > Sphaerodactylidae > Euleptes > Euleptes europaea. The sequence continues at coordinate 13,504,344 of NC_079314.1, forward strand.
CAGTTCTCCTGGATAAAATAGCTGCTTTGGATGATGGCATTATACCATGCTGAAATCCCTCCCCTCCCCAAACGCCCAAATCTTCAGGTACTTCCCAGCCCGGAGCTGGCAACCCTAAGATACCACAGACAAATCATTGTTAGGTACGGATGCCTCAGAAGGAAACCAAATAGACCCTGCTGAGTTTTGATGAATGGTACAGGCTGACCCATTTGTCTGAGCAATGGATGGAGCGTTGGACTGGGTCCAGAGAGGCCACGGTTCAAATCCTGCTCAGTTTTAAAGCAAATCTCTCTAACTTCCCTCCCTCAGTTATTGAGATGATAAAATGGGATTACATCATGGATAGGGTTGCCAGCTGCATGTTGGGAAATACCTGGAAATTCGGGGGGAGGAGCCTAGGGGTGGGGTTTGAGGAAGGGAGGAGCTTCAGTGTGATGTAATGCCATAGAGTCCAATTGCCAAAGCTGCCATTCTCTCCAGGTGAACTGATCTCTGGACCTGGAGATCAGTTGTAATGCCAGGAAATCTCCAGCCACCACCTGGAGGCTGGCAACGCTAATCATGGACTTGGCATGACCTTGGGAGAAGAGGAGTCAATTGTGAAAAATTTCCCATCCCCAAACCCACAGGTTTCAAAAATGGATCAATCTAAGTTAATGGGAAAATATATCCCTTGAAATTAGATGAAGAGGGCAACGGATAGGATTGCCAGGTCCCTCTTCACCACCAGCGGGAGGCTTTGGGGGTGGAGCCTGAGGAGGGAGGGGTTTGGGGAGGAGAGGGACTTCATTGCCATAGAGTCCAATTGCCAAAGCAACCATTTTCTCCAGGGGAGCCGATCTCTATCGGCTGGAGATCAGTCATAATAGCAGATCTCCAGCTAGCACCTGGAGGTTACCAACCCTAGCAACGGAGTGATCCGCCGCATTACGCAGATCTGAATCCTTCAGACCCAGCGTTTCTTAATCGGGGTGGGAGGAGAGAGAGGTAATTATTAAGTGGAAAAATCAGAAAGACGTTTATTGCCCCCCAAAACTCGGTTATTTCCTCAAGGAAGGTTATTAACAGATATGGATTCCCGGCTGCTAGGGTACCATCTCTGGGTGTTTACAGTTGAAGCCACCTCCCTTTGTATCTGCAGCTGATAACACAGACATATGACTCATTTCCTTGAATCTGACTGGGAGGGCAAGGATCCTATGCTTCCAAGTCTGGACTGCAAGATTTATGTTTGACCCCCTTCCCCCCCGACCCCCAACACAGTCCGCTAGAAGCTTGATAGGTCTCGGGCTGGTCACTGTCTCTCTCGGCTTAACCTACCTTGCAGAGTTGGTGTGAGCATAAAATGAAGGGCAGGGAAAACAAAGTACGCCATTCTTGGACGAAGGGCAGGGGGGAAATGTCTTAAATAAATACGCAATTTTTTGCTCCCTGCCTGCAACTGCTAAAACAGGGGTTGCCAAGAATCCAGGGGGGCCGCAAAGTTGGTAGCGTTTGGCTTAAAAAGTTACTTGTACCGAGATGACCAATGGGTCTCGCGCCTCCTGACAGTACTACCCGTAAAGGGAAAAGCAACGCCCAAGTAAAATTCTCCTCTTTCCCCCGTCAATAAAGGTTCACAAGGCGTATCCTGTTTTGAACCTGGACTTGGCACTCATTATTTACATACATTAGGTGGTACCAGGAAAAGACTATCCTCTATGTCGTACTATCCTCGATCAGTGCCTCTAGATTCCCTTCCACCCCAAGGGTAGAAAAGGTGGTTCTGCAATCGTGGAACACCATTTGGCAGAGGCTTAGAGGCAAACCCTGTCATTACAAATCTCCCCACTCGACCGCCAGGACAGATTCCCATGGGGTGCAACAAATTTTTGGCTTGCTTATGGAATATTAGATATGTTTATCTTCTCCCTTCCCTTTTCCCTCTGTATCCCATCATACAATAAAAATATATTTTTTTAAAAAAAAGATTCCCTTCCATCTCCACCTCCCCAGCACACACGCCGCTCTGCCAAATTTTCTCAAATATACACAAGATCGGACAGGATCAGAAAGGGAAAGAAGACCTGGAGTGAGCATTTCCGACTCACCTAGCAGTGCCAGCAGCCAGCCAGTGAAGGTGGCGGAGAGACAGGTGCCCCGATGCCAGCAGCCGGCCATGCCCAGCTGACACAACCGGGGTGGGGCAGAGGCCCCGAAGCTCTAGAGCTCTCGATGGAGCACCGTGGGGAAGGGAAGGGACTCCTGCCCAGGCCGGAAGGCAGGTGCCGCCAGGTAGCGGAAGGAGCTGGAAGGCCCGGGGCGGAGATACGATCCTCCCTCCGGGAACGAGGACAACAGGAGCTCTCAGTTATTTGAGTTATGCACCAGGAAAACCTGTCCGGCTATTCGAGGAGGGGAGGGGCATCAGTGTAAGAGAAGTATTCAGAAACTGGCCTTTATAAGGTTTCGCAGCGGGGAAGGGAGAGCGTGACAAGCACGGTTTGTGGCTTGGAAGAAGGCTTCCCAAATTTCTGAAAACAGAGGCACTTTTGCCCTCCCTAAGTTAAAATCTACCCTTTGGGTATCAGCCTTAAAGTATAAGGTATACTTATACTTTAAGTTATAAGCCTTAAAATTATACCAGTGTAATGGTGGTGTTGGAAGAAGAAGAGTTGGTTTTTATACCCTGCTTTTCTCTACCAAAAGGAGCCTCAAAGCGGCTTACAAATTCCTTCCCTTCCCCCCCCAAAGGCAACTTGTGAGGTAGGTGGGGCTGAGAGAGTTCTGAGAGAACTGTGACTAGTCCAAAGTCAACCAGCAGTAGGGTTGCCAGGTCCATCTTTGCCACCAGTGGGAGGTTTTTGGGGCAGAGCCTGAGGAGGGCGGGGTTTGGGGAGGGACTTCAATGCCATAGAGTCCAATTGCCAAAGCGGCTGTATTCTCCAGGTGAACTGATCTTTATCGGCTGGTGTTGCGGCAACGGAGGTTCGTGGAGGAGAGAGACCCGAGACCGTTAGTCAAGAAAACAGTTTTATTACAGCTGTGGCCCAGCTGCCTTAACAAGCATAAAAGACTGAGCCCCGATTATACTGGGGAATGAATTTTTATCCTAATTCCAGGCTAAGACATGACAAGTCACCATTTGGTGCTTATCTGGTAGTTTCGCATAGTCAGGAGCACAGGAGCATAGCGGTTGCATCCAGTCACTGTTATCATTCACCATGACTTTCCCACCACTGACTCAACACACAGTCTTGTACTGCGGCAGACTCTTTTCCCTTGCTGTCTCACTGGAGATCAGCTGTAATAGCAGGTCTCCAGCTGGTACCTGGAGGTTGGCAACCCTACCCAGCAGGCTGTATGTGTAGGAGTGGGGAATCCAATCGGGTTCTCCAGATGAGAGTCCGCCGCCCTTTACCACTACACCACGCTGGCTCTCGAAAGTGTCACCAACTCGCAGCCCGACTTATGGCGACCCCATTCAAAGCAAGAGGTGTTCAGAGGTGGTTTGCCATTGTCTGCCTCTGTGTCAATGACCTTGGACTTCTTTGGTGGTCTCCCAAGAACTTACCAGGGCCAACCTTGCCTGGCTTCCAAGCATCTGAAAAGATGAGGCTAGCCTGGGCTATCCAGGTCAGGGCTGCTGGTGCGATACCTGCTGCAATCTCAGAACCCACCAAAGGAGATTTCCCGCTCTTGGATGCAGGGGCTTCGGAATTTGCATAGTTCCCTGTCCTTCTCCCCAAGCCTAGTCGAACTGGAATAAATTATGCAAAGCACCAAGCCATGCAGAACTATGTAATTTATACAGCACAGCGAATGTACCTTTTGGGGGGGATTGTTTAAGCACAGGCAGGCCTAGCCCTGACCTACTTTGGTACCATAACCGTGATGGTGAAGCCAAAAGATCTCCCCCCCCCCTTCCTTCTATAGGGGAAAAAAATTAACAAGAAAGAGAGGGAATTAGCCGCTTCCAGAGGTGAAAGCGGCAGGATTGGGGAGCAATTCTCCCCGGCCCAGCAGCAAGGTGGCTTTTCCCCCCTGCTCAAGCAAGCAATTTTTGCTACTGGTAGCCCAAAAAAAGAAGGAGGGAAAGAGAGAAAGAAATCTTTTGTGGGAGGGAAGGAGCTGCCAACATTCAGAGCCCTGGCTGCTTGGAACAAGCTCTCTTGAAAGGAGGAACAGAAAGAAAACAGCTGACCCAGATCTCACTTTGGAGTGCGGCCAGAAGGCGCCCATAAAAGGGCCGAATGCGTCCCTCGCCTCCCCTCTGTGAGATAAGGGCTTCTCATCAAGGCTTCTGTTCCCACGTGAACCACTTAGGTGGTAAATATTTAAAGTGGGTTCAAGGTTTAAGGTCTCTCCTCTCTCTCCCACCGACCCCTCCCTACAGACAAACACCGCACATTCCTGCATATTGTGCAGACTGGCACATATTGTGCAGAAAAAGTTGTCTACGGGGGAGATCTCCATGCCTAGGTTCTCTGCGGCGGTTGCCAATCAGCCCACCGATCACAGGCTTTCCCTTCGGTTACTCAAAAAAGGCTGATGGGAATTGTAGTTCTCTGACACCACAGGGATTAAAATCTAACCCCTTTCCTCGGATATTGTTCATTGCTCGGATACGAAGTAGCCACACCGTGCTTCCCCTTGCATGCCATTGTGCTAAAAGTGTCTTGGGTCCAGATAAATGCATTTATTTTAACAAAATCTAAGTTTTAGATAGCTGATTAAACAAAGAGGGCTGTGTCGGCAAGAGAGAGCCCAAAGTCACAGCAAGAACCCGGCGATCAGGTCTAGGGAATAAGACACCAAGAGAGAATGAAAAGTACAGAGGGGACTTAACCAAAGGCTTTAACAAAACAAATCAAAGCCAATTGCATGAACTGACTTTTCCACACAGGTTGTAATTTTAATTTGTCTGTGGAACTCCCTGCCGCATGAAATGGCAGAGGGAAAAAGCAGCAACATTACCTCCCCCAAGGAAGTGGCAATTAGGCTTCATATAAAGTTATTTACTATTTAGTTATAACCAATTTTCTGCCTCCCAAAGTCTGCCCTGAGAGGGGATGCATCACAGTATAGTAAAGGTTGAGTATCCCTTATCCGGACCGACCCAAAAACCAGACTTTTTGAGCTGGCACGCGCACATTACTCACAGGCCCTCAGCAGCACGCCAACGTGCTTTCCGATGGTTCAATATATACAAAATTATTAAAAATATTGTTTAAAATTACATTCAGGCTATGTGTATAAAGTGTATATAAACCATAAATGAATTTCATGTTTAGACTTGGGTCCCATGCCCAAGATATCTCACTATGTATCTGCAAAAATTCCAAAATACAGAAAGATCCGAAATGCGGACCACTTCTGGTCTCAAGCAGTCTGGATAAGGGATACTCAACCTGCATAGTGACTAAACAGTGACTAGGGAAAGTATAACTGAAATCCACACTTGGCCATTAAAAACTCACTTGTTTTTCAGCTTACCAGGGGTCACTGAGGATAAAATGGGGGGGGGGAATCACTTGTGTCCACTAAATTAGATGAAGCTCTTAAGAGCAGCCATCAGAACCCGAACAGAGCTGCTCCTTACCCCCATTGCAGAAGGCTTCCAAGTCTGGGGAGAGGGGGACAGAAGTAATTTTGAGTAATTTGTACAACACAAAAATAAACTAGATGTTCCCTGGCAGTGCTAAGTGCTTCTCTGGTGAGCACCCAACAGATAGGTGTAACAGCCTTTCTGGACTCTACCATGAGACGATGCATGGGGGGAGGGGGAATTATCTGCTTGAATGCTCCCTCCATATATTTTAAAAAGTCTTCATGTACATAGAAAAGGCAGATTTGAATTCAGTAACTCCTTATCCTGCTGAGGTCCCTCCCCTCCCCTCCCCAAACCCTGCCGTCCCCAGGCTCCACCCTCTAAATCTCCAGGTATTTCCAGTAAATATGTGGAGATTTGGGTGGTGGAGCCTGAGGATGGCAGGGTTTGGGGAGGGACCTCAACAGGATATAATGCCATAGAGCCCACCTTTCCAAAGCGGCCATTTTCTACAGGGGAGCTGATCTTGGCCATCTGGAGATCAGTTGTAATAGCGGGAGAGCTCCAGGTGCCATCTGGAGGTTGGCAACCCTACCCTTGGGGTGGCCATAAGTCAGCTGTGACTCGGTGACGAAAAAAGAAAAAAGGAAGGCCTTCATCTGCATTGCTCCTTCAGCCAGGGAGTAATACAGCTGAGGAACAGTCCTTCCTTTTTTTCCCCTTTTGGCTTGTGTGGATATGGCTGTCGCAACAGAAGAACAAAGCGATTCCCAGATGCTCACTGTGCCGGGACAGATGTGCTTAATGTCTGATTGCCAGTATTTAAAGGCTACATCTCGCTGCTTCGAGGGGAGACTCGTTTCGACAGATTCGTATGCTGTAACCTACTCCTTCGGATGGCAGAACTGTTGACTATGAGAGACAGAAGACGGTGAACAGAACGCACGCCCTGCTGCACGTGTAGGTGGGACCGGGAGGGCCTTGTGAATTCTCCTAGTTAAAGACCAAGAATAAACTTTGAACACATGAAGCTGCCCTATACTGAATCAGAGCCTTGGTCCATCAAGGTCAGTATTGTCTACTCAGAATGGCCGCGGCTCTCCAGGGTCTCAGGCAGGGGTCTTTCACATCAACTACTTGTCCCTTTAACTGGAGATGCCGGGGATTGAACCTGGGACCCTCGGCATGCCTAGCAGATGCTCCACCACTTTATTTTTTTACTTTATGCCAAGCCTGAATTCGAAAAGTCTGAGAATCTCAAAAACTAGTCGCCGGTGATGATGTGCAAGACAGTTTGGATGCTGCTAGTATGAAGCACGGGCAAAGTGGAGAGCCAGCATGGTGTAGTGGTTGAGAGCAGTGGTTAAGAGCAGTGGACTCCAATCTGGAGAACTGGGTTTGATTCCCCACTCCTCTACATGAGCGGCGGACGCTAATCTGGTGAACCAGGTTGGTTTCCCCACTCCTCCACACAAAGCCAGCTGGGTGACCTTGTGCTAGTCACTCTCTCTTAGCCCTACCTACCTCACAGGGGAGAGGAAGGTGATTGTGAGCTGGTTTCATTTTTCCTTAAGTGGTAGAGAAAGGTGGCACATAAAAACCAACTCTTCTTCTTCTAACTGCATGCCCACCCTCAATACTTGACCCAGGGAACCTGAAGCAGTGAACAGGGTATGCCAAAAGGAAGAGGAACGAAACAACAGCGTTTCCTCCGACGATCAAAAGACATTTATTGCAACCTGACCCATCATTCATCCAGAAAAACTAAGTTAAAAATTTGTCGACCAGCTCCCTTTGGTGGGCAGCTGCGCCGGAAGGCAGCGCGGTTCTGGGCCCCCGAGGGACTGGTCCCCACGGAGGCAGGCGGACGGACCCCTGAGGGTTGCACCCTCTTTGGCAGCAGCAGAAGGCCCAGGGCAGTGGCTCCAGGCGAGGCTGAAAGAGAAAAGGGAATGGCAGCTTTTAGCCTGATAGGAGAAGAGGGCAACTAAATTGATTTTTTAAAGAAGTTTTTACTTAATGTATACCCCACCACTCTCCACGATACGGACCCAAAGCAGCTTACATTGTTCTCCTCTTTTCCATTTTATCCTCACAGCCACCCTGTGAGGTAGGTCAAGCTGAGAATGCGTGGCTGGCCTAAGGCCGCCCGGCAAGCTTCCACAGCAGAGTAGGGATTTGAACCTGGGTCTCCCTGATTCTAGTCCCCAGACTCTAACCAGCACACCACACGGCCAACCAAGATGGAAGAAGGAGCTAGAGCAACCTGTCCTAAGAGGAAATGCTCTGGGCTTTTTAGTTTCCAGGTTGGGGGGGGGCAGGTTTTGCCCTTGCCATAACATCGTTCAAAGGCAGCCTCTTATTTTCCCCTCCCAACTGCATTGTAACTGTTTATGGATAAGTGAGAAAAGTAAAGGCAGACAACTAGGATAGGGCAACATTGCTCCTATTTTATCTAGATATCGGCTTCCTGTTGAACCATGGGCGATATCACTATTAGCAGCAGACTCTGACCTAGAAATAACTAGATATGTTGCAAAATATCTGGCAATAGTAGTTTCTTTCAAGGTGCGTTAAAATGATTTTATTGTTGATTGCATACACATTGGATGGGTCTATGTATTTATTTTCTTATGTGCTAACTGGAGGTATTATCTACTTTATTGTTTATATTTGTAATATTATAATGTTTTAAGTCTTTTAAGATTTTATCATGTTTTAACTTTGTTTTATCTTTTATGTATTATTCATGCTCAAGATCTTTGGTCACATGAGCTTAATAATAAAGGAAAGGATTGGGCAACAATTAAGCTTGCTTCTATTCTCACAGCCTAGCCCTAGGCCCTGTTTTTTGATCTTTCGAGCTGAAAATTTTAAAAAGTACTCTAAATAGTTTGATTGCAATGGCAGAAGCAATCTCAGAAGAGCAGGGGAGTTGTGTCTCTGTGACTAAACATGTGCAAATGGGCTCCGCCTTGCAGAATTCAGCATTCTTCCGGTGCAGTGTTTCCCACCCCCGCAAAGAGCAGATGCTGCCCTGAAGCAATTAGCATTTGCCTTACCAGTACTCTCCAGTGGCTCAGATCCGCCCACTCTCCTTGAGTTTGGCCACCAGGTCATCTACGGTCTCCACCTTGACCCCGGCCTTGCGCTGGGGAGGGTCGTCCACACTCAGGGTCTTCACCCGTGGGGTCAGGTCCACGCCGAGGTCGGATGGCTTCACCACCTCAATCTTCTTCTTTTTAGCTTTCTGGGGGGGGGGAGACACAAAAGAGGGCACCTTTGAAAGCACTGCCCTCCGGTTGGGATCAGGCAGTGTGTCTGTGGGGGTGTTTTATCCCCACCTTCTCCCTGTTTTACCGCCAGCTCCTGGAGAAGCGCTTTGAGGATTCAAGGCTTTTCGGCAAATCATTGTCTGCTAGAGCTTCGAGGAGCCCCGTGGCACAGAGCAATAAGCTGCAGCGCTGCAGTCAAAAGCTCTGCTCACGACCTGAGTTCGATCCCGATGGAAGTTGGTTCCAGGTAGCCGGCTCTAGGTTGACTCCGCCTTCCATCCTTCCGAGGTCGGTAAAATGAGTACCCAGCTTGCTGGGGGCAAAGTGTAGATGACCGGGGAAGGCAATGGCAAACCATCCCGTAAAACACAGTCTGCCTAGGAAACGTCAGGATGTGACGTCACCCCATGGGTCAGTAATGACCTGGTGCTTGCACGGGGACTACCTTTAACCTTTAGAGCTTCTAGTCCTCATGAAGGCAGAGGCAGTCCCAAAGAACTGGTGCAATGTTGAGCCCCAAATTCGTAAGGAACTCCTGGGAGCCCCAAATCTGTAAGGAACCCCCACACACAAACACACGATATGGTGTCCAAACCCCTTTCCTCTCACCATGATGTTAGGCAGGGTGGCATAGCGAGGTTCGTTGAGACGGAGATCGGTGGTCACGACGGCCGGCAGCTTGATACGCACCGTCTCCAGGCCCCCGTCAACCTCGCGTTCCACCTTCAGCCAGTCCCCATCCACAGTCACCTCAGAGGCAAATGTCCCCTGTGGGAAGGAGAGAACATCCAAATCGCAAGATGTTATAGTTCTGCTATACACTGCATTAGCCAGGCCGCACCTGAAGTATTGTGTGCAGTTCTGGAGGCCTCACTTCAAAAAGGATGTGGACAGAATCAAACAGGTGCAGAGGAGAGCGATGAGGATGATCAGGGGCCTGGAGACCGAGCCCTACGAGGAAAGGCTGAGGGAGTTGGGAATGTCCAGCCTGGAGAAGAGGAGGTTGAGGGGGGACATGATTGCTCTCTTGGAGTATTTGAAGGACTGTCACTTGGAGGAGGGAAGGGAGCTGTTCCTGTTGGCAGCAGAGGATAGGACTCGCAATAAGGGGTTTAAATTGTGGGAGGAAAGGTACCAGCTGGATATTAGGAAAAATATTTTTTACAGTAAGAGTTGTTTGACAGTGGAATTGGCTACCTAGGGAGGTAGTCAGCTTCCCCTCACTGGCAGTCTTCAAGCAGAGGCTGGACAAACACTTGTCAGGGATGCTCTAGGCTGATCCTGCATTAAGCAGGGGGTTGGACTAGATGGCCTGTAGGACCCCTTCCAACTCCATGATACTATGATTCTAAGTGTTGCTAGATTAACAGCAGAGCAGGTACCGCTGGATGCAAACACACAAATTAAACAGGGTATTGCACTAAGCTGTACGCATTTCAAATTTGCATCAGCTCTAAAAACAAGACAGAGAAGGCTAAGGGCAGGGGGTCCACAACCCGGCTGACCCCGTGGGCACCTCTGGAATGCTGACACAAAATGTCCAGGAGTGAGGTCATGCACAACTCTAATAGTAACTCTTCAACGTTTCAGGCAGAGGCTCGGTTTAACAGGATGACTCTTTTCAATCGAACACACTGCTTTCAAATGTTTTCTCACAGACACACAGCTATCTTCCAGTCTCGCAGCTGCCACCGAAACAACGCTTTTAAAAGTACACACAGCAAATCAGATCTCCAGCAGGGGAGGGGCTGTGGCTCAGTGGTAGAGCATCTGCTTGGCATGCAGAAGGTCTCAGATTCAGTCCCCGGCATCTTCAGTTAAAGGGAGTAGGCAAGTAGGTGATGTGAAAGACCCCTGCCTGAGACCCTGGAGAGCCACAGCTGGTCTGAGTAGACAATACAGACTGATGGACCAAGGGTCTGATTCACTATAAGGCAGCTTCATGTGTTTGGTGGGGCTTACTCCCAGAAGGGAGCTGTCAATAGGTCTCTTTCTTAAGAACATAAGAAAAGCCATTCTGGATCAGACCAAGGCCCATCAAGCCAAGCAGTCTGTTCACACAGTAGCCAAACAGATGTTTCTAGGAAGCCCACAAACAAGATAACTGCAGCAGCAGCATCCTGCCTGTATTCCTCGACACCTAATGTAATAGGCACGCTCCTCTGATACCAGAGAGAATAGGTATGCATCATGACTAGTAGCCACGGAAACCCCTCTCCTCCATGAACACTCCTCTTTTAAAGCCTTCCAAGTTGGCAGCCATCACCACATCCTGGGGCAGGTAATTCCATAATTTAACTATGCGCTGTGTAAAGAAAGACTTCCTTTTATCTGTTTTGAATCTCTCACCCTCCAGCTTCAGCAGATGACCCCGCGTTCTAGTATTATGAGAGAGGGAGAAAAGCTTCTCCCTGTCCACTCTCTCCAAACCATGCATAATTTTTAGACTTCTATAATGTCTCCCCTTAACCACCTTCTTTCCAAGCTAAACAGCCCTAAACATTTTGACCGCTGCTCATAGGGCAGCTGCTCTAGTCCCCTGATCATTTTGGTTGCTCTTTTCTGCACCTTCTCAAGCTCTGCAATATCCTTTTTTAGGAGCGGTGACCAGAACTGTACACAGTATTCCAAGTGTGGTCTCAACATAGACTTATACAAGGGCGGTATGATAGCGGCAGTTTTATTCTCTGTTCCTCGTCTAATTATGGCCAGCATGGAATTTGCCTTTTTCACAGCGGCTGCACACTGGGTTGACACCTTCATCGAGCGATCCACTACCACACCAAGATCCCTTTCTTGGTCTGTCGCTGCCAGCACAGATCCTACCACACAGCCAAGGCAACACGAAATATTTCAGCAGCCATTATCAAACCCCACTTTGCAGATGAAGCAGACATCTAGCGCGGGTAGTCCAACCCTGACAAAATGCAGGCACCCGAACTGTACAGGGTACCCAAAAAGCTGATGCTCTGACCTGCTGGCATTTTAACAATTTCAAACAGGCCTACAGCCCCCATTAACGGCTGAAAGCTGCTGGCATGCACTGCAGAGAAGCTGGGAGGGGAGAGAGATGCACAGCGCCGAGGAACAGGCAAAGAGCCATCGGAAGGTCTGGGGGCCACCCCCTTTGACGTGATCTTGGCACTGTTTCCTGAGTGGAGGGGCCGGAGACTCTCTCTCTGGAAACTGGGTCGCTGCGTGCTAATAAGATTTCCAACGGTCATTTGCTTTCCAACCACCCTGGTGTCTCATCTGCACGTTAATTAGGCAGTTGTTAACTGGAACAAAACAGATTGCTGGCGATTGGTTCCGCCCTGAGTGGCCCCCACGACAGCCAGGCCAGTGGACTTATTGAAAAAGAAAGGAAGATTTCCTTTCAGGGGGTGATCAATCCACTGTCATTCATGTGAAAAGAACTATCCCAGACTGACCCCTAGAACTAATCACTTGTGCAGTCTTCAATAATGGAAGATCTTACTCTCTGGGGACAAGCTGAAAAAAAACTGGGAAGCATCAGACAAACTGGGAAGCCTGAACTCCCCTTCTTCAGGTTAGCCATGGCTCAGTGGAAGAAGAAGAAGAGCTGGTTTTTATATACTGACTTTCTCTACCACTTAAGGAAGAATCAAGCCGGCTTACAAACACCTTCCCTTTCCCTCCCCACAACAGACACCCTGTGAGGTAGTGGGGCTGAGAGAGTGTGACTAGCCCAAGAACACCCAGCTGGCTTCATGTGTAGGAGTGGGGAAACAAACCTAGTTCACCAGATTAGCACCCGTTGCTCAATCAAACCCGGTTCTCCAGATTAGAGTCCATCGCTCCAAACCACCGCTCTTAACCACTACACCACGCTAGCTCAGCTCTTGGTCTGCAGAAGGTCCCAGGTTCAATCCCCCATACCTCCAGTTAAAAGGATCAGGTAGGAGGTGATGGGAAGGACCTTCATCTGGAGAGTCTCTGCCAGTCAGAGTGGACAAGACTGACCTTGACAAACCAATGATATAACTCAGGATGAGGCAGCTTCAGGTGTGCAAATGCTCTGAGGACAAAGCTGGGACTCAGTGGTAGAGCATAAGAACACAAGAAAAGCCCTCCTGGGTCAGGCCAAGGCCCATCAAGTCCAGCAGTCTGTTCACACCGTGGCCAACCAGGTGCCTCTAGGAAGCCCACAAACAAGGCGAATGCAGCAGCATTATCGTGCCTGTGCTCCACAGCACCTAACAGAATAGGCATGCTCCTCTGATGCTGGAGAGAACAGGCACGCAGAAGGTCCCAGGTTCAATCCCCAATATCTCCAGTAAAGAAAACCAGGTATCCGGTAATATGAAAGATGTTTACCTAGAGAGTTGCAGGCAGTCAAGGGTAGACAAGACTGACCCAGATAGGCCAGTGGTCTAACTCAAGATTAAGGCAGCTTCATGCGTTCAGATGCTTTGAGGATGAGGCTGTGGCTCAGTGGCCAAGCATATGCTTGGCACGCAGAAGTTGCCAGCTTCGATCCCTGGCATCTCCAGTTTAAAAGATCAGGAAGTAAATGGTAGGAAATACCCATTGACGTGAGTGAATACATGTTAGGAAATAAAAATTGGGAGTGATAAAGGGAAGGGAAAAAATACCCAGGGGAGAAGCCATGGATGAATGGTAGAGCATCTCCTTGGCATGCAGAAGGCCCCAGGTTCAATCCCCGGTATCTCCAGTTAAAAGGATCAGGTAATAGGTGATGTGAAAGACTGAGACTCTGGAGAACTGTGCCAGGCAGGATAGACAAGGTGGACTTTGATAGCGTCTCACTCAATAGTTCAGGGGTGTCAAGGATGCAGCCCAGGGGCCAGATGCAGCCCCTTGAGAGCTCTTATCTGGCCCACGAGCCAGCCACCCACCAGTCTCAATCTGTGCCAGTGAGGCCTGGCCCAGCCCGACCAAGTGACATTTATGTCATACCTGGCCCTCGTAACAAATGAGTTTGACACCCCTGCAATAGAAGGCAGCTTCCTCTGTTCACACAGTAACTGAATTTGTCTGCTTTCCTCGATGGGTGCGACGGCATGCATTGGGAGGGAGGCCAGCGGCCTGTCAGCTCCGCCAACTCGCGTCCACCTTTTCTGCATCTCTCGCACATGCACTCGCGTCATACCTGAGGCCAGTCCAAAAACGCTGCTGTCATTTGCCCCGTTTGGTTACAGTCATCGTCGATGGCCTGGAAAACAAGTAAAGGGGTGCGGTTGGGGTGTGTGTGTTTGTAATCACACGGAGGACAAGAACAGCTTGCAGAAATTGTTCTTCTGATGCCTGGGGCAAAAGGTCGCTCCCAGGTGGGAAACACACTCACTACCTGGATCTTAAATCCCCTGCGGACATTTCTCAGGAACCTGCCAGGATTAGACAAGAGCTTCCCCCAACTTCCTGTGCCACTGAGAGAGTCACGCCGCTGGAGGGCTATTACGCGAGAGGAATCAGCCACGTTGCAGGACCCAATGAAACTCATAGAATCACGGAGTTGGAAGGGGCCAAACAGGCCATCTACGCCAACCCCCTGTTTACTGCAGGCTCAGCCTAGAGCATCCATGACAAGTGCTTGTCCTGCCTCTGCTTAAAGACTGCCAGTGAGGCAGTCTCCCTAGGCAGCCGATTCCACTGTCGAACAACTCCTACTGTAAAAACTTTTTTCCTAATAACCAGTCGGTACCTTTCTACCCGCAATTTAAACCCATTATTGCGTGTCCTATCCTCTGCTGCAGACAAGAACTCTCTTGGGAAGGCGCCGCTGTGCCAGCTGGCCGAGGAGTAGAGACACAGATGGTCACTAGGGGGCTGTGTGGTCTATCTGCCATTGCAGAGGGGACAAGAGACTCCCTGTCCCTCGTATTGAGCGAATGGAGTGGTGGTCTCTCTTGCCAAACTGGCAGCTGCTTCAGGCCCAGAACCCGCCAGCTACAGAGGGACCCACACTCGGCGTGTAAAAGGGAGGAAGCAGCAAGACAATCCCCTGCTTCTTTAGGTCCCACCAGGAAGGCTGAGCCAATTGGCCTGGTCGCCTACATAAACCTTTCTGGGATCTAATCGGCCTCTGTCCAGGCATTTGGCTGTGAACCAGCTCTTTGAAAGTAAGACCTCTGACCCCGTCAGCCCTAGACCTGTTCAGCTCGCCTCTCCAGTATCCAGTCTCCCCTTGCCCTCTTACCTCTCAGCAATTCCACTGCATAACAAATCCCCAAAGGGTACCTCTTTGGCTTTGTTAAGTATCTTATTCTGGGCACAGGTGCCCACGTGGATCTCAGGCCCAGCGCTACCTTTGGTGTTGCACCCACAGAGGATACTGTCTGCCAGTTAGATCTCTCCCGCTAGCGTGGTGTGGTAGTTGAGAGCAGTGGTTAGGAGTGGTGGACTCTAATCTGGAGAACCGGGGTTGATTCACAGCTCCTCCACACGAGCAGTGGAGGCTAATCTGGTGAACTGGGTGGGTTTCCCCACTCCTCCACATGAAACCTGCTGGGTGACCTTGGGCTAGTCACTCTCTCTTAGCCCTACCTACCTCACAGGGGAGGGGAAGGTGATTGTGAGCCGGTTTCATTCTTCCTTAAGTGGTAGAGAAAGTTGGCATATAAAACCCAACTCTTCTTCTTGAGAGGGGGCAATTGCTGAAAACCTAACCCAGAGGTGTCAAACATAAGGCCTGCAGGCTGGATCTGCCCCCTTGAAAGCTCACGATCCAACCAGGCAAGCCCCCCCCCCCCCGATCTGGGCTGTTGAGGCATGGCCCGGCCCGACCAAGTGGCATTGATGTCATTTTCGGCCCTCGTAACAATTGAGTTCGACATCCCTGACCTAACATCAGCTTCTTGGCTATTCACTGCGGTTCACAGCCATGAGGGCTAGAAACCTCACAGAAGCAAAGCCCACCCATTCACAAGGCTCGGCTTTCACACGCTGCGTGGCAGGACTGCAGCCCTTCCTCGCTGTTCCGTCTCACCTGCTTGCCGAGCAGCAGAAGATTCACGCCCTCCTTCTTGGCCAGTGCGGCGAGGATCTTCGAAACGTGGAAGGGGCTGAGGTTCTCGTAATCCTTGGCGGGGATCTCCACGTGCAGCCCCCGGTCAGCCCCCATTGCCAGGGCTGTGCGGATTGTCTCCTGAGGGGAGGGGCAAAAGAGGTGACGCAGCAAATCTGGGAGCTGACTAATCTGCGAGCCCAATGGTAAGAACACCAGCAGAACCCCCCCCCCCAAAAAAGCTATCGAGCCTCACTATACAGCCAGTAGGGAGGGGCTGCTTGGCATGCAGAAGGTCCCAGGCTCAATCCCCGACATCTCCAGTTCAAGGGATAGGTAAGTAGGTAATGTGAAAGACCTCTGCCTGAGACCCTGGAGAGCCTCTGCCGGTCTGAGTAGACAATACTGACTTGGATGGACCAAGGGCCTGATTCAGTATAAGGCAGCTTCATGTGTTCACTTCCACAACAGCCAGTGTAGCCCAGAAGAAAAGAATTTGGAACTTGTGCGAGGAAGATTTTGGCTGAAATTAATCATAAACCAGAAGAGGTAGAAGCTCTGTTCATGCCAAAAGTTTGTGTTTTTTGTTGGCCACGGATAAAGAAGGGTAATAAACAGATTTTACCCATCCTAACCCTGACCTGGAGAGCTGAGGCTAGCCCGATCTCATCAGATCTCGGAAGCTAAGCAGGATCGGCCCTGGTCAGTATTTAGAGGGGAGATCTCCAAGGACTACCAGGGTTGTGATGCGGAGGCAGGCAATGGCAAGCCACCTCTGAACGTTTCTTGCCTTGAAAGCCCTACCAGGGGTCGCCAGAAGTCGGTTGTGACTTGATGGCAAAAACCAACCAACAAAAAGCCCCATCCTAAGCCCCATAAGTGGGGCAGCCTGCAAGTCTCATTGAACAGAGAGCCCTGAATAGTCAACGTCTCAAAACTCCAGATCCCTCATCTGTAAAACAGGAACAGTGGCCTACCTCACAGGGTTGTATTGGCCACATGAGTGCACTGTGTTGCTGCAAAGGAAAACGAGGCACCGTAGAAGAAGCTCTTTCATTTTATCTTCACAACAATCCCGTGAAGTAGGCCGGACTGTGAGATAAGGGATCGAGTGAGTACGGTGGCAGAGTGAGGACTCGAACCCAGTCCAACACCACCTTGGCTCTGCCTTGCACCTCTAAGGATGGAAGCCCTTTTATAACAGTCAGGGCTGGGGAAAGTTTCTGGCATGCCATGGATGGGAGAATTACCGGAAAGCTGAGAAGGAGAGGAGGCTTCAGGTACTCCAAACACACAGACACTCTCCTGAGAGACTGCCTCCGCCCCAAACACCCTGCCCTCGTATGAACTGGTCTGAGGGGAGGGAGCCTTTGCAACATCTACTGCCATTCTACCAATCCACACCCCCACCTCATACCTATTTGCATGCCTAGCAACCAACATACCACACATCGAGAGACCACCCTGCTTTGCAGGGCCAGATTTGACAGAAGCATGAAATAACGAGCAACGCTATTTGGTATACATTCTCAGTACCAGGTGGGCATTGTGCTGGCATGGAATATTTACTACCTGCTCAACGCAGGGCAGGGTAAATAAAATATTGATGCTGAGTTTTAGGGGGGAGGGGAGAGAGAAACCCTGATGCTAGCCTGTAGGAATCTGAGATCTCTTTCCAGCTTTCTTAATAGCAGCGATAATCGCCTCTGTGGGGAAGGGGGAATGCCTGCCCCACTGGGAAAGCTGCCAAGGAACTGCGTCCATACATCAGGGCCCCAGCGGCAGCTGCTGAGTTCGCAATCCCAAACATCTCCACCGCAACAGCCGAGCTCCCCCTAAACACCCTGAGGCAGCATCTGATAATGGAAAGGAGGGGGGAGGAGACCAAACAAGCAAAGTCCCCCCCCCTTGAGTTTCTAGTCTCAGATTGAGGAATGTCAGCAGGCTAAATGGTTGGGAACTAGGGAGGGGAGAGGGGGCTGGTTGAAAAAAGGGTTTTTTTCGCAGAGCAACTCAGCAAAGCGAAGGTCACCGGGAAGGGAGAGGGCGGCAGTGCAGAAAATAGCTGGCGACGGTGGGGCTGTCAGGAAGCCCGCAGCCAGCAGGAGATAGAGCCGAGCCAGGTCTGCGGAGAGAAGGGGAGGTGATGGAGAGGCATGTCTGGACCGGTTACTTTCACCAGGCTGGAGCAGCCACGCGTCCCCCCACACACATAAACTGGAGGAAGAGGAGGAGTTGGTTTTTATATGCCAACTTTCTTTACCACTTAAGGAAGAATCAAACCGTCTTACAATCGCCTTCCCTTCCACAACTGAACTAGAAGAAGAGCTGGTTTTAATATGCCGATTTTCTCTACCTTTTAAGGAATCTCAAACCGTCTTACAATCGCCTTCCCTTCCTCTCCCCACAACAGACACCCTGTGAGGTAGGAAAGGCTGAGAGAGCTCTAAGAGAGTTGTGACTGTCCCAAAGTCACCCAGCTGGCTTCCTGTGGAGGGGTGGGGAAACCAACCCGGTTCACCAGATTAGCCTCCGCCGCTCATGTGGAGGAGAGAGGAATCAAACCTG
Organism: Euleptes europaea; assembly: GCF_029931775.1. Classification (NCBI taxonomy): domain Eukaryota; kingdom Metazoa; phylum Chordata; class Lepidosauria; order Squamata; family Sphaerodactylidae; genus Euleptes; species Euleptes europaea. Next base: position 13,522,708 of record NC_079314.1, read on the forward strand.
GTTCTCCAGATCAGTCTGCCTGATCTGAGAGTCAAGAACAGGCCTTTGACAACCGAGTGGAAAGGGTGTCCTGGCTGGCATTGGCGACCCCGCAGGAGGACAAACGACCTAATCCCTGCTCGCCCACACCCTGCTCCATTCACACACACACCCAGCTTTAAGGATGTCACACACCCTCTCTCAGGGACAAGAGGGGATGCTGGCAGGTGTGTCTCCCCGTTCTGTGCAAAGACCCAGGGGGTGCTTTTTCCCTTTGTATTCGGTGACTCTTGAACGACTTCATGCAAGCCTCGTTCTATTTATTTATTTACGTTATTTGTTAATACATGCTATTTATAGCCCATCTTACACACAGTGAGTCAGTACAATCAACAGAAATGGGCCATTCGATAACCATTGCATTAGGATTTTAAAAGTCTGGAACCACCAGGAAGAACTAAAGAACAGCGTACAGTATTAACATGACGCATTAAGCGCGGTACAGAAATTACATACAGGTTCAGTATCCCTTATCCGGACATCCGATATCCGGACTGATCCGAAAACCAGACCATTTGAACTGGCACATAGGCATTACTCACAGGCTCTCAGAAGCACTGTTGATGGTTCAATGTACACAAAATTATTTAAAATACTGTTTAAAATTACATTCAGGCTATGTGTATGAAGTATATAGAAAACATATATAAAACATAAATGAACTCATTATGTATATGCAGAAATTCCAAAATATTCAAAAATATGGAAAGATCCAAAATAAGGACCACTTCTGGTCCCAAGCAGTCCGGATAAGGGATACTCAACCGGTTATAGGATCCTACTTACAATAAGCTACGCCAGGATTATTTATCGAAGTAAGTTTGTGAACCATTTTGTACAGTGTAACCCTATTACCTGGGCAGAAAAGCCCTCCTGAATAGTTCAGTTTTGCATAGTTTGCAGAAGGCCAAGACTGTGGAAGATTTCTGACCTTCTTGGGTAGGCCATTCCACAAGGCATGATTTACAATGGAAAACCATAAAAACACCACTGCTATGTTCGTCTTTGTATACTGCACGGGCTGAGAATTATTCTACACAGAGCTCCTTTGCAGAACTAGGCAGGGCCTTCGATTCTCTTTCCAAATCCTGCAATAAATCAGGCACTTGTCCCCCAAACTGATCTGGGCCTAATTGTCATTCTGTGGGTCAGAACAGTCTATAGAAACCACGTTTTTCCAGGGTATAAGGTGCTACCGGGCATGAATCTCGCTCTTAACTGGACTTGCATCTGGTTTTTCTACTGCAGGCCAATGCAGCTAACCCCTTGAAACAGGTCTTCTCCGTTCCTTTTAGACCAAGGGTGTCAAACATAAGGCCTGTGGGCCAGATCCCTTTGAGTGCTGTTATCTGGCCCGTGAGCCTCAGCCACACACACCCATTCCCGATTCTGTGGGGGGTGGGGGGGATTCCAATCCACACTGCTTGCTGGGTGAGACCTCCACGTGGAGGTCTGAGCCTGCAGGCAGCGGGGATCAGAAGGCGGGAGCTCCAGCCCGGTGGGTAGATTACCCTTCCCCACTGCCCCCGAAGTTGGGGACTGTTGGAGAGGACAATGTACGCGCTGGGCTCCAGCCCGACTAAATGACATTTATGTCATATCCAGCCCTCGTAACAAATGAGTTCGACACCCCTGCTTTAGACTTTACCAGCGCAATCCAAAGCAGAGTAACACCACTGAGGTCAACGGGCTTAGAAGGGTGCAACTCTGCTGCCTTCTTTAGATTAGTTTTACAGAGATGAAAGTCCTACTCATCCTATGTGGATTTTAATCTGCATGACATTGTAAAAAAAGGTAAAGGTCCCCTGTGCAAGCACCGGGTCATTCCTGACCCATGGGTTGACGTCACATCCCAACATTTACTAGGCAGACTTTGTTTACGGGGTGGTTTGCCATTGCCTTCCCCAGTCGTCTTCCCTTTACCTCCAGCAAGCTGGGTACTCATTTGACCGACCTCGGAAGGATGGAAGGCTGAGTCAACCTTGAGCCGGCTACCTGAAACCAACTTCCGTCAGGATCGAACCCAGGTTGTGAGCAGAGCTTTTGACTGCAATACTGCAGCTTACCACTCTGCACCATGGGACTATCCCATGACATTGTAGGAGTTGTTATTTTATTATATTGCATACTTTAGATGATTTTTAGATGTACAGGTTGAGTATCCCTTATCCAGACTGCTTGGGACCAGAAGTGGTCCGCATTTTGGATCTTTCCGTATTTTGGAATATCTGCACGTACATAATGAGATATCTTGGGGATGGGACCCAAGTCTAAACATTAAATACATTTATGTTTTATATACACTTTATACACATAGCCTGGATGTAATTTTAAATAATATTTTTAATAATTTTGTGAACCATCAGAAAGCAAACTGGAGGATTGCTGAGGGCCTGTGAGTAATGAGTGCACGCCGGCTCAAAAAGTCTGGTTTTCGGGTCAGTCTGGATATCAGATGTCCAGATAAGGGATACTCAATGTGTGTTACCGTATTTTTCCATGTATAAGATGACTTTTTTTTTTAATTTTGCCCCCCAAATTGAGGGTTGTCTTATACACCGAAGCCAGCCACTGCCACTGGCCCCACCCGTCAGCTAACGGGCAGCGACCAGTTTGAACGCTGGCCGCTGGCTGGCCAGGGCGACAGGACTCTTTAGCCGCTTCCTCTCTTCCCTGGCCGTCAGCTGACAGGTGGGGAAGAGAGCGAGCAGGGGAGGAGGCCAGTGGCCCTGGCTGGCCAGCATCCGATGTTCAAACCGGTTGCCGCCGGTGGGCATCGGATGCTGGCTGGCCAGGGCCACTGGCCTCTTCCCCTGCTCGCCAGATGCCGGCCAGCCAGGGCAACAGGACTCTTTCGCCCCCATGTATAAGATGACCCCTATTTTTGTCTTAATTTAGTTCAAAAAAATAGGGGTCGTCTTAAACATGGGGGTGCCTCATAGACGGCAAAATACTGTATTTGTTGTGAGTTGCTCTGAGCAGTGTCTTGGTGGGGAAAGGGCAGGATAAAAGTCTAATAGAATAAAAATTAGAATGGCCCTGCAGGGCGGTCAGATTTGGGAGAGGAAACAGACACAACAACCCCCCACCCAGTCCCAAAGAACAGTCATCTCGTGTACAGCTGCTGCCACCTTGTGGCCATCTTCCTCATGGGCCGTGGCTAACGGAGTGCAACATCCTTGCTTTGGAATTAATCATGCCGCTCACAGACAGCTGACCAAGCTGGCAGATGGGAAATGGCTCGACCTGCCCACCTCCACCTTGCTTCCAAACAGCCGCCAGAGAAAGGTAGTCGGGAGGAGGCATTCCAGACACCCAAGAGGCCTGAAGCGGCAACGGTTCGGAAAGCCGACCCCCAGCCCCTGCTTTGGGTCAGTGACCCCTCCCCACCTCAATCATCCCACGCAACGTGGACGAGCTTGCCACAAGATTCACTGGGGGGGGGCATTTTCGCAATGAGACCAAGATTTGGGGGGGTTGCCCCCTTCTGGGAGAATGGAGTAGGGGGTCACTGGGCGTGTGGGGGGGAGGTAGTTGTGAATTTCCTACATTGCGCAGGGAGTCAGACTAGGTGACCCTGGAGGCCCCTTCCAACTCTATGGTTCTAAGATGACTTGAGTAAGCAAGCCAAGACACGTGCCAACTGTGTTATTATAAGCTCCCAAGGAAGACTCACACTGTGCTCAAAATTTTTAACAAGTGTGTGGCTTTTAGTACAACATCTGACACTTTATAAGCCTCCAGTAATAAAACACGAGGTGATACATTACTCCTAAGGCCTCTGCGCACTTTACCGGCTGGACCAGTCAAATTTTTTTGGCCTGAAACCTCAAGGCAGTTTCTTGCCCACGTCCTACTACACCAGATTCCATGTAACCTGTGCACCAAACACGACTGATTCAACTGGGAGGTCATAAAAAGAAGGTACATCCAAGTCGCAAATGACACAGGGTGACCCCAACCATGGGGTGTTCCAGGCAAGAGAGGTTCAGAGGTGGTTTGCCTTGGCCTTCCTCTACATAGCAACCCCAGTCTTCCTTGGTGGTTTCGCACCCAAGTACTAATCGTGCCCGACCCTGCATAGCTTTCGAGGTCAGAAGAGCTCTGCCTAAGAAGGGCAATTTAGGCTGCTCATAGGTTGTAACCTGGTGAGCCCGCTGATGCTGGGAAGGAGCGGGATAGAATTTTTTTTTTAAATGAATAAAATAAATACACCTAAGGAATATTTGTGGAGGAAAGAAGAAAAAGAAGAGTTGGTTTTTATATGCCGACTTTCTCAACCACTTAAGGAAGAATCAAACCGGCTTACAAACACCTTCCTTTCCCCTCCCCACAACAGACACCCTGTGAGGTAGGTGGGGCTGAGAGCGCTGTGACTAGCCCAAGGACACCCAGCTGGCTTTGTGTGGAGGAGTGGGGAAACAAATCCAGCCTCTGCCGCTCATGTGGAGGAGTGGGGAATCAAACCCAGTTCTTCAGATCAGAGTCCACCGCTCCAAACTACAGGGGGTGGGGGGAAGCGGCAGCCATTTAAGAGAAAGCAGAGGGGACTGGGTAATCTGAGAGAACAGAATTGGGGTTTGAGATACCATTAATAGAATGTGGGCATAGGAGGAGCTTAAGGAGAACTTTGGATACTCAGATGTGGGTTGTGGTTATGGGGCTTCCCTGGCGGAAGGCTCACTTCCTCCCATCCATCTTCCTCTGGGTCCAGGACCCGTGGGCTCACCTGGCACTGCTGTGGTCCGCAGCTGACCGCCACCACCTCAGAGACCAGCTTCTTTTCCTTAAGGCGCACGGCCTCTTCCACGGCGATCTCGCAGAAGGGGTTCATGGAATGCTTCACCCCGTCCGTCACCACCCCGGTCTTGTCTGGTTTCACTCGGACCTGCAATGGATCAGAGGAGCATGCCTGTTATCTTAGGTGCTGTGGAACACAGGCAGGATGGTGGTGCTGCAGTCGTCTTGTTTGGGGGCTTCCTAGAGGCCCCTGGTTGACCAATGTGTGGACAGACTGCTGGACTTGATGGGCCTTGGTCTGATCCAGCAGGGCTTTTCTTATGTTCTTGGAGGAGGGCAATTTCTTTAAGGAAGCCATCCCAGGAGAGCCGTAACTGGGGAGCTAACCTCTGGGGGTGGCCTCCCCTCCTCGTTTGGATAAGGAACAGCGACAGCTGTCAGCGAAAGAAAACAATGACCTGAGAAGAGGCAGGTGGACTCACCAATTCTGGTGGTGGAAAGTACCGACAAGGCGCAGCCAATTTATGGTGACCCCATAGGGCGGGGGTTGCCGCCATGGCACCCGCCAATACTTCTCCTGGTGCCCAACAAGTGCTTTTAGGAAGTGGGTGGGGCTTCTGCCCAGCAAGGCTCCCCTTTGTCCACTGGAGATCTAATTGGTTGTGCAGATTTTTTAAAAAAACAACATTGCTTCAAGCAGCTGCTGGCAACCACAGCCCAATGTTCTTCATTGCATGACTGAAGGTAAGCTGTGCGTGTTCAATAAAATATTGTAAACAGTATGTTCATTTTAAAAGGCATCCTGTAAACCGATCCTCTGCCTGAAATGCTGAAAAGTTACGATCAGAGTTAGGCATAACCTCCCTCCCTGACATTGCGTGGTTGTCTCCTCCTCTTATGGCAGCCATGTCGTAGTTGGCTCTGCCTCCTGTGGCAGTCATTTTGTGGCTGCGCCCACCACCCTGGGTCAGAATTCCAAAGGTGCCCGCAGGCTCAAAAGGGTTGGGGACACCCTGCCATAAGGTTGTCAGGGCCAAAGCCGAACAGAGGTGGTTTGCCATTGCTTGCCTCTGCAGAGTGATCCCAGGCCATATATGCATGGCTGTTTCCTCGCAGTCACCCCGACTACTTTGGGGCTTTGCTTTGACTGTGCTTGCATTTCCCGACCGTCAGAGGCCGCTCTCCCGGCATGTTTCTGCACGTTTTGCCCGCGTGTTTAGCCAGCATCCAGAAAACGCAGGGGAAGAGCGAGGCGACCTCTGACGGTTTGGAAAATGCAAGCATAATCAAAGCAAAGAGCCAAAGTAGTCGGTGGGGTGACTGTGAGGAAACAGCCACGCATAAATGGCCCTAGACTTCCTAGGTGCTTTCCCATCTAAGTACTAACCAGGGCCGACCCTGCTTTGCTCCCAAGATCTGCTGAGATCAAGCTACAAATTCTGCACCAGCAGAAACACTCCTGTAGGGCAGCCAGGCGAACCACCCAAGATCTCAACACAGGGCGCTCATCGCGACTGTGCCCAAACTCCCGGCCCTGACGGGACTGTAGCGCTGCGCCGTTCCTTGATTTTGCCACAAACACGGGGCAACGGCACGTGCCGTTTCTCACGCACCGGCTTCTTGGTAGGCCAATTACAGCGGTCGTTCGGGATGATTATTTTCCCCCCTCTCTCGCGTTCTCTTCGGCCACGCACGGGAATAAAATTACACGGAGACCAACTCTGACATGACCCGGTGGTACACGGATACGCTCGGCGCCGCTCTACAATTGCGGGAATCAAAGCGTATCCCCGGACTGCCGGTTGGCATAATAACTCCCTCTGCACAATCACTTTCCTGGGGACAGTCCATGTGAAGGGGGGGTAGAGGAGGCAAAAAAAAAATAACTCTCCCTCAAATGTTACTAACCACAGGCTGGGGATTAGCCAAGGGGATTAGCCACATTCCTGGAGGAGAGGTCCCTCTGCCAGACACTAAACCAAGGGTGTCGAACTCATTTGTTACACGGCACAGATATGACATAAATGTCCCTTGGTGGGGGCCGAGCCGTGCCTCACCAGCCCAGATCGAGAGTGGGGAGGCCTGCTTCAGCTGGCTCGCAGGCTGGATAAGTCCTCGCACAGGCCGGATCTGGCCCGCGGGCCTTATGTTTGACACCCCTGCACTAAACGATTGAAGCAACAACAACAACAACAACAACAAAACCCTTTTTGAATAACGGTGCTTCAGATGCAGCAGAGTTGGGGGGCTGGCGTCTCAGCCTTTATATCTTCGGACATCTGGGTAAAACAGGAAGAAGGGCTACATAACCTCTTTGGATCAGACTAAGAGGTCTTCGGATCAAAGTGGCTGCCCTTACGGTTCCACGGCTAGAAGGTTCCCTTAAACAGACTTTGGTCTGGATATTCGATGCAATAAGAAAATAATAAGATCCATGATGGATCAGACTAAAGGCCCATCTAGTCTCACATTCCGTTCACACAGTGGCTGCCCAGGTGTGGTGAAGAGGAAGAGGGGGAAGAGAAAGGGGTCAGTGCATGATCCAAACTTAGTAGGGTTGCCAGGTCCCATTTCGCCACCGGCAGGAGGTTTTTAGGGTGGAGCCTGAGGAGTTTCAGGGTTTGGGGAGAGGAGGGACTTCAATGTCATAGAGTCCAATTGCCAAAGTGGCCATTTTCTCCAGGGGAACTGATCTCTATCAGCTGGAGATCAGTTGTAATAACGGGAGATCTCCAGCTAGTACCTGGAGGTTGGCAACCCTACGCCGGGGGTGTGGGAGGAGGTAGTTGTGAATTTCCTGCATTGTGCAGGGGGTTGTTCTAGATGGCCCTGGTGGCCCTTTCCAACTCTATGATTCTAGGTCCTGAAATGATGATACAAACATCTGTGAGAAACACCCGGCTAGGGAAAACCTCTACCCCTTTAGTCAGATGACTTCCCTGCCCCTGAGACTGTTTGTGGGAAAGAAACTGGGCAGGTTGGAAGGCAGCACCTGTCCAGCTAGTGTTGCTGAGACTTCTCCAAAACATTTGAGTCAAAGGTCTTCAGGAGCGGCTTCTGTTTGCATAAAGCCTCAGGCTCTTTCCCCACACAGTGAACAGCAATCACATACTACAGTCAGAAAGAAGGGCCATTAAAGGTTTATTATGATTATGATTAAAAAGAAGGGCCTTTGTGCCCAATGTTAGGGACTGTAACTAGCCTGGCTCAGTGCTTGTGACTCCATATACAGCTACAAAGAGTGGCTGGACTTCTAGACAAAGTTTGGTACCCAAAAGGATGGGTGAAATAAAATGCACCTAAACAATAAATTAATATTTATTACAAAGCGCTATGCATACATTAAAAACAAGCCCTTACGGCAACAAATACAGGGTTGATAATCTAAAACCACATGCCAAACGCGTTTCGGCCCCCAGGCCTTCTTCCGGTGGTCTTGTACGACACATTATGCACACAGAAACTTTCATTAACAAATAGAACAATTTTTGTATCAGCCTGGGTTTGTATTATGAGATGCATTCCAAGTGGACTATGCTACAGGCCCTCAGCAGCATGCCAATTTGCCTTCTGATGGTTCAATGTACACAAAATTATTAAAAATATTGTTTAAAATTACATTCAGGCTATGTTATTAAATTATTTAAAATATTAAAATTACATCCAGGCTATGTGTATAAAGTGTATATAAAACATAAGTTTATTTCGAATTTAGACTTGGGTCCCATCCCCAAGATATCTCATTATGTATATGCAAATATTCCAAAAGACAGAAATACGGACCACTTCTGGTCCCAAGCAGCCGGACAAGGGATACTCAACCTATATATGCATAGCGATTTGTAATAAATACTAATTTATTGTTTAATTGCATTTTATTTCACTCAACCTTTTGGGTACCCATTGTTTGTCAGGCTGGGTCATTTTCCCCTCCAGTGGATTTTGTCCAGTGTATTTCTATAGACCCAAACAAGCGTGTCAAGTACCTTAAGGCGCTGCACTGCAAAACTGCTCTTTGCACATCTTACTGACGTTTGCCCAACAGTAGCCTGAGATGTCAAGATCGTCTTAGGGCTGAAAGCGCCAGAGATAGGCCCCTGATCTCTTTCTGATGAGGGCAGCTGTGTTGGTATAGTGGTAAAAAGCGGTGGTTTGGAGCAGTGGACTCTAATCTGGAGAAACAGGGTTTGATTCCCCACTTTTCCACATGAGTGGCAGACGCCAATCTGGTGAACTGGGTTGGTTTCCCCACTCTGACACATGAAGCCACCTTGGGCTAGTCACACTCTCTTAGCCCCACCTACCTCATAGGGTGTCTGTTGTGGGGAGGGGAAGGTGATTGTAAGCCCCGGACAGATTCAAAGCTACAAATTCAAAGTATTATACAGGGCATGTGCTACACTTAAAAAAATGAGCCTCCTTCTGGCTACCTGCCATAAATGCAGCCATACTTGCTTTTGCTTTTTAATAAATGTATTATTATTATTATTTTAGCTGCAACCATCAGCCAAACGTGATGTTCCAGGAAGAACTCTTCAACAAATCATTGATGTTTTCAGGCTTGCCCTATTTTTAAATCTTTTTGAAAAGTGAGAAAAAAAGTCATATAAACTGCTAGTTTAGGTCAAGGGCTCATGTAGTCCAATAACCAATTGCCAAAAGTGACCAGTCAAGAAGCCTGTAAGGTGGGCATGAAGGCAACAGCTCTCAGTGCTTATCTGTCACCAGGCTGTGTAGTTCCAAGGTATACTGCCTCTAAACATGGAGGTTCAGGTTAGCCTCCCCGCCTCACAGCTGTTGCGGGGCTTGTTTATTTAGAAAATTTACACACTGCCTTTCCAGAGAACCAGCTGGAAGAAGCTCACTAGGCAAAAATAACACCATAAAATAAGAACAACCTAAGAATGATCAACACTGAAACAAAACATGAAACACAACATAAAACAACAGCCGGCATCCATAAAACAGCCCCCGGGATAGAAGCGGACTGTAAAAACAGCTTTCAAAACAGAATGGAATCACTCAACTAAAAGCCGGGTTAAAAAAAGAAATGGGTCAGCCTGGAGCTAAGCAATAGCAAAGGCAGGTGCCAAGTGACCATGGAGTCAAAGGGCACCGCTCAGGCCAGGAGCCACCACTAAAAATGCCCCGTCTCTAGCTGCTGCCTGCCTCATCTCTGCAGAATGGGACAGAGAGGAAGCCTGAGGTTGTGATTTTTCAATGGCAGGCTAGGCTGTACAGACACTTGCCAAGTTCTAGGGTTTTTTTCCTAGAATCCCAATTGATCTCCACATGGAGATCAGGTCTCGGGGAGAAAAAGGCAGCTTTGGAGGGCAGATCCAAATGGGATCACGGCCCCTCCAAGAGCCCTCCCCACGCTCTGCTTTCCCCTGGCCCTACTTCCAAATCTCCAGGGATTTTCCAAGCCAGAGGGAAAACCCTAACTTGGCAGGATAGGGTTACCAACCTCCAGGCGCGAGCTGGAGATCTCCTATTATTACAATTGATCTCCAGTTCACCTGACGAAAACAGCTGCTTGGGCCATTGGACTCTATGGCATTGAAGCCCTTCTCCTCCCTTTGGATATGATCTACAATGAACTGAGACTGATTATGCAACAGAATATCCCTAAAACGCCAGAAATGATGTTATTAAGTATTAATATTAAAACAATATTAACTCAGAGATCTTTTTTTATATATGCCACTACAGCTGCAAGATTGGTCTATGCAGCAAAATGGAAACTTTCAGAGATAAGATGGACTGGATAAATAAAATGTTGGAACCAGCAGAAATGGCGAAACTTCCGGCATTCGTAAATCGAAAGGACAATAAAGAATTTGTGGGAGAATGGGAGGCACGGACAATATATTGTCAAAATGAACTTAAATTGGGAAGCATTGAAGGTTATGTTTTGCTCTAATTCAATTGAGTAAGGCAGAAATATGATGAAGATTAAAGATTCAGATTTTAAGAAACGTAATCCGATTAATAGATTAAATATTGAACTAAGAAATTAAATGCAAAGGTGACAATAAAGTTATCAACAGGATAAGAGGAGGAGAGAGGGGACGTCAACGTAAATATATGAACTAATTAGTTATACAGACTAGAGAAATACTGTTTATATTATGTAATTATCTTAATGAATGATGGAGACTACTGTACTATAAAAAAACAATTAAAAATGTTATAAAAAAATTAAAAAGAAGCCCCTCCCCTCCCTTAACCCCGCCCCCTCCTCAGACCCCGCCCCCAAAACCTCCCCTCTCTTCCACTTTCTATGCAACCGGCTCCATCCAGTTCAGCTTCCTTTAGTGCCAAGCATAGGAAACCGGCCTGGCGGCTTGAGCCCGGAGATAGACTGCTCCTGCACATGGAAGCTCAGGGGCCCCCCCCAACCTCAGCTCCACGTGACGCGCCACCCAGGCCGGCCTAGCCGACCCCGAGGGAAAGGGAAACCCAGGCGCCCAAGACACGCACCTTCACCGCGTAGTCAATGACCCGCTTCACCCCCACCATCGCCCTCAGCCCGGACGCCGCCATCTTGGCCCTCCTCCCGGTCCCTCTCCCCGCAGCCCCGCCCCCATGAAGGAGACCCCGCCTCCAGGGACGCCCTCCTCCCGCCCACTAGACCGGTCCAGCCAATCGGTGAAGGAGCCTCACTTCAATGAGGAAAAAGCGCTGGGGCGTGACGGCGCGAAGGGAGGGGATAGAACGCCTACGACCCAATCAGGCCACAAGTTCGTATTCTATCAGCCAATGGAGCGACCCGGTAGGCGGGCGTAAGAACAGCTGAGACTCGGTGTCATTGATTAATCAGCGAAGAGAAGGGAGGCGGGAAAGGGTGGTTTTTTTGACGTCAGGGCCCTGGGCCAATCAGGGGATAGAATTCACATGACCCAATCAGGCCACAGGTTCGTATCCTATGAGCCAATGGAGCGACCCGGTAGGCGGGCGTAAGAACAGCTGAGACCCGGTGTCATTGATTAATCAGCGAAGAGAAGGGAGGCGGGAAAGGGTGGTTTTTTGACGTCAGGGCCCTGGGCCAATCAGGGGATAGAATTCATATGACCCAATCAGGCCACAGGTTCGTATCCTATGAGCCAATGGAGCGACCCGGTAGGCGGGCGTAAGAACAGCTGAGACTCGGTGTCATTAAATAAATCGGCGAAGAGAAGGGAGGCGGGAAAGGGTGGTTCTTTGACGTCAGGGCCCTGGGCCAATCAGGGGATAGAATTCACATGACCCAATCAGACCACACGTTCGTATCCTATGAGCCAATGGAGCGACCCGGTAGGCGGGCGTAAGACCAGCTGAGGCTCGGTGTCATTGGCTAAATCGGCGAAGAGGAGGGAGGCGGGAAAGGGTGGTTCTTTGACGTCAGGGCCCTGGGCCAATCACCGTTGCAAACCTTTACGGGGCGGGGCGCCAGTGGAAGGGATCTGGGGGAAAGGGCAAGCCGCGTGGGTTGTTGGAAGGCCATTCAGACAGCCTAGGACAGGGATGGGGAACCTTTTTCCTGCCAAGGGCCATCTGCACATTTATAACATCATTCAGGGGCCATACCAGGTGTAAATCTCCTGGTGGGGGGGGAGAGGCTAGGGTTGCCAGGTCTCCAGCCACCACCTGGAGGTTGGCAACCCCAGGGGAGGCCACACAGAGAAGGCCTGCAGGGCGCCCCCGCTCCCCCTTCCAGGCGGGAGGGCAGCCAGCGGTGGGCCCGAGCAAACGAGGCGCCAGGGGGGACGCAGACCACAGTCGATTGGCAAGGGAGGAGGGAAAACAGAAAAAGAGGAGGAGGGAGGGAGAAAGGGAGAAAGAAATGGAGGGGGAGAAAGAAAGGGAGGGAGGGAAAGAAAGAAAGACAAGGACGGAGGGAGACAAAAAAAGAGGGAGAAAGAGAGGGAGAGAAAGGAGAAAGAGTGACAGAAAAAGAGGAAGAAAAGAGAAAAAAGCCTTCCCTCGCACACACACACACGCCCCAGTCTCCCCACTTCCCCCACACACACACACATGGCGGCGCACAGAGCCCCACGCGACCAGACCCCAGTCTCCATGCTCTCCCCCCCCCCACAGAGTCCACAAAAGCCCCCCTCTCAAAGCCCGATCGGCTCCCGCATGCATGCTCTGCCGCCGGGAGCCGCCGGCCTCTTTCCCCGCCGTCCTCTCGCTGCTCAACAGCCGACAGGCAGCAAGAGGGGCTTACAATGTGCCCCGGCATTCCTGCACGCCGCGTCTGTAGGGGGCAGCCTTGGGGGAAGCATCCCTCCCCTCTCCTCTCGCCGACCAACAGCTGACAGTTGGTGAGAGGAGGTCCAAAGGGTGCCGCAGCGCCCCTGTAAGCCGCGGCCCCAGGAATACCCTCGGGGAGGGCCGCCCTGTGCCCCGCCTCCACAGCAGGGCCCCAGAGCTCCCGAGGGCCACAAAAAATGTCCTCGGGGGCCACATACGGCCCCCGGGCCTGAGGTTCCCCATCCCTGGCCTAGGAGCTGGTGGGGTTGCGTGTCTTTTCGCAGGAGAGTGGTGACACTTGCGAAACCAGCTCAGGCGTTGTTGCACCCGGTTAACCCCCGCTGAGTAACACCGATTTGGTATAGCGAAGGATATAAGGGAAACAATTTTAAAGCGCGCCGCCTCCGCGAGCAATGCAATGTTTGAAAGGGGAAAACATGGAGGGTAGGAGGAGCAACTTCTCTCACTGGAAAATCCCAGTGGGTCGCCGTGTTAGTCTGTCTGCCGTAGTAGAAAAGGGCAAGAGTCCAGTAGCACCTGAAAGACTAACACAAATATTTTTTGGTAGACAAAGATTAAATGGACATAAGTCTGATATCAGAAACCACAATATTCAAAAACCAGTGGGAGAACATTTCAACCTTCCAGGACATTCTGCTGCAGATTTAAGAGTAGCAGTTCTCTTACCAAGGAATTGCAAAGGGAGATTGGAAAGAGAAACTGCTGAATTACAGTTGATATTCAAACTAAAGACAATGCATTTACCTGGGCTGAATAAAGACCTTGCATTCATGGCTCATGACCAATGCTGATTTCTCCACACCCATCTCTCCCCTGGACATCACAGACTCTTCTGCATACCACACCTCATCCCATCACGCCTGCTAGTCACATTGACATACTGTTAACATCTACATACTAATGCTTGTCTGAATTCACTCTCCTCTGCTTAAAGACAGATGGATTCACATTCTAGCTGTATCTGAAGAAGTGAGCCTGTGGCTCACAAAAGTTCATACCCTGCCAGAAAATATTTTTGTTAGTCTTTAAGGTGCGACTGGACTCTTGCCCTTTTCTCAATCTGAAGACGTGAGCTGTGGCTCACAAAAGCTCATACCCTGCCAGAAAATATTTTTGTTAAGTCTTTAAGGTGCTACTGGACTCTTGCCCTTTTCTACTACTGGAAAATCCCAAGCAGCATCCTCCCTCTCCACCCCACACACACTTCCCCTCCCCTTCTTTTATCATATGTGGTACTCTGAGCTGCTCTGAGCCTGGCCTCTGCCTGGGGAGGGCGGGGAAGAAATGTAATAAAATTAAATGGCTTGGGGTCTGCAGGCAGTGGCCAACCACCTCAGCTGTATCTGAAGAAGTGAGCTGTGGCTCATGAAAGCCCATACCCTGCCAGAAATGTTGTTAGTCTTAAAGGTGCTACTGGACTCTTGCTCTTTTCTACTATTTTATTTCTGTCAGCTTTCTTCATTGTCCAGCTTTCACACCCAAACATAGTAATAGGGAATACTCTGGCATGAATTCACTTGATCTTGGTCGCCAGTGACACATTCTTACACTTAAGAATCTTTTCTAGCTCCTTCATGGCTGCCCTTCCCAGACTCCATCTCCTGCTGATTTCTTGGTTGATGATGGAGCTGCATTGGTTTGTCCAGACAGGCAGGTTGAAAAAGCAGACTTGCAAGAGCATGCCCTTTGAGCCACAACAACAATTTTGCTGAACAACCTTTGTGACTCATGGTGAAAGTTGGAAGTTGACATGTGGCACAAAGACTACATGAGCGAGCCTCCTCAGCCAGAGGCAGTATATCTAGAGAACCTTTCCATCCATGAAACTACCTGGAGGGAGAGGAGTGTCTGTTGTTTTATATTTTGTACAGGTTGTTTCAAACTCTGTATTCAATTTGCTAATTCCCTTGGCTATTATTCTTTTCCTTAATAAATCCTTTACCAATGTCTGTTTAAGAATCTGCACACTTGTATGAGTCATAAGATCAAATCCTGGACCTCGGTATACATCAGGCCATACAGTCCCAATAATATTTGCCCAAAGCCCAGGTATGTATAGGCTTCTGACCTGTTAGAGCGAGGATGCTCCTTTGGTGAATTTGGACATTTTCATTTGGGCCATTTGGGTAACAACCCCAGCCCACTGTGCTTCACCACCAATGTTCCCAGATGTTTGCATTGCTAGTGCCACTGGGGAAAAGGCTGCAGGTAGGGCAGGTGGCTATGAGCATTAGTGGTGGGAGGGCTCACAATAGAGCAGGGGAAGGAGTAGAGTTGCCAACCTTCAGGAGGGCCTGGAGATCTCCAGGAATTGCAGCTGATCGGATGACAGAGATCAGTTCCCCTGAAGAAAATGGTTGCTTTGGAGGGTGAGCTCTATGGCATTATATCATAGAATCAGAGCTGGAAGGGACCAACAGGGCCATCTAGTCCAACCCCCTGCACAATGCAGGAAATTCACAACTACCTCCCCCCCCCCACACACACACAGTGACCTCTACTCAATGCCCAGAAGATGGCCAAGATGCCCTCCCTCTCATGACCTGCCTAAGGTCATAGAATCAGCATTGCCGACAGATGGCCACCTAGCCTCTGCTTAAAAACCTCCAGGGAAGGAGAGCTTACCACCTCCGGAGGAAGCCTGTTCCACTGAGGAACCGCTCTGTTAGAAAATTCTTCCTAATGTTTAGCTGGAAACTCTTGATTTAATTTCAACCCGTTGGTTCTGGTCGGACCTTCTGGGGCAACAGAAAACAACTCGGCACCATCCTCTATATGACAGCCCTTCAAGTACTTGAAGATGGTTATCATATCACCCCCCGCGAGGTTCCCCTCACCAAACCCCTCCCTCCCCAGGCCCCACCTCTCCAAGAATTTCCCAACCTGGAGCTGGCAACCGTAGTTAGGAAACAAAGGCAACTGCAACTCATGTAGATGGGTGAGACCTTTTATACAGGGACGTTTCCCCGCAGTCACCCTGCCGACTGCTTCAGGGCTTCCTTTTGATTAGGCATGCCTTTTCCACCCATCAGAGGTCGCCTCGCTCTTTTTGCCTGCATTTTCCAGATTCTGGCTAAAACGGCATCTGGAAAACACGAACAAAATGTGCAGGGAGAGCGAGGTGACCTCTGACGGGCGGAAAAGGCATGCATAATCAAAAGGAAACCCCGAAGCAGTCGGCGGGGGTGACCGTGGGGAAACATCCCTGCATAAAAGGCCAAAGAAGGAGGGTACGAGAGGAGGGGAGGGGGAGTCCTGGGAAATCTCTGCCCACCACCGCCCCCAAACCCGGGACTGACCCTGAGCTCCCAAACAGCACTGATCCCTCCTTTCACTGCCAATTCTGAAGAAATGGAGCACATCACAAGCATATTACAGGAGTATATTATGGTGGTCATGAAGATCAAGATCTTTTTAAAAATCAGGAATGTTTCCACTATATGTTGTTTCGCATTGCTCTGCTTAGGGACCTTTTTTTCGCTATCCATATCGGATCGGCCTCATTGTAACCCGACGTAAGCATCCGTCGCTTCTTTGCAGGGAAAAAGAAAGGCTCCTTCCAACATGGGGTCATGAGCATGATTTCCAAACATGGGGAGGACACAGGAAGCTTGCCGTTCTTCAGGGGCATGAGCTTGCAGACAGCGTTCGCTCGTGATTTGTCTCCCGATTCCCAACGTCCGGATCCGGGGTGCATTGGGCCAAACGAAATCACAATGCTGTGACAGACGTTTTATCCCTCTCTTTCAAAACAGACGCTTCGGATTCCGTTAACCTCCTTTCCTCTGTCAGGGCCATAACAGAGCTGACTCTTTTCAGCTCTATAGCGAGCAGCTCTTCTTCCTTCCGGGAAGCCCAGAAGTAGCAAAATCCTACGGAGAAAGAGATGGGGTCATTTGTAGGGTTGTGGTTCAGCTTCCTGGAAGCGGGCGGTGGACGGGACCTAGATCTCTTCACCTCACCTTGAGCTACACCTTGAGTCAGAAGAAGGCCTATTTGAATTCTACTTCAGCTTCACTGGGATAATCCTGAGCAGGGCGGGGTTTGGGGAAGGGTAGGGTCCCTGACCTGAATGGCCCAGGCTAGCCTGATCTCATCAGATCTCAGAAGCTAAGCAGGGTCAGCCCTGGTTAGTATTTGGATGGGAGTCCACCAAGGAATACCAGGGTTGCTGTGCAGAGGAAGGCACTGGCAAACCACCTCTGTTAGTCTCTTGCCATGAAAACCCAAAAAAGGGGTCGCCATTAGTCGGCTGCGACTTGATGTCACTACACACACACACACACACACAAAGGGTTGCCAGCCTCCAGGTGTTGGCTGGAGATCTTAGCAGCCCATTTTTTGTGGGAGCTGTAAAATTAAAAAATTAAAAATAAAATAAAAATAACAATTTACTTGAAGAAACTCCTGGAAAGATTTTAAAACTATGGGTTTTATCCTCCATGTTTGAGGCTGATGAAGCCAAGCGTGTGGTGAAAGCGCTAAGAGTATCCGGAATAACGTTTCCTTTTTCACTTGTCTACGAGTTTTTGTGGAGCAGCGAATTTGATCCTTCAGACTCTGGCTTAAAGACTTATTTGGACTTCCCTACAGAATTTGTTGGAGATAGCCATTGTGCTTTATACATTGTTGTTTGTCATCTTGCTGACAATTTTTGTACATATATGTATATATCTATGTGAGCACTAGTATTGTTATTGAGCACTTGTAATGTTGATGCGTTGCACTTTTATAGTTATTGGAATAGCAACCTCCAGGTGGTGGCTGGAGATCTCCCGCTATTACAACTGATCTGCTGATAGAAATCAGTTCCCTTGGAGAAAATGGCCTCTTTGGCAATTGGACTCTATGGCATTGAAGTCCCTCCTCTCTCAAAACCCCTCCCTCCTCTGACTCCACGTTTTAAACACATAGAACACTGCTGGAGAAAGCTATGTGTTCTATGCACATAGAACGTGGCGACAAGACCCCGGTTTCATCTTGTTTCGCGTTGTAATTACGTTGGCTTGAAAACACATTGGCTTCTTCAGACTTTATATTCTAACAGCCGACTGCAATTTTGCAGTTCATGAGAATGACATCGTAGTCCCTTTGTTTTAGGGACTACGATGTCATTCTCATGACATAGCTTTTTCCAGCAGTGTTCTGTGTGTTTAAAACGCAAGCTTTTTCCAGCAGCGTGTTTGTGTTAGTTACACACAGCAGCAGGATTCCCAATTACAGCATGGGATTGGCCAGCAACCACCAGCTGGCCACGGGATTAAGTGCATCTCGGCACGAAGAGCTCATACTGCCGGATAAGTCATAATCATTTTCCCTGGTGTTCTAAGAAGTTACCAGTGTTCACAAGTGACTGGATGTTGTTTTTCATCTAAACGTCTACCATATGGACTCAGATACATGGACCATTCATGTAATGTTTAGTTCCGTTTGTGCATTTGAGTAACTGTATTACTATCCACTGTGATGGTTTATTTTATGTTGTAATGTTAAGGGCATAACAGAATATTGCAATAACACCCTTAGCGTCATTAATTTTATTAGTGGCTGTGGACTGAAAGTAAATTTCCTACATAGAATTTTTCCACAGTACCTGGAGGCTGGCAACCCTACTTGGGATGGAATGATGGTTGGTCAGAGGATGGACATGCACGTTCCTGTTTTGGTGTGGGAGCCACATGTGGACGAGCAGTTTGCAAGCCTTGAGTAAGCCATGCGTAAAGCATGAGTAGGCTTTACACAGTCCAGTGTCACGAGGAAGCCATATTCAGTCACGAGGGAATCACAAGCAAATAGTACAAAGAATGAGGAAATGGTGAGGAAAGATCCCTCTGAAGAAGCTTGTGCAAAACGTGTGGGTAGGGTTGCTATAGCTCCCTGTCAGGAGCGACCTTCAGCCACCACTTGGAGGTTGGCAACCCTAATTCAGATATGTTTGAATCAGTGGTGCTGGCTAAGGTTGCCATCCTCCAGGTAATGGCTGGAGATCTGGAACAGAGCATCGTACCTTGCTGAGGCCCCTCCCGTTACCCTCTCCTGGCTCCACCCCCAAATATCCAGGTATTTTGCAACCCGGAGCTGGCAACCCCAGCTATTGCACATCCAAGGGTGTCAACTCTGGCTTTGGAAACTCCTAGAGATGTGGGGATGGAGCCTGGGGAGGACAGGAACCTCGGAGGAGGAGAGTTGGTTTTCATACCCCGCTTTTCTCTATCTTTAAGGAGTCTGGAGGCAGCTTACAATCACTTTCCCCTCCCTTCCCACAACAGACACCCTGTGAAGTATGTGGGTCTGAGAGAGTTCGGAGCGAACTGTGACTAGCCCAAGGTCACCCAGCTGGCTTCATGTGTAGGAGTGGGGAAACCAACCCAGTTCACCAGATTAGAGTTCACTGCTCATTCGGAGGAGCAGGGAATCAAACCCGATTCTCCAGATTAGAGTCCACCGCTCTTCACCACTGCACCATGCTGGCTCTCTACGTACAATGCCACAGAGACCACCCTCCAAAGCATCCTTTTTCTCTCGCGGAACTGATCTCTGTAGTCTGGAAATCAGATGTAATTCCGGGAGATGTCCAGGCCCCATCTGGACACCGGCAACCCTAGGAGCCCCACGTTTCTTCTGCATGGTTCTTTGTGCCATCAGGTACCGGATTTGATATTGGCAGTTTAGGACGCACAGAGCCCTGTTCTAGACTCTTTGCCTGGATTCAGAAAGGCCTCCGGTCTCTGCTTGGCCATCCCTTCCCCTCCCGCAAACGGTCCCCAGCACTTTTGAACGTCGCCCCTCATACCTGCCACGAAAATCGCAATCACCGCTAACCACCCAGCTGCCAGTGACCACGAGAGGTAGGAGCCGGACTGCATACTTGCGAAGCGCATGTAAGTGAACAAGCCCATCGCTCCCGTGATGCCTGACGGAAAAGAGATGAGGGGAAACAAGCATAGGAAGGACAAAGAATTACGATGGGGGCTGCATGTAGAATATCCAGTGCATGGTCCCTACTTAGGCAAATAGTTCCCTTCAGGGCCATTTTTAAGTTGCCAGCTCCAGGTTGGGAAATTCCTGGAGATATTGGGGGTGGAGCCTGAGGAGGGCGGGGCTTGGAGTGGGGAGGGACTTCAGTGGCCCAAGCAGCCTTTTTCTCCAGGGGAACTGATTTCTATCATCGGGAGATCAGTTGAAATAGTGGGAGATCTCCAGCCACCACCTGGAGGTTGGCAACCCTAGCCATTTTGGCTGGGGAAAATGGAGTGGGGGAAGGCAGGACCCCCATCTCCCCACCCCGTGGTCCTGAGCTAAATCAGGTTGCTGCAAGCTTAAAAAACGACGTTGCCCAAAATCTAGGATTGCCAGGTCTGGGTTGGGAAATATCCTGAGATTCTGGGGGTGGAGCCAGAGGAGAGCAGGGTTTTTGGAGGGGCAGGACCTCAGTGGGGTATATTGCCATACAGTCCACCCTCCAAAGCAGAACTGATCTTGGTCGTCTGGAGATCAACTGTAGAAGCAGCAGATCTCCAGGTGCCACCTGGAGGTTGGCAAGCCTAACCATGGCCCCATCCAGGAGCCTGGACCTGTCTCAATTAAAAATGTAATGTGTAGTTTGGCCCTTAGTTGCTTCCTGAAGAGGGTGGGATTTGCCCCTCTTGCTTTGGCATCTCCTAGGTTTGGCATCTCCTAGTTGGGAACTTCTTGAAGATTTGGGGGTGGAGCCTAAGGAAGGCAGGGTTTGGGAAGGGGTAGGACCTCAAGCCTAGGGTTGCCAGGTCCCTCTTCACCACTGGTGGGAGGTTTTTGGGGCAGAGCCTGAGGAGGACGGGGTTTGGGGAGAGGAGGGACTTCAATGCCATAGAGTCCAATTGCCAAAGTGGCCATTTTCTCCAGGTGAACTGATCTCTATCAGCTGGAGATCAGTTGTAACAGCAGGAGATCTCCAGCCAGTACCTGGAGGTTGAGTAACCAAAATAAACACCTCTGCACTGCTACCAATGGTAAGAAAGTTAGTGCAGGAATGGCTGATAACATCAATTATTTAACAATTAAGCCACAAAAACAACACTCGTGGTATAACAAGGTGTATTCAGTGCAAGGAGAAACAAGGTGGAACACACAAGCTGTATACAGTAATGTACAAACACAATTTCAATAGTCCTCCAGAGTACAAAGATCCACAGTTGCTACACAGACAATGTGTTCAAGACTTCATAATATCAAGGTGAAAAGGAAGACGATCGTTTCTATTTCCTTCTTCAGTTCCGTTCAATATGATATTTCAAAATATACACCCGTACTTCCAAACACAATTTCGATCTCCCAGTCGGGATGCAAACCAACTATGTAGACTTCAATTTTTAGATTCCAATAATGGGATATTTTCTATCACAAACATAGTTGTGCAGACGTTTCAGCTGAGTTAACCGTTCCCGATGGGAACTGGGAGTGCACTGAATACACCTTGTTATACCACGAGTGTTGTTTTTGTGGCTTAATTGTTAAATAATTGATGTTATCAGCCATTCCTGCAGTACCTGGAGGTTGGCAACCATAATAATGCCACATAGTTCACCCTCCAAAGCAACCATTTTCTCCAGGGGCGCTGATCTCTGACATCTGGAGATAACTTGCAATTCCAGGAGCTCACCAGTCTCCACCTTGAGGTTGGCAACCCAACTCCAACCCAGTTGTGTGATTACCTGTCTTCCAGCGGACCTGCCAAAATGGCCAGCTTTGGCCTGAAGTGGATCAAAAGGCCAATTGGCCATCAGAGGTACAGAACATGAGTGGGTGGGTGTAGAAGGGCAGAGAGCCAGGATCTGGTTGACACGTACCAATCTTTTTATCTTCTTACCCACTATGGCGGAACGTGTCAGCATTCACATATGTTACCCTACCCTAATTTCACTGCAAGCTTTATTTTATTTTTTCACAAATTTCTCAACCATAATAAACACGGTATAGACGAGATACCGACAAAAAAGGACTGGATAAATAAGATGCTAGAATTGACAGAAATGGCAAAACGTACGGCTTTGATAAATCAGACTGACAATGTACAATTTTGGGGGGAATGGGAGCCGTGGAGACTTTACTGTGAAAAGCAATTTTTAATGGGATCATTCAAAGGATACTCTTTGATTTAATCCCTTATATAATTTAGAATTATGGTTATATTAAGATATTGAATTAACAATTAGATGAGATGAGATAAGATAAGTATATATTAATTAACAGGATAGGGATTAGTGTTGTTAGCAAAAGTATGTACAATTTAAGTTAGGATGGAAGAGAGTGAGGGGGAAGTCATTTAATATTTTAATTGTTATAATTATTTTCTTTTTATTACCTTGCTAGATTTTAAGTAATTGATGTTTTTTATATGTGTTAATGAAATGAAGAAAACAATTAAAAATATTATAAAAAAAATAATAAACACGGTATGAATTAAACATTACATGTATGGGCAATCCCAGCAAAGGAAATTGACCTTCCAATCCAATCCCCAGGGAGGGGGATGGAGCTCAGCAGGAATGTGATGCCATAGAGTTCATGCTTTAAACCTGCCATTTTCTCCAGGGGTGGGGGGATCTCTGTAGTTTGGAGATCAGTTTTAATTCTAGGAGAATTCCAGGGCGTACCTATAGGTAAATCTATATTATTATTATAAAAGTGTTTCAGCCCAGGGAGGGGATGGAGCTCACCAGGAATGTGATGCCATAGAGTCCATCCTCTAAATCTGCCATTTTCTCTGGGGGGCGGGGGGGGGGAATCCCTGTAGTTTGGAGATCAGTTTTAATTCTAGGAGATCTCCAGGGGGTACCTATAGGTTGACAACCCCACTCTAGGGCTCTTCCAAGTTTTCCATGAAGTCTTTGTCTCTGTTTTCTGCTGTAAAATTGGGACTCAAGGGATATACTTCCACCATACCTAGATCTTTTATGCATGGCTGTTTCTCTCGCGGTCACCCCTCCGATGACTTTGGGTCTTTGTCTGGGTTATGTCTGCCGTTTCTGACCGTCAGAGGTCGCCTCGCTCTCCCCCTGCCTTTCCCCTCGTTTTGCGGGATCCGTTCTATCTCGAATTTGAAAACGCAGGGAAATGCAGGGGGAGAGCGAGGCGACCTCCGGTGGCCGGAAACAGCATGCGTAATCCAACAAAGACCCAAAGCTGTCGGAGGGGTGACGGCGAGTGAAACAGCCGTGCATAAACGACCACAGAGGTTCCACTTAGCAATCTATTACCGCAGTTGGTTTGTAAATGAACTCGGCAGTACTGCTGACTTTGGGCAAAGCTCTCTTGAACTGCTTCTTTTAAAAAAAATTTTTTTTAAAAATTTCTATTCTTTTTTAACATACATAAAAAAACAACACATAACCATACATATAACATAACCATAAGAAAACAAGAAAACATATGAACATGTGCCCGCTACTTAAACTATATGCTTACCCTATCATGTTTGTTTTTTTAAAATTCTGTCCACCCTCTGCAATCCGGGAGTTATATCAACTACATAAATTTATCAATACTAACTAGCCTATTATAATCTCACTGCATATATACTGAAAGGCTTATTTATTATTAATTAATATTGTCATTGACATGTAGAGAGCTATAATCTATGGTCTGTTTGACTTAGTTGTGTGTATCTACGTTATCTTTACTTGTCACTTTATATATTAAGTTGTTGAATTAAAAAAGAGCAGTAAAGATTTAGAAGTTAAGCATTAACATACTCAAAGAAACATTTCCATTTACTGTTGAATTCTTCCATTGGTCGTCTGTTAATCCAATCTGTCAGTCTGGCCATCTGTGTACTCCTTCATCTTATCTTGCCAAATTGCCAGATTTGGAATCCTTCTTGTTTCCATTTCATTGCAAGGGCCACTCCCGCAGCTGTGATTATATAGTTAAGTACTTCTTGCTTTTCTTTTTCAGGGTTCGGTGGTATTAGGCCCAATAACATTGTCCCCGGGTGATTCTTCAGGCTTGCTGTATTTCTCAATGTATCACAATCCAAAATTGCTTAATCTTTTTTGCAAGTCCACCATGTATGAAAATACATTCCATCTACTTCTTTACATTTCCAGCATCTATGATAGGGTTGCCAACCTCCAGGTACTGGTTTCAGACCAAGTGGCCATATGGGTTTCAGTATTCAAAGTACGCCTTACTGTGACGTCCATTTAAATCAGTGAAATATACTGTCATTGTTGGATAAGCACCTTGTCCTGCACCCACCCAAGGATTTCTTGGATTGATGAAGCCTGAATAGGCGAAATGGGTAGAGAAATACCCCAAACCCATCTTTTTTGGAATCCAGTGGCATCTTTGGTGCAATGAACTATTACATGCACAAATACAACTGTAAAATTATTCTGCAA
Organism: Euleptes europaea; assembly: GCF_029931775.1. Classification (NCBI taxonomy): domain Eukaryota; kingdom Metazoa; phylum Chordata; class Lepidosauria; order Squamata; family Sphaerodactylidae; genus Euleptes; species Euleptes europaea. Next base: position 13,547,124 of record NC_079314.1, read on the forward strand.
TTTTTTGCAATTGAAAATCTTTAACTGTGTACTTTGTATCCTGTTGTTGGATCTTGGATCCATGTAACTAACAATCGATTGGATAAATAATTCTAATTAGTATATATAGATCTGGTAACACCTTATTTTTATTCATTAGACCACTAGTGCTGTTTCTTTGTAGTAACCTCCAGGTACTAGCTGGAGATCTCCTGCTAATTCAACTGATCTCCAGCCGACAGAGATCAGTTCACCTGGGGAAAATGGCCACTTTGGCCACTGGACTCTATGGCATTGAAGCCTCTCCCCTCCCCAAACCCTGCCCTCTTCAGGCTCTGCCCCAAAAACCTCCCACTGGTGGCGAAGAGGTACTTGGCAACCCTAATCTATTATCTGCTTTTTTGTTCATTCTCTTAATGTCCACTGGAGTCAAGTACCATCTAAATAATTGCTTATACCAGTTTTCTTTCACACTCTTGACAGGCTGAAAGTTTTATTGATTTAGTCCATAGCTGTTCCCATTGTGGCATCGTGATTTCTTTTCCAAGATTTTGCATCCACTTCACCATTGAGATTTTAACTTGCTCAGTTTCTGTGTTGTATTTAAGAAGCAATTTGTATATTTTACCCAGTACATGATCTTTTTCTTTACTTATCAAATTCTCAAAGTCAGTTTTTTCTCTTATTTTCCCGTCTTCAAAGCAGTCCTGTACTATTCTTCCAATCAGTTGGTTATACGTTATCCATGCGGTTTTCCTTTTTTACAGATCTTATATCATCCCATGACATTATTTGACCTTTTTCATTAACCATATCCTTGTATCTTACAAAATCCATTTTCCTTTGTTCAGCTGCATTGTAATAAGCTTCCTTTGGTGCCATTATAAGAGGAGGGGTTGTACTAATTCTGTTTTTATTTTTATTCCATATTTCTATCAATCCATCTTTGATCTCGTGGTTTTGTTTTTTAAAATTCTTGTTGATTAGCTTTCCATAAGTAGTAGTGAAGTCCTTTAGGTCATTCTCCTTTTCCCATTTTTAAGAAGCTTTAAACTGGGAGCAGCTAGGCCACATCTCTTTTTCTCATCTTGCATCACTTTAAATTTAATTCACACTTTCCCCCCATTCCAAATGAATTTATTGATCTATCTTTGCCACTTCTCCAAGGCTTTATCTTCTAAGCTGATCAGTATCACTTGAAGTAGAAAATTAAACTTTGGTAAAACATTCATTTTATTTGATATTCTTGCTCCACATTCTCCAAAATTATTTTTGCCTCCATTCTGTTTATTTTATATCCAGCGTAGCCACCATGCACTTCAATAAAATCAAATAGGTATTGTATTGAGTCTTTGGGGTTTTTAACAGTCAAAACTACATCATCTGCATAACACTTTATTTTAAATTCTTCTCATTCTACGTTCAGGCCTTGTATTTTCGGGTCATTTCTTATTCTATTTGCAAGAACTTCTAGAGCAATATTAAATAATGGGTGGGTAAATGGGACATCCTTGCCTTGTTCCTTTGTTAATCTTTGTTGGGAATTAGTACATGAGTTTTGTATCTGCCAGGATTACAAAAAGAGTTAAATGTTTGTGTTTCATTTACATTGACTCAGGGGATGGTGCTAGCCACTTGGCAAGTGTGGTCAGATCAAGAGCTATTGGTTATGTGATGTTCTGGTGCAATCCTAGAGGCTTCAGTTGAACTGCCGTTTTGGTTAAGAAGAGACTTACTTCTTTTCACTTCTTCTTCCTCGAGTAGATAATGTTAACTATATTCTTTACTGTGTTTTAAGCCTCAGAGGCTGTTAGCCATGTGCTGGCAAGAGTTTAGGAAATGAATTGTAGATATGAGTTATTAATTTATATTCCAAGTTTATCCTCTTTTTGATATAGTAAACCTCTATATTTACTGAAAGAAAGCAATGTGTCTTGAACTTCGTGTGTGAGTATAATTGTTGATCCACAAGATCACAATTTATTGCAATCTATCTCAACAATCCTAAACTGCTCCATGAGTTTCCCGTTAATCAAATGTCTCTCTGTTTGGCTTGAATATACACTTTTAATCCATTTAAGGCACTTATCTCCATAGTCCAACATTTCCAAAGTCTTTAACAAAAAAACTGCACAACAGATTATGAAAAGCTTTCTCTGCATCCAAAAGAATAAAGTCTGTTTTATACTGTTTTCTTTTGACATATTCTGTAGCATTAATTATAAACCTGACGTTTTCTTGCATCTGTGTGTTTGGAATATATCCAGTCTGGTCCTCATGTGTAATCTTGTCTAGTCTTTTGTTTAGTCTCTCTGCCAATATTAATGCAACTAGTTTGTAGTCCACATTCAATAAGGATATAGGTTGATAAAATAAAGGACTCATGAGGTCATTTGCTTCTTTTGGAATCAATGAGATGAATTCTTCTTGCCAAGATTGAGGAGTTTACCCAGTGTCTAATATTCATTCATAAGTTTCTGAAGATTTAATGCAACTTCTTCAAAAACCTTATAATATTTTGTAATTAATTAATCAGGCCCCAGGGCTTTGTCAATTTTCAGTTTTGCAATAGCACTTGTTATTGTATTCTGGTCTTTTGATTCAAAATTTCTTTATCTTCTTGTTTGAAAGTGTTAAGCTTTGAGCCTTTAATATAATTTTCCATTTCATCTTTATGAACTGGTTCTGTTTTATGTTGATAAAGGTTTTTAAAGAACTGCAAAAATTGGTCGTGTATATCCTTTTCTAAGTAACTGATCTCGTCCTGAGTCTTAATTCCTGGTATATTCCTCTTGTCTGCTTGTTTTTTAGATTATGAGCTAGATATCTTCCAGGTATTTGCATATTGGAAATTTTTTTGCTTTGCAAATAATATTGTTTTCCTGTATTTCTTCTGTGTCCAATAACTCAATTTCAGCCTTTTTCTTTTAAAGCACTTTTAAAATGTCTTTTTTATGTGTCTTAATGTTGTTCTTCTAATTTCTCAAATTCTTCATTCAACTTCTCCCTGTGTTCTCTTTTTTGTTTCTTCAGTTTTGCATTTATAGCTATCAGTTTCCCTCTAATATATGCTTTACTTGTGTCCCAAATCGTTGCATCAGGAGTGTTAAGTTCAAAAAAATCTTTCAAATCTCTCTTGCACTGATTGACCACCTCTTGTTCAAGTAATATGTTGTCATTTAACCACCATCTTCTTCTGCCTTGATAGTTAAACATTCAGGTAAGTTCTATTGGGTTAAGATCTGCCAATGTCTTTGGTAGAATGTCTACATTTTCTAGATTATTCATCAACGACTGTGTAGTCCAACACATGTCGATTCTAGAATAAGAGTCATGTCTGTCTAAATGAAAAGTGTACTCCTTCTTGTTTGGGTTTCTCTTCCTCCATGTATCTTGTAATTGTAGCAAATTGTCATGAGTCAGCCTGCAGAGACCTCCTCTGACGAAGAGGAAATAGAAGCCAGAACAGAGGGACATCCTCAGGCAGAAGTCCCACAGGAACAACCACAGGGCCTACAGCCTGCCAGAGTAGAGGATCAGCCAAAGTCAGGAGATGACTCACCATGCCTGCAGCCTGCCAGCTCAAGGACTCCAGTTGGACCTGACACCTTGCAACATGCAGTGTCTCCAGAGGCCTCGCCAAGGCCACTGGAGCAGAGAAGAAAACAGGTTCGTCTGGCAATGCAGCAGAGACGGCAGAGTGCTAGACTGAAGGCTTTACAGAGGAACCTCCCCAGTAGCGGTGATGAGGAAGAGCAGGGCTGAAGCACCACCTGTGAACTCAGCCTCATCAGCATCAGCTGGCTCTGCTACAGCAGCAGGGGAAGGGATTTAAGCCATCAGTTAGGCTTGGCTGTTGTGCAAGCAACTTGTCACCAACCTCTTTGTGTACCGGCCTTGTTTCCCTGCTATCCTTTGGATTCCTGGTATCCTGACTTCTTGGACTTCTTGACTAACGCCTTGGACTTCCCTTGCCTGTATTGCTATCTTGGACTCTGCCTTCACTGTGAATGACCTTGGACTGTTCTCCAGACTACGCTTACAGCTTACAGCCCTTGCTCCTTGCCTGCACCATGACACAAATCCATATATTCTGTAACATTTTTGGGGTAATTCCCCCCCTTTGTGATTTTGAGAGCGATCTAGTTTTGAGTCTAATACTCCATTCATATCACCAATTAGAATCAATTCACCTTCTTGTTCTCCCAAGATCATCTGGAATATTTTTTCAAATAATTATTCTCTTCCATTATTTGGGGCATATATCACAGCTAGTGCAAAAACATTTCCATTTGTTCCTTGCAACTTGATCATCAAAAATCTTCCTTCAGGGTCTTTAATTTCAGATATAGTTTTGAATTTGGAATTTTTAACATAGACTGCTATGCCTTTCTTCTTTTCATTTGCTGAGGCGGTCAAGAGAATACCCAGTCTTTTATTCACCAATATTTGTTCATGAGACTTTTTAACATGAGTTTCTTGTATACATGTTATATCTGCACCAAATTTGTTCAAAGCATGAAAAGTTCTACTGCTCTTTGAAGGAGCATTTAGTCTGTTAATATTCAATTATATAATCTTGTTTTTCTCCATGATTATTTTTATCAAAATGCTTCCTCTAGTTTCCCACTTTCTTCTTGGTCTCTGTCTTTCCATGAATGCTTTGGATCTTTGTCTTCTTCTCCTTTTGTTAAGCTTGGTTTTCCCAGGTCTTTTTGTTCTTGTTCTGACTTGTATCTTTCTTCAGAATCTTTGTCTTTCCCCCCTTTTCCTGGTTGGCTTTGGTGTCCGGGATCTCTTTCTTCCTGTCTAGATCTATGTCTTTCTCTTGATGATGAAAGCTTAGAGATCAACTGTTCCACTTGGTCTTGGTTTAAGATTACTGTTCTTCCTGTGGGCAAAACATTTTCCAGCACAGTTGGGATCAACCAGCGATATTATTGCATCTTTCACCTTCTTAACTAATATATCCCTCGGTACAGTATTGCTTCTTGCAAAATCGGAGTTGATCCTGTAGATGTTATTTAATTCAGGTTCCTCTTCTATTTGCAGATAATCTTGAATTAAGGCTTGGAAGCTCTCTTCTAGGTTGATTTCCCCAAACTCTTCCTCAATCCCTCTAAATTTAAGGTTCAATTCCCTATTCTGCACTTCCAGGGTCTCAATTCTCTTTTCCGTGCTTTCTTTCCAGACTTCTTGAATGTTTACCTTCTGAAGTACAGTTTGATGTTCTGCCTTCAATTCTTCAATACCAGCTGCGTTTTCTGCTATTTGAGCCTTTATTTCAGAAAAGGCTGCTCTTGTTTCTAGTTTGAAAGCCTGTAAGTCTCTTCGTATTCTCTCCTCTAGACCCAACATCTGAGCTGCCAAAGCAGTAAGTTGTTGAGCCATGGATTTCTTAGAAGGGCTTCCCTTACTGCAAAAATCCTCAGTTTCTTCTTCAACATCTTCTTCCCTTGATAGTTTAGCAGGTTTAATACTTTCCCCTCTTTTCTGTGATATTTGCTGAAGTCTGTTTTTTTTCCTTCTTAGGGGCCTATTCCTGAAAAATGGGCCCAAAGCCCTTAAAAGGCCGACTACGGCCGGCGCAGGGGCCCACACTGCCGGCACCCAGAAGGTGCACACCGGTGTCAGTGGCCCCAACACCAGCGTGCAGGGCTGAGTGCCGCTCCCTGACTGCTGCCGGCACAGGCTGCGGCGGCAAGCTGGGAGGTGTTCCAGTGCTCGGGAGGCGTTCCTGAGGCGTAACGGCGCCGGCTGCAGGGCGGGGCCGATGTTAGCACTTTGGGCTCGGGAATGCCCCTTTTAATTTTTGTAAGACACACCAGCTTTTAGCTGGCGTATCTCCCCAGTTGCACTGGTTTTTGGTGCCGGACAGCCAAAACCTCTTTAGGAGGCAATGCTGCTAGTTTGCTTCCTAAGACTGGTGCGGGCATTCCTTTCAGGAATGCGCTGTAAATGCATGTAGCTGTAAAAATTTTCCTTACACCAGCATTTAAATTATAATTAATACTTCAACAACCAAGCAATACACCAGCAATAAGTCAGTAATAAATCAGTTTAAATCAGTTAGAATCAAGGTCTGTCATATTGATTAGTTCACCTATAGCTAAACTTATAATCATCACTTTTCTACAAATTTCAGAGTAGATTGGATCAGTTATTTAATTTTAAGGGGAGAATTAATAGAATGAATTAATTAATTTTTTGTTAAAGGTTAGATAAAAGCTTGAGCCTATATTAAACTATGTGATTAAATTTAGTTGAAAGATCTTTATTAAAAAGATTTAGCAAAGTTTGAAAAAATAGAATATGATTCCCTGCAGTTATTTAATAAAGTAGTACTATAAAAATCAAGGGGGGCTGTCAGCTTAAAATAGTAAGGCAGAAAAAGAAGAAAAAATAGATAACTGGAAAAAAATTTTAAATTAACTTGAAAAAAATATAGTTCATAAAAAAACTCAAAAAGTGGGGATCAAAATATAGAACCAACAAATTCAAAGTTATCAGTACAAAAATATTAAGTGACAAGTATAGAACTAGCAAGTCAAAACTGCCTGTGAATACTAACAATAATAACAATAACAATAATTCCAGAGCCTAATGACCCCTATGACTGGAAAAAATAATAGGGAGCAGTAAAAATATAAAAATGTGGGTGAAATTATCCCAAAATGGTTAAAGTTCCTAATCAACACTCAGTGTTGTGCTTCTATTTTGAAGGAAGGAAGGAAGGAAGGAAGGAAGGAAGGAAGGAAGGAAGGAAGGAAAGAAGGAAGGACGGGTTGTAGTCAATTCAATTTAAAGGTTGTTAGCAATCTACCTTAGTCATACTGGGGACACAAGGGGAGTCCATGAATGGTTTGGAAATACCTGGAGATTTGGGGGTGGAGCCTAGCAAGGGTAGGGTTGGGGAGGGATCTCAGTGTAGTAGAACACCATAGAGTCCACCATCCTGGAGATTTTGGGGGTGGAGCCTGAGGAGAGAGATGTTTGGAGAGAGGTGGCACTTCAATGCCATAGAATCCACTATCCAAACAACCTTTTTTTTCTCCGGGGGAACTGACACCGGAAGATCTCCAGCCACCAACTGGAGGTTGATGAATATAACAAAAACAGCAAGACAACTCAATCAATATTGTGATATTGTATTGTATTGTTTTGTCATATATTAGTTAAATGAATTAGTGAGTAAGTTGATTGAGCTGTCGTGCTGTTTTTGTTATATTCACCAGTGCGATTTACTACACAGGTTTTTGTTGAATTAAGTTTAGTCTGCCAACTGGAGGTTGGCAACCCTACTCTTACCGGAGACGAAGCTTAGGGAAGTGGCGAGCCATGGCCACGATATCGCCTTTGGCCGTGATAAGGGTATGAAAGCGAGTGTCCCACTGATCACAGTTCCGTAGGAAGTCACCACAGAGGTCAACATTAAAATGGTGGAAACCACTACATACCCTGCAAGGGAAAAGAAGAGGGGAGGTGTTGAGAATCCATCCCCGCTCCTCTCTTTTTTGGGCTGTCATGGAGCATAACATGGTGTTTTCCAATTTTCCAGCCCTTATGGAATCCTCTCCCCAGTTGCCCAGACTGCTGATAAATGCTAGCGCCTGGCCAAGTAATTTGGAAATGCATTCAGTAATGTCGCGGCTTTTTCATCAGCATGTGTTCCCCTTTCCCACCATTAGGACCAACATCTTTAGATCTTTGAAATCACTGTTGAATGAGCAACAAGATGGTTCCCCCACCCCCAAACATGGCTCTTTCTTTCCCGTCGATTGCATGGTGCTTACAGCACTACAGCAGTAGTACAAGAGGCATTATAATGGTAACAGAAAGGGAGGAGTCATTCCAAGTTGCTCCAGAAAGAGAACGCTTTGTACTGTACAAACCATATCTTCCATGGAAGAAGAAGAGTTGGTTTTTATATGCTGACTTTCTCCACCTTTTAAGGAGACTCAAACCAGCTTACAATCTCCTTCCCTTCCCCTCCCCACAACAGACACCTTGTGAGGCAGGCGGGGCTGAGGGAGTTCAGAGAGAACCGTGATTAGCCCAAAGCTTCACATGTGTGAGTGAAGTAACCAACCTGGCTCACCAGATTAGATTCCACACAATAACTTTTTTTTGCATTGTGGAAAGATTTACATAAGAACATAAGAAAAACTATGCTGGCTGAGACCAAGGCCCATCAAGTCCAGCAGGCTGTTCACACAGTGGCTAACCAGGTGCCTTTAAGAAGCCCACAAACAAGATGACTGCAGCAGCATCTTGCCTGTGTTCCACAGCATCTAATATAATAGGCATGCTCCCCTGATCCTGGAGAGAATAGGTATGCAGCATGACTAGTATTCATTTTGAGTAGTAGCCATGGATAGCCCTCTCCTCCATGTACGTTTCCTCTTAAAGCCTTCCGAGTTGGCAGCCATCACCACATCCTGGGGCAGGGAGTTCCACAACTGAACTAGAAGAAGAAGAGTTGGCTTTAATATGCCAACTTTCTCTACCTTTTCAGGAGAATCAAACCGCCTTACAATCTCCGTCCCTTCCTCTCCCCACAACAGACACCTTGTGAGGTAGGTAAGGCTGAGAGAGCTCTAAGAGAACCAAGATCTCCCAGCTGGCTTCATGTGTCGGAGAGGGGAAACCAACCCAGTTCACCGGATTAGAGTCTGCCGCTCATGTGGAACAGAGGAGAATCAAACCGGGTTCTCCAGAGTCCGCTGCTCTTAACCACTACAACATGCAGAAGGGGAAAGTATTTTTTTTTTCCCCCACAGAGCAGCAGAACTGCAGTGGAATTGCCACTTCGAAAACGTTGCGACCTGTGTTCGCCTTCCAAGGACTCTTTGCTACAGAAACAATACCTGGGCTTTTACAAAGTTCTGTGGATTCCGTTGCCCTTACAGTGAACTTTTTCAGGACGGGCACAACTCCCCATCTGGCAATCTATCCACAGTCCCCGGAACACAAAGATCCCCCGGACAAAGCGCTTGACCCAAAATTCTGTCGAGATTGCGATCGTCATGAGGATAGTAGCCACGCAAGAGAGGAGGATCCCCGCTAGGCGGATTCTCCCAATCTCGTCCAGGTTGATGATGAACCACCAAATCAGAGGGCATTTGCAGATGGCAGAAAAGCAGCGCTCCAATGGCTGGCAGCAGATCGTGCCAGAGGGGTTGGGGGTTCTGGATTGAAACCCACCCATTGCCACGCCTTGGGGGCTTAATCCCTTCAACTGAATGTCCCTGGGACTCTCTGATGTTTCAGGCTCGACCCCCAGACTCTGTTGGCGAATAATGATACTACTGGTACTACCATAGTAACGCCAAAGTTCTAGAAGCCCTGAGGGTTCCTCGCGAGCCTTTTCACTTCCATGGAAAGAGGACCACGCTGCCAATTTGCTTGGCATCTCCTTTGGCCTCCCTGTTGTTGGCTGAAAGCAGTTCTAAACCCACAGGTTCATCCCTAAGAGTCCCAGGCCAATAAGCACATCGAGCGGTAGAAGGTTTAAAATTTATTATTCAGCTGAATAACAGGCGGTGGTCCAAAAAATAGATGCAACTATTTTCAGTTCAGCATAAGGTTAAGTATGTACATATGTACGTATGTATGTATGTATGTATGTAAGTGTGTGAAAGCTGGACAATGAAGAAAGCTGATAGGAAGTAAGTAGATTCCTTTGCAATGTGGTGTTGGAGGAGAGTATTACAGATTCCGTGGACTGCCAAAAAATGGGTTGCGTACCCATGGACTAATGGGTTGCATACCCAGGATTTATTTTGCATCATGGATTCTCCTCTAATGAGTTGCTTTGCAAAGTGTGTGACGTTTGTCCTCAAATGTGGGTTCAGGTTATAGGCTTATTTGGTAGAAGGCTGATCCCCCCCCCCAAAAAAACCCACCTTACTCCACCTCCAGGGGCCTTGTCCTCACCTAAGGGCCACAGCTTACTGCAACCATCTTGGGAGACCATTTTCTTCTCCTCAAAGCACATGAGAGAGCCAGCAGTTTCTACTGGTTAGGAGCAGTGGACTCTTATCTGAAGAACCGGGTTTGATTCCCCACTCCTCAACAAGAGCGGCGAACTCTAATCTGGTGAACCGGGTTGGTTTCCCTATTCCTACCCAGGAAGCCAGCTGGGTGACCTTGGGCTAGTTGCAGTTCTCTCAGAGCTCTCTCAGCCTACCTCACAAGGTGTCTGTTGTGGGGAGAGGAAGGGAAGGCGATTGTAAGCTGATTTTTGATTCTCCTTAAAAGGTAGAGAAAGTCGGCATATAAAAACCAACCCTTCTTTCTCTTCCTCCTCCTCCTCCTCCTCCTCATCATAGCCTCTTCCATGGAAGAAGAGGTTCATGGAATGCTTTTCCCCATCTATCACCACCTCTGTCTTCTCTGGGATTCGCTGTACCAGCAAGGAGGACAGTTTGCTTAGGGAAGCTTATGGGAGATCCATAATTGGGAAACAGAGTTTGGGAATAGTCCCCACTTTTCCTCTGCATATGGACACATGAAGTCCATCAAAGCCAGTATTGTCTACTCAGACAGGCAGGCAGGCTCCCCAGGGTCTCAGATGGAGGTCTTTCACATCCACTATTACTTGATCATTTTAATTGGAGATTCTGGGGGATGGAACCTGTGACCTTCTGCATGCCAAGCAGATGTTCTACCAGTGAGCCTCAGCCCCTCCAATGGAAATGCAGTAGCAGGCAACAACAGAAAACCAACACCAGGACTAGGCAGATGGACCCAAGGTTTTCAAGGCAAGAGACTAATAGAGGTGGCTCGCCATTGCCCCTGCATAGCAACTGTGGACTTCCTTGGTGGACTCGCATCCAAGTACTAACTAGGGCCGACCCTGCTTAGCTTCCATGATATGACAAGATTGTGCTAGCCTGGGCCATCCAGATCACGGAGAAACACTAGGTACACTTGCAGTACCTGTTGGGTTGAGGTGCCTATTTTACTTGTTGGGTTGAGGAGCCCCTGTGTGGATCAATTCCCCCTCTCTCAGCCAATCCAGAAGAACTGGAGCACAAGGCAGCATATTACAGGATTTTATTATGGGGTAACAATGAACAGGAAGGGGATTTTGAAAAAAAAAACCACAAGGAAATTTCTATGTTTCGTATTCCGCATCGCTCAGCAGGGGTGGCCGCGGGGAAACTTCCCTGCATAAAAGGCCAAGCAGGAGGGTATGAGAGGAGGGGAGGGGGAGTCCTGGGAAATCTCTCCCTGCCACCCTCCCAAACCTGGAACTGACCCTGAGCTCCCGAACAGCATTGATCTCTCCCTGCCAATCCAGAAGAAATGGAGCACATCACAAGCATATTATGGAGTATATTATGGTGGTCATGAAGACCAAGAAGATCTTTTTAAAAACCAGGAGCGTTTCCAATGTATGGTGTTCCACGTCGTTCTGCTTAGGAACCTTTTTTCGCTATCCGTATCAGATCGGCACTATTGTAACCCGAGGTCATCACCCTTCGTTTCTTTGCGGGGGAAACTAAAGGCTCCTTCCAACGTGGGGTCCTGAGCATGATTTCCAAGCACGGGGGGGTCACAGGAAGTTTGCCGTTCTTCAAGGGCATGAGCCTGCAGCCGGCCTCCACTCGTGATTTGTCTTCCCAAAGTTCGGATCCGGGGTGCGCTGGGCCAAACGAAATCACAAGGATGTCACAGACAATTTTATCCCTCTGTCTCAAAAAATGCTTCAGACTCCATGAACTTGCTTTCCTCTGCTAGTGTCATAAGAGTCCGGCTGACTCCCAGATTTTCAGAGAGCAGCTCTTTTTCCCACCGGGAAGCCCAGAAGTAGCAAATTCCTACAGAGAAAGAGATGGGGTCATTTGTAGGTTCTTGGTTCAAATTCCTGGAAGGGGGGGGGGAACCTAGATCTCTTCACCTCACCTTGACCTACAATAGTTAAGTCAGAAGAAGGCCTATTTGAATTCTACTTCAGCTTCACTGGGGTGAGGAGGGTGGGGTTTGGGGAGGGTCGAAGGGAAGGGACTTCAATGGGGTATAATGCTTTAGAGTTCACATTCAAAACCGGCACATCTATTGCTAGGCTTGCCAGGCCCCGTAGCTCAACCGGCGGGAGCTTTCTGGGGCCATGGCTGTAGCATGTGGTGCGCACGCATGCCTAGCACGATGTGCACGCTGACCCCGCGCAATGGACCCACGTCACTTCTGGGTTTATCCAGAAGTGACGTGGATGCTCCAGCGATCTCGGGCAAAACTCTATGGTTTCTGTAGAGTTTTCTCCGAGATTCCCAGAGTGTCCACCTCACTTTCGGGTTTACCTGAAAGTGACACATGTGTGCACGTGCCCGCAGTGCCCGAGGGATTGGCGGGATTTTACCCGCCACCACGGGGCACTTGGCAACCCTATCTATTGCACATCTAAGGGTGCCAACTAGGGCTGTCAATTCAGTTCGTAGCTTAAGGGTCACCTTAAGCTACGCTGAAAGTTTGGAACATCTACCTCCAAAAAAGCCCCCCACCCCCGGATCCGTGGAAAGGCGCGAATGTGCTGTAAAATGGAATAGATGCACATTAAGGAGGGGGGACCCCTTCCGGGCCCCATATCTTGGCCCCCCTTGCCCCAATCATCACCAAACTTGGGGGTTCTTGCAAGAAGCGCCCCCTTAAACTACACTGAAATTTTAGGACCTCAAACCCCAAAAATTCCCCCCCGGAGCCGCGGAAAGGCGCGAATGTGTTTTTTATGGCTTTAATCGGCCGAATTTTTCCTCCGAACTCAAATCTCGCGCTGGATTCCACGGAACCGAAGTGGGGGAGTTTGGACTTTGGCATTTCTCGGATCAAAACGGGCCGGATTTTGCCAGATCCAAATTTTACCGAATTTTTTCCCCCAACAGCCCTAGTGCCAACTCTGCCTTTGGAAACTCCTGTTGATTTGGGGATGGAGCCTGGGGAGGACAGTTACCTCAGTGGGGCACAATGCCGTAGTCCATCCTCCAAAGCATCAATTTTCTCCAGGGGTACTGATCTCTGTAGTCTGGAGATGAGCTGTAATTCTGGGAGATCCCCAGGCCCCACCTGGAGGCTGGCAACTCTAGGAGACCCACTTTTCTTCTCCATGGTTATGTGTGCCATCTGGTACTGTATTTGATAATGGAAGGGTTGCCAGGTCTAGGTTGGGAACTACCTGGAGATTTTGGGGATGGAGCCTATGGAGGGTGGGGTTTGGAGATGGGAAGGACTTCAATGCCATCGAGACCAATTGCCAAAGTGGCCATTTTCTCCAGGGGAACTGATCTCTATCAGCTGGAGATCAGTTGTAATAGCGGGAGATCTCCAGCCACCACCTGGAGGTTGGCAACCCTAGGTTTTGGCAATGTTGTTGCTGAGGACACAAAGAGCCCTGTTATGGACTCTTCTCTGCCTGGATTCAGAAGGGCCTCTGGTCTCTGCTTGGCCATCCCTCCCGCAAACGGTCCCCAGCAGTTTTGAACGTCGCCTCTCATACCTGCCACGAAAACCGCAATCACTGCAAACCACCCGGCTGCCAGCGACCACGAGAGGTAGGAGCCGGATTGCGTGGTCGAGAAGCGCATGTAAGTGAACAGGCCCATCGCTCCCGTGATGCCTGATGGAAAAGAGACGAGGGGAAACAAGCATAGGAAGGAAAAAGAATTACGATGGGGGCTGCATGTAGAATATCCAGTGCCTGGTCCCAACTTAGTAGGGTTGCCAGATCCCACTCCACCACCGGCGGGAGGTTTTTGGGGCTGAGCCTCAGGAAGGTGGGGAGGGGAGGGGCTTCAATGCCATAGAGTCCAATTGCCAAAGCGGCCCTTTTCTCCAGGGGAACTGATCTCTATCGGCTGGAGATCAGTTGTAATAGCGGGAGATCTCCAGCCACCACCCTGGAGGTTTTCTAAAACAAGGCTCATGCCAAAAATACAAGTATTAGAACCAAAACTGACAGCACTGATGACTAAATGGAACAAAGCATAAATAACCAAGATAATGAAAATATATCATGTTATAGTTAATACAAAATCCACATACGTGTGATGACAGAAATGAACAGTGTCTCAAAAACTGTCAATAAATGTACATTCGCTATGCAATGAAAGTCTCTTGGAATACAAGCAACAAAACTGACGCACAAAAACATATACCAGCGATACATAGACCAACTATAACATAATATATTTGCAAAATCTTGGTTATTTATGCTTTGTTCCATTAAGTCCTCAGTGCTGTCAGTTTTGGTTGTACCACCTGGAGGTTGGCAGCCGCCATTTTGGCTTGCGGGGAGGCAGGACCCCCATCTCCCCACCCCATGGTCCTGAGCTAAACCTGCCCCCCGCATGCTTTAAAAACGATGTTGCCCATGGTCTAGAGTTGCCAGCTCTGTGTTGGGAAATATCCTGAGATTCTGAGGGTGGAGCCTGAGGAGGGCAGGGTTTTTGGAGGGGCAGGACCTCAGTGGGGTAAAATGCCATACAGTCTGCCTTCCAAAAGCAGCCATTTTCTCCAGGGGAACTGATCTTGGTCGTTTGGAGATCAACTGTAGTAGCGGAAGATCTCCAGGTGCCACCTGGAGGTTGGCAAGCCTAACCATGGCCCCATCCAGGAACCTGGACCTGACTCACTTAAAAATGTAATGTGTACTTTAGCTAGGGTTGCCAGGTCCCTCTTCACTACTGGCTGGAGGTTTTGGGGTGTGGAGCAGGAGGACGGCGGAGTTTGGGTAGGGGAGGGACTTCAATGCCATAGAGTCCAATTGCCAAAGTGGCCATTTTCTCCAGGTGAACTGACATCGGCTGGAGATCAGTTGTAATAGGAGATCTCCAGCTAGTACCTGGAGGTTGGCAACCCTAGCTTTGGCCCTTAGTTGCTTCCTGAAGAGGGTGGGATTTGCCCCTCTGTTGCTAAGTAACTGCAACTAGGGTTGGCATCTCCCAGTTGGGAACTTCCTGAAGATTTGGGGGTGGAGCCTAGGGAAGGCATGGTTTGGGAAGGGGGCCGGACCTCAGTGGGGTATAATGCCACAGAGTTCACCCTCCAAAGCAGCCATTTTCTCCAGGGGCACTGATCTCTGTCATCTGGAGATCCGTTGCAATTCCAGGAGCTCACCAGTCTCCACCTTGAGGTTGGCAACCCTACCTCCAACCCAACTGTGTGATTACCTGTCTTCTGGTGGATTTGCCAAAAATGGCCAACTTTGGCCTGATGTGGATCAACTAGGGTTGCAGGTCCCTCTTCGCCACCAGTGGGAGGTTTTGGGGTGTGGAGCAGGAGGACGGCAGAGTTTGGGGAGGGGAGGGACTTCAATGCCATAGAGTCCAAATGCCAAAGTGGCCATTTTCTCCAGGTGAACTGATCAGTTGTAATAGCAGATCTTCAATTAGTATCTGGAGGTTGGCAACCCTAGGATCAACAGGGCAAATTGGCCATCAGAGGTACAGAACATGAGTGGGTGGGTGTAGAAGGGCAGAGAGCCAGGATCTGGTTGATACACACTAGTCTTTTTATCTGCTTACCCAATATGGTGGAACCTGCCAGCATTAGCATATTACCCTACCCTAATTTCGCTATAGGAGCCCAGTGGCGCAGAGTGGTAAGCTGCAGTACTGCAGTCCAAGCTCTGCTCATGACCTGAGTTCGATCCCAACAGATAGCCGGCTCAAGGTAGACTCAGCCTTCCATCCTTCCGAGGTTGGTAAAATGAGTACCCAGCTTGCTGGGGGTAAAGGGAAGATGACTGGGGAAGGCACTGGCAAACCACCCCATAAACACAGTGTGCCTAGTAAACGCCAGGATGTGACATGACCCCATGGGTCAGGAATGACCCGGTGCTTGCACAGGGGACCTTTAATTTTGCTACAAGCTTTATTTTATTTTATCACAAATTTCTCAACAATAATAAACATGGTATGAATTAAACATTACACGTATGGACGGTCCAAGCAAATCTATATTATTATTATTAAAGTGTTTCAGCCCAGGGAGGGGATGGAGCTCACCAGGAATGTGATGCCATAGAGTCCATCCTCTAAATCTGCCATTTTCTCTGGGGGGCGGGGGGGGGATCCCTGTAGTTTGGAGATCAGTTTTAATTCTAGGAGATCTCCAGGAGGTACCTATAGGTTGACAACCCCACTCTAGGGCTCTTCCAAGTTCTCCATGAAGTCTTTGTCTCTGTTTTCTGCTGTAAAATTGGGACTCAAGGGATATACTTCCACCATACATAGGTCTTTTATGCATGGCTGTTTCTCCTGCTTTCACCCCTCTGACGACTTCAGGTCTTTGTCTGGATTATGCATGCCGTTTCCAGCCTCCATAGGTTGCCTCGCTCTCCCCCTGTGTTTCCCTGCATTTTGCCCACATTTTGAGGGACCTGTTTTATCTTGAAATTGAAAACGTGGGCAAAACGTGGGGAAATGCAGGAGGAGAACGAGGCAACCTCTGGAGGCCGGAAACGGCATGAATAGACCTGAAGTTGTCGGGCGAGTGAAACAGCCATGGATTAAAAAACCATAGAGATTCCACTTGGCAATCTAATACTGCGGTATGTTTGTAAATTTGGCAGTACTGCTGATTTTGGTCAAAGCTCTCTTGAACTGCTTTTTTTTTTGAAGGAAGGAAGGAAGGAAGGAAGGAAGGAAGGAAGGAAGGAAGGAAGGAAGGAAGGAAGAAAGAAAGAAAGAAAGAAAGAAAGAAAGAAAGAAAGAAAGAAAGAAAGAAAGAAAGAAAGAAAGAAAGAAAGAAAAAGAAAGAAAGAAAGAAAGAAAGAAAGAAAGAAAGATGTATGTATGTATGTATGTTGTGGTCAATTCAATTTAAAGGTTGTTAGCAATCAACCTTAGTCATACTGGGGACACGAGAGGAGTCCGTAAATGGTTGCCAGCTCTGGGTTGGGAAATACCTGGAGATTTGGGGGTGGAGCCTAGCGAGGGTAGGGTTGGGGAGGGGGCTCAGCATAGTAGAACACTATAGAGTCCACCATCCTAGAGATTTTGGGGGTGGAGCCTGAGGAGAGAGGGGTTTGGAGAAGGGCGGGACTTCAATGCCATAGATTCCACCATCCAAGCAGCATTTTTTCCCTGGGGGAACTGATACCGGGAGATCTCCAGCCTCCAACTGGAGGTTGGCAACCCTGCTCTTACCGGAAGCGAAGCTTAGGGAAATGGCGAGCCATGGCCACGATATCGCCTTTGGCCGTGGTAAGGGCGTGAAACAGAGTGTCCCGCTGATCACAGTTCCATAGGAAGTTGCCACAGAGGTCAGCATTAAAATGATGGAAACCACTACATACCCTGCAAGGGAAAAGAAGAGGGGAGGTGTTGAGAATCCATCCCCTTTCCTCTCTTTTTTGGGCTGTCATGGAACATAACGTGTTTTCCAAGCAATAGGAAATGCATTCAGTAATGTCATGGCTTTTTCATCAGGGTGCAGGGTTGCCAGGTCCCTCTTCATAACCAGGTTGGCAATTCCAGGAGCTCACCAGTCTCCACCTCGAGGTTGGCAACCCTACCTCCAACCCAACTGTGTGATTACCTGTCTTCCGGTGGATCTGCCAAAAATGGCCAGCTTTGGCCTGATGTGGATCAACTAGGGTTGCAGGTCCCTCTTCGCCACCAGCGGGAGGTTTTTGGGTTGGAGCCTGAGGAGGGTGGGGTTTGGGGAGGGGAGGGACTTCAATGCCATAGAGTCCAATTCCCAAAGCGGACGTTTTCTCCAGGTGAACTGATCTCTATTGGCTGGAGATCAGTTGTAACCGCAGGAGATCTCCAGCCACCACCTGGAGGTTGGCAACCCTATCAGCATGTGTTCCCCTTTCCCACCATTAGGACCAACTTCTTTAGATCTTTGAAATCACTGTTGAATGAGCAACATGGTTATTCCCCCACCCCCAAACATGGCTGTTTCTTTCCCGTCGATTGTATGGTGCTTATTCAGCTACAGCAGTAGTACAAAAGGCATTATAATGGTAACAGAAAGGGAGGAGTCATTCCAAGTTGCTCCAGAAAGAGAACACTTTGTACTGTACAAACCATATCTTCCATGGAAGAAGAGTTGGTTTTTATATGCTGACTTTCTCTACCTTTTAAGGAGAATCAAACTGGCTTACAATCTCCTTCCCTTCCCCTCCCCACAACAGACACCTTGTGAGGCAGGTGAAGCTGCCTTATTCTGAATCAGACCTTTGGTCCATTGAGGTCAGTATTGTCTACTCAGACTGGCAGCGGCTCTCTGGGGTCTCAGGCAGAAGTCTTTCACATCACCTACTAGTCCTTTTAACTGGAGTTGCCAGGGATTGAACCTGGGACCTTCTGCATGCCAAGCAGATGCTCTACCATTGAGCCACAGCCCCTCCCAATAGAGGCAATGGTTAACCGATGTCCATTGAAGACCATTTGTAAATGTGAATGCATCGAGATCATTGTCATGTAGTGTTTGTTTGAATGATGTGTGCATGCCCTACTGTGCACTGGTCAAAAAGCCACTGTGAGGTTCGTCAGCTGCCCTCAGCAATCCCAAAAAAGTCACTTGCTCAAACAGGTAGAGTTGAAGCAGGTAAATCTTTATTGAGGAGCGTGAAGGGATACAGCATAAGCAATCTACGGAGTCAAAGCTGCTAATGGTGGCCGAAACTACAAAGCATAACTTTAAGCATGACACCATCCCAGGTGCAAAGCTAAACGGCTTGGGGACCATAAGATAACAGCGCTTGATAGAAAGCAGGGAAGTGAGCCAGGGAGGGAGCAGGGAGGGAGGATAGGAGAGTGGGCTGCTTGAACAGTTCAAAGAAACGAAACCTAAATGAGACATGAGAATAGCAATGGGCCTAACTCATGTCAAGAGCCTGTCTGACGGTTAGACACCTCACAGAGAAACGAACCCACAAGACCTGTTACTCGACAGAACCAGGCACGAGACAGTCAGGACCCTGAAGAGACAGTCAGGATCCTGACAGCCACATCACAGGAAGCTTAACGCCTGTATCTTCAAACACAGCAAGATTGCTTTTTTCCTGTTCAGTGTTTTATCAGTGCACATGTAAGCATCACTGTGGCAGAGGATGGAACATAAAGAAATTGAAGGAATCAATCTGTGACAGAGTGTACTCTGTATACTGTATAAATGAAATTGTGGAGAGGCGATTAAAAAAAAATTACATAAGAACATAAGAAAAGCCATCAAGTCCAGCGGTCTGTTCACAAAGTGGACAACCAGGTGCCTCTAGGACGCCCACAAACAAGACCGCAGCAGCAGCATTGTCCTGCCTGTGTTCCACAGCACCTAATATAAGAGGCATGCTCCTCTGATACTGGAACGAATAGGTATGCATCATGACTAGTATTCATTTTGACTAGTAGCCATGGATGAACATGGCCTTTCCCCTCTTATAGCCTTTCAAATTGGCAGCCATTACCACATCTTGGGGCAGGGAGTTCCACAACTGAACTAGAAGAAGAAGAGCTGGTTTTAATATGCCAACTTTGTCTACCTTTTAAGGAGAATCAAACTGGCTTACACTCTCCTTCCCTTCCTCTCCCCACAACAGACACCTTGGGAGGGAGGTAAGGCTGAGAGAGCAATAAGAGAACTGTGACTAGCCCAAGGTCCCCCAGCTGGCTTCATGTGTAGGAGTGGGGAAACCAACCTGGTTCACCAGATTAGAGTCCGCCGCTCATGTGGAAGAGTGGGGAATCAAACCCGGTTCACCAGATTAGCGTCTACCCTCCAGCGTCCACCTTTCTTTTCGCCTGCAATTCAATTTTAACAAGAATTCTATATAACACAGAGTGGAAGGCAGCGGGGTATATCCTGATCTCGTCAGGCCGTGGAAGCTAAGCAGGATTGGTACTTGGATGGGGGACCACCAAGGAAGACTCTGCAGCGGAAGGCAATGGCAAACCCACCTCTGCTTCTCACTTGCCTCGAAAGCCCCTTGCCGTGGTCAATATAAGTCAGTTACGACTTAACAGCGCTTACATAGGTCTACATAACACCTTCTGCAATAACACCTTCTGATATACAAATCCAATGCCTCTGTGACTGACATAATGCCTTTTTTACTAAGTGATAGGGACCCCAAGGCTACATTGTCAGTGGCAAGATTTGTTTCAGTCCTTATATCCCTCCAACACTAGATATATGCTGCTCAAGATCAATGGATCAAGGAGCTTCTAAGGGATAAAAGGTAAAAAGGTAAAGGCAATGCGCAGCACCTAGGAAATGTTAGGCATCTCGTCTCTCCGTTTGCCCCCGTGCTCTGCGTGTTCAGATGTTGTGCAGTCAGACCACGGGGCTTCTCAGCTACCTAGCTGATGGGAACATAGGAAAGATTCCCTGAAGATAGAAAGGCTGAAAACCCCAGACCTATCCTAGCTCGAGTCTGAGGGCTTCATTGGGCACAGAGTCACTTCGGTGTAATGTTATGAAATGTCCAGCTGATGGTGCTAGAGGCTTGTGGGAAATCGAGGTAATGTGAATATTAGCGTGGGGGGAAATGGGCCAGGTCTGGTGCTGGAAAATTAGGGTGGAGACAACCATAGGGTTCTAAGAGCAGTCTTCACCAATGATAGGGACCCCAAATTACACCTGTTTTATAGGAATATGTAACGCTAGCAAGTTGATTATTGGTTGAGCCCTTGGTTCATTGCTAAGGGAAGGCCTGTAGTTCAGAGACGGGCATCTGCTTGGCGTTCAGAAGGTCCCAGGTTCAATCCCTGGCATCTCCGGTTGAAAGGATCGGGTAATAGGTGTTTGTAAGACCTCTACCTGAGAACTTGGACAGCAGCTGCCAGCCTGAGTAGACAATACTAACCTTGGTGGACCAGTGGTCTAATACATTATAAGGCAGCTTCATGTGTTTATGTGTTTTTCCTCTACAGCATCAGGAAGGCTTGTCTGCCTGTTAATTTTTTTGAAGTGATGCACATCCCCCTGCCCCCATAAATCAATCTATCCTTTAAACGGCCCTAGGCATCTGGGGGTCTGTGTGTGTGATCTGATGCTGAATACACAGACACTAGCCAGTAGATGCCTTCCACAGTTTTTTCCCCCCATTTCAGTTGAACTGCTTTGAAAATGGGAAGAATCTTCCAGAGCTCACCAGAGGAAAGAAGAAGAGGAGTTGTTTTTTATATGCCGACTTTCTCCACCTTTTAAGGAGAATCAAACCGCCTTACAATCTCCTTCCCTTCCTCTCCCCACAACAGACACCTTGTGAGGTAGGTGGGGCTGAGAGAGCTCTAAGAGAACTGTGAGTAGCCCAAGGTCACCCAGCTGGGTTCATGTGGAGGAGTGGGGAAACCAACCCGATTCACCAGATTAGAGTCCATCGCTCATGTGGAGGAGCCGGGAATCAAACCCAGTTCTGTAGATTAGAGTCTACTGCTCTTAACTGCTACAACATGCTGGGGGGGATATATATATATATATATATATATATATATATATATATATATATATATATATATTCACAGAGCAGCAAACTGCAGTGGAATTGCCCCTTTAAAAACGTTGCGACCTGTGTTCGCCTTCCAAGGACTCTTTGCTACAGAAACAATACCTGGGCTTTTACAAAGTTCTGTGGATCCCGTTGCCCTTACAGTGAACTTTTTCAGGACGGGCACAACTCCCCATCTGGCAATCTATCCACAGTCCCCGGAACACAAAGATCCCCCGGACAAAGCGCTTGACCCAGAATTCTGTCGAGATCGCGATCGTCACGAGGATGGTAGCCACGCAAGAGAGGACGACCCCCGCCAGGCGGCTTCTCTCAATCTCGTCCAGGCTGATGAACCACCAAATCAGAGGGCATCTGCCGATGGCGGAAAAGCAGCGCTCCAATGGCTGGCTGCTGATCGTGCCAGAGGGGTTGGGGGTTCTGGATTGAAACCCACCCATTGCCACGCCTTGGGGGCTTAATCCCTTGAACTGAATGTCCCTGGGACTCTCTGATGTTTCAGGCTCGACCCGCAGACTCTGTTGGCGAATAATGATACTACTGGTACTACCATAGTAACGCCAATGTTCTAGAAGCCCTGCGGGTTCCTCGCGAGCCCTTTCGCTTCCGTGGAAAGAGGACCACGCTGCCACTTTTTTTTTAATTCAGCCAGACTGAATGTCCTCCCGACGGCTGGACTGAGTGGCCGGTTTGATAGAATGCCATTTTCAGATAGGCTATGTGTCTGTGCATCAGGAGCAATTGAGATGACAGATCACCTTCTGTTATTTTGTGATCGATGGGCTACACCCAGGGCCACCTGGACTGCGCCCATTTTATCAAGATATCATCTTCCTGCTGGCTCTTGGATGGTCCCATTGCTGTTGGGTGATGCTGACCCAGAAATAACCAAACGTGTCGCGAAATATTTGGTAACAACAGTGCTAAACTATTGTTAAAAGGTAAAGCACCGGGTCATTCCTGACCCATGGGGTGACGTCGCATCCCGATGTTTCCAAGGCAGACTTTGTTTGCAGGGTGGTTTGCCAGTGCCTTCCCCAGTCATCTTCCCTTTACCCCCAGCAAGCTGGGTACTCATTTTACCGACCTCGGAAGGATGGAAGGCTGAGTCAACCTTGAGCCGGCTACCTGAACCCGACTTCCGTTGGGATCAAACTCAGGTTGTGAGCAGAGCTTTTGACTGCAGTACTGCAGCTTACCACTCTGCGCCACAGGGCTCCTAAACTATTGTTAACTAGTGATATTATTATTGTAGTTATTGTTATGCCTGTAAAGTGACTCATTTATTGGTAATTGTAATTTTAATTTTAAAGTGTTTCAAATATTTTAAGAATTTAAAGTTGCTGCTGCTGTACATTTTAATAATCTATAATGTTAAAATTATTTTATATTTTGCACGTTGTGCTTCAGAAGTTCAGACCTCTGGTCAGATGAGCCTGAAATAAAAGGAAAGGTTTTTTAGTTCAGCGTAAAGTTAAGTACTCTTCTGGCTGTCAATCATTGCACACATCCTCTTCCCCCCACCTTATACATTCGTTGTCCCGTTACACGCACAACATACTTCTTCACACATCGCAGGTTCACAAAATGGTGGAGATTCTTTCATTAGGGTGGGCAAATTACTATGCTAATAAGGCTGCATCTCTGTCTTTGTCCTTGGCCAACCTCATCTACAAGTTGACGAAACAGTAGTCATTTATGCATGGGAGTTTTACCTGAGGTTCGTTGCTCGCTGGACCCACACTTTCTTCTTTAGAAGTTATGCACCAGCAATCTCCAAGCTCAAAACAAGAAGCCCGCCCCATGAAATGCTGCTTTGTGATTGTCTGTAGTTCTTTCTTTGAGCGAGAAGTCCCCTCCCCTGCAGATATGCAAGTGCCCATCCAAAATGCATTTTAAAAGACAAAAACAAAACAGAGCACCCTAAAAGGAATGGGGGGGGGAGGACCCAAGGCTCATTTTAAAAGTCCATTCTTCTGCCCAGAAAGAACTCCCAGGAAGCAGGAAGTATTTGAATCCCTGCCTCTTTACACACTGCTTTGTTATTGGCTGTGAGGGGAACTACGCTTGTGTTCCCCGCACTTTGCCTCATGCGTGGGGATTTCACCTGGGCAGAGCTCAGGGGAGGAGGAAGAATCAGGTTAACAAAGGAACGGGAAGACCCAGGGTTTGTGAGGGCTGGCAGCGAGGTCATCTTTAATGGAGGGAAGCCTCACGCATAACTCCAAGCAACAACCGAGACAGACCAGGGGTGAATGTGAGTGAAAGTGCCCATGCATAAACGATTAGTCAGTGCTCAGAGCGAGATATGTGGGAGACTACTGACACATTTCACTTCCTGATCTCTTGTCTTCTGCAGCTGCGTCTGAAATACTTATATCTGAAACATCTTTCATCGACTTCTGAAAGCCTTTCTGATGAACTCTTCGCTCAGGCCCACACTGTTATACCCATTCCAGAAGATCGCACCCCTTTTGTGGGGCATTAATTCATCCAAAATCTACCAGCTATGATAATGGGTACCTGATGGGCTTAAAAAGAGGGGGAGGATTCTCGCTGGCTATTCACTCTGATCCCAGGATCAGAGGGAGAATCCTGGAAGCAAGATCCATGGACTCCACATGATTTGCTCCACCAAAGCCATGTGGTGGGCTGTAATAAAAGTCTATGGTTAGTCTACTATATTTGCAAATAGTAGCAGTTCAAATAAAAAAGAGCCAGATTTCCCAATTGTGACCTTGTACAACAGCTCCTTCCGATGTGAGTATAAAGAATGCCCTGACCGTTGTGATAGACTTGCCGTTTTACCTCCCCAGATGGAGAGAAACTCTGGTTCGACTAATGGGTTGCGTGCCCAGGACTTATTTTGCATCATGGATTCTGCCTCTAATGAGTTGCTTTGCAAAGCGTGTGACGCTTGTCCTGGTCCAAAGAGAATTTTGGATACTCAAACATGGGTCCAGGTTATAGGCATATTTGGTAGAAGGCTGATCCCGCCCCCAAATCCACCTCACTCCGCCTCCAGGGGCCATGTCCTCACCTGAGGGCCACAGCTTACTGCAACCATCTTGGGAGACCAGTTTCTTCTCCTCAAACCACATGAGAGAGCCAGCGAGTTGTAGTGGTTAGGAGCAGTGGACTTTAACATGAGCAGCGGACTCTAATCTGGTGAACGGGGTTGGTTTCCCCACTCCTCCACATGACGCCAGCTGGGTGACCTTGGGCTAAGTCACAGTTCTCTGCACTCTCTCAGCCCCACCTACCTCACAAGGTGTCTGTTGTGGGGAGAGGAAGGGAAGGCAATTGTAAGCTGGTTTGGTTCTCCTTAAAAGATAGAGAAACTTGGCATGTAAAAACCAACTCTTCTTCATCATCATCATCACCATGGCAGAAGGGGTTCATGGAATGCTTCTCCCTATCCATCACCACCCCAGTCTTCTCTGGCATTTGCTGTACCAGCTAGAAGGACAATTTGCTTAGGGAAGCTGCCCTGAGAGATTCATAACTGGGAAGCTGAGTTTGGGAATAGTCCCCACTAGGGGACTATTCCCAAACTCTGCATATTAATAAACCCAAACCAAAAATAAACCCGAAATTAGTCGTTTTGGTAATTTTGGGGCTTCAGGTTTGCAGAACACCAAAACCTGGTGGTCTGCCCAAAGGTGAATAGGCGATTCCCAAAAAAGCTGAATAATTGTTCGGCTTTTTCAGGTTCAGTTATTCGCCTTTGCTCAGAGACATGGCTCTGTGCTTTCTCCCATCTATCTATCTATCTATCTATCTATCTATCTATCTATCTATCTATCTATCTATCTATCTTTCTTTCTTTCTTTCTTTCTTTCTTTCTTTCTTTCTTTCTTTCTTTCTTTCTTTCTTTCTTTCTTTCTTTCTTTCTTTCTTTCTTTCTTTCTTTCTTTCTTTCGTCAGTGACATGTACTCGGAGCCAACTTGGTCTGACCAACCTTTCAGTAGGTAGATCTGGATCAAGCATAAGTGTTTTTTAAAAGACGGGGCTCACCAAGTCCTGTCCAGAGGGATACACCCTCCAACTCAAAAGAACCGGCTTCAACAGCTGCTGACCACTAAGCTTCCAAAGGAGACTCCCTCACCTGCGCGGATGAGCAGTCTCCTTCAGACAGCCCCTGTGGTCAAGACTTTGGCTGGCTCTGATAGCATCTCCCCCTGAAAACCTGCTCTGAAACTGAAAGTCACCCCAAGTAAAGGCTTTGTTTCCCCGCACCGTGACCATCTCTTGAAATCAGATTTTTGATGACCGTAATAAGGGACTGTTCATAGGATGTCATTTGCCACTGAAAGAAATGTTTTCCGTGCCTTATTTTTCTTGCATTTAAACTGTTTTCCTCAGTTTGGAAGTTAATTTGCATGGACATCATGCTATGCGCCCCAAAAATGAACGGAGCCCCCCCAGACTTTAAGGTGCCAGCCTGTCATCAGCTTTTTCCACCAGTCCTCAGCCACGCTGAATTTCTGAAACCTGAAAACCGATGGTCAGCTTGGCTCAGAGATGCCTGGAGGATGGGGGTGCCCCCTTTGCAAGCCCATAAAATTGGACCCCCTGTCCTAAATTCACCAAACTTCGGGGACCATCTAAGGAGAGTCTCTTGCAGCTATGTTGCAAATTTAGGGACTCTACCTCCAAAAATGCCTCCACACGATCTTCGAAAAAAATCCCCATAGACCAGGGGTGGGGAACAGTGCAATGTTATGCAGGTCTAAATCCTACTCAGGTCCAGTCGGCGGGGCTTACTCATTGGAAAGTGTCAGCAGGTTTGTCCTGCAGATGTCTAGGATCTTAACCTATTGGCAATCTACCCATTTTGGTCCAGAGAAACTATGAAGTACATTTTGTTTATTGAGAAATTTTACATGCTGCCTGGAACTTGACTTGGATGGCCCAGCCTGATCTCATTAGATCTCAAAAGCTAAGCAAGGTCAGCCCTGGTTAGTACTTGGATATGAGACCACCAAGGAACACCAGACTCGTTATGCAGAGAAAGGCAATGGCAACCCACCTCTGTTCATTTCTTGCCCGAGCCAGCAATGCCGTGGATTGAACTTAGAAGGGTACAGATTGGGGAGGGGCACAGAGTACACAGAGAGAGATGCTGCATGTTTGGTAGTCTATGCTGCACCTGGGACCTTCTGCATGCCAAACAGATGCTCTACCTCTGAGCCACAGCCCCTCCCAAGCAGATGCTCTCCCCCTGATCCACAGCCCCTCCCAAGCAGATGCTCTCCCCCTGATCCACAGCCCCTCCCAAGCAGATGCTCTCCCCCTGATTCACAGCCCCTGCCAAGGAGATGCTGTACCAGTGATCCACAGCCCCTGCCAAGGAGATGCTCTCCCCCTGATCCACAGCCCCTCCCAAGCAGATGCTCTCCCCCTGATCCA
This sequence comes from Euleptes europaea, assembly GCF_029931775.1. Taxonomy (NCBI): domain Eukaryota; kingdom Metazoa; phylum Chordata; class Lepidosauria; order Squamata; family Sphaerodactylidae; genus Euleptes; species Euleptes europaea. Next base: position 13,573,976 of record NC_079314.1, read on the forward strand.
CAGCCCAGCCCAAGACGCTCTACTGAAGCGTGCCAGCCGGGCGATCCAGCGGGGAGAGGCTGGCCATGGGGCCCTCTGGCAGCTGCTCGGGAAGTGCGTGCCAGCCGGGGAATCAAGCGGGGAGGGGCTTGGCAGGGGGCCCTTTGGCACCAGCTGGGAGATCCAGCAAGGAGGGGGGGCAGGGGGCCCTTCGGTGGCCGCGCAGGAAGCTCGCTCCCACCGGAGGTTTAAGCAGGGAGGGGCTTGGCAGGGGCCCCTCCGGCTGCCACGTGGGAAGTGCGCTCCAGCCGGGAGATCCAGCAGGGAGGGGCTTGGCAGGGGGCCCTGTGGCTGCCGCGCGAGAAGCGTGCGCACCAGCTGGGACATCCAGCAGGGAGGGGGTGGCCAGGGGGCCCTTTGGCGAGTGCTCAGGAAGTGCGCGCCAGCTGAAGATTCAAGAGGGAAGGGGCTTGGCAGGGGGCCCTCTGGCTGCCGCAAGGGAAGCGTGAGCCAGCTGGGAGATCCAGCGGGGAGGGGATGGCCAGGGGGCCCTCTGGCGGCTGCTCGGGAAGCGCGTCCCAGCCGGGGGTTCAAGCGGGGAGGAGCCTGGCAGGTGGCCTGGGGGCCGGATGAAATGATCCCGCAGGCTGTAAACGGCCCGCGGGCCAGAGGTTACCCACTCCTGCCATAGACTATAATGGGCCCAGGGTTTTTTTTGGTAAACCCGGAAATAAGCGGAAGACCGAAATTTACTGGTATTGGTATTAGGCTTATTCCAGGTTGACTGGGAAAAAAATCACGCCCAATAAACCCAAACCTGAAATTTACTGGTTTTTTTTTTTTTTGCACAATCTTAGCTTGTATATGGACACATGAAGTTTCTTTATACTTAATCAGACCATCAGTCCATAAAAGTCAGTATTGTCTACTCAGACAGACAGGCAGGCTCTCCGGGGTCTCAGGCAGTCATCACCCCATCCTAGGGCAGGGAGTTCCACAACTGAATAATGCACTGTGTGAAGAAATACGTCCTTTTGTCTGCTTTTAATCTCTTACTCTCCAGCTTCAGCAGATGACCCCGCATTCTGGTATTACGAGAGAGGGAGAAAAGCTTCTCCCTGTCCACTCTCTCCACACCATGCATAATTTTATAGACTTCTGTCATGTCTCCCCTTAACCACCTCCTTTCCAAGCTAAACAGCCCTAAGCGTTTTAACCGCTCCTCATGGGCAGTTGCTTCAGCTCACCATTCGCTGCCACTCTTGCTTCTGGATGCTGGTATACACAGGAATGTATCCGATGTTTTCCTCTTTCTCGAAAGAGACCTGCTGCATGGGAGAACATCTCCTGCTCCATCTGCTAGCTTTAAAGTGGCAAACTCCTGCAAAGCAAAACAGGTCTGCTTGCAGATTCAGTTTTATGAGCCTGTGTAGGGGAAACCTGAAACTCCCCCACCCCCAGCTCAGGAGTTGAGTCAAAAAGCCTATTTGGACGGTTGCCAATTTTGGCTTTGGAACTTCCTAGAGATTTTGGGGTGGGACCTGGGTAGGGTTGCCAGCTCCAGATTGGGAAATACCTGGAGATTTTTGGGGGTGGAGCTTGAAAAGGGCAGGGTTTGGAGAGGGGAGGGGACGTCAATGCCATAGAATCCAATTGCCAAAGCAGCCATTTTCTCCAGGGGAACTGTAATAGCAGGAGATCTCCAGCTACTATCTGGAGGCTGGCAACCCAGTTCTGGGGAGGGCAAAATTTGGGGAAGGGAGGGAGCTCAGCAGGAATGTGATTCCACAGAATCCACCCTCTGAAGCTGGCATTGCCTCCAGGGGAATGGATCTCTTCTAACCGTATGTATTTTTCTGGCAAGGCCGTAATAAAGTTGTTTGTTTGAATGGATCTCTGTAGACTGGAGATCAGTTGTAATGTTGGGAGATCTCCAGGCTCTGCCTTGAGAACGGTAACCCTGCCTATGTGACACTTCTCCCTCACTGGGCATATTGTTTCAGCAGCTCAGGAGAAATCCCGATTTGACTTGGCCGAGTCTCCTTGATTTATTGGTCTTTTATGCATGGCTGTTTCATTCACCCTCACCCCTCCGATGACTTTGGGTCTTTGTTTCGATTATGCATGCCGTTTCCAACAGTCAGAGGTCGCCTCGCTCTCCCCCTGCCTTTCCCTACGTTTTGCCTGTGTTTTGAAATCCGTGATAAAACAGGTCCCTCAAAATCCGGGGGAAAGCAGGGGGAGAGCGAGGCAACCTATGACGGTCGGAAATGGCATGCATAATTGAAACAAAGACCCAAAGTCATCAGAGGGGTGACGGTGAGTGAAACAGCCATGCATAAAAGACCATTGTTTCCCTCTACAGCTTCCTCACAACAGGCACCTTGTGAAGTAGGTGGGGCTGAGAGAGTTCTGAGAGAACTGTGACTGGCCCAAGGTCACCTAGCAAGCTTCATGTGGAGAAGTGGGGAAACCAACCCGGTTCACCAGATTAAAGTCAGCCTCTCATGTTGAGGAGTGGGGAATCAAACCCGGTTCTTCAGATTAGAGTCCGCAGCTCATGTGTAGGAGAGGAGAAAACAACCTGGTTTACCAGATTAGAATCCACCGCTCATATGGAGGAGTGAGGAAACAAACCCAGTTCTCTAGATTAGAATCCATCGCTCTTAACCGCTACACCACACTGGCTCTCACTGGTAATTCCCAAAGATCTCCAGGCCCCAACTGGAGGTAGGGCAAGCCTACTCTTAACCTTTCTCTGCCTGGATTCAGGAAGACCTCTGATCTTGGTTTAACCATCTTTCCCCCTTTCCAAACGGTCCCCAGCACTTTTGAACGTTGCGTTTCATACCTGCTAAAGAAACAGCAAGCACCGAGAACCACCCTGGGGCCAGTGACCACGAGAGGTACGAGTTGGATTCCTTGGTTGTGAAGAGCATGAAAATGACTAGGCTCATCGTTCCCATGACCCCTGAAGGAGAACAGACAACATATGTGGGAAAAAGATAAAGATAAGGTTGGTGGCCTGGTTGCTTCTTGAAGAAGTCAGGATCTGTCACTCCCTTGGGAGGCAATTGCAAAGGACTCCTTTTATCCATCATTAGGGTTGCCAACCTTAAGGTACTAGCTGGAGATCTCCTGCTATTACAACCAATCTCCAGCTGATAGAGATCAGTTCACTTGGAGAAAATGGCCGCTTTGGCAATTGGACTCTATGGCATTGATGTCCCTCCCCTCCCCAAATGCCGCCCTCCTCAGGCTCCGCCCCAAAAACCTCCAGGTATTTCCCAACCTGGAGCTGGCAACCCTAGTGAATAGCCAGAGAAAGCTAACCCATAAAAACTCAGTTCCCTTTATCATAGCTGGCACTTTACCATGATGGCACTTTAAAAGTCCGTTGCAACAGACTTTTGGTGACCCTATAGGGTTTTCAAGGCAACAGATGTTCAGAGGTGGTTTGCCATTGCCTGTCTCCATGTGGGCTGAGACAGTTCTGGGAGAACTGTGACCAGCCCAAAGTCTTTCTCTCCCTCAAACCATGCCCTCCTCAGGCTCTGCCCAGAAATCTCCCACCAGTGGCAAAGAGGGACCTGGCAACCCTACCCATCATCCCCTGGGCCTGGCAAAATGGCCAGATAATCTCCTGAAACGTAACAACGGAGCCAATGCCCACCAAAAGTACATAATGTGTGGACATGCTGAATAAAGCACAGAACTAGGATCTCATTCACACATTCATGTACATAATCCATAGGGTTGCCAGCTCCAGGATGGGAAATACCTGGAGATTTTGGGGGCAGAGCCTGAGGAGGGCAGGGTTTGGGGAGGGGAGGGACTTCAATGCCATAAAGTCCTATTGCCAAAGCGGCCATTTTCTCCAGGGGAACTGACCTCTGCCGCCTGGAGATCAGTTGTAATAGTGGGAGATCTCCAGCCACCACCTGGAGGTTGGTAACCCTAATAATCCAGTATCTTTGTTGCTCATCTGAATGAAGCCGAATGTGCCAGCGTTATCATATTACACCAATTATTGCAGTAACTTCATTGGCTTCTGGTTGGTTTCCAGGCACAACACAAAATGCCTTTCAAAATGATTTCCAAGCAGCTTGGAATTGGGGTAGGGTTACCAACTCTGGCTTGAGAAATTCCTGGAGATTAGGGGGTGGAAAGCAGGGGGTGATAAACAAAAGGGGGATCAGGACATCATTCTTTTTACCAGAGATGACACTCAGGGAGGTGGCGATCCACGGCCATGGTATCTTCTTTGGTGGTGGTAAGGGTGTTAGAGAGAATGTCCCGCTGATCACTGATCCATAGGAAGTCATCACAGAGATGAGCATTAAAACTATGGAGACCACAAGATACACTGCCAAAAAAAAGAGAGAGAGGAAGCGAGGTGTGAGAATCCATCCCAGCTTGTGTGTATTCATTCTTTCCCTCTTTAACTACAGATCTGGGCTCCACTACCACAGAGGTGTTGGAGAAGAAGGAGTAGAAGGAGAGTTTGTTCTGATACCCCACTTTTCTCTGCCTTCAAGGAGTCTCCAAGCGGCTTACAATCACCTTCCGTTCCTTTCCCCACAACAAACACCTTGTAAGGTAGGTGGGGATGAGAGAGTTTGGAGGGAACTGTGACTGGCCCAAGATCACCCAGCTGGCTTCATGTGGAGGAGTGGGGAAACCAACCTGGTTCACCAGAATAGAGTCCACCGCTCTTAACCACTACACCAGGCTGGAGTAAAGGCAACTGAGCATGTCTGGACACTGAGTGGGGCTATATTGCTCTTTGCACTAAAACCAGATGTATGTGTTATCTCCTTATTGAATGGGGTGCATCTCCTTGCCTAAGCTGGGAGCTTCTCTCTTGCTCCTTTCTATTCCTGTGCCCATGTGCTCTCTCTCTCTCTCTCTCTCTCTCTCTCTCTCTCTCTCCGCCCCCGATATACAGGTCTCTTCTGCAGCCAGATTAGCTGGCCACTTGTGATAAGGAATAGTATGCTTTAGATTAGGCTCCTCTCTCCTTTCTACTACAAGATGGATGGGAACCAGTATCAATCTCAATTAGGGTTGACAACCTCCAGGTACTAGCTGGAGATCTCCTGCTATTGCAACTGATCTCCAGCCGATAGAGATCAGCTTCCCTGGAGAGAAAAGGGCGGCTTTGGCAATTGGACTCTATGGCATTGAAGTCCCTCCCCTCCCCAAACCCTGCCCTCCTCAGGCTCCGCCCTAAAAACCTCCCGCTGGTGGTGAAACCTGGCAACCCTAATCTCGATAAAAGCAAGTTTTCCCTTTTTGCAGTATACTTGCTTGATGCTTGTTCACTGTGTGTGTTATTCCACGCTTTCCCGACTGTGCAACTTTGATATGCTAACCAACATGTATATTCAACAGAAATGTCCCTCAGCTACCACATGTCCTGATTGGGCTAGGACTGCCAACTCCAGGTTGGAAAAATCCTGCAGATTTAAGGATGGTGCCTGGGGAGAGAGGAGGTTGGCAAAGTAGGCCAAGATCTTCCTGGTTTGACAAATCAGTTGATTTTGGAGAGCAAGGGACAGATATAAACCATTTGCATACCTGCAGCGGGTAAACTCCGGCCCTTGGCCCTAAACCCCTGCCCTCGAGCAAGTGAAATGGAGAAAAAATGGCTAGAAAATGACCTTCATAGTGACACTCTAGGAACTCCCCCAAATCTCTGTGGTCTTTACCATAGATATTAGGGGAAATTCTTAGAGAGTCACCCATAAGTGATGTTCCATCCACCCCAAATACCACTATTCCCAGGGACAACCCTCAAAATCTCCTGGCATTTGCTAAGGCAGTGCTGGCAACCCTATACTTTTTTTTTAATGGTTATTTATTAAACAATACAATAGAAACAATATACAGCAAAATACATGTAATGGAAACAACCTGTATAAAATACAGCTAGAACTGGGCCCCGAGACTAGAGAATGCATTGGATAAACTAAACCAGAACTACAAGACTTAGGAGCCACACAATGAAATGGTACAAATCCATAGAATGGGCAGAACAATGAAAACTGCCCAAGGCCTCTACAAAACCACAGAAGCGTGAGAGCATCCCCCCCTTCTTCCCCCTTTCCAGTTCTCGATTTGTGTAGCTTAGTGGACATACGTACTCACATATGGATTCTACCAGAGGCTTACAAAAAAATTAGAACGAGAAGCAATCACATTGAAAAAGTATGCATCTTACTTCCTAATTATTGAAATCTCTTTAAATAATGAAAATTACTTGGTGAAGAGCACACCACAGCTTTGTTATCACTGGGCATCTGAAGGGCTGGATTTAAATAGCCGCGCCTGTACCAACTCCGGCTCCAACAGGCAGCTCTGCCATATGGAAATCTCCGCTCAGGTCTATATGAAATAAAGGTTTCAGGTTGAGTATCCCTTTTCTGGACTGTTTGGTCCGTATTTCGGATCATTCCATGTTTTGGGATATTTTGGAATTTGGGCATCGACATAATACCTTGGGGATGGGACCGTTGATAGGACCAATGTGATTTGATACAGAAAATACTCCGTGTGATTTGCAAACACAGTACGTGCTTAAATGCTGAACTGTGGGATATGGGATGTCTGGATACGGGATACTCTACCTATACCATTTTGCACCCATGACCTTGCCTTTCACACCCTGAAATCAGGTTTCCCTGAAACCGGCCTGGAGCCAGCGTGGTGTAGTGGTTAAGAATGAGCGGTGGACTCTGATCTGGAGAACCGGGTTTGATCCCCCCACTCCTCCACATGAGCGGCGGACGCTAATCTGGTGAACCAGGTTGGTTTTCCCCACTCCTACACACAAAGCCAGCTGGATGACCTTGGGCTGGTCACACTCTCTCAGCCCCACCTACCTGACAGGGTGTCTGTTGTGGGGAGGGGAAGGGAAGGATATTGTAAGCTGGTTTGATTCTTCTTCAAGTGGTAGAGAAATTCGGCATATAAAAACCAACTCTTCTTCTTCTTCTCTAATGCACTAAGACAACACAGAAAAGGCAATCTTTGAATAAAACCTTTTGCTATTACTTTTAAAGGAGAAAAGGAAAATAATAACAGTGGGTGGCCTAGATCTGCATGCTGGCAACCCTATATTGATATCACTGCTAAATACTGGCATCACTTGGGCAACTCATCACTGAAGTAGGCCATCTGGCCTTCCCTCGGCACTGCCGGGCTTCTGACCTCCGGCCTCTCTGTTAGGGTTGCCAACCTCCAGGTGGTGACTAAAGATAAACCAGCAGTGTTGCCAAACAAAGAAACCATAAGGTAAATATGCTCTATTGTTAGTTATTCACATATAACATAACAAGGTACAATTTTTGTTACAAGTTACAAGAGTACAGCGTAATGAATCTCCTATGGATAGGATGAAGTTGGAGACACTTATATGCAGTGCATTTTTTGCTCCACTATGTGGCGATCAAGAACAAGTTGATCTGATCGCGTTCTTCCGTCACCAGGACAATGTTGTGGATAATTGCTGAGATTGACAAGTCCTTTAGGTGTGGTTCTTCTACTCTTTTGTATGCCCCGTTGATGATGGGGGTATCGGGGTGTAGATGAAAATCACTACAGGGGTCCGGTTATCACCCTGTTTTGACCCCAAATAAGTCTTTCTCAGGGACCGATACTGGCTGTTCATTGATAAGCTTGTGTATTGGTCGAGGACCCAGTATTGGTCCCCTGAGGAAGAGTTATGGCATGCAACATGGTGTTTTTCACGCATCTAGCCCTCAAGGACCCCTTTCTTCATTGATCTGATTGGGAGGAGTGTCAGGGGCTTGCAGGGTTCTTGGAGAGTGATTCTGAGTTCATTTTTTTGGGGGGGGGCAACTCTCTTAGACATAACTACTGTCTGCGCAAACTGAGAGAGCACCCCAGGACATGCTGGTGTATTATATGGAATCTGAAATCACAAGGAATGGATGGACGAGCATTATCAATTGATACGTTTCCAAGAAACTCAGGGCTTCCCAGAACAACACTATGAAAATAACTGGCCAGTGTACATTTTCAGAATGCTGAAGTGCCGTATTGCGCATTGCTGTTTCTCCAAATGGGCTACCAGCTCGTCATTTTCTGTTCCCCGGATGAGGAGAGGGACTTGTGTACTGCTTTTCACTTTTAAGCCAGCCGTATCACTGTTCATAAATGTATTATATTGTTTATGTTCATAATAGAACAATTGCAAGATAATAATAGTTTTGTTTTTTTAATGAGCAATGACTTTGGCTGACTACAAAGTCAGTTCCTCAGCAGACAGAGAGGAGATACTGAGATGACTGAAATGTGGAAAAGATTCCCTGTAGTTAAGAAGGCTGAAAAGTTTTCTGGCTACTTTGAGTATCTTCAGTTCCTGTCAATGTTACCCATTATCCATTAAAACTGCCCTGATCATCTGGGATGGGGATAATGTGTTGGTGAGGACATTAGGACTAGTCAATAGGTGCCTCCACAGCTAGATTTCCCCCCTCTGTGGCTGAAAATTGGCAGAATTTTCCAGAACTCTCCCCAGGAAAAGGAAAAAAAAATCTATATTGTTCAGAGACTACCATCCTGACAATGTTGCATATGTGTTTGAGAAACTCCTTGCTACAAAAAGAATATCTGAGCCTTTGCATAGGCCTCTTGTAGAAAGTTGAATACATGAAGCTGCCTTATACTGAATCAAACACTTGGTCCATCAAGGTCAGTATTGTCTACTCAGACTGGCAGTGGCTCTCCAGGGTCTCAGGCAGAGGTATTGAATGTCACCTACCACCTGATCCTTTTAGCTAGAGATGCTGGGGATTGAACCTGGGACCTTCTGCGTGCCAAGCACATGCTCTACCACTGAGCCACAGCTGCTGTCCTAAACTCTGAGGATTCCATTGCCCTTACATGGAACTTTTGCAGGACGGCCACAACTCCCTATCTGGCAATCCTTCCACAGTCCCCGGGACACAAAGATCCCCCGGACAAAGCGCTTGACCCAGAATTCTGTCGAGATCGCGATCGTCACGAGGATGGTAGCCACGCAAGAGAGGATGACGCCGGCCACACAGTACGTCTCGCGGTCCAGGCTGTCGAACCACAAGGCGAGAGGACATTTGGAGACGGGAGCAAAGCAGTGCATAAAAGGGAGACCGATGATCTTGCCAACGGGGTTGGAAGGGTTGGATGGAAGCCCGCCCATCGTCAAGCCTTGGGGCACGATCCCGCGCAGAACACTGCAACCCCCTGACCTTTCAGGCGAAACCCACAGGTTCTCTTGGTGGATAAAGGGAGACCAGTACTTCCACAGTAACTCCGGGGTTCTAGAACCACCGCAGGTTCCTTGCGAGCCGTTCCGCTTCCATGGAAAGAGAACAATGGTGTCAATTAGCTCCGCCAGCGTGGTGTAGTGGTTAGGAGCGGTAGGCTCTAATCTGGAGAACCGGGTTTGATTCCCCCACTCCTCCACATGAGCGGCGGAGGCTAATCTGGTGAACTGGATTTGTTTCCCCACTTCTTCATACGAAGTCATCTGGATGACCTTGGGCTAGTCACACTCTCTCAGCCCCAGCTACCTGACAGGGTGTCTGTTGTGGGGAGGGGAAGGGAAGGTGACTGTAAGCTGGTCTGAGACTCCTTAAAAGGTAGAGAAAATTGGGGTATAAATTCAACTCTTCTTCTGCCTCCATTATTCCCTTTCCAAAAGACCACACCCCCTTTTCAGAGCATTACGTCACCCCAAGGAGCCAGCGTGCTGTAGTGGTTAAGAGCTGCAGACTATAATCTGGAGAACTGGGTTCGATTCCCCACTCCTCCACATGAAGCCTCCCGGGTGACCTTGGGCTGGTCACAGTTCTCCCAGAACTGTCTCAGCCCACTGGGAGACAGGCAATGGCAAACCACCTCTGAACACCTGTTGCCTTGGAAACCCTATAGGGTCACCAAAAAGTTGCAGCTGACTTTTGAAGTGCCATCACCCCAAATCTACCAGCTATAGTAAAGGGAACCAAGTTTTTATGGGTTAAATAAAAAGGAGAATGCTTTCTCTGGCTATTCACTATGGTTGCCAGCTCCAGGTTGGGAAATACTTGGAGGTTTTTGGGGCGGAGCCTGAGGAGGGTGGCATTTGGGGAGGGGAGGGACCTCAATGCCATAGAGTGCAATTGACAAAGCAGCCATTTTCTCCAGGTGAGGAGATTTCCAGCCACCACCTGGAGGTTTTAGCAAAAACAACCTATTATAGTGTAAATCAAATTGCAAAATCTAAGTTGCAAGTTTTGTTGTTACTACCCTCCTGGACTGGCCAGTGATATGGTTCATGGACTTCACTTGTTACATATGGAGACTGTACCCTCTGACCTCGAGATTTTGTATGATGACTGATCTATGTGGTATTTGTATTGCATATCTGTGGGAGATTTTGTGTGTATAACATTGAGCTGGTTCATGTTTAACATTATAGTTGTAGTAAGAGCATATAGCATAGGAATTTCATCATTAAATGTGCAACCTTGATATGAAAACCTGGTAAAGATTATAATAGATTGGTTCTTGTAGGTTATCTGGGCTGTGTGACCGTGGTCTTGGTATTTTTTTTTTTAACCAAAATACCAAGACCACGGTCACACAGCCCGGATAACCTACAAGAACCAATGAACTCTGACCGTGAAAGCCTTCGACAATATTATAATAGATTGTTTTTGTTATAATACAAGCCCTGGAGGTTGGTAACCACAGAATTTCACTCTAGAGAAGCCCTTGAGATTGGCAAACACTCTTTCCTCCAGGCCATTCCTGGAGGGTGGCAACAGAGATTTTTTCTCCAGGCCAGTCCTGGAGGTTGGGAACTGAAGTTTTTTTCCTCCTTAGGTTCGTCCAGAAGGGTAGTAACAACAAAACTAGCAACTTAGATTTTGCAATTTGATTTACACTATAATAGGTTGTTTTTGCTAGAACACTATCATTCTAACAACATAGGTTCTTCTTTTTGAGGTGATTACCACCTGGAGGTTGGCAACCCTAAGTATCAGAGGGCATGTAAAGAAAGCAAGATTGATGGATTCCACATGACTCGCTCCAGAGAAACTGTACTGTGGACTACAATAAAAGTCAATTGTCAACTAACAAAATTTGCAAATATTTGCCATTCAAGAACAATGAAATCCTTTAATTTGCATAACAGTTCCAGTTTGAATATAAAGAATGTGCTGATGGTAGTAAGAGATGGATATGCTGTTTTAACTCCTTGGGGAAGACTAGCACCTCTGTCCGACTCATGGGTCACACAGACGACATCATTATGGCACCGGACAGGATGTTTTGTGTCTCGTGTAAAATGCATCCATTTTCTCCAGGGGAACTGATCTCCACCGTGCGGACATCAGTCGTAATTCTGGGAGACCTCCGGGTCCCACCGGGAAATTAGCAAGCCTAGGAAGGAAAGACGCCTGGGAAGCGTTTAATAAGATGGCTGGGAATACTGTGTGGCCCACAGGTGTTTCATTGAAAGTGCCCAAGAATTCCTCAGCGGAGAAATCAAATGTGGAAATGTCTTTCTGATGGAAGGGAGAAAATTTGCAAACTGTGGCCGTATGTGAGTAAGGTCGCCGGATACCAGGTAATGGTAGGAAATTGCCACCAATTAAGGGGGCTGCCCCTGCTGCCTCTCAGCTGGCCGACGGGTGGAAACAGGCCAGCTGAACGGAGGGGCGATTAATGTCACTTCCGAGTTTACCGCACATTCCTCCAAAAACTATGGTTTTCATAGGGTTCTTGGAGGAATATGCTAGAGTGTCCCCGTCATCTCCAGGGTAAAACCCAGAAGTGTCATTATTGCTCTGATCACTCCCCATCACAACGGTGCCACTTGTGGGGAGGGGGCCCCTGGCAACCCTATATGTGATAAGGGTTGCCAGGTCCCTCTTCGCCATCAGCAGGAGGTTTTTGGGGCAGAGCCTGAGGAGGGCGGAGTTTGGGGAGGGGAGGGACGTCAGTGCCATAGAGTCCAATTGCCTATATGTGATGCATCATGCTTAGCTCGCCGATGGGGTAGAAATAACGAAAACACAAAAAGGACCCGGCATGGTGTAGGAATTACAGTGACAGACTAAGACAGAGAACCAGGTTTGGAGATCCACTCTCTGGGCCAGGACCTTGTTTTCAGCTTAGACTACCTCACAGGGCTGTTGTGAGGATAAAGTATGGGGAACCATGTATATCTCATGGATTTCCTTGGCGGGGTTCCCCAAAAGGGAGACAACATCCTAGGGGCCGTGGCCCCTTCGGGAACCCTTAGGATTGCTCTGCTTTCACATGACGTTTGGTGTGGCTTTGGATGGCGTGAGGAGGGGGGCCTAGAGGGAATACATCTGGGGGCCCAGGATGGTTCTCAGCAGCCCTGCGTCTTGGAAGAAAGCAAGATAGCCTCAAGGATGTTCCCAGAGATGGGGCAAAGTGGGGAATGGTTTTTGTTGTTGCTGTTGTGTCTCCGTTGCAAAGTTTCTCATCCTGGGCGTCTGCTTTTCAGAGCGCTCACAGGTGCTCATAGCTGGAGGGTGGTGAGCGCAAGTGCACAAGAAGGCTGGATATACCTGCCGGGAGAGAGAGAGAGAGAGAAAGAAAGAAAGGCAAAGTGAGCGCATGAAGTCAGGCCCAACGGGGTTACTTGGCAGGTTTCCCCTTCTGTTTCGGAAAATCCTGACCTCTCCCTGGGACTGCATGCTCTTAAGCATCTGCAGAGTTTCTTCTCACCGTCTTTGCAAAAGAAAAAGAAAAAGAAGAAGAAGGTCGACCGGTCAAGTGCAGCTCAAGGGCTTGTTCAGTGCGCCTTTCTTTGGCGAAGGGAAGGTTTGTCCTGCCTGGGGGAAGTGTTGGGGAAGGGGTCCTGTGCTTTGCCTTTAGCCTGCATAGTGGCCAGCCGCCCTAGTGGTCTGAAAAAGGTGAAGCAAAGGGGTCAAATGTAATCTTTGCCATGAGGAAGGGGTCAGGGTGCAGTGCCTAAAGGTTAGGGTTGCCAGGTCCCTCTTTGCCACCAGTGGGAGGCTTTGGGGGCGGAGCCTGAGGAGGGCAGGGTTTGAGGAGTGGGAGGGACTTCAGTGTCATAGAGTCTAATGGCCAAAGCGGCCATTTTCTTCAGGTGAACTGATCTCTATCACCTGGAGATCAGTTGTAATAGTGGGAGATCTCCAGCCACCACCTGGAGGAAGGCAACCCTACTAAAGCGGTGACCCCCACCCCCACCCCAGGCCTGGCTCCTTAGCAGTTCCCCAGTGATGCCAGTCCTGATAGTGGGCTGGATTTCATCCTTAGGATTGCCAGCCCCAGGTTGAGAAATACTTGGAGAATTTGGGGGTGGAGCCTGAGGAAGGCAGGGTTTGGGAAGGGGAGGGACCTCAGTGGGGTATAACACCATAGAGTCCACCTTCCAAAGTGGCCATTTTCTCTACGTGAACTGATCTTTGTCGACCTGGAGATCAATTATAATAGTAGGAGATTTCCAGCCACCACCTGGAGGTTGGCAACCCTATTCCTCCGGGGCAAAAGGGTGCTGTAGTCACCTTCACAATTGAGTGGGAGTGGCGTTTGGCGCTGTCATGTTCATGTGCTGGCATTTGCAGGCTCCGCCGCCCCATATATCCAGCCGGTACTTACCTGCCCGTAATTTAAGCCCACGATTGCGAGTCTTATCCTCTCCTGGTAACCGGAAGAGCTCCCTGCCCTCCTCTATGTGACAACCCTCCAGGTGCGCCCTGATCAATGCGGTATACATTAAGGGCTGCAGTAAGATTGTTACACTCTTGGATCACGTTCCCTCCATGTTCTGAGCATTCCTGCAACCAAACCCTTTGAACCCTAAGCTCACCAGCCAGTAGAAGCATGGGAAATGCTGCCCAGGCTAGGTAGAAGGACCACTCGTAAGTCCGCTGGATGCGAGAATCGTTGTTTCCCCAGGATTCCGCCGTGTACACGGCCACAGCGATTAGCGTGCAAAGTCCTGCGAAGAAGAAGCAGGCAAGAGGTTAATTCAGCCCCCAAAGTAACGCAGGCATTCGGGTTCCCAACCGCCAGGTGGTGGCAGGAGATCCGTTCCCCTGGAGAAAACGGCCACTTTGGCGATTGGACTCTATGGCATTTGCGGGCTGGAGTATATCTCCCGCGTTCAATGTGTTTCTTAGCCTTTCTGTAACTCCTTGAATAGTAATCATACTTATGTATAAGTTAAAATTTATGTTATTTATGGTTTGCAATTTAGCTTGGTCAGGACAGACATTAACATTGCTGACCTTGGCGATTTACACTGTTTGGCATGAATCAAATGCCTGGATTTATCTATTGTATATAGTTTAAGTTCTAATTAGTATATTAGTGATAGAATAATATAGTAATTATATCTTTAAATTCAAGAGTCATCGTGCTGTTTTTTTTCCTTCAGTTCAACCTCCAGGGTGTGGCTAGAGATCTCCCGCTATTACAATTGATCTCCAGCCGATAGAGATCAGTTACCCTGGAGAAAATGGCCGCTTTGGCAAGTGGACTCTATGGCATTGAAGTCCCTTCCCAAACCCTGCCCTTCTCAGTATCCACCCCCAAAATCTCCAGGTATTTTCCAACCCACAGCTGTCAACCCTAGAAGGCATGCATATTCATCATTGGATCTCTTCTGTATCAATTGCCTTGTATATACCCTTATCTGTGTCTAAGGGACGTGCTTACAAGCTCTCTTTATCAGGGTTCCCCCAGCTTTTTGAGCCTGCGGGCACCTTTGGATTTCTGACCCAGGGTGCAGTGGGCAAAATCACGAAATAGCTGCCACAGAAGGTGGAGCCAGCCACAAAATGTCTGGGAGTGAGGTTATATATAATTCCAATAGGGCCTCTTCAGCATTTCAGAAAGATGCTATTTAACAGGACTAGGGTTGCCAACCTCCAGGTGGCAGCTGGAGATCTCCTGGGATTACAACTGATCTCCGGACGACAGAGATAAGTTCACCTGGAGAAAATGGCTGCTTTGAATGGTGGACTTTATGACATTATATCCCTCTGGAGTCCCTCCCCTCCCCAAACCCCACCCTCCTCAGGCTTCACCTCCAGAATCTCCAGGTATTTCCCAGCACAGAGTTGGCAACCCTAAAAGCCAAGCTGTTGGCCAACCTACCGGCCGCGAAGGCAGCAATGGAAGCGATGAATGATCCCCACACATTGTGGAGCGTGCACTGTATGAATAAGCCGACAAGAGAAACAGCGGATGCCAGAGCTGCCAGGGAGGCTAAGATCAGGAACGCGCGGGTGGCCACGATGTAATCTGCAAAGAAAGAGAGAGAGAAAGGGTACAAAAGGTTAACAGATTTCCCCCCATCTCATTCCTTAATGAAATGACACACTGGAACCAAACAGACTGCACAACACCAATTAAAATCAGGTCCTGTAATGTAAACTTCCCTTAATTAATCAATTAATTAATCAATCCAAGAAGCTTTTATTTAATGAAGAGAGGTCTGTGCATGAAAATAGGGCTCCCGGTACCAGCCAGCCAGATGGGTCTATGGCCAGGGTTCCCAGGTTGCTGGAACCGGCGGGCGATCACCCGCCAATCCAGCAGGTTGCTTGGAGCAGCGCGCATATAGCCGTGTGCAATGTGCTAACGCCACTTGCCGGGTTTACTCCCAGAAGCATCACATTGCGACGGGACACTTCACCACTCAAACCCCTGGGGGGTTGAGTGGTAAAGTGTCCCATCGTGATGCACGCTTCCGGGAGTAAGCCCGGCAGTGACGTAAGTGCATAGTGCGCGACCACCCAACCCCGCCCCAAAAAACCTCCCGCCAGTGGAGAGGGAGGACCTCGCAGCCCAATCTATGGCTGATGTGGTGTTTGAATGGATGTGGTGTTTGAATGGCCTTCCTACAGGCCAGGAATACGATCCATGTTTTTAATTACTACTCATTCGGTCACATCTAGTGAATGAGAATAATCTCCAGGTGCCTACAGGTTGGGTCTAGAGTCTAGACTAAATGTTTCTGCTAATGGCAGGTACTTCTGTTAGTGGAGCAGAACATTCCTGCCCCCTTGCCCCCCCTTGTAGCCCACTGATCTCCCCCCAAATGCTTCTCCTGGGGGGATGGGGGATTCTTGAGGATGGTATCAGGTCAAATAGGGGTGCTGCGGCAAGATGTGGACGTTTGTGGAAATTCCTTCTTCTGCTGGTAGAACTATTAGCTTGGATCCAGCCCCATATTTTGTCAATAGAAAGCTCATGAGCAAAACATAACATAAGCATAGAAAACAGGACGATAACAAGAGGGGCGGGGGATGAGAATTGCAGAGGGGGGGGATCCCTACCCCCCCAGCCCTCCCGACCATAGCTTTGCTATGGCAGATTTAAGTATCCGCCGATTGGGGTACAGTTGGCTATTAGAGATACTGATACTTGCGTATGAAAAGAAATAGCAATTAAGAGCCACTTATACCTTCTTAAAAGTATAGTAGGTAGGTGAACGTTTGTCCAGACTACTAACTTGGTGGTGGAAAGTGCTGTCAAGTTGCAGCCAACTTATAGCGACCCTGTAGGGCGGGGTGTCGAATTCAATTGTTACGAGGGCCAGATATGGTATAATTGTTACGAGGGCCAGATATGGTATAAATGTCACTTGGCCGTGCCGTGCCTCGCCAGCCTAGATTGAGACTGGAGAGGGGTGGCTGCCTCCGCTGGCTCGCGGGCCATATAAGAGCTCTCAAAGGGCCGGATCCGGCCCATGGGTCTTATGTTTGACACCCCTGCTGTAGGGTTTTCAAGGCAAGAGAAGAACAGAGGTGGTTTACCATTTCCTGCCTCTGCATAGCAGTGCTGGACTTCCTTGCTGGTTTCTCATCCAAGTACTAACCATGGCCAATTCCCACTTAGCTTCTGGGCCATCTAAGTTGGAGTACTAACTTGGGGAGTTTATTTGAAAGGTTCTGCACAGTCTCCACGCTGTGATCCCTCGCGTGTGTTTGAGATCACTCTGTCATGTTCCTTACCGTCAGGCACATCCGGCGCAAAGCAGTGTCCTGCAATGCATGTCTTCCAGAGCCCACTGTGGGCGATATCCTTTCCTCCATAGGCCACCAGCCAATAGTCAGTAACCAGCGCCATCAATAGACAGATGAGGCTAACGCAAGCCACCAGCAGGCTAAGGATTCTGCAAGCCAGCATCTCGTGATGGGATGGATGATTCTCTTTGTACTGGCTTCTTGCCTGAGACCTGAGAGCATGGAATTAAATGAGTGAGGGAATGTGATCGCAAAGATCTATAAGACAGGTACTAGCAGATGTTGGTTCTGTAATGAAGACAATGCAGGTTTTTTTACATATGTGGTGGGATTGCATGAGGGCATCCATCTTTTGGAAACTGGTTGTAAAAATTATGTCATTTGGGTTGAGGAAACAAATTTCATTTAAGCCAGAAACTTTAGTGTTGAACTATCTTCCCGAAATATTGAGAGACCAATGGATAGTAGCGTTACATATGTTAACAGCAGCCAGAATGGAACCAGAAAACCTCCCCTAAGATACATGACTGGTTGTCAAAAATAAAAGAGGTGTATATTTTAGTAAAGCTAACCGCTTACCAAAAAAATAATGATATTAATAGCATAGACCTGTTATGGACAAGAACCATTCAAAGAATGGAAATGTCAATTTTATAATAAGATACAGTTTCGGTTAATCAGGAAAGGGCTACGGATGCAGGTATGTGATAATGTGACTATTTGTTTTTAGTTAATGTATATATTTACTGTTGATTGTCCATTTTTATTAATAAAACTATTTTAAAAAATGAGTGAGAGAATGGAACTTAATGCACAAGGGGATGGGGAATACCCAATAATGCAGCAAACAGACCCTTCTTTATTTAGAAAATGTGTTGGGCTGCCTCTCCAGAGACCTTCTCGAGATGGCTCACAAAACAAGACCATAAAATCCTAAACGCAACCTCAAGTTATCCATACTAATAAATGAATCGTGTGCCATCAAGTCACAACTAACTCATGGTGAACCCCATACATAGGGTTGCCAGGTTCCTCTTCACCACCGCAGGAGGTTTTTGGGGTGGAGCCTGAGGAGGGTGGGGTTTGGGGAGGGAAGAGATTTCAGTGCTGTAGAGTCCAATTGCCAAAGAGGCTATTTTCTCCAGGTGAACTTATCTCTATCGACTGGAGATCAGTTGTAATAGCAGGAGATCTCCAGCTATTACCTGGAGGTTATAAATCAAAACAATAGGGCACCTCCGTGCTAATACCTGGAGGTTGGCAACCCTACCCATACATGGGGCATTCGGGGCAAGAGATGAGCAGAGGTGGGCCTTTTATGCATGGTCAGTTTCTGCAGGATCTGCTGCTCTCTAACTGCACAGTATTTGCAGTCAAATTCTCAAAACACTGTGCACAGGGGCTTTTTGCCCTGAAGAAATTCCAGGAGCACCTTGTGATCAATTATGCATCCTCAGCGAAAATGCAGAGCTTCTGAACCACAGGGGAGTCCCTCCCCCCGAAAAATGCTGCTTTGTAATTGGCTGTGGGGTATTTTTTAAAAAATACGTCACCAGCCCTCCATCAGCCCCGCAGCGGGATTGCTTCATTTGATCTGAACCAAGTGGCCATTTAACGGCCAAAGCAAAGAAGGTCCGGACAACCCCCTCAACCAATTTGTTTCTGGTTATCTCAATGCAGGGGTCATAAGAACATAAAAACACTCATGCGGTCGTATGTGACTATTTCATCATTCCATCAGTAGTCTTGTACTCACAAATGCATAAAGGCTTTCATACTTATAAGAGGACGCATGTAAGAGGAGAGTGTTAAATCAGCCCGGCTCTGGTTCATCCTTCCGAGAACGGAAACTGACTCACACTCGCTGTGAAACTGATTAAATATGCAGCCGCATAGGTAGTTTGTGATTAATTCAGTGTTCTCTCAACTGTTCGATCTGAAACTGACCCACACGAGCTGTGAAACTGACCAGATAAGCAGCCTCATGGTATTCCAGCATTATTATCTCACTAATGCACTCGATAATGTTGTCCAGGGGAGGGGTTGGATGAGGGGGACAGACTTGTGGGAGGGAGAAGTAAGAATGGGTGTGGGGAGAAAAACCCAAAGTGACAAGTATGTACAGGACTGGCTTTCAAGTTGGGATGAAGGCAGACTTTAAACTCGGGGTAAAACAGCATCCTGTAAACACAGGGAGAATGCGAATGGAGAGCAAGGCGACTTCGCAAGGTTGGAAATTACATGCATAATTAAAATGAAGCCCCAAAGTAGTTAGGGGGTGACTGCGATGGGAACAACCCATGCATAAAAGGCCGTGGTTTTCCATTGCCTTTCCCTGCATAGCAACCCCATTTTCTCCAGCTGAGCTGATCTCTATTGGCTGGAGATCAGTTGTAATAGCAGGAGATCGAATAGCAGGAGGTTGGCAATCCTACCTCATGAACTCCCTGCCCCAGGAACTCCCTGCCCCAAGATGTGGTGACGGCTGCCAACTTGGAAGGCTTTAAGAGGGGAGTGGACATGTTCATGGAGGAGAGGGCTATCCATGGCTACTAGTCAAAATAAATGCTAGTCATGATGCACACCTATTCTCTCCAGTATCAGAGGAGCGTGCCCATTATATTAGGTATTGTGGCACATAGGCAGGCTAATGCTGCTGCAGTCGTCTTGTTTGTGGGCTTCTTAGAAGCACCTGGTTGGCCACTGTTTGAACAGACTGCTGGACTTGATGGGCCTTGGTCTGATCCAGCATGGCATTTCTTATGTTTCTCATGTTCTTATGGACTTGAAAGCCTCTGGAAACGGGCTGGTTTCTGGATGTGGCCTGCAAATTGGAGCAAACAGTGGACAAGATGGCATCCTGCCCAAAGGCCAACTTGGGAGGAATTTGTCCCCACCCCTGGCACAAACTCCTGGCCGGCAGTCTCCCACAGCTGGGCGAATGCCTCAAAATTATCTCAACCACCAAAAACCAAAAATCGAGAAGGAGCCAGGACTCCAATGTGGCACTGGGAGGCGCTGTGGGAACTTGAGAGCTTCCTCATCTCCTTGGGGTGGGGTGGGGGACTAGAAGCTTAGGTTGTCACCCCCTTTCACGCCTCTTCTCACACCCGATCGTTCGAATGCTGACTTCCGCACACAGTCTCTGGATGTGGGAATCAGATCTCTCAAAGGCATATCTTAGAAACGGTTAGCTCAAAACCTGGCTGCCCCTCTGTGAGATGACTTTGTAGGGTAGCAACAAAGCCAGGACTATGGAGGGACTGGCTTCTGTTCTCCGCACTGTAAGGAGAGTTTGTTACCCTGCCCCCCCAAGTTAAAGCAAAGGATGTGGGGAAGGAACCTTGACTTTGTTCTGTATTTGAGCCAGTGGCTGACATACTGCCATCTAGTTTTGCCAGCTCTGAATGGGGGTGAACCCTGAGGAGGGTGGGGTTTGGGGAGGGGAGGGACTTTAATGGGGCACAATGGCATAGAGGGCACCCTTCAAAGCAGCCATTTTCTCCAGTGGAAATGCTCTCTGATGTCTGCAGAGCAACTGTAATAGCGGGAGATCTCCAGCCACCACCTGGAGGTTGGCAACCCTACTGCCGGCTGATCAAGAAAAAGATGCCCTGGCCCATATCTTTTTAATCAAAAAGTAAGGGGCAATGTCATTCCTCCCCCCCCCCCTCACACACACACTATTTTTTTTAAAGCTACACACCTTCAATACATAGCTTAGTGGTGGGCTCTGTCTTGGAACCAGAAATGTCTGGTATCTGTCCTCTGACCCACACTCAAAGACCTGATCTAATCCAAGAGAAAGGATTCCTACAGACATCAGTTCCTCTTAGGGTTGCCAGCCGCCAAGTACTAGCTGGAGATCTCCTGCTATAACAACTGATCTCCAGCCGATAGAGATAAGTTCGCCTGGAGAAAATGGCCCCTTTGGCAATTGGACTCTATGGCACTGAAGTCCCTTCCCCTCTCCAAACCCCATCCTCCTCAGGCTCCACCCCAAAAACCTCCCGCAGGTGGTGAAGAGGGACCTGGCAACCCTCTGCTTCATATCTGGTCAGTCCTTCCACAATCTCAAAATAGCTTTCACCTCAATCCGTTTTCAAACCATGCCATTAGGGTTGCCAGATCCCTCTTTGCCACCAGTGGGAGGTTTTTGGGGTGGAGCCTGAGGAGGGCGGAGGAGGAGAGGGACTTCAATTCCATAGATAGGGTTGCCAACCTCCAGGTTGCTGTAGAAGATCTCCTGCTATTACAACTGATCTCCAGCCGATAGAGATCAGTTCACCTGGAGAAAATGGCCACTTTGGCAATTGGACTCTATGGCATTTAAGTCCCTCCCCTTCCAAACCCCACCCTCCTCAGGCTCCACCCCAAAAACCTCCCGCCGGTGGTGAAGAGGGACCTGGCAACCCTAGCCATAGAGTCCAATTGCCAAAGCGGCCATTTTCTCCAGGTGAACTGATCTCTATCGGCTGGCGATCAGTTGTAATAGCAGGAGATCTCCAGCTACTACCTGGAGGTTGGCAACCCTAAATGCTAATGGCTTTGCTGGCTGGATGTTATTCCCAAACACTGTGTGCCTCTCATCTATGCATTTGTGAAGTCTCAGTTCCAGAGGACCTAATGCAGTATATTCTGTCCTGTTCTCCTTATACAGAGTCTAGAACTAAATTTCTTGCAGTGCTTCTAAAGGACCTAAATCTAGTTTCAGCTTCAGAGAAGCGGTTCTTTCTCCTCTCACATGCTGATCCAGTTGTCTCCTATAGATAGGGTTGCCAGCTCCAGGTTGGGAAATACCTGGAGATTTTGGGGTGGAGCCTGAGGAGGGCAGGGTTTGGGGAGGGGAGGGACTTCAACACCAAAGAGTCCAATTGCCAAAGCGGCCGTTTTCTCCAGGGGAACTGATCTCTGTCGGCTGGAGATCAGTTGTAATAATAGGAGATCACCAGTTACTACCTGGAGGTTGGCAACCCCACCTATAGAGTGTCACTCTTTGCCTTAGCAGCCAAGAAAATTTGGGCTAAAGCTTTATTTAATCAGGGGCTTTAATGCATTTAATCGCTACCATTTTTTGGGGGGTCAGGCTGTTTTCACGCTATTATTTATGACCAGGTTTTATATGACAGATTGGAATGGCCTTCGGCGGCAAACAATAAAACTTTATCGTGTCGTAAAAAAAAAAAAAACCCCTTGAAGAGCCAGACCGTTCTCCAGACTGCAGTTTGAAAACCGGGGCACAGATCCGAATGTGCTCAGTGGGTTTGCGCATCCTGGTGGGCGTCCAAAAGATGGGCCCAGCGGCCGCCGCATAGCTGTACGTGCTGCACCTCAACCCACTTCCTGAAGTTTTCTCACACCTTCGATGTCTCCATGACGTCAACAGGAACCCTCAGCCTGAAGACTCCGGTACCTCCCTCCCTCTCACACACACCAGCCTTCTCCCACCTCAGAACAGGCCTTCCTTGCAAGGTGGAAGGTTGTCCTCCCCCAGGGCTGCCAACCTCCAGGTGGTGGGGAAAATAGACACCACTGTACAATTATCAACAGATCTGGAAATTAGTACAGGAGCGAAACACAGCTTAAACCAAGTGCAGATTATTTTATAAATAGCTACGTGCAGTTACACACAGTATGAGACATTATGTACAAAGAGACCTACAAAAAGTCATTCATAAACATTCATATTTTCAAAAGTCCCAAAACCGAGTACAAATTCTTCTTCCGCAGACTGATATCATGTAGTACAATGGCTGCCAATAATAATGGAGGATGCGGCCGTTTCAAAGTCTTGGCAATTTAACAATTCTTCTTCAGTCCTTCAGAAGGCATCTTGCAAAATTTTCTACCTACCGGTAGTTTTCATTTCCAGATTGATCCTGATGCCGGTCCCAAGAAGGGTAAAGAAGCTCACACTGAGCTTCTTTACCCTTCTTGGGACCGGCATCAGGATGTTACCCGTGGTGAGACATATAACCTATAATCTGGAAATGAAAACTACCGGTAGGTAGAAAATTTTGCAAGATGCCTTCTGAAAGACTGAAGAAGAATTGTTAAATTGCTAAGAATTTGAAACGGCTGTATCCTCCATTACTATTGGCATCCATTGTACTACATGATATTAGTCTGCGGAAGAAGAATTTGTACTCGGTTTTGGGACATTTGAAAATATGAATGTTTATGAATGACTTTTTGTAGGTCTCTTTGTATATAATGTCTCATACTATCTGTAACTGCACGTAGCTATTTATAAAATAATTTGCACTTTGTTTAAGCTGTGTTTCGCTCCTGTACTAACCTCCAGGTGGTGGCTGGAGACCTCCTGCTATTACAACTGATCGTTAGGCGACGGAGATCAGTTCCCCTTAGGGCTGCCAACCTCCAGGTAAGTAGGAAAAAGGCACCTCTATGCTAGTACCTGAGGTTTGGAAATCAGCATAGATGCGAAAAGATATAACCAAAGTGCAAAAATTTATATAATGCTACACAATGACACAACACAAAACAACTTATAAAAACAAATATGACATACACAACATAGATATGTGCATCACCAACAAGCAGTCCAAGACCAACATATGTAGATCGATGGGTCTACATCTGCACTTCGTGGAAACCTTCGTGGGACCATTGTTGACTATGTACACTTACCTTTATAGGGATTATTGAACACTTATCTTTTGAAGGATTGTGTAACTTTTGGACCACATATGTTGGTCTTGGACTGCTTGTTGGTGATGCATATCTATGTTGGTGATGCATATCTATGTTGTGTATGCCATGTTTGTTTTTAGAAGTTGTTTTGTGTTGTGTCATTGTGTAGCATTATATAAATTTTTGCACTTTGGTTATATCTTTTCGCATCTATGCTGATTTCCAAACCTCCAGGTAAGAGCAGAAGATCTCCTGCTATTACAACTGATCTCCAGCTGATAGAGATCAGTTCACCTGGAGAAAATGGCCACATTGGCAATTGGACTCTATGGCATTGAAGTCCCTCCCCTCCCAAATCCCTCCCTCTTCAAGCTCCGCCCCAAAAATCTCCCACCGATAGCAAAGAAGGACCTGGCAACACTAGTTCCCCCGGAGAAAAAGGCCGCTTTGGCCATTGGACTCTATGGCAATGAAGTCCCTCCTCTCTCCAAACCCTGTTCTCCTCAGGCTCCGCCCCCCCCCACATCTCCAGGTATTTCCCAACCCAGAGCTGGCAACCCTGCTCATGGATGGGGGTTAGGGGGCTACCAACTGCAGGTTGAGAAATCCCTGGCGTTCTGGGGGTGGAGCTTGCAGAGGACAGAGTTTTGGAAGGGGAGGAACCTCAGCGGGGATTTGATTCCATAGAGTCCACCCTCCAATGTGGCCATTTTCTGCAGGGGGACTGATCTCTGGAGATCTGTTGTAATACCAGGGGGATTCAGGCCTCACCTGGAAGTAGGCACCCCTAAGGGGGAAGGGTTGCCAATCCCCAGGTGGGGCCTGGAGATCTACTAGCATTACATCAATTGTAATAGCAGGTGGTCTCCAGCCACCACCTGGAGGCTGGCAACCTGGCGTGTCTTGGGCAATCCTTGCTCCCCCTCCTCTACTGTCCCTCTTGATTTAGAATGATTTCTCCCTTTTCCAGCTCAATTTCACCAACTTTCCCCAAATAAAGGCAGAAAGTGCTGGAAACCCCTGAATTGCAAGTCCATAAGGCGGAGAGCGTCCCTGTCTCTTAGGGTTGCCACCCCCCGGTTGGGAAATACCTGGAGATTTTTGGGGTGGAGCCTGAGGAGGGCGAGGTTTGGGGAGGGGAGGGACTTCAGTGCCATAGAGTCCAATTGCCAAAGCGGCCATTTTTTCTAGGGGAACTGATCTCTGTCAGCTGGCAATCCGTTGTACTAGCGGGAGATCTCCAGCTAGTACCTGGAGGTTGGCAGCCCTACCATCTCTTGAGCTGCCAATGTGGTGTGCTGGACTACAATGTGGGAGACGCAGGTTTGAATCTAGGTGGTCTTAGTGATGATGGGTCCCAGGGCAAAATTCCAGCATGGTGCCTCAAAATCACTGCCATTCCCCCTGCTGGAGGGGGCTGGAGCACACATAGGGCCGTCATCCACCCCCTGAGCTCCAGAAAGGGCTGGCCAGATGTGACCTGAGCCCTGAAGGGAGGGCAGGCTGGGTAGTTTCTAAAACTTTCTCCCCCCCCCCCACCCATGGAGAGTGGCAGTGTAGGAGATCATAGAAACATGGAACTGGAAGGGACCTCCAGGGTCATCTAGTCCTACCCCCTGCACAACGCAGGGAATTCACAATTACCTCTCCCCCCCCCCCGCCCCACTGTCTCCTGCTCTAGGCCCAGAGTAAGGCAAAAAACCACCACGATCCCTGGGTCAATCTGGCCTGCAGGAAAATTCCTTCCTGACTCCAGGATCGACATTTCCCTGGACATGTAAGAAAGGGCCACGAGAGCCGCACTGACTCATCCCTTCCCGCCCTCCCTCTCGTGATCTGCCTAAGTTCACAGAATCAGCCTAGCTGGCAGATGGCCATCTAGCTTCTGCTTAAAAACCTCCAAAGAACGAGAGCCCGCCACCTCCTGAGGATGCCTGTTCCACTGAGGAACCGCTCTAACTGTCAGGAAGTTCTTCCTAGTGTTTCGCAGACAACTCTTTTGATTTAATTTCAACCCGTTGGTTAGGGTTGCCATCCTCCAAGTGGTGGCTGGAGATCTCCTGCTATTACAACTGATCTCCAGGTGACAGAGATCAGTTCCCCTGGAGAAAATGGCCACTTTGGCAATTGGACTCTATGGCATTGAAGTCCCCTCTCCAAACCCCGTCCTCCTCAGGCTTCACCTCCAAAATCTCCAGGTATTTCCCAACCTGGAGCTGGCAACCCTACTGTTGATTCTGGTCTGATCTTTTGGGGCAACAGAAAACTTGGGAACTCAAAGTGGCTATTCACATCTTTCCCCTCTCCTCCACAGGAGCCAGTGTGGTGTAGTGGTTAAGAGCGGTGGACTCTAATCTGGAGAACAGGGTTTGATTCCCCACTCCTCCACATGAGCGACCGACTCTAATCTGGTGAACAGGGTTGGTTTCCCCACTCATCCACATAAAGCCTGCTGGGTGACCTTGGGCTAATCACCGTTTTCTCTGAACTCTCTCAGCCCCACCTACCTCACGAGGTGTCTGTTGTGGTGAGAGGAAGGGAAGAAGATTGTTAAGCCGGTTTGATTCTCCTTCAAAGGTAGAGAAAGTCAGCATATAAAAACCAACTTGTCTTCTTCATCATCGTCCTTACGACACCCACCCTGTGAGGGTGGGTTCGGCTGAGAGATGGTGAGGGCCCCAAGGTCACCTGGCAGGCTTCCGTCGTTGAGCAAAGGATTCAAACCCGGTTGTCCTAGGTCCCAGTCCAATGCTCTAACTGCTACACCACCCCAATCTCAGATGGAAGATGCTTTTCTCATACTTGTGAAAGAGGAGGGGTCTTCAGGTGATGGTCTGGCCACCCTTGAGCCCGAATTAGGCTTTGGGCTTCTAGGTTGGTATCTTTGTCTATAATGGAGAAGGGGAGTAACTGCAGAATGTGGGGGGTCTTGTATTGGAATCCCACCCCTCCCCATCAGTAGGGTTGCCAGCTGCAGATTGGGAAATACTTGGAGATTTGGGGGGGCAGGGTTTGGGGAGGGGAGGGATTTCAATGCCATAGAGTCCAAA
The DNA here is from genome assembly GCF_029931775.1 of Euleptes europaea. Taxonomy (NCBI): domain Eukaryota; kingdom Metazoa; phylum Chordata; class Lepidosauria; order Squamata; family Sphaerodactylidae; genus Euleptes; species Euleptes europaea. Next base: position 13,600,689 of record NC_079314.1, read on the forward strand.
TGCCAAAGCGGCCATTTTTTCCAGGTGAACTGATCTCTGTCGGCTGGAGATCAGTTGTAATAGCAGGAGATCTCCAGTTAGTACCTGGAGATTGGCAACCCTCCCCATCAGCCTTAATCTGTTCCGCAGAGGGTTCTAGAGGACCAAGGTATTTCCACCCTTACCTGGATCACCTTGCAGAAAGACTCTTTAGTGGGATATGAATGGCCCAGGGCAGGAGGCCCTGCAGGAGAAGCAAGCTTGAAGCCTGGGATTTGGCCGGAGGAATCGGCGGTCGCTCTCCAGCTGCGAGATGATGTCGTCGGCCTCCCCGTCTGATCTGTTCGCAGCTCTTCTGTGGGTCCTAAGGGCAGCCTTTTCCTCCCACCTCTCTTTTTCATGTATGACTCCCAGGTCCCCCACCTCCCACCCTAAGCTCTGCTGTCGCTTTTTGCAGCTTGGGGCGGGTGTGTGAAATGTACATGTCTGTGGCTTCTGGGGATACACAGCAACGTCTGCAAAAACCACCGGGGCTGCATCCTGCTCCCACCACTGAAGTTGCCAACTTTTTGTCTTGGCTACGCTCCTGCGCCTTTAACAACAGCATGACCCAGGGGCTGGTGTGGAGATGAGAATAGGTTCCCCCTGCTGATATTTTTTCTGCATGTCGGGATACAGAGAAACACAGCAGTGTCCCCCCCACACACACACACACACAATTGGTCATCCTACTCATAACACATTCAGAGCCAGCGTGGTGTAGTGATTAAGGGCCGCGGACTCTAATCTGGTGAACCGGGTTCGATTCCCCACTCCTCCACATGAAGCCTTCTGGGTGACCTTGGGCCAGTCACAGTTCTCTCTGAACTCTCTCAGCCCCACCTACCAAGGTCACCCAGCCTGGCACGATGCGGACACTCTAGCGATCTTGGCCAAAACTCTATGGTTTCCATAGAGTTTTATCCGCGATTGCCAGAGCGTCCGCGTCACTTTTGGGTTTACCCGCGTCACTTTTGGGCAGCCCAGTGGATCGGCGGGATTTTACCCACCACCACCAGGCACTTGGCGACCCTAGGCTCTTCCCATTTTTGAAGTGCAATTTTTAAAAAACCCATTTGGTCCCCAATAGGCACGGGCACACAACACAACAATGGGCACAATGGAAACCACAACCTCACTTCCCAGTTTCGGAAAAAACAAGATGAGTCTTGTATTAGGACAGACCGGCTGTGCCAGGTTTGAGGAGACAAACACAGCAGGTTGCTTCATCCAGGTTGCAGCAGGAATACGTGCTCTGATACCATCCCGTGATCCGTGTGGAACACCCAGCGAGAGAACTTAGAGGATGGTGGAATTCATACAGATGGAAGGAACTGGGAAGGCACCGATCTCTGAGTCAATCGGGTCTCCTTGACTGGGGAGGACTGGGGCCCCCGCAGCCATATTGTCCCCAGCAGCCGGCTCCTGCACTCTCCCTTCCAAGAAGATCTGGTTGCTCTGCCACCCGATGCCAACCGCCGGATACAGGATATGGGTCACCAAGCTAAAGAAACCTGAGAAATTAGGAAGGGGTGGGGGGAGGAGAAAGATGAATAATCAGTTCAGCCCTGTGTCCCAAGCCAGGGTGAAATAGTGTTGGACAATGTGGGGAGATACGAGTTCAAAACCACCCATCTGCCATGCTGCCCTGGGACATCTATAGTGAGACCACACTTGGAATACTGTACAGTTCCGGTCACCACACCAAAAAAGGGATAGTGCAGAGCTTGAGAAGGTGCAGAAAAGAGCAACCAAAAATGATCAGGGGTCTAGAGCAACTTCCCTACAAGGAGCAATTAAAACAGGGCTGTGAAGAAGAAGAAGGAGAAGAGTTGGTTTTTACATGCCACTCTCTGCCACTTAAAGAAGAATCAAAGTGGCTTACAATCTCTTTCTCTTCCCCTCCCCTCAACAGAGGTAGGTGGGGTTGAGAGAGCTCTAAGAGAGCTGTGACTAGCCCAAGGTCACCAAGCTGGCTTTGGGTGTAGGAGTGGGGAATCAAACCTGGTTCTTCAGATTAGAGTCCACCACTCCAAACCACCACTTAACCATGTTGGCTTTTGGAAAGATGGCGGTTAAGGGGAGACATGATGGGGGGTCTACAAAATTATGCATGGTAGGGAGAGATTGGACAGGGAGAAGCTTTTCTCCCTCTCTCATAATACTAGAATGTGGGGTCATCTGCTGAAGCTGGAGGGCGAGAGATTCAAAAACGATAAAAGGAAGTATTTCTTCACGCAACACATAATTAAATTGTGGAACTCCCTGCCCCAGGATGTGGTGATGGCTGCCAGCTTGGAAGGCTTTAAGAGGGGAGTGGACATGTTCATGGAAGAGAGGGATATTCCTGGCTACTAGTCAAAATGGATACTAGTGATGATGCATACCTATTCTCTCCAGGATCAGAGGAGTATGACTACTATATGAGGTGCTGTGGAACACAGGCAGGATAATGCTGCTGCAGCAGTCGTCTTGTTTGGGGGCTTCCTGGAGGCACCTGGTCGGCCACTGTGTGAACAGACTGCTGGACCTGATGGGCCTTGGTCTGATCCAGCATGGCTTTTCTTATGTTCTTATGACATGGGAATATTAGCATGGACTTCCTGTTGGGTTGTGCTCCATAGCTCAGATCTTTTGTCCACTTTGCCACTCCTAATCGCTCCCAGTATCTGTCTCCTGATGCACACACACACACACACACACACTGGCAAGTCTGCCTCCGAGGGTCTGAAAACTCACCGTTCATGAAATAGAGAGAGAACACCAGCCAGGCCAGGCAGAAACTCCATGTGAATTGCAGGTGGCCCACAGGGCTCATCTCTTTCCAGGAAACGCCCACGGTATACAAGGCCATGCTAGCATACCCAAATGCACCTGTTAGAGGCCAAGAACAAAGGATCATGAGCTCCAACCGAGGATTTAAATACTGCCTTGGCGATCGGGCTTAATTTGATCCGGAGGTCCATATCCTGCTTCCTGAGTAGAGGCTCCACCCTGACAGCCAGGCAATACAGAATCCTCCATGGTTCCAATTTCCTTTCCACAATCTTCTATCAACCTCTGGGCATACACCAATTAGCACCCTTTGGGGGTCCTTTGTGACTCTCCCTTCCCTGTGATGTGATGTCAAGCTGCATTGTCAAACAGCCATACCAAAAATATGCAGCTATCTATAAGATCACTAGGGTTGCCAGCTCCGGGTTGGGAAATACTGGGAGATTTTGGGGGTGGAGCCTGAGGAGGGCAGGGTTTGGAGAGGGGAGGGACTTCAATGCCATAGAGTCCAATGGCCCAAGCGCCCATTTTCGCCTGGGGAACTGATCTCTGTTACCTGGAGATAAAGGTTGGCTGAGTCTGATTGTGAACTGCGAAAGTCGCAGTCCGATTATAAATAGTATGGAATTCTGATGAAGATACTGAAACAAGGCAAACAGGGGCTTATCAGTTTCATCGGGATCAGGTTTTGTCCAATCCAGCTTGAATTAAGAGCGTTTTTCAAGTTTCATCTGAGTACGTGGAATCATGCGTTGTCTGATCCAGCTTGAACAAAGAGAGTTTTCCAGTGCACTTGGGATCAGTTTTTGCCGATCCGATTTCACCCAGCCTTTATAGGCTTATTTTGCAGTAAGCTCAATTTTTTGATCGAGCGTCATTTAAGGAAGTCTACAATATAGTGGCATTACACTTGCCAGTGCAAGATAGAACAAGACGTCCTTAATTGGAGAGTACCGCGAAGCTGGGCAGCATTGAAAGAGATCTCACTGCGTAGCTGGGCAGCATTTAAGGAAGTCTACAATATAGTGGCATTACACTTGCCAGTATCAAATCGAACAGCTGGGACAACATTTTTTCTACAGAAAAGGACGTCCTTAAATGAAGAGCACCGCATAGCTGGGCGGCAGCTGCTGGCAATTTGGCACAACACTGGACTTCCATCTATACTGGGTGATTGCGTTGCTAATTACTCATGTTAGCTCTGTATATGGGTGCGTGGAGGTACAATGTTAGTAGTATGTTAAGTGTAGTTTGAGATATTGTTGAGATATTGTTGAGTAGTTTGATATATTGTTGAATAAGTTAAAATCATAGTGCATTTAGTAAATTGTGTTATTATTAGTGTTGGTGGTGTTGGTGTATTATTATTGTATTATTGGTGGTAAATTATTATGTGGTGTTGGAGGAGAATGTTACGGATATCATGGACTGCCAAAAAAACAAATCAGTGGGTTATAGATCAAATCAAGCCTGAACTGACCCTAGAAGCTAAAATGACTAAACTGAGGCTATCGTATTTTGGTCACATTATGAGAAGGCAAGAGTCACTAGAAAAGACAGTCATGCTAGGAAAAGTTGAGGGCAGCAGGAAAAGAGGAAGACCCAACAAGAGATGGATTGACTCATTAAAGGAAGCCACAGCCCTCAATTTGCAAGACCTGAGCAAGGCTGTCAAAGATAGGACATTTTGGAGGACATTGATTCATAGGGTCACCATGAGTTGGAAGTGACTTAACACACACACACACACATTATTGGGGTCTGTGTGACTGTGTGACTGTTATATTTTCCCCAATTTTGCTCAATTCTATAACAGCACGGTACCTTTTGCTCACCACCTGGAGATTGGCAATCCTAACGATCACATGGGGAGTGGTTTTTTTTGTAGTATTTTATCACATGTGCGTACATTGGTAAAACCCTACAAAAAAGCACACACCCATTATTGGGGTCTGTGTGACTGTGTGACTGTTATATTTTCCCCAATTTTGCTCAATTCTATAACAGTACGGTACCTTTTGCTCACCACCTGGAGATTGGCAACCCTAACTATCACGTGGGGAGTGGGTTTTTTTGTAGTGTTTTATCAAATGTGCGTACATTGGTAAAACCCTACAAAAAAGCACATCCTTGAAGTGATCATGTAGAGAGCTGTACTATGATTTTTGGGGTAGGGGGAGAAGGAAGCTCTCGCACCTGTCGTGAAGCTGGCCACTGAGGATACCAGCATGTTGGATAGCCTCCTACTGGATCTGAAGCATCGGCAGGACACAAACAGTGAGAACGCTGCAATGAAACCCGTAGCGGTGGCAAGGATCAGGAGGATCGTTGCAGCTTTCGTGAACTCTGCCAGGGGGAAAGAAATTAATTTGTGTTTATGGTTTTAAGAAAAAAGCTCTGCCCCGGGCTGGTTCAGTAGATGCAACAATTGAGTGCGTGAAAATATCAGCATCATGCGCCTTGGCGTTGATGCATGCGTTGCAAAGGGCATCGTGCTGGAGATGCAGGCAGTCCATAGAGCCATTTAAGCACCTGAGCTGGGGCAACATAGTTACGTGTCAGGTACGCTTCAGAGCTGAGCATCATTACCGTTGTTCTCGTTCGGCCGACTGCAGACTAGTGTGTTGCAAGCAGCCCCGGCTGGACTCGAAGACTTGTTCGTTTCTGGCGCGACGACTTCCATCCAGGAGGGACTGAAAAGGGAGATGGACAGGAGAAAGAAGCTGATGCAGGTAGAGGCCGCGCTGGTGGCTCGGTAGGACAGCTTCATTTGGAGCCACCAGGAAGCGCTGGTTGGAGGCATCTTGGCCGAGAAAGAGACAACCTTGGGAATGACTGGGGACCCGAGGAGATGCGCATTCGCCAAGCCCTTGGGCAACAGGAAACCCCTTCTGGAACAGTGACCGTGTGGATGGATTACGGCCTAGTGGGTCTTCTCCTCCCGTCCCCCTGCTAATTCTCTCTCAACGGCTCTGGTGTCCAGTCTCCGGGTGGATACTTCTTGGCTTGTTCCAACTGCCATAGAATCTTCCTTCTGGTGGGTGGGGCTGGAGAAGACCTTGCCTTATGGACGAAGACTGGAGGTTAGCTTGGGACGCTACTTAGGGAGCGTAGAGAAAGAGCACCCTCCCCGGATTTCAGACTACAGATGCTGGCCTGTTCACTGGTAGTGCACGCTGGGCTTTTCCGCATTCTCATTTTCCTCGCCTGCAAGTTTTTAAGAAACAATGACCATGTTGAAGTGCCCCAAATAAAGGTGGGAATCATTTTATATTTATATGACTTGCAGTTAATTAAATGATTGATAAACATCGAATAGCACTAGAATGAGTAATAAGGCAATGTTCTATTCACTATGTTCCAACCATTTGTCATGTAACTCCTGGGTTTTCAAACGGTATAATACATTTTTATTATGTAATAGGTAGATATTTTTTATTGATTTTTAAACTTTTCAGTTACACATTTGATATATTTTATTTTACTTGATTAATATTCATGCTTGTCATATGGTATTGTATTCGACTAAGTTTATTTTTCCATTGAATTTGCTTTATTGTTTTTGTATATCAAACGGTTTTTACCTTTCCCTTTTCCCCCTTTTGTATCCCCTTAATTATAAAAATAAACCCTTAAAAAAAATAAAAAAATAAAGGTATTTTACCTGTGGCACTATTAACTGCCCCTGTGTACATAAACAGGTGCAGGAATCCCCGTTTTAGACGTGACACCCGTGAAGATAAATGCGTGTCAAGAACCCCCCCCCCGTCTTCTCTTGCTTTCCTTCTTCACTTAGTTTGCATAAAGCACATACACTAACATCCCTCAATGTTGCAACATCACAAACACAGTGGTTTTCTCTGATCTGCTAGCCCGTTATCTAGGCAAAGGAACCTTCATGTTTCAGTAAAAGAACTGGCTTATTGCAGAACTGTTTGTTTGCTTGGTTAAGAATGACACCATGGGAAAAGAAGAAATGTATCGTTATTGAGAAAATGTATAAAGGTGGAAGAAAACTGAACAGCAATGTGATTCTTTCTGCAGTCTGACTCTTTGTGTTTCGGCTGGAGAGATTTTGATCCCGGCTTGTATGTTAAAATTGGTACCATTAAATGGCATAGCTGTAAAAGTAATTGCCTGATCTCCAGTGCACTATCCTTTGATCAGATATACCTGGGGTAACAGTTTTTAGGCACTACAATGTCTCGTACAAATTCCTTGTTCTCCTTTCCAAAGCACTTTGTGGGTTTTCCCCTTTCCGTTTCTTTCCGTTATGCCCTTTAAAACACAATTTTATGCTGTTTGCGTGCCATTTCTACGCCACTGGCACATAAAAAAGATGTGTCCCGTTTAATTCCAATCGGACTATTGCATTTGGTGGTTTTGGTTGGGGGGAAAGAAGACCTCAGTCTTGTCCTGAGAAACCGTGAAATTGACTCCAACTTTGGAATCGAACTGGAGTAATCACAAAATTTCAGTAATGTCCCTACTGATACATCAACGGACTAATCCATGCTAACCATTATCCTGGGATCCGTCCCACGTAGCAGGTTCTCTTCTGGTCACGAGCCCAAAGAGCGATGCTTTTGACTAGAAAAGGACCCCGGTGTGGTACCTGGGGGTGCCACGGTGCCTGCCGACACCTTTTCTGGTGCCCAAAATGCTTTTAGGAAGTGGGCGGGGCCAGGTAGGGCTTCTGATTAGGGTTGCCAACCCCCAGGTACTAGCTGGAGATCTCCTGCTGTTACAACTGATCTCCAGCCAATAGAGATCAGTTCCCCTGGAGAAAATGGCCGCTTTGGCAATTGGACTCTATAGCATTGAAGTCCCTCCCCTTCCCAAACCCCACCCTCCTCATGGCTCTGCCCCCAAAACCTCCCGCCGGTGACAAAGAGGGACCTGGCAACCCTACTTCTGATTGACTATTGGAGATTTGATTGGCTGTGCAGATTTTTTAAAAAATGTTGCTTTGGCAGCAGCTGCCACCACTGCGCAAGGACCTGCACTATGTTACTGAATTAAAGCTAAGCCAATCATTTTGTGGCTGGCTCCGCCTCCTGTGGCAGCCATTTTGTGGCAGCCATTTTGTTGCTTTGCCCACTGTGTCGTGTCGGAATTTCAAATGTGCCTGCAGGCTCAAAACGTTTGGGGACCCCGGGACTAGAATGTTGATTTCTATTAACCTATATCAATCTCTATTTGTATTTAATTATCTAAAACATGTATATCTTGCAGTAAAAGCATTAAACATTGATTTAAAAACAACCAGCAGAAGACGGTTTCAAGTTCAATTATCTGCAAAAGGCATGAGAGAGTAAAAGAGTCTGTTGAGCGAGCCAACAATGAAAGCACTCTACAAGTATCTTTGGGGGACAACATTCCATAAAATGGGTGACACCACTATAAAGGCCCAGTTTCCAGTTGCCAACCACTGAACGTCTGAAGGGGGGCACCTACAACAGGGCCTCTTACAGTTCAATCCAGGACAGAGTTACTCCAGTCTAAGCCCACTGACATGAATGGGCTTAGACTGGAGTAACTTTCCTTAGGATTGCACTGTTAAAGGATGGGCAGATTCATATGGAAGAAAATGGTCCCCAGGTAAATCCATCCGTCTCTGTCTAATCTCAGATTCACTGACCACCAAACAGTATTGCGTGTGCGTGTTTAATTTTTCTTTAAGCTATTTGCTACCCTACTTTGATTACCACCAAAGCGCTTTCAAAATTTGAAATTTTTAAAAAGGATAAAAAAAATGAGCAAGGAACAATGTGAAACGATTGAAGAATAAAACCACCGCCAGCTGCTATACTTTGCACTTACCATCGCAGATCTGTGGGATGAGCTACATGCAAGGAATGGAATGGTGAAATTCTTTTTTGACCCATGTACAAGCAATGGATATTCAGTGAGCCAGGGCATTTGTTTAAATCAGAAGCAAAAATTGAAACAAGACTCTATGTCTGTCTGTCTGTCTGTCTGTCTGTCTGTCTGTCTGTCCGTCCGTCCGTCCGTCCATCCATCCATCCATCCATCCATCTATCTATCCTCATATTTTTGGGGAGGAGCTTGAGGAGGGCGGGGTTTGGGGAGGGGAGGGACTTCAATGCCGTAGAATATATTTGGGCCAACCTGGGCTGCTGCCTCCGCATCCTGATCCCTGTCCAATGGATTGTGTAGGGTGTGCAAATTTGCTTGTCCATGCAGCTTGTGATCATATTATGTACTGCATCTCAACAACTGTATATCGTTTGTTATTCTTAATATTTAAAAATAAGAAGATGGACTCATGCCAATCTCCACCTAGTAAAGGGCTGCACAGAGAAAGGATTGAGAACAAAAATCACTCGACACCGGGTCAGTAGGGTGTTTAGAAGGGAAGGGGGGAGGAACACAACTTTCCAGTTTCAACGATAACTGTCTCAACGTTTTTATTTTATGGTCCTTTGAATATCCAGACTTTGCAAGCACATACACACAGAGAGAGGGAAGACCGGCAGGCATAAAATCTTCTGCAATCAGATGGACAAGCTATGATATTCAGATACCCACACACAACAGCAAAAAGATCCACGCATACAGTCAAATGCAGTCATAGACACAGGAGGGAACCCAGGCCAAGTTCAGACACCCCAGAGGTGCTCGAATGTCCAGGTGGAGGAATGACATGTGTCTCGTCGGATTGCAGGGGATGGAGTCCAACTTTGAATACTCTCTTCCATGCAAAATTCCCTCTAACTAGATAACTAGCACTTCAAGGAGAAAGCTTCTTTACCCCCCCCCCCTCCAGCTTAGTTTGTTGTGCTGGTTTGCTACCGGCAGGGAGTTTTGGAACCCCCATTATCCTCCACCTGCAGTGCGAATTGGGACCGTTTCTTGTAACCGCCCTCGGCGTTCTGTCACCGCACACCAATCTTATCTACCACAAATGCAAGTGTTTCTGTGAGCGGGGAAAGGGAGACGAAGGGAAGGGAGCTGCGCAATCCCGAGCCTAAGCCACGGTGGTGCTCGTCTCCTTTTGCAATGTCTGACTGTGGCCTCCGGTAGCCGGCACGCCCCTTCAGCTAGGCCTCCGCAATGTTCGGCCTCGAGAGATGATCGCAGACCTTTCCGCCTCTCCCCAGTGTTACACATTTATTCACCCTTTTCTGTGACCACACACACACACACACACACACACACACACACACATCTACTCCCCGGCCCTTTTGCAATATTTGCCCATCAGGGTAAGCCTATGTTGCTAACCACTGTGTCAGGGTGATAGCTCTCCATCGACATGATTCTCATCTCCAAACTGGAAGCCATGTTTAAGCTATCCTGATCTGCTAAGCTGAGCCGGCGCACCGGCACGATGTAATGCGCCATCAGACACAGGAAGCCTGTGGAGAGACATCAGGAGGGAGAGTCAAAGGATTCACCAAGACAATAAATGCAATAAATGCAAAATCTCACAGTTGACCATCCTAGGGTTGCCAACTGCCAGGTAGTTGAGCAACAAACCAGCACCAAAGCTCGATATTATTATTTTTAAGTATTAACAAAAGCTTATAGGATTTTTACAAAATATGCATAATCCGAAAGTATAGACATGGAAATATATTGACAAAGGCAAAAGGAACTACAAACAAAATCTCCAGTTAAGGCACTGAAAACTATGACAAAGGTTGCTTCACCGTTCAACTATAAAGGTAAGTTCCAAACAGAAAATACAGGTAGTAGCAGGAGATCTCCTGCTAATGCAACTGATCTCCAGCCGATAGAGATCAGATCACCTGGAGAAAAATGGCCGCTTTGGCAATTGGACTCTACGGCATTGAAGTCCCTCCCTCCCCAAACCCCGCCCTCTTCAGGCTCTGCCCCCCAAATCTCCCGCCGGTTGCGAAGAGGGACCTGGCAATCCTAGACTATCCAGATGTTTTCTGCCATCTTTTGTCAAGGAAGTTTCTGGCTCTCGTGTAGGGTTCCCAGGTCTGTCTTCGCCACCGGTGGGAGGTTTTTGGGCGGAGCCGGAGGAGGGCGGGGTTTGGGGAGGGAATTCAATGCCATAGAGTCCAGTTCAGTTCAGTGTATGGTCTACTAAGACCCCTAGGTCATCTTTGCACATACTACTGCCAAGTCTCCCCCATTCTATAATTATGCATTTGATTTTCTTATCTAAATGCAGAATTTTACATTTATCTCTTGCTTTTACCTGTAGATTGGAAAACCTCTGAATTATATTTTCCAAGTGAGTACTTTGACTCCTCTGTGTGTTGACTGATTATCTGCAGCAGCCCTTCATATTTAGGGTTGCCAGGTCCCTCTTCACAACGGTGGGAAGTTTTGGGGCGGAGCCTGAGAAGGGTGAGGTTTGGGAAGGGGAGCAGACTTCAATGCCATACAGTCCAATTGCCAACGTGGCCATTTTCTCCAGGTGAACAGCTAGTACCTGGAGGCTAATAGATTAAACAAATAAGAGCATCACTATGCCTGTACCTAGTAGGTTTGGAAATCAGCACAGTCAAGGTACAAAATTACAGAATTATTATTAGTGATTAGGACAAATTACAAGTGTTATACAACAACCACAAATGCTATCTTACTATGATACATATATACAAAATTCTCTCGATGTCAACCACACAGGTGTACACATATTCTCAATGCTACAATGCAAATATGCAATTTTTCTTTATGGTGAGGTTGAAAAGTCTAATTCAAGTAGGATATCCAATGAATTATACCATTCATTGGATATCCTACTTGAATTGGACTTTTCAACCTCACCATAAAAAAAATTTGCATATTTGCATCTGTAGCATTGAGAATATGTGTACACCTGTGTGGTTGACATCGAGAGAATTTTGTATATATGTATCATAGTAGGATAGCATTTGTGGTTGTTGTAGGCTGGCAACCCTAACTGGCACAGAGACCAGCAGCAACAGTAGCAATCGGTGGGAGGCCTCCCGCCATAATGGGAGGACTGGCACCCCGGTTGATTTATGCATTGAAAGAGAAGGGGTGAGAACATGAAAACCACTTCTCACTTCACTGAGTGAGCAGTTGTAGCTGAAAGCTGAGGAGCGTGGAATACTGTGCACAGTTCTGGTCACCGCCCCTAAAAAAGGATATTGCAGAGCTTGAGAAGGTGCAGAAAAGAGCAACCAAAAATGATCAGGGGGCTACAGCAACTGCTCCATGAGGAGCAGGTAAAATACTTAGGCCTGTTTAACTTGGAAAGAAGGTGGTTAAGGGGAGACATGATAGAGGTCTATAAATTGTGAATGGTAGGGAGAGTGTGGACAGGAAGGTGGGGTCATCTGCTGAAGCTGGAGGGCCAGAGATTCAAAACAGATACAAGGAAGTCTTTCTTCACATAACGCATAGTTCAGTTGTGGAACTCCCTGCCCCAGGAGGTGGTGATGGCTGCCAACTTGGAAGGCTTTAAGAGGGGAGTGGACATATTCATGGAGGAAAGGGGTATTCATGGCTACTAGTTAAAATGGCTTCTAGTCATGATGCATACCTATTCTCTCCAGGATCAGAGGAGCATGCCTATTATATTGGGTGCGGTGGAATACAGGCAGGATGGTGCTGCTGCAGTCATCTTGTTTGTGGGATTCCTTGAGGCATCTGGTTGGCCACTGTGTGAACAGACTGCTGGCCTTGATGGGCCTTGGTCTGATCCAGCAGGGCTTTTCTTAAGTTCTTATGTCCTTATGAACCAGGGTGGGCTGGCTAAGTAGTTGACAGGGGATCAGTGCCTTGCATTGCTTACTGCTTCCTGCTCCTGGCCCAGGGATGGACTGTTCCTTTAGCATACCAGGAAAGTCCCTGGAAGGTGACTGCCCTGTAGGGCTTCTAGCAGCCAGGAGCAAGCTGTATCAGGCCCTGGCACTGTTTCCGGGTCAGCTTGGCTTGGACCTGGACAGCTAGTGGTATGGACAGGCATGAGCTTCCTGCCGTGTCTACACATCATGGTTTGCTCCTGGGCTATGTTAACTCTTTCTTCCACCCCTGCCCTCTACTGCACTCTTTCCTCCCACCTAGGGTTTCCAACCTCCAGGCAGTGGCTGGAGATCTCCCAGAATTATAACTGACCTCCAGGTAGCAGAGGTCAGTTCACCTGGAGAAAGTGGCCACTTTGGCAATTGAACTCTATGGCATTGAAATTCCTCCCCTCCCCAAATCCCGCCCTCCTCAAGCTCCACCCCCATAATCTCCAGGTATTTCCCAACCCAGAGCTGGCAACCCTAGGCAAAGGGTAGGGTTGCCAACCTCCAGGTGGCTCCTCAAGATCCCCCGCTATTACAATTGATCTCCAGATGACCAAGATCAGTTCCCCTGGAGAAATGGAGGGTGGACTGTATGGCATTATACCCCACTGAGGTCCCTCCCCTCCAAAAACCTTGCCCTCCTCTGGCTCCACCCCCCAAATCTCAGGGTATTTCCCAACCTGGAGCTGGCAACCTTACTCCCACCCCCTTCAGCCCCACAGTCCCCTGCCCCCATACTAGGGGGTTTGGCAGGGATAGCGAAAGCAGCCGTCTTATGGCATGGCTGCACCTGGTGAACAGGTTTCTCCATCGTCTTCCTTACCCGATACGGCAAAGATGGGTCCAGTGCACCAAGCCATGTAGAAGGTCGGCTCGTAGGTGATGCGAGCTAACCGGGAGATGCCTCGCTTGACAATGAAGATGGTGTAAATGGTCGTGGCGATGACCATCAAGAAACCTGGGGAAGATATTGTCGTCGGTCTTACACTATGTTTGAATTGGCAGAAGAGATGCACCGACCCTGAATCTACTCCCCCCCCCCATTTATTTTCAAACAGATCGGGTGGGGGCGCTGTATTTCTCCGGAAGCTTAGCAAGGGTCACTCCGTGGAATACTGGGCAAGTTCCCTTGCCAGATGGTCTATCATCCCTTTTGATCTTTCCCTGCCAATCCTTAACCCCCAACCAGGCAGGGATAACTCTGCTCCAGGACGTCCAAAGTTTTGACCTGATGTTTCAGTTGCCCTGAGCAGTGTGTGGGAACAAGATCTTGGGGTACAGGAGGGAATTCTTGGGCCGCAGCCCCAATCTCCTGCCCTCAAGAGACTGAGGAGAAAAAAATGTCCTCTGCAGTAACGTTCCAAAAATCTCCCCTAGTCCTGATGGTCTTTACTGTGGAGATGAAGGGACATCTCTGGGGCATCACCAAGAAATAACATCACATCCTAATCAATCTCCATTCTCCCCGGGCACTGTCCCTCCCCAATTGGCATTTGTCTAGGGAACCCTATGTTAGGTGGACAATCAGCCTCATTCAGAGTAGTTTGAATAGGTACCCAGAACCTATGGATTGGTGATTTAGCAATCCAGAATAGACGGCACCAGGCTACATGAACAGACCAGGGCTGTGAAGAAAGAGGTGTACAAAACTCCGAGAGCCAGTGGGGTATAGCAGTTAGGAGCGGTGGACTCTAATTTGGAGAACCGGGTTTGATCCCCAACTCCTCCACATGAGCGGCAGACTCTAATCTGGTGAACCGGGCTGGTTTCCCCACTCCTACACATGAAGCCAGCTGGGTGACCTTGGGCTAGTCACAGCTCCGTTAGAGCTCTCTCAGCCCCACCTACCTCACAGTGTCTGTTGTGGGGAGAGGAAGGAAAGGAGATTGTAAGCCGGTTTGATTCTCCTTAAAAGGCAGAGAAAGTCAGCGGATAAAAACCAACTCTTCTTCCTGCTCTGGAGCTCCGAGAAGACAGGCAGTCCACCTGCCTCATTTGGCTCTGATGCTGCCACCTAACCTGATGGCTGTAATCTTGGGGCGTCAACATTGGCTAGAAGCCCATCGAAAAATTCTCAGTTGCTCATTTTAACCTGTTGCTTGACTTGAAATCCGAGCAAGTGCTCCCCTGCTGGGGGGAGAAGGCTTGCTCTGTTCCCCAGTTGAGCAAAGAATTAAAGTGAGCGATAGTGGATTCCCAGAGAAGCTTTTCTCACTATCAGTCATGTATTGATTGGCGAGTAGGGTTGCCAGGTCCCTCTTCGCCACTGGTGGGAGGTTTTTGGGGTGGAGCCTGAGGAGGGAGGGGTTTGGGGAGGGGAGGGACTTCAGTGCCATAGAGTCCAATTGCCAAAGCGGCCGTTTTCTCCAGGTGAATTGACCTCTATTGGCTGGAGATCAGTTGCAATCACAGATCTCCAGCTAGTACCTGGAGGTTCACCACAAAAAAGAAGAGGCTCCGTGCTGTATAGTTAGTTGCAAGCAAAAAAACAGCACAACACAATATATTATATAAACGTGAATGATTATAATTTAAAGTGGCAGAGGTGAACAAGAACAAGACCAAATACATGCAATGTGATACAATAAGAACTATATATACAACATGCACAAGTATATAGAAGACAAGGGAAAATGTCAGCCTGTGTACCAAATAAACACTGTATCAATCTTCACAATGATGTATCAGACTTCACCATTTGGCAGCTCACCACGAAAAGCTTCGTTTGCTGGTTTTGAAGAGCAAACCTTCATCTGAGCCAGATTTCTGAGAGGAACCATACGGTCCACTGTGATATAGCACCTACTAAGGTTATTCTTATTTTTCTCTTATGATTGTATAGCTGATGAAGCCCATAGCGAAACGTAGTCACATGATCTAGGCGACACGTCTGGCTATGATATAACTTGGAGAATATCCTTACAAGCCTGTGATTATCCTCCAACTAAAAAAGAAAAAAAGAAAAAGATTATCCTTTTGGTCTCTGTTCAATTTCTTTGGTGAAGTCTGATACATCATTGTGAAGATTGATACATTGTTTATTTGGTACACAGGCTGACATTTTCCCTTGTCTTCTATATACTTGTGCATATTGTATATATAGTTCTTATTGTATCACATTGCATGTATTTTGTCTTGTTCTTGTTCACCTATGTCACTTTAAATTATAATCATTCATGTTTATATAATATATCGTGTTGTGCTGTTTTTTTGCTTGCAAGTACCTGGAGGTTGGCAACCCTACTGGTGAGTTCGCTTGCATGTATATTTTAATTGTGCAAAAGGGGAGCCCAGAGCTAGGGTTGCCAGCTCAAGGTTGGGAAATACCTGGAGATTTGGGGGGCGGAGCCTAAGGAGGGCAAGGTTTGGGGAGGGAAGGGACTTCAGTGCCATAGAGTCCAATTGCCAAAGCGGCCATTTTCTGCAGGTGAACTGAACTCTATCGGCTGGAGATCAGTTGTAATAGCAGGAGATCTCCAGCCTAGAACCTGGAGGGTGGCAGCCCTATCTGGAGGACATCTTTCTCCAGGGACCCGAGGATGTGGTTCTTGACAGCCCTGGATCTGACTCTCAGGAGAAGGTGGCAATTCTCTACATCCATGCAAATTCAGTGCTCTTACCCGTGATGAAACAGCCGATCGCAGAAACCAGGAACCGATTTGACTTACTAGTGGGTAAGTAGCGGTAAGTGAATAACATGTATGAGGAACAGAAGAACCCGCAAAACAGGGAAAGGACCAAGAACAATCGGACGATCTCAAAGTAAACTGTGGTGAGAGAAGAAAAGGAAAAGGGGGCAAATTAGAAGCATGAAGGAAAGGTAGCAAAGCCATAGGGTTGCCCAGTCTCTCTTCACCACCGGCGGGAGCTTTTTGGGGCTGAGCCTGAGAAGGGCGGGGTTTGGGGAGGAGATCATTGTAACAGCAGGAGATCTCCAGCCACCACCTGGAAGTTGGCAGCCATAATTATTGAGCCACAGCCCCTCCCCTCAACAAGACAATAAGAAGCTGCCATATCCCCAGTCAGACCACTGGTCTATGAAGATCAGTATTGTCTACTCTGGCTGGCAGCGGTTCTCCGGCGTCTCAGGCTGAGGTCTTTCACATCACCTCCTACCTGATCCGTTTAACAGGAAATGCCAGGCTTTGAACCTGGGACCTTCGGCAAGCAAAGCAGAAGTTCTACCATCAAGCCATGGGCCCAACTCAAGATGAGGGAGCGGAGTGAGTCCAGGGGTTTCTCACCTCTTTTGGCTCTGACACTGGCACACACTAACTTTGTGCAGATTCTCCAGACACCAGTCCAGTATGTCTGTCTGGCAGTCTCAACGGCGACCCACTGGTGGCTCGTGACAACCAGGACCAGCATCATGAGTGCGAAGACGGTGCCTCCTGCAGCCAGTAGCTGGTGCCACCCCATAGTTCATCCCGTAGGACAAGCTCCTAAATGAGGCCAAACGAAAACAAACATACAAACCATTGGAACTACTTGGCTTTCCTAACTGGATTTCTGGATTCCAACTAGGGTTGCCAGCTCTGGGTTCGGAAACGCCTGGAGATTGTGGGGGTGGAGCCGGAGGAAGGCGGGGTTTGGGGAGGGGAGGGGACTTCAATGCCATAGAGTCCAATTGCAAAAGCAGCCATTTTCTCCAGGGGTGCTGACCTCTGTCACCTGGAGATCAGTTTTAATAGTGGGAGATCTCCAAGCCTAATTCCAACTGCGATGCTCTTGGGCCATGAAGCCAGCCAGCTGCTTATATCACCTCATCTAGAGTTAGGGTTGCCAACCTCCAGGTGATGGCTGGGGATCTCCTGCTATTACAACTGTCCTCCAGGCGATATAAATCAGTTCCCCTGGAGAAAATGGCCATTTTGGCAAATTGGACTCTATGGCATTGAGGCCTCTCTCCACAAACCCCACCCTCCTCAGACTCCACACCAAAAAATCTCCAGGTATTTCCCAACTCAGAGCTGGTAACCCAAAAAATCTCCAGGTATTTCTTAATACCAACCCAGAATTGCCAACCTCCAGGTGTGGCCTGGAGACCTCCTGGAATTACACCTGATTTCAAGATGAAAGAGATCAGTTGCCCTGGTCAAAAATGACTGATTTAGAGGATGGACTCTATGGTATTATACGCTGCTGAGGTCCTTCCCTTCCCCAAACCCTGCCCTCCTCCAGGCTCCACCCTGCTATCTCCTGGAATTTCCCAACTTGGGCTTCGCAACCCTACATCTCACCTCCAAAACAATCCTTCAACTTCTCCTCACTCCTGCTTCTTCATTACCTGCAACTGCCACGGAACATCCAACTTGGGTTGTCAGCCTCCAACTGGCTGCTGGAGATCTCCCGCTATTACAATGGATCTCCAGGTAGGGTTGCCAGGTCCCTCTTCACCACCAGTGGAAGGTTTTTGGGGCAGAGGCTGAGGAGGGCTGGGTTTGGGGAGGGGATGGACTTCAATGTCATCAAGTCCAGTTGCCAAAGCTGCCATTTTCTCCAGGGGAACTGATCTCTATCAGCTGGAGATCAGTTGTAATAGCAGGCGATCGCCAGCTAGTACCTTGAGTTTGGCAACCCTATCTCCAGGCGACAGAGATCAGTTCCCCTGGAGAAAATTGCTTTGGACTCTATGGCATTATACCCTATTGACGTCCCTCCTCAACCCTGTCAGAAACACTCTTACCCCAATACCCCAAGGGGCAAGAAGTAGAGCCAAGAAGACCAGGGCTAAAAGTTTTAAAAGCTTTATTGCAATGAAGGGAGTAGCGATAATCCAAGCTAGCTAACTCAAGGCAGCAGTGCCTGGCAAAAGGTTTTAAAGTCTCTACCCCCGATTCACAAGCCCTCTCCCTTTCCCCATTGGCTGAAGTATTTGGGAGTTATACCTTCCCGGCTGCCTAAAACATACATCTCTGATAAGAGTCCCCCCTCCCTCAACATACATCGCATGTCTAATTATCGGCTCATTATAAATTCCCTGGGAGGAGACTATAATATTCATGAGCTCATTGTGCTTGCCTACATAAATTTGTCCTTGACTAACAACGGGCTACAATAATTGGTTCTTGTAGGTTATCCGGGCTGTGTAACCGTGGTCTTGGAATTTTCTTTCCTGACGTTTCGCCAGCAACTGTGGCAGGCATCTTCAGAATAAGACCCTGTGTCCCGATGTCGGGACCACAAAACGCAGCATACAAACAAGGATAAAAGAACATGAAAGATACTGCAGACTTGGCCAACCTGAGAAATCAGCAGTGGCTGAACATGGACTGACACAAACAGGACACAGGGTCTTATTCCAAGACACTGAAAGACTGGACAATTCTACCAACTATTTTGTCAGATTGCACAGAGAAGCCATTGAAATTCATAAACATCAGCACAACTTTAACAGAAAAGAGGAGAGTTTAAGAATGAATAAGGCTTGGCTTCCTGTTCTGAAAACCTCCAGACTAACAAAGGCAACAGTCAACAATAGCCATGCAGATTAGCCTTGGATTACACACATTAACAGATCACTTCAGGATACAATGGCTCCATATTAACATACCATACCCTCATTAGCACATTATCTTGATACTTACAGGACAATGATTAGCACATTACTTTTGCAGGACAGTACCCAGCTCAAACCCAACCCCTTTCTGACTATATATTACTCTTCCTACACACTTGACACTGAGAGACACTGTCCTTCAGTGTTAATCCTCTGAAGATGCCTGCCACAGTTGCTGGCGAAACGTCAGGAAAGAAAATTCCAAGACCACGGTTACACAGCCCGGATAACCTACAAGAACCAATGAACTCTGACCGTGAAAGCCTTCGACAATATTTTGGGCTACAATAAGTTTTAAGTTTCCTCCTTATCTGGGGAGGAAAGGGACTGTGAGTTATTTGTGCTCTCTAATTCATTGGGCAAAAACGCATGGCTGCTTTAGCCTCCTTTATTCCGTTTCAGCCAGGATTCAGCGAGGATCGAACGCATGTTCGGCGAAACGCATGCGTTCGATCCTGGCCGAATCCTGGCTGAAACAGGGAATAAAGGAGGCTAAAGCGACCGTGCCATTTTCGCCCATTGTTGCTCTGGTATCTAGTCCTTCAAAGAAATTCTTCCCAACTATATTGTGTCCGTTTGACCTAAGTTACTGAATTGTTTCCCACAAACCCCACCCTCCTCAGGCTCCACCCTCAAAAATCTCCAGGTATGTCCCAACCCGGAGCTGGCAACTCTATCGGTAGTTCAAGAAGGCCTTCCCAACCTTCCACACGCAATGAAAAACAAACCTTCTCGAGGCTTCAAACTCGGACGAGGTTTCCAGTGGTGCCTCCTGTCCTTGGAGCAAGATGTTTCAAAATTCAGAGCTCCAGGGTTTGAGTGCTAAAGCAGCCACAGTGACGTGGTGCTTCCAGGGGTAAACCCGGAAGTGATGCAATCGCATGCACATGATCGCCGCTCCAGAGCAGCTGGGTGGTTTGGTGGGCAATTGCTTGCCGAAACCACCTACCTGACAACCCTAACTGTTCCGCCAGGCATATGGTTGAGGACAGCAATGGTTTCCATCTGGCTGGCCTCCTCTCCTCCTCCTTCCTCCACCTCTGTTATGACTTCCCGCTATAGATGCTATTTACACAGCCCAAATAATGCACTTTCAATCCACTTTCACTGCACCTTAACGATCGTTTGCAAGTGGATTTTGCCCCAGTTCACACAGTAAAATCCACCTTCAAAGTGCATTGAAAGTGGATTGAAAGTGCATTATTTGGGTTGTGTAAATAGCACCTTACCGTTATTGTGATTATTATCAGTAGTGCATTTGTTCCTGCTATATTTGAAGGTGCCTGGATTTCATTATGTGTGTTAATTTTATTGTAAACTGGTTTTAATTGTTTATGCTCATTTGAAGGACTAGTGCAATAACTACAGATTGGTCCTTAGGGTTTACAGACGCAAATCATAAATGTTCAACTCGCTTCTTCCAGATACCCTTCAACCGAACTTTCTCCTTGTCAGACTATTTCTGCTGGTTAGAAATTCATAAGTTCAGACGATCTTTCTTATTGGCGAGATGTAATGCCCTAGACTCAGCTGAGGCACAAGAGCAATACAATAAAATTATCGCAGAAGAACGAAAATGCCCATTTTGTCCGGATCAAATAGACTCCCTAGCCAACATTGTTTTAGCATGTCCACAAAATAATATTGCACAAAATAAATATATCACTCCCTGGATAAAACAGCTAAAGACACTTTCTGAGAAGTGGATTCTGCATTATCTGCTGTCAAATAGATTGGTCAATTGCATGAGAGATGTGGCAACTTTTCTCTTTATAGTGTCAAGAAAAAAATTAAATTTCATTTCCCCTTTTTAAAGTGTGAAGTGGTTGATGGATAACTAGTGGCTGTTAAATCTAGGGAA
The DNA here is from genome assembly GCF_029931775.1 of Euleptes europaea. Taxonomy (NCBI): domain Eukaryota; kingdom Metazoa; phylum Chordata; class Lepidosauria; order Squamata; family Sphaerodactylidae; genus Euleptes; species Euleptes europaea. Next base: position 13,621,663 of record NC_079314.1, read on the forward strand.
AGGAATTGTAACAGTCTCTGACATGATCATGGTATTTTGTGAACATGTGCAGAATTAATTCCATATAGAGCTTAAAGACATCATACAATCTAAGCCACTACATAGGTTTGTGTAATGTATAATGAATGTCTGTGTCATGCTGACAGGCTAGCTCTGTGTCATGCTGACAGGCTAGCTCAAGGTTAGCTCTATCAAAGCTAACTACTAAAGTTACTCTGGCTTTGTCCTTGAAAGGGCAGCGCAAGGTACCTTCACTTATCTGTCCATAAAGTGTGCAAAAGTCACCTTTCTGACTCAGCTGCCAGATGTCAGAATCTCAAAGAATACCAAAGGCAGAATACTTGGCCTTTTCAAGGTCTCAATAGCTGAAACTGTGCTATTGAGGCATTAAAGTTCTCTTAAAGATAAGAGTAACAGGCTTACTTGCTCTTCTGTAATCTGCCCAAGGCTGTCAGTTACTAAAAGATGTTACAAAGTGACAAATGTAAACAATAATTGTGTTTCATGAGTTATATAGTTAAACGTTGTGCTACAGCTTTCTAAGTAGTCTCATTTAATGCGTATAGTCCTAATGAAGAGGATGGTATAGAAATTAAATATGTAACATGATCATGTAACTCAGAAATGAGTGTTTATACTCTAAGCTAAGAGGACTGAAAGAAAAGGAAATCCATATAAGGACATAAGACAGGAGCAGATGTCACTAAGCTCCTGGTATCTGATAAGAAAGAATAAAGGTACCCTTTTGAAGGATAAGAAATAGAGAATAAAGGTACCCTTTTGAAGGATAAGGAAGAGGGGCTAAAGGAACACTCTTTACTCTTAATGGGTCTAGAAACAGCATAAATACAGCTGCAGAACAGCTAGCACTTTAGAGTGTTATGACTGGCAGACTGCAGCTGTCTGGAATGACACTTCTCCATCTCAAAAGGCTTGAGATGTAAAACATTGAAACTCTGATCCTTGCGTGGACAGAAGTTCTCAGAGATATCTTGAAGTATCAAGATCTGGATATTTCAACATATCTTACTTACAGTCTTCTTGTGAGACTGCTCTATTCCTAGAAGAGGATAGAGGCCCTTAGAATTCCTATTCTTTGAATGGGAATCTAAGTGCAGTGATCTTTCCATGTATTGGAACACTGAGAGTCCATCAGATTTATGGATTCTTACAAACTAAGCCTATTTGGCTTACCAATGCTAAGAAGCATCCTGAACACAGGGCTAATAGCTAGACCTCTGAGATTGTGTCAGAACGTCCTCTACTTAACAGAGGGACTTCTGAACCTACTCAGAGCAAGAGACCAGAGATATTCCTGAAGGGAAAGGAGACTCTCTGTACTCTGTGAGATATGCACAATGCACATACACAGATTGGCATAGTCAAAGAGACTGTAAACAGCTTTAAGCTAACACATAGTATTTATATATTCAGCATTGCTGTCTAAAACTAGAAAGAGCATGCATAGCATGTACATACACAATGCCTGATCTTAATGATGATCAGTTAAGAATATTAATAGAAGTCTTTAAAGGATTTAAGACTTAGCAAATACAGATACTCTGGGATAACTTCATATGTTCTCATAGAGCTTAGACTCTTAGAGGACTCCAGATGACACAGATGACACAGCAAGGTATAGTGTGTCTTCTGTACAGAAATATTATGATGTTTTGAATGATTTAAGTTAGGATGCTTCTAACCAAATCTTTCTCCAAAGAATTAACCATATTTTGACAGGATTTCTGTAACCTTATATTCTGAATGAAGGTGCATTGCACTAAGGATACTTTATGAGTATATTCTGACTAAAATACTCCTTTATGGAGGCATAGAGAATGTGAATGATTACTTGCTACATAAACATATTTAAGACTAATGATGTCTATCCTTATATGATATTTTAAGGCTTTGCAACCAAAAAGCATATATTATATAATGTAAATAAATGTGTTTTTATATACTTCTACTCTTGTCCATTATTATAAATTTATTGGCGTGTTCAAGAGATGTCCTAGGAGCAATAACAAGTTTCTAGGAACCGTTGATTCCGGTCTAGTGGTGTCTCGCTGAATAAGATAACATATCCCTTCTCAGGAAGGGGTCCTTTCTAAGAGTGTAGGCACTTAACGGCCCGAACCGCGACAGAATAACTACAGATTCCCCTGAAAAAGCCCCTTGGGCGAAACAGGTAGGGAATTTACATGCTGAGTCATAATAAAACTTTTAACCTATTTTTGCACCATTGGCCTTGGCCTTATTTTTATCTCCTGTTACTGGTGCGGCCCTTTAGACTTCTCTTTAAATGGTTGTGAGCCACTCTGAGCCTGATCTGATCAGGAAAGGGCAGCCTAAAAGAGTAATAAAATAAAATAATCCCAGACAGGGACGTGGAGGCCGTGCAGGGCAGACGAATGACACCTGGCTTGGAATGCCTCAACAGCCTAATTAACTGCAGCAGGATTCTCCATTCCAGCAAGTCAGTTTCCTATTCAAGCAACTCACAAAGAAAATCTAGCGTGGGAACGACGCGTCAAAACCTATTGTTTCTGTGCTGCACTTCAGACTCTCGGTGAACCTGACTCTTCTGGACTGGACCTCAATGCCGCCTTTTGGATTTGACCTCTACAGCTCAATGCCTTGGACTCTGCCTTATCTGTATTTGACCTTGGACTGTATCCTCTGACCACTCTTTCTGTCTATGGTTGCCAACCTCCAGGTGCTAGCTGGCGATCTCCTGCTATTACAACTGATCTCCAGCCGATAGAGATCCGTTCACCTGGAGAGAAGGGCCGCTGTGGCAATTGGACTCTATGGCATTGAAGTCCCTCCCCTCCCCAAACCCCACCCTCCTCAGGCTCTGCCCCCAAAATCTCCAGGTATTTCCCAACCCGGAGCTGGCAACCCTATTTCTGTTGCTTGCCCAAGCTAACCGCCTGACTCTGGACACAAGGGCCGAGGCTTGCAGAATTTTAGAGAGAGTCAATCTTTTATTGTCAAAGAGTTATCAGTGCAACTAGGTGAGGTGTGCCTGAGGGGAAGGGATGCATAACGGAAGCCAAAGGCTTGCAAAATGGACGACACCTTGATTTCTGTACAAATATACAAATGGTTCCTGTCTTGCTTTGCGACAATGTTTGGGCAGGTGATCGAGGTGGATGATTGCACTATCCCAAGACAGCAAGCATGTCCATTCAAGCATGTTGCACACCATTCCTCTTCATATTCATGCACTGGCTGTCTCCCATCCCCGTGTTTCTTTCTTGGGATTGTCTGATGCCCCATGCTCCTTCTCTGCAGGGAAATGTCCACGAAGCAAAGAAACATGTTGTGTCACAATGGCAAACTGCGTAGCTTTTACATGCATTCCTTTCCGGGCTTTTCCTCCAAGGAGAGCGAACTTTGTCTCGTGTTCACATCACTCCTTGTGCACACACTAGGCCATCCTCAGACATGCCCCCTGACTTTGGTCTTCTTTTCAATGGAGGGGAGCTGGGTTCCTCTGTCCTGAACTGACCTGACATGGCCGATTCTTGCAATTTTATAAGAACAAACAGGAACCCTGTGAGGAAAGTGAGAAAACCAAACCTGTTGTCAAATGGGGGCAAGGATCCCGTAGTGGGGCTTCCCCTATGTGATGTTCTATAGTCAGCCTCACACAACCACCCCCTTGGGTTGGGAAATACCTGGAGATTTTGGTGGTGGAGACTGAGAAGGGCAGGGTTTGGAGAGGAGAGGGACTTCAATGCCATAGAGTCCCATTGGCAAAGCGGTAGGGTTGCCAACCTCCAGGTAGTAATAAATCTAAGTTAGCCTGCTGCGTAGTTAGTTAGCAAACCAAAAGGCAGCAGTAATGAAAGAGAAAAACCATACGTTCATGCAAAATACACTTTTTAGTATGCTTTTAAAGTGGTAAATAAATCAGTACTGAATGAATAAATTCTGCAATAATATTGCAAAGGTATAAATCAAGTAAACAAAGGGTAGCTGACGGCAAAGTCCAAAATGTATAGTAATGCTCTTGTTACTTCACAGGCTTGTGGACATGACAGATGAATGGTAAGATTTTTCAAAAAGTCTCACTCAGTGCCATCAGAGGAGCATAGCTGTCACCAAGCGACGAGAAATTGCAGTCAATTAGCGAAGAATCTTCTATCTGTGCTGTGTGAAGCCAATTAGCTCACCCTTCATACCAGTGGCATAGAAAAACAGAAGGATCAGCAGCCCTCCTTTTTGGGAGCTATAAAAATTATTTAAGTTATAAATACTAAAAAATTGCAAAAGTTAAAATACTATTGAAGCTATTACTGCTTAAAGTTTATTCTAAAAAAGATTGTAAACCTCCCTAAGGGTATGCTTTTAACACAGTGTTAAAGAGGTAAGCTTATATTGTCCAATATTTTCATATAATGGTTTATAATGGTTAGTGAATATGTAACTGAGGCTAAAGGATTGTTGTAATTTTTAATAGGCTGATGAAGCTATGCTTTGGTGAAAGCGCTACAAGAATATCCGGAATAGCGTTTCCTCCTTCTTTGGATTGGACCTTGTCCCAACTTATTTTTGACAGTGTCGACCACATTTGGATTTGAAGAAAAGTTGCCTCTGATAGACTTTTGGACTTGCTATTAGGCTTGTGATAATTTATTGTAAATAATTGTATATATTTGCACACCTTGTGGTTGTTTTTCCACTGTTAATACGTAGTCAATGAATTGTTGAATATATTGAGTTGTGCTGGTTTCTTTCTCCTCTGCTTACTGTTACCAGTATTGTGAGTATTTTTTACATTAGCCTGATTTCACACCACCTGGAGGTTGGCAACCCTAGGAAAGGTGCAGGCCAGTGGGGACCAATGGGATTTCCTCTCCACTGCAAATTCCTGCCAGTACAGCATTACTGTGACGGCTGTCCTGAAAAAGGGGATTCTCTTCCGGCAGTCTGGTCTTTTAGCGACTTATGATCCTTCTCCGTCCCCTGTTTGCTTTGCTGGCCTCCTCTACTCACCTCTGCTCTAGCTTCCTCTCCTCCCTCCCCCTTCCCCCCCTTCAAACAGCTACTTGGAACCACTCACCACTGATAAAGAACAGGATGCAGCCAATGCAGCCCCCGACGAAGGAGAAGGAGAAAGCATAATGAAAAATCTCTTCCTCCTCATCGATGAAGGTGATTTTGTCGATTACCGACAGGGCGAACAGCAGGATGGCGATCAGAGATAGGATTGCTGTGAGTGTGGAAGAAGGAACAGTTAAACCGATCCGGTTGTAGATGATGGTCGGTTATGCCTGGTCAGTTTCGCCTCCTTCATTCCCTGTTTCAGCCAGGATCACGTTTTTGAAAACGCAGGTTATCTCATTCCTTTTCGGCTCAACCCCGTTTCAACCTTAAACGAACTCGGCTTTTCCCATTCCTCTTCTTGCCCGAGTCAAACGGTCTTTCCTGGCTCATACCGGATTCAGAGAGCGTGCATACGCTTTCCTCGCATCGAGCTTCCTCCCCCATTCCCTTTCCAAACCCCTCTTCTGTTCTGTTTGCTGATAGCCATACAGGGGAAGCAGCAAAGATTGGCTTCTCTCACAGCCAACCAAGAAGAAGTGTGCAAAGAGGCAGGGATTCAATTGCTTCCTGCTTTCTGGGAGAAAAAAAAAGGCTTTTTTAAAACAAGGCTTGGATTTCGCCCCCTCCCCTCTTTCAAATGGCTCCATTTTTTGTTTTTTGTTCTTAAAATGCTTTTTTATGTGGCAGTTGGGTCTGGGGGGAAGGAAACGTTCTCTCACGAGGTGAGCCAATCACAGACCAGAAATTAAAGGGGTGGGACTTGATTTGAACTTGGGAGACTGCTTTCCTGTATTCATGCCCCTGATTTGCACACAGTTTATTCCCTAATCATTCAAGCCAATGCATACAGTTTTCCCCAACCCACGTTGCTTTGATCCTGGCTGAAACGGGGAATAAAGAAGGGTAAAGTGAGCATGCATAATCGGCCGATATGGAAGACCTTTGCATGAGGTCCTGGAGTAGGGTTGCCAGGTCCCTCCTCGCCACCAAAGGGAGGTTTTGGGAGCGGAGCCTGAGGAGGACGGGGTTTGGGGAGGGGAGGGGATTCAATGCCATAGAGTCCAGTGGCCAAAGCGGCAATTTTCTCCAGGGGAACTGATCTCTATTGGCTGGAGATCAGTTGTAATAGCAAGAGATCTCCAGTTAGTCCCTGGAGGTCGGAAACCCTATCCTGGAGCTCCATACTGGCCTAATGGTAAGTAGCGCTATATACCGCATTTACTTGAAAGGAGGATGACCCCAAATGTAAGACATACATACAACCCAAAAAATGAGAAGGCAAATGGGGAGGGGGAATAGCCCTGAATAACTCTGCTCTTTAATACCCACATCTTCTGGCATGAACCAGAGGATGATAAAGAAGACTTGGCTTTTATACCCCACTTTTATCTACTTTAAAGAACCATAGAATCATACAGTTGGAAGGGACCACCAGGGTCATCTAATCCAACCCTCTGTGCAATGCAGGAAATTCACAATTACCTCCCCCCACACCTCCAGTAACCCCTACTCCATACCCAGAAAATGGCCAAGATGCCCTCAAAGAGTCTCAAAGCGGCTTACAATCCCCTTCCCTTCCTCTCCCCACAACAGACACCTTGTGAGGCAGGTGGGGTTGAGAGAGTTCGGAGGGAACTGCGACTGGCCCAAGGTCACCCAGCAGGCTTCATGTGGAAGAGTGGGGAAACCAACCCGGCTCTCCAGATTAGAGCCTGCTGCTCTTAACCACTGTGCCACACTGGCTCTCAAGTTGGCTGTGACTTGGCTGCATTTTCCACCACCATTAGCAATCATTCCTAATTGGTTGCTTCAGTAGTCCCATTTGTCAAAGCATCCAAAGAAGAAGAGTTGATTTTTATACCCCAATTTTTGTTAACTTTTAAAGGGCCATTTATGCATGGGTACTTTCACTCACATTCACCCCTCATCTATCTCAGTTGTTCCTTGGAGTTATGCATGAGTTTTCCCTCCATTAGAGGGATGACCTCACTGCCAGCCCTCACAATGTCCAGGTCTTCCCATTCCTCTGTTAACCCGATTCTTCCCTTTCCCCTGAGCAAAGCCCGGGTGAAATCCCCATGCATAAGGCAAAGTGCAGGACACGCAAGCTTAGTTTAGCTCACAGCCAATTACAAAGCAGCATGGCCAGAGGCGGGGATTCAAATACTTCCTGCTTCCTCTGAGATCTTACTGAGCAGAAGAAAGGCTTTTTAAAACCAATGCCTTCTTTTCAGATTGCTCCGTTTTTTTGTTTTATGTTCTTAAAATGCTTTTTTATGTGGCAATTGGGTTTGGGGGTGAGGGAACTTTTCTCTCACTACAGCAAATTACAAAGCAGCATTTAAAGGGTATGGACTTGATTTGAAGATTGTTGGTGCATAGACTCCCAACAGGAGAGTGTGGGTCCAGCGAGCAATGAACCTCAGGTAAACTCCCATGCATAAATCACCAAGGAGACTCGAACCAGCTTACAATCTCCTTCCCCTTTCCAAACCGGGCACCTTGTGCGGCTGAGAGAGTTCAGAGAGAATTGTGACTAGCCCAAGGTCACCCAGCAGGCTGCATGTGGAGGAGTGGGCACTGGGGAATCAAACCCAGCTCACCAGATTACAGTCCACTGCTCTTGACCACTACACCACGCTGGCTGTGCTGGAGCACAGAGAGGAGCTCCCCATCCCGCTGGTGTGCTGGACTTCAAGCAGACCAGCATGCCACTGGTGGAAGATGGCACACTTCTCTTTATGTCTCTGTGGTGGCCCCTGAGCTCAAGGGAGACACCCACCAACTGGGTCACCGGAGTTCAAGCAGCCCAGTAACCCAGGAGGGAAGACACTCCCTTGTGCCTCTGTTGCTTCTGAGGTGCAAGAGATACTCCCCCAGTATCTACCCAAATGGAAGATGACCCTCCCTTCGTTATTCTTTTGCAAAACTCACAAGGGGAAAAAAAGTCCTCCTCCTTTCAAGTTGTGCCGGCGTAGGCCAAGGGCTGGGCGGCCCGCAGTCCTCAGACGTGCGGGAGGTATCTAGCCCCTTTTGGAGTAGGCAACAAAGATTCTGCTATCTCCCAAGGTCAGTATTCAGAGGCTTCGTCAAAACAGGCAGGAGTCAACGGCCGGAAAGATCAATCATAGCAGTAGCAAGAAGGCAGGGAAATTGCACGGTTGCTTCCGCAAAGTGAAAGCGTGCCTGCACTGCCTTTATCAGTCAGTGCACTTCCAAGCTAGGCTTCATCTTGCAACGACTCAGCACCAGTTCTCTGTCTGCTTAGGCTTTCCAGGCGAGCACTCCTTTGCCTACCCTGCAAAACTATACGCTGGCGAGTCCTGATATGCCTATCAGGTTCAGGTGAGCTTGGAGGGCTGCCATTCTCAGCTTCCACTGCAGGAGTTGGGGGACGAGTAGCTTCTGTCTGCCTTTGTTCCATCTCTCTGCCTAGCTGTGGTTCCTGCTGAGTTGTTTCAGGCTCCTGTACTACTGACTGCAATGGAGGTACTGAAGGCCCAGAGGCAACCTGTTCCTCCACTTCAGCTTCAGAGTCCTCCGGGTCCTCAGCTCCGACGGCAGGGCCCATGACACCAGTAAACATGGCGCGTTTGACCCATGTACAATGTGCACGTGATTTTTCTTGGCTTGTTCATTGAGCAATTCTAATCTTAAATTCATAGAATCATAGAAACGAGGGCCGTTTATGAATGGCTTTCTCCTCGTAGTCACCCTGTCAACTACTTCAGGGCTTTGCTTTGATTATGTTTGTGTTTTCCCACTTTCAGAGGTCGCCTCGCTCTCCCCGTGCATTTTGCCTGCGTTTTTTGGATTCATGTTTAGCCAGCATCCAGAAAACGCACGCGGGGGGGGGGGACTCAGGGAAACATGCGGGGAGAGTGAGGTGACCTCTGATGGTCAGAACATGCATGCATAATCAAAGCAAAGCCCCAAAGCAGTTGGCAAGCTGACCACCTTGCATAAATGACCATAGAGTTTGAAGGGACCTCCAGGGTCATCTAGTCCAATCTCCTGCACAATGCTGGAAATTCACAACTACAACTACCTAGTTCAATGTGTGTACGGCTGAACGTATGATTCCGATCCTATATAACCTGGTCCCAAATTTCCAATTTTAAAGTGGACACTTTGGCTGTTTCTTAAATCCAGATACACGAACAAATGAGCTCATTCACTGGAACATGGGTCCTAGCAGCTATAGGACAAGTTTCATGTGTTTCCACATGGTGATGGACACAGTAGATGTGGCAGCTCACAGGGCCCTGCTGTGTATTATGAACCCTCCACCTCTGAATGGGAGTAGTCCATGTAGCCACTGCCTCTGGAACTTCTTACGGCTCAGAGATGTGGGAAACACATGAATGATCTCTGTGCATTTTATAGACATTACAGCGGGAGAAGGGGAGCAAGGATGCTGTATTCACTGTTGGAGCTAAGATCTCCATAACAGCTAGTCTTGAGCTTTAGGCTGTTTATGCATGGGTACTTTCACTCACGTTCCTGCCCCCCCCCGTCTGTCTCGGTTGTTCCTTGGAATTATGTATGAGTTTCCCCTCCATTAGAGATGACCTCGCTGCCAGCTCTCAAATCCCGGGACTTCCCATCCCTCTATTAACCCGATTCTTCCCTCTCCCCTGATCTCAGCTGGGGTGAAATTCCCATGCGTAAGGCAAAGCTCGGACACCCAAGCTTGGTTTCTCTCACAGACAGCACCACAGCTAATTACAAAGCAGTGTGTTGAGAGGCAGGGATTCAAATGCTTCCTGCTTCCTCAGAGTTCTTTCAGAGCAAAAGAAAGGCTTTTAGAAATGAGGTTTGGGTTTCTCCCCCCCACCCTTCCTTTCAGATAGCTTCGTTTTTTGTTCTTAAAATGCTTTTTTATGTGGCAACTGGGTTAGGGGGGACGACTTCTAAGCACTACAGCCAATTACAAAAAGATATTTTGAGGGACGGGGACTCCCAGGCTTCTTGATTTGAGTTTGGAGACTGCTAGTGCAGAGATTCCCAACTGGAAAGTGTGGGTCCAGCGAGCAACGAACCTCAGGTAAAACTCCCATGCATAAGCGACCTTAGAGGGGTTTGTTTCATTCCAGGTGTTCTGCATTTTTGCTATGGGGCTTGTTTTGGTGAGGTTGTGACGTACAAGCCAGATAGAGACCTAGCAGGGGGGGGGGGCGTTTACCTGTGGTGAGGCTGGTGATGAGAGGCCACTTGGATTGGTTTAATATGGGGCTGGAGATCAGCGCCGCCGACACAGCCACCAAGCCGCACAAGGTGCTCAATGACAGAAAGATCCGGCAGGTATCGAGAATCGCTGGGAGAAGAGCAAAGACCAGTGATGAGGAGCCGCAGTCTCAGCTCAGGGCAGGGCACTCGTGAGGCGCCATCTTTTAAAACTGCCCTCTGCGTTTGGGCGTCATGACTCATCCCACACATTCACGTTTCACCCCCAGACGGGTGAACTCTCCTTGGAGACCGCAATCCGCCCTCTGAGCAGCCTTTAATATAAAGAAGGAGCCCCGTGGCGCAGAGCGGTAAACTGCAGTACTGCAGTCCAAGCCCTGCTCACGACCTGAGTTCGATCCCGGCGGAAGTCGGTTTCAGGTAGCCGGCTCAAGGTTGACTCAGCCTTCCATCCTTCCAAGGTAAGTAAAAGGAGGACCCAACTTGCTGGAGGTAAAAGGAAGATGACTGGGGAAGGCACTGGCAAACCACCCCGCAAACAAAGTCTGCCTAGTAAATGTCGGGATGTGACGTCACCCCATGGGTCAGGAATGACCCGGTGCTTGCACAGGGGACCTTTACCTTTTTAATATAAAGAGCCGCCAGTGCAGAGTGGTGAGCTGCAGCAATGCAGTCAAAAGCTCTGCTGACGACCGGAGTTCGATCCCGACGAAAGTCGGTTTCAGGTAGGCGGCTCAAGGTTGACTCAGCCTTCCGTCCTTCCAAGGTAAGTAAAAGGAGGACCCAGCTTGCTGGAGGTAAAAGGAAGATGACTGGGGAAGACACTGGAAACCACCCCGCAAACAAAGTCTGCCTAGTAAATGTCGGGATGTGACATCACCCCATGGGTCAGGAATGACCCGGTGCTTGCACAGGGGACTACCTTTACCTTTAGCTGTTCAATGCTGTTTTTCATTCAAGGGATTTTGAGTTATGTGGTACCTGTAAACAGCCAGTCCCACCCACCCACCCCCTTGACATCAACATTGCAGTTCCTAACAACAGACAGTTCCAGTTCATTTCACTGAAGCCTGCACAGAAGAACTGTTTCAGGGAATTGTTACCCCTGGGGTCAGATTTGTAGGTCTCCTATTCAGCCACACTTGATCATGCCCCAATCTTCCTGCCTCAGGCAACCATCTCACCTGGATCTCTCAGACAGCATACTCATAGGAGGTCCAGAGTTTGAAGACTAGCTCAGGTGGAGTTACAGAGCTGAGCTGCGAGAGGGGGGAAGGGACAGGCAGGAGGAGATGGGAGGGGACAGGAGAAGAAGAAGAGTCGGTTTTTACATGCCGACTTTCTCTACCACTTAAGGAAGAATCAAACCGGCTTACAATCGTCTTCCCTTCCTCTCCCCACAACAGACACCCTGTGAGGTAGGTGGGGCTGAGAGAGCTCTAAGAGAACTGTGCCTAGCCCAAGGTCACCCAGCTGGCTTCATGTGGGGAATCAAACCAGCTTCTCCAGATTAGAGTCTGCTGCTCATGTGGAGGAGCAGGGAATCAAGCCCGGTTCTCCAGATGAGAGTGCACCACTCTTAACCACTACACCACGCTGGCTCTCTCTAGGGAGGGGAGGGGGAAGGTAACTCACTTACCTGAATGCCCTGAAAGTATGCGACACTTTCTGTTGGTGCAAAGGCTCCAGAGGCCCAAAGTGATCCTGGAAAGGGAGCTGTGTATCCTAATCCAGTTTGGCGTGATCAAAGTGACGAAGAGGAACAGGAGGCCCACGCAGCCCAAGAGTCTGCTATAGAACCAATATTTTAATATGATCCGGGCTTCTTCAGGCCGGTGATACTCTGCTGAGGAGGAGGGGGAGAATTCATTTATTTACTGAAGGCATTTTTTATTTATCCGGCCTCTCCCATGCTCAAGGTGGCTCATGACGTCTATAAAACACAAAACATTTACATTTTGTGAAGAGAATGGAGCCACACACAAAACCCCCCACACATAGGCCATTTATGCTCAGAAAGAAGAAGAAGAGTTGTTTTTTATATGCCAACCTTCTCTACCACTTAAGGAAGAATCAAACCGGCTTACATTCGCCTTCTTCTCCCCACAACAGACACCCTGTGAGGTAGGTGAGGCTGAGAGAGCTCTAAGAGAGCTGTGACTAGCCCAAGGTCACCCAGCTGGCTTTGTGTGTAGGAGCGGGGAAACAAATCCAGTTCATCAGATTAGCCTCCACCGCTCATGTGGAGGAGTGGGGAATCAAACACGGTTCTCCAGATCAGGGTCCACCGCTCCAAACCACCACTCTTAACCACTACACCACGCTGGGTACTTTGCCTCGTGTTCTCCGTTGGAATTATTTATGATTTTTCTGACCTTTGCGGCCAGCGCACACTTGTCCAACATTTTCAGGAACCTGTTTTAGCACGAATTTAAAGTTTGGTGCAATCCCAAAGTGAAGTTCATTGATGCAATTGCTGTGCACAACATTAACTTCAAGTTTCTCTCCCCACAGACATTCTCGCTTGTCCCTCCCTCATCCAACCTTTTGCCTAGAAGCTGTTTTGGTGAGTTTCAGCAGCGTGTTTTAAAATCTCGGGGAATGGAGCCCACTATCCCCCACCCCACCCGCGCTCACCTCATACTAGTCCTTTCTGGTCAGTTTCAGCAATGAGAGTTCTTTTTAGTTTGCCCTAGTATATTGCCCGTGGGGGGAGGGGAGTCCTGAGTCACTCTTCATTTATATTTACAATTTTAGCATTTATCGTTAAAATTCCACTGGGAAACAAAGAAAAACAGACATCTGCAATCCCATGCATGCTTACTTGGGAGTAAGCACCATGGGATTTAGTGGGACTTCCTTCTGCGAAAGCGTGCCCGGGAGTAAATGTCTCTCTGTCTCTCCCCACCCCCACCCCCCGGTCAGTTTCACAGCAGTAGTTTTCAAACATTGGGGCCACTTGGTTCAGTTAAAATGAAAAAAATCCCACTGCGGGACTGGCGGGGGCTGGTGACGTATTTCAAAGCAATACACTACAGCCAATTACAAAGCAGCGTTTTCAAGGGGAGGGACTCAGAAGCTCTCCGTTTCTACACACATTCCCCCACTATAAGAATGAGTGGATATAAAGTTCCTCAATTTGTGATAGGGTTGCCAACCTCCAGGTGGTGGCTGGAGATCTCCTGGGATTACAACTGATCTCCAGGCGTTCAGAGATCACTTCACCTGGAGAAAATGGCCGCTTTGGAAGCTGGACTCTATGGCATTATACACCAGGGCCGTCTGAACACATGGGCACGCTGGATAGTTGCCCGGGAGCCCCACGAGCACAGGGGGGGGGGCATGCTAATCTATATATGACTTGCTATGACTTGCTGTCAATGAATAAATATATACTATACTAAACTATAAATATTTGTTATTGGGAAAAGCATATTTAGAATGTGTTTTGCTTGCTTCATTATGGGACTTGTTCATTATGGGACTTGTTCATTATGGGACTTGTTCATTATGGAAGCACCAATAATTAGATCTTTAATTTTATCAACCATTTCACACTTTTATTCCCGTGTGTGGTTGTGTGGGTAGGGGCCCCAGCGCACTGCTTTGCCTGGGGGGCCTGTAATGCTGCTAAGACGGCCCTGTTATACACCATCAAAGTCCTTCCCCTCCCCATACCCCCACCCTCCCCAGGCTCCGTCCCCCAAATCTCCAGGTTTTTCCCAACAAGGAGCTGGAAACCCTAATTTGTGACCACTCCACTCACCATTCACGTCCATCGCGATCTCTCCCCTGGCTTTGCTCTCCTGGTCCCTAGCTTTCCCACCCCACCCCCTTTGGGATTTTTTCTTCTAATGTTTCCCTCGGCCCTGGGAACCAGCTATATGAGTTACCTCTAACTCCCCCAGCTCTGGAACCTTTCCAGTTCTTCTATGGTGTTCTGGAGTCCCATGGCAAAGCTTTAACTGTCATAGAACCTTTGCCACCTGGTCCTAGAAAGACCACCGTCTCCTTAGGATTCTCTTAGGTAAGATTGCATGTGCTACCAATATTGTGGTAGATGCTCTATGGCTTTAATTTTTTTTTAAAAAAAAAACCCAAACAAACAGGTTCTTCACTAGACTCGCCAGTCCTTGACGGAAAAGGGAACGCAGAAGGAATCACAGATAAAGGGATAACAGGACTGTGATGCACGCAGCTGAGCTGTAATGCAGGAGCATACCTGGCAGCAATTTCAGTCCACACCAGTTCTGCTCTGTACAATTTATTTACAGTATTTACACAGTCCAATTCACGGTCCTCAGTATCAAACTGCTCCGCCATACATCAATATCTCTCCTACTTCTGCATGTAACTCATGGACTTAAATACAATTACAGTTATGTTGTCAACCAGTCATATACATTTGCTGTGTCACTCTGAGTCATCCTGGAAATTCCCTTTCTGGCCGTTCAAGCCGGTTCAGGCTGGCTCGGCCACATGACACTACTGTCAACTTGATCAGTTTAATCTAATGTCCAAACTGCTGACCAGTGAGCCACTCGGAAGAGGTGGGATTGGGCCTTCCGTTCCCAACTCCAAACGCCTCCCCCAAATCAACCGCCAGTGATGGGCCTCGACGGCCTTTGTGCACAAGGTAAGGGAATCCAGGACCTGAACAACAGGGAGCTGCTGTGACAGGAAGAGGCACACCACCGGTTGAATTTCTGCCTTGTGTTTCTGTTAAAGGTATGTCCAGGAGACCTGCTTGAGGTGGGAACATTACTGCTGGTAAAACCCTTTTGGTCAGGCTGTAAAGTAGCAAGCCTAAGTTTCCTCCCAACCCATTAGAAAGCCAACTTTCCTCCCAACCCAGTACTCTTTCTGAATTTTTTTGGTCTCAAAATTACGGTTGCCAGGTCCCTCTTCGCCACCGATGGGAGATTTGGGGGGGGAGCCTGAGGAGGGCGGGGTTTGGGGAGGGGAGGGACTTCAGTGCCACAGAGTCCAATTGCCAAAGCGGCCATTTTTCTCCAGGTGATCAGATCTCTATCGGCTGGAGATCAGTTGAATTAGCAGGAGATCTCCAGCTACTACCTGGAGGTTGGCAACCCTACTCAAAATGTAGGTTCCAAACCATGCCTTTGGTTTATGTAGATGGAAATAGTCTACCACTGTGGTATATCAACGACTTCCTGGCCATGAAGATACTACATAGTATCTTCCCATTGTTCCCTATATAATCTGCCAGAGCCAGGAATTTGAAAGATACCCACAATAGTTACTGTGGATTGAATCATGTAGGTAAGAATCATAATCATTCTGATATTTTCTTTGGTGGTAACGATAGTGTGATATCCAACGATATATTAATCTCCACCTCCCGTAAAATTCACCATTTTTACGGGGGGTGGAGAGCCAGCGGGGTTAAGGGCGGCAGGCTCTAATCTGGAGAACCGGGTTCAATTCCCCAGTCCTCCTCATGAGCGGCGGACTCTAGTCTGGTGAACCGGGTTGGCTTCCCTGCTCCCCCACATGACGTTTGCTGTGTGACCTTGGGCGAGTCACAGTTCTCTTAGAACTCTCACAGCCCCATCTACCTCACAAGGCGTCTGTTGTGGGGAGAGAAAGGGAAGGTGATCTTCTTCTTCTTCTTCTTCTTCTTCTTCTGATCTGGTCAGTATGTTAGGGTGTCTTCATTTACTTGGGCATTTCATAAAATTTGTTATAAAATTGTCGGACTAGTTTCTTTTGCTTTTTATGGAGGCCACCTGATATAATTGTTACGGTTGTCGTTAGCTAAGCAAGCTGGAGACCTGGGTTCTGATCCCTGCTGTGCCATGAATTTTGCTAAGTAACCTTAGGCCAGTCACACTCTCACTGCCTAATTGCGGTGAGGATTCAGGGGAGGGGAGCAGAATCATGTACAGCACTCTGATCGCAGGGTAGGGTTGCCAGCTCTGGGTTGGGAAACACCTGGAGATTTTGGGGGCGGAGCCTGAGGAGGGCAGGGTTTGGGGAGGGGAGGGACTTCAATGCCATAGAGTCCAATGGCCAAAGCGGCCATTTTCTCCAGGGGAACTGATCTGTATCGGCTGGAGATCAGTTGCAATTGCAGGAGATCTCCAGCCACCACCTGAAGGCTGGCAACCCTACCTCAGGGGTCAGCCGGGATAAAAATGTACCCAAACCAATCAATCAGTTTTTAAATTGGAATGTTAATGTCATTCCATCGATCCCTGTTCTACCTTGTAATAGTGGACATACTGCATTTTGTTGTGGCCCTTAAACTGAAGCAGTTAAAAAATGTCTGCCTGAGCGAAGAGGAATTCTGGGATATCCCTTTATTCACTGATTATGTGCTTCTTTAGTAGAGAAAACAGGGAAAAGACGTTAGTCTATGTCAGGGGTCTGCAAACTGCGGCTCCCGAGCTGCATGCGGCTCTTTGGCCCGTTGAGTGCGGCTCTCCGAACTTGGTTCGGAGCCCCTGCTCTCGCGCCTGCTCGCGCCGGCAGCCGGGCTGCCGAGCCGGCGCGCCTGAGAGAGAGAGAGAGAGAGCAGGCGAGTGGGTGCGCTCTTTCTCTCCCCCCCCCCCGCCGTGGAGAATGGCCAGGTCCCCCTTTCCCTTGCCTTCAATGGTTGGGAGGCTAAAGCCTCCCCTCCCATCTAGCCGCGCGATTGCTGGGCGGGTGGCTCAGCGGTTCCTGCCCCCCCCGCCTATCAGCTGTTGGGCTGGGCGGGCTTCCTTTGGTAGACCTGGCCTCCAGCTGAGTCCCATTGGAAGGCCATGTCTACCCACTGGCTTTCTTGGCGGTAGTTTTGGACTCCGAGGAGGGGAAAAAGTCCCCCTTCAGAGGCCAGCTCTACCCATTGGCTTCTATGGGCCTCCAGAGGCCAGGTCTACTGCCAAGAAAGCCAATGGGTAGACCTGGCCTCCCAATGGGACTCAGCCGGAGGCCAGGTCTACCAATAGGCTTTTATGGTGGTAGACCAGGCCTCCAGACAAGGACTCCGGCGAGGAGGGGGAAATGGCAGGGACTTACAATTTAATTTTTATCAATAAATAAGATCACTATTAAGTATGATATCAAGTTTTATTCAGTGTATCTATAGTTTAATTAAGACTTAAAACTTTAATTAAAGTTTATTAAGTTAATAAACAGTGTACCTACCTATATAGTTTACGTTTAAGAAATTTGGCTCTCAAAAGAAATCTCAATTGTACTGTTGATATTTGGCTCTTTTGACTAATGAGTTTGCCGACCCCTGGTCTAGGTACTGTGTGATCTTGGGTATGCATCTGAAGGAGCAGAGGTGGGGATGTGCTGAGAAGCTCGGAGCCTCACTTAGGGTTGCCAGCCTCCAGGTGGGGCCTGCAGATCTCCTGGAATTACAACTGATCTCCAGACTATAGAGATCAGTTCCTTTGGAGGGTGGACTCTATGGCATTACACCTGCTGAGGGTCTTCCCCTTCCCAAACTCTGCCCTCTCAGGATCCACCCCCAAATCTCCAGGAATTTCCCAACCAGAAGTTGGCAACATTACCCTTCTCCCTGGCTCTCTACTTCTGCAGGAGGTTCTATGGCGGGCTTGCCAACCTCCAGGTGGTGGCTGGAGATCTCCGGCTGTTACAACTGATCTCCAGGTGACAAAGATCAGTTCACCTGGAGAAAATGGCTGCTTTGGAAGGTGGACTATATGGCATTATACCTCCATTGATAGGGCTGCCAACCTCCAGGTGGTACAGGAAACTGTGTATACACAAAGTGCAATTTTTTATAAGCTACTGAGGTGAAACCTAGACCATATACGTGACATATACACAGCACGATTATATACAATATATACAGTTCACACAGAAAATATAGAAAAAGTTCCAAAGGTCTCAGATGAGTACCAAATGAATGATAATATTGTAATCCTTGTGTAAAGTTCATATAGAGCCACAATCATCGATGGATACGGCCGTTTCAGATCCACAGCAGTGGAAATCTTTCTTCAGTCCTTCTAAAAATTAATATATTACCATCAGTATATAAATATATAAAGATTATGACTATTAAAAATGAGTCAATACAATATACTTACAATACAAAAGCGCTGTTACATATTCATCATTCCTTCCCACACAGGGTAAGTATAGACAATTACAATCAGACGTCAGCAAAGTACAAAGTACATCACAATCCAGGGTCAATGGAGTAGATAGGCAAGATTTATTGTATAGGGAACCAAGAATCAGGAACGAAGTACAGCCCGTTACTTTTGCTTTTCAATACACTCACTTATATGGACATATTGCAAGCATCGTGAAAAAACACTAGCCCCGTATAGGCTTCCGCAAAACGGAATCAAACAAAATCCTTTACTTTCCTAAATAGGGTAGGTTACATGGGATGAAAACAAATAACAATCTTTCTATCTAGTTCCCTATAAAACTTGCTAGAGATTCTAGCAGGTACTATGGCTTAAATCCCTTTGTCTGTGTCCCAGCTCAAGAGAGCTGAAACAAGCATCTTGCATCTGTGAGATTCAAAAAGCAACTGACCATCCTGCCCTAAACTTTTACAACCTTAACAAAGGAACAGAGCAATAATACAATTCTGACTCCGTTAAATTCTGCAAGTTTGCAAAGGTTATTTGCTAGCCAATAGACTACTGACATCTCTTATTTCATCATCATCTTGAGACTATCTAAACTGTTGATATAAACAAGTTAACCCTTTAACTGCCTTGACAGAAATGGAACTCACATTGAATCCTTAACACTAATCTAATACATGTGTTTTGTTTATTCTGTTTTGACATTTATTGACTTGCTTTGTTTATTGGTCTTTTATAAATGGCTGTTTCACTCGCTGTCACCCCTTCGAGGACTTCGGGTCTTTGTGTTGATTATGCATGCTGTTTCCATCCGTCAGAGGTCTGCTCGCTCTCCCTCTGCCTTTCCCCACATTTTGTCCATGTTTTTAAATTCGAGATAAAAAGGGTCTCTGAAAACACGGGCAAAACGCGTGGAGAGCAAGGCGACATCTGACAGTCGGAAACAGCATGCATAATCAACACAAAGACCTGAAGTCATTGGAGGGGTGACGGTGAGTGACATAGCCATGCACAAAAGACCATAGTCCACCTTCCAGCCAGCGTGGTGTAGTGGTTAAGAGCTGTGGTTTGGAGTGGTAGACTCTAATCTGGAGAACCGGGTTTGATTCCCTTCTCCTCCACATGAGTGGCGGAGGCTAATCTGGTGAACTGGATTTGTTTCCCCACTCCTACACATGAAGCCAGCTGGGTGTCGTTGGGCTGGTCACAGCTATCCTAGAGCTCTCTCAGCCCCACCTACCTCCACAAGAAGTCCCGGGGTTTGTGAGGGCTAGCTGTGAGGTCATCTCTAATGGAGGGGAAACTCACGCATAACTCCAAAGAACAACCCAGACAGTACCCATGCATAAACGGGCTATGATTCTAGTATCTGACAAAAGGACCTTTGACTCTCGAAATCTTATAGCCCAAAAATCTTGTTGGTCTCTAAGGTGCTACTTGACTTGAATCTAACAATTAAAAAACAATGTGACATTAACAATTGAGTACAATTACGAACTATATGAATAATATAATACACACACCAAAACAGGGCAATGAAACTGGGATTGCACGCTTAACAGCAACACACTCCAAACAGTATAGAATAGACAATGAAGAATGCAACAAACCGGCTTATATTATTTCAGACATGCCTGTCCTACCAATTCAAGGCTAACCTGCATGTTACATTTGAGTTCAGTGCTCCCGTTTCCTGATGCAGAGTTTCCCTTTATGCAGAGCCTCAACGGGACCTGCCCAACGATGAACTGCTGCAGGATTATACACTGTCTCTTCTCCGCCATCAATTTCTTGCTCCTCGTCATCGTCGCTGCGTCCCCCTTCTGGACGGTGCGCTCCCATAACACGGGCGACATCCCCATGGGGTTGTGGTTCTCTTGCCCGAGGGAAACGTGCAGCTACCTTGCTACCACGACAGGTCAGAACCAAGACAGTTTTTAATTTCTCACCCCCCCCCTCTATTTCCACCTTTTTTAAAAACAAAAACAAAAAAACACTTTCGATTTTTGCTTTTTCTTTATCTTTTTTTAAAAAAACACTTCATCTGGAGATCTGCTCCTTGGAGGATGGGTTGATCCATCCCACTGTACATAGAAATAACATTAATTAATTTAGTATCGCAAAGTCACAACTGACTTTATGGCGACCCTTTGTGGGGTTTTCAACGCAAGAGACAAACAGAGGTGGTTTGCCATTGACTTCCTCGGCATAGCAACCCCAGTGTTCCTCAGTGGTCTTCCTTCCAAGTACTAACTAGGGCTGACCCTGCTTAGCTTCCCTTTTCTGATAAGCTCAGGAGCCTCGTGGCTATTCAGTAAATGATGCATAAAAGCTCTTCAACATGCACACAGGACACAGATGTCTCTCTGATACCCATGGTGTGAAGCAGAAAACCAAAAACATCATCATCATCCAAAAAACAAAACAAAAACGATAAGCAAAGATCAGATTGGATCCAGACAGCTTTTTCACTCCATCTTGGCCAATCCCCCACATGGCTTTTCTCCAGGAAGGTCCATGATCCAAAGTAGGACGTTTTGGTCATCCCTTCTTCCGGTTTTGAACAGTGGGAAAAATTGTTGCCTCTAGCCCACAACAAGAATTGAAATGGGAATCTTCGGTTCATCCCCAAGACAGATGTCGTCCACCAGGCTATGGTTGAGGGCAGCGACAGTATCAAAGCAGCCAGCCTCCTTTTTCCTTTTCCATTCCTTTCTCCCTCTTTCCCCCTTTTTCTCCCTTCTTCACTTCCTTCTTTTCCCCTCCCCTTTCCCCTTTTGTTCTTTCTGCCTCCATCCTATTGAAGTAGCAAGACCTCTGCTGGGCGGTGATTGCTAGGGTTGCCAAGCTCCAGGTTGTACAGACGCTGGCACTAATAAAATGCAATAATATTGAGTGGATCAAATATATATACAGTTCATGAGTACAACATATTATCCTAAACTAACTATAGCTACAAAAAGTTCCATAGGATGTACAATAATGCAATGTCCACATGAATCACAATGACATCATTAGATTCCAGTCTTCAAACTGGTCCATTTTTGGTAACCCAGGAAGAGTATTTTTCAATGATAGAAGAGGAGAACAATGCCTCTGCAGAAGAAGGCTGCCCTGACCTTCCCTGGCCTAGCCGGGAAAGGGCAGGGTACAAATCAAATCAAATCAAAATAAATAAATAAATGTGGTAAGGGTCTGGTTAAACATAAGGCAATGTCTTCTGTTATTTTATTTTTTCCCTTTTTAAACTCCAGCAAGTTTGAATGTGGCCCGGGGGATGCTGATAACAGCTCTTGGTAGTTGTCTTGTTGCCTTGCTATGCTCCGTGAGACTTTTAACCCGTTTAATGAAACGGAAGATTACAGAGAACTTGATCTCTTCGGTGGCTAACTTCATCACAGGTAAAGAAGATGTCGTGCAATTGGGGGGGGGGTGTACCGTAGATCACATTTATGAGGATCTGCTGAAAGTCACTCCACAACGAGATTGCTCTCCAGTTAGGGTTGCCAGGTCCCTCTTTACCTCTGGCAAAAGCTCCAGGTATTTCCCAACCCCGTGCTGGCAACCCTATCTGAAGGTAACAAGGTGTTCACTGGGCCCTGTTCAGTAGGGTTGCCAGGTCCCTCTTTACCACCAGTGGGAGATGTTTGGGGCAGAGCCTGAGGAAGGCAGGGTTTGGGGAGGGGAGGGACTTCAATGCCATAGAGTCCAATTGCCACAGCGGCCATTTTCTCCAGGTGAACTGATCTCTATCGGCTGGAGATCCGTTGTAATAGCAGGAGACCTCCAGCTAGTATCTGGAGGTTGGCAACCCTACTGATCAGGGTTTTGCCTTTGTCTTCAGGATTCTGTATGCTCAGCACTGCAGTGATCATGTACTTCCAGCTTAGGCTTCTGACCGACACAGGCATCACACTACTGGTTACAAACTGGACTTTCTCCCTGAGTGGTGTCATCTGTTCTCTCAGCTTCATGTTAGGTAAGTACACCAGGAAGTGGCACAGGGGGGAAGAACAGGGGAAAGGCTGTGGTTCAGTGGAAGAGCCTCTGATTTTTCACCAGCATCTGCAGGTAAAATTATCAAGTAGCAAATGATGTGAAGGACCTCTGTCCCAAATAGGGTGGCCAACCTCCAGGTTGTGGCTGGAATCTCCCGCTATTACATCTGATCTCCAGGCAAGAAAGATCAATTCACCTGGAGAAAATGGTCCCTTTCACAGGTGGACTCTATGGCTTTATAACCCATTGAAGCCTCTCCCCTCCCCAAACTCCACCCTTCTCAGGCTCTACCCCCAAAATCTCCAGGAGTTTGCCAACCTGGAGCTGGCAACCCTTGCCTAAAACCCTGCAGAGTAGTACTCCAGTCAGAGTAGAACAATACAAACTATGATAGATCAGCATATAAGGCAGCTTCATGTGTTCATTTGTTAAGGAGGGGGCATGGCTCAATGGCAGACAGGGTTGCCAGCCTCCAGGTACTAGCTGGAGATCTCCTCCTATTACAACTGATCTCCAGCCGATAGAAATCAGTTCACCTGGAGAAAATGGCCGCTTTGGCAATTGGACTCTATGGCATTGAAGTCCCTCCCCTCCCCAAATCCCACCCTCCACAGGCTCTGCCCCCAAAAACCTCCTGCCAGTGGTGAAGAGGGACCTTAAGTGGTAGAGAAAGTCGGCATATAAAATCCAACTCTTCTTCTAGTTATAAAACCACACTGGAACTGTTGCATAACAATCTTTCAGGGTTAGTCTAGGTCTCCTCTTATTTTCCTCGCTTTCTTTACCAGGTGTGCTAAGTCTGGTCCGGTATCAGCTGTTGGACTCAGTGCAGAAAGAGTTGGCTACCCAGATGGATCCAATACAAGTGAAAGAACCCACACTGGTGGATTACATGGAATCTCCATTATAGTCGATGGGCTCTATCCCCAATTGTAGGCATTTTGTTTTATGAGCTAGGCCTGGGGCCCTGGAGCCTGACTGGAAAACAGACGTTCTAGGTGGCGATATCACTTAATCTAAGAGCCAATCAGGATGGGAGCGAGCCTCTGAGAGATCGTGTGAGACCCCAAAGCGGCCCGAGTTCAAACGATCCCTTTTGAAAAAAGCATTTGCCAGAACTGACCTCTTGGAACGACACTTCACGTCCATTATAAGCATATTTTCTCTTCTGCAATATTAAAAAACTTATCATTTCTGCTAAGCTCGTTCTCAATGCTAAGCCTGCCTCTGTTCGGGATTTAATACTCCCAATGCCATTCAGAGTGGCAGCGGGCCATGAAGGTTGCCAGCGGAAGTTCTCCCCATCACAGCAGGAAACCTGGCAAACTTAAACATCAGGAGATCCCTCACCTTTCTGAATGATAGGAAATTCGGCATTTCTCCATTTATCTGTTTCCGAGGCAAGGTCGGGTTTTCTGAGTGCTTGATCATTTCTAATTCTCTGTGGAAGCATAAATCTTTCAGGAGGAGTGATTTATGATACTGTTTAGGGATGCACCTGGCAAATTGTATAAGCTTGAGCAAAAACTCTTCCGGTTTCCTTCAGAATCCCTCAAATGTTTTCTCCAAGCTAGACTTTGTGCAAATTTGTGGGCAAAACTCTCGCTCAGGAGAAAGGTCTGTGCCATTGTGCTTCAAACAATACCTTAGGGCTTAATGAACCACGACCCCCTTGAAAAACTTTGCGAGCCTTATCAGAAGTCGTCGGGCTTCCCTCTAAATCTCTCCAAGCCGCTGTGGTGCAGTGGTTGGCGTGTCAGATTAGGATCTTGGAAGCGCAGCTTCAAATCCCTGCTCGTGATGTCCCCCTGCCCCTCTCTGGGTTCCATGTTTCCATTTGGTCGTCCATTTGAACCACAGGGACAGATCTGGCCTTGGGGATATGGTGTGGAGGTGAAACAGTGCTTTTTTCTGATGGGCATGGTGGTGTGTTTCTTGCCTTGGTCCTTTTACTGGAGAGCCAATGTGGTGCAGTGGTTAAGAGCAGCAGAGTCTGATCGGGAGAACGGGGTTTGATTCCCCACTCCTCCGCATGAGCGGCAGACTCTAATCTGGTGAACCGGGTTGGTTTCCCCACTCCTCCACATGAAGCCTACTGGGTGACCTTGGGCCAGTCACAGTTCTCACTGAACTCTCTCAGTCCCACCTACCTCACAAGGTGTCTGTTGTGGGGAGAGGAAAAGGAGTTTGTAAACTGGTTTGATTCTCCTTAAAAGGTAGAGAATGTCAGCACATAAAAACCAACTCTTCTTCTTTTTCTTCTTCTTCTCCTTCATGCTGTGCAGGGTGTCTGGTTTCATGTTGGCCATCAGTTT
This sequence comes from Euleptes europaea, assembly GCF_029931775.1. Lineage (NCBI taxonomy): Eukaryota > Metazoa > Chordata > Lepidosauria > Squamata > Sphaerodactylidae > Euleptes > Euleptes europaea. Next base: position 13,646,306 of record NC_079314.1, read on the forward strand.
GGAGTATATTTGGTATGGCTGAACTGTGTTGACGGTGGCTTTGTTGCCTCTTGGGTTCCCTTTTCAGCTTTTGCTGTAGATTTGATGCCGGGGTGTAGAAGAAAGGGGAATGTGGGACAGCCCTCTCTAAATTTAACTTTGTTTTTGGAAATGCATTTCAGCCTCTTGGGCCTTCCTCAGGGGTGGGGTTGCCAACCTCCAGGTACTAGCTGGCCATCTCCTGCTATTACAACTGATCTCCAGTTGACAGAGATCAGTTCATCCTGGAGAAAATGGTCACTTTGGCAATTGGACTCGATGGCATTGAAGTCCCTCCCCTTCCCAAACCCCGCCCTCCCCAGGCTCTGCCCCCAAAACCTCTCACCGGTGGCGAAGAGGGACCTAGCAACCCTAACCTTGGTGCCCACCAACACCTTTCCTGGTACCCACCAAGTGTTCTTAGAAAGTGGGTGTGGCCAGCTGGGGCTTCTGCCTATCATGGCTTTCTGATTGGCTACTGGGGGTTCGACTGGCTGTGCCGATTTTAAGCAGGGGATAAATGCTTAGCTCCAGGCCCTCAGTAAATAGGTAGGGTTGCCAACCTCCAGGTACTAGCTGGAGATCTCCTGCTATTACAACTTATCTCCAGCCGAGAGAGATCAGATCACCTGGAGAAAATGGCCGCTTGGGCAATTGGACTCTATGGCATTGAAGTCCCTCCCCTCCCCAAACCATGCCCTCCAAAGGCTCCACCCCCAAAATCTCCAGGTATTTCCCAACCTGGAGCTGGCGACCCTAATCACAATACAGGTCTAAATATAGGGCTGTCGATTTGGTTCGGCCTGAACTGAAAAACAGCTGAATTTCCCCTGATTCGGCGGTTTTTAGTTTGGGACGAACCGAACTAAAAAATGGCGGGAAACCGGGGGAGCCGAATTCAGCGAGTTCGGGAGTTCACGAATAAATTCGGCAAATTTGGGGCGTCAGTAAGCAGCATAACCATCAGTAAGAAGCAGTCTCCTCCCCCGGCCAATCGGTGGCCAAGCTGGGTCTTCTTCTGGCCAATCAGTCAGGATTGAGTACTGGAGGAATCAGCTGCTGCGCGGCCCGGCCAGGGTGAGAGAGAGAGAGAGAGAAATCCTCATGGGGGGGTGCTTGTGCACATTCACTCCTTTCCGTGGCTGCAGAGGGTGCATTTTTTGGGGTAGAGACCCCAAACTTTCAGTGGAGCTTCAGACGAGCCTTCTTAAGAGACCCCCCAAGTTTTGTAAACATTGGGTCAGGGGGTCCCAAGATATGGGCTCCACCCCTTTTCCCTCCCCCCTTTTCCATTTCCGTGGCTGCAGGGGGTGCTTTTTTGGGGGTGCAGCCCCCAAACTTTCAGCATAGCTTCAGACGAGCCTTCTTAAGAAACCCCCCAAGTTTTGTAAAGATTGGTTCAGTGGGGGCAGAAATATGGGCTCCCCCCTTTTCTCTTTCCATGGCTGCAGGGGGTGCATTTTTGGGGGTGCAGCCCCCAAACATTCAGCATAGCTTCAGACGAGCCTTCGTAAGAGACCCCCCAAGTTTTGTAAACATTGGGTCAGAGGGTCCCGAGATATGGGCTTTCCCCTTTTCCCTATTGGGATGAATGGATCACCCGATACTATATGCATCTCCAGAGCGGCAAAACCTTCCGTGCTTAAACGGAATCTTTTTGGATTACCCAGTCCTCTTCCCAGCCCCTCCTGATGGAACAGAAGACAGCCACAGTAAGACCCCTTTGGGGGCTTTAATCTATAATTTTTCTCCTGTGTGTGTGTGTGTGGGGGAGAAGCAGAGTCTGTGTGTGTGTGGGGAGGGAGCAGTTTCTGAGGGTGGGGGGAAGCCAAAGGGGGCTTTCGCCCGTTCTGCCTGGGGTGTGTGTGCCCCCTCGAGTCTCTCTCTCCCTGGTTTGAGGGGGGGCTTCAGTTGTGTGTCTTCAGGTTTTCCCTCATTCATAAGATCGGTTAGGTCTATTTTGATGCTTGCTCAAAACTGGTTTTCAAATGGTTACTTAAAGAATGCATTTTCCTGGTCCCCGGTCCGATGCAAAAGGGGAAATTCCACCCCCTCCTGCTCATTATGCATAGCTAGCTGCCTCTGTCCCTTTCCATGGTTTGCAAACTCCCAGGTGTCAGGCGTTGCTTTGCATGGTTGCAAAGGTGTTGCTTTGCAGTTGTGGGTGTTGCTTTGCAGTTGTGTTGCTTTGCAGTGTTGCTTTGCAGTTGTGTTGCTTTGCAAACTTCTTAGCACCTGCCCCGCCCTTGCTCGCAGCTGTTTGTCGGGGCTGGGAGCTTTGTGTGTGGGCTGCAAGCTCTGCTCAGAGATGCACATTAAGGGTGGGAGGGACCCCTTTCGGGGCCCATATCTCATCCCCCCGACCCAATCTTTACAAAAATTGGGGGGTCTTGCAAGAAAGGTCCTTTGAAGCTCCGCTGAAAGTTTGGGACCTCTACCCCCCAAAATGCCCCCCCCCCCGGAGCTGAGGAAAGGCACGGTTGTGTTTTTAATGGCTTTATTCGGCCGAATTTTTTTCCCGAACATTGAATTCGCGCCGAATTGCACGGACCCGAAGCGGGGGAGTTCAGACTTCGGCATATCCCGAATCCAGATGGGCCGAATTCGGCCGAATCTGAACTATACCGAATTTTTTTTCCCAACAGCCCTATCTAAATAACAAGCTGGAAACCTCCTGACCTGTCAAAAGATATTTAATTGTGGTAAGAGTGAAAAGAGAACAAAAACTGCATTGACTATATTCTGTTGAGAGAAATATATCACATCAGGATGAAGGGGGGCAGGAAGAGGGTCGGGGGCATTTCCTTGGATGGACATCAACTCCTGCTGAGTTCGGTTTGCTTTGGAGTATTGCCGAGAGGCACAGAGAGCCCCAAAACAATTATACGAACCCCCTAATCGTGGCGGACGAGGGAAGTCTAGCAAGTGGGTCAGACTTGGCAGAAAGGCCCTGGACGGATTCGTGTTTGAAGGAAGCTGGCCTTGTTTTTGTGGTACTTCTGATAGGCAAATAGGATCCGGAGCTCACTTCAAAGAGGAGAGGGCTGTTGGGGGCCGGAAGCCAGACGAGGGCTCTCTTCGGTGCTGCTTGCTATTCAGGGCTCACTTGTGAAACTAGTGTCCCACTGAGCGAGAGTTTGTAAATGATCAAGCCATAGATACCTGAGAGAAAAAAACAATGGTCAGAAATGGTCAGAGGGTGCTGAATCCTCCTTCAGCCAAATGTCTCCTACTGGCCTCGAACAGTAGAAGAAGAGTTGGTTTTTATGTGCTGACTTTCTCTCCCACTGAAGGAAGAATCAAACCGGCTTACAATCACCTTCTCTTCCCCTCCCTACAACAGACATCCTGTGAGGTAGGTGGGGCTGAGAGAGCTCGGAGAGAGCTGTGACTAGCCCAAGGTTACCCAGCTGGCTTCATGTGGAGGAGTGGAGAAACAAACCAGATTAGTGTGCACTGCTCATGTGGAGGAGTGGGGAATCACACCCAGTTCTCCAGATTAGTGTCCACCACTCCAAATCACTGCTCTTAACCACCATACCATGCTGACTCTCTAGTAGTGCTCTAGTAGTGCACTATAGTAGTGGTTCCCAACCTGGGGTACATGTAGAATAATTATGTTTTGTATAATTTGACCCCTGAGTAAGGTTGCCAGCTCTGAGTTGGGAAATACCTGGAAATTTTGGGGGTGGAGTCTGAGGAGACTGGCGTTTGGAGAGGGGAAGGACTTCAATGCCATAGAGTCCAATTGCCAAAGCGGCCATTTTCTCCAGGTGAACTGATCTCTGTCACCTGGAGATCAGTTGTAATAGCGGAAGAATTGGCAATTGGACTCCATGGCATTGAAGTCCCTCCCCTCTCCAAACCCCACCCTCCTCAGGCTCCGATAGTTCTTGAGGCTCCCCTTGTTCAACACTATATTAACGCTCATCATTCAGACACTGATCTTCTGTTTTTTTGTTTTATGGCAGTTCAGGACAAAACCTTTTCATATCCAAGACGCTAAAAAGATTCTACTCCAACAAGAATCTCGCCTCATTCACGCGTTCCAAACGTTTACTCCCAATGGACTCAATAATGAGTTTGATCTTTCCTGTTTCATATAGTCTTTACAGCATATGTACTCTTTAAGAACTCGGGAGTGTTTGATGTTTGTGATTGGTTAACCAGTCTATAAAGTCCTGTCCCCTCCCTTCTTTTCTTACCGCCTTCATGAAATTTCCTGCGCAACTGAATTTCACATAGACACAGTTATTTAGGTAATTGTATAAATTATATTGTAAGCGCATCCTCTGTATATATTATGTATATATTTTTATGTAATGGAATTATGGTTATAAGCTGTATTTTTGTGTCAATTTCACAGCTGACGGTCACTGGACAACGTGCTTACTTTCAATTGGACCTTAAAGCATTTCTGTTGCCAACAAGTTTCCTTTGGAGCTGAAGAAAGCCTTTTGAAACGTGCATTTATGACTAGCCACGCGTCCTCCATTTTCTTTCCATTTTTCGACCCTGCTTCACATTTATAGTGCCTGGACAGGAGCTTCTCATTTTGGTCACAGTTGGATTATTGCACTCCCTCGTATGGGAGGTTTCCTCAGTTTATGAACTATGGCTCCTGGACTGGAGGTTTCCACCTTGGTGGCTTTACTTTGGACTATAGTTTTCTCCCAGGCGGGAGTTACCATAATGGGTGTTTTGGTTTCTTTTATAGTGATTGATACTTGTGACTATATATCGGTCTGCAATTGTATTATTGTATAATAATTTTTATGGGCATGAGATTAATGCCTGTATACCTTTCTACTAAATTGCTTTATTCAACACAGTTGTTTTCTTTGAGCCTTCGTGCCGCCAGTACCTGGAGGCTGGCAACCCTAGCTAATAAATATATTACTTTTTAAGAATTTTGAGTTTTCAGCCCTTAGGTTCCCTGCAGCAAATCCACATCATGGGGCCAACCACAACTCTGATTTCCCACTGAACCCACAGGTTTTGCAGGAAAAAGAAGCATCTATGCCAGATCTATACCTGTCAGGTAGCTCAGGACGCAGATGGCGCAACTTGTGTAAAAAGCCCATAGTTTGATAGGAGGTTTGGGTTTCTCAGAAAGTTTTGACTGTATTACGCTGATTTCAAATAGCACCACAGCCATCAGGACAAGGGTTCCTGCAAGGCAGAATGGTGAGCGTGAGGTTCTGGCAAGAAAACATGTTTAGCCCTGGCAGTGCTATGGATCTGCGGATCCACGGCTCATGGGCCTCAGTATTGGGAAGGCTTCTAAAATTCTCCTCTGACTTTCTCCCTAGATTTTTCAATCCTCAGTCTGCAATAGGGATTATTCTCTGATCGGTCCCCTCCCTAGGGTTGCCAGGTGCCCGGTGGTGGCAGGCAAACCCCCGGCAATTCACCCCTCTGCCTGCCAACCACCTGAGGGACAGCGGGCAAACGTGCACACCGTGTGCACATCATTTCCGGTTTACAACCGGAAGTGCCGCCTCGCGAGGGGCCTTATGCCACTCAAACACTTAGTTTGAGTGGTAAAGGGCTGCTTGCGATGCAGAACTTCCGAGTGTAAATGCATTGCAAGGGGCCTTTTACCACTTGCCTGAACTCTGCACCAAAAGCTCCCGCCGGAGGAGACGGGGGACCTGGCAGCCCTCCCCCACCAAATTTTGCATAGAGCATTCAGTTTGTGTGACTCCTTCCTCCTTCTGTTGCACTGATGCACTAGTTCATGTGCAGTGATAAAATACTGCAATATGCAGTCCATACTGTAGGATCCAGATTCTTTTTTTGTGGTGTTTTACCAATGTCCAGGAGTGCATTTGTGCAATGACGTCACTAACAGAGGGTTGGCCTTGTGGTGACAGGTCTTTCTCAGGTCTCTGAGTCAGAATTTCCCTTTGCTTTGTGAATGTTGAGTTTACACTCTGCGAATGCTCAGGGGTTAAGCTCCAACTGTCGTTATGGGTAGGGAGACTGCCAGGTCTCCAGGAGACCTCCTCCTTGGCAATACCAACCCCCTGCCGCCACTCAGTAGGGTAGTAAAGAAGATGCGGGGGGGGGGGGGGGAGGGATCGGTGATGCTCTGATACTGTGACATCACATGGGGAATGATGCTCTAGGATTCCACCGAAATGGTATGGTCAAAGCATAAAGTTTCACTGGAATCCTAGAGCATCGGCCAGGTGTGAAGACGTCACTACCATGCCCGTGCTGGAAGTGACGTTGTGGCATTGGAGCAATGCCCATTAATATGCTAGTACCTGGAGGTTGGCAACCTTATCTCCTGGTGAACTGATCTCTGTCGGCTAGAGATCATTTGTAATCCCAGGAGATCTCCAGCCTCCACCTGGAGATTGGCAACCCTACATGAAGCCTTCTGGGTGACCTTGGGCTAGTCACAGTTCTCTCAGAACTCCCCCAGCCCCACCTATCTCACAAGGTGTCTGCTGTGGGCAGGGGAAGCGGATTTTAAACTGCTTTGACACCCCTTATGGTAGAGAAAAGTGGCATATAAAAACCAACCCGTCAACTCTTCTAAACCTATCCTTGCAGTGATATAGCAATATATCAATAGTTTAGTGCCTTTAAAAACATCAAACATAAAAGCACTCATCTTCAGGATGTAAGGGTAGCATTGTCAGGTCTCTCTTTGCCACCCGCAGGAGGGTTTTGGGGCAGAACCAGAGGAGGGCGGGGTTTGGGAAGGGGAGGGACTTCAATGCCATAGAGTCCAATGGCCAAAGCGGCCATTTTCTCCAGGGGAACTGATCTCTGTCGCCTGGAGATCAGTTGTAATAGTGGGAGATCTCCAGCTAGTACCTGGAGGTTGGCAACCCTATGGAGGGGGGAGAGGGAGTGGTTTGATGATGATGACAGTCCAGTCACCAAAAATGGGGGCTGGAGGTGAGTGGGACAAAGAAAACCCACAGAAACATGGCGCAGGGGGGGAAAGGCAACTCAAAATCAGCTTCAGGGTAAAAGTGGTCATAAAGGAACCATAAAAAAGGGAGGGGAAAACAGAGCAAACAGAGCAAAAACTAAAGGCACAAAAATGTGTGTGTAATGGAAATCAGAGGCAAAAACCAAAGCAGAATGGGGCCAGACCGACAAGACAAAAAAAAAAAAAATGTAGAAAAGCCCTATGTGCTAACTGGAGTAGGGTTGCCAGGTCCCTCTTTGCCACCAGCGGGAGGTTTTTTGGGGTGGAGCCTGAGGAAGGCAGGGCTTGGGGAGGGGAGGGACTTCAATGCCATAGGGTCCAATTGCCAAAGCGGCCCTTTTCTCCAGGGGCGAAAACGCATGGTTGCTTTAGCCTGCTTTATTCCCAGTTTCAGCCAGGATTTAGCCAGGATCGAACGCATGTCCGGCGAAACGCATGCGTTCGATCCTGGCTAAATCCTGGCTGAAACAGGAAATAAAGGAAGCTAAGCGACCATGCATTTTCGCCCCAGGGGAACTGCTCTCTATCGGCTGGAGATCAGTTGTAATAGCAGGAGATCTCCAGCTAGTCCCTGGAGGTTGGCAGCCCTAAACTGGAGGTGTTACCTATTTTACTGTTTCTATTTGTAATGTTATAATGATTTAAGTCTTTAAAGATTTTACCATGCTTTATTGTGATCTTTTATGTCTTCTTCATGCTCAGGATCTTTGCGCACACGAGCTTAATAATCATGGAAAGGAAAAGGAAAATGTGTGTGGAAATCGGGGCGGGGGGCGTACAAAGCAGAATGGGGCCAGAACGAGAAGACCAAAACAAAACAAAAAAACCCACGTGGAAAAGCCAGAAACACAGTGGAACTGACCCACCGAAATTGACCCCTCTCACAACGATACCTGTGAATATGTTGCAGATGGCGGCGGTCGGTTCTTTGAGGAGAAAGCCAGTGGTGCTGGTAATTAAGTAACCCCATTCTATTGAGCTCAGGATAGCAACGAAGCATGTAAATATAGCCATCACCATGAAACTCCGGATGATATCCATATGCACTAAAGGGAACAAGAGATTACGGGCGTCAGTGATCACTGTTCACCTAGGGTTGCCAGGTCCCTCTTTGCCACTGGCAGAAGGCTTTTGGGGAGGGCTGGGTTTGAGGAGGGGAGGGTTTGAGGAGCCGATAGAGTTGTGATCTCTATCGGCTGAATGTCAGTTTTAATAGCAGGAGATCTCCAGCTAGTTCCTGGAGGTTATATGAAAATAGACACTTCTGTGTACCTTACAGTCCAACCCAAATCACACATTTTGCATTGGATTTGTCACTCTATAGATGCACATTTTCCCCATCTGAATTCTCAAAACTCTGCATGGCGGCTTATTGTTGAGTTTTGAGAATATGGATGGGGGAAAAGTGCATCTAAAGAGTGGCAAATCCAATGCAAAACCTTCCATGAATAAATGCTCACAGTGTTGGGTATGGCGAGCTTTGCTACATGTCAGACAGGCAAGGGTTAATAATGCTGTTAACCAGTTGAAGGTATGATGTAACCTGCAATATGTTAACTTAGCTTTTGGTCATGGAGAGCATCCGTTGACCACATGCATCTTGTCACGTACACAAATAATTTGCATTTAACTGCTTTCCTATATCCTTTGTTAGAAGTGAAAGCAGTTAGTCCCGTTTAAGTTTCGATTCCAGCCTGCTAGGATGGAGAGGCTATCTTGTCTTTTTAAGAAAGCCTACTCGCGAGTAAGCTAGTGCCTGCCAGAGGCTTCTGGCAAGGATAGGGAACTTAGAATGTAGAAAGGATTTGTTATTTTATTTTCCCAGTGATCCCTTATCCCTGAGTTTAGCAAGTAAACTTTATTTTAATAAGAGCAACGACTCTGTCTCTTTTTTGTGTGCGTGTGTGTGACTCACTGCCTTTCAATAAGCCATAACTAAGATCCAGACCTCTGTATTGGTAGCAGCATTTAAATAACACAACACACAGAAACTCAATTACATAAATAAGCCAATTCTATAATCCAAAATACAATTCTTCCATATACTCAACATACATTCACTGGAAAATACATTCGTGTCCTAGAGTATCAGGCAAAACATGTTTACAAAGGTGAGTATACATAGAGGTAAATCCATATACATTCAATCTAACTTTCTAATAATACAATCTTGTCTTATTACAGGAACGAAATTCCTTGATTTATCAACAAATGTCAGGTTGAAGAGTTCCTGGAGGTTGGCAACCCTAGGTTCACCCCTTCCCAACATTAGGCAAGTCGTCGTTGTGCATTTTTTGTTGCTTCAGAAGAGGGAAGCCAACATGATTTAGGAGGATGGAGTTAGGCTTGCCAACCTCCAAGCAGGGCCTGGAGATCTCCCTGCATTACAACTGCTCTTCAGACTACAGGGATTGGTTCTGGTGGAGAAAATGGCAGCTCTCGAGGGTGGACTCTATGGCATTATACCCGGCTAAGTTCCCTTCCCTCCCTAAAGTCCAGCCCTCCCCAGGCTCCACTCCCAAATCTCTAGGAATTTCCCGGCCTGGAGTTGGCAACCCTAGTTGCATCATGTGAGGAACGGCTAAAAATCAGGAGCTTTTCAAATGAGAAAGGAGACCGCTCCGGGGTGGGATGGGGGTGGAGAATAAGAGAATGGTTTATAAATAGGGTTGCCAAATCTGGATTGGATAATACCAGGAGATTTGGGGGGAGGGACCTTACCTTGGCCTCTCTGCCCTGTTTGTTGGTCCTTCCGAACAGCTGGTAGGCTGCTGTGTGAAACAGGTAGCTGAACAGGGTTGCCAACCTCCTGGTGGTTCTCAAAAACAACAGCGCGTGGCTCAAAGTTTTACAAATGATTCAAATACAATAGTAGGAGATACTGCAATCTTCATTCATGTATTACTCATCAATAAATCAATCAGTCAAATCAAATAGTATACAATGATGGACATAAACCAAAAGCAAGGGGTCCCAATCGGAATCCAATCGGAATTAATATTCATTCCAAGTCCCAAAGGAATTACTGTTCATTCCTTGAATCATTTGTAAAACTTTGAGCCACGTGCTGTTGTTTTTGAGAACCATGTTTTTTCAGCATAGGTTGGTTGTTCATTGAGATTGTTTAAACTATGGCTCACAACCTCCTGGTGGTGGCTGGAGATCTCCCGCTATTTCAACTGATCTTAAGGTGACAGAGATCAGTTCCCCTGGAGAAAATGGCCGCTTTGGAAGGTGGACTTTATGGCATTATACCCTGCTGAAGTCTCTCCCCACCCCAAACCCCACCCTCCTCAGGCTCCACACTCAGAATCTCCAGGTATTTCTCATCCCGGAGCTGGCAGCCCTATTGCTGAACTAGAAGTCTAGAGTTGCCAGCTCCGGGTTGGGAAATACCTGGAGATTTTTGGGGCGAAGCCTGAGGAGGGCAGGGTTTGGAGAGGGATTTCAGTGTCATAGAGTCCAATTGCCAACGCTGCCATTTTCTCCAGGTAAACTGATCTCTATAGGCTGGAGATCAGTTGGAATAGCAGGACATCTCCAGCTGGTAACCGGAGGTTGGCAACCCTACTCGTGTCCATCTTAGAACAAATTCCTAAAAACGGCTACAACCCGGGCATACTGTACCTTCTGTGACTTCCAAATGAATGCATTTTTGTTCCGAATCCGAGCAGATTATCCACAGACCTATATAAAAGGGACGTAATGTATATTTGTAGGCCACCCATCCGGCGCCTATCTGAACAGCCACAAGAAGGGAGAGAATGATGCAGGAAAGAATACAGCTGAAGAGCCTATGGGGAAACATTTGGGGCTCTGACCAGTCTGGCTTTTCTTGGATGTCCTTTGTCTCTGTCCTTCAAACACGCATGAGCCTAAAGAGACAGAGGGAGCAACAGGGAAGGGTCTGAACCCGAAGCGCCGGAAGGAATGGCTCCCCAGTGAGATATCTGTTAATGGTTTGTTTCTTCCTTTCTTCAACTGCCATGGAACCATCCACAACAGCGACTCTGGAGGGTGGGGTGGGGCCGGTCAACTGCTGCTTTAGCAGGGTTGCCAGCTACGGGTTGGGAAATACCTGGAGGTTTTGGGGGGGCGGCGGAGCCTGAGGAGGGCGGGGTTTGGGGAAGGGAGGGACTTCAAGGCCATAGAGTCCGATTGCCAAAGTGGCCATTTTCTCCAGGGGAACTGATCTCTGTCGCCTGGAGATCAGTTGGAATAGCAGGAGATCTCCAGCCACCCCCTGGAGGTTAGTACAGGAGCGAAAAGATACTTGAAGTGCAAAATATGTTTATAAGCTACTGTGTCTAAACAAATACGCACAAACAATTATACACAAATCTTGACAAAAATATCATACATCAACAGTACATGCCATCTCAAGGACGGCAGTAAACAAGGAAAGTATATCTATACAAGAGTGCAATGTCTCTCACTGTATGTACATCATTTTCTGTATAAGTATCATACAGGTAAGTAACCAGTTTTGTAAATGTTATTGTACAGTTCAAGGAGGATTTACTTCAAGGAAGATTGCTTCAAGATTCCTTATACAGAAAATGATGTACATACAGTGAGAGACATTGCACTCTTGTATAGATATACTTTCCTTGTTTACTGCCGTCCTTGAGATGGCATGTACTGTTGATGTATGATATTTTTGTCAAGATTTGTGTATAATTGTTTGTGCGTATTTGTTTAGACACAGTAGCTTATAAATATATTTTGCACTTCAAGTATCTTTTCGCTCCTGTACTAATTTCCTTATCTGTTGATACTAGTACAGTGGTGTCAAATTTCTCCTCCACCACCTGGAGGTTGGCAATCCTATGCTTTAGGGTTGCCAGCTCTGGCTTGGGAAGTTGCTAGGAGCGGAGCCTGGGGAAGACGGGGTTCGGGGAGCAGAGGGACACAACAAGCGGGGTATAATGCCTTAGAGTTCACCTTCCAAAGCAGCCATTTTTCTCCAGGGGAGCTGATCTCTGGAGTCTAGGGATCAGTCATAATTCCACAAACTCTCCAGTCTCTACCTGGAGGTTGGCAACCCTATGACTGCTTTCAAGGACAGGGTTTGTTTGTGTGTGTGTGTGTGTGTTTCTGCTGTATTTGTTAATTGGAATTTTAAAATTGTTTCAGGCTATTGGTTTTGTCCCAGTACCTTTATGGGGGGAAAGGAATAAAAAGCTGACCTGTTTTAAAGCAGAGGGAGAAGGGCTGTATGATTTTACTTTTATGGACATCAGTTAACGTGTTTTAAATATATTCACTAAACCGCACTGGTTTGTGCATTGTCTTTCTCTTCCGCTTTGCTTTCCCCAAGAGCAAATATGTATTTATACAATGCTTTCCTTCCCGAAGAGCTTTTCCTGTATTCATTTCTTTAGATGTTTATACCCTGCTTACTACATCATGCTTCTGTCATCCTCACAAAAAATAAGTCTGAGTTAGGTCAGGCTGACAGAGAGTGACTGGCCCATGGCCATCCAGTGATAGGATTTCCAGGCCAGGGGGTCAGGGACTGTTGCCCAATGGCATGACATCACTTCCAGGTGTGGGTTAATTTTAACATGGCTTAAGCGGAGCTGCCTTTATTGTCTGCTAGGTTTCTCTGGTTGAAAATGGGCATTTGTACCCTGACAAGTTTTTATGCTGGCTTTGCTATTCTAAGACCGCCCCACCCCATCTTCAAAGAAGTAAAGGGAGGGGCGAATTTTGGCAGCGGTGGTGGGAACGAGAGCCAGTCCCTGTGCATCCTTTGGCCTGACGTTGAAGGAGGGTGGGCCTGGGGAGGGACCTTATAGTGTTGTGCCTAAAAAACCATTACCCCAGGTAGATCTGATCAAGGATAACACACTGGAGATCAGGAAATTACTTTACAGCTATGCAATTTAATGGTGTACCAGTTTAACAGTACAAAGCTGGGATCAAAATCTCTCCAGCCAGAAGCAAGAGAGAGAATCACACTTGCCGTTCTCCAAGCATCAAGCTTTATACATTTCTAACAATGGATTTCAATATGATACAGTCCTGCTGTACCCATGGATGTCATTCTTGGCAACTGAGATCAACCAGTAATTCTGCAAAGCAAAGTCTTTTGCCGGGACACAAAGGTCTTTGTAATAGGTAACGCGCTAGCAAAGTACAGGAAACTGGCTGTGTTTGGCAATGTTGCAGATTAAGGAATGTATGTGAGTGCTTACTCAGACTGAGTGAAAAACAAGAAAGAGAGAGGAAGGGCATTCATCTACACGGGTGTCATGTCTAAAAGGAGAATTCCTGCACCTGTTTATGTACACAGGGGCAGTTAATAGTGCCACAGGTAAAATACCTTTATTGTGGGCACTTCAATAGTGCTTGGGTGGTGCAGTTCCTCCATCTTTGGAAGTGAACAGAAAAGGTGGCTTCATGATTCATGTTACAACTACGGCGAGTACCCTGAGGCATCAGTTTGGAAGATGAAGGAGTAACCCTCAGACCAGGCCTGGGGCCTCGGTGCCCGGCAGTGACCTGGGACAGGAACTCCTTGAGGGGTTATCCTTTACCTATAGACCTCGTGGCTTGGGCGGATTGGATGTGGCACACCTCCCTCGAGCGCTAAAGAAGGCTAGGCAAGGAAGAGCATGAGCCATACCACACGTGACGGCTCAGAGCTCCGAGCCAGGGTGGGTCTCACCCTAAGAGCGGGGATGCTCAAAAAGAGGAGGCATGACTCTTCTGCATCCCAACAATTGCCCGCAGTGCAGTTAGTTATGGGGATGTGGCTTGTGTGCGCTGCAGATCCCTCTTGAACAATAAAATAAAGTTGGCCCTTTGATTATCCCAGCTCTGGTGTCAGCTCTCCTTATTACACATCCGCGGACAAAAGGACTATCAGTTGATCAGTTGACCTGGAGAAAATGGCCGCTTTGGCCATTGGACTCTATGGCATTGAATTCCCTCCCTTCCCCAAACACCGTCCTCCTCAGGTTCTGCCCCAAAAACCTCCCACCGGTGGCAAAGAGGGACCTGGCAACCCTAAACGTATGGCAACCTTATGAATGAATGACCTCCCAAACGTCCTGTCATTAACAGCCTTTCTCACGTCTTGCAAACTGAGGGCCATGACTTCCTTTAAGTCAATCCATCTCAAATTTTGGTGGGGAATATTTTTTGAATATTCTCTTGATGTGCATATATTTGCATAGGGATCCAAAGAGGGTTTTTTTAGATGCATTGTAAAGGTTGGTTTACATCAGTAGTATTTTGAGTTGCCCCCCCTCCTTCAAATCACAACCCCTTGTGTCCCACTGGATGTCCTATTGAAAGTTCTCCTCTCCTTCAGAACCAGAAACCATCATGGTAGATTGTGGTTTAAACTGTACAGGTGAACTGTAAGTTAAATATGAGCAGCCAGCGTGATGCAGCAACAAAAAAAGCGAACGCGATCTTGAGGTGCATCAACAGAGGCATAACATCCAAATTGCAAGATGTCATAGTTTCGCTGTACACTGCATTAGTCAGGCCACACCTGGAGTATTGTGTGCGTTTCTGGAGGCCTCACTTCAAAAAGGATGTGGACAGAATCAAACGGGTGCAGAGGAGAGCGATGAGGATGATCAGGGGCCTGGAGACCAAGACCTACGAGGAAAGGCTAAGGGACTTGGGAATGTTCAGTCTGGAGAAGAGATTATGGGAGGACATGATTGCTCTCTTTGAGTATTTGAAGGGCTGTCACTTGGAGGAGGGCAGGGAGCTGTTCCTGTTGGCAGCAGAGGACAGGACTCACAATAATGGGTTTAAATAGCAGGCAGAAAGGTACCGGCTGGATATTAGGAAAACGTTTTTTACAGTAAGAGTTGTTCGACAGTGGAATCAGCTCCCTAGGGAGGTGGTGAGCTCCCCCTCACCGGCAGTCCAGCAGAGGCTGGACAAACACTTGTCAGGGATGCTCTAGCCTAGGGGTCGGCAAACTCATTAGTCAAAAGAGCCAAATATCAACAGTACAACGATTGAGATTTCTTTTGAGAGCCAAATTTCTTAAACTTAAACTATATAGGTAGGTACACTGTTTATTAACTTAATAAACTTTAATTAAAGTTTTAAGTCTTAATTAAACTATAGGTACACTGAATAAAACTTGATATCATACTTAATAGTGATCTTATTTATTGATAAAAATTAAATTGTAAGTCCCTGTCATTTTCCCCTCCCCGTCCGGAGTCCTCGTCTGGAGGCCTGGTCTATAGCCATAAAAGCCTATTGGTAGACCTGGCCTCCGGCTGAGTCCCATTGGGAGGCCAGGTCTACCCATTGGCTTTCTTGGTAGTAGACCTGGCCTCCGGAGGCCCATAGAAGCCAATTGGTAGACCTGGCCTCTGAAGGGGGACTTTTCCCCCTCCTCGGAGTCCAGGTCTACCACCAAGAAAGCCAGTGGGTAGACATGGCCTCCCAATAGGACTCAGCCGGAGGCCAGGTCTACCAAAGGAAGCCCGCACCGCCCAACAGTTGAGCGGGCGCAAGAGCAGGGGCTCCGAACCAAGTTCGGAGAGCCGCACTCAACAGGCCAAAGAGCCGCATGCGGCTCTGGAGCCACAGTTTTGAGACCCCTGCTCTAGCCTGATCCTGCGTTGAGCAGGGGGTTGGACTAGATGGCCTGTAGGGCCCCTTCCAACTCTATGATTCTATGAATAACATGAGCCTGAGGACCTCCTTGGGCATGAGGAAGGATGATCTTAGGATCCTGGCCTTGCGGAATATTTAAAATTCACGGTCAGACTGAATTTAAAAATAACAAACCATTAAAAAAAATGCTTGCAATGGAAAAGGGTTTCATGGGGTTAAATAAAAGCAAGACAAAGATATCCGGGCTGCTAAAGTGATATTTAATAGCCACGTAGCTCAGAGAAAAGATAGGGAAGGGGAAAATAAAATCTATCCTTAGAAGTGCTGTCAGGAGGAATATGTTCTCGAAGGAATGGATGTTTGATGAATGGGGAAATAGTCCTAGCAAAGGGAAGAACGTTTCTTCAGGTAGCAACATTTTCCTCAATGAAACACGGTCTCTGAACTGCGGAGCGGCCCCCTCGTACAGGAGGAAATATTTGAGGGCGTCGCAACACGTTGCCGAAATCAAAGTCCCCACCCTGGATGGGGACAACAAGCGAGCCCCACAGCAGATTCGATCTCTCGGGAGAGCGGGTGCCAACTGTGAACTGTTCTGGCCACTGCCTGGCTTCACCAGCGTAGCGAGGCCCCGGTCGAAATGGACTCCCGGATCCCACGTCGTTCAGAGGAGGGCAGGAGCCACTGTTGGGGACTCCGCGGCATGCTTCTGTTCCGGAACCACATTGCAGTGTGACCCTCCCGTTCCCCAGAGCGCACACTTGTAGGCCACAAAGTCAAAATGAGCTGAGGGACAGAGGAGGAAAACAAAAAGACGTCCCTGAGAAGAAATACGTACAGGCAGACCTCAAGTCCCTCTAGCATCACCATGATCTACTGTAAGTAGTCAACGTGGTTGTCGTGGTTAGATAGGGTTGCCAGGTCCCTCTTCGCCACCGGGGGGGGTTTGGGGGCGGAGCCTGGGGAGAGTGGGGTTTGGGGAGGGGAGGGACTTCAATGCCATAGAGTCCAATGGCCAAAGCGGCCATTTTCTCCAGGGGAACTGATCTCTATTGGCTGGAGATCAGTTGTAATAGCAGGAGATCTCCAGCTACTTCCTGTAGGCTAATGGAAACAACAGCACGAAGGCTCCTATAATAAATCTCTATCTTTGCTGTGAAACTATTGAAAAGAATATAATGAAAATGAATTCACCGTCCAAGAATGGAATATTACAGCATACACCATGCAAATGAAATCATGAGCGGTATATATTCAAATTAAAAGTGTACAGGTTACATCACCAAAAGTACATTGATCCAGGTTAATTCACCATTAAACAACTGAGTGTTTTTATACAAAAATGCTTGTTTTCAATTAATTTAAAAGTTCTTCCACAACAGCAATGGAAATGTATATACAGCAACAAAAATGTTCTTCCACAGCAACAAGACGACACCTCTAGATTGGTGAACGTTTCGCTGAATAATAGCTTCTTCAGTTGTGTGCCAGTTGTGTGTTAAGGGCTACCATGCCTCTGTAAGTAATATGTTATAAGCACTGAGTTATAATAATGTTAGAAAACATAAAAATATGATATTTGAACACTTTGTGCGAGGACTTCAGTATATCTGTCCGTTTTGATATAGCATTATTGATTGGACTTTGGTTTTTTCGTTGTTGGTGCCTTGATGGTATTTTGGGATTGTGTTTTTGTATATGTAATTGATATGTGTGTGAATTCAACACCATTCTAGATTATTACGTGTGACAATAACACTAATTTTCTTTTATCTCAAATCAGTTTGTGTTCATTATTATAGAGTATATGTAGTGATATAGTATTTTGTACACCACATATCTTAAATTTGAGCCCATATGCTGGTTGTTGTAACTAACTTTGTTATTTCAGCATAGGTTTTGCTAAGTACCTGGAGGTTGGCAGCCCGACCTCCAGTCACGATGTGGGCTGGCAAGCCCGCTGCAAGCTTGCTAGCCAAGGCAGCCCCCACTCCAGTTAGATTAGCCACCACCACCCCGCTCCCGATTTGTGACGGTGAGGCAGGGCCCCGCCCAATCAAGAGACATGAATGTCATATCCAGCCCTCGTAACAAGTGAGTTTGACACCCTTGCCTTAGGTAGCTAGATGACCCTCTTTAAATGGTGATATAGGGACTGAACCTGGGAACTTAGCTGTACTGTGGTTCTGCCTGGCCAATGTACCTTTCACCCACCTATCACAATGCACAGGGAACCGGTGCAACAACTGAGGTAGAATGCCCAGTTCTTGAAAGCAGTGTCCTTCCCTGGTATCCGAGCACTTTCAACTTCAAAGATCACCAGAGCGACCAGCACAGATGTTCCTACAAAGCACAGGGGGAAAGGTTGTTTACCTGGAGGATCGTGGCCCTCAAAATGTGGGCGATTCTCGAGACTGAACAGGTGCTTTCTCTGTGTCGTCATGCCTGATCTTTCATACCTTCCCAGCACAACACAACACAAGCGGGGTGCCATTGTGGAAGGATACCCGTTTCGGGGTATAGTCTGCTGGTTAGGGTTGCCAGCCTCCAGGTGGTGGCTAGAGATCTCCCGCTATTACAACTGATCTCCAGCCAACAGAGATCAGTTCACCGCTTTGGCAATTGGCTCTATGGCAGTGAAGTCCCTCCCCAAACCCTGCCTTCCTCAGGCTCCGTCCTAAAAACCTCCATGTATTTCCCAACCCAGAGCTAGCAATCCTACTGCTGGTGCTCATATTGCTGAACGCAGCTGCAGCCAGCCTCTGGTTGCAGACATTTCCCCCTCGCAGGGCAGGGCGAGAGAAGAAAAGAACCAGATCTCTCATAAGAACATAAGAGCATGAGAAAAGCCCTGCTGGATCAGACCAAGGCCCATCAAGTCTAGCAGTCTGTTCACACATTGGCCAACCAGGTGCCTCAAGGAAGCCCCCAAACAAGACCACTGCAGCATCATTATCCTGCCTGTGTTCTACGGCACCTAATTTAATAGGCATGCTCCTCTGATCCTGGATAGAATAGGTATGCATCATGTCAAGTATCCATTTTGACTAGTAGCCATGAATACCCCTTTCCTCCATGAACATGTCCACTCCCCTCTTAAAGCCTTCCAAGTTGGAAGCCATCACCACATCCTGGGGCAGGGAGTTCCACCATTTAACTATGTGTTGTGTGAAGAAATACTCACCAGAGAGGAGCTCATTATGCAGGAGCCTAACGGTCTCTATGTGTAGAAGTTTGGAAGTTTTGCTTGAATTTTTTTTAATTCAAATCGAGTTGCTTCTCTTTTTTCTCTCCCTTGCTGGCCTTCTGTGGTGCTAACAGCTGCAGAAATGCAACTTGAGGCAGCTGCTTATCCCTGTGCCTACATCCTGGGAAAAACTAGCTGCACCAACTGATCTGCTCTTTGTTATAAGACAAAGGTCTTTTATGCATGGCTGTTTTACTCGCCCTCACCCCTCCAATGACTTCAGGCCTTTCTTTGGGTTATGCGTGCCATTTCCAACCGTCAGAGGTCCCCTCGCTCTCCCCCTGCGTTTCCCCACATTTTGCTCACATTTTCAAATTTGAGATAAAACGGGCCCCTCAAAACGCGGGCGAAAATGCAGGGGGAGAGCGAGGCGACCTCTGATGATCGGAAACGGCATGCATCATCCAAAGAAAGACCCGAAGTCATTGGAGGCGTGACCGTGAGGGAAACAGCCATGTGTAAAAGACTTGATGATCAAACCCTACTTGGAGACCAAGCCCTATGAGGAAAGGCTGAGGGACTTGGGAATGTTCATTCTGGAGAAGAGGAGGTTGAAGGGAGGATGTGATTGCTCTCTTCAAGTGTTCGAAGGGATGTCACTTAGAGGAGGGCAGGGAGCTGTTCCTGTTGGCAGCAGAGGATAGGACTTGCAAAAATGGGTATAAATTACAAGCGTAAAGGTACCGGCTGGATATTAGGAATATACCGTATATTATATAGTTCAGCGGTAGGGAGCTGGTGAGCTGGCAGTCTTCAAGCAGCAGCTGGACGAGTACTTGTCAGGGATGCTTCAGGCTGTAATGAGCAGGTGGGTTGGTCTAGATGGCCTATATGGACCCTTCTAACTCTATGGTTCTACGATTTTAAAAAATGGTGCAGGCAGGTAGAGGGAGGTAAAGCGTGCACCCGCCTGCAACCTCTTCTTAACTAAGTGAAACATTTAATTTTCTCTATGCAAGCCCACTGCTTCTTTCTTAAGTTGCAGGAAGGAAAGCTAAGAGGCACAGGCTGGGAGAAAAAGGCTGAAGATAAACGAAATTAGAGCAGGGTTTGTGTGTACAAACCAGATAAAGCACCCTTCACCATTTCAGTTTAAAAACAGGCCTGGGTCTCCAGCATGGATCAGGATCCCAGAAGTAGGAAAGGATGCAGGGTGGGAGAGGGTGGGGAGAGTTTCCCCTCTCTGCTTGCAGTTTTCCTCCTCTGCTTCCAATTTGGCAGAGAGGATCCCTTGGGCAAGGGCTGAGAATGTTATGCCAGTAGCGGAGGTGCTGTGGCTCAGTGGTAGAGCACTTGCTCGGCATGCAGAAAGTCCCAGGTACAATTCCCGGCATCTCCCCATGAAAAGATCAGGTCATGGGTAATGGGAAAGACCTCTGCCTGAGATCGTGGAGAGCCACTGCCAGTCTGAGTAGGCAATACTGACTTTGATGGAACAACAGTCCTTCAGTTTTGGGCACCACAATTTAAGAAAGATGTAGACACGCTGGAATGTGTCCAGAGGAGGGCAACAAAGATGGTAGGGGTCTGGAGACCAAGTCCTATGAAGAAAGGTTGAAGGAGCTGGGTATGTTTAGCCTGAAGAGGAGAAGTCTGAGAGGTGATATGATAACCATGTTCAAGTACTTGAAGGTCTGTCACATAGAGGATGGTGCCAAGTTGTTTTCTGTTGCCCTAGAAAGTTGGACCAGAACCAACAGGTTGAAATTAAATCAAAAGAGTTTCCGTCTAGACATTAGGAAGAATCTTCTAACAGTTAGAGTGATTCCTCAGTGGAACAGGCATCCTTGGGAGGTGGTAAATTCTCCTTCCCTGGAGGTTTTTAAGCAGAGGCTAGATGGCCATCTGTCAGTAATGCTGATTCTATGACCTTAGGCAGATCATGAGAGGGAATGCATCTTGGTCATCTTCTGGGCATGGAGTAGGGGTCACTGGGTGTGTGGAGGGAGGGTAGTTGTAAATTTCCTGCATTGTGCAGGGGGTTGGACGAGATGACCCTGGTGGTACCTTCCAACTCTATGATTCTATGATTCTGTAATGGTCTGATTCAGTACCGGCGGTTTCATGTGTTCATGCCAATGTGGGGGCAGGGAGTTACCGGAAGGAGAACACTGCCTGTGGAAACCAATACAGGATGATGACTAAATCGGACCGGCAATATCAAGGACATGTCATAACAATATTAAAAATAATAATGCTGACCAACTAATGACCAAAATGACTCAAACCCTGACTTTTCATGTTCCCTTCACCTTATGCAGCATTGTTTTCCTGCTCCGCATCCTGAATGGGACACAAATTACTCCCCCCACCCCCACAAACCCCACCCCGTTTCAGAAATACCTGCAACGAAATTGCAGATGGAAGCCATGAGGGCTTTGGGAACGAAAGTAAAGTTACAGTGGCAGACGTGGTCCCATTCGATTGCCCAAATGGCAGCCATAAAAGATGCAACAAGTCCCAGCAACATGAAGGCACGTGTGAATTCCAAGGACACTAAAAGATGAAAAAAAGATAGGAATATTAATAATTGTCAACACTCTTGGCAGGTTTTTTTCTTTCTTTGCCTCAAAAGCAGGCCACAATCCCACCAGAACAGCTGTTCTGTGTTCATGAGGAGATCTGTTATTCTGAACCTTCATCGAGAAGTGGACAGAGGGGAGACGCCGTGATGTTTCAGCAAAGAATTGTGGTTTTGTTTTTCCTTTTTCCTTTCCCACCCCAATAGCGGTGCTGGGGTGGGAAATGGAGGGAGTTAGTTACACCCGACAAGTCCAGACAAGGGACGAGGGATTAAACTCTTCACCCTTCCTTTATGATTCCAGTTCAAATCAAGATCACGTTTAGCTGCTATTACCTTTTCACAAAGGTAAGATCTTCTGCGGGCAGATCCATTGGTGAAGAAGTAGTTGGCTTTTATATGCTGATTTTATATGCCGATTTTCTCTACCTTTCAAGGAGAATCAACCCGGCTTACAATCTCCTCCCCATCCTCTCCCCTTCCCTTCCTCTCCCCACAACAGGTAAGGCTGTGAGACAGGTAAGGCTGAGAGAGTTTGAAGAGAACTGTAACTAGCCCAAGGTCACCCAGGTGGCTTCATGTGCAGGAGTGGGGAAACCAACCCGGTTCTCCAAATTAGTGTCCGCCACCCATGTGTAGGAGTGGGGAATCAAACCTGGTTCTCCAGATTAGAGTCTTTGAACTTGCCATGCTGATCTAGGGTTGCCAGCTCCCGGAAATCCCTGGCGATTTGGGGGTGGCGCCTGGGGAGGATAGTGGGAGGGTCCTCCACCACTCTATTCCCTATGCCACATTGGCTCGCTTGGAAACCTTTCCCGGTTTGCCCCCCACCCCCCATACCTGAGGGATAATCTCCCTCCATATGGGACCATGTGCCAAAGGAGAGGTAGAGATTCTACAGTATTGCCCTCTCATTATCAAGAAAGGAAAACAGGGGCAAGGAAGAGAGCCTTCTGGGCAGCTGCCATTACTCTAGGGCCCACCTCCCAGGGGAAGGGAAACTCTTTTCTGAGCATTTGTAGAAGTTGCAAAGACATCCCAATTAGATTTTCAGCCACATGGTTTTAGACTTTATTAAGGTTGCCAACCTATGGGTGAGGCCTGAAGATCTCCCAGAATTACAACTGATCTCCATACTACAGAAATCAGTTCCCCTGTAGAAAATGGCTGCATTGGAGGGTGGACTCTATGACACTGTACCCTGCTAGAGTTGCAGGTCCCTCTTTGCCACCAGCAGGAGGTTTTTCGGGGGGAGCCTGAGAAGGGCGGGGTTTGGGGAGGGGACGGACTTCAACGTCAAAGAGTCCAATTGGCAAAGCGGCCATTTTCTCCAGGGGAACTGATCTCTATCGGCTGGAGATCCGTTGTAAAAACAGGCGATCTCCAGCTAGTACCTGGAGGTTGGCAACCTGTACCCTGCTGAGATCCCACCACTCCCCAAACTCCACTCTCCCCAGGAATTTCCCAGGAATTTCCAAACCCAGAGTCTGCAGTCCTATTCGTTATTCAAATGGATCACACAAGGGATGGCTTTGCCAGCCCCCATCCCTGTACCCTTTACCATCTCCTGTGTCCAGCTTGTTGCACCCGTTTATCTCTGAGCAGATGGTCCAAAGGCCCATTGTGTAGATGCCCACAGCAGGGTAATAGGTCCTCCAGCTGTGCGAGCAGTGGGCGACCAAGAGGAGCAGGAAACACGCGAAGGAACACAAGCAGCTTATGAGCCTGTAGTTAACCATTGGCTCCACAACAAGGGTGTGTGCGTGTTTGAATGTCCTCGAACCCAGTCCTTGGCGCAAAGACACCAGCCTGGGAAGGTGGAAGAAGAGGAGGAAGCAGGACGAAGTGGGAGCAGAAGAGTCTGGAGCTTCTGAGGCAGGCGTTCTTCAGGGTCGTGGCGGAGCCCCACCAACATCTGCCCTACTCAGCCGCTACAACTGCCACGGAACCTTCTCCTCCGCCGTTGGGGCAGAACCACACGGACGGGCCGCTGAAAGGCTGCCACCAAACCGATTTGGATCGAGGCGGGGCTGCAAAACGCCAACCTCTTTCTGGGACATGGAGCCCCACTTTCTTTCTGGACAGGACCTCAAAGGTCAAACCCAGCTCTTGGGACAGAGCCTGGAATCGAACCGGGAGGGAGACTGCGCAGTTGGGACGGCAATGCTTGGATGAGTTTGAGGGTGGGATGAGGAGGAGGAGCTTGCGGGGTGGGCGGGAGGCGTTGGGGTGGGCGGGGTTTGGGGCAGAGCCAGAAGGGAGCTTTGAGGGCTCCCGCTTTGGGTTGGCGACAGCTGCGGCTGCGCTGACTCTTCCCCACCCTTTCCTAACAAGCGTTCGGCCGTGAACAATGGGTGAACACGCATGGCTGCTTTAGCCTCCTTTATTCCCTGTTTCAGCCAGTATTCAGCCAGGATCGAATGCAAGTTCGGTGAAACACATGTGTTCGATCCTGGCTGAATCCTGGCTGAAACAGGGAATAAAGGAGGCTAAAGCGACCATGCATTTTCGCCCAATATTGGTCTAACATCCCACACACACATACACAAGCTCATCATGGCAGATATTGTAAGACTGCCAACTTTTCAGGCAGCCACCGTGGCCTTGCTTTTAAAGAGCAACTTGGTGTGGACATGTTTGGCTCTAGGCAAGATCCAGGAATAACCGCGGTATGGGCGAAATTTCCCTGAGGAATTTCAATCCTGAATTTGCTTTGAGTTTGATTGTTGATGACATAGAATCATAGAGTTGGAAGGGACCACCAACCCCCTGCACAATGCAGGAAATTCACACCTACCTCTCCCCCACACCCCCAGTGACCTCTACTCCATGCCCAGAAGACGGCCAAGATGCCCTCCCTCTCATGATCTGCCTAAGGTCATAGAATCAACATTGCTGACAGATGGCCATTTAGCCTCTGCTTAAAACCCTCCAGGGAAGGAGAGCTTACCACCTCCTGAGGAAGCCTGTTCCACTGAGGAACCGCTCTAACCATCAGAAACTTCTTCCTAATGTCTAGATGGAAACTCTTTTGATTTAATTTCAACCCGTTGGTTCTGGGCCGACCTTCTGAGGCAACAGAAATCATCTTGGTGTCTTCTGTAGATGCCAACTTGTTAATTCCCCTTTTGATTTGATGGTGTGGTTACTCACTGGTTTAAGCAACTGGGCTTGCTTTGGTCCAATCTCTCGTTCTAACTGGCCCTCAACAGGCTTGTTAGGGCCTGCTGATATCTGAGTTTTTGCCTCCTAGAGCGTTGTCTTGGGGACGAGTGTTGTCCGGATACCCTGGACTTTTTAGAGATTTCATTATCAGATACTCTCCCAATGTTTCATCTAGTTTGGCCCTAAGATCGGAATTTTCTGTCACATTTTCACATCCTCCCTCGAAAAAACCCAGCTGCTATTTCCCCCCTGCGAAACACAATTGTGTGTGAGATTTTTTCTTTGGGGGGGGGGGATTTAATGTAATTACCCAGTGCCTACTTTCCAGCCCCATATTTACACTGTTTCATTTCAAAGAGCCCCCAAAACATGTTCTTGCTTTTTTAATTTGCTGTTTACCGGTAGAACTGATTCAAGATACGATAGCTTTATCCATTCTAAACCAAAGGTCTGAAAATATAGTCAGAGTTACTGTGCCCCATACCCTGACCTGGATGGCTCAGGCTAGCCCAGTCAGGGTCAGCTCCTAGATAGTACTTGCATGGGAGACTACCAAGGCAGTCCAAGGTTGCTATGCAGAGTCAGGCAACGGCAAACCACCTCTGTTCCTCTCTTGCTTTCAAAACCCCATGAGATCGCCATGCAACTTGACAGCACTGTCCACTGTCACTCCGCCTCAGAAGTAACTGCATTTCTTTCCTGGCAGAGGGAAACCTCTATGGTCTTTTACACATTGGCACTTTGAATTACTTTCTCCACTGGTCTGGCTCGTTTTTTTGTTGGGGTTATGCATGAGTTTTCCGTCCCTTCGAGATGACCTCGCGTCCAGCCCGTGCAATGTCCATGTCTTCCCAATCCTGTTGCAACACAATTCTTCGATCTCCCCTGAGATCAACCCAGGTCAAATCGTCCCCATTTCCATGCATAAGCCAAAGCACGGGAGAGGGGAGCTGGGAAGGGGGGGACTACAGCCAATTACAAAGCAGCGTTTTTAAGGAGCGGGGACTCAGACGCTTCTGGATTTCTGCTGGTGGTTCTGCAATACTCTGGAAACCCCAGGACTGTCTCCAGTACAAACAACAACATGCATAGCATTTTTAGGATTCGGAACAGAAAAGTGTGGGTCAAGAGAGCCTTGAATCCCAGGTAAAACTCCCATGGATGAAAGACCCATGAAAGGAAGATGCCACATGATTCAAGGAAGTCTCTTATGTCATTTATGCATGGGTACTTGGACTCACATTTGCCCCGTCTGACTCAGTTGTTCCTTGGAGTTCTGCATGAGTTTTCCATCTATTAGAAATGACCTCGTGCCCATCCCTCGCAATGTCTGGGTCTTTCCATTCCTCTGTTAACCCGACTCTTCCCTCTCCCCTGACCTCAGCCCAGTTAAAATCTCTGTGCAGAAGGCAAAGCACTGGACACAGAAGCTTTCTTTCTTTCACAGCTAAATACAAAGCAGTGTGTAAAGCGGTGGGGATTCAAATGCTTCCTGCTTCCTTGGAGCCCTTTCTGAGCAGAAAAAAGGCTTTTTAAAACCAAGGCTTGGATTTCTCTCCCCCCCTTCCTTTCAGATTGGTCTGTTTTTTTTGTTTTTTGCTCTTAAAATGCTTTTTTATGTGACAATTGGGTTTGGGGGGGGAGATTTTCTCTAACTGCGAAGTAAGCCAATTACAAAGCAGCATTTAAAGGGGCGGGGACTTGATTTGAGCTCAGAGACTGCTGGTGCAGAGATTCCCAACTAGGAAGTGTGGGTCCAGCCAGCAATAAACCTCAGGTAAAACTCCCATGCCCAAATGACCTGTGGTGGAACAAATCGACAGACCATGTCTTTTGAAAATCCATGTGAAGAAGCAGAATTTGGCCAGACTCAGATGGGAAGTGGCATAACTGTGATTGGTGTGAGGTTGCCCAAGATGTTACAGCAGGACGCAGAGCTACCGCCTAAAACAGCAGCCTTTGTCTCCTCTGTCCTCCATAATAGACAGCTTGAAGCATAAGGTCAAGACAGAGTTTACCCACATACACACACATACACACATTGCATTGGCTGCTCCTCACAGAGGTATCCTGTCACATTTTTTTGTATCACTATTCTGGGAAGGAGGAGAACAAGACATGGTGTTGCTGTCTTTGTTAAATGGGAGTCCCGGGTTTGCGATAACATCTTGATTCAGCCTTAGGGGAAAAGACAGAGAGACGGGAGCCGGACAGTAAATTGACAGTTCTGGCATTTATATGGAATGGTACACGGAGGAATTTTTCCCAGCTTAGAAACAAGAGTTAATCATTCTCCTGAGGGGAACCTTGACTTTTCTCTGCAGGGTTCAGAGATTATGATTGTGGCATTTGGTAATTCATAAACCTTAAGCCATGTACAGAACTTTTTTTTAAGCCACCTGATAAATTACTGATGTAGCTGTGTAAAGTGTGAAGATGGTTGCACCCTCCTGAATCGCCAGAACAACAACTACATTTAGAGTCACACTGCGAATCTCAGCTTTCAAAAACAAAACAAAAACCCACATCCACAAAGTTTCCAACTCTAGGCCATGGCACCACGTCCCATCGTGGATCTGGAAAACGCGTCTCCTCTGGCCCAGAAAGCCGAGTTCTGTAATACCAGACGTTTCGCCTCCTCCCAACGCCGTTTCCAGTAGGAGGGCAGCCCTCAGCTTTCAATGCAAGAGAGTGTGACTGTTAGCAGACCTGGAAGAAGAAAGAGAAATTGATTGAAGCAAGAGACACTTGACTTGCCAGGGATGTTCTAGGCTGATCCTGCATTGAGCGGGGGGTTGGTCTAGATGGCCTGTATGGTCCCCCTCCGACTCTTTGATTCTATGACTGTGTCTCCCTGGAGTAGGGTTGCCAGGTCCCTCTTTGCCACCAGTGGGTGGTTTTGGGGGCAGAACCTGAGGAGGGTGGGGTTTGAGGAGGGGAGAGTCCAAATGCCAAAACGGCCGTTTTCTCCAGGGGAACTGATCTATGTTGGTTGGAGATCAGTTGTAACGGCAGGAGCTCTCCAGCTAGTATCTGGAGGCTGGCAGTCCTACCCTGGAGAGAACTCTCTGTGTTTCTGGATCACTGCAAAAAATGCAAAGCTGCATCAAGAACAATATTAGTGAAAATGATGTTCCACTTCATTCTTCATTACATATTCTTCCAGAGTGTGTCCCACCTGTGACCCTACTGAGTAGTGGGGTTGCCATATTATGTCAGCAAGGGCAATGCACACGCGTACCATGGGCGTACGTGGTAAATGGTCTGCATGGACACAGCCCCTGAACTATCCAGGAATCACTTTGCACATTGGGAAGCTGTACTAGAGAATCAAACCTGGTTCTCCAGATCAGGAGTCCATCGCTCCGAACCACCGCTCTTAACCACTACGCCACGCTGGCTCTCATATAAACACACAGGCTACATAGGGAGTGCATGGCAGCACCAATTGTGGCCATTCCCATGTTTCCCCCCTCTGCTTAGCTGGGCTGCACTCACCTGCTAAAAATAAAAGGGCGCAAGAGACCCAACCAGCATCAAAGGACCAGTCGGCCTCGATGTCCGGCTCGGTCTTCATATCTAACAATTCGTCCGTGTACAAAGACATGCCAATCAAAATAAGGATACCTTGGGAGACAGACAGAAGGGTTAAGTCCCCTCCACAGCCCCTATGTTCATGCACCCCCTTCCCCTTAATCTGTGGGTCTGATCAGGCGATATGTTCCATGTGAGTGTGGGAAACTCAGCCCAACTCGGATGTAACGCATGGCCCAGGATTCACCTTCAAACCGCTGTCGCAAGATTCGGGCCCTTTAAAAGGCCGCCAAGGTTTTTAGGGTATAATCTGGCGAGAGCCAAAGCGCCCTTCGTCAGATATATCTGATGAAGGAAACATCGACTCTCAAAAGCTCGCACCCTGGAAATCTTGTCGGCCTTTAACATGCTCCTGGACTTGAAGTTTGCTCTTCAACTGCAGACTGATGCAACTATCAGCCTGAAATCTAAAAATAGCACATGGGGGTGGGTGGGGATTGTCTCCCGAGTGTGGCATAGCGGCAGGAGGGGCTTCATCATTCCCTCCCTTCCACCCCGCATGCTTTAGTTAGCAGAAAGGGCCAGGGACGGGCTGTTTGTCTCACAGTTGGTTCCACATGTCTAGTGGGCACCAAACTTAGGAAACAATTCCCCACCCCGTACTATATTTAAGGTGAGTTCAGTCCTCAGTGGCAGGGCATCTGCTTGGCATGCAGAAGGTCCCAGGTTCAATCCCCGGCATCTCCAGTTAAAGGGACTAGGCAAGTAGGTGATGTAAAAGACAATACTGACTTTGATGGACCACGGATCTGATTCATTATAAGGCAGCTTCATATGTTTATGTGAGTTGGGTTGGGTAATCTAATCAGGTCCTTTGGAAAGAGGGCCAGGACACCTTTAACTCCCAATTCTTGTTATGCTGGGCTCACTGTTCACCCCCATCTCCAGGTCATTGATGAACAGGTTGAAAAGCACCAGTCCCAACACAGATCCCTGAAGGGACCCCACTGCTCACATCCCTCCATTGTGAGAACTGACCATTGATTCCTGCTCTCTGCTTCCTATTTTTCAGCCAGCTCTCAATCCATAAGAGGACTTGTCCTCTTATCCCATGACTATGAAGTTTGCTTAGCAGTCTTTGGTGGGGGACTTTGTCAAAAGCCTTTTGGAAATCCAAATACACAGTGTCCACAGGCTCATTCCTGTCCACATGCTTATTGACACTTTCAAATAACTCTAAAAGGTTAGTGAGACAGGGCCTACCTTTAAGGAAGCCATGTTGGGTTTTGCTCAGCAGGGCTTGCCCTTCTATCTGCTTGACAATTCTATCTTTAATAATGCTTTCCATTAATTTCCCTGTTAAGCTTACAGACGTTAAGCTTACAGACGTTAACCCAGTTCTCCAGATCAGACTCCACTTCTCCAAACCACGACTCTTAACCACTACATCCCCCCCAAAAAAGTTGCAGTTGGGAACGTGTTTGTCATTGAGAATAACAACTTCAAACATGTGCTACAAGAGTGTTAAAGAATGCAAGGAAAATTCCCGGCAAACGAACAGGCAAACAAACCCGAATAATGTTTCTGCACTCATCTCTAGTTCATACTTGCAGCAAAACTGGCCATGGTGGAGGCACGGGCCAAGGAGAAAGAGTAGATGCGATTTCGGTAGAACGAAATACTGATGAGGAAAATGGCGATGCAGGCATAGAATATGGCAGTAATCAGCAGGGCACGGGTGGCCTTAACGGTTTCTGTGCAGAAGCAAAAATAGAGGAATTAAATCTAAGCACTCATTGGTTCTGCCTTGACTGTTCCCTGCTCTCTGGCTGGGTTCCTCTTGGTTGCCAACAGGCCTGGGGGAAACAGCAAGTGGGGCGTTGTGGCTAAAGTGTCAGACTGGAATTTGGGAGACCCAGGTTCAAATCCCCGCTCAGCTGGGTGACCTTGGGCTGATCAGGCACTCTTGGCAAAACCTACCTCACAGGGCTGTTGTGAGGACAAAATGGAGAAGAGAATGAGGTAAGCCGTTTTGGGTCCTCATTGGGGAGAAAGGTGGGGTGTCAATGAAATAAATCAATAAAGTTAATAGAGGCTTAACAGGATGCCATTAACCTCTATGCCATGAAAAGCTTTAGATACCCATTTCTACACATAAAGCTTCAAACTACGGGGACAGGACATTATTCTGCAGGCTTGTTGGCAACTCTACATCTACCCTATTCTTCCCAAAGTTTGAATAATAACTATGGTGTACTTTCTCATACCATTTCCTTTCTGCAGTTCACCCCACTTATGCTGAATTCCCCTTTGCAGAACCAAGAATGGAACTCAGGGACTGGTCTAACTCTAGGGTTGCCACTGGTGGGAGGTGTTTGGGGTGAAGCCTGAGGAGTGGGGGAGGTAGTTGTGAATTTCTTGAATTGTGCATGGGGTTGGACTAGATGACCCTGGTGGTCCCTTCCAACTCTATGATTCTATGAGGGCGGGGTTTGGGGAGGGGAGGGACTTCAATGCTGTAGAGTCCAATTGCCAAAGCGGTCCTTTTCTCCAGGTGAACTGATCTCTAGCAGCTGGAGATCAGTTGTAATAGCAGGAGATCTCAGGCTACTACCTGGAGGTTGGCAACCCTATCTAACTCTCCCCCTTCGCTCCTACAGTCAAATCCCCACTTTGCATTCTACAAGCAAAAAGGTGGCTTCTGCAAGTGTTTTTCATTCCTGCCTCTACTGCCAGCCCACCCTACTAGGAAATGTAAACATGCGTGAACTCAACTCGCAAGGCTCGGTTTTTACTGACCTCTGGAGTCAGGCAGAGAAAACCCACAGTACCCACAGTACTGTGGGTTTCTTGACCACAGTACGAGGTCAAGAAAACCCACAGTATGAGGGTTTCTTGACAAGCACACATTTGGCCCTACTGGGATTATGAACCAGGGAACCCTTCACATGTGTGGACAGAAATGCCACGTACGGATTGGCCCTATCATCAGAATAAGAATGGGTGCAAAGGTTTCCAACTCAGGCTTGGGAAATTCCTGGAGCAATGGAGATGGAGCCTGGGGAGGGATGGGGTTTGGGGAGGGGGGAGATCAGCTGTACTAGCGGGGGTTCTCCAGGTGCCACCTGGAGGTTGGCAACCCTATATCCAGGGGAACTAATCTCTGTAGTGTGGAGATCAGTTTTAATTCCAGGAGGATTCCAGGCCCCACATTGAGGCTGGCCACCCCAGCGCTTCTGTATACCTATTCCCGACGCCATGCTGTTTGTGTCTGCAGTGCATACAGGCTGCATACAGGCACTCCACAGCCCTACGGTCAAACGACCGTCACTCAGCCAGTTGTCGGTGCTCACGGAGAGGACAAGGACTATGAGCCCGATCAGGTTCAAGGAAGCGCCGATGGTACGGAGTTCAAGTGGAGTGAGCACATGTTTCCAGCCATATCTGCAGAAGTAAAAAATCATGGTGAGGCTAAGTACAGAGCAGCACCAAGTACCTTGTAGCGGTGTGTGTGTGGGGGTTGGCGTTTCCCCTCTTTTGGTGGCCAGACCACCACCCCCATTCCTTGCCGGAGGTCAAATGAGCAGTGGGAGAAAATGGGGAGGTGGGAGGATGTAATTGATTCATTGACGTCACTTCTGGCTGAAACTCAGAAGCAATGTCACAGGCGCTGTAGGATTTTGCCCTTCGGCAAAAGACAGAGAGGAGATAAGATAACCATCTTCAAGTACTTGAAGGGCTATCATTTAGAGGATGGTGCCAAGTTGTTTTCTGTTGCCCTGGAAGGCGACCAGAACCAATGGGTTGAAATTAAATCAAAAGAGTTTCCATCTAGATATTAGGAAGAATTTTCTAACAGAGCGATTCATCAGTGGAACAGGCTTCCTCGGGAGATGGCGAGCTCTCCTTCCCTGGAAGCTTTTAAGCAGAGGCTAGATGGTCATCTATCAGGAATTATGATTCTATGACCTTAGGCAGATCATGAGAGGGAGGGCATCTTGGCCATCTTCTGGGCATGGAGTAGGGGTCACTGGAGGTGTGTGTGGGAGAGGAAGTTGTGAATTTCCTGCATTGTGCAGCAGGTTAAACTAGATAATCGTGGTGGTCCCTTCCAACTCTATGATTCTATGATTCAGGTTTTAGCCGAAAGTGAAATGTCCTTTTTCCCTTGCACTGCCCCCCATCCCCAATATTTCCCAGGAGTTGCAGGCATGCTCCCGGCAACCCTACACGTAACCCACTGTAGGCACGTTATAAATCTTTCACATCAGTCGTTTATGCATGGGTACTTTCACTCAGGTTCACCCCTGGTCTGTCTCGGTTGTTCCTTGGAGTTATCCATGAGTTTTCCGTCCAATAGAGATGACCTTGCTGCCAGCCCTCACAAATCCCAGGACTTCCCATTCCTCTGTTAGTCCGATTCTTCCCTCTCCCCTGAGCTCAGCCTGGATGAAATCCCCATGCGTAATGCAAAGTGTGGGTCATGCAAGCTTGGTTTCACTCATAGCCAATTACAAAGCAGCATGTCCAGAGGTGGGGACTGAAATACTTCCTGCTTCCTCTGAGCTCTTTTTAAGCAGATGAAAATCTTTTTTAAAAGGAGGCTTGGATTCCCCCCCCCCACACACACACACACTTTCAGATTGCTTCATTTTTTATGTTGTTCTTAAAATGCTTTTTTATGTGGCAATTGGGTTTGCGGGGGATTTTCTCTCACCGTAAGCACTGCAAGTAAGCCAGTCACAAAGCAGCATTTAAAGGGGCGGGGACATGATTTGAGCTTGGAGACTGCTGGTGCAGAGATTCCCAACAGGAAAGTGTAGGTCCAGCCAGCAACAAACCTCAGGTAAAACTCCCATGCATAAATGACCATTGTCTCTGAAAAGCCTCCGACTGACAGTAGTGGCTATTGGTTCTGAGTGGCGCTACACTCACCCACCGAGAGGCCGTCTCTCAGCACAACCATGCATACCTTTGCACAACTGTAGCAATTCAATTCTTAGATCCTCTGTAATCACTGCAAGTCAGAGACACCGCTAGGAGGTTGTGCACAAGCAAGCTGGAGTTGTCAGAAGGGGGTTGTCATTTTGTTCATTTTTCTCCCCTCCCTTGAGGCTGGGAAATTAACCGAATGGAGGTCGCCGAAATACCAGCTATCCCTATGAGGATTTAAATGGTCGCCTTTGATATAAATCGTTAAGTTCAGCACGTTAAAAATGTTTTGATTGTATGATTTGTATGTATATGAAATGCGTATTTGCCATGATGTTAGCCGCCTTAAGCCTGGTGGGATATAAATGTGCGTGTGTGTTAAGTGCTGTCAAGTCACTTCCGACTCACGGCAGCCCTATGAATCAATGTCCTCCAAAATGTCCTATCATTAACTAACTGCCTTGCACAGGTCTTGCAAACCGAGGGCCGTGGCTTCCTTTATAGAGTCAATCCGTCTCTTGTTGGGTCTTCCTCTTTCCCTGCTGCCCTCAACCTTTCCTAGCATGACTGTCTTTTCCAGTGACTCTTGTCTTCTCATAATGTGACCAAACCACAATAGCCTCAGTTTAGTCATTTTAGCTTCTAGGATCACTTCAGGCCTGATTTGATCTACAACCCACTGATTCGGTTTTTCTTGGCAGTCCATGGTATCCGTAACACTCTCCTACAACACCACATTTCAAGGGAATCTACTTTCTTCCTATCAGCTTACAAATATATGTTTATATTTATAGAAATAAAATATCAATTAAAATTATATAAATAAAATATCATTATCGCTATTATTATAATGATTACTATTATTATTATTTGGTGTGGCCAGAAATGGGAGCTATTACAGTCAGTCAGAGGCTTCTCCCCATGCAGAGGCTCTGCTTAGGGTTCCTGTGCCATCGAGGTCTACTGTTCAAATCGGCTGCCTTTTCTACAATGTCTGCTTAACTAAAAGTGAGAGGTAGAGGAGTCGATGGTATGGGTTTGATCTTGAAGCTCTTCAGGTAGAAGTCTGAATAGTAAGAAGCACCAGACTTGGAGCTAGGGTTGCCAGGTCCCACTTCGCCACCGGCGGGAGGTTTTTGGGGTAGAGTCTGAGGAGGGTGGAGTCTGGGGAGGGGAGGGAATTCAATGCCATAGAGTCCAATTGCCCAAGCAGCCATTTTCTCCAGGGGAACTGATCTCTTTTGGCAGGAGATAAGTTGTAATAGCAGGATATCTCCAGCTAGTACCTGGAGGCTGGCAACCCTATTTGCAATGTGAATGAGAATTAGGGTTGCCAGGTCCAAGTTGGGAAATACCTGGAGAGTTGGGGGGGGGGTGGAGCCTGAGGAAAGTGGGGTTTGGGGAGGAGAAGGGTATGATGCCAGAGTCCACTTTCTAGAGCTGTCCTTTTCTCCAGGGGAACTGATCTTTGTCTCTGGAGATCAGTTATATCAGCGGGAGATCTCCAGCCACCACTTGGATGTTGGCAACACTAATGAGAATTCTTGCCTATGTTGGTGTGTAATTTCCTGGGCTGCTGCCTACCCTCCAGGAGAGGTGAAAACTGTCAGTCCCGGCGGGACCTTGGGCTTGAGGGATTCGGAGACAAGAAGAAGAAGGAGAAGAAGAAGAAGAAGAAGAAGAAGAAGAAGAAGAAGAAGAAGAAGAAGAAGAAGAAGAACTTGAGAGAGACCTCCCACCTCACATTTGTAGGATTCAGGCTGCAGTTTCAGATCCCCCGGGACACTCATCAGCTTGTCGTGTATCGGGCCCTCCCACCTCCAAGAGACACTGTGCCACATTCCCCCAGGACTGGTCCACGGGCTGTGGCTGCCTGCCATTGCCATCTGCCAGAGCTGTGTCATTGGCTCATCTGCATAAAAGCAGGCAGAATCTCCGTCTGAGCAGATTTCCCAGCATCGCATCTAGTTTGTCTTTCAGCCCACCTTTGCTCTAGCACTTCCTTCGCCCTTAGGGTTGCCAACCTCCAGGTACTAGCTGGAGATCTCCTGTTATTACAACTGCTCTCCAGCCAATAGTGATCAGTTCACGTGGAGAAAATGGCTGCTTTGGCAATTGGACTCTATGGCATTGAAGTCCCTCCCCTCGCCAAGCCCTGCCCTCCTCAGGCTCCGCCCCCAAAATCTCCAGGTGGCAACCCTACCAACCCCAGATACCTAGTGCAGGGTTGGGATGAGTGTGTCCAAAGCTGAATTTTTTCTCACCTTGAATGTGAAGGCATTGGCAAGGGACCATCCTTTGCGGTGTTTAGTGTATTGTTCTGCTCTGCTTTTTGGTCCCCCATTTCAGGTTCAGCTCTTCACTTTCACATGGAACATCCTTGTACCAAACAAAGTAGGTAAATGAGGACTGGTCCTGGTACTTGAGCTGCTCAATGAGATCTCAAGCAATCTTTTTCCAATAAGAGGGTCAGACCCAACCAATACACCCCCAACACCCTTACGAACACCATTCAGGTCCTGCAATTTTGAGCAGCATGTTTCCTATATTCATAAGGATATCTATATCTAGCATATGGCGAGTCAACTGGATACCATGACACTGGGGCTTCCATTAGAGTTGCCAACTCTGGCATAGGAAATTCCTGGTGATTTGGGGGTATTGCCTGTGGAAGGGAGAGTTTGGAGAAGGAGCTCAGTGGAGAACTGATGTCACTCTAGGGCCATTTAGCAGCTTTGGCCATCGGACTCTATGGCGTTGAAGTCCGTCTTTTCTCCAAACCATGCCCTCCTCAAGCTCCCCCCCCCAAAAAAAAATCTCCAGGTATTTCCCAACCTGGAGCTGGCAACCCTAGCTGCTGCCTTCAGGCAGCCAGGGCCCCAGTTTCGTCAATGATGAACCACAGTATAAAAGAACCGGGGGGGGGGGTGCAGAGGCCAGCACAGATGTAAAACCGTAGCTGTCCTCAACCACAGGCCTGGTGGATCAGCCCCGTCTTGCAGGCCCTGCGGAATTGTTTAAGATCCCACAGGGCCCTGATCTCATTTGAAAGGGAGTTCCACCAGACCGGGGCCAGGGCCAGAAGAGCCCTGGCCCCAGTCGAGGACAGCCAGACACTCTTCAGGCCAGGGACCACCAGGAGATTAGTATTTGCCGATTGTAAAGCTCTCTGAGGGGCATACCAGGAGAGGCGGTCCTGCAGCTACAAAGGTCCCAGACTGTAAGGCTTTAAAGGTCAAAACCAGCACCTTGAACCTGATCCTATACACCAGCTGGAGTCAGTGCCGTTGTCGAAGAACTGGCTGTATGTGCTTGTGGTGAGGTTCCTGTGAGGTTCCTGCCCGGCCACCACATTCTGTACCAGCAGGAGTTTCTGGATCAGTCTCAGGGGCAGCCCTACGTAGAGCGAGTTACAG
Source organism: Euleptes europaea (assembly GCF_029931775.1). Classification (NCBI taxonomy): domain Eukaryota; kingdom Metazoa; phylum Chordata; class Lepidosauria; order Squamata; family Sphaerodactylidae; genus Euleptes; species Euleptes europaea. Next base: position 13,682,692 of record NC_079314.1, read on the forward strand.
TAATCCAGCCTGGAGGTGACCATCACCGTGGCCAGATCGGGGCAGGATAGGGAACCAGCTCCCTAGCCCAGCTGAGATGGAAAAAGGCAGTCTGGGCCACAGCTGCGACCTGGGTTTCCATTGACAAGGAGGCACCCAAGATCTCGACAGTGGGTGCTGCACACCATCAAGAACCGGGAGCCGGCACCCCACCCCAGGGCCGCCTCGGCTGAGCCACAGGACCTCTGTCTTTGATGGAATGTATGTAGCGCATTCCATCCTTTCTCCAAGGAGATCTGAGCAACGTACATGATTCTCCTTCATTTTATCCTTACATTAACCCTGAGATAATTCACAGTGGGTAGCCATGTTAGTCTGTTTGCAGTAGTCAAAAAGGGCAAGAGTCCAGTAGCACCTTAAAGACTAACAAAAATATTTTCTGGTAGGGTATGAGCTTTCGAAGAGGCTGAAGTTGGTTCCTTATTCCCAGTTCGTTCCCTATTCCCAGTTCCTTATTCACATTTCCTAGTTCCTGAATGATTTTGAGGACATTTCAAAAGCTATGCACCCCAAGATATGGATTGGACCACCACATATCATACACCCCCACATTCAGGGGACTGTGCCCTTCCAGATGGCATATGCTGGTCCTGGTCCAAAGTCCGGTTCTTGTGCCAGCGGCTCCCAAGTGAGGTGCCCCCAGGACAGATGCCCATACAGACCCTGCACCCCAAAATAATCTTTGGACCACCCCAAATGACACATCCCCACACTCCAGAGATTGTCCCCTCCAAGAAGACATACAGCGGTGCCCGGTCCAAACACCGGTTCTGGTGCCATTGGCTTCTTTTTGGGGGCCCCCCCAGAAACCTGTATTGCAAAGACGTTTTGAATAAGGAACTGGAGCTCTGCACCCCAAAATATGGATTGGACCACCACATATCATACACCCCCACATTCAGGGGACTGTGCCCTTCGAGATGGCGCATGCTGGGTCCAGGTCCAAACTTCGGTTCTTGTGCCAGCGGCTCCCAAGTGGGGTGACCCAGGACAGATGCCCATACAGACCCTGCACCCCAAAGTAATCTTTGGACCACCCCAAATGATACATCACCACACTCCAGAGACTGTCCCCTCCAAGAAGACATACAGCGGTGCCCGGTCCAAACACCGGTTCTGGTGCCATTGGCTTCTTTTTGGGTCCCCCCCCAGAAACCTGTATTGCAAAGAGGTTTTGAATAAGGAACTGGAGCTCTGCACCCCAACATATGGATTGGACCACCACATATCATACACCCCCACATTCAGGGGACTGTGCCCTTCAAGATGGCGCATGCTGGGTCCTGGTCCAAAGTTCGGTTCTTGTGCCAGTGGCTCCCAAGTGGGGTGCCCCCAGGACCAAGGCACATGCAGACCCTGCACCCCAAAATAATCTTTGGACCACCCCAAATGACACATCCCCACACTCCAGAGACTGTCCCCTCCAAGAAGACATACAGCGGTGCCCGGTCCAAACAGCGGTTCTGGTGCCATTGGCTTCTTTTTGGGTCCCCCCAGAAACCTGTATTGCAAAGAGGTTTTGAATAAGGAACTGGAGCTGTGCACCCCAAAATATGGATTAGACCACCACATATCATACACCCCCACATTCAGGGGACCGTGCCCTTCGAGATGGCGCATGCTGCGTCCTGGTCCAAAGTTCGGTTCTTGTGCCAGTGGCTCCCACGTGAGGTGCCCCCAGGACCAAGGCACATGCAGACACTGGGGCTCAGCTGCACCCCAAAATAATCTTTGGACCACCCCAAATGACACATCCCCACACTCCAGAAACTGTCCCCTCCAAGAAGACATACAGCGGTGCCTGGTCCAAACAGCGGTTCTGGTGCCATTGGCTTCTTTTTGGGTCCCCCCCAGAAACCTGTATTGCAAAGAGGTTTTGAATAAGGAACTGGAGCTCTGCCCCCCAAAATATGGATTGGACCACCACATATCATACACCCCCACATTCAGGGGACCGTGCCCTTCCAGATGACGCATGCTGGGTCCTGGTCCAAAGTCGCGTTCTTGTCCCAACAGCTCCCAAGTGAGGTGCCCTCAGGACCAAGGCACATGCAGACACTGGGGCTCAGCTGCACCCTAAAATAATCTTTGGACCACCCCAAATGAAACATCCCCACACTCCAGAGACACTCCCCTCCAAGAAGACATACAGCGGTGCCCTGTCCAAAAACCGGTTCTGGCACCAGTGGCTTCTTTTTGGTTCGTCCCCCCACCCCAAAACCTGTATTGCAAAGAAGTTTTGAATAGGGAACTACTGTCCCCTGCAAGAGGACATACAGTGGTGCTCGGTCCACACACTGGTTCTGGTACCACCTGTTTCTATTTGTGGTGGCCCCTGAAAATCTTGTATTGTGAAGAAATGTTTTGGACATTTGTGAGCCTTCTGCACCCCAAAATTAAGTTTTGAGCACCACATATCATACACTCAGAGTACTGTAAACTTCAAGGGGGTACGTGCTGGGTCCTGGGACAAAGGCCAATTCTTCTGCCAGCTGCTCTTAAGTGTGGTGGCTCCAGGACAAATGAGAAGTTATCAGCTCCCTTAGCATATGTGTTAAAGGTCCACTTGCAGGTCACTTAGTAACTGACAGCAGTTACCTAAGTAATTACTATTCTATTCAGGGATCTTGGAATCATTCCTTCTTCCTGGGAAAACTCCACCCAAAACCATTTCACTCATCTGGAAATGTATAGCTAATACTTAACAGTACTTTTTCCGAATAGTCTGGGTATTCTGCGTCTCTGTTTCTATCACCTGTCCTTTCTAATTAAATGTTCAAAGGTAATATAAAAGTTCATTGTCCCTGGCAATGTTTCGTTGCCAGTGAAGGTTGTGTTAGAACAGTTGCAATGTCTAGTGTGCAAAGCTCTGTCTCTCAGCTTTCCTATCCTCAAATGTAGTTCCCTCAGTGGTCCAATGTGGTGGTCCAATTCATATTTTGGGGTGCAGAGCTCCAGTTCCTTATTCAAAACCTCTTTGCAATACAGGTTTCTGGGGGGGGACCCAAAAAGAAGCCAATGGCACCAGAACCGCTGTTTGGACCGGCCACTGCTGTATGTCTTCTTGGAGGGGACAGTCTCTGGAGTGTGGGGATGTGTCATTTGGGGTGGTCCAAAGATTATTTTGGGGTGCAGGGTCTGCATGTGCCTTGGTCCTGGGGGCACCTCACTTGGGAGCCGCTGGCACAAGAACCGGACTTTGGACCAGGACCTAGCATATGCCATCTGGAAGGGCACAGTCCCCTGAATGTGGGGGTGTATGATATGTGGTGGTCCAATCCATATCTTGGGGTGCATAGCTTTTGAAATGTCCTCAAAATCATTCAGGAACTAGGAAATGTGAATAAGGAACTGGGAATAGGGAACGAACTGGGAATAAGGAACCAACTTCAGCCTCCTGAGCTTTCGTGAGCCACAGCTCACTTCTTCAGATACACTTCTCAGATTAACCCTGAGAGGCAGGGAAGGCTGAGAACGACTTACCATTTACACGTGACACATCACTCTGCATAATTTCCGTGCTTAGCTCTACTAAATGCTAGCCTGTAAAAGGTATATTGTTTCTCTAAAATGTAAACAGTTTTGCTCAAAAAGAAGGCAATTTAGAAAAGTGTCTGAAAAGAGATGGGGCTGATAGGAACCAAATTAAATCTTATGATAACTGAATTAATGAAATACAAAAGAACAGATATTGTATCTTTCACTGTTAACAGTTGTAGAACTAGATCCAAGATAAGGGGTTCCCTCTTGAGAAAACAGACACCGTTTGAACAATTACTAATTAGTGAGAAAAAAAGGTGTATTGTTCAAGATTTATTAAATCTTGATTCTCATTAAGAATCTGAAAAAGAACAATTATTGGGGAGAAAGATTCAGAGAGATAGCAGATGCTGTATTGTCTTATTCTAATGAAATACTATGAAACATTACTTAAACCATGAAGAACAAAACAAAAAATAAAAACAAACAATATATTCTGATGCTTCTGCTAAATGCAGAAATGTTTTATCTTTCATTGCAAAATACTATGAAAAAATCAATATTTCCACTTCTATATTTCTACCTGTTCTATCTCACCGAGGACAGTAATCCTCTTTGTTTCCACACTAGTGTTAAGAACATTCATACGGGAATCATAATGTTGAAAGCAGCCCCCGGGTTGAAACACTAAAGCAGATACCTGGGTTCAAATCCCCATTCTGCTGAAACATTCCTGGGCCTACCTCACTGGGTTGTTGTGGGGGAGATGGAAGAAGGGAGAAACATGAGCTCTGGGCTCCTTGGAGGAAGGGTGGGGAAGAAAATGTGATTATTAGACAGGTAGCTAGAAAGCAGGGGTGTCTGGAGGTTTATTTCAGTGGAATGGGGAGAGGGGGGAGCAGGGATCAAAATCTATATGCAGGATCAAATCCCAAAAATTTCCAAAATTTTAACAGGTGCATTTTAAGCACATTTGTTGCGGTTATTTTTAAATATATAATGACCAGAGGTAAAGGTGCTCCTGGAGAATGGGACCTGGAACATGAATAGGGTTGCCAACATCCCAGTGGTGGCTGGATATCTCTCACTATTACAACTGCTCTCCAGGAGACAGAGATCAGTTCCCCTGGGGGAAATAATTCTCCACACCCATCTCTCCCCTGGACATCACAGACTCTTCTGCATACCACACCTAATCCCATCACGCCTGCTATTCACATTTACATACTGTTAACATTTACATACGAATGCTTGTCTGAATTCACTCTCCTCTACTTAAAGACAGATGGATTCACATTCTAGCTGTATCTGAAGAAGTGAGCTGTGGCTCACGAAAGCTCATACCCTGCCAGAAAATATTTTTGTTAGTCTTTAAGGTGCTACTGGACTCTTGCCCTTTTCTACTCCTGGAGGAAATGGCTGCTTTGGCAATTGGACTCTATGGCATTGAAGTCCTCCCCTCCCCAAACCCCGCCCTCCTCAGGCTCCACCCCCAAAACCTCCCGCCGTTGTTGTGCCTAGGTAATCATACTGGCATTGTTCACAGGGACCCGAGAGAAAAGAAGACACGCAAGTGTCAACCCCCGCCTCAAAGCAGTACACACACACATTGGCCCCAAAACCGCTAACTCTTTGCAAGGCTGATCGCTCTGGCTCTCGCCCTCCCTTCACCTCCGGAACGCTGTGAACTGTCAAAGAGACAGCTTTCATTCATAAATGTATCAAAAGGTGCACAGGCGCAATAGAAGCCAATTGAGCAATGATGGCTGGGGATTGCACGTTCAGAATTGTATCTTTATGGAAAAGGAATGCGAAAAAGTCTATAAAGCTGCTTGCCCGTGCCCTGCCCTGGGTGGACAGTTTCTCGACCCTGTTGGCCCCGATTCTGTTCCACCCAGTTGCGGTTCTTTGATCAAACACACACCCTGACTTCAATCCAACCTCCTCCCTCCTTGTCCTAATTGAATGCTCAGAGAATTGGGGTTCACAACACCGGTGGCCAAGAGGGACCTGGCAGCCCTAAAAACGAAACCCGTCACACTTCTCTCGCTGTAATGCCCAGATATAAGGGCTGGTTTAGAACACTATGTATTCATATGCACACACACGGAAGCTTTGGGAAGTTGGCATCCGGGAGCCATGAACCAACAAATCATGCTCTCTGTGCTTGGTATGGCCTTTCACCAGTAGAGAGCTCTGAATTACCTTCATCCTTAGGAATGTGTTTTCTAGTTATTAAGATCACAAGACCTAGAATGTGCTTAGAGACAGCCTTCGGCCAATATCTATAGGTTATGCTAATTAGAGTGAAGTAGACACTTAATGTGCATTGGTGCTTTTGTGTACCAATCTGCTTGTCAGCAGCCATGGGCCTGCCCCATGCGAATGCATAAAGGATACTGACTTTCCTTTGTTTCTCGGGTGAGTAACTCTGCACATCTTATTTGTGGGTTATTTCACCCCCGGGTCTGTGTTTAGCTAAATAAAGAACTGTTGCTCTTTTTAACCTCCTCCTAGTTGTCTTCATTGGACTCTATAAGTGTAATGCCTGAAATCATTATATGCTATGGGAAATGTATTGGAAATGTATTCTTTGATTTGAAATATATTCTTTGTACTCAATAAAGTATATCTGCTCTCATGAACATGCCACACTCAGCATATTAGAGGTGGCTTGTATAGTTACACCAAGCACTTGCATATGTTGCAGGCCTCAAGTATAAGAGGCCCACTGTTGCTCCTTAGTTAGAAGCTAATTAAAGAATCCATAGATGGCTTTAGTATGCTTGCATAAGCTGGTTTTCCAGAGATAAGAACCAGCTAGGAACCCTTTTAGTTAGCCTTGGCAGCTGCCAGGGTCCAAGATAAGAAGAACTGCAGTAATTTAGGATTAAATAGAGAAGCACCTGGGAATATGGGTCTTCACTGCTCATTAGTGAGAATGAGATCACCATTTCTATGTAACGCCTCCGAATCTCTAATAGGGTATTCAGATCCTTAAAATATCTATTATTGGTTGTATGTATTGACACCATGTATTTCGTCTTTTGTACCTCCCACTACCAAAGATTATATCCGTGCTTGCACTCCTTTGATATTTGTGTGAATTGTCCTGCGCATTTGGGGCAGTTCTTGAAGAGCCTGCGTTATAGTATTAAGTCCCAATGACCATAACCCAGGAGAGGTTGATATTTCAAGGTAGTTTGTTTATTAAGCTTAATAATACATACCGGGTGAGGGCTGCCCTAAGGCGTAAGACAGCTTGCCCACCCTAAACAAAAGATTGCCACCCCAATTATAACTTCAGTTAGGGGTGTTCCAATTACGCAGACTAACTACACATTGGTTGCTTACTTTACTTTCATTAACATAGTCTATAGAGATTGGTTGAAGCTGTCTCTAAGCAGATGCTAGGTCTTGTTGTTAAATTCAGAGGACTTACTGCTACCATTCAGAGGGACTGGATCGTTGATCATGGTCTATTGAAAATAAAGCTTGATCACACACACACAAAAGACACAAGACATTTGTCTTGGTAATAAACCATGTTTACTCTAAACTCAGGGTAGGGGGAAATTCACTGGGAGCAAAAACAAATAATCCTTTCTACATTCTCGGTTTCCTATGCTTGCCAGAAGCCTCTGGCAGGCGCTAATCTTACTCACGAGTAGGCACTCTTAAACTGCAAGAAAGCCTCTCCATCCTAGCAGGCTGGCATTCAAAAGTAACTGGGGTACTGCTTTCACTTCCAAACAAAGGATATCGAAAGCAGTTAAACATGCAAATTGTTGTATAGGTGACCACCAGGCACGACTGCAATGGCCACCATACTGACCACTTGGTCAGTTACAATATTAACCCTTAACTGTCTGGCATGTAACAAAGCTCGCTGTCTAATACCCAACACTTGTGATCAAGGAAGTACAAAACACATTCCTTAAGCAGGAGGTAACCTTGAGCTGTGTATTAGTGGAAGGCTGTACCAAGGCTGTACCAAAGTGGAAGGCTGTACCAAATCAGACTGTCTGATTTACTGGCCCATGGCTCCCGGGTGCCACCTCCCCAAAGCCTCCATGTATGTGCATATGAATACATAGTGTTCTAAACCAGCCCTTATATTCTGGGCTTAGCATTTCTATAAGTGCAAATAGGCAGACTGAACATAAAAGCCTACATTCACCTAACGATAATAATGATTACAGGCATTACATTCTCACCCGGTGTGTCTATTGGGCCCAATAGACAAACTGCTTTGCACTCTCAGCCTCCCACTGTGTTATTGTCGTTGGGAATTGATACAATCAATTGATACAATCAATTGATACAATCAATTGATAATCAATCAATTGATACAATTGATACAATCAATTGTATCAATCAGTTGTATCATAAGACAACCAGGGCGCTTCATCGCCAACTGGCCCTCCCCACCCAATGAGTCCAGTTTTGTCGGCATGCAGCCATGATTCGCTCCGCCCTTCCCCGCGACCCTTGCCGGCAGCCCACCAGCGCCGGGAGACGTACTAAACTTACTCGGGGGCGGGCACGGCGGCTGGAGGTCCAGCTGATGCTCCCCTGGCCTTTCGAATGGCTGCCGGCGGCGACGTCATACCTCTATGGCTGCGGCCATTGGCCAGCACAGGGGATGATGTCATCGGAATGCGGCCTAGCGCGGCCAAAAGCCTGCGCTCCTGCCGGGCCCGGTGAAGAGGCGGGGGAGGGGCAGAGAAATGGCGGCCCCAGCCCCGGCAGAGCAGCCGGCTCCGGCCTAGGGTTGCCGGCTCTGGGTTGGGAAACACCTGGAGATTTGGGAGGGGTGGGGCCTGAGGAGGGCGGGGTCGAGAGCGGGGAGGGGCTCCGGTGGGGGGGGGTATAATGACATACAGTTGGGTTGCCACCCTCCAGCTCTAAGATAACGACAAACAATGTACGTACAATATATACACAAATATGCAAAATATATTTGCAAGGTGACAAGTGAATACTTAGCTCCAAGATAACGACAAACAATATACGTACAATATATACACAAATATACAAAATATATTTTGTATATTTGTGTATATATTGTGCATATATTGTGTTATCTTAGAGCTAAGCATTCACTTGTCCCCTTGCACTTTTTAATACAATTGTATTGCATTGAGATTTGTGTGCTGGTTTTGTTTTTTAACATTACTATACAGCAAAGAGCCTTGTTTTTCTTCGAATAGGATATGGCCGTTTCAAATTCACGATAGTGTAGAATCCTTCTTCAGTCCTTCAGAGAATTGCTTCTAAAGAGTGTATAGTCATACACAATCATTTCATATCCCACACAGGGTAAGTATAAATCAGGTTACTATAAGACGTCCAAAAGGTACTTCACATCATGCAGCGTTAGAGAATAAAAAACTGTGAATTTGAAACGGCCGTATCCTATTGAAGATTGTGGCTTCTTATTCATCTGAAAATTGAACTTGAACTTATACATACTTGGTACTCTGCTGAGACCTCTGAAAGATTTTTTGCTCCTTTATTGTATATTTTGTACATACTATGCATTGGTTATAGTGTGGTTACTTGTATTTGTACATTGTATGTTTATAGGAATCTCAGTAGCTTATATAAAAATTGCACCTTGTTTGTAAATGTTTTTCGCTCCTATACTGTTTTCCTAACCTCCAGGTGGTGGCTGGCTGGAGATCTCCCGTTATTCCAACTGATCACCAGGCGACAGAGATCAGTTCCCCTGGAGAAAATGCCTGCTTTGGAAGGTGGGCTCTATGGCCTTATACCCCATTGAAGTCCCTCCCCTCCCCAAACCTCGCCTCCTCAGACTCCACCCCCCAAAATCTCCAGGTATTTCTCAATCCAGAGCTGGCAACCCTAAAATGGCTGTTTTGGAGGGTGGACTATATGGCATATAGGGTTGCCAACCCCCAGGTACTGGGGGAGAAACAGGTATCTCTATACTAATACCAAAGGTTAGGAAAACAGTATAGGAGCGAAAAACATTTACAAACAAGGTGCAATTTTTATATAAGCTACTGAGATTCCTGTAAACGTACAATGTACAAATACAAGTAACCACACTATAACCAACACATAGTATGTACAAAATATACAATAAAGGAGCAAAAAATCTTTCAGAGGTCTCAGCAGAGTACCAAGTATGTATAAGTTCAAGTTCAATTTTCAGATGAATAAGAAGCTACAATCTTCAATAGAAAAATTGCACCTTGTTTGTAAATGTTTTTCGCTCCTATACTGTTTTCCTAACCTCCGGGTACTAGCTGGAGATCTCCTGCTAATACAGCTGATCTCCAGCCGATAGAGATCAGTTCCCCTGGAGAAAATGGCCGCTTTGGCAATTGGACTCGATGGCATTGAAGTCCCTCCCTAATCCCCACTCTCCTCAGGCTCAGCCCCAAAAACCTCCCACCGATGGCGAAGAGGGACCTGGCAACCCTAGCCAGGGGGGACCTGGCAACCCTACTGCAATGCTGGACTTCCTTGGTGGTCTCCCATCCAAATACTAACTGGGGCCCATCCTGCTTAGCTTCCAAGATCTGATGGGATCATGCTATCCTGGGCTATCAAGCTCAGGGCAAGTTCTCCCTATTGCCCTTTCATTGTCAAAGTGGTCGACTCTCTTTACTTTGTGAGCTACGTGGCATCACAAAAACATAAAATGTGCCCAGCTGGATGAGACTGGTGGTCCATCTAGGCAAGCATCCAGACTCCCACAGTGGCCACCCAGATGGTGCTGGAAGGCCTACAAGTAGGGTATAGAGACCAACACCTTTCCCTAAGGTTGGCACATCCAGGTGTGCAAATTCCTGAAGATTGACTGGGGAATGGAACCTGGGGAGGGCAGAGTTTGGGGAAGGGAGGGACCTCAGCAGGATATAATGCCATGGAGCCCTCCAAAGCAGCCATTTTCTCCAGGGGAAACAATCTCTGTCGCCTGAAGATCCATTGTAATTCCAAGAGACATCCAGGTCCTACCTGGAGGATGGCAACCACACATTCCCCTGATGTTGTCTTCTAGCACTGGTATTCAGCGGGTTTCTGCCTCTGAACATGGAGGTTCCATTTAATCATCATGGCTAAGAGTCACTGATGGACATATCCTCCATGAAATTGTGTAATCTCCTTTTAAAGCCATCTAAACCATCACAACACCCTGTTGCAGTGAATTCCAGTACACTTTGAGTGGACTACCTCATTTTGTCTGTCTTGAATCTACTATCAGCTTCACTGTGTGCCCACAAGTTCTAGTATTCAGTAGAGGGTGAAAAAGTATTCTTTGGTCAGTTGTGCATGGGTACTCTCACTCACTTTCACTCTCTGTCTGTCTCGATTGTTCCTTGGAGTTATGTGTCGTGAGTCAGCCTGAACTCTCCTCGGAGGAGGAAGGCGTGGCAGAGCAGGGTTCTGCACCTGTGGAAGATTTACCAGGGTGACTGGACCTTAGCCCTGAGCCAGCGAAGACGGGGGATGCAGAAGAAGATGGTGCATATTGGCAGGGAGCAAAGGAACAGAGAAGGTTATCGCCTCTAGACCCTCCCAGCCAGTTAGCCGGCAAAGATCGATGGTTCGGCTCAGCTTACAGGAAAGGTGTCGAAGCGCGAGATTAGAAGCTCTTGGCCATGTTTACAAGAACTGACACCAGTGAGTGATGCAGAACAGCTGGCCCTGGAAGGGAGCGTTGAGGAAGGACCATAAAGTTTGGGCTGTCCATTAATCCAATGTGGAAACAACTTTGCTGATTTCTGCAGGCTCTGCTGCTGGAGCCGAGATCTCCGTGCACAGTATTTTCCTGCTTAGGTGCCAGCTTCCAGCTCCTGCCCCCAGCATCCCTGCAGAACCTGGGAGGCCCTAGCCTAGACCTTGAAGAACAGGAACTCGTGCTGGTGAGAGACCTTATTCCTTTGTTTAGAGTGCTGCCTTGTTTCCGCACTCAGTCCACCAGCACTACCGAGAAGAGTAAAACCCGCGACAGGCTTTGCTCCCCCCAGTACCTTCCATTGCCGGGAGTGGGGTCAGAGGCCAAGCGCCTCAGCCTGGTCCCTGCCTGTTCGCAACATTATGCATTAGAGATAAATCCTGGAACTTCCCATCCCTCTATTAACCCGATTCCTCCCTTTCCCTTGAACTCAGCCCGCTTGAAATCCCCATGCATAAAGCTTGGTTTCTCTCACAGCAAGCACACGGCCAATTCCAAAGCAGCATGTCAAGGGACGGGGATTCAAATACATCCTGCTTCTTCGGAGTTCTTTCTGAGCAGAAGGCTTTTAATAACTAGGCTTGGGTTTCTCTTCCCACCCCCCACTCCCAGTTCCTTTCAAATACCTCTGTTTTTTGTTTTTGTTCTTAAATGCTCTTAAAATGCTTTTTTATGCAGTAATTGGGTTTCGGGGAGGACGACTTTTGTCTCACTACAGCCCAGTACAAAGCAGCATTTCAAGGGGTGAAGATTCAAATACTCCCTGATTTGAGCTTGGAGTCTGCTGGTGCATAGACTCCCAACAGGAAAATGGGGGTCCAAGGAGCAATGAACCTCAGGTAAAACTCCCATGCATAAATGACCTACTTTCTCCACCCATACGCTTTCCTCAGCTAATGGGGGGGAAGTTAAAAGGGTTACCCCTGTGCTTTGACTCCAATTTCAATGGGGGGGGGGGAGAGAAGATCTGTACTATAGCTATTGTCTATTGGTAGCATTGTGGCTGGAGATGAGCCGCTATTACAACTGAGCTCCAGGTGACAAAGATCAGTTCAGCTGGAGAAAATGGCCACTTTGGAAGGTGGACTCGGTGGTCTTTTATGCATGGCTGTTTCCCTTGCCGTCACCCCTCTGAAGACTTCGGGTCTTTGTTTGGATTATGCATGCTGTTTCTAACTGTCAGAGGTCTCCTCGTTCTCTCCCTGCCCTTCCCTGCATTTTCCCCAGGTTCTGAGGGACCTGTTTTATCTCGAATTTGAAAACATGGGCAAAATGCGGGGAAATGCAGGGGACAGCGAGGGGACCTCTGACAGTCAGAAACAGCATGCACAATCATCACAAAGACCCAAAGTCGTTGGGGGGGGAGGGGGTGACGGCGAGGGAAACAGCCATGTACAAAAGACCTATGGCATTATACCCCACTGAAGTCCCTCCCCTCCCCAAACCCGGCCCTCCCCAGGTTCCACCCCAAAAATCTCCAGGTATTTCCCAACCCAGAGCTGGCAACCCTATTTGTTGGCTGCATAAGAGTTGGTATATTAATAAATTAACATTATACAAACATCATTGGAAAGAGAAGTCAGAGTCACAGAGGATAGGTATTACTTATTGGCAACGTTTTTCCTGTACTGGAGTAAGAACTGGATGAGCAAACTTGGAATGAAATTTGGTGTTGTACGTAAAATTGATAACGTCTCTTTTTGGGAGACTTGCTGCATGCAGTATACTAACACTTCCATTTATTTATTATAACAATTTTTTTAAGCTGTTGTCCTTTTAAAAATGCTGGGAGATTCTGATCACAGAAATCCCCTAGTATCGTGTCTATTTTGGCCAGAGGGCGTATTGTTAGGGCTGCCAGCTCCAGGAGGTGGCTGGAGATCTCCCACTATTACAACTGATCTCCAGCTGACAGAGATCAATTCACCTGGAGAAAAAGGCCACTTTGGCAACTGGACTCTATGGTGTTGAAGTCCCTCCCCTCTCCAAACCCCACCCTCCTCAATTCTCCAGGTATTTCCCAACCTGGAGCTGGCAACCCTACTTATTGTGGCTATAGGTATCAGGCATGATTCCAGCATAATAGTTCCCCTGTAGGTGACCCCATGGTGCTCAGCACTAGTTAGGCTCTTCTTCTGCAATCGACAGCAATACACACGAAGACATTAACGCTGAGAGAGAGACAGAGAAATAGAGAGAATTTATCCAAATCTGTATTGCAGATCTGATTGTATCCAAAATGCAAATGCCATTTCAGTTTTGAATGCCCTCCTCCAAACCCCCAGCAAGCATTTTCTGTTGGACTGAAAATTGCACTCAAATGCCTACCGATTGTTGGGTCACACAGTGATAAAGAAGCTTGTTTGCATATATGGAAAACTATTTTCCAGCTTTACCGCCATGTAAATCACTGGTGGTGATTGCATATACATTGCAGCAAGTAGCAAAGGCTGGGCCAGTTGACAGATGTTGAGTAGACTTCCCATCACTACACTGTAGTTTTGACTAGCAGTAGGTATGGGCACTTGAACTTAAAAGTGGGAACTGACAGGCCTTCGGTATGCACATAGCTCTTTGTCTGCCAGAGGAAGAGTTCTGGGAAACTTGGGAACGTATAGGCCATTTACGCATGGCTGTTCCCTTGCGGTCACCCACCGACCGCTTCAGGGCTTTGCTTTGATTATGCTCGCATTTTCCGACCGTCAGAGGTCGCCTCGCTCTCCCTGCGCGTTTCGTCCGCGTTTTCTTGATTTGTGTTTCGCCAGCATCCAGAAAATGCAGGCAAAACACGCAGGGAGAGCGAGGCGACCTCTGACGGTCGGAAAATGCGAGCATAATCAGAGCCAAGCCCCGAAGTAGTCGGCAGGACCGCGAGAAAACAGCCATGCATAAATGGCCTTAGGAACAGCCCCAATAAACCTGTTCCTGTATTATTTTGGATCTGCTGGTCTGTGCAATTCACATGGCAATAAACACATTATATGGCCTCCTTTCTACTTGCATGTGATTAAAACAAACAAACAAACCATGGCAAATTTGTTACTTGTGGCTATTTAATAGTAAATACAGCTTGCCTTTGCTCCTAGCACAGTCACCAGAAATGCAAGTCCACAGAGAACAAACTGAGTAAAGAGAGAGCTTCACATGCTGCTGAGTTACACAACCTCTACTTGAGTCCCTGATGATGTGCCCGTGTGGCTTTCTCTATTTTCAGAGTTATGCTCCTGAATGCCGCTGCAACCCCCCTCCCCTTAGGGTTGCCAACCTCCAGGTCAAAAATGTAACTACGTTTATGTAACATTGTTAGGGTGGCCAAGCTCCAGGTAGAAGCTGGAGATTTCCTGCTATTGCAACTGATCTCCAGCCGATAGAGATCAGTTCCCCTGGAGAAAATGGCCACTTTGGCAATTGGACTCTACAGCATCGAAGTCCCTCCCCTCCCCCAAACCCCACCCTCCTCAGGTTCCCCCCCAAAAAACCTCCCACCGGTTGTGAAGTGGGACCTGTCAACCCTAAACATTGTACAGCCAATTGTAATAAGGTGACCCTTAAAGACTGTGTATGCAATTTTGGTTGTTTATATTTGCAGCTCTTGTTAGCTAGCTAGTTCAGGTTCAGTACAGGCTTTAGTTTCATAATTCAATTAAATGTATATATACTGTTGCAAACTGTGCCTGGTCATAAGTGGCTCACTGTAAATACTCACTAAGTGGTCGTAGTGTTGTCATTTTTCTACAATACCATTTTATAGCACTACTATTTAGCCTTGGTTGTTGTAACCTCCAGGTGGCAGCTGGCGATCTCCTGCTATTACAGCTGATCTCCAGCCGGTAGAGATCAGTTCCCCTGGAGAAAACGGCCGCTTTGGCAATTGGACTCTATGGCATTGAAGTCCCTCCTCTTCCCAAATCCCACCCTCCTCAGGCACCGCCCGAAAAACCTCCTGCTGGTGGTGAAGAGGGAACTGGCAACCCTACCACCCCTGCATGTGGCTCCCAAACCAATATTTTGTCTCCTCTGTGCTAGAAAGATTCCAAGAAAGATTGTATTTCCTGGGGACCAGAGGAGAGAAACCAAAACGTACCATTTTCATACTGGGTCATCACATCTATGTTTCCGTCTACTAGAGGTTTATCCTAAGTTAGGTGGTGGAGCAAATGTGACTCACCCAATGTAAACCAGTGTGCTTGATTTGAATCTGGGTCTCCCAAATCCTCATTTAGTGTCCCCACCTCTACACGATTCTCTCTCTCTTTGTCTTGGACTATTTGCTCAGTAAATTTCAGCTTTTTATCTGTTGTAGAAGAACTGCTGATACTCTCAAAATGAGCCTCATCAGCATGAGAACACATCAGGTTGTGTTCTATATGGGGCTGGAGATTTTGGGGCTGGAGTCTGAGGAGGGAGGGGTTTGGAGAGGGGAGGGGCTTCAATGCCATAGAGTCCAATTGCCATTTTCTCCAGGGGAACTGATTTCTATAACCCGGAGATCAGTTGTAATAGCGGGCAGGGCCGGATTTAGGTTTGATGAAGCCCTAAGCTGTTGGAGGTAATGGGGCCCTTTGTATGTCCAGCTGTCCTTTGTCAACAACAATTTTTTGCTGTTTTTTGTGTTGAATATATGCTATATGGTAATTTATGGACCTAATCGGTATCTAAAGCCATTTGCACATAACAAAATATGTATTTTATCAAAGTAATTGTTGAACTGAAATACAATTAAGAAGAAGTATATTAATAGTGAAATAATTATTAAGCTCTAACTTAAAATGATAACACTGTTGTTGTATGTAGGTTTTATTTTATTTGTTTTTTATCTTATATTTTGGAAATGTACATCCAGTTTTTTTCCCTTTAAATTTTTTGGGGCCCCCCAAGAGAGTGGGGCCCTAAGCTATAGCTTGTTTAGTTTATACGTAAATCCGGCACTGATTAGCGGGAGATCTCCAGCCACCACCTGGAAGTTGGCAACCCTATGTACCATACACATAAAGGTTTTTACATGCACACGCAGACAGTATGCATCTATTCCCTTCACTCAGAGATTTTTTTTAAGACCCCGCAGGGAACGAGTTAAATCCTGAAGAATGCAATTCTAGCAATTTACCGAGCATGTTAGCAGGGCATCCCAACAAACAAAAATAAACACATGTCCTAGGGGAAAACACCTGAAAATTGGGGTTTGTCAGGAACATCTGGCAGGTATGTAACTCACCAGCAGCCAAGTAGAAGAAGATAGAGACCCAGGCCAAGTAGAAGGACCACCCGCGCTCTGCTATAGGAACATTACTGGTGTATTTTCCTGTATATACAGACATTCCAATCACAGTAAAAAGAGCTAGGGCAAACAAATAGAGAAGCATTATTTATTGAGGTTACTTACTATGAAGATTTGCAACAACTTTTTTCAAGAGAATAATTTTCTAAAACAATATTAAAAATAAATATAATAAATACCCCCCCCAAATAAAAGTGAATCAACAAAACGTCCACTAATAAACCTAATAAAACCAGACCCTCGGAGACCCTGATTCGAATCCCTACAGTGCCGTGGAAGCTCACTAGGTGATCTTGAGCCAATCACACACTCTCAGCCTAATCTACCTCACAGGGTTGTTGGGGAGACACGCTGGAGAAGAGAAAAATGATGAAAGGCGCTTTGGGTTCCCGCTGGGAGAAAGATGAGGCACAAATGAGGTAAATAAATTAAATTAATTAAACAGCAAAAGTCTGGATAGGTTTTTAAAGCCTATTGAAGAGGGATAAGGTTCATAATTTGGACACCCAGGTTTTGCGAGAGGGCAAATTGTACATGTGAGATACCTGACAGGAATGCTGCTTTGGCTGTATTCTTGACCAACCACTTTTTCCCCTTGAAGAACGAGTAGATGATATAAGTAATCACACAGCAGGCTCCAAGTGTTGCCCCCAAAACCAGGAATCCTTCAACAAAGGCGTCATACACTGTAGAAGAGAGAAACAAGAATCAAACCTCCGATAGCTCGATTTTGTGTTCTTGTACTAGCTCTGCATTTGGTAGGATCACTCCTCTGGCAGTAGCTGGAGATCTCCCACTATTGCAACTGATCTCCAGCTGACAGAGTTCAGTTCCCCTGGAGAAAACGGCCACTTTGGCAATTGGACTCTATGGCATTGAAGTCCCTCCCCTCCCCAAACCCCGCCCTTTCCCCAAGCTCCGCCCCCAAAACCTCCAGGTATTTCCCTATCCGGAGCTGGCCACCTGGTCGCCAAACTCCAGATGGGACTTCGGATCACTCCTGCAATGCCAAGTGATCTCCAGACAGTTGAGATCCTTTTCCCTGGAGAAAATGGCAGCTACGGAGGGTGGACACTATGGCGTTGCAGCCCTGCTGAGCTCCCTCCCCTCCCCAACCTCCCCCTCTTAGGGTTATTGAAATGCCTGAAATCATTATATGCTATGGGAAATGTATTCTTTGATTTGAAATATATTCTTTGTATTCAATAAAGTATATCATGCCAGACTCAGCATATAAGAGTTGGCATCTATTATAAAGTCACACCAAGCGCCTATAGATGTTAGCAGGCCTCAAACCTAAAGAGGCCACGTTTTACCCTCTAGTTAGAAGTTAATTAGAGAAGCTATAGACGATCGTATGCTCTCATAAGCTGGTTTTCCACAGATAAGAACCAGCTAGGAACCTCCGTAGGTAGGCTTGGCAGAAATCAAGGTCCAGGATAAGAAGGCAGTAACTTAGGATCCAACAGAGCAGCACCTGACACTGTAGGGTCTTCTTGCTCATTAGTGAGCATGAGATCATCACTTTCTCTGTAACCGCCTTCAATTCTGTAATAGGGCATGCTAATTTGGGGGTCCCGAGTATTGGGCATTTGGGTCCTTACGTGTGTATTACGCCTCTGTAACCACCCGTTATCGAAGTCTATATTCGTGCTTGCAATCCTTTGCTGTGTGCGTGAATTGTCCTGTGCTTTGGGCAATTTTCACCAGGCGTTTTGTGTATTGGCCAATAAAACAAACTGCTTTGAATCTTCAACTTCCTACTGTTTTATTGTTATTGGGTAGTGATACAATAAGACAGACATATCATTATCAAGCTCCAAGCGTGGCCTGGAAATCTCCTGGAATCACAACTGATCTCCAGACTACAGATATCAGTTCCTGGCGGCGGGCACGGCGGGCGGGGGGGGATGGCTGCTATGGAGGGAAGGCTATGGCATTATACCCTGCTGAGGGCCCTCCCCTCCCCAAACCTCACCCTCCTCAGGCTTCACCCCCAAAATCTCCAGAAATGGAGAAAGTTGTAGAGAAAGTCGGCATATAAGTGGTAGAGAAAGTCGGCATATAAAAACCAACTCTTCTTTTTCTTCTCCCCTCCCTAAACCCCGCCCTCCCCAGGCTCCACCCCAAAATCTCCAGGAATTTCCCAACTGGCAACCCTAGCTTCAGACGATTCCTAGAGCTACCCTTTGTCACTTTCAGGTAATTATCTTGCTTTTTCTAAAAAAAACTAAGTGTATGTATTTGGAAATACATACTTAGTATGCCAATAGATGAGTCAGATATCAGACAACTAGTATAATAGGGTTAGTATAATAGTATAATATAAGAATATATAGATAATAATTTCTTGGAGAAGTAATATTAAAAGTTTAATATAGATGTTAAAGGAAGTTAGGCACGTTATACTAAGAAGATATTTCATATTTTAATAGAAATTCAAACAGACAAATAATGAATAATTTTAAGTGTCTAACAGAGAAACAAGATGTAATGCTGATTAAAGGTAAAGGTAAAGGTCCCCTGTGCAAGCCGCCATTTTCTCCAAGAGAAGCAGAATAAATATTTTCAAATAAATAATAAATAAACATGTGATTGATGTAGTCTGGAGATCAGTTGTAATGCTGGTAGATCTCCAGCCCCACCTGGACGTTGGCAACCCTAGTTGGAGGACCCAGGCCATGCCTGCTTTTAACAGAAATGCACAAATTTGCCAGGTGAAGCTTCTCCTAGCATGGAGACCCATGGCATCCCTCGATAATATGCTGCTAAAGGCCCAGGAGAAGAGGCGACCTGGTTTTGTTTTTTGGGAAAAGGTGACTTCCCCCTTAGGGTGCGGCCTTGTACCAAGTGTTTGGGAGCTAGCTACCTATGAATCACTTACCCGCCCCTCGATCCACAGTTGTACATATCGACTGTATACAGATGTTCCACAGGCCTTCGTTCACGGGGCCGAAAAGGGACATCCTCGAAACCCAGTAATTCGTAGCGAGGGCAACGAACAGCAGGACAGAACCGAGGAAGAAGGCCAGGCTGGCGAGCAGAATGAAGAAGACAAGCTGCTTCATCCGAACTCCTGCGAGGAATCCTCAGGCAGCGGCGGAGCTGTGGCCGGGGGCCGAGATCTTAGAGACTATCACGTAGAGCGACAAAGAAGCAAGAGAGAGAGAACAGCAGACAGAGTCACAAATATTAGGCTTGGGTGTGTCCCAGGCAGGCAAGCAGCCGATGGAAGAGTGCAAAGTGCAATGGTTTTAATGATCGAGACTAATGGTGCGGTCATCAGAGAGAAACAGGGAAGTGTCTGAATCACAGAATCATAGGTCATTTATGCATGGGAGTTTTACCCGAGGTTCGTGGCTCACTGGACCCACACTTTCCTTTGGGGGATCTATGCACCAGCAGTCTCCAAGCTCAAATCAGGAAGCATTTGAATCTCCGCCCCTTGAAATGCTGCTGTGTACTGGGCTGTAGTGAGAGAAAAGTTCCCTTCCCCCCAAACCCAATTGCCGCATAAAAAAAATATTTAAGAACAAAAAACAGAGCAATCTGAAAAGAAGGAGGGGGTGGGAAACCCAACCCTCAGTTTTAAAAAGTCTTCCTTCTGCTCAGAAAGAGCTCTGAAGAAGCAAGGAGCATTTGAATCCCCACCTATGGACATGCTGCTTTGTGACTGGCTGTGAGCAAAACTAAGCTTGCGGGTCCTGCACTTTGCCTTATGTGCGTAGATTTCACCAAGTCTGAGCTCAGGGGAGAGGGGAGAATCAGGTTAACAGAGAAACGGGAAGGTCCAGGATTTGTGTGTGTGTGTTAAGTGCCGTCAAGTCGCTTCCGACTCATGGTGACCCTATGAATCAGTGTCCTCCAAAATGTCCTATCTTGACAGCCTTGCTCAGGTCTTGCAAATTGAGGGCTGTGGCTTCCTCGATTGAGTCAATCCATCTCTTGTTGGGTCTTCCTCTTTTCCTGCTGCCCTCCACTTTTCCTAGCATGACTGTCTTTTCTAGTGACTCTTGCCTTCTCAAAATGTGACCAAAATACGATAGCCTCAGTTTAGTACTGGTAAATAGGTTGGTTAAATTAAGGACTGTGGGAGGGAGAAGGCCTTGAAACAGATCCAGAAAGAAACAAGGAACAAGCCAAAGAACGCAAAGTTTCTGTCACCCTGGTTCATTAACCCTGATACATTTAGCAATATTGTTTATTTATTTATTTATTATTTACAAAATTTGTGTGCCACCCTTCTGCCTTTGCAAGGGCCACCAAGGTGGCTAACAATATTATGTGCAATAAAACCACATTTTAAAACCATGTGAAACCAACCCCCCAAGCACACAAAATAATTTTAAGTGTTAAAATACACATAAAACGTAAAAACAGCAAAGCGATTTTAGGGTTCATTTAAAGAAGCGGAAGGGCTGTGCCTCTCCAGTTGAAAGGACCAGGTGATGTAGGGTTGCCAGCTCCAGGTTGGGAAATACCTGGAGATTTTGGGGATGGAGCCTGAGGAGGGTGGGGTTTGGGGAGGGGAGGGACTTCAATGGGGTATAATGGAGGGTTGCCAGGTCCCTCTTCGCCACCAGTGGGAGGTTTTTGGAGCAAAACCTGAGGAGGGCAGAGTTTGGGGAGGGGAGGGACTTCAATGCCATAGAGTCCAATTGCCAAGGCAGCCATTTTCTCCAGGTGAACTGATCTCTATCGACTGGAGCTCAGTTGAAATAGCAGGAGCTCTCTTGCTGCTACCTGGAGGTTGGCAACCTTGCTATAATGCCATGGAGTCCACCTTCCAAAGCAGCCATTTTCTCCAAGTGAACTGATCTTTGATGCCTGGAGATCAGTTGTAATTGGCAACCCTACGGTGATGGTCATCCAGCTTGCCAACCAAGAGACTAATTTAGAAAGCAAACTTGGTCAAATACAGGCCCAGTTCAAGCAACGGAATGAAATCTGTTCCAAAAGAGTTCCTTTCTCAATGAGCTAACACGTTGTCGAGACAAAGGACTCAAAGAAAGTCAGGGATGGGCAGGGGAGAGGATCCACCGGGGGTCCCAAAGCAAGCATGTCTCTCCAGGTTTCTGATTCCCAATACAAACTCATGTGTTTCCCCTCAAAATCATGCTGCCCTCTAAATATATAAAGTTGTGCCAGGTCCCATGTGAAACAGTGCAGGCTCCATGTTGCTGATATGGCTCTCCAGCTAGGCCAAAGAGGTAGCTCAGATTCCGCCTTTGGAAGTCATTTCGGTACACGGGTGTGAATTCTGTGGACGAGCCAATCTGGCAGGAGAGAAAAGTCATGTGATGAGAGCAGAAAGTGAATGGAAGAAGAAGAAGAAGAAGAAGAAGAAGAAGAAGAAGAGTTGGCTTTTATATGCCGACTTTCTCTACCACAAACCGGCTTACAATCACCTTCCCTTCCCCTCCTCACAACAGACACCCTGTGAGGTAGTTGAGGCTGAGAAAGCTCGAAGAGAACTGTGACTAGCCCAAGGTCACCCAGCTGGCTTCATGCGTAGGAGTGGGGAAACCCACCTGGTTCTCAAATCAGGATGCCCATCCTTTACTGCAGTTTGTATCCTGTTTGGGAACATGGTAACTTGTTATTTGATGCTGTGAGAAAATTGCTGAACAACCGCTTGCAGTAAAGGATGGACATCCTGATTTGAGATGACTGAACAATTGGAATATTGTAGTGGATGCAGCCATTATCCCTTTGGGGAACTTTCTTGTGAAAAACTTAATAAGCTGAATTTGAACAAGTGTGTACACTGTTGATGATATAAGTGGGACTGAGGAAGACTCCAAAACGATCGTATCCCATCTTACTCTTCAGTTTCAAGAAGCCAACTTTGGATGTTATGATACCTTGATACCTTATATGGACATTAGAAACTATACTGTACATACTTAGTTTCACAGTCACTTTTTGTATATATTTTCACTTGTGTGCAGCACATCATTACAAGTTTGTTATGCTATGTCAGTGTCAGCATTTTCCTGTACTAATACCTGGAGGTTGGCACCCCAACTTATACAAAGTCCCTTGTTTACCTGCCCAGGGAGGGAGTACCCATCTCTAACCCCAATTTCCTGCCCCCGAGGAACTAAGGAGCAGGAGAAACAAATAGCCTCCACATTGTGGAGCTCTAGGAATTTCCCCTAGTCTCGGTGGTAGAGACCATAGAAACTAGGGGAGGCTGCCTAGAGTGTCACCTACAAATCTGATGGTGGTCCGCACAACCCAGCATTATCTATCCTAACCAGCAGCTGTCCGGGGCCTCAGGCAGCGTTTCCTTTCCTAGTCCTTTGACCCAAGAAGATCCCTGGAACTGGAGATGCACCTTAAATTAATCTATCCCCAAGAGAACTCCTTCACATTTCAAATGAAATCAGGTTCTTCTGGTCACCCCTGACTGCTATGAAACAAAAAGAGCAGAGACATAAATGTCCTACTGTAATGATGTGGGGTTTCTGGAAGCTCTGTGGGTTTCAGTATTACCATTCTGCACATACGCACCAGTTATGAAGAAGAGAGGTCCAGGTACCCAGCCCAAACCGTAAGTCCATCCCAACGATGGTACCATCACCACTCCGCTCACAAAGACGCCTCCTGTGAAAGTGCCCAAGGCAGCCAAGGCAGCAAGCCCTAAGAATCCAAAAAAGTGGCACTGAGATCCCCAAAGGCAACCGTGCTGTTCTGTAGCAAGATACAATTCTTTACGATGATGGTAGGACTATGCAGGTGCCGGAGGTTGACTTCCAAAGACAGGCTTTCCTTCTTTGGGGGTTTTTAAGCAGAGGGCTAGACGGCCATCTGACAGCAGTGCTGATTCTGTGAACTTAGGCAGATCACGAGAGGGAGGGCAGGAAGGGTTGTGTCAGTGTTTGACTCTTGTGGCCCTTTCTTGAATGCCCAGGGAAATGCCAATTTCCACTTTGGGGTCAGGAGGCAATTTTCCTCCAGGCCAGATTGGCCAGGGATCCTGGAGGAAGCTTTTTTGTTTTGTTTTTTGGACATCCTCTGGGCAGGGAGCAGGGGTCCCTGGGGGAAGTGTGGGGGGAAGTAGTTGTGAATTTCCTGCATTGTGCAGTGGACTAGATGACCCTGGCGGTCCCTTCCAACTCTATGATTCAGACACTTATTTTCTGTATACTCAGCCCAGCGTCAAACATTTTAGAATTCGTTTGAATTTGCATTTTTTTAAAATGTTCTAATTCAGCTACAATTTAGAAACATACAGGCATACCGGAGAAAACAATTGAACCGGAAATAAAGGAAGGTCATGAGGAAATGCATTAGAACCACTGAAATATACCTGCAAAAAAGCTGGCTTTAGATGTGAACTTGGTCACGGTGCCGGCGGCAAAATAGGCTGGACT
Source organism: Euleptes europaea (assembly GCF_029931775.1). NCBI lineage: Eukaryota > Metazoa > Chordata > Lepidosauria > Squamata > Sphaerodactylidae > Euleptes > Euleptes europaea. The sequence goes on from NC_079314.1 coordinate 13,706,579, forward strand.
AAACGAGGCACAAAGATCAATGAAGGAGACAGTACCAATTAGCAGTCCAATGATCAATAAGGCTCGGGTAGCGTGGATGTAACCTGAAGGGAGACACAAGGCAGAGAGAGAGAGAGAGAGAGAAATGAACTAAATGTGTGTGTGTGTTTATTTAACTTATTTTATAATTGGGGTTGCCAACTCCGGGTTGGGAACTTCCTGGAGATTTGGGGGTGAAGCCTGGGGAGGGCAGGTTTTGGGGAAGGGAAGGACTTCAGCAGGGTATAATCTAGGGTTGCCAGGTGGGTGGTTTCGGCGGGCAATAGTGGAGCGGGGCTCAAACCTTGGGGGTTTGAGTGCTACAGTGGCCGCAGCGATGCGGCGCTTCTGGGAGTAAACCTAGAAGTGGCGTCAATCGCATTGGGTGCAGCCGCTTGCACACGCAACCACCCCACCCCAGCCCTTTAATACCTCCACCAATGGAAAGGGGGGACCTGGCAACTAGGGTTGCCAGCTCCGGGTTGGGAAATACCTGGAGATTTTGGGGGTGGAGCCTGAGGAGCCTGAGGAGGGCGGGGTTTGGGGAGGGGAGGGACTTCAGTGCCATAGAGTTCAATTGGCAGAGTGGAATTATAATATAACTGCAATAGAACTTTAGATATATAAGTAAATTGTTCCCATGTTAATTGATTAGTAGTGAGTATTTCCAGATGTGATAGCATAATTATTATGAGAACTGAATGGCATAATGGATATAAAACAAGTAGGCTTACTTAACAACTGTACATATATCCTGATTTTCTATAGCAATTTTTTGGTTTTAGAATAACTGTAATTTTGTAACTTACAAAATAATGTCTTGTCTACGAAATGGAGCTTTAAGTAATTATGTTATGTTACGTGTCCTGTATTTTTGTGTGTGTTTTCTATTGTGTTGAAACATTATATACAATTTAAATTTTTTAAAAAAAAATTGGCAAAGTGGCCATTTTTTTCAGGTTGGGTTGCCAGGTCCCTCTTCACCACTAGCAGGAGGTTTTGGAGGCAGGGCCTTAGGAGGGCGGGGTTCATTAGCAGCTTGTATCTTATTGAAGATGCCTGCAAGATCAGACCTTCAAATCATGGCCTGAGAAAACTGCCTTCGACCCCCTTCCATCTTTTTAAACGTTGTAACCTCTAGCCTGATGAAGAGCGCTGGTGAGTTTGAAAGCTTGCAGAGTTTTGTGGCTGTTTGGCTGGTCAAGATAAAAAAGTATGACATGGATTCTGTTCTGGTAGTTAGCCTGGAAACCAGCAGGAGTTTGGGGGTGGGAATAAAGGAGGTGCAGCATCTTGTGCACCACGATGTCCCTTCCTGGGTAAACCTGGAAGTGACATCAGCTCTAGGAATCACCGGAAAGGGTTGCCAGATCCCTCTTTGCCACCGGCAAGCGTGTTTTGGGGTGGAGCCTAAGGAGGGCGGGGTTTGGGGAGGGGAGGGACCTCAATGGCATAGAGTCCAATTGCCCAAGTGGCCATTTTCTCCAGGTGAACCTGAGGGAAGTGTAGAATTTCAATTTATTTGATTTATTAGTTATTCACAAAATACTTATAAATGAGCACAAAAGTATACTTGTAAGCTGTAGTTATCTATATAAGCCAGTAGGGAGCGGTATATCATAACAAAAGTTTAAAAGTTCTGAACAGGTGTCTATGATGTCAGAGACTGGTACGAAAAGTTATAGACATGAGCTCATGGAAGGGCGGGTATATCACGAGACTGCTGCATCATGCAATCTGATCTAACAAAGGACTCTAGAAGTGTATAAATATCTCTCCATTTTGTATAATAATTCAGAGGTGTGGTTTAGGTCGGGAGACCCACATTCTCTCTTATGCTGGCATAAATAAATATACCTCTTGCTTCTATTAAAAAAAAAAAAAGATCTTGAGTCGTCTCTGTTCATGGTAAATCTGGCCAGTGAACAGGGGAGTGGCTATTGCAGCCAACAAACCGATCTCTATTGGCTGGAGATCAGTTAGAATAGCAGATCTCCACCTAGTGCATGGAGGTTGGCAACCCTAGCGGGAGGCCTGGCAGCCCTATCCTAGGCTTGCCAGGCCCCGTAGCTTTGCAAGCCATAAAGTTCCCATAGAGTTTCAGCTGAGGTTTCCATAGAGTTTCAGCCGAAGTTGCCAGAGAGTCCATGTCGCCTCTGGGTAAACCCGGAAATGGCGCGTGCGGAGTGTGTGCATGCGTGTGCCTGCTGTGCCTGCCGGCTCTCAGCTGGCGGGCACATCCCATTTTACCCACCATCACCGGGCACCTGGCAACCCTACCCTATCCCCATATGATATACAAATGATGACTTCTTACCTTGCATGTGCATTCCAAAGGGGTAGCATATGGTATCGTTGCAAATTTTCCATAGGCCTGAGTGGCCAGTGGTCTCCACCCAATGGGGAGAGGCCAGGACAATGGCGAGCAGCGTGATGCTGATGAAGCAGCAAGTCAGAGCACTGAGCTTTATGGCGTCCATTGCAGGGAACGATCAGATCTGTGACGGCCCAATACGTTTGCAAGGAACCTAGAGAACAGAGCCTTTATTGTTACCGTATTTACCCAAAAGGGGAGCAGAGTATTTTCTCCCAGGCATGACACTAAGAAAAAGAGAGGGTTGTCTTACATTCGCATGCAATTTACAAGCATGTACACCAAGAAACGTTTTGTGTGTGACCTTTTTTTGGGAGTCGTCTCACTTTCACTTTTTAAGTAAATGCGGTATTGCTAGGGTTATCATCTTTCAGGTGGGGGCTGGAGTCCTCTCAGTATTACAAATGATTTCCACATGACAGAGATCAGTTCCCCTGGAGGGAATGGCAACTTCAGAGGGCGAACTCTGTGGTATACCACAAATTCTAGGTGAAATCCCTCCCCAAATGCCTTCCTCCACAGGCACTGCACCCAGATCTCCAGGAATTTCCCAGGCCAGCATTGGCAACCCTAGGTATTGCATGCCTGTGAAAATCTATTTTTATATTGTATGGATTATATATTGTATAATTAATGTTGTCAGCTGCTCTGAGTGGCCTAACAATCCAATAAATAGGCTTGCCATTTTCCCGGTGACCCTCAGCTGGTTAGCGGGCAGAAGCAGGATCACAAAGGGGAGGAAGCTATCAGTGCGGTGATTCGGGTTGCCAGGTCCCTCTTCGCCACCGGTGGGAGGTTTTGGAGGCAGAGCCTGAGGAGTAGGGTTGCCAACCTCCAGGTAGTAGCTGGAGATCTCCTGCTATTACAATTGATCGCCAGCCGATAGAGGTCAATTCCCCTGGAGACAATGGCTGCTTTGGCCATTGGCCTCTATGGCATTGAAGTCCCTCCTCTCCCTAAGCCCCACCCTCCTCAGACTCTGCCCCCAAACCTCCCACCAGTGGGGAAGAGGGACCTGGCGACCCTACTGAGGAGGGCGGGGTTTGGGGAGGGGAGGGACTTCAATGCCATAGAGTCCAATCGCCAAAGTGGCCATTTTCCCCAGGTGAACTGATCTCTATCAGCTGGAGATCAGTCGTAATAGCAGGAGATCTCCAGTTACTACCTGGAGGTTGGCAACCCTAGTGATGATGTTTATCCCTGAAACGCCACCATTGCAACAGGGACGCTCTACCATTCTCCTCCCCAAAACTCTATGGAAACTCTATGTAGACAGTGCTACAGTGTCCTGCGCCATGCCAGTGCTTCTGGGGTAACCCAAGAAGTGATGTCTTCGCACCAATCATTTCCCCCCCTTCAGTGGGCCTGCTTCCGCCTGTTTACCAACAGATCGCCACCCCTAGCCCCACATCCTGAATCTCCTGCCAATGGCATGGGGGGATCGGGCAACCTTACCAATAAATTGTTGTTGTTGTTGTTATGATGATGATGATGATTATTATTATTATTAAAGTGCCCTTCTTAGCTTCCACTGCCCACAGGTGACCTGATAGGGAAGGGCCAACATCACTTGTATGCACACCTGAACCCACACCTATCTACTGGTCGTGGACTGTAATAATACATAACTGGAACCTGAACTTGAACCCACACCATCTGATGACTGCATTGATGGCTGGCAGATGAATGCATGAACTCTCCACTCAAAAACTGTTTACGATGATTCTCATAAACTGCCAGACTGCACACATTGGTGGGTTGTTTTTTTTTAAATACCGTTTTCTCAAAGTGCAGCTCATACAGAAAACAGAAAACAAAACCTTTATTGGCATTTACAGTAACAAAGCCAACAGGTAAGGCAGCTAAATATGGATCTAAAAAAAGAATGAATACACAGTTCATCAGTAAATTTTTTAATAAACAATTAAATGAGGATTCCCCTCCTTCTTTCTCCCTCCTTTAGGACCTTGGCCAGGAACTTGGCTACTTGAGTGGTAACTTTGAAGCTTTTGTCATCCAATAAATGGCCTATGTTTCCAGTAGTCATTGCAATAGTAAATTGAGGAAGAGAGCTAATTAAGCTACATCGAAGTTGTGTGAAAAGTTGACAGTACAAGAGAATATGTTGTATTGTTTCAGGTTCTTTGCATTGACACCTACAACATCTTGCTTCGCGTGGTATTCCCTTGTATCTACCACTATCAACAGCTGAAGGGAATATATTAAATCTGGCCAACAAAAATGCTCTACGGTGAGAGGGTATAGTTAAGTTAGAAAAATACTGGGCCACAGAGTTTATTTGATAAGAAAGGCCTAAAAAACGAGGGGAGCAGATACACACACCTGAACCCACACCTATCTACTGGTCGTGGACTGGAATAATACATAACTGGAACCTGAACTTGAACCCACACCATCTGATGACTGCATTGATGGCTGGCAGATGAATGCATGAACTCTCCACTCAAAAACTGTTTATGGTGATTCTCATAAACTGCCAGACCGCACACATTGGTGGGTTGTTGTTTTTTTAATACCATTTTCTCAAAGTGCAGCTCATACCAGATGAAGGTTGCCAGCCGTTTTACGGGCCCCTCCTCTGTACTTTACCCTAAAAGAGTGGCTTTTTTTTGCAGACATTGGCAGCTGATGGTACCAATCTCTGTCGTGGGAAAAACTTCACCCACTGATTCCTGCCAACTTCACCCACTGATTCCTGCTATTAAAAGTGCTGGAGGAAACTATTTATGTGTGTGTGTTTTTCCCCCTGGTCAGCAACCCTGCCACCCCTTGGCTCATATGAAGCAGCCAGCGGGACAGGGGAGACCGGCAGCACAGATTTTGTCTGATAAAACACAGGCACCGCTCTGTGATTTCTTCCTGCACATGTCCCTATTGTGGGCACAAACCATCCACTATAGCAAAGTGTGCATAAGCACATTGATTCCTTGCTTCTTGATGCTTAACTGGGGTTGCCAACCTTCCGGTGGGGCCTGGAGATCTCCCAGAATTCCAACTCCATCTCCAAGTTACAGAGATCAGTTCCCTTGGAGAACATGACTGCTTTTGAGGGTGGACTCTATATAGGGTTGCCAACCTCCAGGTGGCGGCTGGAGATCTCCCTCTATTACAACTGATCTCCAGGTGACAGAAATCAGTTCCCCTGGAGAAAATGGCTGCTTTGGCAATTGGACTCTATGGCATTGAACTCCCTCTCCTCTCCAAACACTGTTCTTCTCAGAGTCCATCCCCAAAATCTCCAGGTATTTCCCAACCTGGATCTGGCAACCCTAACTCTATAGCAAGGGGGTCAAACATAAGGTCCCAGGGGTGGATCCAGCCCCTTGAGAGCTCTTATCCGGCCCACGAGCCCACCCACCCCCACTCTCAATCTGGGCTGGCAAGGTAGGGCCCAGCCCGACCAAGTTATATTTATGTCATATCTGGTCCTCGTAACAGTTGAATTCGACACTCCTGTTCTATAGCATTATACCTTACTGGGGTCCCTCCCCACTCCAAACCCCCAGTCTCCAGGAATTTCCCAACCTGTAGCTGGCAACCTATGGTTAACCAATGAAATTCATTTCCATAAGACATGGTGGTGACGGTTGGCCTACATGATCTTTTTTTTTTTAAAGTCAGTAGACACAAATCCATGGATGGGAGATATATCAGCTGATGGATACGTGTACCTGCCATGGTTAGGAGCAATCTACCTCTGAAGAGCCTAAACAGACAAGGGAGGGCTTGTAACATTCATGCCTGTTTCCTTGAATATTTTTTAGTGTAATCTAGTTCGCCTTTGTTGGACGGAGGATGCCGATATAGATAGGCCCATGGTCTGACCCAGCAGGGCTCCCCTTATGTATTCTTGAATAAGTTCAGCCAGTTTGTCCAATGTAATAAACAAAATCAGCTACAGAGAAAATAAGAACAAGGCTTTTTCCAAAACAAACCAACAGAAATGATAGTTTTTCACTTTAACATCTGGCACAGGTGCAAACTAACCGATGTATAAGATGCCCTTTAGATGTTCTCTTCCTTACTTTCACAATCACGTTGTCTGAAAACTCACCGGCGTTTCAAGCTATTGAAAACAGATGCCTTCCCCACCCACGGCCGTGGATAGATGCTAACTGCTCACCTGGCTGTGTGTCACCTTGTCCTTTCTTCCGGTGAAGTGGCCATTCTGTGTCGAGCGAGTCTGGGAGATGCTCTGGCTTGACCACCCTTGGCGTACCGTTTTTATCAAGGATGGGCAGGATTGGCGCCTCCTCCATGCAAAGTCCACACAAACCTGGTAGGGACCGTTCCCCATCCCTCCAACCATTTCTCTTCCCCACCAATATGTTTCTCAGCCTGGGTCACGTCAAACTTTGTTGCTGCTCTAGGCAAACATTCATTCCCCCACCCGTCTTGGACTTTGGCATTTGCTGGAAGGAGAACTGCATTTTGACTTCATGGATCTTCCTAGCAGCAGGTGTGGGGTGGGGGGTGCATTTGGGAAATTGGCAAGGGAAGCGAAGAAGAGGCATTTGATTAGCCCCTCAAACATTTTCTTGGTGGCAACCTCTAAAAAGGATATTGCAGAGTTTGAGAAGGCACAGAAAAGAGCAACCAAAATAATTAGGGGGCTAGAGCAACTGCCCTATGAGAAGCAGTTAAAACGCTTAGGGTTGTTTGGCTTGGAAAGAAGGCGGTTAAGGGGAGACATGATAGCGGTCTATAAAATTACGCATGGTATGGAGAGAGTGGACAGGGAGAAGCTTTCCTCCCTCTCTCATAATACTAGAACGCGGGGTCATCTGCTGAAGCTGGAGGAAGAGAGATTCAAAACAGATACAAGGAAGTCTTTCTTTACACAACACATGGTTAAATTGTGGAACTCCCTGCCCCAGGATGTGGTGATGGCTGCCAACTTGGAAGGCTTTAAGAGGGGAGCGGACATGTTCATGGAGGAAAGGGCTATCCATGGCTAGTAGTCAAAATGGATACTGGTCATGATGCATACTATTCTCTCCAGGATCAGAGGAGCATGCCTATTATATTAGGTGCTTTGGAACACAGGCAGGACAATGCTGCTGCAGTGGTCTTGTTTGTGGGGTTCCTAGAGGCACCTGGTTGGCCACTGTGTGGACAGACTGCTGGATTTGATGGACCTTGGTCTGATCCAGCATGGCCTTTCTGGTGTTCTTATGTTCTCTTTCCCCCCCTGCACCCAAATCAACAGAGTGTAATGCAACATCTTCCTTGCGTAGAGGAGTGAGATCTATGTGCCCAGGGTTGTGGGGTCGGCTTTTTGGGGCCTTAGCTAGTGTTGCCAACTCTGGGCTGGGAAATTACTGGGGATTTAGAAACCTGTGGAAGGTGGCATTTGGGGAGGGGAAGGACCTCAGTGGAGTATAATGCCATACAGACCACACCCCAAAGCAGTCATTTGCTCCAGGGGAACTGATCTCAGTCATCCGGAGATAAGTTGTAATTTCAGGAGATCTCCAGGCCCCTCCTCGAGGCTTGTAATCCTAGGCCTTACTGGTATGGTTTCCAGCTCTGGGTTGGGAAATACCTGGATATTTTGTGGGTGGAGCCTGAGGAGGGTGGGGTTTGGAGAGGGGAGGAACTTCAATGCCATAGAGTCCAATTGCCAAAGCAGCCATTTTCTCCAGGTGAACTGATCTCTGTAGGCTGGAGATCAGTTATAATAGTGGGAGATCTCCAGCCACCACCTGGAGGTTGGCAATCGTCAGCAGGAGCGTCACTCAGAGAATTTCAGGAAGGGCTTATAGGAAGGGCTGCCTGACATGGCTGTTTATGCATGGCTGTTTCCCTTGCGGTCACCCCTCTGCCGACTTCGGGTCTTTGTTCTGACTATGCATGCCATTTCCGATTGCCAGAGGCAAAACGTGGGGAAACTCAGCAAGAGAGCGAGGCCACCTCTGACAATCGGAAATGGCATGCAAACAAAGACCCGAAGTCGGCAGAGGGGTGTCTGCGAGTGACACAGCCATGCATGAAAGACCAGAGAATTTCAGGAAGGGCTTATAGGAAGGGCTTGGGTTTGCCAGCTCTGGGCTGGGAAATACCTGGAGGTTTTGGGGGCGGAGCCTGAGGAGGGAGGGGTTTGGAGAGGGGAGGGACTTCAATGCCATAGAGTCCAATTGCCAAAGCGGCCATTTCCTCCAGGGGCACTGATCTCCACCGCATGGAGAAGAGTTATAATAGCAGGAGAGCTCCAACCACCACCTGAAGGTTGGCAACACTGGGCGAAAACGCATGGTCGCTTTATCCTCCTTTAATCCCTGTTTTAGCCAGGATCGAACGCACATTAGGCGAAACGCACGCGTTCGATCCAGGCTGAATCCTGGCTGAAACAGGGTTTAAAGGAGGATAAAGCGACCATGCGTTTTTGCCCACTGTTTACCCCGCAAATGCCAACATTGTGACAGGGATTCTCTAGCATTCTCCTCCCCAGACAGTGCTAGAGCGTCCTGCGCCATGCCAGCTGGACAGCTTTATTCTTTTCTGCCTTCACTACTGTATTTTAGGGCATCTTGGGGACAAATTCCCTCACCATCAGATGGCGCTGAGAGCATTTGGGGGAGTCGGGTGCATGGCGGGTATTCAGACAGGGAAGTTGTAAGGGGAAAACCCTGGGTTGCTATCTGGAGTTGAGCCAAAGTTTTGCAAGGATTTATAGCACCTGCTCCAGCGTTTGGTCTTTCTGTGTCAGCTCATTAAAACTTTTCCTTTACGCTCCTCGTGAACTTATGGATTTCTCTATTGGCTGGAGCCGGTGAGTAGATTTTTTCTTCTGATGATGGCGGAAGCCCAGGTAGTCAAGAAACTGGGAAAAATAGGAACTGGGGAAACATTATGTGTGCGGAAAGGGCTGTCAAACTGCAGTTGACTTATTGAGACCCCTTTTGGGGGTTTTCAAGGCTAGAGATGAACAGAGGTGGTTTGCTAGTGCCAACCTCTGCCTAGCAGCCCTGGACTTCCTTGATGCCCTCCCACCCAACTACTAGGGCTGGTATTGGAAGGAAGATATAAGAAGGTCCCGATCCCGATGGAGGTCGGTTTCAGGTCGCCGGCTCAACGTCGACTCCTCCTTCCATCCTTCTGAGGTCGGGAAAATGAGTACCCAGCTTGCTGGGGGTAAAGTGTCAACGACTAGGGAAGGCACTGGCAAACCACCCTGTAAACATAGTCCGCCTAGTAAAAGTCGGGATGGGACGTCACCCCATGGGTCAGGAATGACCCGGTGCTTGCACAGGGGACTACCTATAGCAGAAAGACTCTGCCCTTGTGGGTCAGGGGATACTGAAACCTCTGATTCATTGTTCGTTCTACCAGGATGTCTGCACAAGGTTTATTTCTCCTATGTTTAACAATTTCCCTGGCCAACACAACACATTTTTGGCCAAGATGCTTCTAATAGATGAAAAACTGTAGTTTTCACTTCTGACCACTGTGAGGGTCTGTGTGTCTTTGCCTTGAGTGAGGCCTTTGCATTTGTCTGGTTTCCCCCCCCCTCTCTCTGGACTCGTAAAAGCAGTCCAGGTCAATTCCCTTGGTTCAGGCACGGCGCCTGACGGGGCCCAGGTTGGAATGTGTCTCTTCTCTTCCCACGTTCCTCCCTTGCCCTCTCCGACTCCCTTCCTTCGGCTACGGCCTTGGAGAGTAGATTGTACTAACAAGCTCCCTACTTGCTTTGATGTTCTGTACCATGCACAGCCATTGCTTCCCATAACATATGCTTGACCTCTGCTCCCCTGTAGGGGTTATAATTCTGTCTTTGTGAATCAGTAGTCACTTGCAACTTTAACAGTGTATGGCTTACACCTTCTGAAGCTCTCAATAAAGATCCTTGTTTCTGCACGACTGTCTGAGCAAGTGGTTTTATGGGATTTGCAGAGAGGTGGGGAACCCTCACATTAAGTTGCAAGTCCTCTGCCTCGTTGTCCTGCTCCTGTACAGTTCCTGGACAGCTATGGCAGGCAACGGGGATGACAACGGCAAACCGGGCGACAGCGACCAGAAGGACAATGCTGTACCCAAAAAGCCTGACCTACCCCCTTCAGACGGGAAGTCGACTGGGAACACGCCCAGTGGAGCTGACTCCGGGTCAGGTTTGGGTGCAAAGTCCAAGCAAACTCGCTTGGAGTCCTGGCTGGAATCACCCCGGCGTTGGTCGCTCCCGCAGAGCGACGCGCGGTCACGATGGACTGCGGTTCCTGGGTTGGGGTTCGAGGACGACCCCGCCCGAAAGGAAGCCCTGCTGCTTCACCAGATGGATGAGGAGCGGCAGCGCTGGCAGGAAGAGCGCCAGGGGTTACTGGAACGTATGGATACCATGCAAGCAGTGATGCTGGAGATGGCCCGAGCCATGGATGAACTGAAAGTTCAAACTCCTCCCATGGACCCGCTGGACGGAGGACGACAGCCACCCGTGGCCCCCGCACCTCCCATCCGTCCCACTCCACCGGCTCGCAGAGATTTGAAAATCACGTATGACGGGTCGAGTGACCAGCTAACGTTTTTTATGGTGCAAGTGGACATTTTTATGCGCGAACAGGCCCGGACTTTTACCTTGGAAGACTCCCGGGTCCAATACGTGGCTTCTCTCTTACAAGGTGAGGCGGCCGCCTGGATGGTACAGCAGTATGAGCTCCGCTCCCCGGTCCTGCGACGCCTCGATGACTTCATGGTCGCCCTTCGACACCGCTTCGAGGACCCGCATTTGGGTGAGCGAGCAAAGACTGCCTTGCAACAACTGCGCCAAGGGACTAAATCTGTCACGCAGTATGCAAGCGAGTTCCAGTCTCTCTCGAGCCGCATTTTGGACTGAAGTGAAGCTACCCGGGTGCAGTGTTTCCGTGAAGGTTTGAACCCGGATTTGCAACACTGGGCCTTCATGCAGGGCAACCCTCCTGATGTTGAAGGCTGGGTTCGCCACGCCGCCGACATCGAAAACCGGAAGCAACTGCTGCTCCTGTCCCGACAGCGCACCGGACGGGAGACCAAGACCCGTGGAGACAGGCCTGGTGGTCCGAAGGACTCTCGTCCCCCCTCGGGGGGAGGAACCTCCATGACCGAACGCCGTAAACGCTTTGAGAGCGGGGTCTGTCTCGTTTGCGGGGGAAAAGGACACTTTGCTGCTCAATGCCCTTCACGACCCGGACGTCCGGGACCGTCTCATCCGGCAACGACCGAGCCTGAGAAGCCCCCTCCCGAGGGGCAGCCTCGCCGCCGGAGCGGCGCACCGAGCCGACGAAGCACACCCTCGGCTTTGCACGCACGCACTGAGGTCGAAGCCTCGGGCCCTGCCGACCCATCGGGGTCACGGATTACAAATGAAGCCTTTGACTCATCGGAGTCACGGATTACAAATACTGCAACTGCTTCCTCCAGCGAGGAGGAGGACTGGGACCTGCCGGCAAAAAACGCCGTCGGTCTGCTGTAAGGGGGGCTCCTCAGCAGACCGCTCCGAACGTTGTGCAAGGAGCTCCACTAATGGTAAGCGCTCAAGAAGACAATGTGTATGTAAAGGTCAAACTCTCACTACCTAAAGGGGAGCCCACGTTAGAATTCACGGCCCTAGTGGACTCGGGTTGTGCCCGCACCATGATGAGCGAAGAGGCTGCCCAACTATTGCGCGTTAAGCGGAAGCGGTTACCCGAACCCATCTGCTTTTCCCAAATGGATGGCAGTGACTTTAAGAAGGGACCCGTAACCCACCGCACCGCAGCAGTCGTCATGGCTATAGGGGAGCATTGGGAACGCCTTTATTTTACCATTGCCCCCATAGTCGCACCTATTGTATTAGGGATGAATTGGTTGCTGGGGCACAATCCCTCCATAGACTGGGTTGAGCGGACGCTCACCTTTCCCCGCAACCCGTGTGAACTTCATGATAGAGACCGAGTACTGCACACCCCCGCAGCCGCCCTCTTAGGGGCCCCTTCCGTTGGACTCCGCTGCCCCAGCTCCCCAACGAGTATTCCCAGTTTGCCGATGTGTTTGACGTGCGGGAATGCGACGAGCTGCCCCCCCACCGGGAGACGGACTGTGCCATCGAAATAGTGGGGGATGGCAAATTGTCCAAGGGGAAGGTTTACCCCATGAGTCCCAGTGAAAAGGCAGTGCTACGAGAGTATTTGGACACCAATTTGGCGCGAGGCTTTATCCGCCCGTCTAAGGCTCCCTACTCGGCCCCCGCCTTCTTTGTCAAGAAAAAGACGGGAGACTTGAGACTGTGTATTGATTTTCGTAGACTGAATGCGGTCACACAGTCTAATGCATACCCCCTCCCTCTCATTCCAGACCTTCTCGCACAGTTGAAAGAGGGCCGAATCTTCACCAAATTGGACTTGGTGGAGGCCTACCACCGAGTCCGCATACGAGAAGGGGATGAACCAAAGACTGCCTTCTCCAGTTGTTTTGGAATGTTTGAGTATTTAGTGATGCCCTTCGGACTTTCGGGGGTCCGAGTGTGTTCATGCAATTAATTAATGAAGTGCTTCATGATTTATTGTTTCGCGGGGTGGTGGTTTTCTTGGACGATATTCTCATTTATACGAAAACCATGAAGGAGCACGTACAATTGGTGCGCGAAGTGCTGCAGTGGCAGCGCGAGCACAAACTGTTTGCTAAGGTTTCAAAATGTGATTTCCATCAACCATCCATCACCTTCTTGGGGTACGTGATTTCCCATCAAGTCTTGGAAATGGATCCCGAAAAGGTTCGGGCGGTAATGGAATGGGACCCCCCCACCACGCGCAGACAATTACAGCAGTTTTTGGGCTTTGCTAACTTTTACCGAAACTTCATCCCCAATTTTGCCCAAGTAGCGCTCCCCCTCACTTCGCTTCTGCGCACGAAAGGGAAAGGGGCGGGGGCCGCCTTGCCCTCGGCTCGGTTGCAGTGGAGTTCGGACTGCCAGCGGGCTTTCGATACGCTCAAGCTGCTTTTCTCATCCGAACCCGTTCTTGCGCACCCTGATTGTGAAAAGCCTTTCGTGGTTCAGGTTGATGCGTCCGACGTTGCTATGGGAGGGGCCCTCTTGCAACGGGACGAGAACGGCCTGCTGAGACCTTGTGCCTATTTTTCTAAAAAATTCTCCCAATCCGAAATCAACTGGGCCATTTGGGAGAAGGAAGCCGCGGCGGTTAAACATGCCCTCACCATTTGGAGGCATTTCCTGGAAGGGGCAGAGATCCCTTTTGAAGTTTGCAGCGATCACAAGAACCTAGAGGCCTTGAAAGGGGCCAGAAAGCTCAACGCAAAACAAATTCGTTGGGCACAGTTTTTTGCCAAGTTCCGCTTTGTCCTGAAACATGTGCCAGGGAAGGACAATGCGTTAGCGGACACTCTTTCTAGGCTTCCCCAGTACCGCAATGACTTTGACCGTCCGGTGGATTCCTTGTTCACCCCTGAACAGAGGGGGGAGGTCTCGGGACTTGCAGTGACCACCCGATCCCAATCCCACCGTCAGGAGGTTCCCCCCCTTAAGGGAATCCCTGAGGCTTTTCAACAGCGGCTCCGGGACGCTTCTCAGAGGGAGGCGGATTTGCAGGTCCTCCCCGCAAATCTCGACTGACAGGGCTCCTTGTGGCTGCAGGGGGGTAAGCCTTACGTCCCCAAGGCGCTCCGAAAAGAGGTGTTGGGACTGGTTCACAGGGCCAAGCTTGCAGGGCATTTTGGGTTTGTCAAGACTTTGCATCTATTGCGACGCCAATTTTGGTGGCCAGGCATGTGGAATTGTATGTGCGCAGCTGCCCCATCTGCGCCACGGCCAAAAAACGGATGGGAAAACCCCCCGGACTATTAAAGCCTCTAGAGACCCCAACCATGCCCTGGGAAGTGATTGCCATGGATTTTATCACTGATTTACCCCCAAGTCGGGGAAAAACGGTACTGTGGGTGATAACAGACTTATTTTCTAAACAGGTTCACTTTGTTCCTTGTGCGGGACTACAGTCGGCCCAGAAGTTGGCTAAACTGTTTATTAGTCACGTGGTGAAGCATCATTCGGTCCCGAGAAAGGTCCTCTCTGACAGAGGGGCCCAGTTCGTTGCCAAATTCTGGAGAGCCTTCCTGAAAGTCGTGGGGGTGGAAGAGCAAGGACTTTCTTCAGCCTATCACCCCCAGACTGATGGCCAGACCGAACGTGTCAATGCTGTAGTTGAATGTTATCTCAGGTGTTATGTCAATTATCACCAGGATGATTGGGTAGACCTGTTGCCTTTTGCTGAATATGCCTATAATAATGCCCCCCATTCCTCCACAGGTTTCAGTCCGTTTCGAGTGGTTTATGGAAAGGACTTTGGGCCCTTTGGTTCCCCCAACATCACTCCTGAACTTGAGGGGGTGCAGGAGGTTCAAGATTGGGTACAAGTAGTGCAAACCACTTGGCCCTGGCTGCAGAAAAACCTGGAAAGGGCCAAGCGCAAATACAAAGACCAGGCCGATAAGCATCGGTCCCCAGGGTGGGAACTCAAGGTGGGAGAGCAGGTTTACCTCTCCACCAAGAACCTACGGTCACTTCGGCCTTGCAAAAAGCTTAGTGACAGGTATGTAGGTCCCTTCCCCATCACCCGGGTGATCAATGACGTCACGGTGGAGTTGGAACTTCCCAAGTCTCTTTGGGGGGTGCATCCGGTGTTCCATATCAGTCTACTTAAACCGTACGTCGCTGCCCCTCAGTTCCACCCCCTCCCTAAGGCTGAAGTTCCTACAGTTGTGGGAGGGGAATCGCATCTTGAGGTTTCTAAAGTGTTGGACTCTAAGCTGAAAAGGGGGAAACTGTTCTATTTGATCCGCTGGAAGCACCTGGGCGCCGCCCAGGATGAGTGGGTAGCTGCTCCCCATGTGGCGGCTCCCCGCCTGGTTCAAGAGTTTCACTCTGCCTATCCTGACAGGCCTCATCCTCCCGGACTTGGGGGAGGGGGGCCTTAAGGGGGGCAGAATGTGAGGGTCTGTGTGTCTTTGCCTTGAGTGAGGCCTTTGCATTTGTCTGGTTTCCCCCCCCCCCCTCTCTGGACTCGTAAAAGCAGTCCAGGTCAATTCCCTTGGTTCAGGCGTGGCGCCTGACGGGGCCCAGGTTGGAATGTGTCTCTTCTCTTCCCACGTTCCTCCCTTGCCCTCTCCGACTCCCTTCCTTCGGCTACGGCCTTGGAGAGTAGATTGTACTAACAAGCTCCCTACTTGCTTTGATGTTCTGTACCATGCACAGCCATTGCTTCCCATAACATATGCTTGACCTCTGCTCCCCTGTAGGGGTTATAATTCTGTCTTTGTGAATCAGTAGTCACTTGCAACTTTAACAGTGTATGGCTTACACCTTCTGAAGCTCTCAATAAAGATCATTGTTTCTGCACGACTGTCTGAGCAAGTGGTTTTATGGGATTTGCACAGAGAGGTGGGGAACCCTCACAACCACCAAATTTTGTGCTGCAGCTATTAAAATACATCATACACTGCTAGGAAAAGATTAATTGAAATATTCTACCATTTTGAAATGTTAATGGGATTATGTCAAGTTGTGTGATGCCTATATAAATTCCATTATATATTTGTAATTTTTCATTTTAGGTCTAGGTTATATGTTTTGTATTTTTCTTGCTTGTCATTCATCGTATTAATAAATTTGATTTGATACTAGGGCTGACCCTGCTTAGTTTCTGAGATCTGACGAAATCCAGCTACCCTGGGCCACCCAGGTCAGGGTTGGAAAAATCATAGGGCTCTAGAACTGGAAGGACCCTCACAGATCACCTAGGGGGTCACTGGGGGTGTGGGGGGAGGTAGTTTTGAATTTCCCGCATTGTGCAGGGGGTTGGACTAGATGATCCTGGAGGTTCCTTCAACTCTGTGATTCTATGCTTCTATAAGCTTTACACCGGCTAATGTGTTTTAAGCAAACATTAAAATGTGTCCCTAGGAAGAAAACGAAAGGCCCACCATCATTCTGTTGCACATCCTTATTGCAAAAAATATCACACCTCTCAAAACCAGCATTCTTTTAATTTCCCCTCTCCCAAACCCCCACCCTTCATAACTGTTGAGAAAAAAGGACAGTATTTGCTACCAAAAAAAAAATGTCTTTATTTTTAAAAAGTTGATAATGTAATTAGGCAACTTAGTGGGGAGAAATTCATTCTTGTTCCCTTAAAAAAACACACATACAACAACAGCAACTACTGCCTCTGCCTTTCTGGTTTCCTCTGGGATGACATCCGGGCTCCAACTTCCTCCCTACAAGTTTAGCAGCAGAGACCACCCCAAAACGGCAGCTCAGCTTTTCTCACTCTTCTGTAGTACGACGGACTACCATATAAGCAAGCCCACCTGCCAGGAGAGAAAAGAAACACGATCAGGGTAAAAGGTGAATGGCAACACTCTTAATGGGTAGTATAAATAGCTTATAATCATTGTGCAAATAGCTGTTTTACAATTTGTGTAAGCCTGTGATTAGAATGCAATACTCAAGGCTTCTGGAGGTAAATTGTGAAGAGCTGTGCTAGTCTATGACTGTTTTAATAAAGATTGATTGAAGGATAAAAGGTCAGGTAGGATGGAGAATCTCCTGAAGCTAGGGTTGCCAACCTCCTGGTACTAACTGGAGATCTCCTGCTATTACAACTGAGCACCAGGTGATAGAGATCAGTTCCCCCAGAAAAAATGGCTGCTCTGGCCATTGGACTCTATGGCATTGAAGTTCCTCTCCTCCCCAAACCCCGCCCTCCTCAGGCTCCACCCCAAATGCTTCCTGCCGGTGGTGAAGAGGGACCTGGCAACCCTACTTGAACCATCCAGACCACTGACACATCTCGTTGCTTATCTAGCCCTCAAGCTCTCCCATGCTGAGATTTCAAGACTTGTATTTTTCACTGTTGAGCACTGCGTGGCTGAAATGCTTTGAGATTTCTGCTCTAAAGTACAGAAGATGAACCAGCATGGTTAAGAGAGGCATACTCTAATCTGGAGAAGCAGGTTCGATTCCTCACTCCTCCCCATGAAGCTTGCTGGGTGACCTTGAGCCAGTCACAGTTCTCTCTGAACTCTCTCAGCCCACACAGAGGCAGGCAATGACAAACCACCTCTGAATGTCTCTTGCCTTGAGAACCCTGTGGGGTTGCCTTAAGCCAGCTGTGACTTGATGGCACACACACACACAAACAGAAGAGGGACAACTAAGATTATTAAAAGGCGAAAGCCCCTTTCCTGTGACGAGAAATGAGGAGTCTGGGACTTTTCCGTTTAGAGAAGAGATGACTAAGGGGAGAGTGGGGCAATGATAAAAGGTTTATAGAATTACACACAGGCTAGAGAGAGCGGACAAAGAGAACTTTTTTCTCCCTCCTCCAGAATACTAGAACTGGGGGCAGGGGACCGAATGAAGCTGATGGGCAGTAGATTCTGGACGGACAAAAGGGAATATTTCTTTTCTCAACAAGTGACTTCTGTAGCATTGATTTATTACCTTACCTCTTGAAGAGAAAAGATACTCTCAAACCCAGGACTGTAAATATTCCCTGCAGTGGCTTAAATAGTATATAGAATTTACTCGGCTGGATATTGTCCATGTTTGTTGTACCATATGTATTATTTGTTGTTTAATACAAACTTGTAATGTTTTGCAGTTTGAAGCTGTTTTTTTTGTTTGCTGCCAGGTTTGCTGCTACTACTGCCAGGTAGTAGCGGGAGATTTCCTGCTAATTCAACTGATCTCCAGCCAATAGAGATCAGATCACCTGGAGAAAAATGGCCGCTTTAGCAATTGGACTCTATGGCATTGAAGTCCCTCCCCTCCCCAAACCCCGTCCTCCTCAGGCTCCGCCCCCCAAAATCTCCTGCCGGTGGCGAAGTGGGATGGAGTGATGGACGTGGGCATAGACGGCTTTAAAAGGGGGTTAGACAGACTCATGGAGGAGAGCTCTATCAGTGGCAACTAGCCACTGTGACGAAAGGGGACCTCCACATTCAGTCCACCTCTGAAAATCAGTCCTAGGAGGCAGCATGGGGCGGGGGAGGCCTTGGCCTCCATGCCATATTGTTGGTAGGGTTGCCAGGTCCCTTTTTGCTACCGGAGGGAGGTTTTTGGGGTGGAGCCTGAAGAGGGTGGGGTTTGGGGAGGGGAGGGACTTCAATGCTGTAGAGTCCAATGGCTAAAGCGGCCATTTTCTCCAGGTGAACTGATCTCTATTGGCTGGAGATCAGATGTAATAGCAGGAGATCTCCAGCTAGAACCTGGAGGTTGGCAACCCTAGTCCAATTGCCAAAGCGGCCATTTCCCAAGGCTAGGTGATCTCTATTGGCTGGAGATAAGTTGTAATAGCAGGAGATCGCAAGCTAGTACCTGGAGGTTGGCAGCCCTAATTGTTGGCCATCCATAATAAATGGTCGGCCACTGTATGAGCCAGGCTGCTGAAGTACATGGACCCTTACTGGTTTGATCCAGCAGGACTTTTCTTATAACATTTGGAAGGCACACTGATAAAAACCAAATGGAGACTAGCTGGCTCCAGTGGAGAAATCGTAAGCTTTTCCAAGTGGGTGAGGGTGAAACTCTTCTTGGACCTATTTAGATCTTGGGAAAGTCTTCAGTCTGAAAATATGAAGCTTCCTGAAACTGAGTTAGACCATTAGTCAATCCTGTCCATTGTTGGGACAATATTCCTCCAAGGTTTCAAGTGTCAGATGGTTATTCTGGCGTAGTGGTCAGACAAAGATCTAAAGAGGTCCAGATTCAAACCCTGACTCTGCCACTAATCAAACTTATTTAATACAGTCGGAGACCAATAAAAAAAATCAGTACAATAATCCAAACTTCCAGAATATCAATTAACTCATGGTAAAAAAAAGGAAAAAAAACATTTAAAATTGTAGAATCACAGAATTATGCATTATAAAACTTATAGCTAAAAAGCCTATATATGGCTCATCCAAGTTTCCTAATCTTGAGGCTAAAAGTTATTGCTAAAAAGCCTATATATGGTTTACCCAAGATTTCCTAATCTTATAGGCTATCCAACCAAATTTGGCAACCTTAAAAGTGATGTCTCGATTCATATCTGCTGACATTAGTGAGAGGAGAGTCCTAAGTTTACCGGGATGGCAGGAAATTAAAGGGTTTCCTAATATGACTATAGAACTTACAATAAAACAAGGTATGCTCCAAGGTCTCGATATGACTCTGCCACAAAGTTCACAGGGTGACCCTGGGACGCTTATTCTCAGTCAGTGTAACTTAGCTTACAGGGTTGTTGTGAGGATAAAATGGGGGAAAGGAGAGCTGTGCAAGCCACCTGGAGCTGCTTGGAGGAAGGGAGGGATAAAAAGGCTGAGAGAGAGAGAGAGAGAGCACACCTCACAACTTATACATGGACGCAGGGTCTCTGGCAATCCAGGGTCAATCTTAAAAATAAATTTCAGCATTGCCATTCGGCACACACTTACCAGTTATAAGAAACAGAGGGAATGAGGCCCAGGCCAAACCGAAGGACCATCGGAAGATTCCCCAGAGTCCCATGTATTGGGCAATGGACACTCCTGTGAAAGATGCCATGGCGATCAGGGAGCAAACACCTAGGAATGCAAAAAAAGAGGTTATCTCTTAGGAACTGCAAATTCCCGCAGACTTCCTTTCCCCTACCTTACCATTCAGAAGAGTTGGCAGGACTGTTCTAGAAGTCAGATATTGGCAGAATAGGCGGACCTCGGAAGCCACGGAGATGAAGAGCCTTGCAAAATCTCAGGGCAATCCAAATTAGGGTTGCCAGCTCTGGGTTAGAAACTTCCTGGAGAAATTCCTGGGGAGGGTGGAGTTTGGGGAAGGGAGGGAACTCAGAAGGGTATAATGGCATAGACACCATTCTCCAAAGCTGCCATTGTCTTCAGAGGAACTGAACTCTGTAGTCTGGAGATCAGTTGTAATTCCAGGAGATCTTCAGGCCCCACCTGGAGGTTGGCAACCCTGTTTACAATGCACAGGGGCATGGATTCAGATAGGCAAAACCCTGCAGAAAAAGGATCTCAAGGCCATTCATAACAGGAACACGCTACACTTGGTTTTGCATTGTTTTATTGCAAATGCCCCGAAGGGAGTTAAAGTCTTGCCAAGTGCATATCTTCCAATCCTGGGATTAATTTGAGAACTCCTGTTTGGTCGGTACTTGTAGGTTATCCGGGCTGTGTAACCGTGGTCTTGGAACTTTCTTTCCTGACGTTTCGCCAGCAGCTGTAGCCGGCATCTTCAGAGGAGTAACACTGAAGGACAGTGTCTCTGTGTCAAGTGTGTAGGGAGAGTAATATATAGTCAGAAAGGGGTTGGGTTTGAGCTGAGTCATTGTCCTGCAAAAAAGTAATGTGCTAATCATTGTCCTGTAAGTATCCAGATAATGTGCAAATGAGGGTGTGGTATGTTAATATGGAACCATTGTATCCTGAAGTGATCTGTTAATGTGTGAAATCCAAAGCTAATCTGCATGGCTATTGTGGACTGTAGTCTTTGCTAGTCTGGAGGTTTTCAGGACAGGAAGCCAAGCCTTATTCATTCTTAAACTCTCTTCTTTTCTGTTAAAGTTGTGCTGATGTTTATGAATTTCAATGGCTTCTCTGTGCAATCTGACAAAATAGTTGGTAGAATTGTCCAGTCTTTCAGTGTCTTGGAATAAGACCCTGTGTCCTGTTTGTGTCAGTCCATGTTCAGCCACTGCTGATTTCTCAGGTTGGCCAAGTCTGCAGTATCTTTCATGTTCTTTTATCCTTGTTTGTATGCTGCGTTTTGTGGTCCCGATGTAAACTTCTCCACAGCTGCAAGGTATACGATATACTCCTGCAGAGATGAGGGGGTCTCTTTTGTCTTTTGCTGATCGTAGCATTTGTTGTATTTTCTTGGTGGGTTTAAACACTGTTTGTAAGTTATGTTTTTCAAATGTTTCTCCATCCTATCAGTGACTCCTTTAATTAATGGCAAGAATACCTTTCCTATGGGAGACTGTTTTTCTGGAGTTTTCTGATTTTTGTTTGGTTTAATTAATTTTAATTTTGTTTGATTAACCAGATTTTTCCAGAAGAAACAACAGCCTTATTTCACCATTGTTTGACAACAAGTTACTTCCTATGGGATCAAGAATTTTATGAACAGATTGATGGAGTAGCTATGGGAAGTCCACTCAGTCCAGTAATAGCAAACCTTTACATGGAATATTTTGAAAAGACAGCATTAGAATCGGCACCTTACAAACCTACAGTCTGGTTCAGGTTCGTAGATGATACATTTACTATTTGGAGCCATGGTAAAGAAAAATTAATGGACTTTCTAAACCATCTTAATAATATCCATCCAAACATTCAGTTTACCATGGAAAAGGAAATTGAGGGTAAACTCCCATTTCTTGATACCCTTGTCATCTGTAAAACAAACTTTCAGTTAGGTCACAAGGTCTACCGGAAACCAACTCACACAGATCGCTACTTACACAAAAACTCCAACCACCACCCCTGACAGAAAAGAGGAATAATCAAAACATTAATGGACCGTGCAAGACGGATCTGTGAACCACAGTTTCTCAAGGAAGAAACTAATCATCTAAATCACGCACTGCTAGCAAACGGCTATTCCAAGAATGAAATCAGAAGGGCCATTAAACCAAACAAAAATCAGAAAACTCCGGAAAAACAGTCTCCCATAGGAAAGGTATTCTTGCCATTTATTAAAGGAGTCACTGATAGGATGGAGAAACTTTTGAAAAAAACATAACCTACAAACAGTGTTTAAACCCACCAAGAAAATACAACAAATGCTACGATCAGTAAAAGACAAAAGAGACCCCCTCACCTCTGCAGGAGTATATCGTATACCTTGCAGCTGTGGAGAAGTTTACATCGGGACCACAAAACGCAGCATACAAACAAGGATAAAAGAACATGAAAGATACTGCAGACTTGGCCAACCTGAGAAATCAGCAGTGGCTGAACATGGACTGACACAAACAGGACACAGGGTCTTATTCCAAGACACTGAAAGACTGGACAATTCTACCAACTATTTTGTCAGATTGCACAGAGAAGCCATTGAAATTCATAAACATCAGCACAACTTTAACAGAAAAGAAGAGAGTTTAAGAATGAATAAGGCTTGGCTTCCTGTCCTGAAAACCTCCAGACTAACAAAGACTACAATCAACAATAGTCATGCAGATTAGCTTTGGATTTCACACATTAACAGATCACTTCAGGATACAATGGTTCCATATTAACATACCACACCCTCATTAGCACATTATCTGGACACTAACAGGACAATGATTAGCACATTACTTTTTTGCAGGACAATGACTCAGCTCAAACCCAACCCCTTTCTGACTATATATTACTCTCCCTACACACTTGACACTGAGACACTGTCCTTCAGTGTTACTCCTCTGAAGATGCCTGCCGCAGCTGCTGGCGAAACGTCAGGAAAGAAAATTCCAAGACCACGGTTACACAGCCCGGATAAACTACAAGAACCAATGAACTCTGACCGTGAAAGCCTTCGACAAGATCCTGTTTGGTCGTTTATGCAGGGGTACTTTCACTCATGTTCGCCCCACCCCATCTGTCTCGGTTGTTCCTTGGAGTTCTGCACGAGGTTCCTGTCCATTAGAGATGATCTCGGGGCCAGCCCACACAAATCCCAGGACTTCCCGTTCCTCTGTTAACCCGATTCTTCTCTTTCACCTGAGCTCAGCCCGGGTGAAATCCCCATGCATAATGAAAAGAGTGGGACACTCAAGCTTGGTTTCTATCTAGGGTTGCCATGTCCCTCTTTGCCATCAGTGGGAGGTTTTTGGGGTGGAGCCTGAAGAGGGCAGAATTTGGGGAGGGGAGGGACTTCGATGGCATAGAGTTAAATTGCCAAAGTGCCCATTTTCTCTAGGTGAACTGATCTCTATCAGCTGGAGATCAGTTGCAATAGCAGGAGATCTCCAGCTTCTACCTGGAGGTTGGCAGCCCTATTTCTATCACAGAAATCATGCAGCCAATTACAAAGCAGTGTGTAAAGAGGCAGGGATTCAAATGCTTCCTGCTTCCTCAGAAATCTTTCTGAGCAGAAGAAAGGCTTTTTAAAAAGGAGGCTTGGATTTCTCCCCCCTTCCTTTCAGGTTGCTCCGTTTTTTGTTCTTAAAATGCTTTTTTACATGGCAATTGGGTTGGGGGGGAATTTCTCTCACAAAGTAAGCCAATTACAAAGCAGCATTTAAAGGGGCAGGGACTTGATTTGAGCTTGGAGACTGCTGGTGCATGGACTCCCAACAGGAATGTGTGGGTCCAGTGAGCAATGTACCTCAGGTAAAACTCCCATGCATAAGTGACCTAAGGTACACAAGGCCTAGCAACCCCAGTAAAAGAATGGAACTGGGGAAATTCCAATTTCACTAGGCATTTAAATGAAATACCTGCTGCAATGCTGGCTAGGACTGCAAGAAGAGCTGTAGAAATGGAACCAATCTTAGGTCGATAAAATGAGGCGCAAAGACTAAAGAAAGAGGCAGCGCCAGCGAACATGCCCATCAGGAGGAAGGCTCGGGTGGCATGCATATAACCTGCAATCAGACAGAAGGGGATTAAATGCACATTAATGAAACACAGCAAAAAAGCAATTTGATGTGCGCTTGTGTATGAGCTATCATGGTGTAGTGGTTAAGAGGAGTGGACTCCAATCTGGAGAACCGGGTTTGATTCCCCACTCCTCCATGTGAGAGTCACACTTTAATCTGGTGAACTGGATTTATTTCCCCACTCCTACACATGAAGCCAGCTGGGTGACATTGGGCTAGAACTCTTCTTCTTCTTCTGCTTCTGCTTCTGCTTCTTCTGCTTCTTCCATCCCCATTCTAATTGTGTGTGTCTGTATGTGTTGTATTTTAGTAACATACAGGATTATACATATGAAATAGCATGGTGCAATGGCATAGTACAATATCTTGATGTAAGTTGCAGCAGGATTGCTTTTCTGCGGTGTTGAATATATACATATCAAGGATCATCGTAGTGAGGCCGATTTACACATCCCCAACCACCAAAAGGTCCCACTGGTTCGAATCTCTGTTCTGCCATGGAAACTCACTGGGTGACATTGGGCCAGTCCCACTCTCTAAGCCTAACCTACATCGCAAGGTTGTTGTGAAGATCAAGTGGAGGACACGAGAATGATGTAAGCTGTTTTTGGTCTTCACTAGGGAGAAAGCTGGGGTATAAATGAAGTAAAAATAAACAAACAAATAAACATACAATTCTGAAGGTTAGCTTAAACATTCTTGGACACTTCCCACAATTTTTTGCAATGGGCTGGAGATCTGGGTCCGACACTCCGGTAGAGTGTTTCAAAACACCAGTTGCATATAACAATGGGGATGCTAACTCAGCTACCCATGCCTGTGTGTGTCATAATTGCTGCTGTCTTTGACATCTCCTTTACACCATAAATTGGCCTAGATGTTTCTGCAAAACGTTCAGAGAGAAGGAGAAAGATAACAACTTTGACCATCACTCAAGTAGTTCTCTTAGTACAGGAGAGGGAAGATCTTACCATACAGATCATTCATTGAATATGAGGTACAAGTGATGCCTGAACAGACTCTCCAGAGTCCGACTCCAGTTGAATCGGTTCTAGACCCTGTCCAGTAGTCTGAAGCCATACCAATGATAAGCAGCAAGAGGCTTAAGAAGGAGCAGAAGGAGGCGGCAATCCTCAGGACATCCATGGTGAAGAAATGGTGAGGGGTGCGACTGAACGGCGCAATTGGGATGGACCTGGAGAAGGAAGATGTCAGTGTTATGCCGTATGGGATCCTGAGTTGGGATGTGCAGTGTCTCCTTTGTGAGATGTAGGAGCTCCAAAGCCACATACATACAAACAGACATTATCATCATGGCATGCAAGCCACTAGAGGCCTATGTGCAGCTATAGCATTTCAGCACCCTCAGCCCATTCTCATGTATCCTACCACTCTACTAGGGTTGCCTGTGCCTGGCGCCAGCAAGAGCTTGTTGGAGTGGAGCAGGGGGAGAGGCAAGCATCACCTGAGATGTCACCACAACAGGGACACTCTAGGAATCTCTCCAATCTCAATCATAAAAGAGCAAAGAAATTGGGGGGATTCCCAAGTTGCTTGACACAGTGATGTCATTTCCAGGTCTTCACCCAGAAAAGATTTTGCGGCGTCACACAATGCTGATCTCCCATCCCACCCCCGCTATTCCAGGGGAATGGGGGGGGGGTGTCGGCCAGGGGTGTGTGTGCTTAATTATAGTGGGCAAATGGCAACCCTACACTCCATTCAGCAGAGCTGGAAGCCTTCCTCCATACTTCGAGAAGAGCACGAGTCCAGTAGCACCTTAAAGACTAACAAAATTTCTGGCAGGGTCTGAGCTTTCGTGAGCCACAGCTCACTTCTTCAGAGCCGCTCTGAGCCCGACCAGCGGGTTGGGGAGCACGGGGTAAAAATGCTATAAAACAAATCAATAAATAAAATAAGTGAGCTGTGGCTCACGAAAGCTCATGCCCTGCCAGAAATTGTGTTAGTCTTTAAGGTGCTACTGGACTCTTGCTCTTTTCGACTGCTATTGACAGACTAACACGGCTACCCATCATGATCTATCTGACAGAAGAGGTCCTTCTACCACAGGAAGAGCCTCCTCTGATGGAGGACTTTTCCTTAGGGTGGAGGAAGGACTCAAAATTTGCTGACACAATGGTAGGATACACACTAGTAGCTGTGACTTCTATCCCTTTCTTTCTCATGAGGGATATCCAGGGTAGAAGCAATTGTTTAATGCCTATGCCAGGACAGGGCAAATAATTCTGTAGTTTATTTCATTCATTCATTCATTCATTCATTCATTCATTCATTCACTTCACTTCTGGTTTTAACCAGTGTGGTCAGACCCCACCTCCTTTTGTTCCCAGTGGTTGCTGGCTGTGGCCTGGCAACCATGAAGTGTTACACCACCCAAACCTGCCCCCCCAATTTCCTGGAAACAAATCACTTAACTGCCTCCCCCCCCAGAATATTGACACTTTCTCCACCATTCTCAACAACCCCGACCTCTTGTGGCAACCCAAAAGCACACAGAAATATCTCTGTTTCCATTAAAACTTTAATATATTTATAATTTCTTTAAAAAAAAAATCTGGGCATACTAAAATGCAAATTCCAGACTTTTTTTTTTTTTTTAAAGACTTCTTAGCTGTTAGAGCAGCGTTCTTAAAACAAGCATTCTTAGAAAATATATCTAGGGCTTTTTAATTTTTTATAATCATTTGATTATCCTGTATATGAAGCACTTCCACTTTTGATATTAATGTTTGATCTTTAGACTTTGGAGCCTGCAAAGAGTTGGGCTTGTTTGTGCAGAAATGATTAGACGTTTCCAAGAAGCAGTAAACCGGATTTTAAAAGAAGAATTAAAAAAAGCCAACACAGAATAAATGATTTCAAAATGGCTTATGCATGAAAAAAATTCTTATATGTAAGATTGGAATATATTTTTTAAATATAGGTCCATCAATAGCTATTAGTTATGAGAGATAAATGGAACCTCCATATTAAAGGACAGTCTACCACTCACTAACAGGGCTAGGGACAAATAACCCCAGGAGTATCCCTTCAGGTCTTCAGGTCTTACTGGTGAATTTCTTTGCATCTTTTGGCTGGCCACTGTTGGAAACAGGATGCTGGAATAAGTGACCTTCTTGCTGTCTTTGAAGCATACCCTTTCATACTAACTCCACAGGCTATGTCTATCCACCTGGCTCTCTCGCACCCATTTTATCACAACATCCCTGTGATGTAGGTTACTTTGAGAAAGCCTGACTCAAGGTGCAGTGAGCTTCCATGGCAGAGTGGGGATTCGAACCTGGGTCATGGTCCAGCAACCTAGCCCTTAAACACCCTAGCGTAAAGGGGGGGGGGAAGCTTTTTTAAAAATCTTGTGTTTCTGTTTCCTTTTCTTTCGTGCACAAGCCCGGAGCAAAATAACCAATCAGTTAACCTACCTTTCGATGTCCCTTCCTTGGCTCCACGTTAAGGCAAATATCAAAACTCCTTCAAGTGACTGAACAGTATTGCTTGCCTTCCTACAGAAAAAAATTGACATTATCATCTCACCTGCCTCAGAATTGGGTCTTCCTTTCTTCAATGGAAAACGGCACTCTGCGTGGAACGAAGCTCTGGGATGCTATGGGATGCTCTGGGACTCTATGATGCACGGCATGCCCTTTCATCAGGCGTGGGCAGGATTGGCCCCTCCTCCTTTCCAAAGTGCACACAAACCTTCCAAAGAGATCCTGCTCTTTCCACTCCTCATTAACTTCTTTAACTGCCTGTTGGAACAGTAGGGTTGCCAGCTTCGGGTTGGGAAATAACTGGAGATTCGGAGGGAGGGGAGCCTGAGGATGGCGGGGTTTGGACAGGGGAGGGACTTCAATGCCATAGAGTCCAATTGCCCAAGTGGCCATTTTCTCCAGGGGAACTAATCTCTGTCGGCTGGAGATCAGTTGTAATAGCAGGAGATCTCCAGCCACCACCTGGAGGTTGACTGACAGGAAGATAACACCTATGCTGTAAAATGAGCGGCTGGCAAAAATGAACAGCACAAAGCTCAATACTTATCAATATCAAAGACACTATATTATACAAAAAAGTGTGACCCTGTGCTTGACACCCAAAATTGTGTGAACAAACAATTACAAATACACTTAAAGACACAGTCAAAACATTCTCAACGTTGTCGAAGGCTTTCACGGTCAGAGTTCATTGGTTCTTGTAGGTTATCCGGGCTGTGTAACCGTGGTCTTGGAATTTTCTTTCCTGACGTTTCGCTGGCGAAACGTCAGGAAAGAAAATTCCAAGACCACGGTTACACAGCCCGGATAACCTACAAGAACCAATTCTCAACGTTGTTTTTACACAATCTTATTGCAAAGTTCTTATCAAAGATCATAAGCTGAATAGTGCAACTGAGAATAATATCTTCGTCTTGCCTGGACGGCTAAAGGTAAGTAGACTTGGCTTCTCAAAGAAGTCTACACAGCCAGGGAAGGAAATTGTTCAAGGAACGTTTTCCGGATTAATTGTTAAACGTTTTCGCCACTAGAGGGCTTTGTCAGCCTGGAAGCTGGCAACCCTATCGAACAGTCAAACTAACCTGCTGGGTGAATGGTAGGATACACACTGGTAGCTGTGACTTCTATCCCTTTCTTTCTCATGAGGGATATCCAGGGTAGAAGCAATTGTTTAATGCCTATGCCAGGACAGGGCAAATAATTCTGTAGTTTAGTTCATTCATTCATTCATTCATTCATTCATTCATTCATTCATTCATTCATTCACTTCTGGTTTTAACCAGTGTGGTCAGACCCCACCTCCTTTTGTTCCCAGGGGTTGCTGGCCTGGCAACCCTGAAGTGTTACACCACCCAAACCTGCCCCCCCCCAATTTTCTGGAAACAAATCACATAACTGCCCCCCCACAGGAATGTTGACACTTTCTCCACCATTCTCAACAAACCCGACCTCTTGTGGCAACCCAAAAGCACACAGAAATATCTCGGTTTCCATTAATACTTTAATATATTTATAATTTCCTGAGTGTTTATTTTTAAAAAACTGGGCAAATTTAAATGCAAATTCCAGACCTTTTTTTTTAAAAAAAAAGAAGAAAAAAAAGACTTCTTAGCTGTTAGAACAGCGTTCTTAAAACAAGCATTCTTAGAAAATATATCTAGGGCTTTTTAATTTTTTATAATCATTTGATAATCCTGAACATGAAGCACTTTCACTTTTGATATTAATGTTTGATCTTTGGACTTTGGAGCCTGTGATGCAAAGAGGTGGGCTTGTTTGTGCAGAAATGATTAGACGTTTCCAAGAAGCAGTAAACCGGATTTTAAAGAAGAGTTTAAATAAGCCAACACAGAATAAATGATTTCAAAATGGTTTATGCATTAAAAAATTCTTATATGTAAGATTGGAATATATTTTTTAAAAATAGGCCCATCAATAGCTATTAGTTATGAGACATAAATGGAACCTCCATATTAAAGAACAGTCTACCACTCACTAACAGGGCTAGTGATAAATAACCCCAGGAGAATTCCTTCAGGTCTTAAGGTCTTACTGGTGAATTTCTTTGCATCTTTTGGCTGGCCACTGTCAGAAACAGGATGCTGGAATAAGTGATCTTCTTGCTGTCTTTGAAGCATACCCTTTCATACTAACTCCTCTCTGTGCCACAGGCTATGTCTATCCACCTGGCTCTCTCGCACCCATTTTATCACAACATCCTTGTGATGTAGGTTACTTTGAGAAAGCCTGACTCAAGGTGCAGTGAGCTTCCATGGCAGAGTGGGGATTCGAACCTGGGTCATGGTCCAACACCCTAGCCCTCAAACACCCCTAGAGTAAAGGGGGGGAAGCTTTTTTAAAAATCTTGTGTTTCTGTTTCCTTTTCTTTCGTGCACAAGCCCGGAGCAAAATAACCAATCAGTTAACCCACCTTTCGATGTCTCTTCCTTGGCTCCACGTTAAGGCAAATATCAAAATTTTTTCAAGTGACTGAACAGTATCACTTGCCCTCCTACAGAAAAAAATTGACATTATCATCTCACCTGCCTCAGAATTGGGTCTTCCTTTCTTCAAGGGAAAACGGCACTCTGCGTGGAATGAAGCTCTGGGATGCTATGACTCTACTATGCACGGCATGGCCTTTCATCAGGAGTGGACAGGATTGGCCCCTCCTCCTTTCCAAAGTGCACACAAACCTTCCAAAGAGATCCTGCTCTTTCCACTCCTCATTAACTTCTTTAACTGCCTGTTCAAACAGTAGGGTTGCCAGCTTCGGGTTGGGAAATAACTGGAGATTCGGGGGGGGGGGGAGCCTGAGGATGGCGGGGTTTGCGCAGGGGAGGGACTTCAATGCCATAGAGTCCAATTGCCCAAGTGGCCATTTTCTCCAGGGGAACTAATCTCTATCGGTTGGAGATCAGTTGTAATAGCAAAAGATCTCCAGCCACCACCTGGAGTTTGACTGACAGGAAGATAACACCTATGCTGTAAATTAAGCGGCTGGCGAAAATAAACAGCACAAGCTCAATACTTATCAATATCAAAGACACTATATTATACAAAAAAGTGTGACCCTGTGCTTAACACCTAAAATTGTGTGAACAAAAGAATTACAATTACAAATACACTTAAAGACACAGTCAAAACATTCTCAACGTTGTTTTTACACAATCTTATTGCAAAGTTCTTATCAAAGTTCATAAGCTGAATAGTGCAACTGAGAATAATATCTTCTTCTTGCCTGGATGGCTAAAGGTAAGTAGACTTGGCTTCTCAAAGAAGTCTTCACAGCCAGGGAAGGAAATTGTTCAAGGAACGATTTCCGGATTAATTGTTAAACGTTTTCGCCACTAGAGGGATTTGTCAGCCTGGAAGTTGGCAACCCTATCGAACAGTCAAACTAACCTGCTGAGTGAATGTGGGGGGGAGCACATCTGGTCTGGGAACCTGGCACATCCACAGGGCTGCCGAGAGCATCATGCCCCCCATATGACACTGATCCAAACCAAATATCCATTTGTGGGAGACAGAACAGTGTAAGGTGCTTTTTTGTCCCTGCTGGGAAGAAAACTAAAGGCCCACCATCGTTCTGTTGCACATCCTTATTGCAAAAAATATCACACCTCTCAAAACTGGTATTCTTTTAATTTCCCCTCTCCCAAACCTCCACCCTTCATAACTGTTGAGAAAACAGGACAGTATTTGCTACCAAAAAAATAATTTCTTTATTTAAAAAAAAAATTGATAATGTAATTAGGCAACTCAATGGGAAAAAATTCATTCTTGTTTCCTTTAAAAAAAACACACACAACAACAGCAACTACTGCCTCTGCCTTTCTGGTTTCCTCCGGGATGACTTCCGGGCTCCAGCCTCCTCCCTACAGGTTTAGCAGCAGAGACCACCCCAAAACGGCAGCTCAGCTTTTCTCACTCTTCTGTAGTACGATGGACTAACATGTAAGCAAGCCCACCTGCCAGGAGAGAAAAGAAACACAATCAGGGTAAAAGGTGAACGGCAAAGTTTTCTGTAGGATCTGCCAGACGCTGCTGAGAACCTCAGTCTGCCAACACTCTTAATGGGTAGTATAAATAGCTTATAATCATTGTGCAAATAACTGTTTTACAATTTGTGTAAGACTGTGATTAGAATGCAATACTCAAGGCTTCTGGAGGTAAATTGTGAAGAGCTGTGCTAGTCAATGACTGTTTTAATAAAGATTGATTGAAGGATGAAAGGTCTGGTAGGAGGGAGAATCATCTGAAGCTAAGGTTGCCATAGGGCTGTCGATTCGGTTCGTCCGAACTGAAAAAACAGCCGAATTTTCCGCAATTCGGGGGGTTTCAGTTCAGATGGAACCGAACTGAAAAAAGGTGGGAAAACGACGCCCTGAACCCAGCAAATTCGGGGCGGTCGCTGAATAAATTTGGCAGGTTCGGCGTTCCCGCCTTTTTTCAGTTCTCCCCCCCACCGTGCCTTTACGGGGCTTCCCTGAAGGCTTGGGGGGGGGGGGGGACTCTTTAAACAGATCTGCGCCTTCCAGCTGGATCTGTGCCTTCTTCACCATGGCTCCAAATAGTAAATGTATCATCTATGAACCTGAACCAGACTGTAGGTTTGTAAAAGAGACCCCCTCACCTCTGCAGGAGTATATTGCATACCTTGCAGCTGCGGACAAGTTTACATTGGGACAACAAAATGCAGCATACAAACAAGGATAAAAGAACATGAAAGATACTGCAGACTTGGCCAACCTGAGAAATCAGCAGTGGCTGAACATGGACTGACACAAACAGGACACAGGGTCTTATTCCAAGACACTGAAAGACTGGACAATTCTACCAGAATACAGAATACAGAACCTTTATTGGCTTTTACAGTAACAAAACCAACAGGTAAAGCAGCTAGATATGGATCTAAAAAAAGGAATGAATACACAGTTCATCAGTAAATTTTATAATAAACAATTAAATGAGGGTTCCCCTCCTTCTTTCTCCCTCCTTTAGGACCTTGGCCAGGAACTCGGCTACTTGAGTGGTAACTTCGAAGCTTTTGTCATCCAATAAATGGCCTATGTTTCCAGTAGTCATTGCAGTAGTAAATTGAGGAAGAGAGCTAATTAAGCTGCATCGAAGCTGTGTGAAAAGTGGACAGTACAAGAGAATATGTTGTATTGTGTCAGGTTCTTTGCACTGACACCTACAACATCTTGCTTCACGTGGTATTCCCTTGTATCTACCACTAACAACAGCTGAAGGAAATATATTAAATCTGGCCAACAAAAATGCTCTACGGTGAGAGGGTATAGTTAAGTTAGAAAAATACTGGGCCATAGAGTTTATTTGATAAGAAAGGCCTAAAAAACGAGGGGAGCAGATACCTTCAGCACCGGCTTTTATTATTTGGGAATCACTGTCCCATATCCTTTTTTGGATTGTCCTAAAAATGTATAATTCCCTGGAATTGGACAAGGAATCAAGATCAATCCCGAGTGATCTGATCCTATTTAAGATAAGCCGAGACCATCTAGAAACAGTTGAGTCAGTATGTAAAGCTGCCAATAAACTACTTGGGGGGGGATTGAAGACAATTCTACCAACTATTTTGTCAGATTGCACAGAGAAGCCATTGAAATTCATAAACATCAGCACAACTTTAATAGAAAAGAAGAGAGTTTAAGAATGAATAAGGCTTGGCTTCCTGTCCTAAAAACCTCCAGACTAACAAAGACTACAGTCCACAATAGCCATGCAGATTAGCTTTGGATTTCACACATTAACAGATCACTTCAGGATACAATGGTTCCACATTAACATACCACACCCTCATTAGCACATTATCTTGATACTTACAGGACAATGATTAGCACATTACCTTTGATACTTTTTGCAGGACAATGATTCAGCTCAAACCCAACCCCTTTCTGACTATATATTACTCTTCCTACACACTTGACACTGAGAGACACTGTCCCTCAGTGTGGCTCCTCTGAAGATGCCTGCCACAGCTGCTGGCGAAACGTCAGGAAAGAAAATACCAAGACCACGGTTACACAGCCCAGATAACCTACAAGAACCAATGAACTCTGACCGTGAAAGCCTTCAACAATAATTTGGAAGGCACACTGATAAAAACCAAATGGAGACTAGCTGGCTCCAGTGGAGAAATCATACGCTCTTCCAAGCTGGATGAGGGTGAAACTCTTCTAGGACCTATTCAGATCTCAGGAAAGTCTTCAGTCTGAAAATATGAAGCTTCCTGAAACTGAGTTAGACCATTAGTCAATCCTGCCCGTCGTTGGGACAATTCCTCCAAGGTTTCAAGTGTCAGATAGTCAGTCTGGCGGAGTGGTCAGACAAAGATCTGGGAGGTCCAGATTCAAACCCTGACTCTACCACTAATCAAACTTATTTAATACAGTCAGAGACCAATAAAAATAAAATCAGTTCAATAATTCAAACTTCCAGAATATCAATTAACTCAAGGTAAAAAAAGGGGGGGGGAAACATTTAAAATTGTAGAATCACAGAATTATGCATTATAAAACTTACAGCTAAAAAGCCTATATATGGCTCATCCAAGTTTCCTAATCTTGTAGGCTAAAAGTTATTGCTAAAAAGCCTATATATGGCTTACCCAAGATTTCCTAATCTTATAGGCTGTCCAATCAAATTTGGCAACCTTAAAAGTGATGTCTCAATTTTTATCTGCTAACATTAGAGAGAGGAGAGTCCTTCAATGGGCGAAAACGCATGGTCACTTTATCCTCCTTTAATCCCTGTTTCAGCCAGGATTCAGCCAGGATTGAACACATGCGTTTCACTTAATGTGTGTTCGATCCTGGCTAAAACAGGGTTTAAAGGAGGATAAAACGACCATGTGTTTTCGCCCTAAGTTTACTGGGATGGCAGGAAATTAAGGGATTTCCTAATATGACTATAGAACTTACAATCAAACAAGATATGCTCTAGGGTCTCGATATGACTCTGCCACAAAGTTCACAGGGTGACCCTTGGGCGCTTATTCTCGGTCAGTGTAACCTAGCTAGGGTTGCCAGGGTTGTTGTGAGGATAAAATGGTGGAAGGGTGAGCTGTGCAAGCCACCTGGAGCTGCTTGGGGGAAGGGAGGGATAAAAAGGCAGCTGAGAGAGAGAGCGCACACCTCACAACTTATACACGGACACAGGGTCTCTGGCAATCCAGGGTCAATATTAAAAATAAATTTCAGCATTGCCATTCGGCACAGACTTACCAGTTATAAGAAACAGAGGGAATGAGGCCCAGCCCAAACCGAAGGACCATCCGAAGTTTTCCC
Organism: Euleptes europaea; assembly: GCF_029931775.1. Classification (NCBI taxonomy): domain Eukaryota; kingdom Metazoa; phylum Chordata; class Lepidosauria; order Squamata; family Sphaerodactylidae; genus Euleptes; species Euleptes europaea. The sequence goes on from NC_079314.1 coordinate 13,741,401, forward strand.
CGGGTCCCATGTAGCGGGCAACGGACACTCCTGTGAAAGATGCCATGGCGATCAGGGAGCAAACACCTAGGAATGCAAAAAAAGAGGTTATCTCTTAGGAACCGCAAATTCCCACAGACTTCCTTTCCCCTACTTTACCATTCAGAGGAGCTGGCAGGACTGTTCTAGAAGTCAGATATTTGCAGAACAGGAGGACCTCGGAAGCCACGGAGATGAAGAGCCTTGCAAAATCTCAGGGCAATCCAAAGTAGGGTTGCCAGCTCAGGGTTAGAAAATTCCTGGAGAAATTCCTGGGGATGGTGGGGTTTGGGGAACGAAGGGAACTCAGCAGGGCAGGGGTGGGGAACCTTTTTCCTGCCAAGGGCCATTTGCACATTTATGACATCATTCAGGGGCCATACCAGGTGTAGATCTCCCGGTGGGGGGGGGAAGAGGCTAGGGTTGCCAGGTCTCCAGCCACCACCTGGAGGTTGGCAACCCCAGGGGAGGCCACACAGAGAATGCCTGCAGGGTGCCCCCACTCCCCCCTCCCAGGCAGAAGGGCAGCCAGCAGTGGGCCTGAGCAAACGAGGTGCCAGGGGGGTACAGCCCACAGTCAATCGCCAAGGGAGGAAGGAAAACAGAGAAAGAGGAAAAGGGTGGGAGGGATAAAGGGAGAGAAAGGGAGGAAAAAATGGAGAGAAATGGAGAAAGAAAGAAAAGGACGGAGGGAGACAAAGAAAAAGACAGAAAAAGAGGGAGACAAAGAAAAAGACAGAAAAAGAGGGAGAAAGAGAGGGAGAGAAAGGAGAAAGAGTGACAGAAAAAGAGGAAGAAAAGAGAGAAAAGCCTTCCCACACACACACACACACACACACACACACACACACACACACACACCGGCCCCGCGCGACCGGGCCCCAGCCTCCCCTGCCCACACACACACACGGCAGCGCACAGAGCCCCACGCAACCGGGCCCCAGTCTCCATGCCCTCTCCTCCCCAGATTCCACAAAAGCCCCCCCCCCCCCGAAGCCCAATCGGCTCCTGCATGCATGTTCTGCCGCCGGGAGCCGCCAGCCTCTTTCCCCCTCCCTCTCATTGCTCAACAGCCGACAGTCGGCGAGAGGAGGTCCAAAGGGCGCCGCAGCGCCGCTGTAAGCCGTGGCACCAGGAACACCCTCTGGGAGGGCCGCCCTGCGCCCCGCCTTTGCAGCAGGGCCCTGGAGCTCCCGAGGGCCACAAAAAATGTCCTCGGGGGCCGCATACGGCCCCCGGGCCTGAGGTTCCCCACCCCTGCAGCAGGGTATAATGGCAGAGACGCCATTCTCCAAAGCTGCCGTTTTCTTCAGAGGAACTGAACTCTGTAGTCTGGAGATCAGTTTAATTCCAGGAGATCTCCAGGCCCCACCTGGAGGTTGGCAACCTTGTTTACAATGTGCAGGGGCATGGATGCAGATAGGCAAAACACTGCATAAAAAGGATCTCAAGGCCATTCATAACAGGAACACACAACACTTGGTTTTGCATTGTTTTATTACAAATGCAAATGCCCCGAAGGGAGTTAAAGTCGTGCCAAGTGCATATCTTCCAATCCTGGGATTAATTTGAGAACTCCTGTTTGGTCATTTATGCAAGGGTACTTTCACTCGTGTTTGCCCCACCCCCATCAGTCTCGGTTGTTCCTTGGAGTTCTGCATGAAGTTCCTGTCCATTAGAGATGACCTCGGGGCCAGCCCTCACAAATCCCAGGACTTCCCGTGCCTCTGTTAACCCGATTCTTCCCTCTCCCCTGAGCTCAGCCCGGGTGAAATCCCCATGCATAATGAAAAGCGCGGGACACCCAAGCTTATTTTCTATCTAGGGTTGCAAGGTCCCTCTTTGCCATCAGCGGGAGGTTTTTGGGGTGGAGCCTGAAGAGGGCAGAATTTGGGGAGGGGAGGGACTTCGATGGCATAGACTTAAATTGCCAAAGTGGCCATTTTCTCCAGGTGAACTGATCTCTATCGGCTGGAGGTTGGCAACCCTATTTCTAACACAGACATCATGCAGCCAATTACAAAGCAGTGTGTAAAGAGGCGAGGATTCAAATGCTTCCTGCTTCCTCGGAAATCTTTCTGAGCAGAAGAAAGGCTTTTTAAAAAGGAGGCTTGGATTTCTCCCCCCTTCCTTTTAGGTTGCTCCGTTTTTTGTTCTTAAAATGCTTTTTTACGTGGCAATTGGGTTGGGGGGGATTTCTCTCACAAAGTAAGCCAATTACAAAGCAGCATTTAAAGGGGCAGGGACTTGATTTGAGCTTGGAGACTGCTGGTGCTTGGACTCCCAACAGGAATGTGTGGGTCCAGTGAGCAATGAACTTCAGGTAAAACTCCCATGCATAAGTGACCTAAGGTACACAAGGCATAGCAACCCCAGTAAAAGAATGGAACTGGGGAATTTCCAATTTCACTAGGCATTTAAATGAAATACCTGCTGCAATGCTGGCTAGGACTGCAAGAACAGCTGTAGAAATGGAGCCAATCTTAGGTCGATAAAATGAGGCACAAAGGCTAAAAAAAGAGGCAGCACCAGCGAACATGCCCATCAGGAGGAAGGCTCGGGTGGCGTGGATATAAGCTGGAATCAGACAGAAGGGGATTAAATGCACATTAATGAAACACAGCAAAAAAGCAATTTGATGCATGTTTGTGTATGAGCTAGCATGGTGTAGTGGTTAAGAGGGATGGACTCCAATCTGGAGAACTGGGTTTGATTCCCTTCTCCTGCATGTGAGAGTCAGACTCGAATCTGGTGAACTGGATTTATTTCCCCACTCTTACACATGGAGCCAGCTGGGTAACATTGGGCTAGAACTCTCTTCTTCTTCTTCTTCTTCTTCTTCTTCTTCTTCTTCTTCTTCTTCTTCTTCTTCTTCTTCTTCTTCTTCTTCTTCTTCCTTCTTCTTCTTCCCATTCTAATTGAGTGTGTCTGTGTGTGTTGTATTTTAGTAACATACAGGATTATACATTTGAAATAGCATGGTGCAATGGCATAGTGCAATATCTTGATGTAAGTTGCAGCAGGATTGCTTTTCTGCAGTGTTCAGTATATACATATCATACAGTATATACATATCATATACATACATATCATATACATACTGGGTGACATTGGGCCAATCCCACTTTTTAAGCCTAACCTACATCACAAGGTTGTTGTGAGGATAAAGTGGAGGACACGAGAATGATGTAAGCTGTTTTTGGTCTTCACTAGGGAGAAAGCTGGGGTATAAATTAAGTAAAAATAAACAAACTAACATACAATTCTGAAAGTTAGCTTAAACATTCTTGGACACTTCCCACAATTTTCTGCAATGGGCTGGAGATCTGGGTCCGACACTCAGACAGAGCGTTTCAAAACACCAGTTGCATATAACAATGGGGATGCTAACTCAGCTACCAAAGCTTTTACACCATAAATTGGCCTAGACATGTCTGCAAAACGTACAGAGAGAAGGAGAACGATAATGACTTTGACCATCACTCAAGTAGTTCTCTTAGTACAGGAGAGGGAAGATCTTACCATCCACATCCATTGAAAATGACAAACAAATGCCTGAACACAGTCTCCAGAGTCCCACCGAATCGGTTCCAAACGTTATCCAATAGTCTGAAGCCATACCAACGATAAGCAGCAAGAGGCTTAAGAAGGAACAGAAGGAGGCAGCAATCCTCAGGCCATCCATGATGAAGAAATGGTGAGGGGTGCGACTGAACGGCACAATTGGAATGGACCTGGAGAGGGAAGATGTCAATGTTATGCCATACAGGTTCCTGAGATGGGATGTGCAGTGTCTCCTTTGTGAGATGTAGGAGCTCCAAAGCCACATACATTATCATCAGACATTATCATCACGGCATGCAAGCCACTAGAGGCCTATGTGCAGCTATAGCATTTCAGCACCCTCAGCCCATTATCATGTATCCCACCACTCCACTAGGGTTGCCTGTGCCTGGCGCCAGCAAGAGCTTGTTGGAGTGGAGCAGGGGGAGAGGGAAGCATCACCTGATGTGGTGACATCCCTTCCAGGTGAAGACCTGGAAGAGATGTCACCACAACGAGGGACACTCTAGGAATCTCTCCAATCTCAATCATAAAAGAGCAAAGATATTGGGGGGATTCCCAAGTTGCTTGACACAGTGATGTCATTTCCAGGTCTTCACCCACAAAAGATATTCGGCGCCACACAATGTTGATCTCCCATCCCACCCCTGCTATTCCAGGGGAATGGGGGGGGGTGTCGACCAGGGGTGTGTGTGCTTAATTATAGTGGGCAAATGGCAACCCTACACTCCATTCAGCAGAGCTTGAAGCCTTCCTCCGTACTTCGAGAAGAGCAAGAGTCCAGTAGCACCTTAAAGACTAACAAAATTTCTGGCAGGATCTGAGCTTTCATGAGCCACACCTCACTTCTTCAGAGCCGCTCTGAGCCTGATTATCGGGTTGGGGAGGGCGGGGTAAAAATGCAATAAAATCAATAAATAAAATAAGTGAGCTGTGGCTCACGAAAGCTCATGCCCTGCCAGAAATTGTGTTAGTCTTTAAGGTGCTACTGGACTCTTGCTCTTTTCGACTGCTATTGACAGACTAACAAGGCTACCCATCGTGATCTATCTGACAGAAGAGGTCCTTCTACCACAGGAAGAGACTCCTCTGATGGAGGACGTTTCCTTAGGGTGGAGGAAGGACTCAAAATTTGCTGACGCAAAGGTAGGATACACACTAATAGCTGTGACTTCTATCCCTTTCTTTCTTGTGAGGGATATCCAGGGTAGAAGCAATTGTTTAATACCTATGCCAGGACAGGGCAAATAATTCTGTAATTTCATTCATTCATTCATTCATTCATTCATTCACTTCTGGTTTTAACCAGTGTGGTCAGACCCCGTCTCCTTTTGTTCCAAAGGGTTGCTGGCTGTGGCCTGGCAACCCTGAAGTGTTACACCACCCAAACCTGCCCCCCCCCAATTTCCTGGAAACAAACCACATAACTGCCCCCCCCCCGGAATATTGACACTTTCTCCACCATTCTCAACAACCCCGACCTCTTGTGGCAACCGAAAAGCACACAGAAATATCTCTGTTTCCATTAATACTTTAATATATTTATAATTTCCTGAGTGTTTTTTTTAAAAAAACGGCATACTAAAATGCAAATTCCAGACTTTTTTTTTTAAAAAAAGACTTCTTAGCTGTTAGAACAGCGTTCTTAAAACAAGCATTCTTAGAAAATATATCTAGGGCTTTTTAATTTTTTATAATCATTTGATAATCCTGTACATGAAGCACTTTCACTTTTGTTATTAATGTTTGATCTTTGGACTTTGGAGCCTGTGATGCAAAGAGGTGGGCTTGTTTGTGCAGAAATGATTAGACGTTTCCAAGAAGCAGTAAACCAGATTTTAAAAGAAGAATTTAAATAAGCCAACGCAGAATAAATGATTTCAAAATGGCTTATGCATTAAAAAAATTCTTATATGTAAGATTGGAATATTTTTTTAAAAAATAGGTCCATCAATAGCTATTAGTTATGAGAGATAAATGGAACCTCCATATTAAAGGACAGTCTACCACTCACTAACAGGGCTAGGGACAAATAACCCCAGGAGTATTCCTTCAGGTCTTCAGGTCTTACTGGTGAATTTCTTTGCATCTTTTGACTGGCCACTGTTGGAAACAGGATGCTGGACTAAGTGACCTTCTTGCTGTCTTTGAAGCATACCCTTTCATACTAACTCCACTCTGTGGCACAGGCTATGTCTATCCACCTGGCTCTCTCGCATCCATTTTATCACAACATCCCTGTGATGTAGGTTACTTTGAGAAAGCGTGACTCAAGGTGCAGTGAGCTTCCATGGCAGAATGGGGATTCGAACCTGGGTCATGGTCCAACACCCTAGCCCTCAAACACCCTAGCGTAGGGGTGGGGAACCTCTGGCCCGTGGGCCGGAAAAGGCCCACGACGTCATTGGCGGTGGCCTGCAGATTCTCCCGCGGAAGCCGCCGCCGCCATTGCCATCGCAGGGCCACACACATGCATGCGGACGAGAAGCCAGGAAGTCTGCCTGATCGCTCCCAGCCCCTTGTGTGCCTGGGCGCCTGGGTGTGTGTTCCCAGCTTCCCCTCTCCCATCGCTCCCTGCCCAGCCGGGAGTGTGCATGTGTTTAAGTGTGTGTGTGTGTGGGAGGAGCTGAAAAAGCTTCTCCCCGATTGCTCCTGGCCAGGCACGGCCGGGAGCATGCGTGCATGTCTGTGTGTGGGAGGAGCTAGAAAAGCTCCCCCCCCCATCGCTCCCAGCCGGGAGCGTGCGTGCATGTGTGTGTGTGTGTGTGTGTGAGGAGCTGGAAAAGCTCCCCCCATCTGCTTGAGTGGGTAGGCGCATGCTGTGTGTGTTTGGGAAGGGGAAGCTGGGAAGGCTTCACCCGTGTGTGTGTGGGCGGGAGGGGAGCCTCTTCCTCTTTTTCTTTCACTCTCTCTCCTTTTCTTTCTCTCCCTATTTTTCTGTCTCTGGGCGAAAATGCATGGTCACTTTATCCTCCTTTAATCCCTGTTTCAGCCAGGATTCAGCCAGGATCGAACACATGCGTTTCGCCTAATGTGCGTTCTATCCTGGCTAAAACAGGGATTAAAGGAGGATAAAGCGACCATGCTTTTTTGCCCTCTGTCTCCTTTCTTTCTTTCTTTCTTTCTTTCTTTCTTTCTTTCTTTCTTTCTTTCTTTCTTTCTTTCTTTCTTTCTTTCTTTCTTTCTTTCTTCCTTCCTTCCTTCCTTCCTTCCTTCCTTCCTTCCTTCCTTCCTTCCTTCCTTCCTTTCCCTTCCTCCATTTCTTTCTCCCTTTCTCTCTCTCTCTCTCTCTCTCTTTGTCTTTCTCTCCTTTCTTCTTTCCCTCCCTCACCTTCCTTCCTTCTTTCTCTGCGTAGCCTCTCCTAGGGTTGCCAACCTACAGGTGGTGCAAAAATATAACAGAGTTGCTTTAGGGAAAGGCTTATTTAGAAATTGCAACTACTATGGCTCAAAAAAAGAATAATATCACTTTGTGTGTACGATATTTCTTAAGCTAAGTACAATGGTGCTGAATATATAAAATGAGACACTGCAAAATGAAACTCTGACAACGAACTATTTCCTTTGTATTATTTTCATACAAATGGCTTTTCAATAGGTATAAGGATATGATCAATGTAATGCTTCTTACATTGAGTCAATAAGACAAATGAATCAGCAGCTTGTTACAAATATATCATACAACATATAACAAAAATGTGGTAAACTTAAATGAGGACACAAAAAGGTGAGACAAATCCCAGGTAAAAGATCTTGTTTCTTCCTTCTTCTGCCACCTATGTCCAGTCCCGTGTCCTCCTTTTATGTTGCAATGAATTACATTAATTTAACAATTTCTTTTCAAAGCATAAGCTTTGTGCAACGTAGTTGTAACAAGAGCCTAAGCTTTTTGTGTGCTGATTGTTAGCTAAAAGTAAAGACAATGCTTGCTAAGTCATATTATAATTCTAAAGCAAAAAGCAAAAATATTTTATAATATTACAAAGATACTCACGAGTATTAGCTTCTTATAGTTGAAATAACATACTTTGAGGTAGTTTAATGTCCTGTGGGATCCTGAGTAGTGTAAACTGTTTTATTTTCATAGTCCTGGGAATCTCTATTGAATTTTGTAATTTTGTAATTCCTAATTTGTTCTGAATAGTCATCAAGATCATTCTCAAGTTAAAGTATTTTCTGTTCCACATGGCTAAGTGCTAGAAAAAGAGAAGGCCCTATAGACCGCAGAACAACCCATTCCTCTTATGAGGATTGATAGGGGAAAATGAAGTAATTTCGAGCTTCCATAGAAAAGCGCAGCGTGCAATAACAAAGGGGTAGCTTGTCAGGGCTTTGGCCAGAACTATCTCACATATAATCTTAAAACTCTTCTATGTCTTCTGTAACAAACTGTCCCCTGAGTTGGAAAGTACCGAGGACAGTTCTGTGGAAGAAAAGGACAAAAAAGGTGGGGGCAAGGCAGAATGAGCTAAGATCTGTATCGGCCAGGTGACACTGACAGGTTAGTGCAACAGGAAGCTTTCAGCCGACCACAGACTTTGGTTGCTAAGAACTAGCTCACCTCAAGTTGGTTGCTAAGCTTTGCTAAGAAAATTACTAAGAATTGCTAACAAGAGCCGGAAATCATGTAACCACAAACGCTGAACCAACAGCAAGGTGAGGAATTTCCAGGAGTCAGAGCTAAAGGTGATTGCTTTCTGTACATGCTCGAAGTCAAAATAAGTCGCTTGCTTTTATACTGAAAAAGGGGGAGGGGGGCTATGCCATATAAAGTTATCAGTACCATATTTGCGTCGGATAGGTAGATTGTGAGCCTTTCGCTTGGCCTGGTTGGCCAGAGGGAGAGAGAGGGAAGTCGCGTCGGAAGCCTTAAAATTGAGCTGTCTACGTACAGACCCTTCAGAGAGCTGGGCTCACATACACCTCTCTCCATCTCTGCAGACATGCTTTTCTGAATAAAACCATTTTTCTGCTAGCTGCCCTTGGTCTGAGTGGTCCTTGACCGTTCATATCAGGATGAATCAGAATCTTCTAGCACAGTGATGGCGAACCTTTTAGAGACCGAGTGCCCAAACTGCAACCCAAAACCCACTTATTCATTGTAAAGTGCCAACACGGCAATTTAACCTGAATACTGAGGTTTTAGTTTAGAAAAAACAACTCATACGTTAACATCTTATGCTCACAAGCATAAAATGATCCAAACAAAGTAAGGAAAGCAATCCCAAGTGCTTTCATTGACTTAAAATTATTTGGCAGAGAATTCCACACTTTAAGGATTTTATTTTCAGAACGAACTGTACTATCCTTTGTCATCCATAAAATTAAATCATGGCAATGACTGACAAACACCATTTTCCCCATCTGCATTCTCAAAACTCTGCAGGAGGGCTTATTGTTGAGTTGTGCATCTGAGTGGCAAGTCCAAGGCAAAACCTCCCATTCACAAATGGACAATAACCCCCCCAATGCAGTTTTGAGAATCTGGATGGGGGAAATGTGCATCTGAGTGGCAAGTCCAAGGCTAAACCTCCCATACACAAATGGACAATAACCCCCCCCCCCATGCAGTTTTGAGAATCTGGATGGGGAAATGTGCATCTGAGTGGCAAGTCCAAGCGAAAGAGCCGCCTGCCGCAAGCCTCCCGCAAGCTTCCCATCACCCCGCTCCACCTCAGCAGCAGTGCCGCCGCCCCACCCAGGTGCCGCTTTGGACCTGCCGCGGCCGCGGCCGCTCATGCTCGGCCCCGAGGGCTGCCCTGCCAGCCGCCCCGCTACGCCCGCCGAGTCGCCCCCGCCCCTCGACAAAGTTGGCTGCGGCGCGGCGGAAACGTGCGCTGAGGCTGCGGGGAGGGGCAGAGGAGGGGGACGGGCAGCCAAGGGGGTGGAGGAGGGGGCGGGGGCGACTTGGTGGGCTTAGCGGTGCGGCCGGCAGGGCAGCCCTCGGGGCCGAGCATGAGTGGGCTGCGGCGGGTCTGGAGAGGCGCCTGGGTGGGACGGCGGCGCTGCTGATGCTGCTAAGGCAGAGCGGGTCGGCGGGAGGCAGATGGCGTCGAGGCCGCGAGGAGGGGGCGGGGGACGGGCGGGGGGGACGGGGGCTCCACGCGTGCCTATAGAAAGGGCTCGACGTGCCGCTTGTGGCACGTGTGCCATAGGTTCGCCAACACGGTTCTAGCATGTCCAGTAGAGCTTCAAGCAGGGATTACCTTTTAAGACCTAGAAATTTTAGAGGAGCTTATTTCCCCATGCGGGAACAAGAGAACATAGTTGTAAATTTCTTCCTTCCCTCCCTCCTCTGCATAGCCTCTCCTAGGGTTGCCAACCTCCAGGTAGTAGCTGGAGACCTGGCAACCATAAGCTCTCCCCCCTCCCGCCGGGAGATCTATGCCTGGTATGGGCCCCGAATGATGTTAAAAATATGCAAATTGCCCTTGGCAGGAAAAAGGTTCCCCACCCCTGCCCTAGTGTAAAGGGGGGAAAGCTTTTTTAAAAACCTTGTGTTTCTGTTTCCTTTTCTTTCGTGCACAAGCCCCGAGCAAAATAACCAGTCAGTTAACCCACCTTTCGATGTCTCTTCCTTGGCTACATGTTAAGGCAAATATCAAAATTCCTTCAAGTGACTGAACAGTATCACTTGCCCTCCTACAGAAAATATCTGACATTATCATCTCACCTGCCTCAGAATTGGGTCTTCCTTTCTTCAAGGGAAAACGCCACTCTGCATGGAACGAACCTCTGGGACGCTATGACTCTACTATGCAAAGCATGACTTTTCATCAGGTGTGGGCAGGATTGGCCCCTCCTCCTTTCCAAAATGCGCACAAACCTTCCAAAGAGATCCTGTTCTTTCCACTCCTCATTAACTTCTTTAACTGCCTGTTCGAACAGTAGGGTTGCCAGCTCCAGGTTGGGAAGTAACTGGAGATTTGGGGGAGGGGAGCCTGAGGATGGCGGGGTTTGGGCAGGGGAGGGACTTCAACGCCATAGAGTCCAATTGCCCAAGGGGCCATTTTCTCCAGGGGAACTAATCTCTATCGCAGGGGTGGGGAAACTTTTTCCTGCCAAGAGCCATTTGCATATTTTTAATAACATTCGGGGGCCATACCAGGCAGAGCTCTCCCAGCAGGGGGGGGAGAGGTTAGGGTTGCCAGGTCTCCAGCCACCACCTGGCTGCATTCCCAAGCAGCCCAAAGCGGGTGGTAAACTCCATCTAAGGCTAAATACTGGCACGAGACCAATAGTCTACAAGTACCGTAAGGGAAAGTTGAGAAGAACTTTGAAGAGAGAGTTCAAGCAACCTTTTCCCATGTTTGTTTGATTGTCTAAAAATAACTGGAAATATTTACAATACTGAATATGAGAATCTCAAGAGACTGACAATCATTTTCTACCAACTATTGCAACTTTGTTGCTTCTGTAGCCTTGCTTCCAGCTACAACTTGTGGTCTTTGTCCTGTTCTACTGATTGTTTGTTTGTATTTGTATTGAGTTTATTCCACCACCTGGAGGTTGGCAACCCTAGGAGAGGCTATGCAGAGAAAGAAGGTGAGGGAGGGAGGGAGGGAGGGAAAGAAGGAAGGAGAGAAAAACAAAGAGAGAGAGAGCTTCCGTCTATCAGCTGAGCCGCGGGAGAACAGCTAAGCCCTGGGAAAAGAGGTGGCAAACGAAATGGCTGCTGGAGAAGCTGCATCGGAGGACATCGAGCTCCTTTCCGATGCAGATCAAGAATTGGCCTTAAAATTGGATCCCGCCTTTAGCCACCCTGGCGGACTATCAGAGAGGGAGACCGGAAAGTCGCCACCGCCATCTACTTCAGCTGGAAAATCGCTGAAGAAAAACAAGTCTAATGGCGGGGGGAACGGCAGCGGCCGCAAAGCGCCAGCTTAAGCAGAGTTCCGCTTCGACCTCTAAGGTCCCCGCCGGATCCTCTGCTGTGCCTTTAGATGTGGAGCCCAGGATACCTACAGAGGGTAAAGTAATCCCCCTTCTGAGGAAGGGGGATCCCCCAAGAACCCCATGTTTGAACAGGTATGTAATATGATAGAGGGCTCCATGGAAAGACATTTTCAGAGGCTCCAATCTCATAGCCTACCCTTCCAGCAGGGTTACCCTCCTCAAAGACTCCTTCAGCCACTTCTTCAAGGGTTTTCATATACTTGGGACATCTTCCCCTGGGTCCTCAGCCATATTTGAACCCATGCAGGAGGAGCCTGGCTACAGCCAAAGCACCCCTTCTAGGCAGTGGCCCACTCTAAGGCAGATACGAAAGCAGTGCCAAATATCCAAGAGCAGAGAAATGAAACCAACCAAGAGCAGAGAAATGAAACTGACCAAGAGCACAGAAATGAAACCTACCAAGAGCAGAGAAATGAAACTGACCAAGAGCAGAGAAATGAAACCGACCAAGAGCAGAGAAATGAAACCTACCCTGTGGATAGGGATTCTGGGGCTGACAATAAGGAGAGAGAGAGAGTTTCAGACGAAGACCTCCCCATTGTTCAGGAAGAGCAGCCTCGGCTGTTCTGTTCTGATGATTTCCAGCCTCTTTGGGCCAAGACATTTTTTGCTTTAGACCTATCTAATGAAGCTGAAGCACCTGAGGAATCTGAGTCTAAATCCAGACATAAAGGTGCCAAGGAATATTTCCCACAATGGAGGCCCAGACTATGAAGGACCCCTTACCAGAATACTTTGAGAAAGTTATTAGAGCTGAATGGGACAAACCCCTACATAATAAACAGTTCTCTGGCAATGCCAAGAAACTATATGATATGGCCTCATATGCAATGGATATGTTGGAATTGCCTGTGGTAGATGCTCCTATCTCTGCCCTTCAATCCTCTGACTTCCTGGCGGAGGAAGGAGTGGGCTTTATTAAAAATCAGCTCAATAGGAAAGTGGAATTTCTTTCCAGAAAGGTGCATGAGGCAGCTGTACTGTCTATTCAGGCCAATACCACTATAACACTCATGGCTAGGGCTTCAAATGCCTGGATAAAGAAGCTCACTCAGCTTCTACCCACCACAGATTAAAAAAAAATAGCCAAGGGCCTGTCTCGAGTGCTAAAGACATCCTCCTTTATGGCAGATGCCTCCTTGGATGTAGTGATCTTCGCTGCTAGAGCGGTCGCCTCCAATACGGCCATTCGCAGGACTTTATGGGTAAGACCATGGTTGGCTGAATCCAGGTCCAAGACCATGTTAATGGGTCATCCATACAAGGGTGGAAAGTTATTGGAGAGAGACTAGATAGGATGCTCTCCGAAATTAAGAATAAAATAAGGCGATCCTTAAATCCCATAAAAAGGAACCCCGTCCTGGCCAATACTCTCAGTCCTTTCGATCCTACCATACCTTATCCAGGTTCAGACAGGATCAGAGACTCCCACACTGGGCTCCTCAGAGAGGGTCCTTTCGACATTTCAACAGATTCAACCACCCCTCACAACCATAGTCCTTTAGGGCGGACAAACCTGACACCAGGTATACAGTGGTGGGGGGAAGGTTACTACTTTTCCTTCCACAGTGACGCCACTCCCAGACAGATGTCTGGGTACTACAACTAATTCAGCAGGGATGTCTAATAGAATTTCATCACAAGCCTCCAGATCACTTTGTCGCATCGCCATGCTACCGCAATGCTGTAAAACATCAGAGAACGATGGAAGCCATTCCTCACTTGATCCATATAGGGGCCATAGAGGAAGTACCTATTCAGGAACATCTCCAGAGAGTATACTCCATATTTTTCACAGTCCCCAAAAGAATGGGGACTGGAGGGTTATCCTGGATCTCAAATTTCTCAATTGATTCATCCAGGCCAAACATTTTCCCATGGAGACACTGCGAACCATCATAGAGGCACTGCGTCCAAACACCTTCATGACATCCATAGCTCACAGAGGCTTATATGCATATCCCCATCCATCAGTCCTACCGGTGCCTTCTGAGATTCAACTATATGAACCTTCATGTACAGTTCAGGGCACTACCATTTGGGTTGACATCTGCCCCCCGAGTTCCCCCCCCCAAAGTGATGGTAGCTATTGTGGCAATGTTAAGGAAGGAAGGAATCCCAGTACATCTCTACCTAGACAACCTACTCATATGCGCCTCATACAACCTGGCACTTCAGCACTCACTCGAGTCATCACGGCACTCGAAACGCACGACTTATAATCTCTTTGATCTTATAATCAAAGCCAAAAGCTTGCTAAGCTCGTCACAGAGGATCCTATATCTGGGAGTGGTCATAGATTCCATCACCAATTCAGTATTTTCCTCCCAACAGACAAGGCCTGCAAAATTGCGGCGGTGGCCAAGTCCACGGTAAAGTTGTCACAACATCGACTGATGGCTCTGACAAGGCTCCTAGGCCTCATGGTATCCTGTCTAGGCCTGATTCCTTGGGCTCACTTCCACTCCCAACCACTTCAAGCAGCACCACATCCATTCCAGCTGTTCATCACACAAAAGATAGACAGGACCCTCTGCCTCAGTCTGGTGGCCAGGATGAGCCTCTTATGGTGGATCAAAGTCAACATGCGGACAACCATCTACACAAACAGCCGGTCCAGGTGTTTACAGACGCCAGCCTCGAGGGAGGGGGAGCCACAGTGGCAGACTCTTTGGCTCAGGGCATATGGAGTCAGTCAGAAACAACTCTCCTCAAACTCAGGGCAGTACACCTAGCCCTCATCAAATTCCACGACCTTATCAGAAACAAACACGTGCTAATCAGGACAGACAATGTGGCGACCAAGGCCCACATCAACAAGCAGGGCGGGTCTCGCTCCTCTTGCCTGCACCAGAAGTCATTGGCCATCATGATCTGGGCAGAAAAACACCTTTTGTCTCTCAGGGCAGAACATGTACGGGGCATCCACAACATTCAGGTGGATTGGTTAAGCCGTCAGACCCTCCAGGAAGGGGAATGGATGCTGAATACACAAGTCTTTCAAGCCATCACCAGCTGGTTTGGAACGCCCATGGTGGATCTGTTCGCCTCAGTCCAGAATCGTCAGGTGGACAGGTTCTTCTCCCGGTTCTACCATCCAAAAGCAGAGCAAGTGGATGCTCTTCGGACTCAGTGGCCTCCGGGTCTCCTATATGCCTTTCCACCACTGCCTATCCTTCTGAAGGTCATCAGGAAGATAAGGGCAGAGAGAGCGGAAGTCTTCCTGATCGCTCCCAATTGGCCACATCGGCCGTGGTTTCCGGCACTCATGGGGCTCTTTACCAGGGCACCTTGGCAGATTCCGACATCCTCGGATCTCCTTCTACAGGGACCAATGATTCATCCAGATCCAGGATGGTTTCAGTTGACCGCTTGGATGTGGAAAGGGCAAGGCTCTTAGCCCTCGGTCTTTCCGTGGAGGTGGTGGGGACCATCCTTAAAGCCAGACGTCCTTCTACTACAAGGATATATCAATACACCTGGAAAGCCTTTTCCAGGTGGTGTCACCGGAAGACAGTCAACCCTAACTCTCCTAAGCTACCTCAGTTACTGGATCTTTTACAGAATGGTGCACAGCAGGGCCTTAGAGCGGCAACCTTACGAAAGCAAGTGTCTGCTATTGCCTCAGTCTGTCTGGATATTGATGGGATTCCTCTGTCATCGCATCCTCAGGTTAAGGCTTTTATTAAAGGAGTCACTCAATCTATCCCTCCGGTGACTCACTGCTTCCCTACCTGGAGACTGAACACTGTACGTTCTGCTCTAACCAAAATCCCTTCGAACCTATGAGAGAAGTTCTCTTACGATTAGTAAGGATGAAGACCTTATTTTTAGTTGCCATAACCTCTGCCAGGAGGGTTTCAGAATTGGGTGCCCTCTCTATTCGCAAAGACTTATGTATCTTTCACAAAGATAAAGTCGTTCTACATACTGATCCCTCGTTCACCCCCAAAGTGGGTTCCCGGTTTCATCAGTCTCAGGGGCTTCACCTCCCTTCCTTTTCTCCTAATCCTTCTACTCCCAGAGAGCGGAGTTGGCACACCTTGGACTTGGATAGAGCTATTCATATTTTTATATCTAGAACTGAATCCATTAGGAAAATGGAATTATGTTTATCTCCATTTCTGCACCCAGCAAGGGACTTTGCATGTCCCAACTGTCTATCAGCATATCCATTAGACAATGCATCAGAGAAGCCTACCTAGCCAGTGGTCTCCAAGCTCCGAATGGGATCACAGCCCATTCACTATGAAGCGCAGCCACGTCGGCCGCATTTTTCAAACAAGCCTTGATTAAGAAATCTGTAAAGCGGCTACTTGGTCCAACGTGACTACTTTCATTAGACATTATCGAATCAATACTATGGCATCCACTGAAGCAGCATTCGGCAGACGTATTTTACAGCACATGGTGGAAGATGATGAAGACTGAGTTCCCACCCATTATATCATTGCTCTTGGAGATCCCAAAGATCAAGATGCCCTTCCTTCAGAGCGGGAAAGGTACATTGTTTACTCACCGAGAAGGTCCTTTCTGCTCTGAAGTAGAAGGGCAACTTGCCCACCCAGAGATGGCAACATCATCTTACAAAGGTGGACTGAAGCACACCAAACTAGCCTATGGATTCAATTGGCCTAATAATACTGTAGCAATACATATAGATTAGTTCTAAGTTTATTGTTCAGTTTATTGTTGTTTGTACTCCTTGTACAAGTGCTTTTCCCTGTCTCTTTAGCTTGCTGTAGAATAACTGGAAGGGGAGGAGTTCCTCGCCAGGAGACAGGAAGTTTAGTCCTGCCTACCCCTAGCAATGGGCGAGTAACACCCACAGATCAAGATGCCCTTCTACTTCAGGGAGGAAAGGACCTTCTCAGTGAGTAAACAATGTACCTTTCTCTTCATACAGTGAGAATTATGAATCTGTCATGGAAATTAAAGCCCCGTCCCCTCTCTCTGAAGAACTGATTCATTGACATATACATTCTGTTGCCCAGCTCTTTTGTAAAGAATATCACACCTCTTAAAATAACTGGGGATTCTTTTATTTTTTAAAAAACCATATTTTGAACAGAGAAAACATGGAGAGAGAAAGAACAGAATTGGCTATCAAAAATAATTCCTTCATACCAAGCAGGTGTTATAAATGCTCTCTTTAAGTATTTGAAGAGCTGTCACTTAGAAGAGGGCAGGGAGCTGTTCCTGTTGGCAGCAGAAGATCGGATTCACAATGATGGGTTTAAATTGCGGGCTGGAAGGTACCGGCTGGATATTAGGGAATTTTTTTTTTACATTAAGAGTTGTTCGACAGTGGATTTGGCTGCCTAGGGAGGTGGTGAGCTCCTCCTCACTGGCAGCCTTTAAGCAGAGGCTGGACAATCACTCATCAGGGATGCTCTAGGCTGATCCTGCATTGAGCAGGGGGTTCAACTAGATGGCCTCTATGGCCCCTTCCAACTCTATGGTTCTATGATGCTAATTAGGCAACTTGAAGGGGGCGTTAGTTTTTTCTTTCCTTAAAAAGTCAGAGTTCTGCCTTTCTGGTTTTCGCCAGGATGAGTGCCCTGGATCTGAACTTTGCCCTGCCAATTTAGCATCCGACACTATCCCAAAGACGCAGTTTATTCCTGTGTAGTACTAGAAACCGTCTTGTAAGTAAGCCAACCTGTAAGGGGAGAAAAGAAATGGGATGAGGGAGGAAAGTGAAGTAGGGCAGCATCCAGACCACTGGTTGATCTTGCTGCTCATCCCGTCCTCAGAGCTCTCCCATACTGATAGTCAAAGACCTATATAGTCACTTCTATCGAGCCCTGCATGGCTAAAATGCTTTGAGATTTCATTTCAATGAAATTGACTATGCCATGGATTATGCTACTGAGCACAGAATGTGCTGTCTATTTTCTGTATGCATTTTCCTGCTCTCTCTGATTGGTTTGTATACTTATGGAACACCATGTTCTGCATTGTTCAATGGATCATGTCTAATGCTTTTTGCTTGTTACATATTTCTGTAATCTTGGTCCTATTACATTGCTTATTAGATGTCTCATTCTACTGGTTGAATGAGCTTACACGGTGTATCGCACCTGGAGCCCAGTGAGAAAGGCAGACTATAAATAAAGCAAATAAAATAAAAATAAATATATCCAGCTGCATTTAAAACTTTTTTTTGGCTCCACTGTAGGAACTGATTAAACTGATTTGGGCATGCTTTATATTGAATCTGGGAAATGTGGATTCATTCAATTTTAAGGGAAGGAGGGGAAATATTTGTTCCCTTCAAATTTAAAAAAAACCCCTCAGTTTGGGTGTAGAAAGCTAGCACCTCAGGGAGAAAGCTTCCTGTCTAGTCTGCTGAATGACACATTTTATATGCAGGGAGTTCTACTTGTGGAGATGGGAAGATTCACCAGCAGCCTAGACTGGTAAATTTAAGAACATAAGAAGAGTCCTCCTGGATCAGACCGGTGGTCCATCTAGTCCAGCATCTTGTCTCATACAGTGACCAACCGGTTCCTCTGGAGGTTCAACAACTGTACAGAGAGGCTGAAGCCTTCCCTTGATGTTGCCTTCTGGCACTTGGTTTCAGAGGTTGACTGCCTCTGAATGTGGAGGTTCCCTTTAGTCATCAGGGCTAGTAGCCACTGATAGACCATGAATCTGTCAATCCTTTTTTTAAAGTTGCCTCTGTCTGTGACCATCACTACATCCTCTGGAAGCGAATTCCACATTTCAATCACTCATTGTGTAAAGAAGTAGGAGGACTTCCAAGATAAGGTTGCCAACCTCCAGGTACTAGCTGGAGATCTCCTGCTATTACACCTGAACTCCAGCCGAGAGAGATCAGTTCACCTGGAGAAAATGGCCGCTTTGGCAATTGGACTCTATGGCACTGAAGCCTCTCCCCTCCCCAAACCATGCCCACCTCAGGCTCTGCCCAAAAAATCTCCTGCCGGTGGCAAAGAGGGACCTGGCAACCCTACAGCTTCTCCATCTGGTCCACACTCACCAGTTATAAAAACCAGAGCGGACGAGGCCCAGCCAATACCAAAGGACCATCCAAATGACATTCCAGGTATCATGAAGTAAGTTGAGAACACCCCTGTGAACGTGGACATGGCAATCAGGGTAGATACGCCTAGGGACCAAAAAAGGAAGTATTGGCATCCCTTAGAAACCAGATGTTCCTGCAAAGCTTTCCCATCAGGAGGTGCTGGGCAAGATTGTTTTGGATGTCGGAGGCTTCCAGCAGAATGGACGGATCTCAGAAGCCATGAAGAAGACAAGCCTTGCAAAGGAATCTCAACTTTTCTAGCCACCTGAGTGAAGTACCTGATGTAAGGCTGGCTCGGAGGGCAAGAACAGCTGCAGAAATGGAGCCAATCTGAGGTCGGTAAAATGAGGCACAAAGGCCAAAGAGAGAGACAGCATCAGCTAACGTCCCGATCAGCAGGAAGGCTCGGGTGACATGGATGTAATCTGCAATAAGACAAAAGGGTGAGGGGGCTAAATGTGCATTAATAAATCTAAGCAAAAAAAGGAAATTTGATGTGAACCTGTGTATGATTGTATTGAGATTCTTTTTCTGTATGTGTTGCTTTGTAGTAGCATGCAAGATCACACATGTACAACAGCACAACACTATACAAAAAGAGTCTTGAAGTAAACCTAGGATACTTGAAGCAGGATTGGGGTTAAGAGCGGTGGACTCTAATCTGGAGAACAGTGTTTGTTCCCCCACTCCTGCACATAAAGCCTGTTGACCTGGGGCTAGACACAGTTTTCTCCAAACACTCTTAGCCCCACCTGCCTCATAAGGTGTCTGTTGTGGGGAGAGGAAGGGAAGGCAATTTTAAGCCAGAAAGGTAGAGAAAATCAGAGTATTCTTCACAATGTTTTAACTATCTATACAGGGCACTTTCATACATGCCAAATAATGCACTTTCAATCCACTTTCAGTACACTTTAATGATTGTTTGCAAGTGGATTTTGCCAGTTCACACAGAAAATCCAGCTTCAAAGTGCATTGAAAGTGGTTTGAAAGTGCATTATTCAGCATGTGTGAAAGTGCCCTGTGTTTACATCTACGTCTACGTCTACATCTACATCTCTACACACACATGTAAAGGAGAATAAGGAGGGGAAGGGAAAGGAAGATCTCTTCTGGAAGTGAAAGAAATGATTCCTCAAAACAAATAATGGGAATCAATGTAGAGACAATGTCTCATCTACTGGATTAGGCAGGATTAGCTCTTCAGCAAGGGAAGGCAGCACAGCTTTTCAAATTCCCCTCCTCCAGACATTCCTATCTGGGCAGAAGCCCCAGTGGGGGAAGCAGGAGGTTGATCAACATGTATACTTTGGGGCACCCAGGAGCCTTGAAAAGATTGAGGCTTGGGTGCAACAGAGACTTTGGTCAGAGAGATTCGTTCTAACTGCCTGGGAAGACCTGGGTTCAAATCCCTGATCAGCTGCGACACTCACTGGGCAACACCGGTCCCACTGTTCTCTCTCTCAGCCTGGCCTAGCTCGCAAGGCAGTTGTGAGGATTAGCTAGAGGAGGGCCACATATGCCAACCTGAACTTCTTAGATGAAGGGGGTGATAAAAATGTCATCACTATATAGACAGACTGCCAGGGGCACAGAAGTTTTTGGATTACTTACTAGGGCTGTCAATTCGGTTCCATTCGAACCGAAAAACAGCCGAATTTTCCCCGATTCGGCAGTTTTCAGTTCGGATGGAACTGAATTTTTAAAAAGGCAGGAAAACGACAAGCCGAATTTGGCGAGTTTGGGGCGATCGCTGAATAAATTCGGCAAATTCGGGGGCTCCAAATCAGCAGCATAACCGTCAGTTAGTAAGCAACTAGCAGCATTCTCCCGCTGCCAATGGTGGCCAAGCTGGGTCTTCTTCTGGCCAATCAGTTGTGGATGAGTGCTGAGCTGCTGTGTGGCCCAGGGAGAGAGAGAGAGTGTGTCTGTGTGTGAGAGAGATCCCCGTGGGTGGGGTGTGTGTGTGCGTGTGCACATTCGCGGCTTTCCACGGCTCCGGGGGGCATTTTTGGAGGTAGAGGTCCCAAACTTTAAGTGTAGCTTGAGGGGACCCTTCTTGCAGAATCCCCAAGTTTTGTAAAGATTATATCAGGGGGTCCTGAAATATGGGGCCCGGAAGGGGTCCTCCCCAAAATCGCCAATTGTAATAAAGCCATTAAAAACACATTTGCGGCTTTCCACGGCTCTGGAGGGGCATTTTTGGAGGTAGAGGTCCCAAACCTTCGGGGTAGCTTGGAGCGACCCTACTTGCAAGAACCCCCAAGTTTTGTAAAGACTGGGTCAGGGCCCCCCGAGTTATGTAGTCCCCCCCAATAGGAATAAAGCCATTAAAAACACATTTGTGGCTTTCCACGGCTCTGGGGGGGCATTTTTGGAGGTAGAGGTCCCAAACCCTCAGGGTAGCTTGGAGGGACCCTACTTGCAAGAACCCCCAAGTTTTGTGAAAGTTGGGTCAGGGCCCCCCGAGTTATTCATACCCCCCCCATCAACCCACTGGAATGATTGGGAGCAGGCAATCCTTAATGTGTATCTAGAGAGCGGCAAATCCAAGGCAAAACCTCCCGTGCAGAAATGGCCAGAGAGAGTCTCTGTGTGTGAGTCTGCTAGAATTGTATTGGATTACTCCTGAGTCCTGACTCCCAGTCCCTGCTCCTGATGGAAGAGAAGAAGACATCCACAGTAAGACCCATTTTGACCTCTATAATTGGCAGAAACCATGCCTCTAGTGCTCCTGGCCTGGACAGGGAAGATCTTACCATACACATACATCCCAAATGAGCGACACTCGCCGTTGTTTCGACACGCTGTCCACAGTCCCATGTGGTCTAAAACATCCTCTGCCCAGTGGTCTGTTGCCAGAGCAATGATGAGCAGCAAGAGGCTTACGAAGGAACAGAAGGAGGCAGCGATCCTCGGGCCATCCATGGTGAAGACACAGCCAGGGGTGTGACAGCCAAGCCAAGCACAATTGGGATGGACCTGGGGAACATAAGAACATAAGAAAAGCCATGCTGGATCAGACCAAGGCCCATCAAGTCCAGCAGTCTGTTCACACAGTGGCCAACCAGGGGCCTCTAGGAAGCCCACAAGCAAGACAACTGCAGCAGCACCATCCTGCCTGTGTTCCATAGCACCCAAGATAATAGGCATGCTCCTCTGATCCTGGAGAGAATAGGTATGCATCATGACTAGCATCTATTTTTACTAATAGCCATGAACAGCCCTCTCCTCCATGAACATGTCCGCTCCCATCTTAAAGCCTTCCAAGTTGGCAGCCATCACCACATCCTGGGGCAGGGAGTTCCACAATTTAACTATGTGTTGTGTGAAGAACGATTTCCTTTTATCTGTTTTGAATCTCTCGCCCTCCAGCTTCAGCAGATGACCCCATGTTCTAGTATTATGAGAGAGGGAGGAAAGCTTCTCCCTGTCCACTCTCTCCATACCATGGATGTTATGTCACAAGTATAACAGCTGGTTTAGGAACACATGCAGCGTAGCCAAGGAGGAGAAGACCCCATTCGTGAGGTGCTGGGGCTCCAAAGCTCCATGTGTGCAGAGGACTACAGAAGACTTTGGAGGCACAAGGGTCTTTTATGCATGGCTGTTTCCTTCACGATCTCCCCTCTGACCACTTCAGGTCTTTGTTTGGATTATGCATGCCATTTCCATCCGGCAGAGGTCGCCTGGCTGTCCCCCTTCATTTCCCCGCATTTTGCCTGCGTTTTCAGGGACGTGTTTTATTTCAAAGTTGAAAACACGGGCAAAACGCAGACAGAAACGGCATTCATAATCAACACAATGACCCAAAGTCGTCAGTGGGGTGACTGCGAGGGAAACAGCCATGCGTAAAAGGCCAAGGAGAGCTTATTGCCATTGTAGGGTTGTGGGTAGGTATAGCATGTCTGCACTTGCTGTGTATTTA
The DNA here is from genome assembly GCF_029931775.1 of Euleptes europaea. Classification (NCBI taxonomy): domain Eukaryota; kingdom Metazoa; phylum Chordata; class Lepidosauria; order Squamata; family Sphaerodactylidae; genus Euleptes; species Euleptes europaea. The sequence continues at coordinate 13,763,915 of NC_079314.1, forward strand.
AATGTGCCCGCCTTGCCCCCTCCAATTCAGCAAAGTTCCTCTCCAGCCTGGGTAATTCTAGCGATCGGGGGGGGGGGGGCACCTGTTAAGGGAACACACATAAACACACATGAAGCTACCTTATACTGAATCAGACCATTGGTCTATTAAGGTTGGTATTGTCCACTCAGGCTCGGGTTGCCAGCTCAGGGTTGGGAGATACCTGGGGATTTGCGGGTGGAGCCTGGAGAGGGCGAGGTTTGGAGAGGGGAGGGACTTCAGTGAGGTATAATACCATAGAGTCCACCTTCCAAATGGGGCCCTTTTCTCCAGGTGAACTGATCTCTGCTGCCTGCAGATCAGTTGTAATAGCAGGAGATCTCCAGCCATCACCTGCAGGTTGGTATCCCTAACTCAGACTACCTTCTAATGGGAGATTAGGGGCATTGAACCCGAGCCCTTCTGCATGCCAAGCTTTGCCACTGAGCTGGTGCTTTGTCATCTGTGCTAGGGTTGCCAGCTCCGGGTTAGAAAATACTTGGAGATTTTTGGGGGGTGGATCCTGAGGTGGGCAGGGTTTGGGGAGGGACTTCAATGCCATTGAGTCCAATTGCCAAAGCAAAAAAGGGGGGAGAAACCTCTGATAGTAGACAGAGGGGGGGAAAGGTGTGCGAAGCACCAGAAGTTACAAGGCATTTATCGAATCATTTGTAGCTACACCAAAGTATTACAAAATACTAGTAACATCAAAGGCTCAATTAAATTGCAAACACGTATTACAGCATACAAATAATGAGCAAACACAAAAAGCAAAAGTGTTGATAACATAAAACAGTGACCAACCTCCAGGTACTAGCTGGAGATCTGCTATTACAACTGATCTCCAGTTGATAGAGATCAGTTCATCTGGAGAAAATGGTTGCTTTGCCCATTGGACTATGGCATTGAAGTCCCTCCCCTTCTCAAACCCCGCCCTCCTCAGGCTCCACCCCAAAAACCTCCCGCTGATTGCAACGAGGGACCTGGCAACCCTAAGGGTGACTGTGAGGAAACAGCCATGCATAAATGTCCTGTTGACCCAAGAAACCCTGCCCATCTGCTTGTAAAGAAAAGGTTCTGTAGCATCTGAGCCTCAGAGAGAAGTCGAGGTGTCTACATTTTGTTCCTGACTGTGAAGCAATCACCCCAGGGCGTTTCTATGGGCTTCTGCCTCAAGTGAGCAAGGAAAATAATTGACATGAATGGCTGCATTTTTTTAAAAAGCAGGCTAGTGAGCTCATCAAGGGTATGGGGGACTTTAGGGATAAGGGTGTGGTGCAGAACCACATTTCTTGATGCCACAAACGACTGCTTCTTAATTCAGTCTTTTCAACTATAGGAAAACAAAGTCAATGCTTTTGGCAGTGGTCTGGTCTTGTTAAGACAGGCGATCCCCCAGCACCACATGCCATGAAACCTTTTGTACCCCCGGATGCCACATTGGGGATCATGGTCTTAGACAGTTGACATTGTTTGCTGATTTATTTGCGGGGGTTGGTTCTCAGATCCTACTGAATAGAACCACTAATAAAACCAACATTTGATGTATTATCGTCTCATCTTATTACCTTACATGGTGGGAGGTAATGGACTCGCAAGCCCCCATTCATTTGGTTAGAGTTGCCAACCTCCAGATGGGGCCTGGAGATCTCCCAGAATTACAATTGCTGTCCAGAAAACAGAGATCACTTGATCAAGGAGAAAATAGCTGATTTGGTAGATGAACTATATAGCATTACAACCCACGAAGATCCTACCCAGCTTCATCACCAAATCTCCAGGAATCCCCCAACCTGGAGCTGGCAACCCTATTGGGAGTGCAATCCCAATGGTTGGAATAGTGGGGTGGAGGGCATTTCTCCACACGTAGCATTGAATAAGGTGAAAGGGGGTTAGAAATATTTAAAATATCTGTATATGAAGAGCAACGAGGATGATCAGGGGTCTGGAGACAAAGCCCTATGAGGAAAGGCTGAGGGAGTTGGAAATGTTTAGTCTGGAGAAGAGGAGGTTGTGGGGGGGGGGACATGATTGCAATCCTTAAGTATTTGAAGGAATGTCACTTAGAGGACGGCGGGGAGCTGTTCCTGTTGGCAGCAGAGGAGAGGACTCAATGGGTTTAAATTGCGAGCGGAAAGGATATTGGGGGGGGGGGGGTTACAGTAAGAGTTGTTCGACAGTGGAATCAGCTCCCCAGGGAGGTGGTGAGCTCCCCCTCACTGGCAGTCTTCAAGCAGAGGCTGGCCAAACACTTGTCAGGGATGCCCCAGGCCGATCCTGCATTGAGCAGGGGGTTGGACTGGATGGCCTGTATGGCCCCTTCCAACTCCATGATTCTAAGATAAGACCTCCAATTTTAGAAACTAGTTTTGGGAGGCGTGATTTTCAAGCAAACTCTTCCACCTCACTTTAGAGAGTAGGATATGTAAAAAACAAACGCCACACCCATCACAATCCTGAATTTGACAGGTTAAAGGGCTGATTCACATGCTAGAGATCACAAAGGCTGGATGTGGGATACGCAGCTTGTGTAACCGTAAAATGTGAGTTGAAAGTTCTCCTCAGTTCCTGCATAAGAGGTGCCAGATTTGGATCAGCACCACACCGCATGGGAGAAAGCCTTCCCTCCTGCTCCATTTTCCCACAGGTTTCCCCAACTGCCTCAACAGGACCCCCATATTATTTCAGGTCAGGAAAATGATGTGTGTGTGGGGGGGTGGAGGCTGATGCCCCTTCCCCCCATGAGCCATAGTTCCACAGAATCAAGGAGAACCCGCAACTACTTACTGGCATTCAGGGCAGGGACCCCAGACTCAATCTGTGCAATCTGGAAGAAGAAGAAGAAGAAGAAGAAGAAGAAGAAGAAGAAGAAGAAGAAGAAGAAGAAGAAGGAAGGAGGAGGAGGAGGAGGAGGAGGAGGAGGAGGAGGAGGAGGAGGAGGAGGAGGAGGAGGAGGAGGAGGAGGAGGTGGTTTTTTATATTCCGACTTTCTTTACCACTTAAGGCAGAATCAAGCCGGCTTACAATCGTCTTCCCTTCCTCTCCCCACAACAGACATCCTGTGAGGTTAGGCTGAGAGAACGTGACTAGCCCAAGGTCTCCCAGCTGGCTTCGTGTGTAGGAGCGGGGAAACAAATCCAGTTCACCAGATTAGCCTCCGCCACCCATGTGGAGGAGTGGGGAATCAAACCCAGTTCTCCAGATCAGACTCCACCACTCCAAACCACTGCTCTTAACCACTACACCACGCTGGCTACACCACGCTGGGGTGAATCAGCTTCAGAGTTGTTGTTTTGATCAGCAAGACATATGATGTAATTTATTAACTTCTTTCCAACAAAAATTCCAAAACCAACAGATTCAGGTACGCACTGCAAACGCCTGCCTCATTTCCGCTGTACCCACAAGCACATTTCCAGTCTGTCTGAGGCAGGATACTAGGCAAATTTGACCCAGGGTGATTTCATTTGTAAGAAAATGTACCCAAACCAAAGCTTACCTGGAAGGTATCCCTCAAGCTGCCAAGGATTTTCAGGTAGGAAATATAGAGCGGGATTTTGGATTTGTCCCCTTGTCTCTCTACGTAGCCCAAACTTTATTCATTTCTGAGGACAGTTGCTAACATCTCTTGTGGAGAGACAAGCACACAGTGTGAGAGGTCCCCCTTTTATATATCATTTGGGAGGGTGGGGTTAGGCTAAAAACATAATTTTCTTAAGGGTGAGAGTTTCACAATACTGTTATTAGAAAACAGAGAAATATGTCATGCTATTATCCCCTGAGATGTAGGGGGTGGGGGACATGCATATAGGCGGTGGTCTGATGCCGCAACGTCACTGCTAGTAGAAACCCAGAAGTGACATCATTGCATCTGCACAACACTCTAGGGTTTTCCCCAAATTATGGCTTTACCATAGAGTTTTAAGTCCTCACCTGCTGCTGCTGCGACTGCCGACCCGGGCTCAGGGAGGGTGCCTGCATCCTCCTCTGCATGTGCAGACAACACTTTTTAAAATTGGGGGGTATTTACCTCCCCAATTATTATTTTAATTTTTTTCCCTGCAGACCAAGGGGGCCCCCCAAGTCTGCATAAAAACCTGTTAGGGGTCAGTCGGCCTGCTATCTGCGGATTTAAGTATCCCCAGGCAGGGGGCAGACTTTGGAATTGGATATATAGATTATTTCGCCAGCCCTGATCAGGCAATGCTTTCCAGCAAACTCATAGATGCATTCCCCGAAACTGAGGGTAAATTCATAAAACCACATTTTCATAATTTAAATAATATAAATGATGGGGTTGAGGTGGATGACAGTTTAAAACATTGTTGTTGTTGTTGTTGTTGTTGTTGTTGTTATTATTATTATTATTATTATTTTAACCCACCCTTTCCCGACCAGCATCAGGCTCAGGGAGGTTTACATCCAAACACGATTTCCAAACACATTTCAGTTAAAATACAGAACACCGTACAATAAATATCATTAAAAACCTAACATATATTTTAACAATCCACCAGATTAAAACCAAGAAATTCAATGACGCCTTCATAGACTGAGGGAACAGACTGCAGTGAGCTCTCTGTACCTTCCCCCTCCTAAATTTTTGTAACAATTTCATTCCTTTCCAAAGACCCTTGATTAATGGTGAAATCCCATCTAGGATCATCATAATTACCTGTTTGCCCCATTCCCTATTAACTGGGAAGTGGTCGGAGTGGATCGACTGAGCTCCATTCCAGTCAAAAGCAGGAATAATTTCTTCTCAGTTCCACCCACAATGAAATAGTTTTCCCTCAGGCCTACTAACCGGTAATCTAGGAAATATATGCCAGTTTGCTCAGATGAGAGATTAAGGATGTGGACATGATTCACACCTCAGAAAAGATTATGGCTTTTCCAGCACACAATGACTTTTGTTGTTTGCATCACCGGACCTGAAAGCATTGACATATTATGGACGTTACGGCCATGGGACTAGTGAGCGAAAGGAAATGTTATCTGGAGAGTGTCTGTGCCCTGCCCACTGAGGAATTCTCTCCACCTTCAAACCCTCAACCCTCCACCTTCAAATTCTCAACCCTGCCCACATCTGGTATCTTCTGTGATCTCCAGCAGGCTTCATGTGTAGGAGAGGGAAAACCAACCCAGCTCACCAGATTAGAGTCCACCGCTCATGTGGAAGAGTGCGGAATCAAGCCCGGTTCTCCAGATTAGAGTCCACCACTCTTAACCACGACACCACGCTGGAGTGGTGTGGTCCAACAAGCTGCTCTGATCAATATTCTGGACTCATTTTTCTGAACCAGTTGAAACTTCCATACACTTTTCAAGGGCAGCCCCACATAAAGCTCATCACACTCATCTGATCTAGATGTTAACAGGTCGGGTATCACAGTGGCAATGCTTTTTTTTACCCAGGAAAGGCTGCAGCTGACCCACAGACCAAGGCTGGTGAAAGGCACCTCTGGCTACTGCTGCCGCCAGCTTTTCCTGCAGAAGGCCCCATCCAGCTCCACTCCCAAGCTACAAATCTGCTCCATCATGGCAGAGTGCAACCCCATCCACACCAGGTAGGGTTGCCAACCTCCAGGTAGTAGCAGGAGATCTCTTGCTATTACAACTGATCTCCAGCCAATAGAGATCAGTTCCCTTGGAGAAAATAGCCACTTTGGCAATTGGACTCTATGGCATTAAAGTCCCTCCCCTCTCTAATCCCTGCCCTTCTCAGGCTCCACTCCAAAAATCTCCAGGTATTTCCCAATTTGGAGCAAGAAATCCTAAAACCAGGAGACACATCAATTCCTGGGTTAATTCTCCTGCCCACCAGTAGCAGATTACGTTTCAGCTGCTTTATTTACTGCTGGATCTTACTGCTTTGACAACATAAAACGCATCGTTTAGTACTGAGTTGTGATTGTCTGTGGCCGAAGGCTGAAGTTTGTTGTCTGAGGCCGAAGGCCATCACAATCCACTATACAAAACATTAAAATAACATAATATACCATTAAAATAACTTTAAAACAGTCTGACCCACAAGAAACTAGTATTTAAATATGTTAGGTTCCCTGATTAAAAACAGCTTTAGCTCGGATTTTCTTAGCTGCTAAAGCAAAGAGTGACACTATGTAGGACACATCAGGATTGGCGTCTGATAGGAGAAAGAGCAGCTGAGTTAGCAGATAACATTGTGTGTACAGAATTTAAAATGAGAAATGCCTTAGTTTGCAACATTATGGGTGTGTATTCGAATATACCTGAGCTAAAATTAAACCTGAAATCAGCTGTCCCAACTTGGCTCAGGGGTACCTGAAATGACCCAGAACACTACCAAAATTGCATGAGCAACAGTAACTCATTTCCCAGGATTTCAGAAGAGTTTCTGGTTTCAGAGAGGCTTCAAAGCAAGGAGGGCAGGAGACAGGAAGGAAATGTTCAGGTCTGCCACCATTGAAAATAATGATATACCCAGGAATGAACATTATATAATGCTGAAGATTATCTTATGTATTTTTCTATGCTACACATTTTGAGTAAATAAAACCCTGATTTATGCACCATTTCAATCATTCCAAAAGAGAAAATATTTCATTTCATCCCCCCCCCTCCAGAGCTACTGTCAGAAAAATTGGGAAGGAAAGTTGTAAAAAACATTTGCTCCAGAAATTTTCTGATTTCTTTCCAGGTTTTCACTTCTCTAGATGACATTGGTTCCAGGTTTGGGAAGACCTGGGGAGACAGTTCCTAGCCCCCCCCCCTTTGGCTCATCAGCGGGCTGTCCTCATGCTTCCCTTTCCACCCACCTATCTGCATGTCCCCCCACCTCATTGTGCATTAGGGTTGCCATCTCTGGGTTGTGAATAGGGCTGAGCATATTGATAAACCCGAACCAAAAATAAACCCGAAGAAGGCCTTTTCGGCTTCTTTCAAGTTTAATTTAATCTGAATATTAAAACTGGGAATCAAGCCGAAGCCGGATAGCTGATTGCTGAATCAGCCGAATACATATTCGGCTTTTTTCGGGTTCGGCTTTTCCCTATGGGATTTTTTAAAAAAATATGCTCTGGAGGAAGCCTTTTTGGAGGTAATAATAATAATTTATTGCAGTCATAGACCAGAAAATGTCATATTGCACTTCTATGCTACATTTCCAAAAGCATTTCAAGAATTACTAATGAAACATATAAAATAAAGATAAAATACTAATTAGACCAATTATAACAGTATATGTTTGTTTCAAAGAGACAGTAGAACAGTTCAGGCACCAAAGGATGTCATTATCAGTCTGTGCAGAGTAGACTTACCATTTGCTCATCTGGAGGTAAACTCTCAGTCCCTGTCCCCCACAAGAAATCAAGAAGCAGGAGAAAAACTGGTCAGGAAATGGCCTCCATAGTGATACTCTAGGAATTTCCCCATCACTCTATGGTCTTTACCATAGAGATTAGGGGAAACTCCTAGAGTGTCACCCAGAAGTGTCGTCATATCCTCCTCAAAGTCCACCCTCTCCAGGCACAATCCTCAAAATCTTCTGGCATTTGCCAAGATGGTGCTGGCAACCCTAGCTGCAGACAGCTATAGCTCTAGATGATAAAAATTAGAGAAAGAAAAAAAAATGACAGTATATTTTCATACCACAAACAAAACCAGATTACAAAAACTGGCAAACAATGTAAAAACAGTATTGCACACAATGTGAAATGACAGTATATTATTTACAATACACTGTGCAATTATAACAGCATTGTACATACAATGAATGTGTGTGTGTTAAGTGCCGTCAAGTCGCTTCCGATTCATGGCAACTCTATGAATCAATGTCCTCCAAAAGTCCTATCTTTAAAAGCCTTGCTCAGATCTTGCAAATTGAGGGTCGTGACTTCCTTTATAGAGTCAATCCATCTCTTGTTGGGTCTTCCTCTTTTCCTGCTGCCTTCAACTTTTCCTAGCATGATCGTCTTTTCCAGTGACTCTTGTCTTCTCATAATATGACCAAAGTTATGATAGCCTCAGTTTAGTCATTTTAGCTTCTAGAGAGAGTTCAGGCTTTATTTGATCTACAGCCCACTGGTTTTTTTGGGGGGTTTTTTGGCAGTCCACGGCATCCGTAACACTCTCCTCCAACACCACATTTCAAAGGAATCTACTTTCTTCCTATCAGCTTTCTTCATTGTCCAGCTTTCACACCCATACATAGTAATAGGGAATACGATGGCATGAATTAACTTGTTTCACATAAAGCTGCCTTATACTGAATCAGACCCTTGGTCCATCAAAGTCAGTATTGTTTACTCTGACCAGCAGTGGCTCTCCAGGGTCTCAGGCGGAGGTCTTTCACATCACCTACTTGCCTAGTCCCTTTAACTGGAGATGCTGGGGATTGAACCTGGGACCTTCTGCATGCCAAGCAGAGGCTCTACCACTGAGCCACAGCCCCTCTTGGTTGCCAGTGACCCATCCTTACACTTAAGAATCTGTTCTAGCTCCTTCATGGCTGCCCTTCCCAGACTCAATCTCCTTCTGATTTCTTGGCTGCTGGTTATAAAACAATAAAAAGTGCAATAAATAGTGCAATAGAAGTTGCCCTAGTACAAGTTGACTTAGTACAAGTAGGAGTTGACTTAGTACAAGTAGGGCTGTACATGAGTCCGTATTTGGAACTGTGCTGCTTGCGGCCATCATACGGCTTGCAGATGGCAATACTGACATATTTTAATCACCATGAATTCACACACTCCCAGCATCAAACCAGGTTGAGGAGTACCAGATTTCTATGGGCAGAGATTTTGCATCTGCATCCTTCTCAGAGGCCATCTACCTTTCGATATCAGGTGTGGGGCTGGTGTAGTGGTTAGGCACTAGGAGATGCCCAAGTGCTGGTGGGGTGGTTAGAAGATGGCATTAGGAGATGCCCAAGGGCTGGCGTGGTGGCTAGGACACGGTACTAGGAGATGCAGGTCCCAACAGGAGATGGTTGAGAGACTGTGAGCCAGAAATTCTCTTTCAGTCTCTTCTACCTTGCAGAGTTGTTGTTGTGAGGATAAAATGGAGGCGAAGATAACAGTGATGTAAGCTGCTTTGGCACCCTCTGGGGAACAAAAGCAAGGTATAAATTTCTCAATAAATAATTAAGATTAAAGAGGCTTCTCAGGACCTCTGGATAGACCTGTTAGCTGCCCTGAGAATGCTGGGAAAGGGCGGGATACAAATCCCTTTCCTTTGCCGGGAAAGGGCGGGATACAAATCAAGTAGAATAAAATAAACAAACCATTTTGTGAAGTGGAAACTGATCATATAAAAATAGGGAGAAAGACTTCTAAAAAAAAGCCTGCTTTTTTTGTTTGCTATCCTGCCTTTGTCCAATACCAAACCAGAGATGCATAAACTTGCCTTAGATGTCTCTTTCTTAATTCTCACATTGGCATAGTCTCAACATCCACCTGCCTGTGAGCTATTGGGAAAAAAAGATCACTCCCTCACCACAGAAATGCATCTTCTCACCAGCCCCAGAATCACTTCCTGGATTCTTTTCATGCTGGATTAAATCTCTGGCCTGCTCTGACTTCATCAGCCACGGCAGAGAGTTTTATCTGGGATGGGCAGTATTGGCTACTCCCCGAGCCAAAGTCCATAAAACGTTGCTGGGATGGTTCTCATCTCCCACCCAGCCCTCTTCCCCATCTTCATCATTTCCTCCTGGTCATGAGCCAGGTCAGGCTCTAAGCTTCAAATTATCTCCCCTCCCCCTTATGCTTGGCACGTAGGACTGCCAACCTCCAGGCAGTAGCTTGACATCTCCTGCTATTACAACTGATCTCCAGCCAATAGAGATTAGTTCCCCTGGAGAAAATGGCCACTTTGCCAATTGGACTCTATGGCATTGAAGTCCCTCCCCTCCCCAAACCCCGCCCTCCTCAGGCTCCACTCCAAAAACATGCTGCCAGTGGCAAAGAGGTATATTATTGGTGCATATGGCAACTCTATTGGCGCATATGGCAAGAAGTATATCATGTCCATGGATTTTCCCAATCACAATCCCATTGGAGTTTTCTATGAGAGGGGGCAGCTTTTGGGAAATGGGAGAGAAACTATTATTTTCTTCATTTCTCTTTCCCCTCCTTCACACAAGAGAATGGAGCAGAATGCCTCTCCTCACTGTGAGTGGAGGAAATTAACACCTGACTGCACTACTGTACATACAGTTCCTGGATCTCTACTTAGGTTCCCCTATGGATTCTGTCTAGGATTGCCAGCCGTGTAATAGCAACCCCGGGGAGATTTGGGGTAGTTTGGGGAAGGGGAGTGCTGCTGATGCAGCAAAGTCACTTCCAGGTGATCAGCTCAGAAGTGATTGTCACCACTCCAGTCACACTCTAGACATTTCCTCAATCTCTAATGGTAAAAACTGTAAAGAACAAGAAAATTCCAAGAGGATCATGAACGCAGAGGAAGTGACTTTAACAGAAGAATTGGAGTTAAAGACTAAAGTGGAACCTATATATTGATTGGGTGAAAAGTGGAGAAGCCAACGAAGAGACTTTAGTAAAATTAAAAAGTCTATGCTCATGGCTAAAAATATGAAAATATGGTCTATTTGACTTGGTTCGTAGGGGGAAGGAGATGGGGGGAAGGGGTTAAAATTGTATTGGAAGAAAGGAAGTGTAATTTTGTAATTATAAAAGTATGATGTAAAAATGACTTCCAATGCAATAAAAGGGGGGGGGAGAAAAAAAGCTGACAATAAACTAGTTTGGGAGCCATTAGACTATAAACTAGTTTGGGAGCAGGGAATGGTTTTTCCAGATAGTCTTTGTTTTAAGTGACGACCACACAGAAGATCAACATACTAGGGCTGTTGATTCGGTTCGGCCCGAACTGAAAAACAGCCGAATTTCCCCTGATTCGGTGGTTTTTAGTTCGGGACGAACTGAACTCAAAAATGGCGGGCAACCGGGGGGGGGGGCGAATTCAGCGAGTTCGGGAGTTCACGAATAAATCCGACAAATTTGGGCAGTCAGTAAGCAGCATAACCGTCAGTAAGCAGCATTCTCTCCCCCGGCCAATCGGTGGCCAAGCTGGGTCTTCTTCTGGCCAATCAGTCAGGATTGAGTACTGGAGGAATCAGCTGATGTGCGGCCCGGCCGGGGAGAGAGAGAGAGAGAGAGAGGGAAATCCTCCTGTGTGTGTGTGGGAGGGTGCTTGTGCACATTCACTCCTTTCTGTGGCTGCAGGGGGCATATTTTTTGGAGTACAGACCCAAACTTTCAGCAGAGATTCAGACAAGCCTTCTTAAGAGACCACCCAAGTTTTGTAAACATTGGGTCAGGGGGTCCTGAAATATGGGCTCCCCCCTTTTTCTTTCCATGGCTGCAGGGGCGCATTTTTGGGGGTACAGACCCCAAACTTTCAGTGGAGCTGCAGATGAGCCTTCTTAAGATACCCCCCAAGTTTTGTAAACATTGGGTCAGGGGGTCTCGAGATATGGGCTCCACCCCTTTTACCTCCCCCCTTTTCCATGGCTGCAGGCGGCGCTTTTTTGGGGATACAGCCCCCAAACTTTCAGCATAGCATCAGACAATCCTTCTTAAGATACCACCCAAGCTTTGTAAAGATGGGTTCAGTGGGGGCAGAAATATCGGCTCCCCCCTTTTCTCTTTCCGTGGCTGCAGGGGGCGCATTTTTTGGGGTGCAGATCCCAAACTTTGAGCGGAGCTTCAGACAAGGCTTCTTAAGAGACCACCCAAGTTTTGTAAACATTGGGTCAGGGGGTCCCGAGATATGGCTTTTCCCCTTTCCCCTTTTCCCTATTGGGATGAATGGGATCCTGTATGCATCTCCAGAGCAAAACGTCCCGTGCCTAAATGGAAACGTCTTGGATTACCCAGTCCTCCCCAGCCCCTCCTGATGGAACAGAAGACAGCCACAGTAAGACCCCTTTGGGGGCTTTAATCTATATTTTTTCTCCTGTGTGTGTGTGGGGGGGGAAGCAGAGTCTCTGTGTGTGTGGGGAGGGAGCAGTTTCTGTGGGTGGGTGGGGGAAGCCAAAGGGGGCTTTTGCCGGTTCTGCCTGGGGTGTGTGTTCCCCCTCGAGTCTCTCTCTCCCTGGTTTGAGGGGGGGTTTCAGTTGTGTGTCTTCAGGTTTTCCCTCATTCATAAAAATCTTCTCAGCTGTTTGTCGGGGCTGGGAGCTTTGTGCGTGGCCGGCAAGCTCTGCTCAGAGATGCACATTAAGGGTGGGGGGACCCCTTTCGGGGCCCATATCTCAGCCACCCTGACCCAATCTTTACAAAACTTGGGGGGTCTTTCAAGAAACGTCCTTTGAACCTCTGCTGAAAGTTTGGGACCTCTACCCCCAAAAATGCCCCCCCAGAGCCGCAGAAAGGCGGGTTGTGTTTTTAATGGCTTTATTCGGCCGAATTTTTTCCCCGAACTTTGAATTCCCAACGAATTGCACGGACCCGAAGTGGGGGAGTTCGGACTTCGGCATATGCCGAATCTAAACGGGCCGAATTCAGCCGAATCCGAACTATACCGAATTTTTTTTAATTCAACAGCCCTACAACATACCAAGGATACTGATTATCAATAAGAGCCTTTGTTCACCTTATTAAGAATATCTTAATGGATAGTTTTGGGCATATATCCTGAAACACTTGGCAGTAGTGATAAATGTTTAGACTCGGAAGGAGGTCACTTCACAGGTGACATTGTTAATGGATCCTTGAGGAAGGCACCTAAAAATGTACAGGATGAATGCAACAAACTGGTGTTTGCAAATAAATGTATCTGACAAAGTAAACCCTCACCATTTGCAAGGGACCTGTTCCAAGAATCACTGTGAATGGCAAAATCCACAAATACTGGGAGGCTGGGTTCTGCTGTCTCCTGGTAGAACCCCCCCCCCTCTCAATTTCATGCAAAATTTAACAATTTAATGATGGCGCTGACGGTGCTGCGGCAGGGGGTAAGAACAGGTTGGAGACCACGTTGTGTGATCGCATCATGGACCATGAATAGATGAAATACTGAATCACGAATCCTCATATGATAATGGGCTACTGTATGTAGGGGCCAAGTGGGCTTGGAGATTTCCTGGAATAACAGCTGCTCTTCAGGCCACAGAGATCAATGCCCCTGGAGAAAATGGCTGCTTTAGATAGAAGAAGACGAAGAAGACGAAGAAGAAGAAGAAGAAGAAGAAGTTGGTTTTTATATGCTGACTTTCTCTACCACTTAAGGCAGAATCAAACCGGCTTACAATTGCCTTCCCTTCCCCTCCCCACAACAGACACCCTGGGAGGTGGGTGAGGCTGAGAGAGAATGACTTGCCCAAGGTCACCCAGCTGGCTTCGTGTGTAGGAGTGGGGAAACAAATCTAGTTCACCAGATTAGCCTCCTTCACTCATGTGGAGGAGTGGGGAATCAATCCCGGTTCTCCAGATCAGACTCCACCGCTCCAATTCACTGCTCTTAACCACTACACCACTCTGGCTCTCTAGTGGATAGTGGCCAGTGGCCTCTATGGCATTAATCCCAGCTGAGGTTCCTCCCCTCCCCACATCCCACCTCCATAGCCTCCACCTGCAAATCTCTAGGTATTTCCCAACTAGGAATTGGCAACCCTAACTGTATCTCCTATCAGGGGTCATTTATGTGTGGGTACTTTCACTCACGTTCATACCCCTCTGTCTCTGTTGTTCCTTGGAGTTATGCATGAGTTTTCCCTGCATTAGAGATGACCTCGCTGCCAGTCCTCACAGATCACAGACCTTCCTGTTCCTCTGTTAACCCAGTTCTTCCCTCTCCCCCCTGACCTCAGCCCAGGTGAAATCTCCATGCATAAGGAAAAGTGCAGGACACACAAGCTTAGTTTCGCTCACAGCCAATTACAAAGCAGCATGTCCAGAAGCGAGGGTTAAAATACTTCATGCTTCCTCAGAGCTCTTTCTTAGTAGAAGAAAGGCTTTTTAAACTGAGGCTTGGATTCCCCCCCCCCTTTTCAGATTGCTCCGGTTTTTGTTTTTTGTTCTTAAAATGCTTTTTTATGTGGCAATTGGGTTTGCAGGGGGTGGGAGGGAACTTCATATAAGAACATGAGAATGTAAGAACATATAAGATCCAGCCATACTGGATCAGACCAAGGCCCATCAAGTCCAGCAGTCTGTTCACACAGTGGCCAACCAGGTGCCTCTAGGAAGCCCACAAACAAGACCACTGCAGCAACACCATCCTGCCTGTGTTCCACAGCACCTAATATATTTGGCATGCTCCTCTGATCCCGGAGAGAATAGGTATGCATCATGACTAGAATCCATTTTTACTAGTAGCCATGAATACTCTTTTCTTCCATGAACATGTCCACTCTCCTCTTAAAGCCTTCCAAGTTGGCAGCCATCACCATCTCCTGGGGCAGGGAGTTCCACAATTCAACTATGCGTTGTGTAAAGAAATATTTCCTTTTATCAGTTTTGAATCTCTCTCTATAGCCACCTATGAGTTTTGGATCTCTCACTATAGCCACTTACTAAGCAGCATTTCAAGGGGCGGGGATTCAAATGCTTCCTGGTTTGAGCTTGGAGTCTGCTGGTGCATAGATTCCCCAAAGGAAAGTGTGGGTCCAGCGAGCAACAAACCTCAGGTAAAACTCCCATGCATAAATGACCATAGACTTATTTAGAAGCTTGTTTGGCTGGAGCTGAATGGTAAGTATATCAATACTCAATAGCAAACCCAGGTTAGCCTCAGGGTAACATGTGAAATGGTCCTTGGAGTGCAAACCTTCTGTAATCCTCACCTCCTTTGTCCTCAAAACTACCCGATAAGAGTTGATATGAAAATTACGTGGGGTTCTTGGAAAGCGAGGGGCAGACAGGAACAAAATAGAGTAGTCATATTTTCAAATACAGAGGCAACTTTGAAAACCTCGACACACTGCCAAATCCAGGTTCATTTCAAATGACAGAAAGAAACTCATTTGGAAAAAAGAGCATTCTTTACTCAAAGAGCTCGCATGCATTACCATAACGGGCAAATAAAATGTGGGGGACTTCTGAGTCTGAATCCAGACCCAGTTATCTGCCTTCAAAAGCAGATGCTGATCCAGGTCCAGCTTGCCCCAATACTGGCTCCATTGGAACCCCATGCTCCCATCACAGGTCTGGATGTCATCTCAAAGGCAGAATAGTTTCCCATCCGAGTTCACATGTCTCTCCCAGCATGTATTTGGAAAGCAAGCCCACCTGTGCGGAGACAAAAGAAGTGATTGAGGTGGAAGAGAAGTAGTGTAAGCACTTGGCCCAACCTGAACCACAAACCACAAAGGAGACAAACCGGTCCAAAGAATTTGGTTTTACTGGTCATATAGGGTAGCAGAGCACAAAGAAACTACGACAACAATGGGGCAAACTAGCTTGCACTTGATAATATAAAAGCATTGAAAAAAGCACTCTAAGGCACAGTACAGCTTCAAGAGATTACAAACTGCAAATAGCACGAAGGCGCTGAGGTTCTCACGGATTACTGTCGGCTTCAAAGAGTCCAAATATGCAAAACAATCCTTGAAGGCTAGTCGGTGGGAAAACGAAACCAACTGAGCTACAGACCTGACAAGTAGCATGAAGCATCGCCAGAAGCATCTGGACCTCCAGCTTCCTCTTCATGTCCCTAGAATCATGCTCTGATCCTCCAAGCTGGTAGTCCAAGACCTATTCAGAGCTAGTGAATTTACACATCTTTGGAGTATTCTGAAAGTCTTTCCCCAAGCAACAAAATTGTTCCAGACATAACTAGAAGTGTCTCAAACCTGCTAATACTTGCTAGTATTACATTGACTTGCTAGAATACATTGACTAATGAACATTACAGGCTAGTCTTAAATTTGGACATATGGTGTGTTGGTGGTTGGGGATACCCACATAGGTCAGTGAAGCCTGCTGCTATGACAGGAGACCTCCTGTTGGCAGCTCTCTTTGCCCACCACTGCTTCAAGTGGCAACAGGAGAAAAATATTTTTTAAAAACAGTGACATTGGAAACCATAGAATTTCCAGTGATTCCTAGAGTTACCTTACATCACTTCCGGGATTCTCCTGGAAGTGATGTCATAGCAGGACAATGAAGAAGAAAGTTGGTTTTTATATGCCAACTTTCTCTACCACTTAAGGAAGAATCAAACCGGTTTACAATCACCTTCCCTTCCTCTCTCCGCAACAGAAATCCTGTGGGGTAGGTGGGGCTGAGAGAGCTCTAAGAGAGCTGTGACTAGCCCAAGGTCACCAAGCTGGTTTCATGTGGAAGAGTGGGGAAACTAACCCAGTTCACCAGATTAGAGTCTGCCACTTGTGTGGAGGCTTGTGGAATCAAACCTGGTCCACCACTCCAAATCACCGCTCTTAACCACCCCCCCATGCTGGCTCTCAATAACACCCCCCATATCCCCACCCCAATGCGATTTACACAGAGAAGACGGATCTGTGAACCACAGTTTCTCAAGGAAGAAACTAATCATCTAAATCACGCACTGCTAGCAAACGGCTATTCCAAGAATGAAATCAGAAGGGCCATTAAACCAAACAAAAATCAGAAAACTCAGGAAAAACAGTCTCCCATAGGAAAGGTATTCTTGCCATTTATTAAAGGAGTCACTGATAGGATGGAGAAACTTTTGAAAAAACATAACCTACAAACAGTGTTTAAACCCACCAAGAAAATACAACAAATGCTACGATCAGCAAAAGACAAAAGAGACCCCCTCACCTCTGCAGGAGTATATCGTATACCTTGCAGCTGTGGAGAAGTTTACATCAGGACCACAAAACGCAGCATACAAACAAGGATAAAAGAACATGAAAGATACTGCAGACTTGGCCAACCTGAGAAATCAGCAGTGGCTGAACATGGACTGACACAAACAGGACACAGGGTCTTATTCCAAGACACTGAAAGACTGGACAATTCTACCAACTATTTTGTCAGATTGCACAGAGAAGCCATTGAAATTCATAAACATCAGCACAACTTTAACAGGAAAGAGGAGAGTTTAAGAATGAATAAGGCTTGGCTTCCTGTCCTAAAAACCTCCAGACTAACAAAGACTATAGTCAACAATAGCCATGCAGATTAGCTTTGGACTTCACACATTAACAGATCACTTCAGGATACAATGGTTCCATATTAACATACAACACTGTCATTAGCACATTATCTTGATACTTACAGGACAATGATTAGCACATTACTTTTGCAGGACAATGACTCAGCTCAAACCCAACCCCTTTCTGACTATATCTTCCTACACACCTGACACTGAGAGACACTGTCCTTCAGTGTTACTACTCTAAAGATGCCTGCCACAGTTGCTGGCGAAACGTCAGGAAAGAAAATTCCAAGACCACGGTTACACAGCCCGGATAACCTACAAGAACCAATGAACTCTGACCGTGAAAGCCTTCGACAATATTTAGAGAAGGATTTATCTCCAAGTGCAGCATAAAAAGTTGTATTCCCAGGAAGACTCCTTAATGTCGAAGCTCAGTCATTGATGAAACATACTAGAAAGGTCCAATAAGTGTGTGGCATGTCAGGGGAATAAATGCATCCCTGCTTAGCACATACTCACCAGTTAACAGGAACAGAGGGCCAGAGGCCCAGCCTACAGCGAGGGACCATCCATAGCGCCCCAAATTCCTGTAGGAACTATTGAACACTCCTGTGAATATGGACATGGCGATCAGAGCACAAAGACCTAGGAGAGGAAGAAGCGATATTAATATCCCATAGGATCTATTTATGCTTGTACAGATCCCAGCCCACTCTCACTAGAGAGCAGGAAATATATGCTGGCTGTCTTGGGAAAAACAACAGCAACTACTTCTACTACTATTACTACTACTACAAAACCCTAAGAAGATCCCTGCTGGATCTGACCAACAGCACATCTAGTCCAGGGTGTGATAGCAAAGGTGCTTGAACACTTGCCGGTACAGTACATGTCCTGTTTCTGATTGTCTATTGAGAGCCAGTTTTTCGAGGATTGATTTGACTGATCGCCAAATCGTTTGTGGATGTTTGCTAGCTTGCTGCATTGTAGTTCTTCCAAACAGGCCTTTTATGCATGGTCTATTTCCGCTGAATCTGCTGCATTCTAATTGCACATCAAAACACTATGCACAGGAGCTTTTTGCCCTGAAGAAATTCCAGGCGTACCTTGCTATCAACTATTTATCCCCAGTGAAAATGCAGAGCTTCTGAACCACATGAGTCCCTCCCTCCTGAAAATGCTGCTTTGTAATTGGCTGTGTATTTTTTTTTAAATACATCACCAGCCCGACCAGCCCCGCAGCGGAATTCTTTCATTTGATCTGAACCAAGTGGCCATTTTACAGCCAAAGCAGAGAAGGGTCTGTACAACCCCACCCCAACCAATTTGTTTCTGGGTATCGGAATGCAGCGGTCATAAGAACATAAAAACACTTGTTAGTCTTGCACTTGCAAAAAAAAAAAAAAGGCTTTCATGCCCATAAGAGGACGCTTTAAAAGGAGGGCGGCAAATCACCCCGGCTCTGTTCCATCCTGCTGAGAATTGAAACTGACCCACACTCACTGTGAAACTGACCAAATAAGCAGCCGCCTAGGTTGTTTGTGATTATTTCAGCATTCTCTCAACTGTTCGATCTGAAACTGACCCACACTTGCTGTGAAACTGACCAAAATAAACAACAGCATGGTACTCCAGCATTATTCTCTTGCTAGTGCACTCGCAAATGGCATCGAGAGGAGGGGCTGGATGAGGGAGACAGACACATGGGAGGGAGAAGCAAGAATGGGCGTGGGGAAAACCCCCTTCCAGGACAGGCTTTCAATTTGAGATCGAGGCAGACTTTAAACTCAGGGTAAAACAGCATCCTGAAAATGCAAGGGAAACATGAGGGAAGAGCAAGGCAACTTCTGAAGGTTGGAAAATACATGCATAATTAAAATGAAGCCCTGAAGCAGTTGGGGGGTGACAGCGATGGGAACAACCTGTGCATAAAAGGCCTTAGTGTACTCCAATTGGCTTCTCCTACAGCTGTGGGCACCCTCTCCCCGACCTTGGCATCAGAGGGCTTAAACTGTTTATTGCTATTTTGATCATGTACACTGACGTTCTAACACTTATAGCCCACAATCTCTGAATTCCCAGCATTCACTTTTACAAATTAAGTCTCTAGCTCTTTTCCTTGCATTTATAAGGGGAAAGGTGTGGTACAGCTCTCCCCTTATAACTCTACAAATAACAGGGCTCTCTTTTAATGAGAGCTAGGAATTCCAAAATCATGACAAGCGATCATTGGTGTCTATGCTGTGTGAGGCCCTGACCTGGATAGCCTCAGGTTAGCCTGATCTTGTCAGATCTCAGAAGCTAAGCAGGGTCGGCCCTGGTTAGTATTTGGATTGGCAACCTACAAGGAATACCAGGGGTCTGACCCAGAGACAGGCAATGGCAAACCACCACCAAACGTCAAACATCTCTTGCCTTGAAATGTTTTCAGCTGTGATTTCAGCTACTGTAGTTTTCAACTTTGTCAAAAAGATAATTTTGCTGCTGGTGAATGCTGTGCTTATATCTCAGAGCCAGTGTGGTCTAGTGGTCAAAAGTGGCGGACTGTAATCTGGAGGTCACACGAAGCCTGCTGTGTGACCTTGAGCCAGTCACAGCACTCTCAGGACTCTCTCAGTCCACGCGGAGACAGGCGATGGCCAACCAACTCCGAAGGTCTCTTACCTTAAAAACCCTAAAGGGTTGCCATACGTCAACTGTGACTTGACGGCACACACACGGGCACACAGATGCTGTATGCGCATGTCCTAAGCCCACTGCCCATCTATTGATTGAGGTCTCATATTATGCGAGAAGGAGAAAAATGTCTCCCTTTCCATGTGGAAATTGGTTTATCCTTCGATGGAATACCTGCTGCCAAGCTGGCTATGCCTGCGGTCTTGGCTGTTGAGAAGGATCCAGCATAGAAACGGCAAAGCGAGGTCCAGAGACTGAAGAAGGAGACGGCGCCAGCAAACGCCCCCATCATCAGGAAGAATCGGGTGGCATGGATATAGCCTACAGGGAACAAGAAGAGAGAAAGAAAAAGGAAGGTGATTGTATGTATCAATGGGTAAGCAATACAGCACGTCACAGGAGAAGCATGTTGCCAGCTGCCATGGGATAGACCAGGATTTCCTTCATATTTCTTTGCCAATAGCTGTAGAAACAGTGGCTCACACCTCCCCTCGGCTTGCCAGGCAGTGGCTGGCAGTGCCAGGCAACTTGTAGGAGGGTTGTGGGGATGGGGCTACTTACCATAGGTTCTGACCATAGAGTTCCTGGCCATTCCTAGAGCTACATAGGGTAGCTCTAGCAATTGCTAGAAACTCTATGGTAAGGTTGCTCTTCACTAATTTCAGGACTGTTTTTAATGTTCAGCTTATTAGAGATCATTCTCTACACACAGTTCCCACAGCTATCAGTTCCTTCTCATCCTTGGTGTTACCTCTCCTCCACCATAGAATAGAATCATGGAAGGGACCACCAGGGTCATCTAGTCCAACCTCCTGCACAATGCAGGACATTCACAACTACCTCCCCACACAACTACCCCCAGTGACCCCTAATCCATGTCCAGATCTTTGAACTCTTTGACAGGAGGGTTACTGCAACCTGGCAAGTCTTTTACCAGATGCCAATGTTTTTTTTATTATCTGTTGAATATCGTGAGATTTGTGACTAAACTGAAGAGCTGATATAATAATAAAGTTGTCCTGTTCCGTCTCGCGAGCTGCCAGGTTGTAGTAACCCTCCTAGGTTCGGACTTAGAAGATCATGCTCCCTTAGAAATAGAATAATAAAATCTGACTGTTTGCTTAAACAACACAGTACACAGCCCGTCGGCCATTTTAGATGTGACGATTGTAGCGCCTGTGCGCAGACGCTACCTGTCAAAGAGTTCAAAGATCTTAGTACTGGTTTTACTTTCAAACTTAGACACTTCAGCAACTGTAATAGCAAATATGTAATTTATTTAATCCGGTGCCCATGTGTACTTTTATACGTGGGGAAGACAAAGAGAGTAAAAAAACTCAGAATCGGGGAACATAGATCCCGAATCAGAAATTCTGTTTTGGAGGCGCCGTTGACAGCGCACTATAAAGAAATGAAACATCAGGATTCTGAGTTACAATTTTTTGTGGTATGGCAATTCTTTGGTAAACCTTTTCACAATCAAAATGTTGATCGTTTAATGTCCCAGCAAGAATCTCGTTTCATTTTTCTGTGATACACTGTTTCCCAATGGATTAAATTCCAATATGGATTTATCTTGTTTTCTTTAATTATGTCCCTCCCCTGGTATAATATATTGTAAGTGCCCCTCTCTTGAATATTATACGGTAACATGACTAAAATAATTACGGAAAGCACTAGGCTCGTGGAATCACATGAGTATAAGTAAACAATAGCACGTCACACTTTAGACGCCTTAGACAGCCGTCCACGGACTATTGAAGAATATATTCCTTAGACCTAAAATGGTATGTTAAAAACTATTTATAAACTTTTTATATATTTTTTTTATTAAGATAATATTGTATGTATATATGTTTGTATTGTATCTCACTTTTAGGTAATTTTTCTGTCTACGGATTGTCTCGAAGCTTGAAAAAAATCTGTGAAATGGGAATGTCACTGGGAACCCATTGCGCTTAAAGAATATTCTCCATGACTGTTTTATATACCTACCTACTTGGATGTAATATATGCCTGTATTGTGAGCACTTGGTGCCCTGTTTGTATTAGGACTCGTGTCCGTGCTGCTCTTTACGGGGATTTTGTCCCTTGCTTACCCTGTTGGGGGTCTTTGCTCTCTAATATACTCTTAATAGCATCTTATTTCGTGTGTTAGAGTCGCCTTAATAGGCATTTTGTTCGCTTGTATTGCTTTGAGTTCTAACTACCTGGCAGTTGGCAACCCTATTTATCTCTAATTTGAAAATGCGGGCAAAACACTGGGAAATGCAGGGGGAGAGAGAGGCAACTTCAGACTGTCAGAAACAGCATGCATAATCCAAACAAAGAACCAAAGTCATTGGATGGGTGATGGCGAGGGAAACAGCCATGCATAAAAGGCCACTGTTATTTTAATTTGCATAGAGGATCAGACCTTCAGCGGCCAGTCAGAAGACCTGCTGGGTAAGAGCCCCACATGGCTCACCCACTTTCCAAAAACACTTGGTGAGTGACAAGAAAGATGTTGGTGGGTGCCATGGTGCGCCCACAGGCACCATGTTCCAGGACTGGGAAGTGCTTACCAAGCACACTCATCCCATATGCCTGACAGAGGAAGCCTCGGCAAAATTCCCACAGGCCATTGCGGTCAGGGCCGATCACCCAGTAGTCCGAGGCCAGGGCGGCAAGGAGCAGTGCGAAGCTGATGGAGGCAAGGACGGCAGTGCCAATCTGCAGCGCGCCCATCCTGCGAGACTGGTAGAGCTGGGACGAACCTAGAGAGGGGGAGAGGATAACATTAGCCATGGTCAGCCTGCACTGGGATGCTCAGCGCCCTCATAAAGGAGTGGTTTGCAAACAGGAGGGATTAGCCTAAATGCAGGCATCTCAGCAACATCTGAACTGTGTCTTCTTCTTGCCCTGCCTCCTCATAGAATCGTAGAGTTGAAAGGGACCACCAGGGTCATCTAGTCCAACCCCCTACACAATGCAGGAAATTCACAACTACCTCCCCCAACACCCCCAGTGACCCCTACTCCATGCCCAGAAGATGGCCAAGATGCCCTCCCTCTCATCATCTGCCTCATGATCCTCATCTGATTCCTTACCAGCACCCAAGCTGGTTTACAGTGCAATCCTATGCAATCTTATTGAAATAAATGGGCTTACACTGAAGTAACTCTCTTTAGGATTGCACTGTTAATGTACTACTGCTGAGCCCACGTTTGGGGTGGATGATTAGGTTTGCCACTCCGGGTTGGGAAATACCTGGAGATTTTGGGGGTGGAGCCTGAGGAGGGTGGGGTTTGGGGAGGGGAGGGACTTCACTGTCATAGAGTCCAATTGCCAAAGCGGCCCTTTTCTCCAGGGGAACTGATCTCTATCGGCTGGAGATCAGTTGTAATAGTAGGAGATTTCTAGCTAGTACCTGGAGGTTGGCAACCCTATGCATGATACTAAAAGAGGGAAGATATAAGCCAGTGGTGGAAAGAGTTGGGTTGCAAGAGGCACTCTTTGGCAGGGCCATAACTGGGGGGGGGGGCAGGGCGAGGTGGGCAGCCGCCGCCCCTGTGGCATGCAGACATGGCATCAGAACTCTCTCTCCTACCCAGCCGGCTCCTCCTGTAGGAAAGGCAGTTCTGCCGCCCTCTCTGCATGCCACAGGGGTGGCAGCTGCCTTCCTCCTAGGGTTATAGAATCCTAGAATCATAGAGTTGGAAGGGATCACCAGGATAATCTAGTCCAACCCCCTGCACAATGCAGGAAATTCACAACTACCTTCCTCCACACCCCCAGTGACCCCTACTCCATGCCCAGAAGATGGCCAAAAAAACAAAAAACCTCCCTCCAGGATCCCTGGCCAATCTGGCCTGGAGGGAAATTACTTCCTGACCCCAAAGTGTCGATCGACACTACCCTGGGCATGCAAGAAGGGCCATGAGAGCCAAACACTGATGCAAACTTTCCTGCCCTCCCTCTCATGATCAGGCCAAGGTAATAGAATCAGCATTGCTGTCAGATGGCCATCTAGCTTCTGCTGAAAAACCTCCAAGGAAGGAGAGCCCACCACCTCCTGAGGAAGCCTGTTCCACTGAAGAACCACTGTGATTGTTAGAAGGTTTTTCCTAATGTTTAGCCAGAAACTCTTTTGATTTAATTTCAACCCGGTGGTTCTGGTTCAACCTTCTGGTCTGGTCACACGTTTTCAGACTCACCTACCTCACAGGAAGGGTTGCCAGGTCCCATTTTGCTACCAGTGGGAGGTTTTGGGGGGGGAAGCCTGAGGAGAGGGGGAGGGACTTCAATGCCATAGAGTCCAATTGCCAACGCGGTCATTTTCTCCAGATAAACTGTTCTCAATTGGCTGGAGATCAGTTGTAATAGCCAGAGATCTCCAGCTAGTACCTGGAGGTTGGCAACCCTACTCACAGGGTTGTTGCGAAGATAAAATGGAGAAGATGAGATGGGTTATAATCGAAAAAATACATGCTTAACTTTTACTTCAATTTTTCTCCAAAGTGTTTCTTTCATACATTTTTTCATACAACCTTGTGAGGTAAGGGAGGCTGAGAATGTGTGACTAGCTCAAGGTCACCCAACAAGCTTCCCTCCCCGAGTACAGATTCGACAACCTGGGCTTGTCACAGCCATTTTACTGGAAGAATTATCTTCCTTTAAAAAAAGTGGAGGAGCTGTGGCTCCGGGGTAGAGCATCTGCTTGGCATGCAGAAGGTCCCAGGTTCAAGCCCCGGCATCTCCAGTTAAAGGGACTAGGTAAGTAGGTGATATGAAAGACCTCCACCTGAGACCCTGGAGAGCTGCTGCCAGTCTGAGTAGACAATACTGACTTTGATGGACCAACGGTCTGGTTCAGTATAAGGCAGCTTCATGTGTTCATGTGCTGCTAGGTCCTAATTCTGCTCGGAACTGTGGTGCGGGAGGGGGGGAGGGAGACTCCTGTTCCCCCCCCCCCCATGCTGTGATCCCGAGCTGGATTGGGGCCCCATAGGATTTTTAAAGCAAGAAAACTCCTGCAGTAAAATGACTGCAGCATCCCCTGTTTGTCCCGGAAAATGTTATGTTGTCTAGTTGCTTCCTAGAATTTAGTCCTACACTTTAATCACTATATTGAACTGGCATCTATCAGGAACCTCTGCATTTCCCTGTTGTGATTAGCAAGGAGATTGGACCACCTATAACAAAGTACTGAGTGCAGATTCAGTAGATGTAAAGCAGCAAGCAGAGTTGTCAGAGTTCCACTCATAAGGGACAGAGATTTTCAAACCTTGTATCAGCTGTAACTCATCTCCCGGGTGGGGAGGGATACCCCCAAAGCCAATCGAAATATTCCATTTTTCTTTTGGACAGAATATATTGCAACCACCGAATATCAAAAGAGCCCTTAGCTCCTTGGGTTGGGGGGGGGGGCATGACTGCAGCTTTTTAATTTTTTTAAAAAAATTCTTGATTAAAAAAAAGGAGGAAGGTGCTGCACATTGTGTAGAGAAATAGGTCACAAAGCAAATAGGAATGAGAAGAGTTCTCAGAAAGAATTCTGCTTTTTTCCTGGTTTTAGTCTGACACCAAGTAGCATCTTTGTAAAGTTTAGCTTTCTCTTCCTTAGTTTTGCTTTTGCACTGTCTCAACATTTTGCACAGTCTTAACATTTTGCACAGTCTCAACAAAAAGACTCCTTTCTTTTCTAGAGCAATATATAGAAGCATCTTCTTACCTAACCCAGAAGTGCTTCTCCCGTCCTTCAAAAGACACCGCCTGGCATACTCTGATAAAACAACCCACCACCGACAATAGAGGTTTTTTATCTGGGGTGGAAAGGGTTGGCTCCTCCCCCTGTAGTTCAGCTTACTAACAGTGCAATCCTACAGCCAGATTCCCTGGGTCTAAGCCCCACTGAAAAGACCTGGGGAGGAGTCTGTGTAAACCTGTTTAGGATTGTTGTTGTTAAGGTGATTTGCTTCTTTTGCAGTGTCCGCTATATCTGCCATGCATAGGGTTGCCAGGTGGTATGTAGAGCGATTGTATATGCTGATTGTTTTGTTATAGTAGTAAATGCATATTGAACAAAAGTGAGCATACATGCTGTCTCTTTAAATATTAACTTAGTTTACAACAGCACAGGTTCTTCATATTGCTGATTAAACTCCAGGTAGTGGCTGAAGATCTCCCACTATTACAACTGATCTCCAGGTGACAGAGATCAGCTCCCTTGGAGAAAATTGGCAACTGGACTCTATGGCAGAGGCGTAAAATGCGAGCTGGATCCAGCCCCTTGAGAGCTCTTATCCGGCCCGCGAGCCAGGTGAGGCAGCCACCACCTCCTACTCTTAGGGTTGCCAGGTCCCTCTTCGCCACCAGTGGGAGGTTTTTTGGGCAGAGCCTGAGGAGGGTGGGGTTTGGGGAGGAACTACAATGCCATAGAGTCCGATTGCCAAAGCGGCCATTTTCTCCAGGGGAACTGATCTCTATCGGGTGGAGATAGTATATTGTACTTGTTATGTATGCATGTGTGTGGGTGATTGAATCAAGGGGACAATGATCCTTGTAATTGCATCAGGGGAAACCCTGGGCAGGTTGGTGTTCTCCAAGGCTCCTGAACTGTATGTTCCCATTGGCTACTGGGGGTTTCCCCCCCCAATCATGGATTGGGGGGGAAGTGGCCGCAGGCGGCCAGGGGGGCATATAAGCAGGGGTCTGATCACTGTAGTTAGTTCTGTTCCTGTTCACCCAATAAAGCAGTTGCCGTTGGAACTCCGTCTCTGACCTCGTGTGTCCTCCCCACGCGGACTTAACAGTACTTATGAATTGTATATAAATTTGATCCACTCAATATAATGGCAGTTTATTAGTGCCAGTGTCTGTACTGATTTCTAAACCCACTGGATACTTGTGCAGAGGTCTTCTTTTGTTATTGTTAATTACCTGGAGGTTGGCAACCCTACCCACTCTCAGCATGGGCTCGTGAGTCATGGCCCAGCCCAACCAAGTGACATTTATGTCATATCTGGCCCTCGTAACAATTGAGTTCAGCACCCCTGCTCTATGGCATTGAAGACCCTCCCCACTCCAAACTTCGCCCTCCTCAGACTCCACCCCCAAAATCTCCAATTATTTCCCAACTCAGAGCTGGCAAGCCTTGCCATGCATAATATATGCAGGGTGATCAGGGAGGAGCATGCAGACACCCAGACGTTATCACTATATCTAAAGGTAACATGGTTATTGATCATGAGCACAGACCAAAAACCTAGCTATCTACAGACACAAGATGAGCCTCTATGTACTCTGGGAGCTGTATGGGCATGCAGAAAAATATGGTTTTGCATATAAACCAAACACACAACACACTGAGTTCATTCCCCAGTACAATCGGGGCTCAGTCTTTTAAGCTTGTTAAGGCAGCTGGGCCACAGCTGTAATAAAACTGTTTTCTCGACTAACGGTCTCGGATCGCTCTCCTCCGCGAACCTCCGTTTTCCCGCAACAACACAAAGGCATGGGCTCACGGGGGCGAAATACACTCTAGGAGGACAGAAATGCTGACAGCAACTGAGAGCCAGTTAAAGTGTGGAACGGTGTGTTGGGGAAACCAGGTTGATCAAGTCCCGGAGTGTCCCAGCGGGGGAGATTTTTGTGGGTGAATATTTCCAAGCTGCTCCCTCCTGCAGTTCCTCACAGGCCACCTAGCTTGTACCCTAGCCTTTGTTGCCTGGAGCCTGAGGAAGGCGGGGTTTGGAGAAGGGAGGGACGTCCATGCCATAGAGTCCAATTGCCAAAGCGGCCATTTTCTCCAGGGGAACTGATCTCCGTTGCCTGGAGATTAGTCGCAGTAGCGGGAGATCTCCAGCCACCACCTGGAGGTTGGGGGGAGAAAAACGGCACCTCTGTACTCGTACCAAAAGGTTTAGAAAAACAGTACAGGAAACTGTATATATACAAAGTGCAAATATTTATAAGCTACTGAGGTGAAACATGGACCATATACGTGACATATACACAACACAATTATATACAATATGTACAGTTCACACAAAAAGTGTAGAGAAATTTCCAAAGGTCTCAACTGAGTACCAAAAATATATAGAGGAAGTTCCAAAGGTCTCAACTGAGTACCAAATGAATGCTAATATTGTAATCCTTGTGTAAAGTTCATATAGAGCCACAATCATCGATTTGCACATTGTATATATACAGTTTCCTGTACCACCTGGAGGTTGGCAACCCTAATTCCAACTGCCAGGGTGGTTCTGTCCATTCCTACCTGGGCCGATGAGTTACGGCCAGTAACCGATTGCCACCATCAGAAAGCCACCAACGTTCACCGAAGCAGTACTTTCTAGCCTCCTGTGTCCACTGAGTATTAACTAAACAAATGTCTAGGGAAAAGGCCTTGCCCTTACTTGGCACAACGCAAGGAGGTTCCCGTTTCTGTTAATTGTAGAAGAAGGAAGATACCTTTGTGGTTTCTCTCACTACTTGCACCCATTCCAGAAAGAGGATGCTGCTGCTGCCCTTTCCCCGCATGGAGCAACACTGAGAAATTTGTGCAGATTTCTTCACAGCAAGGACAGCCCTCAGCAGCTTGCAAACAACTTGCCCTTTGAGGGAAATGCCCGGCGGGTACAAGCCATTTTGTAAGAGTCTGTAGGGAACTGTATTTATGTATCTGAAGGGGATCGTGCCCTTTTAGATAACTACACATTTGGGATGTGTGGGGCAATTTTGCAGAACCACGTTTTTCCCCAAGGGGATTGCCTCAATTTTAGGACACAACAACACAACACAACGCGCCTTTATTGGCATATAAAAAAGGAAGAACGTACATTAGGATAAAACCGAGTACAGATGGATAAACCTGGGAAAAACCATCCCAACTCAGCCGTTAAGGAAAGCTACAAACCTTCACGATACCTGATTGCTAACTGTAAGAACCTGGCAACTGATTCAATTATTTTTGGGTTTTGTGTCATCACAAGATGTGATGTTCTGATTTCATCAGAAAGCCATTCCCTGTTTACAAATGGCGGGTCAATGAATTGGGATCGGCTACAAGCATAAAAGGAACAATTAAAAAGGACGTGCACAAGTGATTCAGTTTCACCATTCCTGCAAGGGCAAACTCTGTCTGAAAAGGGGATTTTATGAAATCTTCCGTATAAAAAGGCAGAAGGTAGTGCATTTAGCCTGGCAAGCATATATGCTCTATGCTGTTGCAGTGCAGTTAGACAAGTAATGTATAGTGCTATATGTTGTCTATTTGGCCAAGGCTCCCAGCCAAGGGGGGACATCTACTGCTTGCATGGCTTCTAAGTTCCTGCATTTCTATGTCTAAAAATCTACGTCTGATCACATTAAATACTACATTTGATCATGTCTTGCTGAGGCTGTGGGAACTGTTAGAATGCTGGATACAGGAAGTATGGGCCACAACAAAATGGCTGCCATGAGGGCCAGACCAAACACAAAATGGCTGCCATGTTGGATTGCCAACCTCAAGGTGGGGACGCCTTCCGGATGTACAGCGTTTTCTCCAATATATATTGGCTTCTTCAGGCTGAAATGCAAAATTATAAAGTGTGCGATAGCCTCATAGTCTCAAAAATTAATTTACAGCTTGTCAGTGCACAAGATTAGGTTTCTAGACCAAACATGGTCTCATAGCCACTAAAAGAGTGTGCAAAGGTAAGTTCACACATTATCAATTACAAAAAGTAATTGTAATCCATTAAAAGCAAACAAGCATGTTGACAGTGATAATACAGCCCACAGGATGTAGATTGTACATTACCAGCATTAAATCTCTTTGGCAGTCACACTGGAACCCGCAAATTACATGAGGCTAAGAATAGCTCAATCTTTTATGTTTGCCACGGTCTCCAGATAAGGGCAAGTAATGAATCAACAAAACAGACCATGTGTTAAAGGAATGTTGCTAGAGTAACGCGTTGCACTTTATAATTTTGCATTTCAGGCTGAAGAAGCCAATGTATATTGGTGAAAACGCTATAAATCCAGAAGGCGTTCCCGGGCTCCACTCTGAGCTTCGCTGGGCACTTCGTGCCGCGTTTTTTGTATATTTCAAACGTCTGATACGTTGATTTGCAATTTGTGGTCCAATTGAGACTGTTCGTTATATGAGGCTCATGAGCCTTTTGCTAGTGGACTTTTCTGTCCTCCCTTGTGGACTGCCGATGTTTTGTGTGGTTTTTTGTTGATATTGTTGAAGAAGTTTTTGTTTGCACATTCACATCATTGTTGTTGTCATTAAGTTTGTACTGTCATATCGTTGTTGAAATATACATATTGTTGTTCATTGAATTCAATTGAGTATATATTGGATTAGTACCGGTTCTTCTTAGCAACTAACTTAGCAGTACTGGTGATATTTCATAACCTCAAGGTGGGGCCTAGAGATCTCCCGGAATTAGAACTTACCAGAGATCAATTCCCCTGGAGAAAATGGCTGCTTTGGAGAGTGGACTGATCAGGCTGAGGTCTGAAACTGACCCACACTCACTGTGAAACTGACCAAATAAGCAGCCACATAGCTCCTCTGTGATTATTTCAGCATTCTGGCTAGTCACAAACAAAACAAAACCTGTTCAATCAGGTTGAGATTTGAAACTGACCACACTCACTGTGAAACTGACCAAATAAGCAGCCTCATAGTATTCCAGCTTTGAGGGGAGGGGTTGCATGAGAAGGAAAAACAAGTGGGAGGGAGAAGCGAGAATGGGCATGGGGAGAAAACCCCAAACTGACAAGTATGCACAGGACCCGTTTCTGATTTGAGATCAAACATAAAACTTGGGGTAAAACAGCATGCACAAAACGTGGGGGGAAATGTGAGGGGAGAGCAAGGCAACTGCTAAAGGTAAGAAAATGCATGCGTAATGAAATAAAAAAAGCCCCAAGGTACTCGGGGCTTGACAGCGACAGAAACAACCCGTGCATAAAAGGCCAGAGTCTCATCCCAGAATTTGGCCACTTTAGAGGGAGTCTCAGTGGAGCCGTCTGCAAGGAGGAGATAGGTGTACAAACTTTCAGAATCTGGGAACTTGGATAGAGTAGGAGTGAGATATGTGGAAGAGATTCCCTATAAAATGCCCAGTTCAATAACACATGTCCCTGTTTCCACTGCATTCGATTGAAAGGAACACAGACGTTGAGGGGAGGGGATACGCAAATATTTCCCTTCCAGTAGCACTGAGGGAAGGCAATTAAAATGGGCTAGGGTAAATAAAGCTCTGCAATATTTGAGGAACCCTGAATTGTAAAGATAGTTTGTCAGCACAAGGTTTTGGCTATGATTCCCTACCGCCAGAGAGAGGTGCGCCTGAGCTCTATCAGCTTGAAGAGCAGTATCCCAGATATGTTGTTTAAGTATTTCTTTAGCTCCTGAGAATCCAAGTTGGCATATTGGGGGTCAGTGATTCAGAAAGTCATTTCAAAATATGAAAAATTCACATTCCCTCCTTGCCTACTCCTCCCCTTTCTAATGTGTATATTCTAAGACAATATTTTCTGGTATCTACTTCTGGTCAATCACAGTATCTCTTGTGTAATTTTTTTGTACCTTTGAGGATGAGTTTAAGGTTGCTTTAAAAAAAAATTGCATGACGTCAACATGCCCTACAGTTGCAAACATTTCGGCGGGTTGCAGCTTCTTTTCCTATGGCCCCTGCAGGTGAAAGTGGGAGGCACACACATGTTTAGTGGAGCCCATGAGCATGCAAATATGGGCACCTGAATATGAAAGCTGCAGTCCTCTACACACCTACGCACATTGAACCCAATTCCACTCTGAATGAACGTGTTTAACTGATGGAGCATTAAAAAAAAGCGATCCCTACTAGCTGAATTTTTCCCTTTACTCTCTTAGGTCTTCCCCACTTTAGGTGTAGTGATAGTTGTGATTTAGAGACACATCCTTATAGGAACATAGCTAGGCTTGTCAGGCCCCATAGCTCCACCGGCAGGAGCTCTCTGGGGCTGTGGCTGTAGCGCGCAGTGCGCGCACATGCCTGGCATGATATGTGTGCACACTCCGCGCAACCCCCCCTTGTCACTTCCGGGTTTACCCAGAAGCGACGTGGATGCTCTAGCAATCTCGGGCAAAACTCCATGGTTTCCATAGAGTTTTCTCCGAGATTCCCAGAGCGTCCACATCACTTTCGGGTTTACCCGGAAGTGATGCGTGCGCACGCGGGCCCACAGTGCCCACTGGTTATCAGCTGGCCAGCAGGCAGCCTCGTGGATTAGTGGGATTTTACCCGCTGCCACCGGGCACTTGGCAACCCTAAACACAGAGGATGCGAGTTTCCAGAAGATCACTGCCGTCTGGGGGGGAAGTGCAGGCAGCAAGATTTAGGCTTTTTTATGCAGGGACATTTCCCCGCGGTCACCCCTGACTGCTTCAGGGCTTCCTTTGGATTATACATGCCTTTCTTGTCCATCAAAGGTTACCTTGCTTTCCCTGCGCATTTTGTCCACATTTTCCAGATTCCGGCTAAAACAGCATCTGGAAAACGTGGGCAAAACATGCAGGGAGAGCGAGGCGACCTATGACTGTCGGAAAAGGCATGCACAATCCAAGGAAGTCCCAAAACGGTCAGCGGGGGTGACCACAGGAAAACAACCCTGCATAAAAGGCCTTAGAGAGCACTTGAATAAGCTAAAAGAAGAGTTGGTTCTTACATGCTGACTTTCTCTACCACTTAAGGAAAAATCAAACCAGCTTACAATCACCTTCCCTTCCCCTCCCCACAGCATACACCCTGTGAGGTAGGTGGGGCTGAGAGAGCTCTAGGAGAGCTGTGACTAGCCCAAGGTCACCCAGCTGGCTTCATGTGGAGGAGTGGGAAAACAACCCCGGTTCGCCAGATTAGCGTCCGCTGCTCATGTGGAGGAGTGGGGAATCAAACCTGGTTCTTCAGACTAGAGTCCACCACTCCAAACCACGGCTCTTAACCTCCACACCACGCTGGCTAGTAGAATTCTGTGTTTGTTTGGCAATATTAATTTATTTTTACTTTGTTGTGTCCCTCATATGACTGAACCCTAACTTATTACATAGGGGTCCAAAGTGTTAATGTTGTGGATCTATGCTTGTTGGATTTTACACATAAAAATGATATAGAACATTTTATGTCAAAAATATAGTATTTTGAACATTTAAATGCCACCTCTCCAGAGACCTTTACAGACATGCAAAAGTAGCCACAGAGAAAGAGAGATAAGGATGGGGTTGTGATGTTGGGTGGATGGATTTCTGAACATCTTGGCATCATTTTGTTACTTGACGGCCTTTGATGCAGGGCTGTTTCCCTCGCCGTCACCCCCACCGAATGCTTCAGTGCTTCTTCAGATTATGCATGCCTTTCCTGACCGTCAGAAGTCACCTTGCTCTCCCTGCACATTTTGCCCATGTTTTCTGGATGCTGTTTTGGCCAGAATCTGGAAAACGCAGGCAAAATGCGCAGAGATGCACAGGGAGCGTGTGGCAACCTCTGACGGTCAGGAAAGGCATGTATAATCAAAAGGAAGCTCCGAAGCCGTCGGCGGGGGTGACTGCGGGGAAACTGCCCTGCATAAATCACTGACGTCACAAGCAGGAACCCCAGATTAGGCCTGACCTAGCAGAACTATATTCTGAAGTTTGCTTGGGCGCAGTCTCGTTGTGTCTGACCTAAGCCAAAAGGTTGCCTCATTTCTGCAAAAAAGGTAACATTTTGTAACCTCATTGTTGTAAGAATCGTGATCCTTTGTGGTGTTGCTACTGCTGTGTCGAAATATCAGCAAATGTTCAATGCTGAATTCATCCTCTCGTAATTTGTGGAAATTACTCTGCTAGGGCTGCCAGCCTCCAGGTGGGACCTGGGGATCCCCTGGAATTACAGCTCATCTCTTGACTACAAAGATCAATTCCCCTGGAGCAAATTGGAAGGTGGCATTGTACCCCACTGAGGTCCCTGTCCTCCCCAGGCTCCATCCCCGGATCTCCAGGAGTTTCCCAACCTGGATCTGGCAACCCTACCCACCCATCCCTCGCAGGTGGCCAGGGTGAACCTGGCAACCCTATAAGATGTGCTGAACTATTTAAGTAACTAAGATATCTAGAAAGTGGGGAGCCTGTCGACCCCCCCGCCCCCCAAGGTATCCTAGCCACATTCTCAAGATAATGTGGTTGCGAAAGTGAGGTCTTTCTCAAACCCTCCTGCCTTCTCGCAACCAGAGAAGCAGATGTTGAAGGAGAGTCCTTCCTTTTCACAATCTTCAGGAAGGCCCTGGTGACATGACGCAGGACTGTCCTTTCTTCCCCGCTCTCCACAGATAGGGCTCCCAGCTGCCCGGTTGTGGCGGGCAATTGCCTGCCAATCAACCAGGCTGCCCACTGGCCAGCTGATGGCCTGCGGGCAGAAAGAGGAAGGGGAGAGCGCTCCCCCCATGCACAAGCGAGCTCCCAGCGTGTAGGTTTGCCAGGTCCCTCTTCGTTACCTATGGGAGGTTTTTGGGGTGGAGCCTGAGCAGGGTGGAGTCTTATCCTAAGAGTGTATCCCATGAGGAAGGTCAGGCTGAGAGAGTGACTAGGCCAAGGTCTCCCAGTAGTAGGGTTGCCAACCTCCAGGTAATAAACTCTATACAAACAAGTTACAGTGCTTATACAAAAAGGCTCTCATATAACTCAAAGCGAAAGAGACCAGAGTCAATAAAGCTCCCAAAGGTGATAAAGACGCTGTGATGAAGCGCTGTAAGCGGTTGTCACTGTGTGATCTGTCAGCATTTCTATCGCAGCCATAGCCCGAAGATCGGTGGAGTGTCTTCACCCCAGGGGCCGGGAGACGCCCAGCGTCAAGGGAAAACAAGAAGGGAACGCTCTATCCGGAAACGTTTTCGCCCAAAAGCTTCATCAGCCAATTTCATCAGCAAAACATGTTTTCTGTAATAATCATAATGCCTGGAATTGACAGCTTGACATTGTTAATTGTCCATCATAATGCAAGCTTGACGATGTATGTTCCTTTAAGACAATGAGAAAGTTTCACTTTCGCTCAGCAGAGCAGAGCCGCCTTGCTCCACCTGCAAGTCATTGAAGCTTTGTATTGTTAAGTAGTCATTGCCTGTTCTAACTTGTCTTGCTGGAGAATTCGTTGTGGATCCTGCTGGAAAAAAATTGTCAGGTCTTTTGAGACCACATTCTATGGTATGATTACATTGAGAATTTGTATATTTTGTGTAACATTTTGTGTAAGGTTGCATATTAGAAAACTGTGGTTTTATTGTAGAGAAATTGGCTGATGAAGCTTTTGGGCGAAAACGTTTCCGGATAGGGCGTTCCCTTCTTGTTTTCCCGTGATGCTGGGCGTCTCCCGGCCCTCACCCTGTCCCCCGGGGTGAAGACACTCCACCGATCTTCGGGCTATGGCTGTGATATAAATGCTGACAGATCACACAGTGACAACCGTTTACAGCGCTTCATCACAGGATCAACCTTATCACCTTTGGGAGCTTTATAGACTCTGGTCTCTTTCGCTTTGAGTTATATGAGAGCCTTTTTGTATAAGCATTGTAACTTGTTTGTATACAGTTTGTGGTTTAGTGTATATAAAATAACACGAAAGAAAAAGTGCATTTTGGAAAATTATTTAATATAGAGTGTTTAAGTGGAGTGAGCCTGTGTGCTGTCTTTTTTCCACACCTCCAGGTAATAGCTGGAGATCTCCTGCTATTACAACTGATCTCCAGCCGACAGAGATCAGTTCACCTGGAGAAAATGGTCACTTTGGCAACTGGACTCTATGGCATTGAAGTCCCTCCCCTCCCCAAACCCCGTCCTCCTCAGGCTCCGCCCCAAAAACCTCCCACCGGTGGCGAATCGGGGTCTGGCAACCCTACCCAGTAGTGCGTGCACAGGGGACCTTTATCTTTAAGGTCCTTCCCCTCCCCAAACCTGCTCTCCTCAGGCTTCATCCCCAAAATCTCCAGGTATTTCCCAGCCCAGAGCTGGCAACCCTTGTCTGATCACAGGCCAGTCCTAACAAATAGTGCCCAGTGACACCAACAAAACAGCACGCCCAAAATGTTCACTTAGAGAAGTGCAGAACTTCAGATCCAGGCTCACAAGATCCAGGTTGGCAAATTCCTGGAGATATGGGGGTGGCGCCTGGGGAGGGCAGGGTTTGGGGCATGGAGGGACCTAAGCAGGGTATAATGCCGTAGTGCCCACCCTCCAATGCTGCCATTTTCTCCAGATCTCGGTCATCTGAAGATCAGTTGTAATTCTGGGAGATCTCCAGGGCCCACCTGGAGGTATTTATTTATTTAAAACATTTATTAGCCTCCCTTCCTGCTTGTGGAGCTCCAGGCAGCTTCCAATATTGATAAAATACATAAAATAAAATCCATAAAAACCAAAATTTAAAACCACAATTTAGGACTACTTTTTGACTTCATCAAACACTGTTCCTGTATAACAGTCACACAAGTCACAGATTTTTCTAAACTCTCATGCCTGCTTCAGATGGTGACCATGAAATGTGTGCAGAAGGGACTTCAACCCACCTCTCACCATCCTGAATTGAAACAGTCTTGGAATTGTGCAACAGATGTGTGGAAATTTAGGAAGAACCGCTAATCCCATCTGGCTGACACCAAGGACCTCTTTACCACAGAGGTTAGGGGAGATTGCTGGAGCATCACCAGGAAGTGACATCACATCTTCCCCAACGTCACACCCACCCGTAGGACCACCCTCAAAATTTCTTGGTATTTACAACAACTGTACTGGAGACCCTTTCGGAAATGGTGCCCAGAAAGAGCAATAAAATAAAATAAAACAGATCCTGAAAACAGCCTCTTTAATCTACAAGCAAGATCTGGAAGCATCCCCATGCAGGTAAATGTTGGGAGTAGGGGGTAGAGCAACCCTATAGGGCCAAACAGTGCTGGAGGAATGCTGGGGCCATTACACTCATACAGATTCTGATTTCCAAACTGAGGCTTCTTGCTGAAGTCATATCCGCGTGACACATCAAAGTCCCACATCCGCCCACAAAAACCACACAACCTGTAGCCAATGCTCAGGCCAAGGTGCCGAGCTGGTCGGTGTCCCCCCCCCCCTTGTTTTCAGGTCAAGCTGCTGTCTTGGGGTACTCCTTCATCAGGAAGGGAACTTGCAACGCTGTCTTCCAAACGTTCCTGGCCTTACAGAACTTCTCAGAGCAACTGAAGGGTTTGTTTGCTGCAAGCGAAGAAATGAGCAGCCGCTGTCAACACAAGGGGAGAAAAAACCGGCTTCCGAGAATAGGGGATAAGGATGGCATGCGCTAGTCCTCAAAGCCAGGGTCTTCACGGCCCTGAGCCCCTATTGTGACTCTCCATCAGCATCCACAAACCGCGGGCTGTTCTGCTATCGCCGCACTGTGACAAACGTCCGCAGCTGGAATGCCTTGGCCGAGGCAAGGAAACAGGGTCACAAAGGAATGTGGCAGAGAAACCAGAGCGCTGTCTCCGACCACAGGTGACTGCAGCCCCAGAGGAAGGCCGATACTAATACAAGCACCCATGCGAAATACGGCGTTGCCGGCGATCCCTGATATGTAAGCGGCTGGACTCCCGTCGGCAGATCAGCAGGCCCCTGCGGCTGAGCGGACCCTCAGGCTCAGTGGAGGGTGGTCCTGTGCGTGATCATTATTATGATACCTCGGAGACAAGGAGGAAATAAAGAAATGTTAGGAGTGCCAGGGCTAGGAGATGTAAGAGGAAAGGTGTATCTCCACCACAAAAAGGAGTTATAGACTTAGGTCTTTCATGCATGGGAGTTTTACTTGAGGTTCGTTGCTGGCTGGCCCCACACTTTCCTGTTGGGAATCTCTGCACCAGCAGACTCCAAGCCCAAATCAAGTCCCCACCCCTTTAAATGCTGCTTTGTAATTGGCTTACTTTGCAGTGCTTACTGTGAGAGAAATCCCCCCGAAACCCAATTGCCACATAAAAACGCATTTAAGAACAACAAATGGAGCAATCTGAAAGGAAGGGAGGGGGAGTGTAAGCCGGGGCGCCCTCTTCTGGGCTCTTCCCAGCCCCCTCCGTGCTGATCGGATTGGCATTTCCGATGCGATGACATCACTTCTGGTTTATTCGGAAGCGCTGGCATTGCAAAAGGGAGACGCTCTAGCACTCTGCTCAAAAACTCTAGGGAAACCATAAAGTTTTTGGCAAGTGCTAGAGCATCCCCTCAGTGCAATGCTAGCACTTCCGCATCAACCGGAAGTGACATCATTGCACGAGGGACACCAATTGCTTCCCCTAAACCCACCCCCCTAAACCTCCCACCGGTTGTGAGGAGGGACCTGGCAATCCTATGTACCACGATGCCTTTGCTACCCACAACATTTGGGGTGATAGTAAATAGGCCGGGCTGCAAGGCACTTGGTCAGTGACGTGGCCATGAAGGCGCTGAACTGAACGTGCTCTGAAGCTACCCTTTCCTCCTCAGGAATTGATCTCTGTGGTCTGGAGATGTGGTCAGTGGTCAGTTATGTTGCTTGAAGAACTTCAGGGCCCACCAAGTGATTGCGCGGGTGCCTTGGGGCCAACTACAGAGCCCGGCTCACCTGTTATGATGTACGCAGGGAGGGAGGCCCAACACAATCCATAAGAGGAACCAAATATGACCAAGTGGAGGAGGTACAGCTGTTTGCTCCTGTACACGGCCGTGAATACAGAGTTGGCAATCAAGATGGAGAAAGCTAGACCAAAAGCACAAATGAGGACGTGCTTCAGAAGAACGGCGCAAACCCTCTCATCTACCCACATTTCCCCAGCTATCTTCCCCAGTAGGGTAGGCTGACCCCACAACAGCATTACCTGTGGTGAAGCTGAGGAGACCCGCAATCGCCATGAAGTAGATGGGGCCCATGGACACACGTTCAAAGGAGATGCAAATAAAGAGCAACGACGCCATGCCAAAGAGGAGAGCTAAAATTAGGAAGGCTCTGGTCACGTGGAGGTATTCTGTAGGGGAGGAGCAGAGAAGGAGTCTTTTCTAAGACAAAATGGCCCCAGATAATTTTGAATGGCTTCCCAGCAGAGATTCCATTCCCTCTCCTCCCTCCCCTCTAGGGTTGCCAACCTCCAGGTACTAAACAATAAAAACGTATGCTGAATAACCACAGTTAAATCAATCAACAGCACCAGCTCACTATGCACTTTCAATAGTAGTTCAGTATAAAAAATTCTCCATTGAAATGTGAAGAGAGTTCTGCTTCACATTTCAATGGAGAATTTTTTATACTGAACTACTATTGAAAGTGCATAGTGAGCTGGTGCTGTTGATTGATTTAACCTCCAGGTACTAAGCAAGTCAAAAAATAGGGCACCTCCGTGCCTGTACCACAAGGTTTGGAAATTAGCACGGGAAAATGGGTACACAAAAGCACATAGACAAGAAAAAAGATAGCAATGGTATAATGAGTGACAATGATGAAAAAGATAAAGATAGGTGTACAACATGAAATCTTAACCAAAAAAATTGGATTTATACCTGCCATTGGATATCCTAAAGAAACTGGTTATTATTGAAATCCAGAAGAGGATTTTGCCTCCTGCTTTGCACCAAAAGAATTGTTTTACACTTACCTTGTATTTTTGTATATATTTAGCAACTTAGTGGTTAAGATTGACCTGAATGAAACCAAATATTCAGCTCTATTTTTTAAAAAAATCCGGTAACAATAAATGGAAGCAAATAGCCAGGACCCCGGCCCCAAATATCTAGCAACAGGCCCAGGGCCTATTTTTAGGGGTTGAGGTTCAGTTGGCAGCAGAAGATCCTACCTGGCATATTAAACTGAAAGTAGTGACAGTGAGGATGGAGGCACACCTCCCAGAGACCACTGTGGATCAGACCGTGAGAGCTTTGTTCCGTCACCCAGTAGGAAGTGGTCAGGGAAGTAAACAGCATCAGCAAACTTCCAGAGCTGCAGACAGCACTGCTGATGCGCAAGGGTTGGGTCAAGACACTGATAGAAAAGATCTCTGAGAGGTTTGCAAAGGAGAACCTGTGAGGAGAAGAGACGGAAGAGCATCATTAAGGGTGAAGGATAAGCCACTTCACAAACTAGGAGGGTTAAGGGGAGACATGATAGAAGTCTATAAAATTATTAGGGTTGTCAGGTCCCTCTTTGCCACTGGCAGGAGGTTTTTGGGGTGGAGCCTGGGGAGGGTGAGGTTTGCGAAGGGGAGGGTCTTCAATGCCATAGAGTCCAATTGCCACAGGGGCCATTTACTCCAGAGGAACTGATCTTTATCAGCTGGAGATCAGTTGAAATAGCAGATCTCCAGCTACTACCTGGAGGTTGGCAACCCTAAAAATTATGCATGGTATGGAGAGAGTGGACAGGGAGAAGCTTTTCTCCCTCTTTCATAATACTAGATTGTGGGGTCATCTGCAGAAGTTGAAGGGTGAGAGATTCAAAACAGATAAAAGGAAGTCTTTCTTCGCTCAACGCAGAGCTGAATTGTGGAACTCCTTGCCCCAGGATGTGGTGATGGCTGCCAGCTTGGAAGGCTTTAAGAGGGGAGTGGACATGCTCAGGGAGGATAGGGCTATCCATGGCTACCAGTCAAAATGAATACCAGTCATTTAGGGTTGCCAACCTCCAGGTGGTGGCTGGAGATCTCCCGCTATTACAGCAGATCTCCAGGCGACAGATCAGTTCCCCTGGAGAAAATGGCCACTTTGGCAATTGGACTCTATGCCACTGGAGTCCCTCCCCTCTCCAAACCTCCTCAGGCTCCACCCCCAAAATTTCCAGGTATTTCCCAACCCAGAGCTAGCAACCCTATTCATGATGCATACCTATTCTCTCCAGGATCAGAGGAGCATGCCTATGTATTAGGTGCTGTGGAACCCAGGCAGGACAATGCTGCTGCAGTCATCTTGTTTATGGGCTTCCTAGAGGCACCTGGTTGGCCACTGTGTGAACAGACTTCTGGACTTGATGGGCCTTGGTCTGATCCAGCATGGCCTTTCTTATGTTCTCAGGAAAGGGCACATGCTGATCTATGATCTTCTGTCTCTCTCAGAGGGGACCGTTGCCCGTTTTCTAACCAACGCTCTAAAACAGGGGTGGGGAACCTTTTTTCTGCCAAGGGCCATTTGGATATTTATGACATCATTCGCGGGCCATACAAAATTATCAACTTAAAAATTAGCCTGCTATATTTGGTCAAACATTTAGCTAAGAGGCACCACCGGAGATGGCTTGAAGTGTCTGCCACGCAGAGCGGCTTGCTTTTGAGCTCTGCCGTCCCCAGCTGGGCCCAAGAG
Source organism: Euleptes europaea (assembly GCF_029931775.1). Taxonomy (NCBI): domain Eukaryota; kingdom Metazoa; phylum Chordata; class Lepidosauria; order Squamata; family Sphaerodactylidae; genus Euleptes; species Euleptes europaea. The sequence goes on from NC_079314.1 coordinate 13,805,034, forward strand.
ATTCAGGCAGGGCAGCATCCTTCTGAGCTGGAGATAAGCCAGGACCCATGGAGGGCCAGACCAAATGATTTTGCAGGCCTTATGCGGCCCCCGGGCCTGACGTTCCCCACCCCTGCTCTAAAACAAGACTCTTGGTAATCGGTGCCCTCAAGGAAGAGCATTAATTACATCTAAAATCATAAAAGAATGTCTCTGTACATCCATCCAGCTGGCCGTGGTAGGCGTAAGTTGTCCAAAAATAAAAGCCAAGTACTAACCAGGGCCGACCCTGCTTAGCTTCCAAGCTCTGACGAGATCAGGCTAGATCTGAACTACAACTGCCTTTTCTCATTTGAAAGAAAGAGCTGCCCCTGCATCTTTGTCCGTTTGACTTTTGGTAAAACTGGAGATCTTTTTTGCACCCTTCATGAACAAACCTGATTTTCATCTCGTCTTTGCCGCTCTTCCTAAAGGCCACTATTTTCTGCAGACCTGAGTTTGCCGTTATCCCCCCAAGCGTTTCTCTCACTGCCCTTTGGTTTCACATCCGGCCTGAAGAAGACTTCTGGTGAACTCAGAAGTTTGCTCACCTTTGGGGGGATGTTTGGGGATGAAAAGTGCCATCAAGTTGCAGCGGACTTATGGAGGGTTTTCAAGGCAAAGGGTTTTCAAGGCAAAGTTTTCAAGGCAGACGTGGTTTGCCACTGCCTGCCTCTGCATAGCAACCCTGGACTTCCTTGGTGGTCTCCCATCCAAATACTGACCATGGCTGACCCTGCTTAGCAGCCGAGATCTGATGAGATCAGGCTAGCCTGAGCCACTGGGACTGACTTCCAGGAAACATGCCACCAAAGCTGACTCATGGCAACCCCGTAGGGTTTTCAAGGCAAAAGATGCTCGGAGGTGGTTTCCATTGCCTACCTCTGAGTAGCAACCCTAGTATTCCTTGGTGGTCTCCCATCCAAATACTGGCCAGGGCCGACTCTGCTTAGCTTCCGAGATCTGACGAGTTCAGGCTAGCCTGGGCTATCCAAAAACAAAGACAATCGGAACACGCTTGGCCAGTTTAGATCCAGAACATCACCCCTGTGGTTTTTGCAATGGAAGTGGTGGCTTACTTCTGGGAAGCCAGGAAGGAAGGTACAGGTGGCAAAGGCAGGGAAGGTGGAGACGGTAGAGTATATTCTCCTCCTTTTCATAATAAATCTTCAGACAATTCGCCAATTAAGAGATCTTTTTGAGGCTGATGTTCATTGGAGTAACACTCTAGAGGAAGCAGCAGAGGACATTCTAGGAGAAAGAACTGGTTTGAAAATGCTTTTCATTATAGGAGAAATACATGGGCAAACACCACTTTTTGGGTCAGCCCGTGGAGCATGCAGGGGCAGATGTCCTATAAAACAATACTACAAGTGGGGATGGGTGGAGCTAGCTTCAAAAAGTTATCATTTTCAAGCCTCCAGTTTGAAAGTTTTCTTGTTCCTTGTGTTTTTTGGGTTTTTTTTTTTTTTTGGATTTTAAACTTCTATGGCTCTGACCAGGCTAGCCTGATCTCGTCATATCTCAGAAGCTAAGCAGGGACGGATCTGGTGAGTACTTGGATAGGAGACCACCAAGGAAGTCCAGGGTTGCTATGCTGAGGAAGGCAATGGTAAACCACCTCTGTTTGTCTCTTCCCTTGAAAACCTACTGGGTTCTCATAAGTTGGCTGCGACTTGACAGAATTTCACACACACACAAACTTCCATGGCAAATTAATAAAATGGACTCCCAAGGACATAGGGTTGCCAACCTCCAGGTAGTAGCTGGAGATCTCCTGCTATTACAATGTATCTCCAGCTGATAGAGAACCGGTATGACTATCCTAATAATGGAATAAATGAAAATTGGATTATATTAGAGGTGGTTCCGGTAATGAATTAAGAGGAGACTTTGCACAGTCATGTATTGAATAGAAGAGGGACTGAGGAAGAATCGGAAACGGCCATCTCCCCTTCTTTTCTTGACATTTGGAACCTGCATTTTCTCTTGTACCTGGATGCAGGAGATTTGAAAATAAGAAGACATACAACAACAAAAAATTATTACAGGCTTTTGTACTAGTACTGGACTTTTATAACACATGGACGGTGTTAGTAATCTCGTGTTATTTACCTATTTATAGCTATTAGGATAGATATTTAGTTGCACTGTCATTGATTTTGTTTTCCATGTTGTGTAGCTTGTATAATATAACATTTTGTACTTTGTGACACATTTTCGCTCCTGTGTTTGCTTCCTTACATTCTGTACTTACACAGTGGTGTCTCTGTTGAGTAACCTCCAGGCAGTAGCTGGAGATCTCCTGCTATTACAATGTATCTCCAGCTGATAGAGCTCAGTTCACCTGGAGAAAATGGCCGCTTTGGCAATTGGACTCTATGGCATTGAAGTCCCTCCCCTCCCCAAACCCCGCCCTCCCCAGGCTCCGCCCCCCAAATTCTCCTGCCTGTAGCGAAGAGGGACCTGGTAACCCTACATGGCCACCAAGGGTCATCCACTCCTTTAGGGTGGGGCAGAAATGTTCCCCCTGAACAAGGGCCTGGCTCTCTACCCAATTTCAGGAGTGGCATTCGCCTGTTAGGGTTGCCAGCCTCCACACTGGAGTTCTCCCAGTATCACAACTTATCTCCAGACTACGGACCTCGATGCCCCTGGAGAAAATGGCTGCTTTGGAGGGTGGACTCTACGGCATCACTTCCTTGCAGAGCAGCATCCCTCAAACTTCACCCTCTCTAGACTCCGCTTCCAAATCGCCAGGTCATTCCCAGCCCAGAGCTGGCTACCTTACCTGTCATGTACAGCAGGGACAGCTGATTTTATCTGACTAGTCTTGGGAACATGCTAACTTTCACCTTGTCTTCACCTTGGCTCTTTTGCCTGGTGGCCTATGGTTAGGGTTGCCAACCTCCAGGTGGTGGCTGGAGATCTCCCACTATTATAACCGATCTCCAGCCGACAGAGGTCAGTTCCCCTGGAGAAAACGGCCACTTTGGCAATTGGACTCTATGGCATTAAAATCCCTCCCCTCTCCAAGTATGATACCTGATGACTTGTTAATACAAAGGACTTTTTTGATCTATGCGACAACAGCTGCAAGATTGCTCTATGCAGCAAAATGGAAAGGGGCAGACACTCCTGGAAAAAAAGACTGGATTATGAAAATATTTGAACTGGTGGAAATGGCAAAACTTACAGCTACTTTAAACCAAAAGGACAATGTTCAATTTATGGGGGAATGGGAGGCTTGCATGAAATATTGTAAATATGAACTAGGACTGGGGAAAATGGAAGAGTACCTTTTAATCTGATCTAGATGACATTGCTAACATAAAGAAGTGTAATTAATTATATTAATAGAATATTGTGATTGAAACTTAACTGAGATATAAGAATAATTAAGATCAGATCATATCACGATGGGATAGAATACTTTATTAAGAGGCGGACGGAGGTGATGGGGAAGTCAACAAATTTTCCTTTATTTTTTATTTTTTTAAGTACTTAAATAATTATAACAACATTACTTATGATTTAGTTTTTTATATTACTTTTATTGTTGTTTGTCAACATGGAAAATTTATATTATAAAAACCAATAAAATTTTCACCAAAAAAAATCCCTCCCCTCTCCAAACCCTGCCCTCCTCAGCCTCCGCCCCAAAACCTCCACCCCCCAAATCTGCAGGTATTTCCCAACCCGGAGCTGGCAACCCTACCTATGGTTTCCTAAGTTTCTCATCCATGGCTAGAGTTGCCAGGTCCCTCTTCACCACCAGCGGGAGTTTTTTGGGGTGGAGCCTGAGGAGGGCGGGGCTTGGGGAGGGGCTTAGAGTCCAAAGTGGCCATTTTCTCCAGGTGAACTGATCTCTATCGGCTGGAGATCGGTTGTAATAGCAGGAGCTAATGCCTGGAGGTTGGCAACTCTACATGGTCCACCTGCGGTTTCTGATCTCCCATGTCCTCTGGAACTGTCCTCAATGTCTTGTTCCCCCTAGCCCACTGGTTCCCAACCTTTTTTTGACCAGGGACCACTAGGACTTTTTTGTTCGGTGCAGGGACCCTAAGGTTCAAAATAAAAATTCAGAGAATTTGAAAATAAACTTTAATCATAACTGTTAGTTAAACATTAAACTTAGAATAATATTTGAATATATATATTTAAAATAGAGAACTTTTAATTGAAAATATTAATTTATTATGGGTTTATAACTTTGTTTCGCGGACCTTAATTTAGTTCTCGTGGACCCCTGGGGGTCCACGGACCCCTGGTTGGGAACCAGTGCCCTAGCCTGTTAACAGGATGCTACCCACACAGCTTAGCCACACCATTTCCTCTTTCCTGTTCTACCCTTCCCCCTTGGCTTGTCCTACAATGAAGGTCCAACCTTTCAACGCTTTGTCCTGGCCTTGCCACTAACGCCTCCTGCGCCATCTTTAAGGACCCAATGAGGAAGAGCCTACTTCTTCACTAATGCACCTGGTCGTCTAGGTTACACCTGCAGCTTCTGTTATTTCTGCTCAGTGTGAATTCCAGCCAGTTCGGTTCTTGGTGCGCCCCATCCGCAAGGATTCTGACCAATCAGTTCCTTGGGCCTTCTAGACATGGGTTCTAGACACATGGATTCTGACCAATCAGATTGATGCTGGCATTCCTGGGAAGAGCACCTGGAACTCTTCCAGTTGTTCGATCTGGCTTGAGGGGGAGGGTGCCTGCTAGGCTGAAGCGCAGGGTTGCCAACCTCCAGGTGGTAGTAGTGGAAATATAGTACTAGGCTCAAATCAAGTACAATAAGCAATACTCCAGCAAGCTATGCAAACATATATTGTGAAAAACGTGTAACATCTACAAACAAGTGAAAACAACGGTGAATCTATATATACACAAGCAAGGCCAAAGTGGAAAGTCTTTTCCAAAATAAGTAAAAGTCTTATCTCTAGGTTGTTTCTTCCAAAAAGTATAAAAAGGAAAGCTGCGTGAGGTTGAAGAAGTCAACAGTAACGCGGTCCGGATGCTCTCAAGGGTTTTCACTGCAAAATTGAGAGCATCCGGACTGCGTTACTGTTGACTTCTTCAACCTCACGCAGCTTTCCTTGTGCTACTTTTTTGAAGAAACAACCTAGAGATAAGACTTTTACTTATCTTGGAAAAGACTTTCCACTTTGGACTTGCTTGTGTATATATAGATATATGTATAGATTCACCGTTGTTTTGAGCCTAGTACTATATTTCCACTATTACCCCAGAAGTACTTGTGCCTATTTCTCTCAGTTCAACCTCCAGGTGGTAGCTGGAGATCTCCTGCTATTACAACTGATCTCCAGCCAATAGAGATCTGTTACCCTGGAGAAAATGGCCACTTTGGCCATTGGACTCTATGGCATTAAAGTCCCTCCCCTCCCCAAACCCTGCCCTCCTCAGGCCCTCCCCCCAAATCTCCAGGTATTTCCCAACACAGAGCTGGCAACCCTACTGAAGAGGCAGGACCATTTCCTTCTTGGCTTTTCTTTTACCTGTGACTCACTGGAAAAGGAGGCGCTTTGGAACAGACAAGGAGGTGTCACCGTTGTGGCTTCTGCACAATTCAGAAAGAGCTGCATGTGGCTTGGAACCTCCCGACATTTTGCAATTCCTTCCTTTAGTCCTTATGGCAGCCATTGTTTGTTTGGCCAAACCCCACCCCATGACAACCAAGTGGTAATATGCCCAATTCTTAGGGTTGCCAACCTCCAGGTACTAGCTGGAGATCTCCTGCTATTACAACTGATCTCCAGCTGATAGAGGTCAGTTCCCCTGGAGAAAACGGCCACTTTGGCAATTGGACTCTATGGCATTAAAATCCCTCCCCTCTCCAAACCCTGCCCTCCTCAGGCTCCGCCCCAAAACCTCCACCCCCCAAATCTGCAGGTATTTCCCAACCCGGAGCTGGCAACCCTACCTATGGTTTCCTAAGTTTCTCATCCATGGCTAGGGTTGCCAGGTCCCTCTTCACCACCAGCGGGAGTTTTTTTGGGTGGAGCCTGAGGAGGGCGGGGTTTGGGGAGGGGCTTAGAGTCCAAAGTGGCAATTTTCTCCAGGTGAACCCCACCCCATGACAACCAAGTGGTAATATTCCCAATTCTTAGGGTTGCCAACCTCCAGGTACTAGCTGGAGATCTCCTGCTATTACAACTGATCTCCAGCCGATAGAGATCAGTTCACCTGGAGAAAACGGCCACTTTGGCAATTGGACTTCATGGCTTTGAAGTCCCTCCCCTCCCCAAATCCCACCCTCCTCAGGCTCTGCCCCAAAAACCTCCCAACAGTGGCAGAGGGCAACTGGCAACCCTACCAATCCTGGTTCTCAAAAGTCTAAAAATGTCCCCATGTGCAACACGTTTAAGGGTTCAAAGAGGACAAAGACATCTGGTTCATTCTTCAAAGCACATACAGGGAATCATCACTAGATCACACCGTCAGCCTCTTCCTCAGCTTTCTCCTTCCTCAATCAGGTGGGGCTGACACGCATATATTCACCTCCATACAACCTGTGCTCACCAATGGAGATCTCTTTGGCATGTCAGGAGAGAGGGATATTAACCAGGAAGGGATGCTCCACCCGCCTCAAGATTTTACCCTCCCCTGGCATTCTGTGCCCCCACACTTTTCCTTATTTTTTAAAATTATTTTATGATATAGATATAAGATACAAAAAATACATAAAATGCAACACTTGCAAAGAAAAGAATCTAAAAGTTATTTAAAGACCTATAAATGAGATCAAACTGAGGTTGCAACGATACATAGTTAATCTAGCATATTAATATTACTACTATATATTTAGTTAAACTAACCTACTAAACTGAGGTTACCTAACCACCACCATCTATGCAATCTTTAATAGATCCAGCTTACTACTTTACATTTGATGTATATAAGAAGGTTTATATGTCTACATTTTTTCTTCGTGATGTAGTGGTTAATAGTGGTGGTTCGGAGCGGTGCACTTTAATCTGGAGAACCGGGTTTGAGTCCCCACTCCTCCACACGAGCAGTGGAGGCTAATCTGGTGAACCGGATTGGTTTCCCCACTCCTACACACGAAGCCAGGTGGGTGACCTTGGACTGGTCACTGATTTCTTAGAGCTCTCTCAGCCTCACCTACCTCACAGGGTGTCTGTTGCGGAGAGGGGAGGATGATTGTAAATTGGTTTGATTCTCCCTTAAGTGGTCGAGAAAGTTGGCATATAAAAACCAACTCTTCGTCGTCTGGAGAAAAAATGGCAAAGATGAGCCATCTGTTTTCCACGGAAGTCAGTTGGCCATTACTGATCTTCTCATTGAAGAACCCGAGACAGCCCCTGAGGAAACCCAACATTCTTCGAAACGTAGTTTGAAAAGCACTGATTTATATGATAGTGATGAATGATCCTATCTTAGAGAAGCAGAGGAAGGGTCTCAAACACCTGAAGCTGCCTTATTCTGAATCAGACCCTTGGTCCATCAAAGTCAGTATTGTCTATTCAGACCAGCAGCGGCTCTCCAGGGTCTCAGGCAGAGGTCTTTCACATCACCTTCTCGCTTGGTTCCTTTAATTGGAAATGCCAGGGATTGAACCTGGGACCTTCTGCATGCCAAGCAGATGCTCTATCACTGAGCCACAGCCCCTCCCCTCTTCTGGATTCATCCCTTAAAACGGGTGGGGAACCTTTTTTCCGCCAAGGGCCATTTGGATATTTATAACATCATTCGCGGGCCATACAAAATTATCAACTTAAAAATTAGCCGACCAAGCCCCAAGCAGGCAGCTGCCCCAGATGACCCCCCTATGCGGACAAAGGGTTAACACAAATGGTTAACACAGTTTCTTGGGCGGTCCTAGCCGTTCCATAGCTGATGACTCTTCTGCAAGGGGGAAAGAAGGTTCCTTTTCTCGGCAAAACAAACTCACATCTGCCTTGCATAGAGGCTATTCCTGTCCGCGGGAGGGGGGATCACCAGTATTAGATCCTTCTGAGCTAGAGATCTGCCAGGACCCACGAAGGGCCAGACCAAATGATTTTGTGGGCCTTAAACACCCCCCCCCACGACGTTCCCCACCCCTGCCTTAAAAAGTTAGCGGTAACGTGAGTGACTGTAATGTGAGTGACTGTTGACATCTATTTCTGACCGAGTTTGCTTGGCAACTGTTGTGGGAGGGAAGTCCTCTAAAGAGATTAAAAGGAGGAGTTTATGCTTATTGAAGATCCAATTTTCTTGAATACTGTTGGCATTATTCATAACTACCATTCATTTTTTAAAAAAAACAAATACAAATGATGAGGGAGCCAATACTGGAAGAAATATTGGCTCGTGGTATTGAGAGTGTGGTGTGCCGGGCTTATCGTGTCGGACAACCAAAGACAGCCAATTGGAAGCCCGTGTGTCACAGCCAGTCACCTTCTATCAGCCCCACCTACCTTTAGGGTTGCCAGGTCCCTCTTTGCCTCCGGCAGGAGGTATTTGGGATAGAGCCTGAGGAGGGCAAGGTTTGGGGAGGGGAGGGACTTCAATGCCATAGAGTCCAGTTGCCAAAGCAGCCATTTTCTCCAGGTGAACTAATCTCTATCAGATGGAGATCAGTTGAAATAGCAGATCTCCAGCTAGTACCTGGAGGTTGGCCACCCTACCTACCTTACAAGGTTGTTGTGAGGATAAAACGGGAGGGGCCCCCACGAACAGTTGCCCTGAGCTCCATGGAGAACGGGTGGGCATGAAACAAATGGAAAAGCCACTGTAAAGTCCTAAAAATAATATGCCACCACTGTGCACTCTATTGTGGTGTAGTGCTTAAGGACGTTGGACTAGTATCTGGGATACCTGTGCTTGAATCCCGAGTCGAGCCATGGAAGCTCTCTTGGTGACCTTGGGCCTGTCATTCTCTGTCAGCCTAACCTCCCTTACAGGGTTGTTGTGAGGATAAAAGGGTGGAGAGGAGAAAAGTGTAAACTGCCTGGGGTCCCCATTGGGGAGAAAGGCAGGGTAAAAATGAAGAAATCCTTGTAAAGAGAGGCACCTCCTATAAGCTTGCCGTCACAATCTTGTTTTGCATGTGTTTGGAGGCCCTGCTGCAATTTGTGGGGGGGTATAAGGGTTGCATTTAGCTTGTGTGTGTGTGTGTGTGTGTGTGTGTGTGTGTGTGTGTGTGTGTGTGTGTGTGTGTGTGTGAAAATGTTTGGCCACCCTGCAAAACCTTTCATATGCACGCCTGAGGAATGCTGGTTTACAGCGACCCTCTGTCCATCACTAGGGTTGCCAACCTCCAGGTACTAGCTGGAGATCTGCTATTACAACTGGTCTCCAGACAATAGAGATGAGTTCACCTGGAGAAAATGGCCACTTTGGCAATTGGACTCTCTGGCATTGAAGTCCCTCCCCTCCCCAAACCCCGCCCTCCTGAGGCTGTGCCAAAAACCTCCCACCAGTAGTGAAGAGGGACCTGGCAACTAGGGTTGCCAACCTCCAGGTGGTGGCTGGAGACCTTCTGCTATTACAACTGATCTCCAGCCGATAGAGATCAGTTCCCCTTGAGAAAACGGTCGCTTTGGCAATTGGACTCTATGGCATTGAAGTCCCTCCCCAAACCCCACCCTCCTCAGGCTCTGCCCCAAAAACCTCTCGCCGGCGGCAAAGAGGGACCTGGCAACCCTATCCATCACTTCTAATTTGACCCTATGTGAGTTGATGGCTGAGCTGACATTCGAACTCAGTGCATCGTGCTCACACCCTACACCTCCAAGCAAGACCAGAAACAGGTAGAGGGATGTGTTAACTGTTGTGCCAAATCAGCATTTATTGAGGGAATATTTTCCCCAGAGGCCCCGCCCACCCATCCCCCCTTTGATGGGTGCAGAAACATCGCCAAGTCAGAGTGGCAGCTGCCACTTTAGCGGGTCCCTGCCAGCCGTTGGCATTCATGCATCCTGTAGGCATACATGTAAAAGATACCTGCAAGAAAGGAGACAGGAAAAGGGACAATTCAGTTCTTGTGGTTCTTGCAGGAGCATCGCCGCTTAAAATGTTAAGAGTGCACTACAAAAAGGAACACGGCTTCAATTGGTCCATTAAGGGGGAAAAATACCTTGCTTAGGGTTGCCAACCTCCAGGTAGTTAGCATATACAAAATAGCAGAAAAACAAGCATTCGATAAATGCAAAGTATGTCTTTGTTCAATTTAGGCATATAGTTAACATGCAATTATATAATCATTGTCTGTGCAATATTATGCAGGATAAATCATAAACAACTTGTAACTACAAATGTCTGAATCCCATTCAAAGAGTAGTAGCTGGAGATCTGCTATTACAACTGATCTCCAGGCGACAGTAATCATATCACGTGAGAGGAAAAGGTTCTTGCCAGCATGGTAGGACAGAGAAAAAGCCCTTGTCTGCAAAAATCTTGCGTGAGAGGGAAGGAGGACTGAAGCAGATTTCTTGTGCTTGGTTGTCAAAAGGGAGCAGGTCACGCCAAAGTTGACAGGAGCAAAGAAGCAAGCGGTTGTTCCCCCTTTTGGGGGGGTGGGGGGAGCCTGCAGTTCTTCAGCTCTGTCTCTAGCACTCATCGCAGCACACAAAGGCCTGGGTAAGGCAAAAAAAATTGAGGGCACAGGGAGGGTTGCCAACCTCCAGGTAGTAGCTGGAGATCTCCTGCTATTACAACTGATCTCCAGCCGATAGAGATCAGTTCACCTGGAGAAATCGGCCACTTTGGCAATTGGACTCGATGGCATTGAAGTCCCTCCCCTCCCCACACCCCGCCCTCCTCTGGCTCAGTCCCCAAAAACCTCCCGCCAGTGGTGAAGAGGGACCTGGCAACCCTAACCGGAAGATGTAAGAGAGTGATTTACCCTTCTCCGCAAGTGGTTTTTGGTGATTAAAATCAGTCCTTCCCTGACCTACTCTCCCACCCATGGAGGAAAACATATGCTAGGGCTGCGAACTCCAGCTTGGGAAATTCCTGCAGATTTGGGAGCGGTTTGGGGAAGGTGGAATTTGTCAAATGGGGGGAGCTGGGGGCTTTGCAGCCCTAGAAGTGGAGAAGTTCTGTTTCTATGCCTATCCCAGTGATACAGAAGGGTACAAATATTGGGAACCATTGGCTGGGTATAAATATTGAGCTTTCGTGAGGGTAAGGTTTCCAGCTCCGGGTTGGGAAATACCTGGAGATTTGGGGGGCGGAGCCTGAGGGGGTCAGGATTTGGGGAGGGGAGGGACTTCAATGCCATAGAGTCCAATTGCCAAAGCGTCCATTTTCTCCAGGGGAACTGATCTCTGTCAGCTGGAGATCAGTTGTAATAGCAGGAGATCTCCAGCTAGTACCTGGAGGTTGGCAGCCCTACTAGAAGGAAATATGAATTTGATCAGAGGCCAGGGCATTTCCCACTGGGGTTCGAGCCACAGCAAAAAGTTACTGCCGACGTCCCTTTCTTTGGGCTACGCAGAGGGAAAGGACGTGCAGATACCTGCGAAGAAAGTCATCAGAAGGGCGACCCAGCCCAAGATGTAGGACCACGAGAAGCGCCAATCGCCAAAGCGCTTGCCCAGGAAGTTGACGGTGACTCCTGTGTAAATCGCCATTGCTAGGAGGACAAACAGTGCTGGGGTGGGGGGGAGAGGAAGAAAAGATTGGCAGTGTGATGATTTTATGAATACTGGCCTCCATATTACACAGCAAACAAAATGCTCCCGGACATGTATATTTACTTTATTTAGATCCCCCATTTCCCCCCCAATGGGGACCCAAAGCCGCTTACATTGTTCTCCTCTCCTCCGTTTTACCCACACAACAACCCTGTGAGGTAGGTTAGGCTGAGAGTGCACAATGGGCCCACGGTTACTTTGCAAGCCTCCGTGGCTAAGTGGAGATTCGAACCTGGCTCTCCCGGATCCTAGTCCCAGATCCTCTAACCACTACACAGCATGTGCTCTAAATGGGTGGTAAGTGCTTGCAGGAAGGGAAGCAAATGAGCCTAGAATTAGCTTCCCCCTCTCCCCAGTGGGTTAGCGCCCAGCCAATCCGATGCATGTTTCTGTGGAAGTAATGCCCAATGGTTCAAGCACCCAGCTTTGCAAAGGGGGCCACGAATGATACAAAAAAGGATACTTACTGGAAGCGAAAAACAAATTGCCGGCAGCAAAAGACCTGTTGAAGCGCTGAAAGGTGGAGAACTGGGCAAAGGAGAGGATGCCCGTGATGATCCCCGCAAAGCAAGAGATGGCGGAGAGGATCATGAAGGCCCGGGTGGCATTCCAGTAGGCTACAGGAAATAAGACTGAGAGCAGTTCACATATAGGCAACACCAAGTCAGGAGATCCTTTTATTTAATTATTTATGCGCTAAATGCTGGTTGAGATGGATGGGAATTGGTCGTATTGGCCCCTTCCCATCCCGTGGCAACCCTGCTGCCAGTGGTTGGCTGGTTTTGCACTCCTTGCAATGCTGTTTGCAAACGAAGTGCTTGACTTTCCACCTGAGGACCGGATGGCAGCCACCTGCTGATGGAGGAGACTGTTGCGGAGCATAGGGGCAGTGCTGAGAGGGAGGGGCTTCCTGCGGAAAAGCGGGGAGGGGACTCGAGTCCCAGGTTGCCCAGCAGCAGCAGCCCTTCCCCTTCCTGTCTGGGGTGCTGGCTATTCTTCGCCTGCCGCACGCCTTTCCTGTTCTTCACACAACGCCTAGTTAAATTGTGGAACTCCCTGCCCCAGGATGTGGTGAAGGCTGCCAACTTCGAAGGCTTTAAGAGGGGAGTGGATATGTTCAAGGAGGATAGGGTTATCCATGGCTGCTATTAAAAATGGATACTAGTCATGATGCATATGTATTCTCTCCAGGATCAGAGGAGAATGCCTATTATATTAGGTGCTGTGGAACCCAGGCAGGATAATGCTGCTGCAGTCGTCTTCTTGGGGGGCTTCCTAGAGGCCCCTGGTTGGCCAACTGTGTGAACAGACAGCTGGACTTGATGGGCCTTGGTCTGATTTAGCATGGCCTTTCTTATGTTTTACTGAGTAATGTGTGTGTGTGTGTTGAGGAGGGATGTCCTTAAGAATATAAGAAAAGCCATGCCAGATCAGACCGAGGTCCATTAAGTCCAGCAGTCTGTTCACACAATGGCCAACCCGGTGCATCTAGGAAGCCCACAAGCCACATGACTGCAGCAGCAGCATCCTGCCTGCGTTCCACGGCACCTAGTGTAACAGGCATGCTCCTCTGATACCAGAGAGTATAGGTATCTCATAACTAGTATCCATTTTGACCAGTAGCCGTGGATAGCCCTATTCTCCATGAACATGTCCACTCCCCAATAAAAGCCTTCCAAGTTGGCTGCCATCACCACATCCTGGGGCGGGGAGTTCCTCAATTTCCCCAAGGTCAGAGCCGAGTCTGATCTCTGTCCTTGGTAACCCCCTAAGCAGCAAGTTTGTCCTCAGACCGCATAGTCCAATTGTGGGTTCTTTTTCTTGATGCCAGCCAAGTGCGACCAAGCTGGCTAATAATAATAATAATAATAAAAATGGGAACTGGCTAATAATAAGAACATGTCAATACCACATGGCCCAGCAGGGTCCTCTAGCACCTTAACGAGGGTCATGAGCACCTCTAGCCATGTGCAGATTCCCTTCCCTTCCGATTAAGTAACCCTACCCCAACCCAGCCCCTTCATTTCTTGCAATTCGCACACAGGACTTTTCAGAGAAGATAAAACTTCCAGGCAGGCTCGTGGTTCTGTCTACCTATACAAACGAGTGACAGAATTTAACCGCGCGCCAACCTCCCCCCCGCCCGGAAGGTCCAACTCCGAACTCTCTTACCGATGCTCTCCACCTGCATGTAGCATTTCCCAGACACACAGTATCTCCAGAGGCCCTGGTGGGAGAAGGTCCCGGCCAGCCGGTACTGCATCCAGTAGTCGGTGACCGTCGAAATCACCAAGAGGACGTTCCCCACGGAGGCGCAGAACAACCCCCCGCCCATGAAGCTGTACATCTTGGTCTACTTCTGAGAAAGCGGCTGCGGGCAGAAGCGTGGGGATTAGAGACAAGGGTGAGGGTTACTCTCCAGGCACCCCATTACGGGTTTGACTCCACCCAAGGACAGCCTGGGGGATCATAATAGTAGTGCACCATTTATCCCTTGAGGTGCACTACTATTAACTACTATTAACACAATAACAGAGCTTTCAATGATACAAACCACTTTTTATTGAAAGGTAAAAGCTTGTATTTGGCATGCTTTTGAATAATTAATGTTTGTTCAAAGCCCCTAAGCTGGGCGGCGGGGAGTCCAGGGGGCAATTCAAAGCCCCCGCCGCCCAGCTGGGAGGCAGGCAGTCCAGGGAAGCGGGGGGCTTTGAACTGCTCCGCGCTGCCTGCAGGAGGATGCAGCTCCACCCAGACTAGAAGGCAGGGTCCCCTCCTTGGGCTTGATCCATGTCCTTGGATGGGATTCTAGCAGGAAAACCTGCCAAATTCTACCAGGGCCCCAATTGTACAGATAGGGAACTGTCCTCTGCAGAAAATTATTCTTATTGCACAAATGCACATAGCACTTGGCAGAGCTGAGTGGTACTCAGATCAGCTTATTTATTTATTGAAACGTTTATACCCTGCCTTTCCTCATGGTTCAAGGTGGTTTTCAATGACAGTTAAAACGCATTCCTGGTTAAAATCAGCTTACAACGTCATTCCCTTCTCCTGCATTTTATCAGTACAATACGTCTGTAAGGTAGTTTAGGCTGAGAGGAAGTGAAGAAGAAGAGGAGTTGGTTTTTATACCCCTTTTCTCAGCCTTTAAGAAGTCTCAAAATGGCTTACAACTGCCTTCCCTTCCTCTCCCCTCAACAGACACCTTGCAAGGAAGGTGGGGCTGAGGGAGTTCCGAGAGAGCTGTGACTAGCCCAAGGTCATCCAGCTGGCTTCATGCGTCGCAGTGGGGAAACTAACCCGGTTCACCAGATTAGAGTCCACCACTCTTAACCACTCTTAACCAGGGAACACATATTTCTCCCCCTTCACTCAGCAACTTGGGGGAATCAAATTTCCCCAGGTTTGGCATGAAACTTGCCAATACCATTTTGGCCAGAGCCTGCAACAGAACAGAGAAGCATCGAAATAGAGGGAAATATATAAGAGGGAGAAGTTATAAGGAGTGGCTTCCTATGGATCAGACAGCAGATAGAACTGTGACTAGCCCAAGGTCATCCAGCAGGCTTCACGTGGAGTGGGGAAACCAACCCAGTTCACCAGGTTAGAGTCCTCCGCTCCTAACCACCACACCATGCTGGCCCGAGGTCACCCAGATTGCTGCTGTGGCAAAGCAGGGATTCAAATCTGCGGCTCCCAGCTCATAGTCTGACACTCTAACACACTGGTTCCCAACCGGGGGTCCATGGACCCCCAGGGGTCCGCGAGAACTAAATTAAGGTCCGCGAAACAAAGTTATAAACCCATAATAAATTAATATTTTCAATTAAAAGTTCTCTATTATAAAAATATATATATTCAAATATTATTCTAAGTTTAATGTTTAACTAACAGTTATGATTAAAGTTTATTTTCAAATTCTCAGAATTTTTATTTTGCACCTTGGGGTCCCTGCACCGAACAAAAATGTCCTAGTGGTCCCTGGTCAAAAAAAGGTTGGGACCCACTGCTCTAACAGCACTGATATTTAATGGATTTCTCATCCCACTTTTCTGCTCGATGAGAAGCCAAACCCGCTGAGAGATAAAAAAGGACAAACACCGTCGAAATAAAGTTGAACGAGACGTGGCGCGAAGAAAGAAGCACTCCCCCCCACCTCAGATCCTCCCAGGCCAGGCTGACATCTGCAGTGTCAGTCCATCCGTGAGCCGAGGGCTCTGTGCCAACTGCTCAGCTGGTTCCTGGCCATCCGTAGCAGAGGAGACGGGCTTTGGGGGCATCGCGGAGACCACAACCCTCTGACCTTTGGCTGATGGATTATGCGGCGAGATGTTCAGAGACTCCCGACCCCGTCCGCCTCCTCCCGTCTCCAGCTGCCCATCCCAAGCCACCTGCCCGTCAATCCCCGCTTACCTGTGTGTCCTGAAGTCTCTTTCCCTGCCCGTCTCTCTTCTTGGCTGAGCTGACCCCCCGCCCGACCCTTTTCCAAACACCCCCTGATGTTGTGCTGACTCTGCCTGAATCTGTCCGGGCCTGAGAGTCGTGGGGGACAGCGACGGGGCGGAGGGGGAACTACGGTGACGGATGGTTCCAGAAAAGTTGGCACCGGCAAGCAAAATTTGCACTGACAGCAAACCGCCTCCGGTATTGTGAATGAAACGTGCTGACTCTCCAGCCCTAGAGCTGCGTTTGGGCCTCTAGGCAGGCATCAGGGGCTGTAGGGATAACCCCCCCCCCAGTTGACTCCCTTGGATAGCAGAAAGAAAGGGAATTAAAGCAACACATGAACACATGAAGCTGCCTTATACTGAATCAGACTCTGGGTCCATCGTATTGTCAGTATTGTCTACTCAAACCAGCAGCAGCTCTCCAGGGTCTCAGGCAGAAAGGTCTTCCACATCACCTACTTGCCTGGTCCCTTTAACTGGAGATGCCGGGTGTTAAGTCCGCGTGGGGAAGGACACACGAGGTCGAGACGGAGTCCCAACAACAACGCGTTTATTGAAGAACAGAACAGAACTGGAGAACTCAGTGCAAATGGCCCTGCTTATATGCTCCCTTGGCCGGCCCGAGACACTCCCCCCCTGATCCGTGATAGGGGGAAACAATCCCAGGTTACCAGTGGCGTGTGCCGGGTTAGGGCCAATGGCGCGAGACGGTTCGGACCAATGGCGCATGCAGGACTTAGGATCCTTCGTCCAGGACTCAAGCTCCTAAGTTTCCCCCCTGCGTGTCGCCTAACTATATAATGCGTTACACCGGGGAGCGAACCTGGGACCTTCTGCATGCCGAGCAGACGCTCTACCACTGAGCCACAGCCCCTCTCTCTAGCGAGACGGCTGCATGGTTGCCCATTCTTTAGCAAAACTTTACGGCCAAGGACCTATCAGGAGGGCGACAAAGTGGAGCAGTGAAGGGGCTGTGGCTTAATGGTAGAGCATCTGCTTGGCATGCGGAAGGTCCCAGGTTCAATCCCCAGCATCTCCAGTTAGAAGGCTTAGGCAGTTAAGTGATGGGAAAGACCTCGGGCTGACCCTGGAGAGCAACTGCTAGGCAGAGTGGGCAATGCTGACCTCGATAGACCAAGGGTCTGACTCAGCAGGAGGCAGCTCCTTCTTTAAAGGGCCATGGGTTCAGGGGCAAAGCATCGGCTTTGAGTGCAGGAAGTCCCAGGTTCAAACCCCACTGTGTCTAGTTGGAAGGATCGGGCAGTAGGTGCTGGGAATGGCCTCAAGAGTTGATGCCAGTCTGGGTAGACGATACCAGATGTGATAGACCAAGGGTCTGACTCAGGATATAGCAGCTTCACATCATGGTTCAGCGCCAGAACATCAATTCTTGGCAGGTCCAGCCCAAAGGATTGGGGGGCTCCCACGACACCCTGCAGAGCCCCTTCTGGTCAAGAAGCGAAGGAGGAGGAGGAGTTGGTTTTTATATGCCGACTTTCTCTACCTTTTTAAAAAGAAGAATCAAAGCAGCTTACAATCTCCTTCCCTTCCTCTCCCCACAACAGACACCTTGTGGGGTAGATGGGGCTGAGAGTGTTCAGAGAGAACTGTGACTAGCCCAAGTCACCTAGCTGGCTGCATGTAGTGGGGGAAACCAACCTGGTTCCCCAGATGAGAGCCCACCCCACATGTGGAGGAGTGGGGAAAGAAAGGGAATTAACCAATCAGGTGTGTCTAAGAAGCCCACAAACAAGACAACTGCAGCAGCATTGTCCTGCCTGTGGTCCACAGCACCCAATATAATGGGCATGCTCCTCTGATCCTGGAGAGAATAGGTATGCATCACGACTAGCATTCATTTTGACTCAAAGCCATGGATAACCCTCTCCTCCATGAATATCTCCAGTTAGAAGCCTCATGTTCATCACCTGGAGGCCCTCAGAGGAAGGGTGGGAGACTTATTTGATACATAATAATATTGCACCAACAGGGCACAAGAGGTTTTTTTTCAGAAGGACGTAAGTAAAACACGCGGTGCCCACCTCAAAGAGCTTCCAAACTGACAGCCAGCCTGGGCACGCCAGCAGCAGACGGGAGTGAAATCCCAAGCATGTTTATTCAGGACTTCTTCCCATTGAGCCTAATGGGATTTACTTCTCAGTAAGCGTGTTAAAGACTGCAGCTAGAATAGGGTTGTGGGCATTCAATGAGCAGGTCAGCTTGAGAACATAACCTGCGCTTAAAACTGCTGATAAAGGGACAGCGAGAGGGGTCAGTTCCTCACCTAAGATCACCTGGGAAGGGATACTAGGAAACATCCCTAGACACTGTCCGACAGTTGTCTTTACAATGAGGAAGAACTTCTTCAAAGTTCTTCAAATAACTTCTTCAAAGGTTCTTGTGGATTATCCGGGCTGTGTAACCGTGGTTTTGGTATTTTCTTTCCTGACATTTCGCCAGCAGCTGTGGCAGGCATCTTCGGAGGAGTAACACTGAGGGACAGTGTCTCTCAGTTCAAGTGTGTAGGAAGAGCAATATATAGTCAGAAAGGGGTTAGGTTTGAGCTGAATCATTGTCCTGCAAAAAGTATAAAAGGTAATGTGCTAATCATTGTCCTGTAAGTATCAAGATAATGTGCTAATGAGGGTGTGGTATGTTAATATGGAACCATTGTATCCTGAAGTGATCTGTTAATGTGTGAAATCCAAAGCTAATCTGCATGGCTATTGTGGACTGTAGTCTTTGTTAGTCTGGAGGTTTTCAGGACAGGAAGCCAAGCCTTATTCACTCTCTTCTTTTCTGTTAAAGTTGTGCTGCTGTTTATGAATTTCAATGGCTTCTCTGTGCAATCTGACAAAATAGTTGGTAGAACTGTCCAGTCTTTCAGTGTCTTGGAATAAGACCGTGTCCTGTTTAACAGATTACTTAACACATTAACAGATCACACATTAACAGATCACTTCAGGATACAATGGTTCCATATTAACATACCACACTCTCATTAGCACATTATCTTGATACTTACAGGACAAGGATTAGCATATTACCTTTGATACTTTTTGCAGGACAATGATTCAGCTCAAACCCAACCCCTTTCTGACTATATATTGGTCTTCCTACACACTTGACACTGAGAGACACTGTCCTTCAGCGTTACTCCTCTGAAGATGCCTGCCACAGCTGCTGGCGAACGTCAGGAAAGAAAATACCAAGACCACGGTCACACAGCCCGGATAACCTACAAGAACCGATGAAGTCTGACCGTGAAAGCCTTCGACAATAACTTCTTCAAAGTTCTTGGGCTCTGTAGTTCTTGGGCTCTGTAGCTTCAAACCACTGCTTCTTGTTCCAGTTGCTTCCCCCGTCAGCACATGACCGGGCGGCCAGTGGATCAATGTTCACTAGCCCCTTTGTGGGTAAAAATGCGCAATCGTGAGTGTACAACAGGGGTGCTGAACAGCCATAAAGCTGCTGAACGCACCTTATTTTAAAAGCTGGAGCATCAAAGGGTTGCGTTCTTGCATTCAGCCACAAGAGGGAGGCAGTGGATCAGACTTCATCAGGATGTCTAGGAAGGGCTCAAACCTTGGAAGCTTAGTACAACTTCAGTTTTGGGGGTGGGGGATTTGCGTCCAGCTAGCGTGGTGTAGCGGTTAACAGCGGTGGTTTGGCGCGGCGGACTCTAATCTGGAGAACCAGCTTTGATTCCCCTACATGGCTTTGGCTCCTCTACATGAGTGGCAGAGGCTAATCTGGTGAACTGGATTTGTTTCCCCACTCCTACCCATGAAGCCAGCTGGGTGACCTTGGGCTAGTCACAGCTCTCTTAGAGCTCTCTCAGCCACACCTACCTCACAGGGTGTATGTTGTGAGGAGGGGAAGGGAAAGGTGATTGTAAGCTGGTTTGAGTCTTCTTTAGGTGGTAAAGTCAGCATATAAAAACCAACTCTTCTTCTTCTACTATACATTCTGCCGTCACCTGGATAGCCCAGCCTAACCCAATCTCGTCAGATCTCAGAAGCTAAGCAGGATCAGCCCTGGCTAGTATTTGGATGGGAGACCACCAAGGAAGTCCAGGGTTTCTGTGCCGAGGAAGACACTGGCAAACCGCCTCTGTTTGTCTCTTGCCTTGAAAACCCTTCGGGGCTGCCTTAAGTCAGCTGTGACTTGACGGCAAAAAAAAAAAAAAAAATCAACTCGATCTACATTTTTATCCCTCCTTCCTCCAAGCTCAGGGTACATGATTCTAACCTCCTGTCGTCCATCCTCACAACAACCCTGCAAGATAGGACAGACCGGCTCCAGAGGCTGGACAAACACTTGTCAGGGATGCTCTAGGGCGGCTGATCTTACACTGGGCACAGGGTTGGACTGGATGGCCTGTGCAGCCCCTTCGAACTCTGATTCTATGATAATCAAGTCCACAATCCCTCCTGTCCTAAGGCTGTTACAAGCTGTGCCCATTTAGGGAATTTCCCATCATGCCCTAAACAACCAGTGGATCAGGTTGCCGCTTTATTTATTGCATCTTAATCCGTCCCTCCTTCCAAGGAGCTCAGGGTAGCAAGCCGGCCTCTTCCCCTTGTTTATTTGATCCCGACAAATCCCAGATAACATTGCCGTCTTTGCCACAGTAGCTGAGAAGATGTAAGATAATTTTAGGAAACTGAATATAATTTACTGTAGCATAGGATCACTGGTTTGGAGATAGTCACCGATTCTCCTGTCTTGCTTACTGCTGAGTCTTCTCTCTCAATCCCATGCTCCGTTTGTTTATATCTGTTTCTGATATTTTGATCGCTTGGGTTATGGGTACCGTTCATGATTTAAACCAGTTTGTTTTCCAATTTATTTATTTATTTATTTATTTATTGCAGAAGGAACCTTTTCGCACATGGACCTACAATAGGGTTCCCAGCCCCGGGCTGGGAAATACCTGGAGATTTTTGGGGCGAAGCCTGAGGAGGGCAGGGTTTGGGGAGGGACTTCAATGCCATAGAGTCCAATTGCCAAAGCGGCCATTTTCTCCAAGGGAACTGATCTCTATCGGCTGGAGATCTGTTGTAATAGCGGAAGATCTTCAGCTAGTACCTGGAGGTTAACACTAATGGGAAAAAAAAAAACATTTTCAAGACTCAGAGGTAAGGCTCAGCATTTTTCGTGTCATTCACAAGCTTGAGTTTATCGGCCACAGCTGAGTGATCATGTACTCCTTTGTGGACTGCTTCCGGTTGCAGATTACCTGTTAATCTGCTGAATGTTTCTTATTTGTGGCTATTAGTATTGTATTTTTGTTAGTAATTGGCTACACTGGTATTTGTATCATTATATTCTTGATATTGTTAGTAATTGGTTAGTAATTGGTTACATTGGTATTTATATCATTATATTCTTGACATTGAGCCATCGTGCTGTTTTTTTGCTTGTTTAGTACTTGAGCAACTCTAACCTCCAATGAAGTGAACTGGCAGCAGTTGCAAAGGAGAGCAAAGGAGAGCACTTCTTCATACAGCATACGGCTTGCGGAACTCACTGCCACCAGCTGAAAAGATGATCGCTAGCACAGGCGGCTTTAAAAAGGGATTTGAAAATTAGTGGAGGATAGGTCTGTCTAGCCTTGACCTCTGTATCCCAAGGCTAGCTTGAGCTTGTCAGATCTCAGAACCTAAGCAGGGTTGGCCCTGATTAGCACTTGGATGGGAAATCACCAAAGAAGTTCAGGGTGTCTACACACAGAGGCAGGCAATGGCAAACCACCTCTGACTCTTGCCTTGAAAAGCTTACGGTGTCGCCGTGGGTTAGCTGTGTCTGCCAACAGCTAGTAGCTGTGATGCCTAAATGGAACCCCCATGTTCAGTGGCAGTATACCTCTTAATAAAAGCACTGGGGTTGATTACTCAGAGGATTCTGGCCTTCCACAGCAGTACCTGGTGGCCATTTGAAAAAGGATTCAACGGGTGGACCATGGGTCAGCTCCAGCAGGGCAGCTCTTATATTTGCTGGTTTAAAACAAACACTGATTGTTCGAAACAAGCAAGTTCCTCTCTGTGCATTGGCATTTACTCCCAAAATTTAATCTCTGGAATCTATTCCATTTTTGTAAAAAAAAATAAAAAATAAAAAAACAAGCACTCCAGCCAAACGCTCTTGGATAAACTCATCCATACGCCTTTTGTTCCTAAATTATGCCAAATTTCTCTTTATTGGGGTAAACAGTAAACATCAAGAGAACCACATAGTTAGAATACAACTGTCTACATCTGTGTGACCCATCTGGCTCAAAGGAAACAAAAGATTAAGCTCGAAGAAAGGAAGGGGTGGGGGAATCCGGAGGTGACTCCCAAACGCACACGCATAACCTTTAGTGTACTTGAAAAGGTTACATAACCTGAACTCTAAACCAACAGAAACAGATTACTCTGGGGCTGTCAAAATAACAGTCCCACGACAATACACACGGAAGGATATTGCCCCCACTTTCAAAAAATAAAGCTACAAGCCATTAGCTTTTTTCCAAAGTTTTTAAGATACGACCCAAAAGATTCCTCTTAAGAGCGGATTTACATGTGCAAATAAATCGTGCAGCACAGAATTACTGAGCTGGTACCAACTGCCACAGCAAGCGGAAGAAATCAGATATTTTTTCCCCTGGTATAAAATAAACCTCCCCCTACGCTGAAAAACTGGCAAACCAAGGAGAAAGTGGAGCTCTGAGAAACTAGTTTTCCGTAGGCAAGGATTTTTCTTACACTACTTTCTGAAATGGAAACGGGTGCGGATCTCTAGACCACACGATTTATCAGCGTGCGCAACTTGCCTTTGTGATTTCTGTTTCAAATCAACTATTGCTTACCTGCAAGAGACTGAATTCTCTGCAATACAATTCCAACTTACTACTATTTTTTTTTAAAAAAAAAGCTTAAAAAAATGAAACTGGTACTTATTTTTAAATGACAACAGACCCAAACTCTTCCCCGTTAAGGACAAGTGCAGGGTTTACAAGTTCAAGTAAACTATTTCGGTATAACCCTATCACACGGTGTGCTGCTTGCCTTTCCGTTTAAATGGGTTGCGATTTGCCTTTCTGCCAAAATCAAGGGTTGGTGCTTCTTCTGAACGCAACGGCAGTAACAGTAAAGAGAGAAAACAGCTAAAAGGGATCATTTCAATACAGAGTGCTCACCGTCGGGAATGCTTTTGAAACAAAACCCACATGGAAAACGGTAATGTCCGATCTGGACGTGCCAAATGAGGTTACCGATGATTAGAAAGCAGTCAGGATTTCCTATCTTGCTCAGCGGTCAGTGTGGATTTTTTATTCCGAAGCAAGGTGTGCTTCCTGCAGGGATCCCGTCCCGCCTTTTCTCGCGGGGACCCATTTCGGAAGCATTCCTGAGCGAGGAGACCATTAGGTCAGAAAAGGCCCTAAATCTCAGAGTTAACACGCAGTCAAGACCCTCTGCAGGGCTGCAAAGAAACCTGCGATCCACAGTCACGCTGGGCTACGTTGACAAAGAACTGCAGCAACAGGAACTTTGCTAAAAATGCCCCGTCCCCACCCAGGAAACTCCAAACATTTGAAATGGCTAAACAACACACTCGGACACAATCTGAGTCCCGATAACCCCCTTGATGTAGCTGGTAAAGGTTCGTAGACCCTTTGCAGAATGAGCCACTGTGAATGTTTCACTTACAAGTGATGAAACGGCTCACCACCAGAGATGGGCACTCACGGAGGAACACCCCAGAAACCGTGGCACACATAGCCACACACAGCAAGGATATCGCGGCGGTATTTCCCAGCCCAGTTTCAACCCCCCTCCGTGGGGCTCGAGCCTGAGAATCGGTTCTGGACAAATCTACACTAGAAATTCAAGGCAGAATTTCAGGTTGGTTCGTGAGCCCGGCCGGTGGGACCCTGGGAACTGCAGCAATCGCGAAGTGGCTGTGACTTTCTCAATGACAAATGGTCAAACTGCATTTCCAAGGGTGCTCTGGAAGGAAGGCACGACTGATGACCCCCCCATTTGAACTGTGTGGTGTAGGCCTGCCCTAAACGGCCCACCGTCTTAAGATGGAGTCGCGCCAATGCCAAACTTGTGATCGCTTGCAGCTTGCTCATGACACACGGGCTGGAGCAGGGCTTCGTTCAGTTAGCTATGGCCCCATTCACCCTACTTCTGAAGAGACGGCAGCAGCATACCCGGTTACGTTCAGACTCTGTGACCCGTGTATTCTGCGAGGAAACTTCAAGGCATACCAAAATAAGAGAAGGCCAGCCAAGGGGGTCATGTTCTTACGTCAACCTGATGGCGTTCTTCTCGGGAAGCCTTAACAAGCCAAAGAGGTCACACGTCAAGAGGGAAACCCTGCACACTTCTCAACTTCTCCACTCGGTCCCTCGTCGTGGACCTCACGGCCTCACCCTATTCCCAAGATTTCGATTCCCCGCCAGCTTCGTTCTGTGGGGATGGCTCCTCCTCGTCCGGTTTGGACGACTCCGCGTCCGTGTCGATGACGAGATCCGAGGAGCCGTCGGAGCTGGACTTCTTTGGCAGGTCAGAGTAAAGACTCTTGAGGTAACTGACGAACCCGCCGTTCTTGCTCGGATCTTGGGTCTTGGAGGCCGACTCTGGGGCAGGAGAGATCGACGGCCTCAGTTTGGAAGGATCATCAGTGGAAGAAGCACGGTCCTCTTCTTTGGGAAGGCTAGGAGGGACGTCTGAATGAGAAGAGCAGGGGACAGTCCCTGGAGCAGCGGAGCTCGTCTGGCCGCTCTCGTAATCCGTTTCCCAGTCTTCTCCGCTCTCCTGAACTGCTGGTTTACTCGGACCGCCGTCTGCAGGCTTGTCCAGGAAGCTAGTAGAGTCTTTTGTTCCTTGAACCTTCGGCCAGCTTGCCCTGGCGTTATCTGTCGGCCTTTTGGCATCGGGGGCATCCCACAGCGGGCGAAGACGCTCCTCCTGGCTCCTTTTGTTGTTGGTGTAGTTGGATCCGAAAGCAGACCCTTCTTTCCTCCAGCCTGGTGAGCTTGACCTCCAGGAGGAATCACTTGAGCTGGGTCTCCGGTCGCGCCAGGACCCGCCGAAGTTCTGCCGCCTGCCTCGCCAGTTGTCCCCGTTATCGCGCCCTCGTCCCTCCCCTCGTGGATTCTCCTGCCAGCCCATCGGGGACTGGGGTATTTTCCAACCCCCTGTCGAGCCGGCGGCAGGCCAGCTCTTCCCGTCACTCCGAGGGCTGTTGACATCCCTGCCGTACCTGTTATCACGGCTCTCCGCGGTCCCAGCGACGCCGCCATAATTTCCTCCGTGCTGGTGGGGCCCACAGGGCTGGGAAACGCTGTTGCAAGTAGAGGGGCAGCCGCAGCAATTTGGGACGTGCTGGACAGCGGGGCCATGGTGGCAAGTGGAGGGGGGCCCTTGCCCGCCTTGGACGGACACGGGGGGCAGGGCGTACTGCGCTCCTCTGGCAGCGCTATTGAGCAGGAAGAGGAGGACATCCAACCGCACGGGCACCATAATGGAGGACTGGTGGCTCGGGGACGACACGCGGCCCAGGGTGTAGGGCTGCAGCTCCGTTGGCCCGGAGGGTGAAGTTTCATTGGAGGACAAACACGTTGACACCAGGATTGGCTTTCTGTTGGCAGAGTCGTCGTTGGCCTGGTGCTTCTCGGCCATGACGGGGGGTGTTTGGTGCCACTCTTGACACGACAGTGAGAATCGAGGAGCTGCATAGAGAAGGACAAAACAGAATGCAACAGGACTATCATGCAGGGGGCATCTTCTTTGTGCTAGGCATTGGATCTAATACATAGCTAGAGCCAGGGTCTTCTACCTGGTGCTTCTACCTTGGCAGTAGCAGGTGAGGTGAGTTTTTTAAAATCCTTATTCTGAGAACCACCCACCACAGGGCAGCCAAGAAGGGGAGCCAAAGCCCAGGCTTATGATGAATGTATGTAGTTGCTGACTGGCTAGTCCATATTTTAATGGAGTGCTAGGGGATCAGGGAGCACACACTTACGCACATTACTATCTGGGCCAGGCCCAACCCCAACAAACTACCTCACCTGCTGCTGGTGGCACATCTATACAATTTTTATTACACACACACCCCAACTTGGTGTTGAGAGCCAGCCTGGTGTAGTGGTTAAGAGTGATGGTTTGGAGCGGTGGACTCTTGATATGGAGTCCACATGAGCGGCGGACAGTAATCTGTTGAACTGGATTTGTTTCCCCACTTCTACCATGAAGCCAGCTGGGTGCCCTTGGGCTCATCACAGCTCTCTCAGCCTCATCTACCTCAAAGGGTGTCTGTTTTTTTGGGTTTTTTGGGGGGGAGGTAATTGTAAGCCGGTTTAATTCTTCATTAAGTGGTACAGAAAATCGGCATATAACAACCAACTCTTCTTCTTCTTCTGCTTTTGATGGGATCCAGCATTATTGCTGGGAAAGCAAGCTAATCCCCACCCCCCACCCCAAATGAGAACAGCAAGAATGTTTCAGGCCCCTTATTTATTTCATTGCGCCAAGAGACCACCAAGGAAGAAGAAGAGTTGGTTTTTTACATGCTGATTTTCTCTACCTTTTCAGGAGTCTCAAGGTCTTACAATCTCCTTCCCTTCCTCTCCCAACAGACACCTTGTGAGGTAGGTGGGGCTGAGAGAGTTCAGAGAGATCTGTGACTAGCCCAAGGTCACCCAGCAGGCTTCCTGTGGAGGATAGGAGAAACCAACCCAGTTCACCAGATTAGAGTCCACTGCTCATGGGGAGGAGTGGGAAATCAGACCTGGTTCTCCAGATTAGAGTCCACCGCTCTTAACCAGTACACCAAACCGGCTCTCCGAAGTTGCTATGTAGAGGCCAGCAATGGCAAATCATCTGTCTCTTGCCTTGAAACCCCCAAGGGCGAAAACCCCATAAGGTGGCCCTGACTTGACAGTGCTTTCCACCATAATAATATTCCCAGGGTTGCAGCGTTTCAAGATGAAGGGTGTGTGCACGGGGGTGGGGAGACACACATCTCCCTTCAATGTAGAGAAACAGAACAGAGATCCCTTTGCCTAGCATGCTGGTTTTCCAAAGAAATTTTGATGCAGAGAACATGAAACCAACAGCCTGGACAGGAGATGACTGAGAGGTGATATGCGAACCATCTTCAAGGACTTGAAGGGCTGTCGTATAGAGGATGACGCACAGTTGTTTTCTGTTGCCCCAGAACCAACGGGTTGAAATTAAATCAAAAGAGTTTTCGGCTAAACATCAGGAAGAACTTCCTGACAGTTAGAGCGGATACTCGGTAGAACAGGCTTCCTCGGGAGGCGGTGGGCTCTCCTTCCCTGGAGGTTTTTAAGCAGAGGGCTACATGGCCATCTGACAGCAAGGCTGATGCTGTGAACTTAGGCAGATCATGAGAGGGAGGGCAGGAAGGGTTGCATCAGTCTCTGCTCTGGTGGCCCTTTCTTACATGCCCTGGGGAAAGCTGATCACCTCTTTCAGGAATCAGGGTCAGGAATCAATTTTCCTCCAGGCCAGAGATCCCAAAGGTGTTTTTTTTTGGTCATCTTCTGGGCATGGGGTTGGGATCACTGGGGGTGTGGGTGGAGGTAGTTGTCAATGTCCTATATTAACATAAGAACATAAGAAAGGCCATGCTGGATCAGACCAAGGCCCATCAAGTCCAGCAGTCTGTTCACACAGTGGCCAACCAGGTGCCTCTGGGAAGCCCACAAACAAGACGGCTGCAGGAGCATTATCCTGCCCCGTGTTCCAAAGCACCTAATATAATAGGCATGCTCCTCTGATCATGGAGAGAATAGGCATGCATCATGACTAGTATCCATTTTGACCAGTAGCCATGAATAACCCTCCCCTCCCCTCTTAAAGCCTTGCAAGTTGGCAGCCATCACCACATCCTGGGGCAGGGAGTACTACAATTGAACTACGTGTTGTGTGAAGAAAGACTTCCTTTTATCAGTTTTGAATCTCTCACCCTCCAGCTTCAGCAGATTACCCCGCGTTCTAGTATTATGAGAGGGAGGAAAGCTTCTCCCTGTCCACTCTCTCCATACCATGCATAATTTTATACACCTCTATCACGTCTCCCCTTAGCCACCTTCTTTCCAAACTAAACAGCCCTAAGCATTTTAATAGGGCAGTTGCTCAAGTCCCGATCATTTCTTTTGCTTGCTCTTTTCTGCACCTTCTCAAGCTCTGCAAAATCCTTTATCACTTGTGGTGACCAGAACTGTACACAGTATTCCAAGTGTGGTCTCACCACAGATTTGTACAAGGGAATTGTGCAGGGGGTTGGACTAGATGACCCTAAAGAGGCCATGTGGACACCCTGGGGCGGTGGATTCTTCCCTCCTAGCTGACCTTTGGCACATGCAATGGTGTGCAACTATCAGAAAATAGCTACAAAAGCATTTGACAGAGAGGCATATATACTGGCTTCATAGCTTGACTGTAACAAGGCAGGGTTTGATTGCACCGAAGGGGGCTCAGCACCCAAACCCATTCAATCTTTCAAAATTCTGCCAATTTAAACCAAGGGCATTTCGGTCCTGATGTAAATCGCCAAGGGTGGGGGGGGGAGAGAAAAGTCATTTATTTAAATCTCATTGAAGTCTAATTCGTACATTTGCCAAATATGCAGTGGGTTTCTACAAGAAAGCACCTGCCTTTGCAATGAAAAAGACACTTTAATGCAAACCCAGGAACATAAAGCAAAAATCAGCCCACTTTTTGCATGGGCAAATTTTGATGTTCTTGAAGAGCAAATCACAAAAGCCAGGATCTGTTCGGATATCTCCGTGCCCACGTACAAAAACACTACGGTTACTTACTTGCCCAGAATGTTCCAGAAGGCCGGGCTGCAGCTACTGGGTGGAAAATCGTTTCTCGCCGCTTGCAATCTGGTGAATGAGAAGCGTCTAAATTTATCATTTGAACCTTAATATACACAGATGCCTGTTGGGCCACACCCCAAAAGCTCATTTTTATTTTTTACGATCTGTTTGACCGAGGGGCTAGGGAGTCTGGTTTCAGTGACTGTAGTCATTTTATACTTTTTTGAATTTTTTTCAGACATCATTTTTAAAACCCAAATGAAACAGAAGCCCAGGGGCACTTTGCAGATTAATTTATTCTGGCATAATTATTTCTTGCGAGTCCAAGCTCACTTTGCCAGAAAATTGATACTGAACCCAGTTAGAAGGCCGCTGGAAGCCTGTTTTATTTTGCTGCTAGAGGAGAAAACGACTCCCTATCTGGAATTATCATTTTACTTTCTTTTTTTATATATAAGTATTTTTTTATTGTTTTCCACAATTCAACAAAATTAAACATATCTCAACAATATATTCAGTTGTAACTACTTATAACAAAAAAAAAAACCTCATTGCTATTACTGAGAATACGCTATCTATAGTATTCAATGCTATCTACTATATACGACTTCCCCACATCTTCTTCAGTCACTAATTCTACTGGTTAACACTTTTGCATTTCAAATTAATTTCTAATCCTTGTTTTCTTTCATACAGACTTGCTTTAAGCTATCTATACTACTTCTATAAGCAGTTTCAAGCCCTACATGCTTTCTTTAAAACATTTTTTATGGCCGCCTTTCCACCTGATTGGGGCCGCCAAGGCGGCGAACAGGAAAACATGAAGACATTTTAAACCAACTTAGCTTATGAATGAGCCAGAAAGGAGGGCATTACCCTCCTCCACCAGCCCAAAATAAAAGTTGAGAAAAGAGTCCAATTATTTGGATCACCATCATAATTAAGTAGATAATTCACAGCGGGTAGCCGTGTTAGTCTGTCTGCAGTAGCAGAAAAGAGAAAGAGTCCAGTAGCACCTTAAAGACTAACAAAAATATTTTCTGGCAGGGTATGAGCTTTCGGGAGCCACAGCTCACTTCTTCAGATGGAGAAAAGAGCAAGAGTCCAGTAGCACCTTAAAGACTTAACAAAAATATTTTCTGGCAGGGTATGAGCTTTCCTGAGCCACAGCCACAGATATCTGAAGAAGTGAGCGGTGGCTCCCGAAAGCTCATACCCTGCCAGAAAATATTTTTGTTAATAATTAAGTAGGATTATCATGACAAATTGTGATAATTAATTGTAACTGATAATAATCCATCATAAATCAAAACACTAACGTACAAATAATACACATTAATAGATCGTCACTAACAAATGATAATTAATAAAAAGTATTTAATGAGTGGGGCAAAATTCGCTGCTACATGCTAACTGTAGATCATCTAATAACGAGGGTCATCCAACAGATTAAAGTTTCACTTTCGTTAAACCTTTCGAAACAAAAAGTGTATTTTTTTCTCTCTCTTTCGAATCAGAATGCCTATTAAACACAAAACGGACACAGTAGAAAAGGGCAAGAGTCCAGTAGCACCTTAAAGACTAACAAAAATATTTTCTAGTAGAAAAGAACAAGAGTCCAGTAGCACCTTAAAGACTAACAAAAATATTTTCTAGTAGAAAAGAACAAGAGTCCAGTAGCACCTTAAAGACTAACAAGAATATTTTCTAGTAGAAAAGGGCAAGAGTCCAGTAGCACCTTAAAGACCAACAAGAATATTTTCTAGTAGAAAAGAACAAGAGTCCAGTAGCACCTTAAAGACTAACAAGAATATTTTCTAGTAGAAAAGAACAAGAGTCCAGTAGCACCTTAAAGACCAACAAGAATATTTTCTAGTAGAAAAGAACAAGAGTCCAGTAGCACCTTAAAGACTAACAAGAATATTTTCTAGTAGAAAAGAACAAGAGTCCAGTAGCACCTTAAAGACCAACAAGAATATTTTCTAGTAGAAAAGAACAAGAGTCCAGTAGCACCTTAAAGACCAACAAGAATATTTTCTAGTAGAAAAGAACAAGAGTCCAGTAGCACCTTAAAGACCAACAAGAATATTTTCTAGTAGAAAAGAACAAGAGTCCAGTAGCACCTTAAAGACTAACAAGAATATTTTCTAGTAGAAAAGAACAAGAGTCCAGTAGCACCTTAAAGACCAACAAGAATATTTTCTAGTAGAAAAGAACAAGAGTCCAGTAGCACCTTAAAGACTAACAAGAATATTTTCTAGTAGAAAAGGGCAAGTCCAGTAGCAGCACCTTCAAGACTAACAAAAATATTTTCTGGCAGGGTGTGAGCTTTCGTGAGCCACAGCTCACTTCTTCAGAAGTGAAGAAGTATCTGAAGCTCACTGTATCTGAAGAAGTGAGCGGTGGCTCGCGAAAGCTCACACCCTGCCAGAAAATGTTTTTGTTAGTCTTTAAGGTGCTACTGCACTCTTGCCCTTTTCTGCTACTGCAGACAGACTAACAGACTAACCCACTGGGAATTATCAAAACGGACCCAGAAAACGAAGGGGGGGGGGACCCCAGCAGGTTTCCCTTTCCAGGGGGTTGCAAAAGACTCCGTCCCGCCGGGGGGCTGGAAGGGGCGTCCCGGGGAGGGACCCCGGGGTTAGGGCGAGGCTGGAGCAGAAAAGGGGACTCGCCTGGGGCGGGACTCGCCGGGGGGGGGGGGATATTCCGGCCCGGGTGAGGCAGATCAGAGCCAGGGGAGGGGGCTCTCCCGCCGCCGGCGCGCAGGCACGGAGGAGCGCCGGGCTGCCGCGGGCTTCCCCCGGTCCGCACGTGCCCGTGTGCGGGAAGGAGGGGGCGGCGCCGGGGGCGTGGCTTGCCCCGCGGGGGCGGAGTTCAAAACGACCCTGCTCTAGTAGGGGGAAATCGTCCCTTTAGGAAGGGGTGAACCCCCCCCCTCCAAAATACAAGAAGATGTAAAACTGTAGTAGAAGTGCTCTTTTTGTATTTTTGTTTTGCGTTTTAGTTATTTGTTTATGGGATTTATAATTTGTTGTGTTTTTTTATTTTATAAAAATTAATAAGAATTTATATTAAAAATAATAATAATAAAATACCTCTGCCCCCCTTCTGCTACCCTAGGCCTCCAAATGCACCCCTCCTTTTCAATATTCTCCCCTTGTTTATAGGTGATCCAATCTAATCAATAGGAGGGGGTTCTACGCCACACGCTGCAATTATTATTATTACTATTATTATTATTATCATCATCATAATCATTATCATTATTATCATCATCATCAACATGATCATCATGAGAAACTGCTGAATTACAGGTGATAAACTATTATTCTCCCCTTGTTTATAGGTGATCCAATCTAATCAATGGGAGGGGGGTTCTATGCCACACACTACAATTATTATTATTATTATTATTATTATCATCATCATCATCATCATCATCATCATCAACATGATCATCATGAGAAACTGCTGAATTACAGTTGATAAACTGTATTATTCTCCCCTTGTTTATAGGTGATCCAATCTAATCAATGGGAGGGGGGGGTTCTACGCCATATGCTGCAATTATTATTATTATCATCATCATCATTATCATTATTATCATCATCAACAACATGATCATCATGAGAAACTGCTGAATTACAGGTGATAAACTATTATTCTCCCCTTGTTTATAGGTGATCCAATCTAATCAATGGGAGGGGGGGTTCTATGCCACACACTACAATTATTATTATTATTATTATTATTATTATTATTATTATCATCATCATCATCAACAACAACAACATGATCATCATGAGAAACTGCTGAATTACAGTTGATAAACTGTATTATTCTCCCCTTGTTTATAGGTGATCCAATCTAATCAATAGGAGGGGGGGTTCTATGCCATATGCTGCAATTATTATTATTATTATTATTATCATCATCATTATTATTATTATCGACAACAATAATGATAATAATAATGCATTGGGCTTTTATCTCGCCCTTTCCCCGCCAAAGCGGGGCTCAGGGCGGCTCCCAGCATACAAGACGTAAAAAATAACAACTTATAATGGAATAAAATATGAAATTTATCTGAAATAGATGCAAATAGACTCCATGAAAACGTCTCTAGTGATGGTGCCGTTTGAATCCCTGTAATGAGAAACAGGTTGACCATAGTAGGGGCAGCAAGAAACAAGGAAAGGAATGAAGGTAAAGCCGGAGATGTATGTCGGGAAGGGACAGGATGATCCTGTAATAATAGAAGGGTCTGACTGCAATGAGTGAACATATATGGGGAGGGGGAGCGGGGGCGTAATCGGTGCTAGAGCTGAGCTCTTGCCTTTTTTCAGGGTTGTTTTTTCCCCCAGGGTTCAGGATTCTGTCCTTCCACATAGGTGTAAACTGTGTGGGGTCAGCGGGGCTTAAACCCCCCAGGGATTTTGCATTGATGGACTATTTGGGACATTTCGGGGAGGGTTTGCTCTCAAGTCATGAGACCCTGTATGATTTTCAAGGCAAGAGACATTCGGAGGCGGTTTGCCATTGCCTGCCTCTGCGTAGCGATCCTGGACTTCCTTGGTAGTCTCCCATCCAAGTACTAACCGAGGCTGACCCTGCTTAGCTTCTGAGATCTGATGAAATTAAGCTAGCCAGGGCCATCTAGGTTAGGGCTTGCCCGCAGTGATGGTGGTGGAAAGCTCTGCCAACTCTAGCTGATTAAATGGTGGCCCCCATAGGGTTTCCAAGTCAATAGACGTTTGGAGGTGGTTTGCCATTGTTTGGCTCCGCATTATCCTGGTATTCCTTGGAGGTCCTCCATCCAACTACTAGCCAGGGTCAGGGCCGAGAGAGTGTGACTCGCCCAAGGTCACCCAGCAAGCTTCCCTGGTGCAAGCGGGGATTTTAACCTGGGTTTCCCAGGTCCTAGTCCGACACCTTAACCACTACACCACGCTGGCTCTCATTTGGGACATTTGGGGTTAGCAAAAAGACTCTTCTGCAGGACAGCGAGCCTGAAGGCTCTTTTTGCTGTGCTTTCAAACACTCACTCAGTATTTCAATTCCCACCCATTTTCGATGCACTTTAGCAATCATTTGCAAGTGGATTTTGTCATTATCTTACACAGTAAAATCCAGTTGCAACGTGTATTGAAAATGGATTGGAAGTGTATTATTCATCATGTGTGAAAGTGCATGCAGTTTATTGTCGAAGGCTTTCACGGTCAGAGTTCATCGGTTCTTGTAGGTTATCCGGGCTGTGTGACCGTGGTCTTGGTATTTTCTTTCCTGACGTTTCGCCAGCAGCTGTGGCCGGCATCTTCAGAGGAGTAACACTGAAGGGCAGTGTCTCTCAGTGTCAAGTGTGTAGGAAGAGTAATATATAGTTAGAAAGGGGTTGGGTTTGAGCTGAGTCATTGTCCCGCAAAAAGTATCAAAGGTAATGTGCTAATCATTGTCCTGTAAGTATCAAGATAATGTGCTAATGAGGGTGTGGTATGCATATGTGGTATGCATTCAGTTTCCACATGGCGTCAGTAATGTTTGGATCTGGCAGTAGCTCACACTCGTGGCCTGTCAGATGGGTTCTGGCCATACATTCCACCTCTTAACTGCCCTTTTCACCTACGACAGCTCACTTCTTCAGATACAGCTAGAAAGTGAATCCATCTGTCTAGCTGTATCTGAAGAAGTGAGCTGTGGCTCACAAAAGCTCATACCCTGCCAGAAAATATTTTTGTTAGTCTTTAAGGTGGACTCTGGCCCTTTTCTACTAGAAAATATTCTTGTTAGTCTTTAAGGTGCTACTGGACTCTGGCCCTTTTCTCAATCCGAAGAAGGGAGCTGTGGCTCGCGAAAGCTCACACCCTGCCAGAAAAATATTCTTGTTCGTCTTCAAGGTGCTACTGGACTCTTGCCCTTTTCTACTACTGCAGACAGACTAACACGGCTACCCACTGGGAATTATCAAAACGGACCCATAAAATGAAGGGGGGGGACCCCAGCAGGTTTCCCTTTCCAGGGGGTTGCAAAAGACTCCGTCCCGCCGGGGGGCTGGAAGGGGCGCCCCGGGGAGGGACCCCGGGGTTAGGGCGAGGCTGGAGCAGAAAAGGGGACTCGCCTGGGGCGGGACTCGCCGGGGGGGGGGATATTCCGGCCCGGGTGAGGCAGATCAGAGCCAGGGGAGGGGGCTCTCCCGCCCCCGGCGCGCAGGCACGGAGGAGCGCCGGGCTGCCGCGGGCTTCCCCCGGTCCGCACGTGCCCGTGCGGGGGGGCGGGGGCGGCGCAGCGCCGGGGGCGCGGCTTGCCCCGCGGGGGCGGAGTTCAAAACGACCCTGCTCTAGTAGGGGGAAATCGTCCCTTTAGGAAGGGGTGAACCCCCCCCACTAAAATTCCTCTGTCCCCCTTCTGCTACCCCAGCCCTCCAAATGCACCCCTCCTTTTCAATATTCTCTCCTTGTTTATAGGTGATCCATTCTAATCAATAGGGGGGGGGGTTCTACGCCACACGCTGCAATTATTATCATCATCATCATCAACAACATGATCGTCATCAGAAACTGCTGAATTACAGTGGATAAACTGTATTATTCTCCCCTTGTTTATAGGTGATCCAATCTAATCAATAGAAGGGGGGTTTATGCCACACGCTGCTATTATCATCATCATCAACAACAACATGATCATCATGAGAAACTGCTGAATTACAATTGATAAACTGTATTATTCTCCCCTTGTTTATAGGTGATCCAATCTAATCAATAGGAGGGGGGTTCTATGCCACACGCTGTTATTATTATTATTATTATTATCATCATCATCATCATCATTATCATTATTATCATCATCATCATCATGAACATGATCATCATGAGAAACTGCTGAATTACAGTGGAAAAACTGTATTATTCTCCCCTTGTTTATAGGTGATCCAATCTAATCAATAGAAGGGGGGGTTTATGCCACACGCTGCAATTATCATCATCATCATCAACATGATCATCATGAGAAACTGCTGAATTACAATTGATAAACTATTATTCTCCCCTTGTTTATAGGTGATCCAATCTAATCAATAGGAGGGGGGTTCTATGCCACACGCTGCAATTATTATTATTAT
Organism: Euleptes europaea; assembly: GCF_029931775.1. Taxonomy (NCBI): domain Eukaryota; kingdom Metazoa; phylum Chordata; class Lepidosauria; order Squamata; family Sphaerodactylidae; genus Euleptes; species Euleptes europaea. The sequence continues at coordinate 13,841,130 of NC_079314.1, forward strand.
CATTATCATCATCATCATCATCATTATTATCATCATCATCATCATCAACATGATCATCATGAGAAACTGCTGAATTACAGTTGATAAACTGTATTATTCTCCCCTTGCCCCCTCAGGCTCCACCTCCAAAATCTCCAGGTATTTCCCAACCTGGAGCTAGCAACCTTAATTTCCTTGGAGGAAATGTCAGCTGTATGGAGGGTTGGCTTTATGGAGTCATACCTCAATGGAGCTCCTTCCCCTCTCCAGACTCCACGTTCTGCAGTCAGTGCCCCCAAATCCCCAGGAATTTCCCAAGCCAGAGCTGGCAACCCTAGTGAAAATGTTGGTCTCCCCACTAGGAGAGGAACTAAAGAGAAGCCGGTATTTCCCTAGCAAGTCGAGTCTCTTCATTATTGGCGGCAGCAAAAAGATTTTAAGGATGAGAGTGCCCTCTACAACATATTCACGGGATTGTGTTGCATTTAGAACTGCAGGCAGGGAAAAACGTGCGCACCTTCCAGAGCCGTTTTATTTAAGAACAATATTTCAGGATGACATCTGATACAACGTGAAAGTGCCTTATCCTCCTGACTCAAACCATTGGTCTCTCAGAGTCAGTCCTGTGCATTCTGGTTGGATGCCACCCTCCAAAGTCTCAGGCAAAAGCCATTGCTTGAAAGCATTTCTAAGCAGATCTACACAGAATCCTACTCAGGTCTATTCAATGGGGCTTGTGTGTGTAAAAAGCCGCCAAGACGCAGCCAACTTCTAGCAACTCGAGCAAGGGGCTTTCAAGGCAAGTGGGAAGCAGAGGTGGTTTGGCATTGCCTTCCTCTGCAGAGTCAGCCTTGGTGGTCTCCCATCCAAGCATTGACCCTGCTCAGCTTCCGAGATCTGCTGAGATTGGGCTATACTATGCTGAACACATGAACACATGAAGCTGCCTTACACTGAATCAGACCCTTGGTCCATCCAAGTCAGTATTGTCTACTCAGAGCAGCAGCGGCTCTCCAGGGTCTCAGGTCTTTCACATCACCTCCTTCCCTAGTCCCTTTCCCTGGAGATGCCGGGGATTGAACCTGGGACCTTCTGCATGCCAAGCAGATGCTCTACCACTGAGCTACAGCTGCCTCCCTCCCTCAATGGAGCTTACCCCTAGAAAAAAATTCTGAGGTTTAGTACTGTTGCTGCCTGAAACCTTTTGACTGGAGAGGCTGGAAATTGAATTTGGGACTTTCAGCAATCCAAGCAGATGCTCTACCCCTCTGCTGCAACCCTTCTGGCGGACTTGTGCATGGCTTGAGATAATATACTGGAGGCTTTCTGTATATTCCAAGGTAATTCTTCCTATAATTATATGTCTTGAGTGGTTGTAGAAGAAGAAGAGTTGGTTGTTATATGCCGACTTTCTCTACCACTTAAGGGAGAATCAAACTGGCTTACAATTGCCTTCCCTTCCCCTCCCCACAACAGGCACCCCGTGAGGTGGATGGGGCTGAGAGAAAGAGCTGCAGAAAGGGCTGTCAAGTTGCAGCCGACTTATGGCTACCCCACAGGGTTTTGATAGCAAGAGATGAACAGAGGTGGTTTGCCGTTGCCTACCTCTGCGCAGAGTGTTAAGCTGCAGTACTGCAGTCAAAAGCTCTGCTCACGACCTGAGTTCGATCCCGACAGAAGTCGGTTTCAGGTAGCCGGCTCAAGGTCGACTCAGCCTTCCATCCTTCCGAGGTTGGTGAAATGAGTACCCAGCTTGCTGGGGGTAAAGGGAAGATGACTGGGGAAGGCACTGGCAAACCACCCCACAAACAAAGTCTGCCTTGGAAACGTCGGGATGTGACATCACCCCATGGGTCAGGAATGACCCGGTGCTTGCACAGGGGACCTTTACCTTTTTACCTCTGCATAACAACTGTGGATTTTCTTGATGTACTAACCAAGTACTAACCAAGACTAACCCTGCTTAGCTTCTGAAATCTGACGAGATGAGGCTAACCTAGGCCATCCAGGTTAGGGAGGAGGAGGAGGAAGAAGAAGGAGGAGGAGGAGTCTGTTTTTATATGCTGACTTTCTCTACCACTTAAGGAAGAATCAAACCGGCTTACAATCACCTTCCCTGCCCCTCCCCACAACAGATACCCTGTGAGGTAGGTGGGGCTGAGAGAGTGTGACTAGCCCAAGGTCACCCAGCTGGCTTCGTGTGTAGGAGTGGGGAAACAAATCCAGTTCACCAGATTAGCCTCCGCCGCTCATGTGGAGGAGTGGGGAATCAAACCCGGTTCTCCAGATCAGAGTCCAGTGTAAAAAATCAGTGGAAGAAAAGCAGTTTCCCGCACACACACCCTATTCACCTTAGTTGTTGATGTCCAATTGACATCTACTGTTCCAGCTTGGAGAGGGAAAGGGGTTCTCTCCCTGGTGTTTCCAGCTCCTGCCAAGATGGCCATGCCTTCGATTGAAAATGGAGCTGAGACTTTAGCAGCCTCAGAGTCATTGCAAACCGGGCTCTGTGAAAGATCTCGTCTTTCATGTCTAGGTTGGGATGGTCGCCTTCAAAAAAGGCTTGGCTCACAATCAGCTGTCTTTCAGCCTCCAGGTCTGTATGCATCATGGCACCCTCCTTTCACCAGGTTTGTCCTCCCTCAAGGGTGCTCTGATCTGCCCCTTCCGATGCTCAGCCTTTCCCCAGGCCTCTGGACTGGCTTGCGGGTCATTTGTTTCTGGCAGAACCTCCAGCACCCAGCGCAAGGCGTTAGCGTTCTTGACCGACTCCATCTATTCCGAATTGGCTTTGATCTCTTCCACCCAGTCCAAATAGGCTTGGAGCAGCCCCAGGTCGGTCAGGAAACTGCCGATGATGTTGAGGTCTGGGCTTCTTGCAATTTGGAGAGGATTTGCTTTCCGGCTTTGCTCAGCCAGTTCCCCACGATGCTGAAGGGGGGTGGGAAGAGAAGATAAGCCCAGTAAAGTGCACAGGGTGAAAAAAAGTCAATACTATAGAAATTAGAGATAAAGAAATAGCTCCTAATGTTACCTCCAAAATGCCTCCCATATAGGGTTGCCAACTTGGGGTTAGGAAACTCCTGGAGATTTGGAGGTGGAGCCTGGTGAGGGTGGGGTTTGGGGAGGGGAGCGATCTCAGCGGGGATGTGATTCAATAAAGGCCTCCCTCCGAAGCTGCCGTTTCCTCCAGGGGAACTGATCTCTGTAATCTGGAGGTCAGTTGTAATCCTGGGAGATCTCCAGGCTCTATCTGGAGGCCAGTAACCCTAGATGTGAAGCAAGAATTATGAGTAATAATCCAGGACAGGAAGTATTTCCATCTTTTTTTTTGTGGTGTTTATTTAAATTTTCTTTGCCTTAAGGAGGGCTAATTTTGGCCGCCTCTCCTGGGGAGACATCCCAGAATTTTCTCAGCTCATTATCACTCACAGTTTTTTCTTCCTCCCTGGCACAGACAAAATTGGCGGATCGCTGGCTGGCTGAGAGCCATTTCGTGGAACAATTGCAAGATGCCCTCCACCTGGCACCTCATATGTGACTTTGATTCTTAATTGTTCATGGACTCTTTAAGGACATTTCCCCCCCCCCACATCTATTTGCAATCTGGTGCCATTTAGTCCTTTAGGGGTAGTGTGAATTTATGGTTGCCAACCTCCAGATGGGGCCTGGAGATCTCCCAGAATTACAACTGATCTCCAGACTACAGATCCATTCCCTAAGGGCAGCTATGGAGGGTAGACTCTATGGCATTATGCTGCACTGAGGTCCCTCCTCTCCCCAAACCCCTATTTTCCCAGGCTCCACCCTAGGGCTGCCAGCTTCGGGTTGGAAATACCTGGAGATTTTGTGGGTGGAGCCTGGGGAGGGCAGGGTTTGGTGAGGGGAGGTACTTCAATGGGGTATAATGCCATAGAGTCCACCTTCCAAAGCGGACATTTTCTCCTGGGGAACTGATCTCTGTCACCTGGAGGTAGGGTTGCCAGCTCTGGGTTGGGAAATATCTGGAGATTTTGGGGTGGAGCCTGAGGACGGTGGAGATTGGGAAGGGGAGGGACTTCAATGGGGTATAATGCCATAGAGTCCACCTTCCAAAGTGGCCATTTTCTCCAGGTGAACTGATCTTGGTCACCTGGAGATCAGTTCTAATAGCGGGAGATCTTCAGCCGCCACCTGGAAGCTGGCAACCCTACTCCATCCCTAAATCTTCAAAAAAAATTCCCCAAATCATGGCCAAACTTACAGATTCTTTACATGGTAAAGATATGGATGAATTAAAAAAAATATGGTCTAAGGCCGCTGAATATTGGGATAAATTGGCAAAAACGGATTTTACAGGTATGGTTAATGAATTATAGATTAATAGGTTGTTAATAAATGAATATAATAATAGATTTTTAAATACTGTCATAACACTGCTCCAGAAGTCCAAGGGTGGAGGGCATGAGGTTTGGGCACTATATATTTTATAAAGGATAGTTTATAATGTATTAGCAATGGATGTAATAGTGCTCTTTGTGTGATTTTGTATTTTTTGTACTGTATTATGATTTTATTTTTTGTTTTATTTTTTGTTTATTCATAAAAAGCAATAATTTTTTTTAAAAAAAATACTCCCCAAATCCCACCCACCTCAAGCTCCACCCCAAATCATCAGGAACTGCCCAACCCAGAGTTAGCAACCCCAGGTTAGAGGCATCTGGGAAAGAGTCGAATGAGTTCTGCCCCGATGACATTCATGTGAACACTTTGAAGGGGGTGTTACAGATAACAAGTCCTCTAAGACAGGTGCTGTGGTCCCTTTGCCCTTCGACTCATTTCTGAAGAAGACCATTTTTCACATCACTGCACATATCTTCTCGCCACCGTTACCATAACAGGAAACGATTCTGCTGCCCAAGTGCCGCTAAACAGGGTAACCCTTGAGCTGCTGTATACTGAGGCGGGAGCTGGGACGCGCATGAGAGCATTCGCATTTCTGTTTTCTGCCCCTTCTGATATGCGCTTGCCAACCTCCAGGGGGGCCTGGGAGATCCCCCAGAATTACCTCTGATCTCCAGACTACAGAGATAGTCTTCTCCTAGAAGAAATGCATGCGTTCGAGGGTGGACTCTGTGGCATTGTGCCCCGCTGAGGTCCTTCGGATGCCAGCTGCCAGGTGGGGCATGGGGATCTCCTGAAATTACAACTGATCTCCAGAAAACAGAGACCAATTCCCCTGGAGAAAATGTCAGCTTTGGCGGGCGGGCTGTATGGTATTTTGCCTCCCTGAGGTCCCTGAGAGTCAGCGTGGTCTAGTGGTTACAAGTGGTGGACTCCAATCTGGAGAAACGGGTTTGATTCCCCACTCCTCCACATGAGTTGCAGACTCTAATCCGGCGAACCGGGTTCAGTTCCCCTCTCCTCTGCCGGGTGACCTCGGGCTTGTCACAATTCTCTCCGAATTCTCTCAGCCCCGCCTCCCTCGCCAGGTGTCTGTTGTGGGGGAGAGGACGGGAAGGCGATTGTAAGCCGGTTTGAGTCTCCTTAAAAAGGTGGAGAAAATGAGGATATAAAAACCAACTCTCCTCCTCCTCCTCCTCCTCTCCAGGCTCCACCCCCAAATCTCCAGGCATTTCCCAGCCTGGAGCTGGCAACCCTATGATCCACCCCCAAATCTCCAGGAATGTCCCAATCAGAGGTTGACAACCCTATGATGTGCCGAAAGACAGCTCACTTTCTAACAAGGGGGGAGTACAAGTTCCAGATACTTCTGAAGCCCATTCATTTCCTCCTCCTCCCCCTACTGCCCTGGTTCTCTGTTTTTGCAGTGAGTGGCAGAAAGCAGAAGCGCCCGCTCGCCCCCGCTCTTCCCCCGCTCCTTGCCAAGTGGCCCTTGCAGCCAGAACCGCTTCTGATTCAGGTTGCCAACCCTTCTGCCACCTGTCTGGGAACGGGAGCTTTCCCCAAATAGGTCGGAGGGAAGAGACCAAGGAGGGTTCCAGCAGCAGCACAGCAAAGAGCCCACGTTTTCTGTGTGATCCTGTGGCTGGCGCTGGGAGAAACAGGTGTGCTGAGTACGGCATGGGCAAAGGACTCAAGGATCCAATAACATCTGCGTCAGACCAACTGTGGTGTCGAGGCTGGAAGGTAAGGTTTAAAACAAAGAGCTGGGCTCAGACCTGCCATAGTTCTTACTGACAATAGAAAAGAGGAAGAGTCCAGTAGCACCTTAAAGACTAACAAAACGTCTGGCAGGGTGTGAGCTTTTGTGAGCCACAGCTCACTTCTTCAGATACACTGATGCACAATTCTTACTAGGTGATGTTGGGCCTGACCTGGATAGCCCAGGCATGCCTGATCTTGGAAGCTAGGCAGGGTCCGCCCTGGTTAGTATTTGGATGGGAGACCACCAAGGAAATCCTGGGTCACGATGCAGAGGCAGGCAACTGCAGACCCCCCCACCCCCATCTGTTGAGCCCTTGCCTTGAAAACCTCACAGGGTTGCCCTAAGTCAGCTGGGACTTGACACCATAGAATCATAGAGTTAGAAGGGATCACCAGGGTCATCTAGTCCAACCCCCTGCACAATGCAGGAAATTCACAACTACCTCCCCCCCACATCCCCAATGACCCCAACCCTCCCCCTGCCATGCAGGATCTCATAATCAAAGCACTCCTGACAGATGGCCATCTAGCCTCTGCTTAAAGACCTCCAAAGACGGGGACTCCACCACCCTCCACCAGAAGCAAAACTTTCAGTTGCTTTCTCAGCCCAACCCATTTTCATAGATTATGGTCATTTATTCATGGCTGTTTGCTGCGGTTTCGATGCTTTGTTGCTCCAGACCTTATTTTCGATTTTTCACAGCTGCCGCAAGGTAGCCCCTAAAATTCACAGCATCCCAGCAGCAACTCAAACCTGTGTTGCTACGATCTTTCCCTTTGCCTCGCCCTTTCTGCCGGAGGGTCCCATGAAAAACTCCTGGAGTCGGATTTCTTCTCCCCGCCCATCCTGGCAAATGTCTCCTCCCTCTCCTACGTCTCCCCACCCACAGGGGCGGCGAATGAAACAGCCATGCATAGAAGACCCATGAGGATCAAAGAGGAGAAAGAGATCCTGTGTCCTATGCTAAACTCCTCGTAGGTGGGATTTTTTTTTGAAAAAAATAATCAGTAAGCATGCCTGACCTGGATGACCCAGGCTAGCCCGATCTTGTTAGACCTGGGAAGCTAAGCATGGGAGACCGCCAATGAAGACCAGGATCGCTACATATGGGTCATTTTAAAGGATACTCTTTGATTTAATCCCTTACATTTATTTTGTATAGTGATTATATTAGGATGATTATATGCATATTAACTAGATAGAATAAGATACGTATAAAGTAACTGAGTAGAGGGGGATTATACTGTTAGCTAAAGTATATACAATTTAATTTTGGACAGAAGAGAGTGAAGGGGAAGTCAATTATTCTTTTTAATTTTTTTAGATTAGAAATTTTTACAGATTCTACTTTATATTGTTAAAGTATTAATGGAAATTGATTTTTGATGTATGAAATGAGAAAACTATTAAAAATATATATATAAAAAAAGACCAGGATCGCTACGCAAAGGCAGGCAATGGCAAACCCCCTCTGATTGTCTCTTGCCTTGAAAACCCTACGGGTTCGGCATGAGTTGTCCGTGGCTTGACGGCACTGCCCTCCACCAACCAGTAAGCAAGTAGCTCTCACAAGAATGTCCCAGGTTCAATCCCAAGCTTCTCCAGCTAAGGGATGAGGGTACCCAGCCCAGTATTGTGGATCCTGTCATCCTGAGCTTTAAAAGGCTTGGGTGGAGAAGGATCTTCCCCAACATCTGCTACTTGAGATCTTTTACCAGGGACGAAACAGGGGCCTTCTTCATGCAAGCCATGCCTGCTGCCGCAGAGCCACAACCCTTCCGCTACTCTTTTTATGACTCCCTATACCACAACTGGTGTAGCAGTTAAGAGCGGCAGTCTCTAATCTGGAGAACCAGATTCAGTTCCCCACGCCTCCACATGAAGCCTGCTGGATGACCTTGGCCCAGTCACAGTTCTCTCACTTCTGGGCTTTGCTTTGATTATGCTTGCGTTTTCAGACCCTAGGGTTGCCAACCTCCAAGTACTAGCTGGAGATCTCCCGCTATTACTACTGATCCCCCGCCGATAAGAGATCAGTTCACCTGTAGAAAGTGGCTGCTTTGGCAACTGGACTCTATGGTTGGGTTGCCAAGTGCCTGGTGGTGGAGGGTAAAATCCTGCCAATCCACCAGGCTGCCCACCGACCAGCTGAGGGCGGGCGGGCAAAGTGTGCACGTGCGCCTGCACGCCGCGCCCACATCCCGTCTGGGTTTACCCGAAAGCAACCCAGACGTTCTAGCAACCTCCGCCAAAACTCTATGAAAACCATAGCGTTTCGGCGGAGATCGCCTGCGTCACTTCTGGGTAAACCCGGAAGGGACATAGGCGTGGCATGCGGGGCATGCGTGTGCATCACACGCCCCAGCCACGCCCCCGAAAACCTCCCGCCGGTTGAGCTAAGGGACCTGGCAACCCTATCTACAGCATTGAAGCCTCTCCCCTCCCCAAACCCTGCCCTCCTCAGGCTCTGTCCCCAAAACCTTGCACCGATGGCAAAGAGGGACCTGGCAACCCTATTCTTATACCCAAGTCTGCCTTGGTCCTTTGATTGTCCTGCATTGACCCCATTATCTCCCTTCCACCCCAGTTTACCTTTAAATTGTTGGCTCAGGCTCATCAGAAAGGCAAACCACGGCTCTTTTCCTCATCTGCTTAGAAAGGAGAAGATCGTTTTGATCCCTTCCACAAGGAGTGTGTTACTATACAGCTCTGGTTGGCAGCTGAAGAAGACCCCGAATGGTCGAAATAGGGAATATCCGCACCCTGTCCTATAATCTGAAGATTTCCACTTGGCTACAAATTGGAAATTGCCACCTGTGAGACCTTATACTTAAAAGACTGTGGCAAGAAGAAAAGACTATCTTATTGCCAGAAACCCTTGCCACTGGGACTACCGCAAGTCAAAGCGAGATATTTGCACAAATTGTGATTGTCAATTGATATATTGTGATTGTACAAATTCATATATGAATTTTAATATAATGTGAATATTTGTGAAACATATATCTAACTAAAAAGATTGCAGTATAAAACTTTGCATATTTTCTGCTATTTCATGGTTTACTAGCTACTTATATAGCAGGCTAACTTCATATCTATTCAACCTCCAGGTATTAGCTGGAGATCTCCTGCTGTTACAACTGATCTCCAGCAGATAAAGATCCATTCCTTTTTTTTTTTATAAAAATGTTTTTATTATTTTTCTATACTGATTAGACAAAGTATTCAACAATCAATATAAGTAAACATCAGAGTATAAATTCGAATTATTAATTGTTGAAAATACATACATATATAAATAAAAAATAAAATATAAAGACTTCCCCTACACCTCCCTCAATCTTATCATTTATTAGAAATCTCCTTTGTTTAAGATTCTAATCCTAATATTGTTTATAACGTTTGCTATTTCATTTACCTATATTAAAATAAAGAAAAGGAAAAGGAAAATAAAAAATAAAAAAAGAACAGATATGAACAGCATTATTTTTATAATATAAAATGGATTCGATAATAAGTATCATTTTTAACTTCGTTTAAAAATGAATATTCTAATTCCTCCATTTCTCCCACATATCTAATAAGTATCAGTTATGTTAATGCCATTAATTATTCTTTTATCAAAGCCAAGCCATTTGATCAGTCCTTTTTGATTAAATCCAAAGAAAAGCTAAACCCTTTAACCCAGTCTCTTTATCTTAAATTTCCAGCATCTTCCTCTTTTTCTCAGTAACTTTAAACGTCGAAGGGCATCCATGGAAGTTGTTAGTGTTATAGAGATCCGTTCCTGTGGAGAAAATGGCCACTTTGGCAATTGGACTCTGCCCAAACCCCACCCTCCGCAGGCTCTGCCCCAAAAACCTCCCGCCGGTGGCAAAGAGGGACCTGGCAACTAGGGTTGCCAACTACCAGGCACTAGCTGGAGATCTCCTGCTATTACAACTGATCTCCAGCTGATAGAGATCACTTCATCTGGAGAAAATGGCTGCTCTAGCCATTGGACTCTATGGCATTGAAGTCTCTCCCCTCCCCAAACCCCACCCTCCTCAGGCTCTGCCCCAAAAACCTCCCACCAGTTGTGAAGAGGGACCTGGCAACCCTACTGGCAATCCTAGTGGTGTAGTGATTAGTGTTGGACTAGGACTGCAAAGAACTGGGACTGGAACTGGGAGGAACTGGGATCCTTAAATCCTCCTTGAACAGCAAAGTTTACTGAGTGACCTTGAGCCAGTTACTCTATCTCATAGAATCTTAGAGTTGGAAGGGGCCTTAGAGGCCATCTAGTCCAATCTCATTCTACCCTACTTCACAGGGTCGTTGTGAGGATTAAACTAAGCAGAGGAGAAACATGGCATTGGAGCGCCTGCTTTTAGGAGGCAAGGCATCTGGGTCTCTTTGGTTGAGAATAAAGGTGACTGTTGGGGGGGGGGTGAGATGACAGAGGTCTACAAAACTGTGCATGGTGTAGAGAAAGCAGGTCGACTTTTCTCCCAAGAACTACGAGTCACCCTACAAAATATTGTCGAAGGCTTTCATGGTCAGAGTTCATTGGTTCTTGTAGGTTATCCGGGCAGTGTAACCGTGGTCTGGGTATTTTCTTTCCTGACATTTCGCCAGCAGCTGTGGCAGGCATCTTCAGAGGAGTAACAGTGTTACTCCTCTGAAGATGCCTACCACAGCTGCTGGTGAAATGTCAGGAAAGAAAATACCAAGACCACGGTTACACAGCCCGGATAACCTACAAGAACCAATCATCCTACAAAATTGGTTGGCAGTAGATTCAAGAGAGACAAAAGGAAGCACTACTTCACTCAATGGGTCATGGAACTCACTGATGGCTTAGACCAATGGTTCTCAACCTTTTTCGAGTCGTGACCCCCTTTTACAATTGCCAAGTAACCTGTGACCCTCATCACATTTGCATAAATGTGCATAAATGACATTTTCAATAGGATAAAGAAAACACATTTGTTTTTTTGGCAGTCCAGGGTATCCATCTATATAATTACTTTAAAGTTTAAAGTTTAAAACAAACAAGCAAACGGTACTACCACTTGTTGCGCAGCGGCTGTGACTGTGTGGCACGGCAACCTTTCCTGGCACGGAGGAAAGAGTGCCTCTGAGCATGCACTGCGTTCCTTGCCCTCCCCTCTCTCCCCAAAAACTCTTCCAAGCAGGCCGGGGCTCTCGCGAGGAAACCCCCTCTCTTGTGACTGGGGCACTGCTTGTGCACAGAACTGCAGTTATCCCTCAAAGCGGAGCTCCGTTTAATCACCTCCCGAGAGCGAAGGGCCAGGAAAGAGCCGAGGGCCGCTTATCCCGCTCGGACTTTTCGTGCCTTTTTCTCCCCTCCGCCAGTCACCGTTCCTTCTGCGCCTCACCGAACCTGCACGCTCGAGGGGGGAATCCCGAACTGCGCCTGCACCTCGACTCTCTCCCCCTTGGCCTTGCCGGAGCGGAACTGATGACTCAGGGCAGAAAAGCAAAGCCACACTACAGACATGCGCACGTGGACTCCAGGCTGAAGCTCCCGCCCCACCCGAGCACAGCTAAAAGTAAAAACCAAGTGGCTGCAGCGGCTTCAAGGGGGGCCGCCCTCTTCTCCTCCGAGACCTGAACTGGCCGAGCCAGGGGAGCTTCCTCAGCCTCCCACACATCCTGCCGCATCATCCGCCCGGCGCAGGTGCGACCACGCCCAGGGCTGGCCCGCCCGCCTCTCAGCTGGGCAGCGGGGCTACAGCTGGTGTGCGGCGGCACGCCACCACGTCTCTGCAGCCCGGCTCCTTCTGGCTGTCAGTCGGCCAGTTCCTCACCTCTCTGCTTGGGGTCTTCCCTGCCCTCAGGGTTACAGGGCGTCTGGGTTAGTCCTGGACAGCCCGAAATGGGGGCTGTCCAAGGACAGTGGCGGCGACCCCCCCAAAAACACTTCGCGACCCCCTTGGGAGTCCCGACCCCCACGTTGAGAACCACTGGCTTAGACGGATTTACTTTACTTTAATGATACTGTTCATATGGCCAATTTGTGTGTGTGTAAAGTGCCTTCAAGTCACAGCCGACTTATGGTGACCCCTTATGGGGTTTTCAAGGCAAGAAACTAACAGAGGTGGTTTGCCAGTGCCTTCCTCTGCACAGCGACCCTTGTCTTCCTTGGTGGTCTCCCATCCAAATACTAACCAGGGCCGACCCTGCTTAGCTTCTGAGATCTGACAAGATCAGGCTAGCCTGGGCCATCCAGGTCAGGGCATGGCCAATTTGGCCCTGAACAATGTCACACTAAGATCATAATAATTAGTATTTTTTTTATCTTAACTGACTTGCGGGGGGAACTTGGCAACTGCCTATGAGGAAAGGTTGAAGGAGCTGGGTAGGTTTAGCCTGAAGAAGAGAAGACTGAGAGGGGATATGCTAACCATCTTCAAGTACTTGAAGGGCTGTCATATAGAGGAGGGTGCCGAGTTTTTTTCTGTTGCCCATGAAGGTCGGACCAGAACCAACGGGTTGAAATTAAATCAAAAGTGTTTCCGTCTAGACATTAGAAAGAATTTTCTAACAGTTAGAGCGGTTCCTCAGTGGAACAGGCTTCCTCGGGAGGTGGTAAGCTTTCCTTCCCTGGAGGTTTTTGAAAAGAGGTTAGATGGCCATCTGTCAGCAATGCTGATTCTTTGACCTTAAGCAGGTGATGAGAGGGAGGGCATCTTGGCCATCTTCTGGGCATGGAGTAGGGGTCACTGGTGGGGTGTAGGGGAGGTAGTTGTGAATTTCCTGCATTGTGCAGGAGGTTGGACTAGATTACCCTGGTGGTCCCTTCCAACTCTATGATTCTATGTGGTATCAAAATCCACCCCTGCTAAAAGAACCCTGAAATTATCCAATTCACAGACAGATTCCCAGATAAAAGGTTTTATCCATCTGTCTCTAGCTTTGTTGAACAGGTCTCAGCTAAACAAAGGAATGCTGAAGAGTGTCTATTTGTCCAGAACCACATTGACATACTCTCTCACAATACGGTGCCCTATTTAAATGACCCCTGATGGAATGGCATTAGCTCCCCTGACGGAATGGCATTCATTCTAGACAACGTAAATAATTGCCTGTATCCTGGGAGTGTCAGAAAATCAAAATACACCGGGTTTAGACGGATTTAAAAGGGGATTGGACAGCTTTTCGCAGAACCGGTCTACTGTTGGCTATTAAGGCTAGATGGGACCTCCAAGCACAGAGGCAACATGGCTCCGATTGTCAGATGCCAAAGAGCTGTCAGCGGGCGAGGGTTGTGGCCAGATAGACTCCGCTTGGGGCTTCCTGGTGCCATCTGACTGGTCACTGTTCCAAATGGGACGCTGAGAGACATGGGCAGGAAATTCAGAGAGTTGTCTTAGGGTTAACAAGAAGATTGGTACTCATAGAACCAAGATGCTAAGGAGCAGCACCTAAAGAAGTTAGATATAGGGGCGGGGGCAATGGGCTCATTTGAACCTCAAGAAGTTAGATGAAAGAAGGAGGAGGAGGAGGAGGAGGAGTTGGTTTTTATATGCTGTCTTTCTCTGTCCCACTAAGGAGAATCAAACCATCTTACAATCTCCTTTCCTTCCTCTCCCCACAACAGGTAGATGGGGCTAAGAGAGTTCTGAGAGAACTGTGACTAGCCCAAGGTCACCCAGCGGGCTTCATGTGTAGGAGTAGGGAAACCAACCTGGTTCACCAGATTAGAGTCCGCCGCACACGTGGAGGAGTGGGAAATCAAATCCAGTTCTCCAGATTAGAGCCCACCGCTCTTAACCACTAAACCACCCTGGCTCCAGTGAGGAGAAAATAGTGCAATTCCTTGATCTAAACAGCAAGTGATGAGAATCAAATGAGTTGGCAGTTTTTAAGAGGCTTACAGTGCTATCCTAAGTGAAGTTACACCCTTCTAAGCCCACCGACTTCAGCAGACTTAGAAGGGTGTAACCTGCTTAGCACTGCACTGCTAGGCATAGAAGCAGAGAGAGAGAGAGAGAGAAGTCCCGGATGTTTCATTCCAAAACCTCCAAGCAAACGCAGGTCCTTAATGATTGATTTGTCAGCAACATTATGGGCTGTCAGTCTCCCCTCTGCCCCATCCACAGTGGTTCTTTTAGGACCCGATGAGATATTTAGTGGGCAAGTCCATGATCAGGTCTCCAGATGTTTTCACTAAGGCTAACAAGCAAGATGAGAAGGGGGAACCATAGAATCATAGAGTTGGAAGGGACCACCAGGGTCATCAAGTCCAACCCCCTGCACAATGCAGGAAATTCACAACTACCTCCCCCCTCCACACCCCTAGTGACCACAAGATGGCCAAGATGCCCTCCCTCTCATCCTCTGCCTAAGGTCACAGAATCAGCATTGCTGACAGATGGCCATCTAACCTCTTCTTAAAAACCTACATGGAAGGAGAGCTTACCACCTCTTGAGTCACAGCCATGGTGCTGGGCAGGGTGGGGTCGATGATTAAGCCGTCACAATTTCCTTGACAGGAATTCCCCCCCTCCCTAGCTGCCATTAGCCTCACGGAGATGGAAAGTGCCGTCAAGTCACAGATGACTTATGGCAACCCCGTAGGGATTTCAAGGCAAGAGGTGAACAGAGGCGGTCTGCCATTGGCTGCCCTCCAGGTAGCGACCCTGCCTGGACTTCCTTGGTGGTCTCCCATCCAAATACTCGACAGGGCTGATTCTGCTTAGCTTCTGAGATCTGACAAAACCAGTCTAGCCTGGGCCACCCAGGTGAGGACATTATCCATCATGGAGTGTGTGTGTGTGGGGGTGGTGGGGAGATAACATGCATTTCACCCCAGCTGGAGGGGTAGGTGATTCTGATGGAGAAAGACCACCCCTCTCCACGGCCGCAGGCCAAACCCAGCATCCACATCCAGCTTCTTTTGTGAAGCATAAAACCAATGCCCTGTGTGGTTCAACATCTTTATAAATGATTTGGATGGAGGAACGGAGGGGATGCTTATTAAATTTGGCGATGATACTAAATTGGGAGGGGTAGCAAATACGGTAAAGGACAGAGCCAGGATACAGGATGATCTTGACAGGCTGGAGAATTGGGCTAAAACTAACAAAATGCATTTCAACACAGATGAATGTGCATCGCTGGTGCCCCCTAGAGACAAGTTGCATCACTTCCATATAGGGCTGCCAACCTCCAGGTACTACAGGAATCTTAGGCTATAATTACTACAACACAAATGAGTGAAACATCAAAGTGTAATCAATGCATACAATAGTGGAAAGGGACAAACATACAACTATATACAATGGTATTTCAATAATCCACAAAGGTATGTATAAATGTGTTTTTTTCAATAGTCCATAAGGGTACATAGATCCAAGAAGATTCCAATAGTTGGTCACAAGACCTCAGCAGATGTGTAAAAGACTATTATGAAAGGAAGACGATCATTTCATTCTTCATCAGTTCCATTCAATTCATGCAGTTCAAAAGGTATACAAGGTTCAAAAATTCATTTCTTCCCCTTAGGGATAAATCTTATAACTATATCCATTGGCAAATGTAATAGTCCATATGACTTAAAATCTATAGAGGATATAGTTGGAATAAACAGAAGTCATTGCAAATGTAACAGTTCCACAAGGGAACTTTTATCCCTTGTGGAACTGTTACATTTGCAATGACTTCTGTTTATTCCAACTATATCCTCTATAGATTTTAAGTCATATGGACTATTACATTTGCCAATGGATATAGTTATAAGATTTATCCCTAAGGGGAAGAAATGAATTTTTGAACCTTGTATACCTTTTGAACTGCATGAATTGAATGGAACTGATGAAGAATGAAATGATCGTCTTCCTTTCATAATAGTCTTTTACACATCTGCTGAGGTCTTGTGACCAACTATTGGAATCTTCTTGGATCTATGTACCCTTATGGACTATTGAAAAAAACACATTTATACATACCTTTGTGGATTATTGAAATACCATTGTATATAGTTGTATGTTTGTCCCTTTCCACTATTGTATGCATTGATTACACTTTGATGTTTCACTCATTTGTGTTGTAGTAATTATAGCCTAAGATTCCTGCACTACTTTCCTTATCCTTGATATTAGTGCAGAGGTGTTGATTTTGGTTTGCTCAACCTCCAGGTACTAGCTGGAGATCTCCAGCTATTACAACTGATCTCCAGCCGATAGAGGTCAGTTCCCCTGGAGAAAATGGCTGCTTTGGCAATTGGGCTCTATGACAACGGAGTCCTTCCCCTACGCCCCCCCCCCCCCAAATCTCCAGGTATTTCCCAACCCGGTGCTGGAAACCCTTCTTCCGTACCCAACTGGGACGGAGGAATGTCTCTCTTCTCTGCTTCCTAGGTTTGCCAACTGCCAGGTAGTAGCAGGAGATCTCCTGCTAATTCAACTGATCTCCAGCCGACAGAGATCAGATCACCTGGAGAAAAATGGCCACTTTGGCAATTGAACTCTATGGCATTGAAGTCCCTCCCCTCCCCAAACCCGGCCCTCCTCAGGCTCCGCCCCAAAAATCTCCCACCGGTGGCGAAGAGGGACCTGGCAATCCTACTGCTTCCTCTCGGCAGTTCTGTTGCAGCCAGTGCTGCAGTTCCGGGCAGTAGACCTCTTGCAGGGCCCTTAACTCGTACAAGAATCTCTCTCTTTCCCCGGGCTCCTGGCTAACCCTGTCCAGAAGTGCAATGACTTGGTTGGCCTTGGGGCTGGTCTCCAGCAGGGAGAAGTACTCTGCTTGCCTGAGGAGCCCGCAGTCGTAGAGCTGATGGAGCAAGGGGTCCGGGTTGGGCTTGATCCAGCACAGGAGCTGGACGCACAGCGCCTGATCCCGGGGGGCATCAATCTGCAGAGAGAAAGAGCGCCCGGCAGTTACTGGAAAGGCCGAGACGGGCACAGAGCTGAAAGGTTCTGGGTGGAGTTGGTTGAAGAAGGAGATTTATGGATTTAGGTTTCTACTCTGGTTTTTCTCCCCAGTTGGGTCCTGAAGCATCTTACAACTTTGCTGCCCCTCCTCTACTTTGTCCTTAGAACAACAACCCAGTGAGGTGGGTTGGGCTGAGAGAGTGATTGACCCAAGGTCACTATGTCCACCGCACCACTGGCTCTCATGCGACCATGGATTTTCCGAATTGTTGGGGGAGAGGATTTTCCTTGCCAGTGTCTATGAAAATATATATATGGAATCCAACAAAGTCAACATCAGTAAGACAGATTACATGTTACACAGGAAATCTGTTATTGGATCTCCTGTCATTTTTTTAAATGATAAAAACGAAATGAAAGGGCCCAGTTAGGATAAAGACCACAGCACAGTTTAGCAAGGAGTCTCTCCCTCTTCAACTTTTGGAAACAATTGTCTTCCTGTCTAAGTAAACCTGTGGGTGGTTTTTGAGGGCATCATGATTCAAATGTGGTGAGATCTCTAGACCAAGGGTGAAAACACATGGTCGCTTTATCCTCCTTTAATCCCTGTTTCAGCCAGGATTCAGCCAGGATCGCACGCATGCGTTTTGCCTAATGTGCGTTCGATCCTGGCTAAAACAGGGATTAAAGGAAGATAAAGCGACCATGCATTTTCGCCCCATGTAACATGGTGTGGGGCTTGGAACTGGTCCACAGATCAATGACGAATGTTCTAGTCGGGGGGAAAGGCCTCCGAAAAACGGCTCTCTTTATCGTAAACTCTCTCCAAGGACACCAAAGGAAGGAGATAATAACGAAAACTAAAGAAGTTGACCTTTAATGTGGGCAATTCCAGAGATAAGGAGAATAACTTGTTGATCAAGGCCAGAGGTGCAGCTCTTTGCTCCAGTTGTTACCCAAGAGACATTTTTTCTGAATTTTGTTGAATTTTGGGAGTTGGTGGGGGATCATAGTGGCAAAAGGCAGCCGCTTTGATCCAGGAGGTGGGAAAGGGACCTTAGTGGACAGAGTCCACCTTCTGAAGCTGCCATTTTCTCTATTGATCTCTATTGTCTGGAGATCAATTGTAATTCTGGGAGATCTCCAGAGCTCACCTGGAGGTTGACAACCATTAGATGAAGAAGAAGAAGAAGAAGAAGAGTTGGTTTTTATACCCTCCTTTTCTCTACCTTTAAGGAGTCTCAAACCTGCTTACACAATCACCTTCCCTTCTCCTCCCCACAACAGACATCTTGTGAGGAAGGTGGGTAGGGTTGCCAGGTCCCTCTTCATCACTGGCAGGAGGTTTTTGGGGCGGAGCCTGAAGAGGGCAGGGTTTGGGAGGGGAGGGATTTCAATGCCATAGAGTCCAATTGCCAAAGTGGCCGTTTTCTCCAGGGGAACGGATCTCTATCGGCTGGAGGCCAGTTGTAATAGCAGGAGATCTCCAGCCACCACCTGGAGGTTGGCAACCCTAGAGGTGGGGCTGCGAGAACTGTGACTAGCCCAAGGTCACCCAGCAGGCTTCATGTGTAGAAATGGGGAAACCCACCCGGTTCACCAGATTAGAGCCCACCGCTCTTAACCACTACACCACACTGGCTCTCTTGAGATGTTGCAGCTTCCCTCGTGAGCACCTGCTCATGGGTGGGGAGGGGGAGAAGATCTGAGGAATGTCAGGCAGCTATACAAGGGTCCCAGAGCCTCCGTGGAAAAAGCAACGACGACCCGATTTTAGTTTTCCCTGGCTAAATCAGCCATGGGGGTGGGGGTGGGGGTTGCGACCATCTGGGCTAGGGTGCCTTAGGCTGAAATCCCTCCTCATCCCGGCTGTTCATTGACCTTGACTGGCCCATCTCTTCAGCTTAACTACCTCTCGGGGTAATTGGGAGGATAAACAAGATAAGGGTTCGAAAGCACTTTGTACATGAAAGGAGCTGGAGAAATAACCCCCATCAAGCACGAAAGTTGTGGCATACAGGATACTTACACAGTTACTCTGCATTTCCTGACCCCTCTAGGGGGATTTCCCCCTCCAATAAATAAGTGGTTTTAGATATCAGGTGGCTGAAGGTGACATTCAGCAAATAGGGTTGCCAACTCTGGTTTAGGAAATTCCTGGAGATTGGAGGGCAGGGCCTAGGGAGGGACTTCAGTTTCTTCTAGACTCAATGGTGTACTGTAGAGTCCGCCCTCCAAAACTGACATTTTCGCTAAGGGAACTGATCACTGTCTGGAGCTCAGTTTTAATTCCGGAAGAACTCCAGCCCCACCTGGAGGCTGCTTAGAATTGCCAACCTCCAGGTAGTAAGTTGGAAAGGATTCAGTACTCAACTCTATATGCAAAAATATCAAAAGTGTATTACAATACAGTGAACGTAACAGTGAAGTGAAAACAAAAGCTTATAAACAACCTAAACAAAACTAAACCTAAACATGAAACATAAAGTTCTTCAATCGAGTCCAATGACTTCTAGAAGTTGTAAGATCTTATTTATAGTCCGTTAGAACTTGCATGTATCTTGATGCTTGATTTTCTAAAGATCAAGTGAAGTCTTGATTCCTTGGAAGAGGTAGGTAAAGAGGGGAAACGTCTTCCGGAATTTTTTAAAAACGTTTTTTGCATATGATGCTTCTTCAGCCTGTATTGTAATACACTTTTGATATTTTTGCATATAGAGTTGAGTACTGTTTCCTTTCCAACTTATTACCATACAGTACAGGTGATTTGTTGTATTAAACCTCCAGGTAGTAGCTGGAGATCTCCCGCTCTTACAACTGATCTCCAGCTGATATAGATCAGTTCACCTGGAGAAAATGGCCGCTTTGGCAATTGGACTCTATGATTGAAGTCGATCCCCTCCCCAAACCCCACTCTCCTCAGGCTCCGTCCCAAAAATCTCCAGGTATTTCCCAATCCGGAGCTGGCAACCCTAAGGTTGGTAACCCTATGTCTGGTTTATCCAAGGACAAACAGACCTTTCTTTTGGGGGGGGGGGGCGGGTATGATTTAGGATGTGGCATACTTGCAAATAGGGTTGCCAACTTTGGAAGTGGGCCTTTGTAACTGTCCCTTTTAAAGCAGTTTGGTTGGTGAATTCTCATGCTTACAGCCATTCCCTGAAAAACGTACTGGTCTCTGTGGATTCAATCCTTGTTAAAGGGGCAGGAGCAGGACTTTTTTTTCTGGTCAGTTGGCGACCCCAGTTCCAAATCATTCAGAATGTTGTCACAACCAAAGAAGGAAGTTTGGAAAGGATCTGAAAGGGGTTACATCCTGCTTTCTAGTTCCAGTGAGGGCATTTCTTCTTTTTTGTGTAGCTAACAAACAGAAAAAAGGAAGGTTTGCTGGTAATAGCAACTCTGAGTTGGGCACATCATTACTGGATAAATGTATACTTACTACCTCAGTACACTCTACTAGGGTTGCCAACCTCCAGGAAGTAGCTGGAGATCTCCTGCTATTACAACTGATCTCCAGCCGATAGAGATCAGTTCCCCTGGAAAAATGGCTACTTTGGCTATTGGACTCTATGACATTGAAGTCCCTCCCCAAACCCCACCCTTCTCAGGCTCCACCCCAAAAGCCTCCCATGGGTGGTGAAGAGAGACCTGGCAACCCTACACTCTACTATCAAAGAACTTGGGATGGTGTACACAGGGCTAACCTGATTTCTCCTCACAACAATCCTGTGAGGTAGGATAGGCTGACAAAGAGGTCCGAAGTCACACAGTCAGCTTCATGGCCAAGGGAGGACTGGAACTCAGGAGTCCCCCAGTTCAAGTTCAATGCTGTACCCACTACATGCTGTCTGATCAAATTGGTTTAGTATATTTTGTAATCTGCCGTGAGTTTCAGCGAGAAAGGCGGACTATACATGAAACAAACCAATATATAATTACATTAGACTGGTGGTTCATGTAATACAACAATCATTGCCAACTTTTCAACTGGTCTCTGCTGCTGTGCCTTCCACAACACCTTGAGCTGAAGAAATTAGCAGGTGAAACTGTTTACGGAATTGACATAAGCAGTGTCACCTGCTCATTGCTGTGAGTGTGGACATTGTTGACGACACAGTCACGGGGCATGGTTGGAAAAGTTGGCAACCCCCCTCCCCCCCGAAGCTGTTAGATGCATAGGAGCTTCCTCCTCCTCTTCTCCTTACATAGACAAAGGGAGCCGATTCAATGAATATAGAAGGGGAGGAATGACGGTCACTTGGCTAATTCTCCCATCTTTTCAGAGCAGGTTGCCAACCTCCAGTTGGGGCCAGGAGATCTCCCGGAAATGACAACTGATCTCCAGACAACAGAGATCAGTTCCCCGGGAGAAAATGGCTGCTTTGGAGAGTGGACTGTACGGCATTATACCCTGCTGAGGTTGCTTCCCATCCCAAACCCAGTCCTCATAAGAACATAAGAAAAGCCACGCTGGATCAGACCAAGGCCCATCAAGTCCAGCAGTCTGTTCACACAGTGGCCAACCAGGTGCCTCTAGGAAGCCTACAAAGAAGCCGGCTGCAGCAGCAGCATCCTGTCTGTGTTCCACTGTATCTCCCCAGTTCTATCCCCAACTCTCCAGAAATTTCCCAGAGAAGGAAACTCTGTTTCATAGGGACCCTTCCCTTCCCAAAAAGACTTCTCTGTCTGACCCCACTGCCAAGAAACCAAGGCGCAAAAGCTTATCATACCCACCTCCTATGCTCAGAACACGGCCATGCATCTGGGTCCTTTTGCTCCAGGGTGGACTATGTACAAGCTTGGAGCTACATTTTAGGATAGAAAAACTGAGAGGCCAGAGCCTCTAGCTGTCTATCTGGCTAAGGAGGGAGAGAGAGAGAGTAGAATGACTTCCGAGAAGAAGGCAGGAATTGTCCCCTAAGAATATCAGCCTAAGGGCAGACAAGAGGTGTGAAAAAAGGATGGAAAGGTCTCTAACCTTACAGCCCTAACTAGCTGACTACTTGCCCTGCTGGGTCTTCTTCTCAGTTCCTTTGCACGCTAAGCATTGCAACTCTTCCAACACTTTTATGCCTGGCTGTTTCACTCGCCCTCACCTCTCTGATGACTTTGTGTCTTTGTTTGGACTCTGCATGCTGTTTCCGACAGTCAGAGGTTGCCTCGCTCTCCCCGCGTCTCTCCCTTTCCCTGCGTTTTGCCCACGTTTTCAAATTTGAGATAAAACAGGCCCCTCGAAACACTGGCAGAGTGCGGTGAAATGCAGGGGGAGAGCGAGGCGACCTCTGATGGTCGGAAACGGCATGCATAGTCCAAACAAAGACCCGAAGTCATTAGAGAGGTGAGGGCGAGTGAAACAGCCATGCATAAAAGACCACAGTAAAATCACCCCCAAAAACCTCCTGCCTGGCAGCCCTAGTGTTGAGGCTGTAGTATGCTCCCCATGGGGGGGGGGTCAACAGATGCAAGTCATTGTCACGGGGGAGATTGAAAGTGGCCCCCGCATAGCCCGTGCTTCTGAGTCATCCCCCGCGTCGACTTGTTTCTGTCCGGGGCCCTGTTCTTATTTCTTGTTTCAGCTTCGTATGCAAGAAGAGAGGAAGCAGCTGGCCTCCGCCTGCAGATGTGATCGAGTGGTTAGAAAGTGCGAGCCCAGCCAGAACGTGGTTTCTGTTTTTCTGGCCCCTCTTTCTATTCTTGTGTCACAGCCAGCGACATTCCCTCCGCCACAAGTCTCCTCGCACATCGCTCATTTCTGAGTCACCTCTGGCCTGTAGTCGCTGTGGTTTTGGCCTCATAGGTAGGGTTGCCTTCTGAGGTAGGTGAGGCTGAGAGTGTTCTGAGAGAACTGTGACTAGCCCAAGGTCACCCAGCAGGCTTCACGAGGAACAGTGGGGAAAGCAACCTGGTTCATAGGGTTGCCAGCCTCCAGGTACTGCAGGAAGAGAGGGCGGGGCTATGGTGCTCCAAGACAGGGAACAATACGTGAATGAGGTAATGCGGCAACTTAATCAAAATCAATATTATCAGCCGCTTTCACGTGATCCAACTAGTCATGTTATGTAGTCCCTTGAGACTATTATACTAGAGGCCACCAATAAGAAAATTATTGATCAACCCACCGCTGAATAGCTGATTAATAAGTATCCACGTATGCCCATTCTATACATGCTTCCCAAAATCAATAAACCGGGACCCATCCCTCCTGGCCGTCCGATAGTATCAGCATCTGATAGCTTGCTTGAACCGGTAGCTAAATATCTTGATTACTATTTACGCCAATTTGCAGTTGATACTCCATCATTTTTACAAGATACCAGAGACTTTATTAGATATGTTGAAAATCTAGATATCAGTCAGAATTGTATTATAGTGACCACTGACGTTACGTCACTATATACCAATGTGCAGTTAGATGATACACTGGCAATCATTTATTCACTGTTAAATTCCAGACTTGATCAAAATCCCCCTACTGACTTTTTGATGGAATTAATCAAACTGGTATTTTTCAATATTTTTTTCCGTTTTGAAGATAAAATCTATTTGCAAAAATACAGCATTGCCATGGGGTCAGCAATTGCACCGACCATTGCTAACATCTTTATGGCAGAATTTGAAAGGGTACACATATACAATAATAATCCTTACTCCAATTAAATATTGGGGTACAGGAGATATATTGATGATATGATTTATTTTGTAACAGTTGATTTTGATTTTGATTTATTTTTGAACTGGCTAAATACACGCTCCTCAATTCGCTTTGCAGGACAATGCGATCCTATACAATTACCATTCTTAGATACTATCGTTTACCAAAGCTCTTCCAATAAACTCAATGTGAAATCTTATAAAAAACCATCAGACCATAACACATTATTACATTATAATTCGCATCACCCTAAACATCTTAGGGATAATTTGCCATACAGTCAGTTTATTAGGTTAAAGAGGAATAACACCTCCGCGGAAGATTTTACTAAGGCGGCACAGACTTTGACATCATCATTGAGAGACAGAGGTTACCTGGCTCATATCATCCAGCAAGCTAGAAATAAAACGGACACCAGAGATAGGAAAGATTTCCTTTATTGCAACAAAACTATAGACAGAGTCAGAGATCATCCACTTACCTTTGCGTTTCGTTTTAACCACCTTTCAAGTCACATTACGCTATTATACGACACCACTGGCACTTACTTTCTAACATTCCCGGCTGTCAGCAGGTTCCCAAAATAGGATATAATAGAACCAGGTCCATCCGTGACAAATTAATTCATACAGATTTATGAACTGATGTTGAAACTCGCAGTGGAATTAAAGGTCATTACCGATGTCATAAATGTCTCGCATGTAGTTTGGCTCTCGAGGTGAAAGAATTCAAATGGTTAGATAGTGATTTTGTTTTCAGACTTAATGATTTTTCAAATTGTAACACCAGATTTTGTGTTTATTGTTTAATTTGCCCTTGTCAAAAAATTTATATTGGTTCTAGTGCACACCCTATAAAAACTAGAATTCTGGAACACAAATCCAGAATAGGGGCGAGCAATTGTTCGGCTCCGGTTGTGCATTTTCTCAAATCACCCCATAGCGAGAACGACCTTCGTTTCGTCGTTATTTGGTGCCTAAAGGGTAAACTATTTGACAAAAGAAACAATGAACGCCTTCTCAGACAAAAAGAAGCTTATTTCATTCATTTATTCCAATCTCTGGAACCCTTTGGTTTGAATTTGGATAATGATTTATCTTGCTTTATTTAGAACATGTCCCTTTAAGAAGCTCGAGTCCGCATACGCCACCTGGAGCTCATTTAACTCCATGGATCTTGCAGCCTGTTAATTACCTGTACTATCCCATCGGGAACAGTCAAACTAGTAGCAACGTCTGTACAACTATGTACTCAATATGATGTATCCTGTATTGGAACTGTATTACTTGAAGTCTGCATAGTTGTTTCTTCATCCCTATGGGAGAATGGAACTGAACTTGGATGTTTGTATGTGCATGTATTGACTTCAGTAACACAGTGTAGATCCCTGTGCTGTCCCGGCAGCTGCTGCCAAAGCAACATTTTAAAAAATCTGCACGGCCAATTGAATCTCCAATAGTCAGTCAGAAGCCTTGCTGGGCAAAAACCCTGCCTGGCCCCACCTACTTTCTATATATACTTGGCAGGTGCAAGAAAAGGTATCAGCGGGCACTATGGCGCCCACAGGCACCATATTGGGGGACCCCTGCTCAGTGGCATCACATCCCCGTTGAGTTCTCTCCCCTCGCAAAACTCCACCCTCCACCCCCAAATCTCCAGGAATTTCCCGCCCGGTGTTGGCAACCCCAGGCCGAGCCCAGATAATAAGAACCACCGACGATAAAGGCACAGCCTCTCTGTAAACCTTTCGCACTAACTGATTCCACTTCCCCCACCCTTCCTTCTTGTCTATGTGATGGTGTTGTGATTCATACCTGGGTGTATGATTTGTGGCTGAATGTGTGAACAGACACCCGTTGAGAAGCGTTATGTCCCAGATGGGAGAGTTCTTTCCACGGCGTGTGCTTAGCCATGGCTGTCGCCAGTAATTCCAGTCCATAACCATCCTGTGGCAGGAACTGGGGAAGAAAAAGACAAATGAGGAGGGAGAGAATAGGTTGGGGGAGAGTTGGGTTCTTGTTGTCGATGTAGATAAACCGGAGACACATATTACAAAACCCTCCAGATTTTTTGATTTTGTGCTTAAAACATTGAAAACGTGTTTGTGTTAATAATGATAACGATGATGCTATTAATAATAATAATTTATTTGATTTTAAGCCGCCCTTTCCCGACCAGGTTGGGCTCAGAGCAGCTTACAACAAAATTATACAATTTAAAAACCAGCACAGTATATAATCTAAAACTAGAACATCAATTAAAAATCAACAGCGCCCTTAACTCGTGAACGGCAACACTAATCCGCCCACATAGAGAAATAGCAATTAATAATAATTAGATTGCATTTTTCTCTATGAAGTCACTTCCGTTATTGTTCTTGGATTCTTTTAGGGGGCAGAGGGGTCAATTACTGTTGCATTTACTATTGATGTTGTATGTGTGCGCGCGCATGTGTGTGCTTGTTTAAACTTTTGTCGTATTTCTGTTGGATCTACTGTGTTCAAACTATGATGAGTACTGGGAAATGGAAGATAAAAGGAGGACAGGAAGACGCTGGGTTCCACATTGCACACTTATTTTAAAAGTCATCCCGAGAAAGGCTCAAGTATAATTTCTCTAGGCTCAGCACAAAAGTATAGTGCAGGGCTGGGGAATCTTTTTTCCACCATTTGGATGTTTATAACATCACTCACGGGCCATACAAAATTATCAACTTAAAAATTAGCCGACCAAGCCCCAAGCAGGCAGGCATCCAACCGGTGGCACAATCGCCCACCTGGTGGCACAGGATGGTCTGTTGCACCATGGGAGGGGGCAGATCGCCAGTCTTAGATCCTTCTGAGCTACAGATCTGCCGGGACCAACAAAGGGCCAGACCAAATGATTTTGAGGGCCTTAAACGGCCCCCGGGCCTGACGTTCCCCACCCCTGGTATAGTGGTTAGAGTGTTAGCCTAGGATCTGGGAAACCTAAGGGCCCAGATCCCCAAGTGACTACCAGCCGTTAAGCTCACTGGGTGACCTTGGGCTTGTCGTTTTCTCAGCCTACCTTACAAGGCTTCTGTGGCGCGAAGTGTGTTTGCTACCCTGAGATCCTTGGGGGTATACAAATGGACAGAACAGAGCCCCCTTCCATGAAACAGAATCCCATCCACACATAACATCTTATTAGTGTCATGAACACCTGAAGCTGCCTTTTACTGCCTCAGACCCTCCACCTGTCAAGGTCAGTATAGTCTACTCTGACTGGCAGGCACTCTCTAGACAGAAGGCTTTCATATCACCTTTGTCCTACCTGATAACATAAGAAAGGCCATGTTGGATCATACCAAGGCTCATCAAGTCCAGCAGTCTGCTCCCACAGTGGCCAACCAGGTGCCTCTAGGAAGCCCACAAGCAAGACAGCTGCAGCAGCATTGTCCTGCCTGGGTTCCACATCACCTAATACAATAGGCATGCTCCTCTGGTACTGGAGAGAATAGGTGTGCATCATGACTAGTATTAATTTTGACTAGTAGCCATGAATACCCCTCTCCTCCATGAACATGTCCACTCCCCTCTTAAAGCCTTCCAAATTGGCAGCCATCACCACATCCTGGGGCAGGGAGTTCCACAATTTAACTTTGTATTGTGTGAAGAAATACTTCCTTTTATCAGTTTTGAATCTCTTGCCCTCCAGCTTCAGCAGATGACCCCCACGTTCTGGTATTACAAGAGAGGGAGAAAAGCTTCTCCCTGTCCACTCTCTCCATACCATGCATAATTTTATAGACCTCTATCATGTCTCCCCTTAACTTTGATCTTTCGAACTAGAGATGCCGGGGAATGAACTTGGGACCTTTGGCATGCAAAGCAGACCCTCAGTCCTGAAAGTGAATTATTTTTTCAGAGGACTTCATAGACCATGTCATGATACTACGTAAGAACATAAGACAAGCCCTGCTGGATCAGACCAAGGTGCATCAAGTCCAGCAGTCTGTTCACACAGTGGCCAACCAGGTGACTCTAGGAAGCCCACAAACACGAGGACTGCAGCAGCACCATCCTGCCTGTGTTCCACAGCACCTCATGTAATAGGCATGCTCCTCTGAGACTGGAGAGAATAGGTGTGCATCATGACCAGTATCCATTTTGACTAATAGCCATGAATAGCCATTAACATGTCCCCTCTTCAAGCCTTCCAAGTTGGCAGCCGTCACCACATCCTGGGGCAGGGAGTTCCACAATTGAACGATGCGTTGTTGGTCGCTGCCTGGGATGGGCCCCTTTGGACTTCCAGACCCTGGTAAAGTATCACTTCCCCCCACTCTGCCCAGACCCTGATCCCGAGCACAGGACATCGGGAGGCTATTCCCTGAGGCCAGCTTTTCAAATGGCAGAGGGGTACCCAGGGAGCCTGCGGTCATTTGGGCTCCATCTGCCACTGGAAAGCAGGCTGGTGAGCAAAAGCCAGTGGTGGGAAGGGCCGTGGCTCAGCGGTAGAGCATCTGCTCAGCAGAAGGTCCCAGGTTCAATCCCCCGCATCTCCAGTGAAAGGGACTAGGCAAGTAGGTGATGTGAAAGACCTCCGCCTGAGACCCTGGAGAGCCGCTGCCGGTCTGAGTAGACAATACTGACTTTGATGGACCAAGGATCTGATTCAGAATAAGGCAGCTTCGTGTTTGGGGAGGGGCTGTGGTTCAGAGGTGGAGCATCTGCTTGACAAGCAGAAGGTCCCAGGTTCAATCCCTGGCATCTCCAGTTCAAGGGACTAGGCAAGTAGGTGATGTGAAAGACCCCTGCCTGAGACCCTGGAGAGCCGCTGCCAGTCTGAGTCGACAATGCTGACTTTGATGGACCAAGGGTCTGATTCAGTATAAGGCAGCTTCGTGTGTTCATGTGGGGGAAGCGTGGATGCAGCGGTGCACGGAAAGTTCACAGGGCCCGCAGGCCAGAGAGTGAGTGAGTGAGAGAGAGAGAAGTGATTATTTATAGTTGGCAGCAAAGGGGGAGAGGACATAAGGGGGAGGGAGGGGGAGGGAGAGAAAGGCAGACAGGCAGGGGAGGGGATGAAATGGTAAAGGGAATGACAGGCAGGGAGAAATAGAGCGTGAGGTGGAAGCTGGCCCGCTTGCAGGCGCTGGGGGGCAGCAGCCGGGACCCCCCCTTCCCCCCACCAGTGACAGGTGAGCCCCTCAGAAAGACCTACGTGCGTGTGCGTGTTTGTGTGCGGGAAGGGACAGCGCTGGGGTGGATTGAGAACAGCTGGCGCGACGGTGGGGGGGAGGAAGGGTCGAGTGCCGAGGAGGATGGTCAATCCCGCATTGCACAGCTGGCGAGGGAAGCAGACCCGGGCATCCTGCTGGTTCCTAGCACCTTCCTCCCCACCCCCCTGCAGCCAAAGGCAGGATCTGTGATTTTTTTGCTGCTGGAACACAGCACGAGAGAATCTCCCCAATGTCACCCGAGAGAATCCACCTCCTTCCCCATCGCTGTCCCCTGAGCCCCTCCTGCCCTATGGCAGCTAGGCGGAAAGCCTGGATCCCAGCCTCTCCCCACCAGTTCTCCGTGTAGAGACACCCCACCCCCTTTACCCTGCCCCCTGTGTTAAACCAGAGACCCCCGTCTGTTCCCACAGATTCAGACCCAGCTCGATAGAATCGGCTGAGACTTCCCTGTCCTCTACCAGACCTTGGGATAAAAACTCCAGAAAAATCCCCAGCTTGCAGCAGCTTCCCTAGGCTCTGACTGCCACCCTATAGTTCCCTTAGTATCACGTTTCAGAGGAGTGAGAATACCACGTTCTGGTTGATTCGACTGGGGTCTTGATTTTCACCGCTGCCACCGTGGTGTGGTGGTTAAGAGCACTGGACTCTAATCTGGACAACCGGGTTTGATTCCCCGCTCCTCCACATGAGCGGGGGACTCTAATCGGGTGAACGGGGTGGGTTTCCCCGCTCCTCCACATGAAGCCCGCTGGGTAGCTTTGGGCTAGTCTCAGTTCCCTCCAAACTCTCTCAGCCCCGCCTACCTCCCAAGGTGTCTGTTATGGGGAAGGGAAGGTGATTATAAGCCACTTTGAGACTCCTTGAAGGTAGAGAAAAGGGGGGTATAAAAACCAACTCTCCTCCTCCTCACACTCCCATCCCAATAAAGCCAGGGCATGATATTCAGGCCAGAAAGGGGGGAATGAGACTGCAAATTAAAGACAGATCCATGCGACCTGTCAGCATGTAGTGGAGGCTAGGAATTCTGTGTATGCATCTGGCTGGCTGCATGTAGCCAGAGACTGGCTTACAACAGCGGCCCACAGACAAGAGGGAGGGACTAATGTGCTTATTTGCCCAATGTAGAATTGACTTGTGGAACTCACTGCCTTGTGGAACTCACTGCCACAAGATGTATGGTGGCTTAGATGGCTTTTTTTTGGGGGGGGGGATGAAGCAAATTTATAGGAGGTCCATCAACAGGTATTGGCCATGATGGCACAATAAAACTTCCATGTTCAGAGCCAGTGTAGTTTTGAACTATAACTACCAAGGCCTCTTATGCGGGGCTGTTTCCTCGCAGTCACCCCCACTGACTGCTTTGGGGCTTCCTTTTGATTATGCATGCCTTTTCCACCCATCAGAGGTCGCTTCGCTCTCCCCACACGTTTTCCAGATGCTGTTTTAGCCAGAATCTGGAAAAAGCAGGCAAAACATGCGAGGAGAGCGAGGCAACCTCTGATGGGCGGAAAAGGCATGCATAATCAAAGGGAAGCCCCAAAGCCGTCGGCGGGGATGACTATGGGGGAAACGTCCCTGCATAAAAGGCCCAAGAGAACAACAGGGTGGATTTGGCCTCTGTGTCTTGCTTATAGGCTTCCGGGGGTGGGGGAGCATCCCATTGGCCAATGTGGGAAATGGGATGTTGGACTAGGTGTCCCTTTCACTTGACCCAGTGAGGTTGCTTTTATGTTGCCGATCAAAGCTTTGGGTACGGGTTGGAAAGTTCTAGGAAAAGGTGACACGCAAATGGGAGGTTTTGTGTGCCTGCTTTCAGGACCACCAGCCCAGTATGTGAATCTCCCAATGTGCATTTGCCTTTTATTTATTTATATCCTGCTTTTCGCCCCAGTTGGGGCGCAAAGCGGCTTAGAATATCATTCTCCCCTCCACCATTTTCTCACGACCCTGGGAGGTAGGCCAGGCTGAAAATTCGTGAGAGGCCTGAGGTCACCCAGTGAGCTTGCATGGTAGAAGTGGGGATTTGAACCCAAGTCTCCTAGGGTCCTCAAGTCAGCATGGTGTAATGGTTAAGAACGGTGGTTTAGAGCGGTGGAGTCTGATCTGGAAAACTGGGTTTGATTCCCCACTCCTCCATGTGAGCGGCAGACACTAATCTGGTGAACCGGGTTGGTTTCCCCACTCCTACACATGAAGCCAGCTGGGTGACCTTGGGCTAGTCACAGTTCTCTCAGCCTCACCTACCTCACAAGGTGTCTGTTGTGGGGAGGGGAAGGTGTTTGTAAGCCGGTTTGATTTTGCCTTCAGCGGTAGAGAAAGTCGGCATATAAAAACCAACTTTTCTCCTCCTCCTCCTGCTGCTCTGCTACCCCACGCTGGCTCTCAAATGGGGAGAAATGAAACAGATAATGAAGCCAGTCACATGTGAACTACTAGCCCAGGCCGAGGACCTGATGCTTATGGTTGCCAGCTCCGGGTTGGGAAATACCTGGAGATTTTGGGAGCAGAGCCTGAGGAGGACGGGGTTTGGAGACGGGAGGGACTTCAATGCCAGTCCAAAGCAGCCATTTTCTCCAGGTGAACTGATCTCTATCGGCTGGAGATCAGTTGTAATAGCAGGCGATCTCCTGCCACCACCTGGAGGTTGGCAACCCTACTGATACTGGCGATTGTGGGCCTGGCAGTAGAGCATTAGGTATCATTGCGGCGACTCGCTGGGAAGAGCTTTAGACAGAAGCGAGGGCGAGAAAATGGGTGGGTGGGGGCTTGCCTCCCTGTCTGAGTAGAGAGAGAGGTGCTGGTCAGGGTGGGTGCGAGTGGATGGAAACAGTTGGGGAGAGGCAGCCCAGAAGAATAGACCGATGGAATTTCATAGGGATGGTCAGAAGGGTGTGGTCAAGATGGAACGAAGGGAATGTAATTACAGCTGGCCAAGGAACACTTCTGGTTTTTAAAAATAGGTCCTGTGTGTCTGTCTTTCTTTCTTTCTTTCTTTCTTTCTTTCTTTCTTTCTTTCTTTCTTTCTTTCTTTCTTTCTTTCTTTCTTTCTTTCTTTCTTTCTTTCTTTCTTTCTTTCTTTCTTTCTTGGCTTTCTCTTTTAGCATCTATGGTGTCTCATGAGCAGTAGTTTGGATTGCCACTCTCCAGGTGGGGCCTGGAGACCCACTGGAATTCCAACTGATCTCCAGACCCTAGAGATCAGTCCCCTTGAGAAAAGGACTGCTCAGGAGGGTGGATTCTATGGGATTATACCCTGCTGAGATTTCTTCCCTCCCCAAATCCTGCCCTCCCCTGCCCCCCACCCCCAATCTTCATGAATTCTTCAGGAAGTTCCCAATATGGAATTGGTAACGTTAGCAGCAGTTGCCAGCAACTAACCTTGAGACAGGATTTCACATTTTCAAAATTCAGTAGCCAGAGTCTGAAACTGCGGCTTTCTAAAAACAACTTTGTAAAATGAGCAGTTGGGAGTGAGAGTCTCTCAGACCCTCTTCTTCCTGCTCCCAGTTTATTTTAGCACTGGTTAGGACGCCAGATCCTTGAAACAAAACCTCTGGGCATGTTTGTGAATATAGGGAGAGATTATTATTCCTTAGTTTGAGTCTTTTTGTATTTGTTCAAGGTTTGTTTTTGTGTCATCAGTGGTTTCAGTTCTGGTTTTGTTTTGTTTTTTGTTTTTTTGCTGTGGGTTCTGTAGGTTTGCTTGAATTTTGTATGCATGCCATACATTTTAATGCACCATTTGTATGATATTTCTATGTACGTTGCAAGTCACTTGTATCCATACTAAAATGAATATTGGAGAAATTGACATTTTATGGGGGGGAAATTCCCTGTGAGGAAAGAGAAAGCCAAGAAAGAAAGAAAGAAAGAAAGAAAGAAAGAAAGAAAGAAAGAAAGAAAGAAAGAAAGAAAGAAAGAAAGAAAGAAAGAAAGGAAGGAAGGAAGGAAGGAAGGAAGGAAGGAAGGAAGGAAGGAAGGAAGGAAGGAAGGAAGACCTTTAAGGAGTCTCAAACCAGCTTACAGTTGCCTTCCCTTCCTCTCCTTGTGAGGTAGGTGGGGCTGAGAGAGTTCGGAGAGAACTGTGACTAGCCCAAGGTCACCCAGCTGGCTTCATGTGGATGAGTGGGAAAACCAACCCAGTTCACCAGATTAGAGTCTACCACTTATGTGGAGGAGTGGGGAATCAAACCAGGTTCTCCAGATTAGAGTCTAGCGCTCTTAACCACTACACCAGGTTGAGAAGCATGGCTGTAGAAGATGTACAGAGCGTCTTTTCCTCACCTGGTGGTTTCATACCTTGCACATTTCTGAGACTTCAATGAACATTGATACCTGTTTTTGCCCATAGTGGTAAGGATGCCAACTGTTTTACTGGATCCTGTTCCTGTGCCTTTTACAGCAGTGGAATCTGCAGGCAGCAGCAGTCAATGAATACTATCTCCATGCCACACAAAAACTTCTCTTGAAAAAAAATCACAGCAGCTAGCTAGGGTATTCCCCCTCCTCTGTGGTCAGTTGGCAACCTTCCATGCTGCACACACAGGGCTGTTGAGAGCCAGCATGGCATAGTGGTCAGAGTGTCTGGAACAACCAGGTTAAAATACCTGCTTGTCCATTGAAGCTTGCTGGGCGACCCTGGGCCTGGCTCACTGTCTCAGTTTAACCTACCTTGCAGGGTTGTTGCTGTGAGGACTAAGCGGAGGAAGAGAGAACGATGTTGGAAGCCGCTGTGGGTCCCCTCATCTGATCACAGCCAGCAGCTTACAATCGCCTTCCCTTCCCCTCCCCACAACAGGCACCTTGTGAGGTAGGTGGGGCTGAGAGAGTTCGGAGAGCTGTGACTAGCCCATGGTCACCCAGCAGGCTTCATGCGGAGAAGTGGGGAA
Source organism: Euleptes europaea (assembly GCF_029931775.1). Taxonomy (NCBI): domain Eukaryota; kingdom Metazoa; phylum Chordata; class Lepidosauria; order Squamata; family Sphaerodactylidae; genus Euleptes; species Euleptes europaea. The sequence continues at coordinate 13,874,890 of NC_079314.1, forward strand.
TCAAACCGGATCTCCTGATTAGAGTCCGCCTAGGCTTGCCGGCTCCAGGATGGGAAAAACCTGGAGATTTTGTGAGTGGGGCCTGAGGGCGGGGTTTGGTGAGGGGAGGGACTTCAATGGGGTATAACGGCATAGAGTCCAATTGCCAAAGTGGCCATTTTCTCCAGGGGAACTGATCTCTGTCGCTTGGAGATCAGTTTTAATAGCTGGAGATCTCCAGCCACCACCTTTTCCCCAGACTAGAGTCCGCCGCTCCTAACCACTACACCACACTGGCTCTCGAGGAAGGAAAACCGCGATGCGTACAGAGGCCCTTCTCGATGCAGAGTTTTCTGATCAGAGGGCGCGACTTGCAGGCAGAGAGAAGCTCGACATTTCTCATTTGAAAATTAAGCACTGCTTAGCCTGGGGGGAGGAGGGAGGGAAGGGAAGAGGCAGCAGCATCAATTGATGCAGACAGCAGCTTGGATTGCCCTGAGGTTACCGCTCTGTACATAGCTAGGACATTATGCACACTTCATGCTGGCACAGCCCTGGCTCGCTGTGAGAAGGCCGCTTGGCCAACAGGGGTGTGTGTGAAGCTTGCAGATTAGGATGGGGTGTGTGTATGTGTGAATCTGCCGTTGTTTGCATCCCAGCTTATTGGTGGGGGGGCTAGAGAACCGAAAAAGGTTTGGGGCGGCTGCGGCGAGGATTGACAGGACCCTGTTAGAGGTGACCGGCGGGTGTTTGAGGCTCGGATGCTCAGCACAGAAGCTGGTTGCTTGCGCCAGCCCGGCTTTGGCTGCCTGCCAGCACCTGGGGGCGGGGGGGTGAGCGCTCCCTGGCTCGGTCACGCGCTTCTGAGTGTGCTGGCAAGCCTGTCAATGAACTCCAGAGCAAAAAAACCATACCTTCCTCTGCTCTGATTGAAAGCCAGTGTGGGGCAGTAGTTAGAGCAGCAGGCTAGAACTGGGGAGATCGACGTTCAAAGTAGGGTTGCCAACTGCCAGGGGCTGTGTAGGAACAAGGCACCTCTATGCTAGTACCTAGGCCTGGAAATCAGCATAGATGCGAAAGATTAAACAAAGTGCAAAAATTTATAATGCTGCACAAATACACAAAACACAACTGGTCATACAAACAAATATAGCACAGATAACAGCAACATGTGCACCACCAAAGAACAGTCCAAAGCAGTCCAAAGCAAACATATATAGTCCAACAGGTATACAATCCTTAGAAAGGTAAGTATTCAACAGTCCTTTGAAAGGTAAGTGTTCACAGCCATCAGTGGTCCCACGGAGGTTTCCACAAAGTGAAGTCACAGACCGATGGGAACACTTACCTTTCTAAGGCTTGTATACCTGTTGGACTATATATGTTTGCTTTGGACTGCTTTTGACTGTTCTTTGGTGGTGCACATATTGCTGTTATCTGTGCTATATTTGTTTGTATGACCAGTTGTGTTTTGTGTATTTGTGTAGCATTATACATTTTTGCACTTTGTTTAAACTGCCAGGTACTAGCTGGAGATCTGCTATTACAACTGATCTCCAGCTAAAAGAGTAGGGTTGCCAACCTCCAGGTACTAGCTGGAGATCTCCTGCTATTACAACTGATCTCCAGCCGATAGAGATCAGTTCCCCTGGAGAAAAGGGCCGCTTTGGCAATTGGACTCTATGGCATTGAAGTCCCTCCCCTCCACAAACCCTGCCCTCCTCAGGCTCCGCCCCAAAAATCTCCCGCCAGTTATGAAGAGGTACCTGACCACCCTAACTGTACACCACTGGGGTCCCTGTCCTTCCCCAGGCTCCATCCCCAAATCTCCAGGAGTTTCCCAACCTGGATCTGGCAACCCTGCCCCCACCATTCCCTGACAGTGGCCAGGGGGGAACCTGGCAGCCCTAGCTGGTTGGTCAGTCTCCCTCCCTGCCTTTGTGGGCGGGGGCTACCCAGTGCTTTGTACCCAGTACAAAGTGACGTTCTTTGCATGTTCTCAAGAATGCTCTCATCCTTCTGTTTCCCCAGGGACAGGCTGTGAGTAGGGTTGCCAATCTCCAGGTGGGGCCTGGAGTTCTCCTGGAGAGACAACCGATCTCCAGACTACAGATATTAATTCTCCTGGAGGAAATGACTGCTTTGGAAGGTAGACTCTATGAAATTATACGCAGCTGAGGTCTCTTCCCTTCCTCAAGACCCAGCCTCCTGAGGCCCCACCCCCAAATCTGCAGGAATCTCCCAATCCAGAGTTGTCAACTCTCTCTGTGGTCGTTTATGCATGGGTACTTTCACTCACATTTGCCCCTGGTCTGTGTGGGTTGTTCCTTGGAGTTATGCATGAGTTTTATGTCCATTAGGGATGACTTCGCTGCCAGCCCTCGCAATATCTGGGTCTTCCCATTCCTCTGTTAACCCGATTCTTCCCTCTCCCCTGAGCTCAGCCTGGGTGACATCCCCATGCCAAAGGCAAAGTGTGGGGCATACAAGCTTGGTTTCGCTCACATCCAATTACAAAGCAGCATGGACAGAGGCGGGGATTCAAATACTTCCTGCTTCCTCAGAGCTCATTCTGAGCAGAAGAAAATCTTTGTAAAACGGAGGCTTGGATTTCTCCCCCCCCCCTTTTCAGATTGCCCCGTTTTTTGTTCTTAAAATGCATAAATGACCTGTGACTCTCCGGGGTGAGCTCCAGTTTGCATTCACCCTTTGCCCAGGAGGTGGTGTGCCCTGGAAGTGTTGATTCCTTCCTTGAGCTATTTTTCTGCTGGAAGAGCTCCTCTTTGCTTGGAGTAGCTGTTCCTAGCATGCAGTCAGGGCAATTGTGGGCGTGGAATAAGCTTAGCCTGTTGAATTTCTGCCCGCCGTAGAGGCTTTTTAAAAGGATCGACCCTTTGTTGAACGTCGCTGCTTCAACACAAAACATGTTGGAACAGTCACAGCCACACAGTGTTTGCATCTTGCAAGAAGTCCCCATGGCCTGACGAAATTCGGAGAAAAGATTTGTGAAAGAGACTGAAAGTTTCCTAGTTCTTCTCTCCCCACCCCCCAACCATGGCTCTCCAAAATGGAATTGCAGCCCCTCCTGTGGGAATGAGGACAGAGGGCGCGGATATTCACTGAAAATGTCAGGAAAGGGTCATCCTGCTAACCATCTTGTTCTTCCAAGGGTTGGTTTCCTCACTCTTATATATAAAGCCTGCTGGGTGACCTTGGGCTAGTCACAGTTCTCTTAGAGCTCTCTCAGCCTCACCTACTGTTGAGGATTCAATGCGAGTTCCATTTCTGTCAGGGCAGTTAAAGGGTTAACTGGTTTATATCAACAGTTTAGATAGTCTCAAGATGATGATGAAATAACAGATGTCAGTAGTCTTTTGGCTAGTGAATTGCCATTGCAAATGTGCAGAAAAGCACGGAGTCAGAATTGTTTTATTACCCTGTTCCTTTGTTAAGGTTGTAAAAGTTTAGGGCAGGATGGTCAGTTGCTTTTTTGAATCTCACAGATGCAAGATGCCTGTTTTCAGCTCTCTTGAGCTGGGACACAGACAAAGGGATTGAAGCTATAGTACCTGCTAGAATCTCTAGCAAGTTTTATAGGGAACTAGATAGAAAGATTGTTATTTGTTTTCATCCCATGTAACCTACCCTGTTTAGGAAAGTAAAGGATTTTTGTTTGATTAAGAGAAAGTCTTTGACTCTGTTTTATTGTGTGCTCTGACCTGACATTTTCTAACCACAATCATGATCCATGGGCCATCAATATCTAACACCTACCTCACAAGGTGTCTGTTGTGGGGAGAGGAAGGGAAGGCGATTTTAAGCTGGTTTGATTCTCCTTAAAAGATTAAGTCGGCATATAAAAACCAGCTCTTCTTCTAGAACTCTGCCCAGCCATATTTCAGGAGGAGTGTGTGTGTGTGTGGGTAAATTACCTTGGGTAAAATACCTTGCATATATAAATATGGAAATTGCAAGGGACCAACACTTTAATCAATTTATATAAGTTTCTCTCTCTCCTTCTAAACAGTTTTCTTAGGTGGTGCATGACTGAGCCAAGAGGCAGAAGCAAAGAAGGAAAGACCCATCCCCTGGCCCTCTCTCGGGGCTGAAATCCAAGAGGGGCTTTGCAACATGCAACTCTCCAGAAACTATATCCCATCAGGATTTCTCCTAGGTACGTTCCTCGCTGCTCACAGTTCTGAGACCTGTTTGATTCCTTTGGGAGACCAGTGGCCCAGCTGGGGTTGTCACGAAAAATCCTCTGAATTCCTCTTTACCCAGATTCTTCCTAAATGACAACCATTTGTTTCTTTCCCTCATTTTAGGAATTTGTGGTCCGTTTCTAATTCATGTCATTCTGATCAAAGAGAAATTCAAAGAAAGGAAGGGCAGGAAGGGAATTTCTGCAAAATTTCACTTTGTAGATGCTCAGAAGCAGACAATGACCATTTATGCATGGCGGTTTCCTCGCGGTCACCCCGCTGACGACTTTGGGGCTTTGCTTGCATTTTTAACCGTCAGAGGTCGCCTTGGTCTCCCCGTGCATTTCCATGCATTTTCTGGATGCTGGCTAAACACAAAACCAGAAAACGCGGGCAAAATGCGCGGGGAGAGCAAGGTGACCTCTGAAAGTCGGAAAACGCCAGCATAATCAAAGCAAAGCCCTGAAGTAGATGGCGGGGAGACCATGAGGGAACAGCCACGCATCAATGGCCAATGTCTTCCCAAACCTTCCTATCCTCCTTTTAGAGCACCACCCAGTGGTGTGTAATACAAAACAACTGAAGTTAACAAAAGGGCACACTGATTTATCTTCAAAGAGAAATCAAAGGTCTTTTATGCCTTGGCACTTTTACTTACTTTCTCTGCTGGTCCGACTCGGGTTTTTGTTGGGGTTATGCATGAGTTTTCCATCCCTTAGAGATGACCTCACACCCAGGCCATGCAGTGTCTGGGTCTTCCTGATCCTGTTGCAACGTGATGCTTCCATCTCCCCTGAGATCAGCCTGGGTCAAATCGTCCCCATTTCCACGCATAAGCCAAAGTGCGGGAGAGGGGAGCTGGGTGTGTGTGTGACTTTTTTCACAGTAAGCACTAGAGCCAATTACAAAGCAGCATTTTCAGGGGACAGGGACTCAGATGCTTCCGAATTTCTGCAAGTGATTCTGCAGTACTCCATAAACCCCAGGACTTTTTCCAGGGCAAACCATAACACGCATAGGATTTGGAACAGAAAAGTGTGGGTCAAGAGGGAGGGCATCTTGGCCATCTTCTGGGCATGGAATAGGGGTCAATGGGGGTGTGGGGGGAGGTAGTTGTGAATTTCCTGCATTGTGCAGGAGGTTGGACTAGATGACCCTGGTGGTCCCTTCCAACTCTATGATTCTACGATTCTAAAAGAGCCAAACACCCCAGGTAAAACTCCCATGCATAAAAGACCAAAGAGAATCCCTTAAAAAAAAAAGAGAGAACAAGAGGAATCAATGCCTATGTCTAAAAAAGTGTAATTTGGAAAAAAAAGAGATTCCTTTCCCCATAAAAACAATGGGCTCTGCAATTTAGCTCCGGTTTAAAACATCTACCCTCTTGTCCAGTTCTCTTTTACAGCCCCGTCTCTTTGGCCTGGAGTTCCACGCTGCCCAGCTCAATCCAAGCTCTGAAAGGCTCCTGCGTGGTCATTCCATGCTCCTTCACCTACCCGGGTCCCCGCAGTTCCTGGAAAGGCAAATTCAGCGTGGCTTGGTACCAGTACTGGTCGCGAGGTTACCCTGAAATCTACAACAGCAAGAGCTCGAGTACCGTACTTGCCGAGTATCAAGGGCGGACGCAGGTGGTGGGAGACCTAGAGATGGGCAACTGCACCCTCCTTCTCAAAGATGTGACCCACGGGGATGCCATGAGTTACTACGTGTGGATCAATCCAGATTCAGTCAAGCACCGGTTCTATGATGTCACTGTCCGGGTGGAAGTAACAGGTGAGTCGTACACCTCTATAGTCTGCTTCTGGTCCTTTTCTAAAGACGCCAGAGAGCCAGCATGGCGTAGTGGTTAGGAGCACTGGACTCTAATCTGGACAACCAGGTTTGATTCCCCACTACTCCACATGAGCGTCAGACTCTAATCTGGAGAACTGGGTTGGTTTCCCCTCTCCTCCACATGAAGCCTTCTGGGTGACCTTGGGCTAGTCACAGTTCTCTCCGAATTCTCTCAGCCCCACCTACCTCACAAGGTGTCTGTTGTAGGGAGGGGAAGGTGATTGTAAGCTGCTTTGAGACTCCTTAATGATAGAGAAAAGCAGAGTATAAAAACCAACTGTTCTTCTTCTTCAAATGGTTGTCAATGTGATTGCCAACCTCCAGGTAGGATCTGGAGATCTCCCAGAATTACTACGGATCTCCAGACTACAGAGATCAGTTCCCCTAGAGAAAATGGCAGCTTCAGAAGGTGGATTCTGTTACATTATATCCCACTAAGGTCCTTTTCCCACCTCCCAGATCACAGTGGCTGCCTTTTGCCACTATGATACCCCAATTCCCAAAAGTCAACGCTGTTTAGAAAAAATGTCTCTTGGGTAACAACTGGATCAAAGAGCTGTACCTCTGGCCTTGATCAACAAGAAGTGTATCTGAAGAAGTGAGCTGTGGCTCATGAAAGCTCACAAAAGGTGGTTTGAGTCTCCTTACAGGTAGAGAAAATTGGGGTATAAAAACCAACTCCTCCTCCTCTTCTTTGGTTTGAGACTCCTTAAAGGTAGAGAAAATTGGGGTACAAAAACTGCCTCTTCCTCCTCCTCCTTCTAGTTTGAACAAAGCATAGGGGATCTGGTATGAAAGGCCGGCCTCTTAGTGAAACTCCCCTGCACAACAGGCCAAAATCCAATAGGATGGCTTTCCTCTTAATGCAGCCTCTGGATATCTGCCCCGTCCCTACTTACCACCCCTTCTCTCATTTCCAGACGTTCCAAGCCAGCTTGAGATGAGCGATCCGGGGTTCTTGACCGAAGGCGATCGCACCTTGCTGACGTGCTCAGCGTTGCACACCTGCCCGATGGCCCCACCTAACCTCACCTGGAGCCTTGCGGGAGAGAAGGCTGTGACAGTCCAGGAACGTCTGGCCGGGGGTGTCTGGCGAACAGAGTCGGAGCTCAGCTATGTCCCCTCCCATGAGGACAACGGCAGACATCTCCAGTGCACGGCCACCTTCCCCACCCGGCAGCGGTCTCAGAGCGGTATCACCTTGCAGGTTAAATGTGAGTACTTTGTGGGGGAGAGGGGAGCATAGGGGACAGTCAACATTTGATCCTCGGTCAGCAAAACACATTTTGGTTGTTTACGCATGGTTACCAGGACCGGATTTAGGTTTGATGAGGCTCTAAGCTATTGAAGGTAATGGGGCCCTTTAGATGTCCAGCTGTCCTTTGTCAACAACAAATTGTTGCTGTTTTTTTTAGTGTGAATATATGCTGTATGGTAATGTATGGACCTAATAGGTATCTAAAGCCATTTGCACATAACAAAATATGTATTTTATCAAAGTAATTGTTGAACTGAAATACAATTAAAGGAGCAGGCTAGCAGGCGGGGCCCATTACTTACATCATAGGAGCCTACACAACACAAAACACTGTTGCTGTATGTAGGTTTTATTTTAATTGTTTTTTATCTTATATTTTGGAAATGTACATCCAGTTTTTTTTCTTTTAAAATTTTTGGGGGGCCCCAAGAGAGTGGGGCCCTAAGCTATAGCTTGTTTAGCTTATACGTAAATCTGGCACCGATGGTTACGTTCACCCCTGGTCTGTCGCCTGGAGATCAGTTCTAATAGCGGGAGATCTCCAGCCTCCACTTCGAGGTTGGCAACTCTAGTTCTTATTATAAATACTAATCCATTTTATGTTTATATGTTTTTATATGTGCTTTAATGAATGTAATATTGTACTTTTGTTAGCCAGCCTGAGCCCGGCTCTGGCCGGGAAAGGGCGGGATACAAATAAAATAAAAATTAAAAAATTAGAAGAACAAGTGGGAATGAGGGGGAAGGGGAGGCATAGGACTCTTCAGATTGGGTGAGTGCAAGAATGTCTTGGGTGGTGGACCCCAACTGGATTGTCTCTTCCAGATTCCCCAAAGGATGCCGTTGTCTCTGTGGTGGGGAACCCAACGCTGAAGGAAGGAGACAGTGTCACCCTGCGGTGTAGCAGCCACAGTAACCCCCCAGCCCTCAGTTACCGCTGGTTTTATGGGCCACGCAAGGCACCGCTGCGGGGAGCAGGCACTGGGCCGGAGGTGAAGCTGACGGACGTCAAGAGGGACTCTGGCCCGTATTACTGTGTTGGGGTGAATGATGTCGGGATGGGAGAGGACTCGCCCCCTGCGGACCTCAATGTGGAGTGTAAGTAGGGTTGCCAACTCTGGGTTGGGAAGTACCTGGAAATTTGGGGGGAGGCGCTTGAGGAGGGTGGGGTTTGGACAGGGGAGGGACTTCAGCCCCATAGAGTCCAATTGCCAAAGTGGCCACTTTCTTCCGGGGTTAAATTTATGCCATAGTGGCTGCATATTTCTTGTCACTTATGAGTTTAGCAGCTCAAGTTTGATTTTGAATACCACCTGGATGTTGGCAACCCTAAGTATAAGGCGGTGACTGCATTTCCTTCTTTCGTTATTACTAGATCTAGGACAACACTGAAACACTCTCGTAGGGGGACGTCAACTTGTTAACCATGGTTTTTAATATCTTACATTAGGAAATGAGGAAAGAGGTCTTGCCTCGAGCACCTTGAAGGGAGGGCAAGATAAAAAATATGACAGACTCTTGCAAGTCAAGGAGATACCTACTTGAGTCCACGTTCTTAGGATAGGGTTGCCAGGTCCCTCTTCGCCACCGGCGGGATGTTTTTGGGGCGGAGCCTGAGGAAGGCAGGGTTTAGGGAGTGGAGGGACTTCAGTGCCATAGAGTCCAATGGCCAAAGTGGCCATTTTCTCCAGGGGAACTGATCTCTGTTGGCTGGAGATCAGTTGTAACAGCAGGAGATCTCCAGCTAGTACCTAGAGGTTGGCAACCCTATTTTAGGATTGTGCAAGAGCCAGGGTCTTTTGGGAACTAAGCCTCCCTGACCCTTTTGGGATGACTTTAAATGAGGGATCCTCAACCGTTATGAGCCTGCGGGTTCTACCTCAGGAGGTGGACCCAATCACAAAATGGCTGCCATAGCTTATCTTCAGTCACACATAGGGTTGCCAGGTCGCTCCTCGCCACTGGCGGGAGCTTTGCAGGGGTGTAGCTGACAGCTGCAATTGGGGTGCATGCAACCTGCATAATATGCCAAAGCCCCGTCTGGGTTTTGGAGTGACTAGCCTGAGGTCACTTCTGGGGGAAACCCAGAAGTGACATGACACCTCTCTAGACATAGTAGAGTTGCCAGCTCCTGGCTGGGAAATACCCCCAGATTTAAGGGGTAGAGCCTGAGGAGGGCGGGGTTTGGGGAGGGACTGTGGTGTTATATCAACGGGATGTAACACCACAGAGTCCACCTCCCAAAGCGGCCATTTTCTCCAGGTTCACTGAGTTCTGTCAGAGTTTCGGAGGCAATGGCGAGAGCGTCCATGTCGCTTCCAGGTAAACACGGAAGGGACGTCGGTGTGTCACCCTAGTCATGCACGCTCCGATCGCGGGGGGCCCTCTCCACTGGCCCTCTTCCGCCTGCTGACCAGCAGAGGGTTAGCTGCCAGCCTTGGTGGGCTTTTGCCTGCCCCACCAGGCAGTTGGCTAGTCACAGAGTGAAGATCCTTGTTCTGTGATGGCTTGGGTTGCCAGGTCGCTCTTCACCACCGGTAGGAGGTTTTTGGGGTGGAGCCTGAGGAGGGTGGGTCTAGGGAGGGGAGGGACTTCAATGCCATAGAGTCCAATTCCGAAAGCAGCCTTTTTCTCCAGGTGAAGCATCCTTTTTCTCCAGGTGAACTGATCTCTATCGGCTGGAGATCAGTTGTAATAGCAGGAGATCGCCACCTAGTACCTGGAGGTTGGCAACCCTAGTGGTGGCAGCTGCTGCCAAACCAATGTTTTTAAAAATCTGCACAGCCAATCAAACCCCTCGTAGCCAATCAGAAGCCTTGATAGGCAGAAGCCCCAGCTGGCCACACCCACTTTCCCACGCTTGGTGGGTAACAGGAAAGGTGTTGGGCACCATGGTGGATTGGGAGCGGGGGAGGTTCTTGGACTGGGATCATAGCAGCGAATGCCCTCTTTGCAGACAAACCGGTGTTCCTGCCAGAAGGGAACTGTACCATGTCCAGGACGGGCGAGACAGTCACGTGTTACTGCGTGGCGGAAGGAAACCCGGTACCACTCATCGAGTGGCACCTGCCCAACCAAACCATTCCCGAGGACTTCAACAGCTCGGAGCTGCAGGCAGCCGCGGCTTCACTGGAGAACACAGTCATCGGGTTCCTGAGCGGCCCCGCATCCAGCCTGGCCAACGTGTCCTGCTCTGCCACCAACCTACATGGGCCCAGCCAGGTCACCCTGCCCACATTTCAAGAAGGTAAGGCCGAAGGCAGATGGGATCGAGATGCAGGTGGTCGGGCCACAGCCTCTGTGCTGGAATCCTTGCCCCCTGATCCCAGGTGTTTGTGGTGTGCTGGGATGAAGGGATAATTTTCTGCATGTGCTCAGAGGCGCTCTCTCTTTTTACATTATGGCCGCAGAACTGAAAATGAGTTCCTAGGCTGACTGCCAGTATGCATGTGGGTAAAATTGCTATCATGTATGGTCACAGTGTGTGTGTGTGTTAAGTGCCGTCAAGTCGCTTCCGACTCATGGCGACCCTATGAATGAAAATCCTCCAAAATGTCCTATCTTTGACATCCCTGCTCAGATCCTGCAAATTGAAGGCCGTGGCTTCCTTTATTGAGTCAATCCATCTCTTGTTGGGTCTTCTTCTTTTCCTGCTGCCCTCAACTTTTCCTAGCATGACTGTCTTTTCCAGTGACTCTTGTCACAGTGAGGGTGGTCACCGTGAGGGTGGTTTATTGATTAAAGTGTTGGACTACGATCTGGGAGACCCAGATTCAAATTCCCACTCAGCCATGGACACTTGCTGGGTGACCATGGGCCGGTGAACCTCTCTCAGTAGGGTTGCCAGATCCCTCCTGACAACCAGCGGGAGCTTTCTGGGGCTGGGGCGATATGCAACCTGGAAGTGATGTGGGCACTCTAGCAATCTCATCCGAAAATCTCATTCCATAGTTCTGGGGGGAGAGTGCTAGAGCATGAGCGTCACTTCCGGGTTTACCCAGAAGTAACGATCACTTCCCCTTTCAGCTGGCCCTCTTCAACCCAACAACCAGCTGAGGGTTGGTAGGCAGCCCAGTCAATTGGCGGGCATTTGTCGCCAATACCGGGCAATTGGCAAGCCTATCTCTCTGCCTAATCTACCTTACAGGCTAAAATGGCGGAGAGGAGAATGCGGCGAGATGCTTTGGGTCCCGATCGGGAAAACAATGGGGCATAAATATCTAAATATTAATCCATCAATCTTTATTTCGATTCAATATCAGCTCTGAATAAAAATCAAAGTTCGGTTAAAATAATAAAATAAAATAATAAAAGTTGATGATTCTGGGAGGGATGATTTGAAGAAGAGGAGGAAAGATCTTCGATGGGGAAAGGTTTTCAATCAGCCATTTACGAATCCCACTAGACCGGAGGCAAAATTTGGCTACTTGAGTGGTTATCTCCCCAGAGGAGTCTGCTAAGGGAAACTTTAGCTTCTTCCGTTCTCCCAGGAAAGGATGACAATATGGGGAGAATGTACTGCGATCTTACGTTGCTGTAGAAGGGACGTTGCAGCAGAACATGTTCTGTTGACTGACTGGTTTTATTTGCATTTAGGCATAGGCCATTACAAACATATCAAGGATACCACAAATACATAATAAAATATTAGATTAATAACATACTGGATTCATAATAAATATACATAATAAAACTTTGCTAAATCAATGCATACAAAACAACAAAAATAATAGCTAATAATTGTGGTGGTGTCCCACTCGGCCAATGGGACCTAGCGACCAAGAACATGTTCTATTGTTTCCACTTTCTCTGTTTTGCTTGGGGATAGTCGTTGATGAAAGGGAGTACGGAGACACCTGCCTTTCTAAATAAGTGAACGGATAAAAGGTTTCTAAGTGACATACAAGAAAAAAAATCAAGCACCAACCTGTAAAAAAGGGCAAGAGTCCAGTAGCACCTTAAAGACTAACCAAAATATTTTCTGGTAGGGTATGAGCTTTCGTGAGCCACAGCTCACTTCTTCAGATCCGAGCCACAGCTCACTTCTTCAGATAAAAGAAGTGATCTGAAGAAGTGAGCTGTGGCTCACGAAAGCTCATCCCCTGCCAAAAAATATTTTGGTTAGTCTTTAAGGTGCTACTGGACTCTTGCTCTTTTCTATTACTACACACAGCAAGAGAAGTGAGCTGTGGCTCACGAAAGCTCATACCCTACCAGAAAATATTGTTGTTAGTCTTTAAGGTGCTACTGGACTCTTGCCCTTTTCTACTACTGCAGACAGATTAACACGGCTACCCACTGTGAATTACCAACCTGTAAAAACTGCCTATCCGTTTCAGGAGGGTACCCTTGCTGGTCTGCAGTAGAAGAGCTAGGTTCGAATGCCATAGTACCTTAACGGCCAACAAGATTCTCAGGGTATAAGCTTTCGAGAGCCAACGCTCCCTTCGCCGAACAATATTGCCTATCAAAATGATGTCGGATGTTGCAACGTCCAAAGAAGAACCTTCCTCAAAACAGCAAAACCCCACATTCTAAATACAAGCACCCTGTTTTCATGTAGGGTTGCCAACTTTTTCACCAGCCTCTGTTCCTGTGGCTTTAACGGTCGTTGCTCTCAGGAAGCAGCAAGGAAATCAATTTTTTCATGCCACAGAGATAAGCTGTTTTAACTGGCAATCTATGAAGGCCAAACTGCTCTTAAAGGCACAGGAACATACCCGGTCCTTTCCTGGTCAGTTGGCCACACTGATAATCAGAGTTGTAACTCTTTTAAAGCAAATGTGACACCTGTCACTCTCTTTCTCCCACTCTCTCTCTCTCTCTTATAGGACAGTCTACCCTGCTGTTCATGGCAGTCGGGGGTGCCGCTGGGGGCCTCCTCCTCTTTATCCTGCTGGGGGTTGTGATTGTGATCATCAAAGTGATAAAGAACAGGTGAGAAAGTCATAGCTGAGCAAATCCACCTTCAGCCTAGTCTCCAATGGCTTGGGTTGCCAACTGCAGGTATCCCAGGAAGCATCATCTTTGCCTCTGCAGGGAGCACCCACTCGGAAACAGATCAATCACAGGAGGATGCTTCACTTGGAAAGGCCCAATATCTTGTGACTTGTCCCTAGTAAAGTTGCCAACCTCCAGGTGGTGGCTGGAGATCTCCTGCAATTACAACTGATCTCCAGGTGATAGAAATCAGTTCCCCTGCAGAAAATAGCTGCTTTGGCAGTTGGACTCTATGGTATTGAAGTCCCTCCCCTCTCTAAACCCCACCCTCCTCAGACCCCATCCCCAAAATCTCCAGGTATTTCTCAACCCGGAGCTGGCAACCCAATCCCTAGGGTTGCCAGCTCCAGGTTGGGAAATACCTGGAGATTTTTAGGGTGGAGTATAAAGAGGGGGGGTTGGGGAGGGGGGACTTTAATGGGGTCTAGTACCATAGAGTCCAATGGCCAAAGCAGCCATTGTCTCCAGAGGAACTGATCTCTGTCGCCTGGAGATCAGTTGTAATTGCAGGAGATCTCCGGCTACTACGTGGAGGTTGGCAACCCTAATGGTGCCACTACTCTGTGGCAGCCATTTTGTAATTGGCCTTAGCCCCCATGGTAGCCTTTTTGGGATTACTCACATCCCCACAGCGGCCGTTTTATGTGGCGTCTCAAAATCCCAAGAGTGCCCACAGTCTCAACAAGGCTGGGTACCCCAATATTAAATCACAGTCTGTGTCCATGCCCTGAAATGCTTCTGCCACAGATTCCTGCAGATCAAATCCCTGTTAATAGGCACAGGAGCAGGCCAACGTGGATTCTTTGTTTCTGATCATTTGGTGACTGACCGTACACCTCATTACTCTTTTCTTTTTATCATCCTAGGAAAGAGAAGGGGAAAGGGCAAGAGGAGGAGGAAGAAGAGGAAGACTCAACCCTGTATGTCAATGATGGAAACAGGGAGCAAACGGTGTCTCTTAAAGAAGAAACGCCACCCAACTCTCAGAAGGAGGAGCAAATCAACTTGTACAGCAAGCCCAAGGCAGGAGTGAGCCCAACTGCTTTCAAGGTAGGCAGTCCAGCATGGTGTAGTGGTTAAGAGCGGTGGTTTGGAGCGGTGGACTCTCATCTGGAGAACCGGGTTTGATTCCCCACTCCTCCACATGAGCGGCGGATGTTAATCTGGTGAACTGGGTTGGTTTACCCACTCCTACACATGAAGCCTGCTGGGTGACCTTGGGCTTGCCACAGTTCTCTTAGAGCTCTCTCAGCCCCACCTGCCTCACAGGGTGTCTATTGTGGGGAGGGAAAGGTGATTGTAAGCTAGTTTGATTCTTCCTTAAGTGGTAGAGAAAGTCACCGTATAAAAACCAACTCTTCTTCCTCTTCCATGTGCAGTATAATGGTTAGAGCCCCGGACTTTGATTGGGGAGATCTAGCTTAAATCTCCACTCTACTGTGAATCTCACTGGATGATCTCTGGCTGGCTATTCTATCTAAAGGGGGGGATAGTTATAAAATTATACATGGGGTGGGGAAAGAGGATATGATGAAATTCTTCGCCCTCTTACATAACACTAGGACTGGGGGCACCCAATGAAATTGATGGTTAACAGATTCAAGCTGGAGAAAAGGGATTGCTTCTTCACTCAAAAAGTAATTATATTGTGGGATTCACAGCCAGAGGACAGAGGGATGGCCATGTGTGTGGGCAGCTTTAAAGGGGGATTAGACGGGTTCATGAGAACATATGAGCACAAGGAAAGGGCCTGCTGGATCAGACCAAGGCCCATCAAGTCCAGCAGTCTGTTCACACAATGGCCAACCAGATGGGGGAGAAATCCATAAACCATAACCATGAAGAATAAAGGGAACCTCCACTTTCACAGGAGGTGATCCCTTGAATACCAGTGCTAGGAGGAAGTATTAAGGGGAGCCCCTTGGCTCTTTGCCCTCTTTCTTGGCACATCCAGAACAACTGATTGTCCACTGTGAAACACAATATTAAACTAAATGGACTACTGGTCTGATCCAGCAAGGTTCTTCCTGCATTCTTCCAAACTCAGTTATAAAAAAAAATGTAGCCTTCTGTCACTTAGAGCAATTTATCACCTCTGTGATAGACAATAACAAGGTCCCAGGTTGTGGCTCAGTGGTAGAGCATCTGCTTGGCATACAGAAGGTCCCAGGTTCAATCCCCGGCATCTCCCGTGAAAGGGACTAGGCAAGGAGGTGATGAGAAAGACCTCAGCCTGAGACCCTGGGGAGCTGCTGCCAGTCTAAATAGACAGTACTGACTAAATAGACCCCTGACTATTTTGGGGACCTGAGGTTAGATGGCCATCTGTCAGCAATGCTGATTCTGTGACCTTAGGCAGATGATGAGAGGGAGGGCATCTTGGCCATCTTCTGTTCACTAGGGGTGGGTGTGGGGGAGGTAGTTGTGGATTTCCTGCATTGTGCAGGGCGTTGGACTTGATGACCCTGGTGGTCCCTTCCAACTCTATGATTCCATGACTATGATGGACCAAGGGTCTGATTCGGTATAAGGCAGCTCCATGTGTTTATGTGTTCATCTCTTTCATCTCCACTTAAGAAGCTCAGGTGGTAGAAAGTTAGGAAAGACAGTTCTGTATCGGAGGCTATGGAGATCCACTGCTGCTCAAATCTGGTCATAAGCTAGAGCAGAGGTCCCCAACCTGGTGCTGGTGCACACTCATGATACCCACTGGCACCTTTCCCGGCACCCACCAAGTGTTTTTATAAAATGGGCAAGTTGAAGTGTGGCTTTTTCCCCAGCGCGGCTTTCAACTGGCCACTTGATTGGCTGTGCCGATTTACACATTGCTTTGGCAGCAGATTCCACTGCAGCACAAGGATTTTCACTGCGTGACGTAAGGCAAGCCGGGGCAACCCTTTTGTAGCTGGCTCTACCTCCTGCAGCAGCCACATTATGGCAGCCATGCTATGTATGGACCCTACAGGTGCCCACAGGCTCTAAAGGGTTGGGGACCTCCTGAGTTAGTGGGACCGGTGGTCCGATTTGGTATAAGGAAACTTCAAATGCGTTTTATTCACTGGTTAAGACCAGTGGTTTGGAGCGGCGGACTCTAATCTGGTGAACCGGGTTGGTTTCCCTCCTCCTACACATGAAGCCAGCTGGGTAGCTTTGGGCTAGTAACAGCTCTCTTAGAGCTCTCTCAACCCCACCTTCCTCACAGGGTGTCTATTGTGGGGAGGGGAAGGTGATTGTAAGCCAGTTTGATTCTTCCTTAAGTGGTAGAGAAAGTCGGCATATAAAAACCTCCTCCTCCTCCTCCTCCTCCTCCTCCTCCTCTTCTCCTTCTTCTCTGCTCTGCTCTGCCTTTCTCAAGGATGTTTCTCGAAGTGTATAACCCCAGTCTCATTTCTTGCTTAGGATACATGCACTGAAGCCTACGAGACGATGGAAAGGAAAGACGAAGATTATGAGAATGTTGCGTCGTTGGGGCCTCTGGGGAATTTCGGGGACCTGAGCAACTGGCAGCCCACTCCGGGGACTGACCAGATCTACTCCAACGTCTGAACCGAGACATCCCAGAATTTCTATTTGACAAGCGCTGACAGAACTAGATATATTAGTAGCTAGAGCGGCTGACGGGAATGGCGGGGAGCCGGAGAGGCACGAGGTGGGATCTAGTTAAGACGTCTACACCAACAACCGTGCACTGTCGCCAAACGGTAAAGCTTTTGTGAGTTCAACACTCATACCTGACCAAAATGAGGTTTGCCTTGCATCCGCTTATGCCCTGGAAAATTCTGTTGGTCTTGAAGGTGCTACAGGACTCAAACGTTGTTCTACTATTGCAGACTAACAGGGCTACCCCACCAAAACTATCCACATGGTATAGGTTAATTTCCAGAATTCTCTGCAAAGTATGATTAGTACAATCCCTAGGGACTCCTTGTTGTGGGAAATATTAGCTTTACTTCCTTCTATATTGGTAGGGTTGCCAACCTCCAGGTACTAGCTGGAGATCTCCTGCTATTACAACTGATCTCCAGCTGGTAGGGATCCGTCCCCCTGGAGAAAAATGGCCGCTTTGGAGGGTGGACTCCAAATGGCATTGAAGTCCCTCCCCTCCCCCAACCCAGCCCTCCTCAGGCTCTGCCCCAAAGCCTCCCACCAGTGGCGAAGAGGGACCTGGCAACCCTATATATTGGGGGTGGGGGTATATTATGGAGTTAGAACAGCCGGGATATCCCTGACTTGGCCATTCTCGTCAGAGCTTGGAAAGCTAAGCAGGGTCGGTCACAGTTAGTGCTTGGATGGGAGACCACTGAGGAAGATAGGTGGCTGTGCAGAGGAAGGCAGCAGCAAACCACTTCTGCTCATCTCTTGCCTCGAACGCCCCATGGCCCTGGGGTTGCATGAGTCGGCTGAGACTTGACAGCACACAGTTACGATTCTAGAGATAGAACCCTGGATTGCAAAACTTGGGGGAAATATTTACGGCGCTGCCTCCTTAGGACTTCCTTCTGGAGGAAATATCCTTGGCTCTTAGGGTTCCAGCCTCCAGGGGCTGGCTGGAGATCTCCTGGGATTACAACTGATCTCCGGGTGACAGAGAAAAAGGCTGCTTTGGCAATTGGACTCTATGGCATTATGCCCCATCAAAGTCTATACCCCTCCCCAAAGCCCGCCCTCCTCAGGCTCTGCCTCCAAAATCTCCAGGTATTTTCCAGACTGGAGCTGGCAACCCTATAAATGACCCTGGCCCTCGGATTTCCTTAGTGAAAGGGAATAAGTTAATGTGGGTAACTCTGCTGAACGGAGGTGAGCTATTTAACCCCCCCTTCTCCCCCACCCCCAGATGGAGCTCTTTCATGCTGTGCTGAGCCTATTGTATCAGTGGATTTTACTGTCAGCCTTGCAAAGTATACGTCTCTATTTTTGTACTTTCAGGACGTCCCGTTGCTTTTTATTACGGTGGTTAATTTGGAGTTGGAGGAGGGGGAGGGAGGAGAGCGTTGAAACCTCTCTGTGGGTGATTATGTTGTTCAAAATACTTGAGTGCACTGGAGAGGAAATTGCAACCTTTTGTGCCTGTACATTCATGTGTGTGTTAAGTGCCGTCAAGTCGCTTCTGACTCATGGCGACCCTATGAATGAAAGTCCTCCAAAATGTCCTTTCTTTGACAGCCTTGCTCAGATCTTGCAAATTGAAGGCTGTGGCTTCCTTTATTGAGTCCATCCATCTCTTGTTGAGTCAATCCATCTCTTGTACATTCATACTGCCTCTATTTGTTCAACATAATCACTCTTATTTATTTATTTACTTATTTATATTTTGCTTTTCTCCCCAAGGGGGACCCAAAGCAGCTTAGAACATAAGAACATAAGAAAGGCCATGCTGGATCAGACCAAGGCGCCTCAAGTCCTGCAGTCTGTTCGCACAGTGGCCAACCAGGTGCCTCTAGGAAGCCACAAACAAGATTACTGCAGCAGCATTATCCCGCCTGGGTTCCATGGCACCTAATATAATAGGCATGTTAATCTGATCCTGGAGAGAATACGTATGCTTCACGACTAGTATCCATTTTTAATAGTAGCCAGGGATAGCCCTCTCCTCCATGAACATGTCCATGCCCCTCTTAAAGCCTTCCAAGTTGGCAGCCATCACCACATCCTGGGGCAGGGAGTTCCACAAATGAACTTTGAGTTGCGTGAAGAAATACTTTCTTTTGTCTGTTTTGAATCTCTTGCCCTCCAGCTTCAGCAGATGACCCTGTGTTCTAGTATTATGAGAGAGGAAGAAAAGCTTCTCCCTGTCCACTCTCTCCATACCAAACATAATTTTATAGACCTCTTATCATGCCTCCCGTAAACTGCCTTCTTTCCAAGCTAAACAGCCCTAAGCGTTTTCGCTGCTCCTCACAGGGCAGTTGCTCTAATTCCCTGATCATTTTTGGTTGCTCTTTTCTGCACCTTTTCAAGCTCTGCAATATCCTTTTTGAGGGGTGGTGACCAGAACTGTACATGGTATTCCAAGTGTGGTCTCACCATAGATTTGTACAAGGGCAGTATGATAGCAGCAGTTTTATTCCCTATTCCTTATCTAATTATGGCCAGCATGGACTGATCCATGAGTCAAGATTGCCCGGCATGCTTCCAAGGTACAGTGGGGATTTGAACCTGAGCCTTCCAAGATCCTAGTCTGACACTCGAACCACTACACCATGCTGGCTCACCCTGGAAGCTTGCTGGGTGACCTTGGGTCAGTCACATGCTCTTGGCCCAGCCTACCTCACAGGGCTGCTGTTAGACAATGGAGGGGAGGAGGAGGATGGCAGCTGCTTTGGGTCCCACTGGGGAGAAAGGCGGGGTATAATGAAATTAAAATTATAATTATAATAATAAAAGGATTTAAAGGATCCCATATAGAAATGCTACTAATCGGACGCTCTGGGGAGAAAGGAGGGGTATAATGAAATTAAAATTATAATTATAATAATAAAAGGATTTAAAGGATCCCATATAGAAATGCTACTAATCGGACGCTCTGGGGAGAAAGGAGGGGTATAATGAAATTAAAATTATAATTATAATAATAAAAGGATTTAAAGGATCCCATATAGAAATGCTACTAATCGGACGCTCATGGTGATGCTCATGAGGTAAAAACGTTTTTAATGCCAAGTAACAAAAAAGACATTACAAAGTGAAACACTGCCGAAGAAATAAATAAGGAGGGGTGGAAGGAGGGGTGGGGGCCGCTTCGGGGACATTGTGGGGAGTCTGGTGTGTGTCTGGTGCTGGAACGGGGAGCTGTCCCACAACGCCGCAGTTATCCACGGAAGGCTTCGCTCTCTCTACGTCCGGCAGCAGAAACCGCATTTCTTGTTGCTGCAGCAGTTGCAGCAGTAGGTGCAGATCGGGAAGTGGCTGTTGAAGCGCTTGGACCGCCGTAGAGACGCCTGTGGCGGGAAAAGGAAAGCTGTCAATGACTGGGATCCTGCTTGCGCCAGATAAAGAGCTTACAGCCATGTCCGAAGACACAGAATAGCTTTCAGAAACTGGTGGGACACACGATATAATGGAGTCATGAGCAGTTGCTAGGGTTGCCAACCTCCAGGTACTCAGCACAGTCAAAGTACAAAATTACAAAATTATTATTAGTGATTAAGACAAATTACAACAAGTGTTATACAACAACAACTAATGCTATCCTAATATGATACATATATACAAAATTCTCCCAATGTCAACCACACAGGTGTACATATATTCTCAATGCTATAGATGCAAATATGCAATTTTTCTCACCATAAAGAAAAGAAAAATTGCATATTTGCATCTATAGCATTGAGAATATATGTACACCTATGTGGTTGACATTGAGAGAATTTTGTATGTATGTATCATAGTAGGATAGCATGTGTTGTTGTTGTATAACACATGTTGTAATTTGTCCTAATCACTAATAATAATTTTGTAATTTTGTACTTTGACTGCTGATTTCCCAACCTACCAGGTACAGGCATAGTGATGCTCTTATTTGTTTAATCTAATAACCTCCAGATACTAGCTGGGGATCTCCCCGCTATTGCAACTGATCTCCAGCCCATAGAGATCAGTTCCCCTGGAGAAAATGGCCGCTTTGGCCATTGGACTCTATGGCATTGAAGTCCCTCCCCTCCCTAAACCCCGCCCTCCTCAGGCTCCGTCCCTAAAACCTCCCGCCAGTTGCCAAGAGGGACCGGCCAACCCTAGCAGTTGCTCGCTTTCCCTGAGAAGGGAGGCTTTCCCTGAGAAGGGAGGCTGGCATTTTGGCTGAATGTAAGAGATGCTCACAGCTAAGGTTGCCAACTCTGGTTGGGAAATTCCTGGAGATTTAGGGTGGGAGGCTGCAGAGGGTGGAGTTTAGGGAGGGGAGGGAGCCCAGTCGGGAGAGGATGCCATACTGACTTGGCTGTTACCAATGACAGAACACTTTGAGGTTGGGGCAGGGCTTGGATGCAGAGCGTGGGAAGAACATCAGAGCAGATAGACTAGAGTCACACCCACCCCTTGGTTTCTGGTTCGATTTGGGAAATTCGTTGATCTTCACTTGGTCAGCCTGCTGAGTGGACCAGCCCCCTTCTCAGCTGCAAAAAAAGGGCGGGCTGCATGGAGAACGGGGCCATCTTTGAGTATTCACGCAACACTGCAAATTTGGCAGTGCACGGATTTTGACAAGAACTAGTTGATGCTATGGGTATCGGTTCTCCATATTCCATCTCAGGCCAGGAAAAACTGGCCTACTGGGTCATTTTCTAGGTTGAGTTGCCACTTTTTGTTTTTTAAAAACTCTTAGGCCATTTTTGCATGGTAATTAGCAGCGCCTTCCAGGCTCAATTGTCCTGTATATTTTTTTTAAATTTTGCACTCTGAACCTTCATTCCGGAAGTGACTGCAAAGCCGGCGCATACCTGCTTCGCATTACTAAAAAGCCCATTTAACCCGACCTTTGGAGTTTGCCCCGAAGAATCTCCCTCAAGGAACCATGCAAAACAACAGAGGCGAGTTAGCTGTGCATATGCTAATGACCATGCAAACAGGAACAAAGGAGCAGGCGAGTGGGAGGGGGGAGTGGAACTTCTCCTTTTGCATCGGGACCGTGAAAGGGCATTTTTAAAGTCGCATTTTAAAAAAGAGCTTTGAGCCAGCATCAAAATTGACCATGCAAAAATGGCCTTAGCTTCTTAGTGCCTCTAAACGTGTGCAGATTGTTGTTGCTTTGCATTGGAGACTATGCAGCAGATCAAACCCATTGGAGACTATGCAGTAGATCTGCAAGGACTGACAGCCAGTAGAAGCTACACTCAAACTCTCCCTTGCAGTTTTAGTATCATTAAACAAACAAACAACAGAAACTTGGTGAATGCCCTTCCCAACATCACAAACTGAATAAATGTACAGTCTTCCGATATCTATTTCTTTCAGTGCCACATCGCCCCCTTCCTTCCACAGTGAAATATTACAAGCCAGCCCCAGAATCAGGATCAGTCTTACCTGCATGCCTGAAGTCTCAGCTATGCCATCTTCTGCATTGTGCGTTTCCAAACTGGCAAGGTCTCTCTTGTCTTGTGTCTGTCAACAGAACAAAACACAGAGATCTGTTTCAATTCCTCTGTTTTGGAAGGGGGAAATCTTGCAAAGATTTGCGGGGTTTTTTTTTTTTTTTAACTAGGTTTCACTAAACCAGATGGTTTCACTAACCACCTCTCCCTCAATTTGGTTTCCCTCCAGAATGACTCTTTGTTTGGCTTTAGGAGCCCTGAGTTCAAATCTTATCTTTTGCTAGGTGTTTGTTGCTTTGCATTGGAGACTATGCAGCAGATCAAACCCTGTTTCAAATGGTTTCTGAGGACCGATTCTCACATTACAGGACAGGGTAGGGTTACTGTTCTTATGCCATTCTGGCAATGTAGCACTGCAGAAGCCACACGAGGAAGTTGGAAAGGCTTGGAAAGAACCAGAACATTGGCTGTGGTCAGACTGGAGGGCAGAGGTTTACATTATTTTGAGGGGTCATCCCACATGATCCTACCTCTTTCGTGTGACTTCTGTTTTCCTGTATTATGAGGCACCAATATTAAAGTTGCTTTAGTGATAGCATGGGTGTCAAACATAAGGGCTGCTGGCCGGATCCAGCCCCTTGAGAGCTCTTATTCGGTCCGCAAGCCAGCCGAGGCAGCTACCCCCTCCTGCTCTCAATATGGGCTGGCGAGGCATGGCCCGGCCTGACCAAGTGACATTTATGTCACATCCGGTCCTCGTAACAAATGAGTTCAACACCCCTGAGTTATAGGCTAATTCACACGTGTTTTTGCTCCATGAATAAACAGATGGTCCATGCTGCAAAAATCACAACGTCAGGCTCCATCCCAAAAAAAATCCAGGTACTTCCCAACCCAGAGCTGGTGAACCTAACTAATACCAATTACAATCCCCACTTCATTTTTAGGCCTTAAAAAAAGGAATCCATTGTTTTTTTCCATCCACATAATGGTAATAATTCTGATATCTAAAAAAGGTAAAGGTCCCCTGTGCAAGCACGGGGTCATTCCTGACCCATGGGTGATGCCAACCTCCATGTACTAGCTGGAGATCTCCTGCTATTACAACTGATCTCCAGCCGATAGAGGTCAGTTCCCCTGGTGAAAATGGCCCCTTTGGCCATTGGACTCTATGGCATTGAAGTCCCTCCCCTCCCCAAACCCCGCCCTCCTCAGGCTCTGCCCCAGAAACCTCCTGCCGGTGGCGAAGAGGGACCTGGCAACCCTACGTCACATCCTGACATTTCCTAGGCAGACTTTGTTTGCGGGGTGGTTAGCCAGTGCCTCCCCCAGTCACCTTCCCTTTACCCCCAGCAAGCTGGGTACTCATTTGACCGACCTCGGAAAGATGGAAGGCTGAGTCAACCTTGAGGCGGCTACCTGAAACCGACTTTCGTCGGGCTCGAACTCAGGTCGTGAGCTGAGCTTGGACTGCAGTACTGCAGCTTACCACTCTGCGCCATGGGGCTCCTAATACTGATATCTAAAATAATGTTAATGCTATTACTATCATTAAGTTACATTGTGTATTGTTGACCACCCTGCTCATGGATTAAGGGTAATTAATCTGTGTGAAGTAGGGTGACCAAAAGAGAGAATCGGGAATAGAGGACAAAATGTACACAAAATTTGCATATGTCAATTTACACAATCACTGTAGTTTAAATAGAAGGACTTAAGGATGCCAGCCTCTAGGTGGAAGCAGGGGATCCCCCATAATTACAGCTCATCTTGAGAATCAGATTACAGCGATCAGGTCCCTTGGAGGGAATAGATGCTTTGAAGGGTAGACTTTATGGCATTGTAACCCCGTGAGGTCCCTTGTCTTCCCCAGGCCCCATCCCCAAATCTCCAGGAGTTTCCCAACCTGGCAAACCTACCCCCGACCCCCCGCTGGAGTCCAGGGGGACTTGGCAACCCCAGAAGTACTGCTCTTCACAGTATCACCCCTGTGTGCTAATCAGGGGCTAACTGTGGATGGGGATAGTTGCAAGGTCCTTGTTTTCCCTTCCAAGGGTTCATAGTCTTTAACACACACCCCCCAAAAACAGCCCTGATAGCTTGAGCCATCCTGTTTCCAACTGCAAGGAGCTCCAAATACCCCATGGCTAGCGTTGCCACCTCCGGGTTGGGAAATACCTGGAGATTTTGGAGGCAAGAGAGTAGGGTTGCTAGCCTCCAGGTAGTAGCTGGAAATCTCCCACTATTACAAGTGATCTCCAGGAGACAGAGAGCAGTTCACCTGGAGAAAACGGCTGCTTTGGCAATTGCACTCTATGGCATTGAAGTTCCTACCCTCCCAAACCCCAACCCTCCTCAGGCTCCAAGACCTCCTGCCGGCGGCAAAGAGGAACCTGGCAACCGTTCTTAATTTCTTCTCACCTGAATTGTGAAGGCACAGAGGCTTCGGGTGGTCACGCTGAGAAGAACAAAGACCAAGCAGAGAAGTTGCAGCTTCATGGTCCTTTCTTGTGGCCGGCCTTGGCTTGGGTTTTGTGTCCTTTCTTGGGCCGCCCGGTTCTCAGTCTCAGTCTGGGGAGGTTCTGTGATGCTTAAGGGAACCAGAGACCTACCTTTATACGCTGGAGAGCCCCTCCCTAGGCTGGAACTGGCCAATCTGCTGTGATCCAAGAAAGAACACGTTTGGGAAAGATAATCCTTGAACAAACAGGTCAATATGCTGATGGCGTTTGTAGAACTCATATTCTTCAAACACACACAGAGAACGGGCCAGATTTCCCAATGGGTGTAATTCAGGTTCTTCTATCAGGCTTACAGCCCTCTTACACCACATCCCTGAACGCTGCGCATGAGAAATGAATGGACAAAGTCAGATGTTTGGCAGCAGGAGTAATGCGTTTCAGTACATTTTTGGTGGTTTATTAATCGTTAATCCTTTCTAGGGCTTCCCCGAACATTTCAGAAGATTTACTGTAATTTTCTGACCTGAGACATTAAAAAAACAAACCGGCAAGTAAAGAAAAAGGAAAGAACGCCTGTGGAGTAGAAATTTCCCTAGTTTTGCAACTCTTCTTCCACTATGTGAGCAGAGCAAGTTTGACACATTTAAGAAACAAATTTGGAAAGACTGTCACCAGGAGGGGAGAAACCCCACTATTCCTGAGGAATGCTCAGAAAGGAGGACATGGTTCCATCACTAAATGCGGATCAGATTTTGCTTGGCTACAGAGCTTGGAAGGACTGATGTGAAAAGCGCGGCCATATTTTGCATCTCATACGTACATGTTGATCGTTTTTAACCCAAATTTATTTCAGCTCTAGAACGCAAGGGGCTAGAACTGGTGTAGAGCCGGGGGCAAAAACAGCACAATCGTTCCGTGAATGACATCTATTAGATCTTTGCAAATTGATTCAAGAGGAAGTGGCCGGCAGTTTTGTAGAGATCAAGAGAATAATCTACTCAGAATTGTATTCTAGTCTATTTCATTGTGCCCAGGAATGTGTTCTTCAGACTGCAAATTGGTAACAACGGCATCCTTTAAATGATCAAAACTTTCAAAGACTTTTCTTCTTGGCCAGACATAACGCCTCACCTCTCAACGAATTATTTGGCAGATTCATAGACAGTCTAATTGATCAGAGAGTCTGCCCATGTGGAAAGGCAAAGACAGAAACACTTACCCATTTTTTATTCAGTTGTGGTTTATGTTCTCTTTTAAGATTGTCTTTTATCACTCCATTGATTTCACACTTTCCTGATGGATCTCATGATTACGATTTAATTTATCTGCTGCCTGGTAAAGAAAAGGCTATAAGGCTGTTACTCTATCTGTAGTTTATTACTTAACAGCTGCCTTGAAGATACGCCAAAAGTTATAGCCAAGTTACACCTAAATGCTCATTTGCACACAGGCGCTGTTTTTCCACTGGAGCTGGAATTATCAAGAGTTTCTTTACGTCCAGGTATTTTTGCTTGGTTTTAAATTTTTAAAAAACAAATTCCTTTTTCACTTTTTGTTGTTGAAGATAATAAGGAAATTTCCGATTTATGTTTTAAATGACTTTGGAAGGCTGAAAAGCAATTTAATACCACGAACTAAACCCTGATGCATTTTTTATCACATATGCTCTTCACTGGGGAAAAACATTAAAAACGAATAACTGCATAAAAATCCAGCATCAATAGAAGATGTGCATTATGATATAAACCTTGATGGATCAGACCAAAACTGCCTCTAGCCCAGCATCTGATTTCCCATCATGGCCAACAAGATGCCCCAGGGAAGTCTACATTCAGGATATAAAAGCAGCACCCCTTCCCCCTGAGAAGGTTTTCATAGGTACACTGCCTCCACACCTGGAGGTTCCATTTGGCCAACAGACATTCTATTAGCCTATTAACATTTCTATCCTGCCTCTTTGCCACCAGGGAATTCAAGGGGGCATCTGTGCGATGACCAGAACAAGATTTGTTTAGGTGCAGCAAGTTTGGTAGCCTTTGACAGAGCTCACATTTATAGGGTTGCCAACCTCCAGGTGGTTGCTGGAGATCTCCCGCTACTATGACTGATCTCCAGGCGACATAAATCAGTTCCCTTGGAGAAACTGGCCACTTTTGGACATTATGGCATTGAAGTCCCTCCCGTCTCCAAACCCTGCCCTCCTCAGACTCCACTCCCAAAATATCCAGGTATTTCCCAACCCGGAGTTGGCAACCCTACTCCTTTATGACTTTGCCTAGTCCTTTCTCAAGCTATCATTTGTTCAAGTTCTTTGTTTTCTAGAGTAACTAACATTTGTTTCTGTATATTTCAGAGCAAACTTTTCTAAAAGTAACAAAGATTTCCTAACATATTGAAATCAGATCATCCCTTGTGTCTGGTAGAAAGGAAATGTAAGAGATTAGGGATGAGAGAAAACAGATTTTATGTTCTTTATTCTGGAGTTCCCTTAACACTACAACACATTGGAGAGGCATGCTTGAGTTCTTCTAGTTTAAATTTGTTAAGAGGTCAAATGTGTCTGTTTCTAATGAATTTTTTTCAGTATTCCTGCAAAAAGCATTCTCTACTATGGATTTTTTTTTTTAAAATCAAATAATAGTAAGATCTGGCAAGCCAGTATGTTGGAACATGTTAGAACATATTAATAAATAAAAAGTTTTATTTAAGTATTTAACATGTTAAGAGTTCATAAAGAAAAATGTTGTTCTTTTTTTAAAACAAAAAAAAATCCTTTCTCAGAGTTGCATTTCAAAAAAGCATCATTTGAATCTTGAAATGTTGCAGTTTTCAAACGGGAGCACAGATTTCCCTGCTGCTCTAGTTATTGCGATAACTTCTGTGCCAAAGGAGAGTCTCTCCCGCAGTGATAGAGGATTCATATGCAATATTCAAACCACATCTGCTTTACATTGAGTCTGACTAAATTTCCATCAAGTTCAGTGTTGTCAATATGGGCTTTATGTCTGGAGGATCACAGGTAGAGAAAGGTCTTTCCTTTTACATCTGCTACCAGAGCCCTTAAAAGGGGATATGCCACCCAAGTGGATACAAGATTAATAAAGATTTTGGTTTTGTGCATTTAAAGTCTTCATTACATTCTTTAACCAAGCAAAATGAATGCAGGTCGATTTAAGAACGCTTGTTTAGAAATGTTATAAATACTATTCAATCATGAAAATGGTTTAAGATAAACAGTTCAATACACGTGAAATGGCATTAGAATTCTATAAACAGGGCTAGGCTTTAAGGAATGGTATATGTGATCAGCCATCCATGCATTGGGATTTTTCAGACCAGCAAACCAGAATGAATTTTGTATGGAGTTCAACATATCAGGTTCATTTATGGACTGAAATGCTCAAATGATTGACATCGCTTGGAGAACACCTTCATCAAACATTCTGGTGAAGAATGTGCACTGCTCAAAACACGTTGGTCAAAAACAATCCTTTAGGGCATCTGGGTAACATTTTGGTAGCGCCTTATTCGGTGTGAAGAGCAACGCTCTCTTTTCTTCCAGATTTCCAACTCCTCTTTCAATGCTGTCCCACTACACCCCGTGAAAAGCCAGTCTTAGAGAACACATAACATGGCATCTGGGGAGTACATGTGGAGGTCTTTGGGTCATATGACCTTCAGACAAAGGAGGTTGACTTCAAGGAACCTTGATGCTGTCATTTCTCAAGTAGCAGCCCCCTTACGACAATCTGTTTTTGAAATGAAACGGCTTTTAAAATAATTTGTGATGTGGCACGTTGTGTAGCGTTACTGCTTGGGGGGGAAAGTCCTACCTCAAAACAGGTTCATCTAACGTTAAATTTTGGAGCCTAGCCAAGATGCTTAGAAATGGTATTGTTTGCCTTTTAGGAATATTTACCTTTATTCCCAAATGTGTTTGGTTTTAAGGACACGGTGGAGGTAAGATTCAGATAAACAGTGTTTGTAGCAAGCAAAGGTTTTAGTTCAAAAATGTCCACAATACAGTTTTTCTTACTTTGAAAACTTCAGCTGAAAAGGAGGCTCTAAATCTATATAAGTATATATTAAAAGAGCAACACATATCCATTAGATCTGCCATTAGATCTATCATAAAATCAATTTTCTCTAAAGCAAAACTCATATTTCTGAATATCTGTGATAGGACATATATATTCATATTGCTCATTCTTAATCTGTCTGAAAAACGGAAACATTTGCTTTTCTAGTAATCACACACCAGGAATAATTTCTTAGCCTATGTACCTGACGTAGACTTACTCGGCTGATATTTATTTGCTTTACAAAGTACATTTTTGCTTATCCATAATGTTTGGATCTGGAACAAAAAGTGAAGGATTTTCCATGCGTGAGTGCGTTACCTTGCTTCAACTGCTGAAAAACAAGCTTGGCTGTTTTGTGGAATTCACTCGGCAGCAAAGTGTTAGGTAACGCTGTCAGGTTTTCCGTGGTTTGTGTTACATCCAGTTGATTGTTTCCTTGGAGCAAACAGGATTCCATTCCAGTTTAGGAACTGTATATTTCATTCTAAAATTCCATTGAAAAAGTGGGAAAGTACTGCTTGTAAGTTCACCGGAGACATGAAACAAATTATCAGGTAAGGGTTGTTTTTTTTAACCAAAGTAATCACAATGTTTTAAAAAAATCAGTCTGATATTTTCCAGTTATTAGTTGTCTACAGTCTTGCAAAGTTCTTATTCCCAAGTGTTTGCAGCTTTGGTTCTGGGGTTGTTGTTTTTTTGAGCCCCCACCCACCCACCCACTTAAATCTCCTTCACTTAAATCTCCTTAAAATTCTTACAGATGGTAGATCATCTAGAGCAGTGGTTCCCAACCTTTTTTTGACCAGGGACCACTAGGACTTTTTTGTTCGGTGCAGGGACCCCAAGGTTCAAAATAAAAATTCTGAGAATTTGAAAATAAACTTTAATCATAACTGTTAGTTAAACATTAAACGTAGAATAATTTTTGAATATATATTTTTATAATAGAGAACTTTTAATTGAAAATATTAATTTATTATGGGTTTATAACTTTGTTTCGCGGACCTTAATTTAGTTCTCGCGGACCCCTGGGGTCCATGGACCCCTGGTTGGGAACCAGTGATCTAGAGGAAAAATTCCAACTGGAATTGCAAATGGAAATTTATATACACACACAAACACTAAGAAATTGCTGTTCAATCGAACAATTACCAGTGGTTCCAACTAGCCATGACTTTAGAAAATTATGTTATCCAGTTAAAACTGCAGATTTATGGGGTACAAACACCAAGCTTCTTGCATCTTACAGCAATTACTGCAATTTCAAATTACTGAAATTTGCAAATAAGCCTATGGGCAGGTCTTGATAACTGGTGAACTGAATTATATGTTTGTTTTCAAATGCATCTTATTTTTAAAAGTGGGGTTTGGGTTGTATGTTTTGGAAATCTGGGGTTGTTGTTGTTTTTGAGGCCCCCCCCCCCGACTTAAATCTCCTTAAAACTCTTACAGATGGTAGATCATCTAGAGGAAAAATTCCAACTGGAATTGCAAATTGAAATTTATATACACACACAAACACTAAGAAATTGCTGTTCAATCGAACAATTACCAGTGGTTCCAACTAGCCATGACTTTAGAAAATTACGTTCTCCAGTTAAAACTGCAAATTGATGGGGTCCAAACACCAAGCTTCTTGCATCTTACAGCCATTACTGAAATTTCAAATTATTGAAATTTGCAAATAAGCCTATGGGCAAGTCTTGATAACTGGTGAACTGAATTATATGTTTATTTTCAAATGCATCTTATTTTTAAAAGGGGTTTGGGTTTTATGTTTTGGAAATCTGGAGAAAAATCACTATAATTAACTTATCCATATATTAAGCAGTCCCAGAGAAAAAATGACTGGTCCCAGCGAGCAACATTGCAAGCAGGGATTTGAACCCGGGTCCCTTGCATTCGAATCCAACATTCTAACCACTAAACCCCAGTGGCAAATCTTTTCCCTTCATCTGTTCTAACAGGGTTTGATGAATTTTCCCTTCTGATGAATGCTTAACATTACTTGGATTTATCTTTTTAAAAGCAAACAAACTTTACCCTATTTAGAAAAAAAACGTATCTATTAGTTTCTCTTAGGTTCTGTGCTAGGAGAGCACGTTGACCAGGTTAGAATTTGCCTATAACTATACACTTTCCTGTTATGTGAACAAATTCTTTCAGAAATCAAATTAGGGCTACTTGGACATACTAGTAGCCTGCCTTTAAAAAAAAATAGATTCTCCATCCAAGCTTGAGGGGAGGGGAATGTATATAGAAGTTTAAAACCTGGGTGTATGGGAGGGGGGCAGTCCTCGATTTTATTCCAGTTCTGGAAGGAAAATGTGTCTTGCAGCCTAGATCGCTAACTTTGGTTCACATCACCAATAAGGGTGCCTTAACTAATGGTTACAGCAATCTGTGTCAAGTTCTGAGATTGTAGGTTTCTCTGTTGGTCCATTAGAGAACAAAATCCCAAAATAACACTCAGTGAGACACCTTTTAATTGGGACCAACAAACATCTTGATGCAGTGAGCAAGTTTCTGAGTTCCACAGAGTTCTGCATCATGTTGGATGTTCACTATACGCACAGAATTGGGGAGAGGAAAAGATGTTTCAGGCCATGGTAGATCAGTTTGCAGAAGTCTTTAAAGGAGGCACTGCAGATTTCGTTAAGATTAGAGAGCGCTAAGGAGAAAAATGCCAGCTTTCCTTTAAAACTGGACATAAATCTCAGCCAAGAAATGCAAATTGTGCCTGGCTTTTTATACTTGGATGCAATTAGAAATCTGTTATGCATCCAGCACTATCTAATTTGATTAAATCCACAATTTTGCCTGTTCGACTGATGACAAGTCAGCTTGCTCCTTCCTGTGTGGTGTTTTTGCTTCTAATAAAAAGGTAACTGCAATGCCGTGGTGCTTGTACGTCTCTGCATTGTTAAGACTGGATACTTCAAGCACTCCTGCTACAGAGATTCAGCAGAGTGAACTGCCCAGAAAAGGCACTCCTAGAACAGTAACTCATACAGAGTCACAGGGAGAGGTTAGGCTTTTCTGAGATTGTTTTTCCTCTTACACTGCTAAAGGAAACCTCATTTTTTTGTTGTTGTTAAGAGTGAATTCAGTTGCAATTCAGAAAAAGAGATATTGCTTGGTTACCAGTGATTTATAACTGGGTTCAACCTTTTGAGGAGGGGTGAATCTGGAATACTGAAGCCAAATGGTGAATAGAATTAGGGTCTGTTTATTTATTACATACACCACCACATGTCGAGTTGCCCTTCAATCCTCCTTTTTATGTCTTGTTAATATACTGTTGTTATGTCTTGTTAATATACTGTTGGTGGTGGACAGTACCGTCAAGTCGCAGCCGACTTATGGCAACCGTGTAAGTTTTCAAGGCAAGAGACAAACAGAGGCGGTTTGCCATCGCCTGCCTAGTGACTCTGGACTTTCTCGGTGGTCTCCCATCCAAGGACTACCCAGGGCTGACCTGCGTACCTTCCAAGATCTGACTAGTCTGGAGCATCCAAGTCAGGGCTATACTGGGGAGGGGGTAGTGGTGGTGGTTGAAATTTGCCATTCGCTCTGCCACAGATTCTTGTTGGCAACCTAGGAAGAGTGAAGAATACTCCCCGTGCCGCACCATGAACTGAACCTGGGGGCTCCTCGGGGCTAAGACTGCTCACCTTTCACCATTTGTGCTGCCGCCCCCAAGGTCGTGTTTTGTAACCCTGGACATTCACAATGTGATGTCATAGAGTGTTACGGGAAAAAATACCTCCCTTCGGCCCTGGTGCGATGAGTTCAGTGACAGACAGTCCCCTTCCAGGCTGCGAACAGGGCTCCCTCGAGTTAACTTATGGTCACTGCTGATAGCCGCCCAGCAAAACTATTTGCTCAGAGCATGGAGCAGACGGTTTGTTTGGCGTTCCTCCACTTGCGCTCGCATCCCTGATGGGATTTGGCCGGGTGCCAGCCGACCTGGCTCCTCTCGGTCGCCTCAGCACAGACCCAAAGGCGCCAGGCGAAACACCTTCCCTTCCATGCCCTCTGCCCAGGTCCGGTGACCTTGGCAGCATGGGTCCCAGCTGGCCCTCTGAGCAAAGGAGAGGGGAAAGGTGCCGCCATCTGAACACGGGGGAAACATGCCAGTCAGACTCAGACAATTCCATTCCAGTTGCCGCATATATGAGCATTTATTGTTTTTATCTATTACAGGTAGAGTGCACACTGCATTGTAGGTAGAGACCGAAAACCTGCCATTATTTGTTGTTATTTGTTGTTGCTCTTGCTTAACAGCTGATACAGGTATTCTGTTGAGAAAGTTACACCTTTGCTTTCTAATGGTTCCATATACTCAAAATTATTAAAAAATATCGTTTAAAATTACAATCAGGCTATGTGTATAATATATATATATGTATGTATGTGTGTATGTATGTATGTATGTATGTATGTATGTATATGTGTGTGTGTGTGTGTGTGTGTGTGTGTGTATACACACACACACACAGAGAGAGATAAAACATAAATGAATTTGGGCCCCACCTCCAAGATATTATGTAGATGCAAAAATTCCAAAATATTCCAAAATACAGAAAGATCTGAAATATGGACCACTTCTGGTCCCAAGCAGTCCAGATAAGGGATACTGTATACTATAAAATATTGTTTCATTATAACTTCTAAATTTTTTTGTCTGTGTTCAGTTGGGAAATATTGGGAGATTTTTGGGGGTGGAGCCTCAGGACAACGGGGTTTGGGGAGGGGAAGTACCTGTATGGGGTAGAATCCATCTTCCAAAGTGGCCGTTTTCTCCAGGTGAACTGATGTCTGTTGCCTGAAGGTCAGATGTAATAGCAGGAGATCTCCAGCCACGACCTGGAGGTTGGCAGCCCTAGTTAACCTCCTGCATCCTCTGTGATTCATCACTCCTGCAAACTGTGCCATTTTGGAGAAATGGCTGAGAAAAATGGAAAAGCAAAGCAAACGTATCTGAGGTAGACTATTTGTTTCGACAGAGGTCCTAAAATGATGCCGAATCCATTAATTACGAATGGGCAGCAACCCCAGTTTGGCTCCTAGGGAATATTAGCACAGGCAATTAAATTCTTAACTATCCAGAAGATGGGGAAATATTATCTCAAGGAAGTGGTAGAAACCTGCCAGCTTTTGGGTCTTGTCTCTAGGGCTGTTGATTCGGTTCGGTCCGAACTGAAAAACAGCCGAATTTCTCAAAATTCGGCGGTTTTTTCGTTCGGACGACCCGAACTCAAAAGGGGGGAACCGGGGAGCCGAATTCTCTGAGTTCGGGGTGTTCCCGAATAAATTCAGAGAATTCGGCCCCTTTAAACAGATCTGCGCCTTCCAGCTGGAAGGGGGGCCTGGGGGGGTCTGGGGGATCTTGCCAGCCCTCCACCAGCCCTGCCGGGAGTCCCGGCAGGGCTGGGGGAGTGCCTTAAATAGATGTGTCTTAAATAGATGTGTGCCTCCCGGCCGGAGGGCCCCACGCGCCTTCAGGGAATCCGAATTTCCGGGGATCCGAAGCGGGGGAGTTCGGACTTCGGCACGGCCCGAATAAAAACGGGCCAAATTCAGCCGAATCCGAACTATACCGAATTATTTTTTCAACAGCCCTACTTGTCTCTTCCTGCTTTTTCCCCAGCAGTGTTGCTTTATGGCAGCTTTAAAGCAGGTTTGTTGTGCAGTGAGTTTTTCTATGCAGGCAATAAAGAAAACAACTGGGAACCCACAGGAGACATCTTATTCCCCTCTTCCCCCACTATTTTCTCTTTCTTCTCCTGAATACACCCCCAAGGCCTCTCCCCTTTCCTTGCTTTTCTTCTCCTCATCCCACCCAACAGCCAACCTACATTTGCCTTCCCCTTTGTCTTCTGGTTTCCCTCCTGGCTAAGGTTGCCAGGTTCCCCCATGGCCACCAGCGTAGGATGGGGGGAGTAGGATTGCCAATTCCAGGCTGGGAAACTCCTGGAGTTTTGAGGGTGGAGCCTAGAGAGGGCAGGGGCATCAGCGAAGCAGAATGCCGTAGAGTCCACCCTCCAAAGCACCCATTTTCTCCAGGGGACCTGATCTCTGTAGTCTAGAGATGAGCTGTCATTCCGGGGGATCCCCAGGTCCCACCTGGAGGTTGGCATCCCTACGGACAGCCCCAGCAGCCTCTACCAAGGAGAATTATGGCCCAGTTGTGTGGTGCTGGGCACTGGGCTGGGCCCACTTGCATGGTAGGAAATCCTCAAGGACTTGTGGGGCGGGCACCTTATTTTCCCTTGTATCCCACTTGCCACACTATATCCTCTTTCCCTCCTCCTGTCAACACCCATATCCTCCCCCCTTTCCCTGCCTCATTGATCCAATCTCTTTTGTCTTAATTTTTAATCTTGCCTCGATGTATAAAATTTGTAATTATTTTTTGCCACTTAGTTCTTTTGATTCAATTTCTATGGGGAGTGTATGGAAGAGATAGTTTAATTTTGGAAGTACTGCCATTTTTATGGTATTAGTTCTACCTATAGTTGTCAAATATGTCTTAGTCCATCTTTTAGCATCTTTCTTTATTTGTCGAATCACTGGGTAGAAGTTTACTTGTTGTAATTTTTTTTATTACAATTACTCCCAGGTATGTGAATGATTTGGGAGATACTGGAATACCTGTTTCATTGTGGATTCCATATTGTATTTTAGGTTTGACATTTATATACATTACCCCGGATTTCTTATAATTAATCTGTAGTCCTGCCACGGCTCTATATTTATGAATTTTTCTCATTAGTTCTGGTATAGCTTCCTAAGGGTTAGCTGGTGAAAGAGAGGCGAAACAGAGAAATGAAATGATAGATACAGAGCTTAATGGGTCTAAGATTTCCTTTTCGGTCATCCACAGCCATTGTCTACTCAGTATCAAATTCTGTTCTTCTGCAGATTTATGATAGAAGCCAGTAAATGAACAAATCAATGAGAAAAGGCCCTGGGTGTTTGTAAGCAGATTTATTGAGATAGTGGCAGTTAGAGACTGTCTTTTGCTATAAACCAAACCCCAGAGTTCAGCTACTCAGGCCTGATTCTGCACATCTTTTGAGAGTCACGTAAATTATACCACATGCCAGGTTTGTCATGCAATCCCTACAACAGAGCTACTCCTGTTAAGGGGAGAGCTACTCCGGTTAAGGGGAGAAATGATGGGGGTCTATAAAATTATGCATGGTGTGGAAAGAGTGGATAGGGAGAAGCTTTTCTCCCTCTCTCATAATACCAGAATGCGGGGACATCTGCTGAAGCTGGAGGGTGAAAGATAAATGGAAGTATTTCTTTACACAACACACAGTTAAATTGTGGAACTCCCTGCCCCAGAATGTGGTGATGGCTGGCAGCTTGGGAGGCTTTAAGAGGGGAGTGGACACGTTCATGGAGAACGAAGCTATTCATGGCTACTAGTCAAAATGGATACTAGTCATGCTGCATACCTATTCTCTCCAGGATCAGAGGAGCATGCCTATTATATTAGGTGCGGTGAAACACAGGCAGGACAATGCTGCTGCAGTGGTCTTGTTTGTGGGCTTCCTAGAGGCACCTGGTTGGCCACTGTGTGAACAGACTGCTGGACTTGAGGCGCCTTGGTCTGATCCAGCAGGGCTGTTCTTATGTTAAACCCATTGATTTCACTAGCCTTACAATGGAGTAACCCTGCATATTATGCCATTAAAGGTTTATGATGATGATGATAATGATGATGATGAGTAACCCTGCATAGGATTGCACCGTTAGAATGTTAAACACCCAACTCTGTTCAGTGGAAGCTATATCAATTCAGTGACAAAAAAAAGAGCCAAACCAAATATTCAGACTTGGCCCGATTTCCCTCTCTCAAATCCTGGATGGGGAATTTTGCATGTTTGCATTTCGAATGTGATTTTTTTTTAAACCTCCCATTCTGAGCACCTTAAATGGGTTGGCCTCTGGGGTATTAAATAAACGCCAATGCATGACAACTATCAAATTGCGAAGTGGGAAATATTGGAATATTCGAATATTAGGCAAATATATGATTTTACAAGTTGCCAAAGATAATTAGAGAGGCTTTTTTTTTGGTTCAGCCTAACATACTGTTCCTAACCTCAGCTACCGTTTCAAATGGTGTGATCTTAAATTAGCACAATCTTAGTGCAAAGGGGGGAATGGAACATTGAAGGGAACTGACCGAACCCTTTCCTGACTTGCCAACTTTCCATGTGCGGGGAATTTTGATTGTGCTGCCATTTGGGGGTTGCCAACCAATCAGGAAAAACCCAACCTGGCTTGCAACTGTGTCTTTAACAGCAGATGGGGATTGCCAACCTATCAGGAAAAACCCAGCCTGGCTCGCACCTGTCTCTAGAACAGCAGCAGATGAGGGTTGCCAACTGATCAGGAAAAACCCAGCCTGAAATGTAAAAAGATAGACGGTACTTTTTATCATATGTGGTGGACCTATGAAAGAACAAAGAAATACTGAAAAGAGATACATGCTGAAATGCAGAAAATTTTAAAGATTACATTTCTTACGGTAGCAAAAAGTATGCTACTGGATATCGTATCATACCCAGTAGCAATGAAATGGAAAGCAGAAGAAAGCCCTACCAACAACAGAATGGGAGAACAAACTGGCTGAATATGCATTTATGGCCAATCTCACAAACTATGTTAACAGGAAACCATCTAAAGAATTTCAAGAAAAATGAATTATATTGTTTACATTATTCTTAATAATAATAATAATAAGTATATCTTGATTAAGTATGGTTTGGGGGGAAATTTCAGAAATATAAAATAACAAGTAACGTTATAAATAGTTTAAAATATTATGTTATATTTGATTTAATATTATGATTTAATAATAAAGTTCTGTA